>NC_083369.1:40339821-41589821 GCF_030254825.1 Meriones unguiculatus
ATTTAAGTAAATTTTTTTTTCAATTGAAGAAGGAATGATATCTCTTTAATTTGATTTGGGACATTTAGCTCACTTTCTCCTGTTTTCTTTTTGTTCAGTCAGGAACACCAACCAATAGGGTGTGCCATGAACATTCATGGTAGTCTTTCTTCCTCAGTTAAATCTCTCTGGAAACATGATCTGAGTGTCTATGAGGAAATTCTAAATGTTTGCTATTGTCTCTTTAGTCAGTCTTAAACTAGAAGCCTTTGCTAGTATCATCAGACAAGAAAATGAAAAGGGTATAAGGTTTGGAAAACAAGACAAAAACCTGTCATTACCAGATGATAGCTTGTTTATTAAACATACCTCAAATCAACCTGCAGACTAATTATTAGAATTAATAAGAGCTTAGCACAGTTGTTAGATTTAAAAAAAAAAGCGATGAGTAGATAGAGATTTCTTAGGACATAAAGTAACAATCATAAGCCAGCACTGTACTGCAACCTATAATCATAGGACTCCAGAAGTACAGGAAGGAGGATAAGGACTTCAGGGTTATCCTTTGATACAAAATGAGTACAAGGCCTACACAGAGAAGTGGTGCTGGGGGAAGGGGAGTGTGAATGGGAGAGGAAAGAAAGGCATGAAAATATGAAGGGCATGCATGAGAATCTTGGTTCAGTTTCTAGTATTATGAAACAAAAGAAAGAAGAACGGAAAATAGATAGGCAAGCCTAAGTATTATAGGCTTAGTGGTAGGGTATGTACTTTGTGTGTGCAGAGCTCAGAGTATAATCCCTAGCACCAAAAAAGCCTCAGAGATAGCATTCACTAAACTTACCTGTAATCAGAATATCTAACTAGCTCCTATGACACAATGAAAAACAATCTAACTAAAATGGGTAAAAGGTTTGGCTAGATGTTTCACCAGAAAGGAAATGAATGGCCATTTAATACACGGGAAGTGTCAGAAAACGCAAATTGAACAAGAAACCACTTCAGACTCTTTAGAATGGTTGTAATCCAAATGATAATAGTTGGACATGTTGGTACATAGTTATAATTCAACTCTGTGGGAGGCTAAGGCAGGAGCAACTCTATGAATATAAGGCTAGCCTGGGCAACATAGTAAGTTCTAGGCTAACATGAGACCCTGTGTCCAATAGAACCCCCTCCCTACAAAACACCAAAGCAAATTACAAACCTAATGTTGGTGTGGAACCCATAGACTGTGGGTAGAAATGTGCAATGGTTAAATCTAAAACAGTCTAGCAGCCTCTTATCAAGTAAAGCACCTACACATATCTTATTCCTCTCCTAGGTGTTATCTCAGAAAAATAAAGTAGGCAGCTACCCACCCAACAATTTGTGCATGACTGTTCATAGCAGCTTAAATTGAAAATAGCCCGGAAATACTCAAATAACCAGTATGCAGATGAACAAACTGTATATCTGTATTCAGCTACTTAGGATGAGCAAATCTCAAATACGTTACGCTAAACCACAGACCCTAGATACAAGAGACTACTCATGGGTTCACTTAAAAGTCCCAGAATGGGCAACAGGAGTTTATTATGACATAACTCAGATGAGTGATTGCCTGGGGAAGTAGTAGACTGGCTAGCACAGGTAACCAAGAATTTTGTAAGGAGACAGAAATGTCCTAGATTAGGCCATCAACAATACAGCTACCATTTATGTATTACAATATGTACCAAGACAAGAGGATGAAAATAATTGAGCAGAAAATAATAGAGAAGAAAAACAATGACTGCAAAATAGGGGACTTCTTGGGTATAGATTTTTTTTGCGGTAGTTTTGAGACAGGGTCTTGGAACCTGCTATGTATCCCAGACTGGCCTTAAACTCAAGGCCAGTCTCATCCTCCTAAGTACACCTGGCTTTAATCACTTAGAATTTTTTTTTGAGACTGGGTTTCACGTATCCTAGGCTATCCTCAAACTCATTATGTAGCCCAGACCGGTCTTGAACTCTTAATCCTCCTGCCTCTACCTCTCTAGAATTACACGAGTATACCACTATGTTTTACTTTGTTTTAATCCAGGGTCTTGCTGTTGCTTAGGTAGACTATTTTTGAATGTCTTCCCTGAAGTGAATCTCCTGCTTCAGCATTTTAAATCCTAGGACTTCAGATGCTAATACTGTTTCTTCTTTTTATTTAAATAATTATTTAATTTTTAATTATACACATGTGGGGGGGGTACATACAGGTGCCTATAAAAGGGCAGAAGAGGGCAGTGGATTGGGAGTTATAGGAAAATGTTAGCTACCTGATATGGGTGCTAGGAACCAAACTTGGGCTTGAGCAAATGTAGCAAGTTGGATACAAGTTAACTGCTCTTACTAATATCAATCAGTTGGCAAAACAGGCAATTTCAAACACTACCATTTATAAAAGTAAATATTGTAAAAAAAAAAAAACAAAAACAAAAAAAAACAAAAAAACAACTTAGGTTCAATAGAATACATGTCGGTTTACAGAGAAAATTATCTAATGCCATTAAAGATGACCCATATAAGACCCCATGTTCTGGGGCAGAAGGGGCGCCAGGAAAGATCATGATGCTCCTCTCTACACTAATGTGCTAACCCAGTTCAGTCTCCTGGTAACCATCAACAGCCCAACATGCTTTCACCTCGTACCCTGCCAAACTAGGTGCAAGAAGGAGGAGCAGAAATGGCTCCCAAGCTCTTAAAGAATAGAATAGGGCATCTACCCTTTCATCTCAAATCCTATAATTAGGAACATGGGATGGGTGTGAACCCACGATACACAGGGACCTGAATATATATGTGAAAATAATTTGTTGAGGGTGATGGTGGCGCACACCTTTAAACCCAGCACTTGGGAGGCAAAGGCAGGCAGATCTCTGAGTTTGAGGCCAGCCTGGTTTACAGAGTGAGTTCCAGGATAGCCTAGGCTATAGAGAGAAACCCTGTTTTGAAAAACCAAAAAAAAAAAATTGTTGAAACTTAAAAATATATTTATTTTTATTTTATGTGCATTGGTGTTTTACTTGCATGTATGTCTGTATGAGGGTGTCAGATCTTGGAGATACAGATAGTTGTGAGCTGCCATGTGTGCATGCTGGGAATTGAACTTGAGTCCTCTGGAAGAGCAGTCAGTGCTCTTAATCTCTGAGCCATCCAGTCCTTGTTGAAACTTTTACTACAGGTACATCCAATTAAAAAAATCAAAACACTCTATCTAACAAGGTATTTTAGTACTAATTTTTCACGTGTTTGGGATGAGTTTTCAGCATGAACCTTGCCAAGTTTAAACTAACTATGCAGAATTCAGCTATAACAATACTCCTTACCTGGGTCCACCATGACCTGGGAAGATGCTAGGCTCCATGGATGAGGGAAACCCCCCCCCCCAGAAAGTGAAGTGAACTGCTGTCCCCTTTAGCACAATATTCAATAGGCCACTCTTGCCATCATTAGTGGACAAATATATAACATAGCCTAAGCTGAGTAGCTCTTTAAAATGAAGAGGTGGGACTGTGGACATGTCTTGGTGGTTAAGAGCACTGGTTGTTCTCTCAGAGGACCCTGGAACTTCCATATAGTGGCTCACAACCACCATAACTCCAGGTTCAGGGGATCTGACACCCTCTTCTGACCTCTGAGGGCACCAAGCTTGTAAGTGGTGCAGACATATATGCATGTAAAGATATACACAAAAAATAAATAAAATCAAAATATTGAAGAAGGTAATACCACCCTAGATACAAACTTCAGAAATGACTGAGGCAGATGTACTTGGGAGGCTGAAATAGGAGAATAACAAGTTCAAGGCCATCCTGAGAAACTTAGTGAAACCTTGTCTCAAAAAAAAAAAAAAATGAGGGCACAGGCTCAGGGGAGGCTAAGGCAGAGTTACTACTTGCTTACCATGCAGGAAGCCTTGAGGTTCCAAGTAACATATTAATAAACAAAAGAGACTGAGCCATGTGGCTGCATTGATGAATCTATTTCTATAAGAAACGGAAGTTTTGGATAAAGATGGGCAATTTGGGACTCCCAGGGGCTTGAATGTTTGTCTTCAGAGGTCTGCTGAGTGACAGGTCCATGGAAACAAGTGTGTGTGGGTCATTTCTAGGTTATACTGTGTTCCCAAAACTTTCATAGGGGGCTGTCGTTAAACTGTGGCACCCTGTGTTGGCCTGAGGGAGCAATTCCCTCCACTCAGTGCTCATGTCTGTTAATTGCTCGGGATTAAAGTCCTGAGCACTGGCAAGTGGGTTCCTATGATAATTGCCACCTTCCATGTGAACTTCTGAAAGCCTGAGCCCAATGGCTACCTTGTAGCCTCATGCTATGATGACTATCATTAAGAAAATGTCTAAGACTTGCTAGCTGTGCTCCTATTTCTCAGGAGCTTCCTCATATGTTGCTCCCTCATGTGATACTTAGTATCACCATCTGACTGGCCTAATTACTGTCCCCTAAGTCACTCATCTGGGCAAAACTTTTACCCTGTAGAGTGAGATAACTGCCCTTATAGGTTCCACAGAGCTCAGCTTATACAAGTCCCATTCTGGGCCAGGATCTCCCACCAGAGTCACTCAGAGTACCCTCCATGTCTGCCTCTGGCACTTTTTACCAATGGGATGTACGCATGAGCAGTAGCTCATGTTCAGAGGGCTTTATCCTCACTGAATACATTCCAGAAAGGGCTGGCTTGCTGGGAACTAGACACTGAAAGAAACAATGAGAAACCTGGCTTGTAGACATCTGTAAGCGGGCAGTGTTTGCTTATGATCAAATTCCACCAGACTGGGAGGAATCAGAACAGACTCCAGCCAATGTATTGGTGGCAGGGGACTGGTCTGCTGAGTCACAGTTGCCCCACACTCAGAGTTGTTTGTTCTTGTTCCCTTTGGGATTAACCACAGAACCTGCTCTCCTTGTTTTTGATCAGTCCCTGCAACCAGCTCTGCCTGGCTTCAAGTCACCCAAAGGAGGCGAGGTAGGACTAAGGACAGTGGGGGGTGGGAGGTAGCCATTCCTCTCAGGGAAGGGGATGGCCCTGCCTTTCCTGTTGGCTCCATGACTTTCACTGAACTCCTCTTGAAGTAAGGAAGAGAAGAACTAGGATCTAAACTTACCAAGTGCAGGAGTGAGGTCAATTAGAGAGGTAGCTGGAAGTCTCTCATCTTTGCTACCCCCTCACATTGCCCCAAGGACCATGGCAGGTGAGGGATCTACCTAAGAACATGTGGTGATTTAGAGAATTAAGGGATAATTATCTGGCCAGATAAGGGCAAAGAAACCCGAGTACCAACTGGTCTGTGTTTAGCTGAGATTTGGCCTCTTGTGTTATTATAAACCCAAATTACACCCAGCTTCTTGTTTTGGGGGTGAGAAATTCAAGTGAGGGCCTTGCAGGAAGGAGACACTTAGTTCTCAAGGGTTGCTGGGGAGGAGGGATCCACCTAGCTTCCCAAGTTGGAGTTCTGGGCTGTGACTGAGGATCATTTGGTTTCCAGCCACTGGAATGAGACATGGAAACTTATGAGATAGGTTTGGGCTAAAAATCTAACAAAAGGCCTCCTTCCTACACTCTGGGGCTCCATGAGTCACCCAGCTTTTGGAAGAATGCCAAGGTCATCATGACACAGCAAGAATGTTACTAGCCCAAGGGAGAAGTCAGCTCCGAAATGATTCAAGAACAAGGATGGGATGGGACTGCCAGATCACTCCTCACACAGGCCTGTTAGCAGGATGGCTCCTGAATACCCCGAGTCTATGGGTGTCGCATAGTTTCTCCAGGTGGAGAAACCGATGTCTGGAGAAATGAGCCTTGAAACGAGCCCATTTGGCAATGTGGACCCCCAGGCCTACTTCTTTTCTTCTGCATAGAAGAAGAGTCACTCTCTAGCCTCACCAAGGCCCTGTTGGTTGGGGGAGATGCCCTTTTAGGCCCAAAGTTCCTTCCCTGCACTGGTCCAGAAGGATAGGGTTCTCTGGAGTAGGACAGTAAGGATTTATGCTCTTTTTGTTGTTGGGGTGGGAGTCCTGAGAAGAGTGCCTACAGTGAGGCAGACTAAGAATGCCCCCAGGAAGGAAGGAAGGTACATGAGTAAGGACCTGGGGAGGAAGAAGGAACAGAGGACAGCTGCCTGAGATCAACTTGTCCTAGTGTGTTCCAGTTTCCTAGGCTTGGAGCCTACCAGCCATTAGCTTCCTTTTAGTTTCTAAGTCACACTGAATTTGTTTCCAACTTAGAGGGCAGTTGTTCTTATCCTCAACTTGCCTTGCTCTCTAGGACGTTTTGGAACCCGTGTTTTGCAGGGGCCTTAGTACACAAGAGCCCATTTGTAACTTCTGTTACATGCAGTTCTGCAAAGTACACTGTCCCCACAAAGAGGATAGGAACTGAGGGTGTTGTAGATTGGAAGAGACACTCGATTGTTATGTTTTTAATGAATGGAGAACTTGTACATTTCCTAAATTAGCTAGCACCTTACCTGACTCCTGCATTCAGTGAAGTGTCAGACAGAAGCTACTCTAGGGTCTGTGTCAACATAGGGTCTGTCTCAGGTCCTCTGACAGGAACAGAGAAAAACAATGATGCTCTTCAGCAAATCTCTTTTTCTTTTCCACTCTCTTCTGCTGGAGCTAGCACTTCCCACTTCTATTCTAGAAGCCTGGGTTCTCACTGCCACAGCAGAGGAGAGAAAAGGGGAACCATACTGATTGCAGTGAAATGAAGTTGCTCAACTTCAGGCTAGAACTCACATAATCAGCCTAGGATAAAGCCAGAGGCTGCTTGGCCCTTATTTGTAAGGTTTAAACTACTAAGGTTCAGAGAAATGTAGACATCTGTTTCAGGTCACACAACAAGCAATCAATGAGGTATGTAAGAGTTCAGGTCCAGCAGTTATAAACTATCTTTGCTGTCTGGGTTATGCATGCTTATGAAAGTATGGGTGGGGCAGGGGAAGTAATGCTCAATTACTTTCTCTTCCAGTTGGTGCTTTAGATTAAAGGGCCTAATAGTCAGAGTTCTACAATCTAAGGTTTGTGGCTGATACATGCACAGCTCCTTTAAGTGGACTAGGCTGGAGCCAGGGCTGAGGGTAGGGCTGCTGTACTGTGTGTTCCGAATGGGTACCTCCCTTGGGTCTTAAGAGTTACAGGGAGGCAGGGGACAGTGCCTTGGAGTATGTGTTTTTCTTTCCCTTTTAGTAGCAGAGCCCTTCTCCATTGTTTATTTCTGCATTCCTTTTCTAAGTTCTCCCACTCCCAGTTTTGCTTAGAAACATAAGGCTAACAAAGAAAAGGTTTGGCAAAGGGGTGGCATGTTCTGGTAGTACTTTTTCAAGTACTACATTTTCGGTAGTACTGGGATTGAATTTAAGACCCCATGCATTGTGATTTTGTGTTCTACCACTGAGCTACAGCCCCCCTTGGTAGGTGGCAGTACTCTGTATGAAAAAAGAACCACAGAGTTCTTCCACATTGAGGGGCCCAGTGTGGAAGGTGCTGAGCCAGTGCAACCTTCTCAAGAACACAATAGCACTGATGAAGTTCTTGCCCAATATTACACAATAAGTTAATGGTGAAGATGGTCACACAAGGGTGAGCTGATTCCAGGGTTAAAAGCAAGCAATTGAGTTTACCTTTGACATCAAACACTGGTCACTGAACATGCCCTGCTGCACATACAAGAGGGTGATCTGGTCTAGGCCCAAGGCCTAGACCATGGTTTAAGCCCTCACCTGTCCCAGTCTCACTGTATACCATCAATAAACAATCCCTCTGACTGTGCTGTTCTTCATTTTTTCCTAATAGAGCACAATGGTAGTTGTTCCAGTTGGTCAACTGGGACCAGGCGAAATGAACAGAGATCTGCAGTAGCTTTGGAAGATGTGGCAAAGAGGTGTTTGTTCCCAGGGAACTTCATACAGTAGAGAGAAAATGGACAGAGGCAGGACCTCAGATCCTTCCACTGAAATCGACTGTAATATTTGTCAATATTTAACAGATTTGTTAAAAATATAGACTTTTCCCTGATTGTACCTCAGTTTCTTTTTCTATCCAGGAGGAATAAGTCCAACTGGACGGTGCTTTAGAACCTGGACACTCCAAGTCTGGTCTACATTCAATGGCTGGGCACAGATTTCTGAAATTCCTCACAAGTGAGAAATGTGACACAAGTACGTTGATACCAGGTACTGTTGTGATGATCAGGACACACAGGTGGGAGCATATGCCATAGAGTTCAACCTGGTGGAACCTGTGGGTCCCTCAGCAGTCAGATGAGAGAGTTGAGGTACACAGAGAGAAGCACCTTGCATAATACTATATTTGATCTCTTAGACTCAGGGTCTGAGGGGAGACTCACCGATGCACCCATGATGATAAATATGTGTGTGTCAGCTTGGTGGAAGGCATCACCCTGGTACAACTCTTCCCTCAGGATCCCACACACCTGGGTCCGGCTCAGGGCCACCTGCTCTGCCATGATGTTTTCTGGTGGAAGAAAGGCTCATTGATAAGACAGGAAAAAAGAAGAGCATTAACAGCTTAACCTTATCCAAGGGTCCTTTGGGTTCTCACCAGGTTGGTGACTGATTATTAAAACCACTGGCTGGGAATGCGGTCTCTCTCTCTCTCTCTCTCTCTCTCTCTCTCTCTCTCTCTTTCTCTCTTTGTGTGTGTGTGTGTGTGTGTGTACATGCGCGAACACTTTGCAGAGTCAGAAACTGCTGCCTCTGGTCTCCAGCCAATCTATGCCTTCTATGTTGCTTTCTCTGGGGGCTGCACATTACGCAATCACTGAAAGCATTACTGGAATCCACGTAGGGTATCTACTCTGGGCAGCTAGATAAAATCAGGTCAGGAATAGTACTATGTATCTGGGACCATCGCACTCTGGTCTCCGCCAGAAACTTCACAATGAACTGAGCATGTTTGATTGTGCAGATGATGGAGTTTAGCTCCAGCTCTCTTCTGGCTCAGCTGAGTGATCCAGGAAAGTCCCTTCTCTTCTAAAAGTCTAGCCCTCATGGGCCCAATGCAGAGGAAAGTGCAGGGTACAAAGGGATGGGGTAAGACCTCGTAGATTTTTTTCCATATCCAAGCATAGCAAGTAGCGCGCATCAAAGGTAAACGCGGCGCACAGGCGTGCAGCATGTCCCTCCACCAGTGTACCATCAGACCACCCCTTTACCTGCGGTTAGTTTAGTTGCCGCTGCCATACACGCTCACAGCTCTGGAGTGCACAGCCTGTTTCCGGGGGCTGCGCTTGCTGGCCCATTTAACGCAGGAGGGCGGGTGCTTTGACTGAGCTGACCCGCCTCAGGAGAGGCAGGAGGGGAGGAGCTTCAGATTACTCCATCAGTGCGGGGGGTGGGGGGTGAAAGGGAGGAAGAGTAGCGGTAGGTGCGTGCGCATCTCTAGCCAGCCCCGCCCTGTTGGCCGTCCCAGATGCCTCTGCTCGGCGATTGCGGTGTTTAGCTGGCTTAAGTGCAGCTCCATACAGTTCTCCTTTGTCCCCATCGCCATCCCAGTCATAATGTATGGTCTAGTTTTCCTCTGGACCCCGGAGACCTGTCGCCTCCCCGATGACCCCACTTCCTCTATCAGCGTAGCCACGCCTTCCTTAGCTGATTAGTTTTCTGGGCTGGGCATTCGCAGCTTCCTCTAGGCTTTTTCCATGGGGCCTGGCGGCAGAGATCCCAGTGGCAGGACCAGACCGACACTAGGGTGTTTCAGTGCGGTTGCGATGCCTTGAAAATGGGGTGGGGCGAGTGTGGTTGTGGTGACGCACTACTTTAATCCCAGCAGACGGGAAGCAGAGATAGGTAGATTCAAGGCCAGCCTGATCTACATAGGACAGCTAGGATACACTGTTTCAAAAAAAAGTGTGTGTATGCCTCTGTGTTGAGTGTGATCTTTATCAGTGAAGAGCGTTGCACTGTTCTGTTGGCCAATGCAGGCCAGTGGTCTAAGGCTTTTCTTTGGAGCAGGGTGAGGCACTATTGAATTTTCGCATCTCTAGTTAATCTCCACGGCCTCGAGTCTGTGTTTTACTTCCGGATCCCACACTTACGACACCGGAAGCCGGAAGCGGGGTTTTCCACAGCAGAAAAGGGAAAGGTGACCGCCTGATTAAGACTTTGTAGGAGCTCCGATTCTGTCGGAGCGGTCGGATCCCGCTTCTCCCGTCCTCTTCACTTCAGGCCGACTCTGCTGACAGGTGTGGTCCTCTTCTTCAAAGACAGGGCTACATCGGTGGCCATTCCGCAGCTTCCGAAGCTCCAGAGGTCCACCCCCCACCCCCACCTTAGGCCCAGTTTGTTCTGCCTTATTGTTTCTAGAGCATCGGTTGAGGCGCGCTGATTCGCTACCCAGGTGGGCGGCTAGTCAGCCTGATTCTGTTCTTCCCTCCACTGCAGCTGTCGCCTAAGGGCTTAGTTTAGCCCCTGGTGCTAGAACTCTTCTGGTTTCGAAGACATTTTCTGTCGATCAGATTCTTCTGAAGTACATTTTGCGATGTAGGACAGGCAGACCTCGAACTCAAGATTCTCCTGCCTCAACCTTTCGAGCACTGGAGTAACTAACAGGTGTGTGCCAACAGGCCAAGCTGTTTATCGAACTTGAGTACATTTGAAGTCTTTAAAAAGTTTTCAAGTGTACCTTGACAGCTAAACATAGCATGTCAGTTCACTTTGCAAATGATTAATAGTAATCTGTTTGCTTGTCCACATACCACTTATTTGACTTGAGAATGAAAGTGTTGTCTTAGCATTTCCTAGGAAAAAGGAAGGACTGGTAGCAGGAGCAGAGAGAGCCAGGGAGTAATAGTTGGCTGAGAGGAAGGAAGGCAAGCAGGAAGGAAGGAAAGGGAACTAGGTGGTTTAGGACCTTGTAGGCTGTTGTACAGATTTTTTTTCTTTTACAATGGGAGAAATGGGTTCATGGTAGAAGAGAGAAGTAGTCTGAGTTATCTTTGAGGTAACTGGCTCCAGTTGGGTAAAATGAATGTAAAGGGCAAGGGAAGAAGCAAAGTATGGTGGTCTGTAAAGAGATTATTCCAGTAATCCAAGTGAAAGATGGTAGTGCTCTCAGACTTTTATTTTTTGAAAAAAAATTTAAATGTACAAAAGAAGAAATAATAATAGAGTAAGTTCCATGTGCACATTTCTTAGGTGTCACTATTAGCTCATAGCTAACTTTAATTCACACCTCTTATAATCCTCTACCATGATTATTTTCTTTTTTAAAAAGGTGTTATTTTATGTGTAGAGCTGTTTTGCCTGTGGGTATATATGTGTATTACATGTTTTCCTGGTGCCCAGGGAGGTCAGAAGAAGGTGTCAGATCCTCTTGGATTGGAGATACAAATGTTTGTGAGCTACCTTCTGGGTGCTGAGAACTATCCTCTGCAAATCCAGCAAGTGCTCATAACCACTGAGCCCATCATCTCTTGCTCCGCCCATTATGATTTTCAATAACAGCATTCTTGAAACATAATTTGTATGCTACATACAGTATTTATTGTGTTGTGTGTGCGTGCGTGCATGCATGATGTGTACACGAACACAGGTGCCATGGCCAGAAAGTGTAGTGGTCAGAGGACAACACTGACTCAGGTATTTCTTTTCCACCTTTACTTGTGTTCTCAGGTCGCCAGGCTTGCCTAGCAAGAGCATTTATCCACTGAGCTGTCTCACTTGCCCATAATTCAATATTTTTTGAGTCAGTCTCATGAAGATCTCTTCCCCTTGAGTTCCTAATCCACTTGAGCTGGGGTTATAGAAGGTTGTGAGCTACCCAACATGGGTTGTGAGAACTGAACTTGAATACTCTGGAAGAGCAGTGAGGACTCCTCTAACAGCTGAGCAATTGAGAAGACTTCTAAACATCCAAGTAGTTTGATATTTGCATCTAGAATTCAGGAGTGAGGACAGCTTGGAACTGTTTGGCTATTTACCCTAAAACTGTTGCTACCCACAGATCCATCTGCTAGAGCTTACCCAGCCGACCCTACCTTCCTTTTCACCTTCAGCTTCCAGAAAAAGCCTCCTCTGCTGTCTCACTCTCTCAAAGGCTGATCCTGCTCAGGTTCTTTTACTTGCATTGAGATTGTCCTCTTCCTGTTAGTCAGTCTTAGGCAGGATTTAGAAGGTCTCTGGATTAGCACTGTTCTGAATGCTCTCTAATCTGGTTTACAAGACAACATAAGCAAATCACGGGTCTTTTGTCTCAGACTGACACCCAAAGTTAGACTTTCAAATTTCTTAGCATACAGAATACACCAGAGGTTTCCTCCATCCTCAAAGAACACTACTCAGGTACAGTGTGGTCTCCTGAAGTCTCTCTTACCAAACTGAGTTTTCTTGATTCCTATAAGAAGTAACCACAGGGCCTGTGGCTTAAAACAACAGAATTTTTTTATCTCACAGTTCTGGAGGTCAGGAGAATAAAATCAGAGAGCAAACTAGGCTATGGTCCATCTGCAAATTGTACAAGAACATCCTTCCTGTGTCTTTCAATTACTGGTGGCTCAGTTGTTCCTTGGCTTGTGGTTATATCAATCTAGTCTCAGCTTCTGTCTTCTCATGGCTGTTTCCCTGTGTTTCCACCTATTTTCCTCTTTCTTCTGTCTCGTATGTATATGTGAGGAGCTGGGAATTGAACCCAGGGCCTTTTGAATGCTAGGTAAGTGCTCTACCACTGAACTACATTCCCAGACCCGTTTTGTCTGTTTTTCAGAAGGGTACTTGTTCTTGGGGTCATAGAACATGCATGTAACTCTGGATGATCTCAATTTGAGAGCCTTAATTTTTGCCAGACAGGTTCTTACTATGTAGACCAGGCTGGTCTTGAACTCAAAAAGATTTGCCTGACTACCTTCCAAGTACTGGGATTAAAGACATATTCCACCATGCCTGACTTAAGATCCTTAATTTAACTATATCTGTAAAGACCCCCCCCCCCCCGCGTCAAGTAAAGTCATATTTATAGGTTGCAGGGTTTAGGACATGGATATATCAATCATTCCACTACATTAGGTGAGGAGCCAAGATCCTCTCCTTCTACTTGAAGGTGTATGGGAGATGTACAGTTTCCAGTATACTGTCCTTTCCTGCTATAATTCTCTTATTTTGGAATGGGAGTATTTGCTACATCTTAGACCCAAACTGTACTTTTATGTCTGGTTCCACTAAGACAAAATGACCGGCCTTTTGCTATGAACTGATGTTTATAGCTTCTGTACAGATTAAGTGCCTTGTGCTGTTTGAGAGAATTCTGCTCTGTGTCATGTATTCCTACTGCCTTTTTGTTCTAGACACTGTCTTTTTGGATGAGCAGGCACCTGTGGAAGAATCAGCTGAGTGAGATGGTGCAGCCCAGTGGTGGCCCAGCAGGGGATCAGGACATGCCGGGTGAAGAATCTTCCCTAGGGAAGCCAACAATGCTACATCTGCCTTCAGAGCAGGGTACTTCTGAGACCCTCCAGCGCTGTCTGGAAGAGAATCAAGAGCTCCGAGGTAAAGATTGCAGTGTGAAGGAAGCATGAAGTAAAAAAAAAAAATCAGGAGGGGCCTGGCACACTAAGGACAGAGTTTCTTTTTACCTGCACCTCATTATTGGCAGGGTATGAGATCATGATGTGCCCCAGAACCAGCCAGCATTTCAAACTTAGCCATCTTCCTGCTTGGTTTCAGGTGGGGTTCTCTGTGAAGATTCACATGCAGGAAATACTGTGGTTCAAAGCCAGTACCTGGGAATGGAAAAGGGAGGGGGAAGGAGCACAAGCTGAGAAGCCACGGTGGGTAGGAGAAAAGTGGGCTGTAGGGATCAATGGGAGTAGGTTTGATCTTTCTTGGGACACAGCAAGCTTTTAAGTGGGAGGGGATATGGTTTTTTTTGGGGGGAGAGAGGGTTGTTTTCCTAAGGTGGACTGTGGCCTGCTCTTGGAAAGGCATAGCTAGCTCCAGTGGGAGGAGATCTTTGAGTGTGTCTTCTGCACTGGCACTGCTCCTTTCTCCTGTCACCCTCATTTTGTAAGGTGGATGTTAACTGTTCTTGAATATGCAGCTGAAACTCAGAGTGGCTGCTAACTTCTCCTGTCTGCACCTTCTGGGCTCCCAGGCTGCAGCTAGAAACTACAGAGTGAAATTGCCTTGGGGACTGTCTCCCTACCTCCCCAAGTCCTGCAGGCATGTTTAGGGCCCCCCATCCTGGGAGGACTGGGACTTCGTGTTCCAGGGTAGGGATACCTCCAATTGACCAGAGTATAAATGCTATAAAAGAAAGTTGATTTTGATGTATTCCTTCAATGTGGATGATGTGTTTTACTAATGCATTGGAGATATTTGGGTGCATAACTCAGTGGAATTGGCTGGGAATTGGTTTGACTTCTTAGAGAAAAGCCTCCTAGTATTAGAGGAGTGCCTGGCTGTCAGGACTCACATTTCCTTTGCTGTCTTCCCTGCCCAGATGCTATCCGACAGAGCAATCAAATGCTAAGGGAACGCTGTGAGGAGCTGCTACAGTTTCAGGTCAGCCAGCGGGAGGAGAAGGAATTCCTTATGGGCAAATTCCAGGAAGCCAGGAAGCTGGTGGAAAGACTGAGCTTGGAGAAGCTTGACCTTCGGCGGCAGAGGGAACAGGCCTTAAAGGATATGGAGCACCTGAAGAAATGCCAGCAGGTAACTGAAGGGTGGGGAGGCCTTTCTGCCCCACCTGTGTTTGAAGACCATAATGATGCTCATGTTCCCAGAGAAAGCATGTTGTTGGGGTTCCTCAGGACCTCTTCAGGCTTGATTGCTCCCAGTTGTGAGCAGTGGGGCCAGCGTGCATAGAACACTGTCACCTAGGAAATGTGCTTGAGCCCTGGGAGCCAAGGTTTATACTGGGCTCACTTTTGAAGGCATGGAGTGTTTGGGTACCTGACCCAGCTTGCTTAGTTTCAAGCCACCCTGAAGTCTACCACGCACCATACCGTGTGTTCCAAACTCCTCACATACCCTGCCCAGACAGCCTAGCTGACCCCTAAGCCCCTAATAAATCAAGGTACTCACATCAGGTAGGATTTCCCAGGGTGCTTAGAAATGATCCCCAGGAGCCTTGGGAGGAAATATGTGACCCCAGGCCTGTAAGTATTGCACTCTCCCTAAAGAATGGTGTGCTTAGTGTGGAGTGAGAGTATACTTCAGGACCTTTTTGGACTGGCTATTTTCAGGACCCTAGTGACAATGGTTGAGAAGGGATTGTGCCATCTGGGAGTGACAATCTGGGGAGAAAGGGTAGGGAGGATATGCCACAGTAAAGTTTTACATTGTGGGGCTAAGTTCACAGTGAGGCTGGGAGTACCTGGTCAAAGCATTTGCTTCTTATCTGGGGAAAGAGCAGCAAGGTATGCACACTGGGGGCTGAGACAACAGAGATTGTCCCTAGTTTTGGAGGTCAGAGGCCTAAGATGAAGGCATGTGCAGGTGGCTTCCTCACAAGAGCTGTTTTAGGTAGTACTCCAACTGTATTGTCTGTGTTGGTAATCCTTGGTGCTTCCCAACTCTCTTGTCACATGGCCTTTTCTCTTAAATTTTTTTTATTACCGTGTACCTGTTCATGCCCTCACACATGTGCCATGGTGTGCATATGCGGGTCACAGCACAACTTTCACAGCACAACTTCTGATGTGAATCCCAAAGATCAAACTCAGGTGGTTAGATTTCATGGCAGGTATCTTTACTCACTGAGACCTGCTGAGCTGTCTCACAGCCCTCCTCTCTTTTCATAAGGATACCAATGTAAAACATAAAGGTGGACAGTTACTAAGGCTATGAAAACAGGTTTTGTTTTGTAACTGATGACAATGAAAGGGAAAGAGCTAGATGAATTCTGGTGATCTGCAGAGGTAACTGGGTATTTTACCTTTTTTGAGATTTATTTTTATTTATGTGTCTTATTTTTGTGTCTGTGTCTGTGTGCAAGTGCCCTTGGAGATCAGAGAGTGTCAGATCTCCTCAAACTAGAATTCCAGGTGACTGTAAGCTACCAGACAGTTGTGGTGCTAGGAACTGAACTCTGGTCTTCTAAAGAGTAGCAAGTACTTTTAACCACTAAGCCATCTCTCCACCCAACGACTGAGACTTTTAAAAATGAGAATAGGGCCCAGAGTGTGGCTCAGTAATAGAATGCATTCTTTGCCATGTGTGAGGCCTGAAGTTCAGTTTCTAGGACTTTAAGAAATAAAGACAGAGATAGAGCTAGAAAGAAAATGAAGGATTTACTTAGCAGCCAGTCCTGAAGATATTTGATAAACCAGAGTAAGATGAAATGGGAGGAGAAAGGAAATTAGTGTCAATGTGATGAGACCAGTGTCATTACAGGCTTGTACAATCAAAGGTAGTTTTTTTTTTTTTTTAACCATACTTGGAGACTAGAAGTCTAAGTCCTTTCCCTACTGATGATTCCATTTCAAAGGAGTTGCAGTCAGGTTTTTGAGACAGGGTTAGGGTCATAGGAAATACATAGGCTTTGAGAAGGATAGAGGAAGGAGTCATGGCTGGCAAGGCTTCTAGCAAAGGTCAAGCCTATGTCAAGTGTCAGTTTCTTTAACATTTGCAAGTAGGATCCACGAAGGGGCCTGGGACATTATAGGAATGTCATCTTAAACTGTTTGAATACATCTTAAAGTTTGGTCAACCTTAAGGTTTGGCTGAGCTGATCATGGTTTACACTCAGAACAGACTGTTGTTAGTTGGTTTCTCTCCTTTCACCATGTGGATTTTGAAGATCAAACTCAGGTTATTGGCCTTGGTAGCAAGTATCTTTATTCACTGAGCCTTCTTGCTGGTTTAGCACTCAGTATTTAAAAAAAAAATCCAGTCTTTTTTGTCATACTGAAACTTCTCACTTGTTGTATGTATGGACTAGGTGTTTATTTTTGTTGCTGTATTTGAGTCTGGTCTCTTTTTACAGAGTCTCAAAGAGACTGAGAAAGGTTCATTACCAGCTGAGAGTCAAGGTTGGTGACTGGGGGAAGACAGATAGCCACTGGGCTAATGAGGTTCCAAAGTATCTAGGTTTATAGGTGCTGAGAGGCAAGAAAAGCCTTTGATACATCAGCGGCTTAAAGGCTGCCTCAGGTCTTAGGGATGTCAAAAGTGGGCAGCGTGGGAGATAGCAGCACTGATAGGAAATGACCTTTCTCTTACAGCAGATGGCTGAGGACAAGGCCTCCGTGAAAGCCCAGGTGACATCACTGCTGGGAGAACTCCAGGAGAGCCAGAGTCGTTTGGAGGCTGCCACAAAGGAACAACAAACTTTAGAGGAAAGGTGAGTGGGGAGGGGAAGCTAGCCCAGTGGGCCCCTTCCAGGATTTGGAATGAGGCAAATGTAGGTGCCCCTAGGAATTCCTCTCTCCTCTGAGAAGAATGACTGACAATCTTTTCCTAAATTCCCTGGTGCTCTCAGGGCTGCCTTGTGAGAGCCCTGGCCAGGTATCCAGAAACAGTTCCAGCTGTTGCTTCCAGGCTCTGACTCTTTATTGGGTGCTTATTTAGGATTTCTATTGCTGTGAAGAGACACTATGACCATGGAAACTCTTGTAAGGAAAACATTTAATTGTAGCTTGCTTATATTCCGAGGTTTAGTCCATTATTTTCATGGCGGGAAACATAGCGGCAAGCAGACAGACATGGTGCTAGAGAGGTAGCTGAGCGTTACACATTTGGATTGTCAGGCAGCAGGAACAGTGAGTGAGCTACTGGGCCTGGCTTGATCATTTGAAACCTAAGCCCACCCCTAGTGATCCACTTCCCAACAAGGCCGCACGTATTCCAACAAGGCCACATATCCTAATCATATCCTTTCAAATAATGCTACTCCTATGAGCCTAGGGGAGGAATTTTCATTCAAACCATCACACTGGGATTCAACTTATTCTTTAAGAAGCACTGTAGGGCCCCCAAGGTCATACTTAAGAGCTCACTCTCCAGACTGATATGCAGTGGGATTCTACCAAGGCAGAAAGTCCTAGGTGAAGAAGAATGAATACATCTGGTCATTTCCACCAAAAGCACAGAGCCCTCATGAACTATTTCTTATTAGAGACTCTGGACCCCATGTTTCTGTTGGGAGTTGGTCAGGTTGGCATCCTCTGCCAGGCATGTACCAACATTTCTGATTCCTGGCAGAAAACTGAGTTTGGCTGGTTTTGTCAGCTAGTGTCCTTGGGAATGTCACTCACTTTCTTTTGCCAAGGGGATTGGGTTGTCACATGGGATTATTGAGTCACAGGCATGGGCACTATTGTGCCTTTCACACTGCCTTGCTGCTGTCCTCTAGGTAGTTGGTGAAGCTAATAGGGTAACCCTGGCCCTCTCAGTGCAGTAGATAGTCATTGTGTTTGTAGAGAAGTGGGTTGGGGCTCCTATCCTGTGGGAGGGAGGAGAGTTAAACTTGCCTTTAGAGACCACTGGTGGTGGGTGGGTGGGGGAAGGGCAGTGTGAGACTAGGACAAAGGGGAGCAGGCCCAGTCCAGACCTGCCTTAACAGAATTGGGGTGACCTGCCATCAGAGGTCTTCCTCAAGAGACCCATTCTTTTGTAATGAGCACATAGGACACAGGGAGATACCAGGATGCTGAGGAGCTGGAGGAAAACTGTGGGGTATTATGGGCCAGGGTTAGAAGATAAGTGGACCATGGATGATATAGGTGAGACAACATAAGCTTTTACAGTATAGAGGGAGAAATGAATTCTCTGTGGAGACTATTGATGCCGTGTCCTACACCATGAGGCTGTATAACCCAGGTATGGAACCTGAGCCTCCAATGAGGGTGCCTGGGACTTCAGCTGAGTTGTATCACAGTACTTCCTGCCTATACCTGAGCTCAGTGCTAATGAGCTCAGATGGCAGTCTACCCTGATGCTTCTAGAATAGTCTCTTGACATCCCTTTACCCAGACTGCTTTGGTACCTTTCCAGGGACTCCTCCCACCTGGTCCAGCAGCAGTTTAGGACACAGGTACCTTATCCTCTTCTTAGTCTACCTCCTTTCCAACTGCACATGACTGTTGGGCCCCTGCGTAGAGGCAATACATGTCAGGAGATGTTTTGTATTTTACATATTCCAACTGCTGCCTTGCCATGGCCCCTCTACCCTGCCGCCAGAATCAGCTCTCAGACACAGGTTATTCAGGAGCCTTCTACATGCTGCCCTGCTCACAGTTCCCTTAGCGCGTTCTCTTTTGTCGCATATCAGGATGCGAGCTGTTAGTGAGCAGGTCAGACAGCTGGAGAGTGAGCGGGAAGCCCTGCAGCAGCAGCATAGTGTGCAGGTGGACCAGCTGCGCATGCAGAACCAGAGTGTGGAGGCTGCCCTTCGGATGGAGCGACAGGCTGCCTCAGAGGAAAAGTGAGTGGCTGGTAGACTCGGGACCAAGAGATCAGAGGACCCGTGGTGCTTTCTGCCTTCTGGAGAGTCCTGGTAGGGACTGCCTGTGTAGAGAAGGGCCGATTTTCTCCCCCTGCCTTGTTAATGGCAGAGTCAACTATTACATGTAAACAGAAATATTTTCCATTCACACTCACAGTTTATTGTGTGTCCTACATAGGTTCTTTTCACCAGAGTTAAAATAGGCTCTTGGTGTAAGAAAAGCAATGAGCTATAGTGGCTTCAAGTTGTCCCTAAAGACTCCTTATCTGGCCTACAATGCCTGTACAGGTTCTCAACCAGCTATTGGCATCTGGTTTAGCATCCTTTTGAGTTTCCTTTAATTTAGAACAATGTCCCTTTATTTTCTTTTCTGTGCTAGAGATGGAGTGTAGGGCCTTAAGCACACTAGGGCACAGGTTCTACTCCTGAGTTGTACTCTAGCCCTTGTTAGAAACATTCCAGGACTTTGGCTTTAAGGAAAGCATGAACTATGTAGTAGCCAAATCAGTTGAAGTGAATCCTTGCAGTTAGCAAAACTGGCCTTAAGAGTTGATGGCCTCAGGAACCCAGATATAATCCAGAAAGCCCACACTTCAGCTATTTTATGGGACAAGAAGGAAGAGGGTGAAGCTTTAATATGCAGTCTGTGGCTGTATTCCTTTTGCTCCTTTTGCACAGGCGGAAGCTGGCTCAGTTGCAGGCAGCCTATCACCAGCTCTTCCAAGACTATGATAGCCACATTAAGAGCAGCAAGGTGAGTGATGAACACAAGTTCATAAGTATGACTGTCCTGGGCTTTCCAGGGAGAGGCTTTTTTTCTTCTTTTCTTAGGGTACCTGAAGGTGAGCAGTGTGACCTTTGAGATCTAGAGCACCTAGCTTTTGAAAGGGTCTCTCAAGTTGTCTGACACCTTCATTGGGGCTACAGCTGTAACAGATTATGGATAGCCACAAGGAGGTGAGACACATCCACAGGACATCACTAGGATATCTGTGTCTAGGACCTTCAGATAAGGTTTGTGGCAGGGCTGTTTTTCTGCATAGCCAATCCTTCATGCTTAGAGCCATGAAGAGTCTTAGACACATTTCTTCTCTAAAACATTTCTTTTTCTCTAAAAACATTTTTATATTTAGTTAATATAAAGAAGTATTTTGCCTCCATATATGTATGTGCACTATGTGTGTGTTCTTGGTACATGCTGAAGATAGAAAAGAGTGATAGATCTCCTGGAACTGGAGTTATAAACAGTTGTGAGCCATGTGAGTACTGGAGACTGAATAATAAACATTCTTAACAGCTGAGTCATCTTTCCAGCCTCTCTCGTTTCCTCAGAAACATTTCTGAGGTGGCTCAGAGCTTGTCAGGTCTAGTGATAACTTTGTGTGTGTGCCTATTCACAAATATATGTGAAGGTTGGAGGACATCATTGGTGTTATTCCTCAGGAGCTATACATGCCCAGCTCTTTTTCCTATGTGGGTTCTGGGGTTTGAATTGAGGTCCTCACAAGTACTTTATTAACTGAACTATCTCCCTCACCCATACTTCTTCAGTTTTTTAAAGATAGTGTCATAACCCAGGCTGGCCTTGAACTCTTAGGTGGCTGAGACTGGCCTTGAACTCCTGATCCTCTTGCCTGATCTTCCATGTGCTGAGATTCCATGTGTGTGCCACTATGACCAACGTTGTAGTGGTCACATTTTTTTTAAACTGTAAAGTTTATTAGCTGTCCTCCTCTTTCTAAATAGAAATAGATAGAATGGACTGTTGATAATTCTTTACAACTCAGTAAGTCATATAAAAAAATGTAACAAGGTTGTCAAAAGCTCACATATTGATGCTGGGCTTGGTGGCAGATACCTGTAATCCCAGCATTCTGGAGGTAAGGCAGGCATATCATGGTGAGTTAGAGGCCAACCTAGTCTACAGATTGAGTTCTAGGACAGCCAGGGATATGTACAGTCTCAAAACAAAACAAAACAAAACAAACAAAAAAACGGAAGAACCACCCCCAAAACAAAAACAGCCCTCCCCACTAAATAAACAACTCCAGAGAGCAATGGGGAGCTAAATGATATTAATAGACTAGAAAAACTGATTTATGAAGGCATTGCTGCTTCTCACTAAAATTTCTTAAAAATGTTTACCATAAAGATCTGTGAAGTTCTAGAGCAGTGTGGCTATGCAAGATGAAATGTCTGAAGAGGGATTCACAAAAATAGGAGTTTCTCTGTTTTTTTCTATTAATAAAATGAGGAGAAATAGAAGGAAAGGCAGAAGAGCAAAATAAAGCTCTGTGATGTATGTGTGTGTGTATGTGTGTGTACAACTGTGCAAAAAATAGTTCTCATAGTTGCAGAGTTTAAACAAAATTTTCTTTTTTATATATTTATTTTAACAAAATAGGCAGTTATTGTGGATAAAATTTGACTCCTCCCTAAGCATAAATTTAAAAACTTAGGCTAAGAAAACCATATAATGGAAAAAAAAGATAGCATGTTCAACAAATGGTGCTGGTCTAACTGGGTATCTACATGCAGAAAAATGCAAATAGACCCATATTTATCACCCTGCACAAAAATAAAGTCTGAGTGGATCAAAGACCTCAACGTAAAACCAGACACACTAAACCTGTTAGAAGAAAAAGTGAAGAACCTTGAACTCACTGTCACAGGAGACAAGTTCCTGAACAGAACACCATCAGCACAGGCTCTAAGACCAAAAATCAATAAATAGGACCTCATGAAACTGAAAAGCTTCTGTAAAGCAAAGGACACTGTCATCAGAACAAAATGACAGCCTACAGACTGGGAAAAGGTCTTCACCAACCCTATATCTGACAGAGAGCTAATATTCAGAACTGAATATAAAGAACTGAAGAAGTTAAACAACAACAAATCATGTAATCCAATAAAAAATGGGGTTCAGAACTAAACAGAGAATTCTGAATAGAGTAATATTTCATGGCAGAGAAACACTTAAAAAAACAATCCTGAGATTTCACCTCACACCCATCAGAATGGCTAGGATCAAAAACTCAAGGAACAACACATACTGGAGAGGATGTGGAGAAAGGGTACCCTCCCTCATTGCTTGTGGGAATGTAAATTTGTACAATCACTTTGGAAATCAATGTGGCACTTTTTCAGACAATTAGGAATAGGGTTACCTCAAGATCCAGGTATACCACTCCTAGGCACATATCCAAAATATACTCAAGTATATAACAAGGACATTTGTTCAACCGTGTTCATAGCAGATTAATTCATAATAGCAAGACTCTGGAAACAGCCCATATGTTCTCAACTGAGGAATAGATACAGAAATTGTACATTTACACAATGGAATACTACTCAGCAATTAAAAACAAGGAAATCATGAAATTTGCAGGCAAATGGTGGGACCTCGAAAAAGATCATCCTGAGTGAGCTATCCCAGAAGCAGAAAGACACACATGGTATATAGTCACTTAGACCTGGATATTAGACGTATAATATAGTATAAACATACTAAAATCTTTACACCTAAAGAAGCTAAGCAAGAAGGAGGACCCTGGGTAGAATGATTAATCCTCATTTAAAAGGCAAATGGGATGGACATTGGAAGTGGGAGAAAGCAGGGAACAGGATAGGAGCCTACCACAGAGGGCCTCTGAAAAACTCAACCTAGCAGGGATTCGAAGTAGATGCTGAGATTCATAGCCAAACTTTGGGGCAGAGTGCGGGGAATCATATGAAAGAAGGTGAAGTTAGAAAGACCTGGAGAGGGCAGGAACTTCACAAGGAGAGCAAAAATTCTGGGCCCAGGGGTCTTTTCTGAAACCGATACTCCAAACATGGACCATGCATGGAGATAACCTAGAACTCCTGCACAGATGTAGCTCATAGACTCAATCTCCAAGTAGGTTCCCTGGTAAGGGGAGCAGGGGCTGTCTCTGACATGAACTCAGTGACAGACTCTTTGATCACCTCCCCCCGAGGGAAGAGCAGCCTTACCAGGTGGAAGAGGAAGACAGTGCAGACCTGATGAGAGGTGATAGGTTAGGGTCAGAGGGAAGGGGAAGAGGAACTCCCCTGTCAGTGGGCTAGGGGAGGGGCATAGTGAGAGAAGGTGGATAGAGGGTGAGAGTGGGAGGAGATGAGGGAAGGGGCTACAGCTGGGATACAAAGTGAATAAATTTTAATAAATAAAAAGAAAACAGGGAAACACACAAATAAAATTTTAGGCTAAGAATTGGATGCCATAATGATTATTATATCTCCATGGGAACATTTTTTTTTCTTCTGCAGTTATCACTGAATTTTTTAACCTTCTATGTAAAAGGTGAGGATCTCTAGCACCTAAATATGGCCTTAATTTATAAAATGTATGAACAACTTTTGAAAGACTGTAAATAGTGTTGCACAAGTAGATTAAAAATACTTGAACACTATTATTTTTAGCAAATACTTTAAGGGAGGGCTCAAACAATAAAACATGAAGACCTTTATGCCGAAAAATCCCTCATTAAATGAGTTAACTCAGGTACTAATTTAAAAATAAAAACATTTTTTGTCTAAAATTTAAATAATAATAGAAGTGAACTGAGAAAAGACCTTGAAAGCTAACACAAATTGTGCATAGTTACACAGTTAGTGGTCACATTTTAAGAAGGATATTGTCAACTATAATGTACTCATAGAAGATTTGTAAGGATTAAACATGAAACCAGGTCACAGGATGAAGAATTAGTTATATGGCTGCTTAAGGGATTGGAAAGATGATTCAGTGGTTAAGAAAACTTGCTGCTTTTTCGTAGGACCCAAGTTTTGTTCCCCGCCACCTGCAACTCTAGCTTTGGTAGATCTAATACCATCTCTGACTTCTGTGGGTACACACACACGTAAATTAAAATCTTTAAAAATGGCTGCTTTAATCCCAGGAGGGAATTCCTGGTTGAGAGCATGTGTACATGTTTATAGGGTATGTGTGATGAGCAGACCTTTGACCAAGTGGCAGAGTGGAAGGACCCAGGGTTTCAGCCTTGCCTGGTGTATGGTAGGACTGGAGCCTGGATGGTTAGTACATAGTACTTACTTGCTGTGAATGGGAAGCCTCAGGAGGGATGGTGGCTTCTGTTCTTGAAGGGTCAAGGGGAAGGCTTCCTAGCTGGGGATTCTCTGAAGAAAATGACAAAGAGTAGGAGGCAGTGCTTATAGCCTGAGAGTTCCTACCTAAGAAAGACCTCAGCATTTCTTCTGTCCTATAGGGCCACAACAGGATGCAGTCTTCTCCCTGCACACATTAAGATCTGAAGTCCAAAGGTCCGGCTTTGTTCCAGCTTTTCCTTCTTAGTTCTTAGATCAGTGGCCAGCCAGGCAAATAGTTTGGTCCCACTGTAGGCCAAGAGACTGCCAGAACTCTTTGTCCTTCTCTAGGGCGTGCAGCTGGAAGATCTGAGGCGACAGCTCCAGCAAGCCGAAGAGGCCCTGGTAGCAAAACAGGAATTGATTGATAAGCTGAAAGAGGAGGCTGAGCAGCACAAGATTGTGATGGAGACTGTACCAGTCCTGAAGGCCCAGGTGAGGTCTCTGTTCCAGCCTGCTTACCATATGAGTAGCCTTCCCACCCAGGCCATAGGGTCTTGTGTACCTTTTTGGCACTATTTTGTAGGGGCCTCTCTTAGTCTTCTTGACTCCTTTGCATTGTTATTTGACCTCTTGGTGCTCCTGGGATCACAGGCTTTCATATCTGTTCCTGGTATACTATCATGGAGTCCTAGGGGACAGGACAGGGCTCCTTTCCTCTGGGGTATGGTATAGAATGCTTAAAGGGCAGGTGATGGATGGTGGGCATACCTCTGTTCTATTTGCCAGGCGGATATCTACAAGGCTGACTTCCAAGCCGAGAGACATGCTCGGGAGAAGCTGGTGGAGAAGAAGGAACTTCTGCAGGAGCAGCTAGAGCAGCTACAGCGTGAATTCAACAAGCTGAAAGTTGGCTGCCATGAGTCAGCCAGGTGGGCCTTTAAGAGTGTAGCCAGGAGCACAGCCACACACAGAGAAAGTGGATACCGGTAGTAGCTACAGGAGATTGATGGCTCTTGGCAGTTGTATTAAGTTTCCTATACCTCCTGCTGCTCTCCCTGTGTCTTGTCCTTCCAGCAATTACCTTTCCCACTGGTCCAGCCAGAAACTCCACAGCAATGCATGTATTGAGATGGCATTTCCAGACTAAAGTTCCAAAGTCCTTCCACAGTCTTCCACAAAACAACATGGTCATGTCTGTCTCAGCAATTCCCCAAGAACCTATTACTGTTGTCTGTCTTAGTTTGGTTGCTACTGCTGTGATAACACCATGACCAAAAGCAACCTGTGGAGGAAAGGGTTTATTTCAACTTATAGTTGCAATCATGGAGGGGAGTCAAGGCAGGAACTTGAGACGGGAACTGAAGCCGAAACCATGGAAGAACTGCTTTTTGGCTTGTTCTCTGTGGCTTGCTTGGTTTGCTTTCTTAGAAAACTCAGGTGCTTGCCCAAGGAGTGGCACCATCCCTAGGGAACTAGGCCCTCCCACATGAGTGTTCAATGAAGAAAATGCCCCACAGAGTTGCTGACAGGCCAATCTAATGGGGATATTTAGTCATTTGGGATTCCCTTTTATCAGATGACTCCAGCTTTTTAAAAAAATATTTATTATTTAAATAATAAATTATTTTTAAAAATAATTCTTTTTATTTATTATTAAATAATATCTTATTTAATAATAAATACTTATTTAAATCAATATTTATTATTTAAATAAATTGTTTAAAAATATTTATTATTTAAAAATATCATTTATTATTTATTATTTATATAGCACTCTGCCTGCATATGTGCCTGCATGCCAGAAGAGGGCGTCAGATTTCATTATAGATTGTTGTGAGCCACCATGTGGTTGCTAGGAATTGAACTCAGGACCTTTGGAAGAACAGCCAGTGCTCTTAACCTCCGAGCCATCTCTGCAGGCCAACTCCAGCTTTTGTCAAATTGACAAACAATAACAAAACCTAACTAGTACAAATATGGCTACCTAAAACCTCAAAATATGCCCTTATTTGGAAATGTATCTTTGTATATATAACTAGTTAGCATAAAGTCATTTTAGGTTAATTGACTGTGGTCCTTATAGAAGCACCACATTAAGATAACAGAAGGCAGCCACAAGAAGGTCAAGGCAAAGACTGTGGGATTTAGCTATAAGCCAAGAAGTGCTAAGGATTCTGTTGTCCATCATCAGCTGGTAGAGAATACAGATCCTCTGAAATACTGATCTAGGGCACCTGGTCTCCTGCACAGTGTACATTTCTGTTATTTTAAGCCACCAGGTCTGTGGTAGTTTGTGTCAAGGTTCCGAGGAAACTAATCTAGGGGGAACCCAGGGAATAATTGCTAATAAGTACTAAGTTTCCTTTGGGAGACAAAAATATTCTTAAAGTATACTGATGATTGGACATGCTGAATAGAGTAAAACCCACTGAACGATACAGCTTAAATTGCTGAACTGTATGGTACATGAATTATATCTCAATGGAAGTATTTATTCATAAAAAAAGCCCCACAGACATTGACTGAATGCTTTCTTTTTTTCAAAGGATTGAGGATATGAGGAAGCGACATGTAGAGACTTCCCAGCCCCCTTTACTCCCTGCTCAGGGTGAGTGAACAGGTGGTAGACGCTGGGAGGAGATGGGCAGGGGGGCAGAGTGTTGTGCTGAGGAAAAGCCTGTGTTGGCTTCTCTGGTGCTGTGATGTGGGGAGGTCCTGTTGGCCACCCCAGTCAGTAGCCCACATCACTTTGAGTCAAAAGGAAAACTGTGCTGGTAGAGGTTGCTCCCAGCCGCACATGTAGTCAGATCTGGTGGTATCAATAGGTCTCAGACCTTGTTAGCTCCTCCTTCTCTTTGAGGTCTACCCAGGCTGTGCATGAAGCCCACTTAGCTATCCTGTGTTCTTTTTTTTTTTCTTCTCAGCTCACCACTCCTTTCATTCGCCCTTGTCCAACCAGCGGAGGATCCCTCCTGAGGAACCACCTGACTTTTGTTGTCCCAAGTGCCAGTATCAGGCTCCTGATATGGACACTCTGCAGATACACGTCATGGAGTGCATAGAGTAGGGTCAATAGATGCAAGGCCACCTGTAATACCATGTCCCAAACTATGCGATTGTGCTTTCCTGTTCCACCTGTATAGTCCACGATCAAGGGCTGTCAAACAGTGGGCCCCAGGACCTAGCAGAACCCCTGCTTTACCCTTTTGGTGGTCTGTTAGTTCTCTATTAAGGTAAAGAGCCCTAGTCAGGGCTGTTTTTTTCCCCCCTTTTCTTCTGTGTGCCTGAGCCACTTGCCTCTGGTGGCTTCTCCCTTCCTCTTCTCCTATTTTCCTAGGGAGTCCAGAATGGAGGTCAGGGGCTCTCAGGGAGCACTCCTCCTCCAAGCAGGGCTGGATGCAGCTCTTCTTCCCTCCAGCTGATGCCTTTCTTGCCTGGGAGTGGCAGGCTCTCTTTCCAGGGCATGTGGCACTTAGGTTCATAACGTGTTGTCTGTGATAAACATTTGGGAGTATTCTGTCTTTTTGCTACTGTAAGTAATGGTGCAGTGAAAGTACTTGTGCACTGATCTGTGTGTACCTTTAGAACAGATGCTTAGATGTGGCATAGGAGCCTTGCCATGGTAGAGGTCAGCAGACCTTTAGGTTTCTACCATCTGCTAGACATGTAGTTCTTTCGTAAATAGTGTGCTTAAGTGTCTTTTTCTGGGGTATATGGGTCTTTTTTAATTCCTTTGATGTAACGTGACTTTTCATAATTCCTACCCATCTTTGATGATCAGTCAAGTTAGTTCTTGACTATCACAGAAACTGTACACCTTGTTCCACTTTGTGTTACTGTTTTGGGGACTAGAAGCTGTTATATACTTCTACTTAACCATTCTTTAATTTTTTTTTTTTTGGCTTTGGAGTTATGACTGCTTTGTGTTTTGATAAAAGGATATTTCACATACACTTTTGTTCTAGCTCCAGTGTGCTCTTGTTTTTGCCAAGCACATTGTTGCCTTGTATGAATGGTGGTGGCCATAGTTCACACTCCAGGAGTTTGTGATGGCATGTTTTTCACCAGCCCAGAAGACCTGTTTTGGGAACGATTTAGCATTGACTGGCAGATTATGAAAAAAGGAATGCGTCATTTGCTTTACAAGGTTCTAGACATTTTCTGAAACCTTAGAGTCGTATTACCCTTGGCAATTCTAGTAAAGGAAAGAAAGTTGGAGTTGAAAACTTTGCTAATCCTCAGGCCTGAAATCCTTCCTGCCCTCCTGTAAACTTTTAAGGTTCTGAGTGGGATCAGTAAATCCATGCCCAGGCTTTTATTCACAGAGCTTCTTTCCCATTAGGAGTGAGAAAGCTAAGTAGAATTCAGATTTTTAAAAAGGATTTAAAAAGTAAGCCTGAGCCTGGGGACTTCCACAGAATTCTCAGACATGGGGAGCAAGTTTTCCATTTCCTAATTCCCAGGTCTCTAATGGGCAGCTCTTTGGGAAAATTAATTAAAGAACAGCTAAGTTCTTTGTTTATGAGTTTTTCTTTTTTTAATTATTTTAATTTTAATTTTTTTCTTCACAATTTATTCATTGTATATCCTGATTGAAGTCCCCTCCCTCAACTCCCCCCAGTCCCATCCTCCCTCCCTCTTCCCCACTATCCTCTTCCTCTAGTCCACTAAAAGGGGGAGTTCTCCACCATTGCCAACTGTCCAAGCTTGTTAAGTCTCACCAGGACTGCTTGGATCCTCTTCCTCTGTGGCCTGGTAAGGCTGCATCACCAGGAGCGAGTGATCAAAGTGTAGGTAACTGAGTTCATGACAGAGGCAGTCCCTGATCCCCTCACTTGGAGACTGAGCTGCCAATTGGCACATCTGAGCATGGGGTCCTCTCCATGCATGGTCCTCCATTGATGCATCAGTCTCTGCAGGACCCCCTGGGCTCAGATCCTTTTGCTTTGTTGATCTCCTTGTGGGGGTCCTGTCCCCTCCATGTCCCTCTATCCCCACCCTTCTCCTCTTCTACAAGACTCCATGTGCCTGCTCAAAGTTTGTCCTTGAGTCTCAGCATCTGCTTCCATCCCCTGTTGGGTAGATCCTTTCAGAAGACCCTCTCTAGTGGGCTCCCATCCTGTTTCCTCTCTTTCACTGCATCTAGTGTCTATCCTGTTTGCCATTCTGAATGAGATTTAAGCATCCTCCCTAGGGTCCTCCTTAGTTATTAAGCCTCCAATTCCAGGAACAAGATCGTAAAATCTCCCACCCAAGAAACAGCCTAGAGATAAGCACAAAAATGCGAAGGGATATCTGTTCTGGGCAGCCTTATCTTGTGGTAGAACATTCTTAACACAACAATGTAGCCCACTGACCACCTAGACTGGTTACAAGCCCTTAACCCTTATGACTTCCCTGCAGCCCACCAGTTTGGGCTGGTTTGGGCTCTCTAAGAGACCCCAATCAGGCTCTAGCTAGCCATAGCCAATCATAGATGTACTTATACCCTTGCTTTTTATGTGCACCAATCACGATAAAGATGACCTACCTGTCACTGAAAATTACACAAGTTTCCTATAAGAAGACCTGTGCGCCTTTGTGTAGGGTTGCCATTTTGCCTGGATGGTGGCCCCAGCATGCTGGTGTTCTGCAGAATAAACGCCCTTTGTTGTTTGCATGCTACTTGAGTCTGGGGTCGTTCTTTTAGTGTCTTCTGGACCCTAACTTATCGTGCTTTGGCTGGGAAATCACTGAAGCCCCCTACTCAAGTAGTAAGGTGTTTAAGGGGAACCCATGACTTCCCCACCAATCTGTAAGTGAGTTAGGATGACACTCCCATAAACTGGTTTGGTTTATGTTTTGTGTTTCTTTGTGTCTGTGTTCTTGTTTCTGGCGTTTACTTTCTTGGTTTTGGTTTCCTTTTGTAAAAGGAGTTGGAACGGGCCCTTGAGATTAGGGGATGTGCTGGAAAATCCCCAGCCTGAGGTATGGAAGACCTTCCTGTCACCTCTTTGGGAGAACTTGAGTGTTCTCATTTGGCTTTGGTTTTGGATCCCTTTCTGGAAGAATGTGATAGCTCTCAGTTGTTCTTGGGGTCCTCTTCAGAAGATTGTGACAGCTCTCAATTGGTTCTGGATCCGGCAAAGGGTCTCTCTTCCTACCAGAGCTCACCAGTTGACCTAGCTTTTTTGGTTCTTGTCTTCACTTCCCCAGGAACATGTGTGTGTGTGTAGTTGTTTGTCTGGCTGTGATTGTTGTCATTTTATTGTTGTTCTTCTTGGAGTAATAGAATGGGCCAAACACAGACCACTCCCCTGGCCTTTCTCTAATCTCACCTTAAGGATTTCAGGCAGCTAGCAGATGATAATGGTCTGTTTGTCTGCCCTAGGAAGTTAACCACCTTTTGCAGTAGTGAGTGGCCAACTTTTAAGGTCAGATGGCCAGAGGATGGGACATTCCATCTCCCCACAATTACCAGGAGGAGAGGCCAGGACACCCCATCAGGTGCCCCACACAGTTATCTGGCAGTATTTGGTGGAAAGCCCTCTTTCCTGGCTGAAATCCCTCCTTCCCCCAGTCCAGGAAGCTGCCAGTTCTCCCCCTCCCCATCTCCAGACAGTGCTGAGGAAGAGCTGGATCCACCTCCCTTTGCACCCCATCAGGACCCCTCGCTGGAGCTAGATCAGGCAGAACTGGAACCTGTGGGAGAGGAGAACAGGAGGCAGAGGCTCAGCAGGGAGGGAGGCAGATAGAGAGGAAAAGAGAAAGAAGGAAAGAGAAAGAGGCGGAAGCAGAGAGAAAGAATGAGGGACAGAGACTCTTCAGACTCTCAGTGGAGGTCCCCATGCACGCAATCACATGTTGGGTATCAATCCAACTCCATGGTAGCCTTACCTTTGCACCCAACGCCCCACCAAATGAGAATGGTTACTAATTCCAGACTTATGACCTTTTTCCCACTAGTAATTTGTATAACTGGAGGGCCCAGAACTCCAGTTTTTCTGAGATGCCCTCAGACCTCATTGAGGTCATAGATTCCGTAATGGTGACATATCAGCCCACATGGGACGATTGTCAGCAACTCTTGGAGACCCTCTTTATTGCTGAGGAGAGGGACGGTATTTTAGGAACTGCCTGGAAATTGGTATGGGAGCCCAGACTCTAGACAAGTTGATGCAGCTTTCCCCTTGGACCAGCCAAACTGGGACCACCACTCTCAGGCAGCTCTGAGTGTATCCCCACGTTCTGATGGGAGGCCTCTGGGAAGCTACTTGGCAACCCAGAAATCTAAAAGTACGATAACTGAGGTAATGCAGGAGAAAAAAATGAGGCCCCCCTAGGAACTACCTGCAGAGACTCCTGGAAGCCTACCAAACCTACACGCAAATAAGACCCAGTAGTGCTGGAACACCAATCTGTGATCAACATGACATTTGCAACCCAAGCTGCCCCGGACATCCACCAAAAGCTCCAAAGGCTTGATGGGTTTGTTAGCAAGAATAGAGGAGAGTTAATTGTCATAGCAGAGAAAGTCTACAACAACTGAGAGACATTGGAAGATCAACAGACTCGGGGAATAGCCCAGATCCTCCTTGCAGAGCAAAGCAGTCCAGTGTTCTCTAGCACAAGGATGGGGCAGAGGTAAGCCTATGACAGCTGGCTGCTGGATGGCCATAGGTGGTGGAGTAAGCATCTCTCCTACCTGTAGGCTCCTACAGAGAGACCAATGTACATATTGCAGGGAACTGGGCCATTGGAAAAATGCCCCAAGAATAATTGGGGGAGGCCCTAAGGTCCCCAAGTTAGAAGAAAATTGATGACTGAGGATGTCAGGGCTCAGCACCCCTCCATGAGCCCTGGGTAACCTTAAAGGTAGAGGGGACGCCCGTGGGCTTTCTAGTGGATACGGGGCCTCAGCAGTCAGTGTTGAAACAGCTATGGGACCCCTCTCTGACAAGAAGACATGCCAAGGGGACACAGGAACTAAGCCTTACGTGTGGACTACTCAAAGAACAGTGGACTTAGGAATGGGATGGGTAACCCATTCATTCATGGTGATCCCAGGATGCCCCTACCCGCTTTTGGCACTGGTCCTCTAGACCAAAATGGAAGCTCAAATCTATTTTGGGCCAGAGGGAATACAAGTTATGAAGTTTACTGGCCCCATTCATGTCTTATCTTTGGCATTGGAGGAAGAATAAAAATGGTTCCCCCAGCCCTCTCACCCTGCCGAGGGTTCCCTATTGGATGAATTCCTGAATGCAGTCAATTCTGGGCAGAAAACAACTCAGTAATTTTGGCCAGACACAGGGTTCCAATCATTGTACAGTTAAAAGTAGGGGCCACCCTGGCCAGAATCAGATAGTACCCAATGCCTCAAGAGGCAAGAGTAGGAATTACCCCACACGTCAATAGACTGTGGGAGGCAGGCATCCTGGTTACCTGCCAATTGGCTTGGAATACTCCCCATCTACTTGTGGAAAGGCCTCATTCAAATGTCTATCAACCGGTGCAGGACCTCAGGGAAGTCAACATCCCACTGTGCCAAAACCTTACACTTTGCTGAGCAGCCTTGCCCTGAACAGACAATCTACACCGTCTTGGACCTGAAGGACACTTTTTTCAGTTTGTCCCTGGCACCTGTTAGCCAACCTCTTTTCACTTTCGAATGGCACAGCATGGAGAGAGGCTTCAACGAGCAGCTCACTTGGACTCTCCTCCCACAAGGGTTCAAGAACTCGCTGACCATCTTCAACGAGGTCCTACATGAGGACCTGGGTGAGTCAGACACAACCACCCCCAGTAAGCCTCCTCTGGTCTCATCATGGCTCCAACGTTGGCGACATGCCAGGAGGCTAACCGAGAGCTGCTGCAAGAACTTGGTTGTCTGGGATACCTAGTGTCTGCCAAGAAGGCCCAGCTCTGCCAGTCGGAGGTAACTTACCTGGGTTACAAGCGGTAGGGTGCAGTGTATGTTGTCCCCCACCCAAAAAGAGACTATTTTAAATGTCGCTGTCCCCACCTCTCATAGACAGGTGAGGGAATTTCTGGTATCAGCAGGATTTTTCAGACTCTAGGTGCCTGGATTTACTGAAATTGCCACGCCCCGATATGAGGCCATGAAAGGCAAGAAAATGATTTGAACTGGACTCCTGAAATGGACAATGCTTTCCAGAGACTCAGACAGGCCCTGTTAGAGGCACCAGCCCTGGCACTACCTGATATTTATAAACCATTCCATTTGTATGTAGACGAGAACAATGGCATAGCTAAAGGGGTCCTAACACAACCTTTAGGCCCGTGGAAGAGACCTGTGGCCTACTTATAAAAGAAGATGGTCCTGGTGGTTCAGGGTTGACCCCTGTCTCCATATTGTGGCTGCCACCACGTTATTAAAGATGCAGATAAGAAAACCATGGGACAAGAACTAGTGATCACTATCCCTCATTCTATAGACGGAATTTTAAAGAACCCGCCTGATTGCTGGCTATTGAATGCTAGGCTGGCACATTACCAGGCCCTGCTCCTCAACCCATCCCGCATTCGATATGGTCTCACTTCAGCTCTTAACCCAGCAACACTCTTGCCGTATCCTGACTCAATAGTTCAGCGCAAATGTCATATTGTGTTTCAACACATTCAGAGCTTAAGGCCAGATCTGGCAGACATCTCCTGGCTGGATGCAAAATGAATACTCTTCACCGATGAAAGCAGCTTTGTTCCGGGTGGCACCAGGTATGCGGGGGCGGCAGTAGTAGACTTTATGGAGACTCTCTGAGCTCAAACATTAATCCTGGGCATCCCAGGTATGCAAGAGTGGTTCAATATATGGAAATTGATCAATGTAATCTACCATATAAACAAACTGAAAGAAAAAAAACCCCACATGATCATCTTCTTAGATGCTGAAAAAGCATTTGCTAAAATCCAACACTCGTTCATGTTTAAAGTCCTGGAGAGATCAGGGATAGAAGGCACTTACCTAAACATAGTAAAGGCAATATACAGCAAGCCTATAGTCAACATCAAACTAAATGGAGAGAAACTTACATCAATCCCACTGAAATCAGGGACAAGGTAAGGCTGCCCACTCTCCATATCTCTTCAACATAGTACTTGAAATCCTATTTAGAGCAATAAGACAAAGGAGATCAAGGGGATACAAATCAGAAAGAATTCAAAGTATCACTATTTGCAGATGACATGATAGTATACATGAGTGACCCCAAAAATTCTACCAGGGAACTCCTTCAGCTGAACACCTTTAGCAAAGTGGCTGGATAAAAAAAAAGTAACTAAAAAAAAAAAAAAATCAGTAGCTCTCCTATATACCAAAGACAAAAGGGCTAAGAAAGAAATTAGGGAAACAACAGCCACAAATAACATAAAGTACCTTGGGTAACTAACCAAGCAAGTGAAAGACCTATATGAAAAAAACTTCAAGCCTCTGAAGAAAGAAATAGAAGAAGATATCAGAAGATGGAAAGATCTCCCATGCACATGTCTTGGCAGGATTAACATAGTAAAAATGTCCATCTTACCAAAAGGAATCTACAGATTCAATGCAATTCCCATCAAATTGCCAACACAATTCTTTAAAGACCTGGAAAGAAAAATTCACAACTTCATATGGAATAATGGAAGGGGAGGAGGACCTCCCCTATCAGTGGACTTAGAGAGGGCCAAGCAGGAGATGAGGGTGGGAGGGGGCTACAACTGGGATACAAAGTAAATAAACTGCAATTAATATAAAAAAAGTAAAACAAAAACAAAAACAAAAAAACACAAAGCCCAGAATAGCTAAAATAATCCTCTACAATAAAAGATTGTCTGGAGGTATCTCCATCCTTGATGTCAAGCTGTACTACAGAGAAATAGTAATAAAAACTGCATGGTACTGGCATAGAAACAGAATGGTGGATTAATGGAATCGAATAGAAGACTCAGAAATAAACCCACACACTTATGGACACCTGATTTTTGACAAAGATGCCAAAACCATACAATAGGAAAAAGATAGCATCTTTATTAACAAATGGTGCTGGTCTAACTGGAAGTCCACATGTAGAAAAATGCTAATAGATCCATAGCTATCAACTTGTTTTATGAGTTTTTCATTGAAATACCTAACTTCTCATTTTCCTTTAGGAGTACTATTGGTTTGGCTTGATTGAGTTCAGGTGTATATGACTTTCCTATAGCTGCTCTAAAAATGATCATAGACTTGAAAGAGCAAAAACAACAACAAAAACTACTCTTTCATGTCTGGAAGCCAGATGTTAAGTTTTGTGTGGAGGTTTTGAGAATCAGTTCCAGGCTTTCTCTAAGCTTTGGGTGGTTTCTGGCTGTCTCTGGTGTTGCTTGGCTTGTAGACCCATCACTCCAGTCTCTGATTCTAAGGCCTCATGGTTTCCTCCTGTCTTTGGTAATTTGGAATTGCAAACCTTATTGTAGATGTAGGGTCTATCTGGTCAGATTAAAGAGGTTCTCCAGCTCAAGACCTTTACTATACTCTACCTACCAAGACTTTTTTCCCAAATAAAGTCATGTTCTCAAGTTCTGGAGGTCTGGGCTTAGATTAGCAACACCATTAGAACCTGAGTAAATGCAGCCCGAAGGCAGGTGCTTTTAAGCTTTGCAATTCTACTAGAGAGACTAGTTTGGAGAGGTCAGGCCCTTGTAGCAGGCCCTATGCTGCTAGCAGGGTCAGTGAGTCTGACTGGGAAAAGCAGGTTGGCTGCCTGCAGTGGTTGTATGGGCTCCATGCTTCTTGGATAAACAAAGTTACTGGTGCATTTCTGACCAGCACTTTATCCCGAAAGCATGTGTGACCCAGATTGCACAGCAGGATCATCTGAGAGTTTGGAAACATTCTGACTTGGTCTCCATGGACTGGTCAAGCCAAAATCTAAGGGTGGCTCTAGACAATGGTTGGGATATTATCCTTCCAGAAGGTGGGGTCCCTTGCTAGTTGCTTACCCTGCAGTATGGTCAGTAGGATTTACCACACATAAAGGATTTCAGATTCTACCATCTTCCCTGACATGGGGAATGCCACTTTTCTAGAATTACTTAAGCTAGACCTAGAAAAACTGGTAACCTGTCCCCTCTCCAGCAAGGGAATTAGCCTACTTGCTTTTACACTTTTTGTTTTTGTTTTTTCAAGACAAGGTTTCTCTATGTGGCCCTAGCTCTCCTGGAACTCACTCTGTATACCAGGCTAGCCTCAAACTCAGAAATCCACCTATCTCTGTCTCCAGAGTAATAGAATTAAAGGTGTGTGCCGCCACACCTGACTCTTTCACACAAATTTTATGTGGCCCCTGTCATACAACTTCTGAATACAGACAGCTAGAAGCATGTCCTTTCTAGAGGTCTAGTTACTGTTACATATGCTCTCTTCCTGTTGGTCTATGCCCAGGAGAAATCCAGAGAACCAGTAAGACAATGCATAGTACTTCACCCACTGCAGTAACAAATGATAAGGTACAGATGTAAGTAAGGATGATGTCAAAATAGGAACAGTTGCAGCCCTGTGTGTGATACCTTTAGGGAAGGTGAGACCTTTCAGTATTTCTCCTTTGGGGGAGGGGAGGATGTTTAGTGAGATGGAACAAGCACTTTGGAAGCATCCTCAGCCTTTTTTACCTCATTGCAGCTTGGTCCTCATCATGACTACTTCATTGGAGTGGTCCTCATGGCACCATCATCTATCACCACCAAAGGCCGTGACAAAATGAGACACCACATATCTGATGACACAGGCCTGCATGACCAGCATTTTGTTACATGGAACATTTTCTGTAGTATGGTGTAAGAAGGCCAGAGGATTAAATTGTGCGTAAAATGTGAAATAAAGAAGTAAGAACTGCAAGCATGCACCCTGTCCTCACTTGGTAGTTGTAGGGGTAGGATTGCCAGTAGCAAAGCATTACTTTTGTGCTATTTCTATGCCTTTAACTCTCATGCATTATATAGGAAGTAGCTGTTGCACACAGCTTTGAGGTTTCCTCTGCCTGTGGCTGAGAAAAGCTCATTGATGACACAACAGAGTGGTGCAAGGGGCCAAGTCAACTAATTTGGAGCTTGGGTTTCCTGTGGCTGCAGCAAAAAAAAGTGCTACATGTTGGGGACTTAGGCAACAGAAATTTCCTGTTCCCCTGTTCTAGACAGCAGGGATCTGAGATGAAGGTTTGGTCAGAGTGGGTTCCTCATAAGAGATAACCCATTCCAGGTCCATCTCCCACTGTATGACAGGTCCCAGCAATTCTTAGCTCTCTATAGTTGGACCTGCATCACTGCCTTTGCCACTTTTGTCACAATTTTGTCACATGGATACTTTGTGTGTTTCCTCTTTATAAGCACACCAAACTTACACAAAGGTGAAGCATGGAAGCATTAGTGACTATGATGGAAAGAGCTGACCTGCAGAGATGGTCAGAGCAGCATGAGGGTCTTAGGTATGGTGTTGTGACCAACATCATGGATATGGAGGAGAGAGGACAAGGCATCTAGTAACTGGTGGGTTTTTGGTTTCATAACTGGGTACCTGGGCCATCTATGCTACTGGAAAGACTAGGGAAAGGGGAAGTTAGAGTTGAGAGAGTAGCTATTCAATATTGAATTCTCATCCAGCTAGGCTCAGTTTAAGATGTCCTGGGTGTTAGGATTGTGCAACAAAGTTACACGGTGGGTTTACAAATCACTATGCAACTGGTTCCACGTGGGAGGTTTTATTAAGGGAAGGGGGAGGGGGTCACAGAGACCATCTCTTGGCAGGGTAGAAGAAAGAGAGCAAGGAGATGGTGCGAATTCTCTTATAAGGTGACCCAGAGCGTGTGCAGATGGTTTCAGGTGGTCTGCGGGTAGTCCATAGGTAGCCTCACAGATTCTTGATATCTCATTCGTCAGGTCCCTTGGGGTTGGCCATAGCGATGCCTGCTTATGAATCCCAAGAAAAGATCATCCTGAGTGAGGTATCCCAGAAGCAGAAAGACACACATGGTATGTACTCACTTAGAAGTGGATATTAGACCTATAATATAGGATAAACATATTAAAATCTGTACACCTAAAGAAGCTAGGCAAGAAGGAGGACCCTGGGTAGGATGATCAATTCTCATTAAAAAAGACAAATGGGATGGGCATCAGAAGAGGGAAAAAACAGGGAACAGGACAGTAGCCTACCACAGAGGGCCTCTGAAAGACTCAACCCAGCAGGGTATTGAAGCAGATGCTGAGACTTATAGCCAGACTTTGGGCAGAGTGCAGGGAATCTTATGAAGGAAGGGGGGATAATAAGACCTGGAGGGGACACGAACTCCACAAAGAGAACAACAGAACCAAATATTCTGGGCCCAGGGGTCTTTACAGAGACTGATAATCCAACCAAGGACAATTCATGGATATAACCTAGAACTCCTGCACAGATGTAGCCCATGGCAGCTCAGTCTCCAAGTAGGTTCCCTAGTAATGGGAACAGAGACTGTCTCTGATGTGAACTCAGTGGCTGGCTCTTTGATCATCTCTCCCTGAGTGGGGAGTAGCCTTACCAGGCCACAGAGGAAGACAATGCAGCCAGTCCTGATGAGAACTGATAGGCTAGGGTCAGATGGAAGGGGTGGAGGACCTCCTCTGTCAGTGGAGGGAGGGAGAGAGGGAGGGAGGGTGAGATTGGGAGATGATGAGGGAGGAGGCTACAGCTGGGATGCAAAGTGAATAAACTGTAGTTAATAAATAAACAAATTTTAGAAAAAGGAAAAAATGAGGTAGGAAGGGGGTGATGGTGGGGAGGGTATAGAGGTGACTTTTGTTCTTTAAGCTACTTCCTTCTGATTAGGGGTGTTGTCATTCTCAGGGTATAGCTGGTCCCCACCATCAGGGTTGACTGGAAGGTCATTGTCATCTGCTTCTGTGGGCAGAGGTTGATAATCCTGTAAGAGTAACTGATTAATGGTTTGGTTAGAGAATATCTGCATTTGTTGTTGGAGGAATGTAGAGAGGAAGTTAACAAAGCAGGGTGCAAAAAGCAAAAGCAGAAAGATGAGAAGAAGTGTGGGGAAGGGCAGAATCCATTTTCATGTGGGGTTCTCGAAGGCCCAAGAGCTGGAGGCCTCGAGCTGTTCCCTTACCTTTTGTAGATTTGTCTGGAGTTGTTGGATTTCGTCTTTTACTATAACTGACTGGTTGACATAAAAACAGTGTTCCTCCTGGAGGAAGATGCAAAGGCCACCTTCTTTAGCTGTGAGGAGATCCAATCCTCATCAGTTTTGAAGTACTAGTGCTGCCAGTGAGTCATTCTGTCCTTGGAGGGTTAGTATCATCTGAGCCACTTGCTGGAGGTCCTGGATGAACTGAGAAGAAAGCTGATAATACAAAGTAAGGTGGCTAGTCCTGCTGTCCCGGTCCCAACAGCTGCTGTGATTCCAGCAACAGCCAAGAGGGGCAAGATTTGAATTGCCCTCTTATCCTGCTGGGCAGCTATTGAGTCCATGACTGGGATTGGTAGGGGCTCCTTTTCATTTATCACCCCCAGGTCGAGGAAGAGGAGTACAAGTGTGCAAACTCCTGGCTAACCAGCAGGTAGACAATGGTAGACTTGAGTGCCACAAAGAATGGAGTTATTATTAGCAGTAGGGTATTGGGGTTGAGATGAGGTATCAAGGATATAGTTTTATTACAGTCTACGGAACTCAGCATCCCTACAGAGTGTGTCGGGATGCTTTGAAACATCTTACCATATTAAAGGGTGATATGAGAAAGGTAGGGGGTTGTGGCAACATCAGATCCGGGCAGTTAATGAATGGTGAAGTAAAGTTACTTGAGTCACCAGAGAAGCTGTCAGTGTAGTTCTGTGTTGGTCCAAGGTGGGACACACAACTAGTAAGTTTTAAAATGGCCTGGTTGGGTCACTTTAAGGAGCTTGTAGGCTGAGGTCAGAGTCTGAAGTAGGAGATGAAATGACAGGTTTGTATTATTTGGGGGGGGGTGTCAGAGAGGCAATGACCTTAGAGGAGTGTTTAATTACCTTCTCTGCTTCTCCCATCCCCAGGGACTGGGTAATTGGGACGTATTTTCTCTGGATATGGATGGTACTTATTGGTAAATTGGGTGTGTAATGGTGGTAGAGTTTTCCAATGACACCTGTTTCCCATCTGGGATCCCAAGGGTCTTGAATGTATAAGTAGAGTCTTTTTGTACAGGTGAAGGAGCTTCTTCTGTGCTGGTGCATGGATTTGGCAAGGCTAGAATGGGCAGCCTGCATATCTGTATGGCCATTTTTTGCAATAATCGTTTGTTTGGTCGAAGAGGAAGTTAACAAAAATTCTATCAAATAAGAGAGGAGGGATAGATGTAGGGGTGATGGCTATTTCAATAGTCTCCTGACCCTCCCATAAAGCAATTTTCCTACCCTATTTGGAGAGACTGTTTATTGTCAATGATGGTTTCTTGAACCTCAAATCTCTGTATATAGGGATTACCTTGGACAGAAACAGGCAAGAGGGAGAAGAATAAAAATACATTTCCAATCCAGTAGGGTCGAACACAGCTGCTGTAGTGAGGCCTCATTTCTCTGGAACCAGAGGCAAAATGGTTGATCTTGGCATGTTTTGGAGCTTGAGGGAGCAGGGTCCTGTTGGAGTTGATATGTAGGAGGGGGAATTATTTTTGAAGCGGGGGGGGGGGCGGGTAAAAGGCTTGAGGTGATATAGATGAATCCAGTGAGGGAAGCCCTCAAACTTAGCAGCTGTGAGAGTCACAAAAATCACCTTGAAAGGGCCCTGCCATTTAGGAGAAAGGGATGGGGGGACTTTCATCTGCAAAGGAGAGAAGGACCTGGTCCCCAGTGTTAATAGGAGATGGACAGGGGTTAGTGTGTGGTCATGGTAAACAGTGGCCAGTAAAGTTCATAGAAGAGAATGGAGATGACAGAGTAAGGGAGTAAGTAGGTGGCCAAGGATAGGCAAGGAATTAGCTGAAAGACCAGGAGTTAGGACCAGTCTTCCATCATACATGAGCTCAAAGGGCTAGATGGACAGAGTTTTTTTTGTTTTGTTTTTTTTTTTTTTTTTTTTTTTTTTTTTTGTTTTTTGTTTTTTGTTTTTTGTTTTTTCCGGAGGGCTTATAGCCTGAAAAGGGCCGGGGGAGGAGTTTTACCCAATGAGGTGAAGCTCTTGTGATAGTTTAACAAGAATATTTTTAAAGGATCGGTTAGTTCATTCTATCTTTCCTGAGGATTGGGGATGGTATGTGATATGAAAATACCAAGGAATATTAAGGGCTTTAGATAAGGTCTGGGAAACCTGAGATGTGAACTCAGGACCATTGGGTAACTGGAGGGAGGTAGGCATTTCAAAATGTGGGATAATCTCACAGAGAAGGAGATCACAATCTGTCTGAGCCTCCACCCATCCTGAGAATGTGTCCACCCAGACTAGGAAGTAACAGACACATTTGATTGCTGGCATGTGGGTAAAATCAAGTTGCCAGTCAGTCCCTGGGAGAGAGCCTCTAGCCTGGTGGCTAGGAAAAGGGTACAATATCCTGAGTTAAGATCTGAGGTCTGATGCATGGAGATAACCTAGAACCCATGCACAAAAGTAGCCCATGGCAGCTCAGTGTCCAAGAGGGTTCCCCAATAATAGGAACAGGGACCGTCTCTGACATGAACTCATGGGCTGGCTCTTTAATCACCTCCCCCTGAGGGGGAGCAGCCTTACCAGTCCACAGAGGAAGACAAAGAAGTCAGTCCTGATGAGATCTGATAGACTAGGGTCAGATGGAAGGGGAGGAGAACCTCCTCTATCATTGGACAGGGAGAGGGGCATAGGAGAAGAGGGAGGGAGGGTGGGATTGGGATGAAGGAGGGGACTGCAGCTGGGATACAAAGTGAATAAACTGTAATTAATAAAAATAAAATAAAAAAAATAAAAAACTCTGAGGTCTGGCAAATCCTATAAGAGGCAGTAATAGTCTCTAGGAAACGCAAGTCCTCAGAGGTAGGCTGCAGGTGAGTCTTGACAAAATTAGACAAGGCTCGACTGTTAGGATGAAAGAGCTGGTGTAGATAGGACAGGATCTGACAGCTGTCAGGAGATGACAGGGGAGGTGAGGGTTGTAGTGTAGACTGTCCTTTGGTGGGTGAGACGAGTCTGGGCCTTTAAGGGCCACAGCCTTAGCTGCCTCATCAGCCCGGTTATTTCCTTTGGAAACAATGGAATCGTCTGGTGGGACCGGCAGTGGATTATTCTGATGCCGCTGGGAAGGTGGGAGGCTTCTAGCATGGCCATAATTTGGCCTGCATTAGTTACAGATTCTTCCTTTGCTGTAAGTAACCCACACTCTCTCTAGATGGCAGCATTGGAGAGAAGAATATGAAAGGCATATTTAGAGTCTGTGTAGGTATATTGTCCCTGGGTCAATTGGAAGGAGCGGGTAAGAGCTGTTAGTTCGGCCTGTTGATTAGTGGTGTGGGCAGGGAAGGCTTGTGACTCAGCCACCTCAGTACATGACACTATGGTATAGCTTGCTTTTTGAGCTCCCTTGTGTACAAAGGAGCTTCCATGTATATACCAGGTATAAATGGCCTGATGCAGTGTGCCCTCCTGTATGTGTGAGGGATGGGGCAATAGTTCCTCTAAGGTTTCAATGCAAGAATGAGATGGGGAGTGGTCAGAGTTAGGTTGAGGAAGAAGGTTTGAAATATTAAGAGATGGCCATGGTTAGAAAGTAAGAGTAGAGTCTTCTACTAGCACCACCTGAAGGGAAAGAACCCTGGAGGGAGGTAGAGTTTGTAAGTCTTTATGCATTAAAAGATAAGACAGATTGTGAGAAGAGAAGACAGTAATAGGTGACCTGAAAGTTAGTTTTTTGGACTCTTGAATAAGGAGCTCTGCAGCTGCTAAGGCACAAATGCAGGGTGCCCATCCCTGGATTGTCAGCTACAGGATCCCACCAAATTTCAATACCCACTTCTTCTTAAGTAATGGATATTTTTTGATAGGTATGTTACAGTGCAAAGGATGGTCCCAGTTGGTGACCCAGGGCTCCAAGGGCATATCCCTCTTTTTCTGTTACGCAGAGGGAGAAAGGATGGGTTAGGTCTGGAAGATGTGGAGCTGGGGCCTCAAGAAGAGCCTGTTGGAGCCTCTGGAAGGGCTTAATAATGGGCTTAAAAAGTGGTTCATGCAAGGGGTCTAAGGCTGCCTCAAATAAGGGGCAGGCAAGAAGGCAAAAGGAGGGGACCCAGGACCTTAAGAAACCAGCCATTCCCCAAAATGATAAAATTTCTTCTTTAGTGGAGGGAACTGCTGGGGACTGTATTAGTTCTTTTCTATCTAGGGTGATACCCTTGTGGGTTGGGGTTATTGTTAGTCCCAGGTATGTGACCTCAGAGGTGGACAATTGGACCTTAGAGGGTTAGACCCTGCTGGATAGGAATTTTAGAAGAGCAGAGGTGTTAGTTTGGCTAACTTGTAGGGATGGGCTGCAGAGGAAAATGTCATCTATGTACTGTATAAGTTTAGATTTAGGGAGAGATAAGGGGAGTAGATCAGAGGCTAGGGCTTAGCTAAACAGGTGTGGGCTGTCCCAGAATCCCTGGAGTAGGACAGTGCAGGTAAGCTGACTGTCAGGGTCAATCCAGGTGAAGGCAAAGATATTTTGTGACTGGACGTCCAGGGGGATAGAGAGAAATGCATCCTTGAGATCCAGAACTGAGAAATGGGAGGTACCTGTGGGGATAGTGGAGAGGAGGTGTAGGGGTTAGCTACAGCAGGGTGGAGGGGGACATCTGCAGATCTGAGAGGATGAAGGTCTTGAACCAGGTGATAAGTTCCATTGGGCTTTGTAACTGCAAGTATAGGGGTGTTAGAAGGAGAAGAAATGGGCCAAAGGAGTTTTTCTTTTTTTTCTTAGGTCAGTGGTAACAGGCTTAAGTCCCCTGAGACTCTTGAGAGGAAGTGGGTATTGAGCTTGGGTGATATACCAGGTGGGGTCCTGTAGCTGAATGAACACAGGAGAATGGTGTCTAGTGACAGAGGGGTTTTGAACATCCCAGACCTGGGGGTCCACTTGAAAGGCTGGTAATGGAAGTGATATGTCACACTGCTAGGTAGGGTAGCTAGGAGTAGGAGAGAGGACACTGGTGAGTTTGGGGTCAGGTGAATGGGTGGAGTAAAAGAGATAGAGGCTCCCACTTTGTCTAAAAAGTCCCTTCCCTGTAAAGGGACTGGACAGGTTGGCATCACTAAAAAGGAATGAGTCAAGGGAACACCCCTGAAAATACAATTAAGTGGTGGAGTCTGGCAAGGCTGACATGGTTGTCCCCCTACCCTGACAATAGAGGAACTACAAGGAGAAATTGGTTCCCAGTACTCCGTCAAGGCTGAGTAAGTGGCTCCGGTGACCACAAGGAAGGAGATGGGCCACCCCAATACCATGATAATTACCCATTGCTCCCTGTTAGTAATGGCAGTGGTCTGGTCAAGGGAACCTTGGCACCTTCAATCATCCATAGTCAGACCTATGATATTGGCCAGAGGGCAATCTGGGAGTGATACCTCCATATCATGGGAGAAATGGTGGCAGTCAACACCCCAGTGTCTCTCTTGGTGGCATTTTGGATATGGCCCTGGTGGCTTGCAGGGGTTAGGACAAAACCAGGCCCAGTGACCTTCTTGATCACATTTGAAACAGGAACCCTGTGGTCCTGGTACCTTAAGGAGGCAAGGGAGCCTGGGTAGTTGCTGAGGCCAGTCAGATGGCCTTGGCCAGCATTTGGTATTTTTGCTTGCAGTCTTTCTTATCTCTCCCATGGTATGCCTTAAAGGCCAGCACTAAAACTTCTGCCTGTGGAGTCAGAGGTCCTCCCTCCGAGCATTTAAGCTTAGCCCTGATGTTGAGGTAAATCTGGGAGAAAAAAAAAGGTTATCAGGAGTTGCCTACTGTCTGTACTTTTGGGGTCTAGATTAGTATGTTGTAAGAGGGCCTTTATAATGCGCTCTAGAAATTGAGGCAGGTTTTCATTCTTGTCCTGAATGACCTCTTAGAGCTTCTCATAATTAACTGGCTTGAGGGCAGCTTTGTGGAGACCAGCCAGGAAGCAGGTCGTGAACTGATCCCTAGCTAAAATGCCTTCCGGGGTATTATAATCCCATTGTGGATCCTGGTCAGGAACTGCCTAAGCCCCAACCAGGTGTGCTGTGTTTGTTTGGTGAACCTCATCTGCATGTGTTCTAGCCTGTTCCCAAACTCGCCAGTGCTCCTCAGGTAATAGGTTGTTGGTAAGAATAATATATATATATCATGGAAGACTATAAGACTATAAGATTGAGTGAGATATTGAAATTTTTTAATGAAAGTGGAAGGATGAGAGGTATAGGATCCTAGTCTCTTTTCTACTTGAGAAAGTTCAGTTAATGAGAAGGGAACATGCACCCTAACTAAGCCATCCACACTGGCCACCTCCCACAAGGGAAGAATTGAGACTGGTTTATGCTGAGTAGAAGAATAAGGGGGCTTCGCTACACAACTAGAGTGGGTAGCAGGGGGGCTAGTATCTGTTGGTGGGGTGAAAGTGGGTGCCAAAGTAGGATGACTAGGATCCTATTGCTGGGGAAGGGGTGAGGATGCTGGAGAAGCCAAGGAGGAAGAAGAGGAAGAAGATGAGGAGAGAGAAGCCAGAGGTTGAGAAAAGTGAGGCAGAGGTTCATCTGCAGGGTCAAAGGTGGAGAACTCTTGAGGTTGAGACTTTATAGCTAGAAGAAATTGGGTAGGAGAACAGGAAGAACAGAGAGAAGGTTTAGAGTAGAGGAGAGAGAAAGCTTGAACATAAGGTACCTCCTTCCATTTACCAGATAGCTGACAGTAATTAAAAGATCCCATATAATAATGGGATTTAATGTGCTGTTAATCGGCCAGTTTGAACCATTATCTAAGGAATATGTAGGCCAAGTTTTACTAGAGAGGCATATGAGCCCAGAGACCTTTAACTCAGGCTCCATGTGTAGGGTTTTAAAATTCTCCAGAAGACATCCCAGTGGGGATGCTGGAGGAACAGAAGAATTGGCAGTTCCCAATGGGAGGATAGGAGTCAGTGACCGGCCAGAGGCATCCCAAAGTCAAAGTTTGGCTCAGTAGAGCAGTATGCTACTACCTGATCCAACAGCTCATCAGCTTTGGCCAAAGATCAAGGACACAGATGCCTGTAGTAGATACCGATTACCTACTGCTAGGGTTTCCATAGACGAGTGTGTGTGTGGGGGCAGGGGGAGGACTGTGTCAGTAGGAGGAAAAATCTCACCCAAGGGAAAGAGAAGCCCTAAATGGAGGTCAGCCAAAAGGTTCAACTGTGGCCAGTGAAGGCAATGGTTGGTTGGGGGTTCCTCCACCTCAAGAAGTACCAGGAAGTTGCCCAACTTGCAATGGTCAGTCTTCCCCTACCAAGAGAGATGTTTATGCTGACCAATGAGGGGAACTCACCAGTCCAGCTGGTGTTGCATGTAGGAGGTAGCAATCTGGTTCTTGGAAAGTGGGTCACAGGCAGATTTGAAATGAAATTGGTTTCCAGCAGTTCCGGTGGTGGTGCTGGCACCAAAAGCAACAACCATGTGGCGTGGCCACTGAAGGCGCCTCTTTGGCCCAATGCACTAATGTTAGGATTGTGCAGCGAAGTTACATGGCATGTTCATAAATCACACCATGGGACTGGTTCCACATGGGAGGTTTTATTAAGGGAAGGGGAAGGGGGTCACAGAGATCATCTCTGGGCAGGTTAGGGAAGGGAGAGGGGAGGGGAAGGGGAGGAGGAGAGGAGGTGGTGCGAGTGAGTTCTCTTATAAGGTTATTATGTTAATGTACTAGAAATTATAGTACAAAAATCCTTTTTTAGAACTGTAGTGGCTCTAGGTTTGTGTGTGTGTGTGTGTGTGTGTGTGTGTGTGTGTGTGTGCTGAGGATGGAACCCAGGGTCTTGCCACGTGCTAAGTGTGTATACCACCACTGAGCTACAATCCCAGCTTCTCTCTTTTTTTCCCTACCCCTCTCTCTGACACAGTCCCACTCGGTAGCCCTGCCTAGCTTGGAACTTACTATGTAATCCAGGATGGCCTTGAACTTACAACCATCCTCTTGTCTCTGCTTCTCCAGAGCTAGGGTTACAAATATGTGCCACTATGCCTGACTAGCATTTTTTTTTTCAAATTGTTCAGAATTTGAATGTGTTTCTGGACATAGTGCATAGTGGCACACACAATTCCAGCCCTTGAGTGGGAGAGGCAAGAAGACTACCATGAGTCTGAGGCCAGCTTGGGCTATAAAGCAATACTAGGAAAAATGGAATTTGGAAAAATAGATCGGGTGAGCTTTGTAATGTATAGTTAAGGAAACTGATTCTGAGGTTACATAGACAAGTCCCAGTCTGGATATTAAAGAAATCCCTGAGCCTTGGTTTCCTTATCTGTAAAATCACAAAGCAATTTAGGTTACACCCAAGTCTAGATTTTTTTTTTTTTTTTGCTAGGTTTTGACTGCTGGAAAGAAAGTCAGTTAGACCTGTCTATGGCAGAGCATGCACTCAAAGTTGAAGCAAGCTGTTAATGAGCTCCAAGCTAAGTTAGGCTACCTAGCAAGATCCTGTCACATAAAACAAACAAAAAATTAATCAATGATTCTCTGTGGATGAGTGGGGTGAGGAGAGAGTGATAGCTAATGGGCACAAAGTTCTTTGAGAGCAGTGAGGATATTCTGAAATCGGTCTTGGTGATGCTCATATGTCTGTGAATATGCTAGAAACCATTAAATTGTACACTTCAGTGAATGACTTGCATTGTATATGGATTAGGCTGCAATAAAACTGACATTTAAAATGTTATCTAAGCTCTGTGCAGTTTCTCAGAACCTTTTTTGACAGTGCAGATGAAGATACAGATGAAGATTTGACAAGCTGTTTGACAAGTGGCCTGTTAATGGGCTCCTGGTGTTGTTCCACTAACTAGAAGGGCAGAACTGGAGGTGAGGCATCTGTGATTGACTTTGTCTCATAAAATAGATTGATCACACCATGTCCTTTCTCCAGAGTCCCAGGTTTGGAACTAACTGAAGACTAGCAGCTGCCTCTTGACCAGCGTGGGGCTGGAGGGCTGGGCAACAAGTGGGCAGTATTATATCACTAGAACAACAGAATTAGGTGAGCAAGTATAATAGGTATTGGCCAGTGGGGAAGCAGGGACCCTTAGGCATAGGTTTTTAATTTATTTTTTATTATCTTATTTTATTTTTTAAAAGACTTCACTGGTGCCAGGTGTCCCAGAATCAGGGCAGGGGATGGAACTTAATTTGCCAGTCTGGCAGAGCCATGGTAGACACATGTCTACCAGAACTAGAAATAAAAGCCTTACCACATATTCAGGAGTTGCTGGCAGCTGGGATGAAGGGCTGTGTGTCCACCCTAGCAAACACTGCAGAATAGTCATTGCACAGAGAAAGCCCCAAATTAAGCAGCAGCAGCAGCAGCAGCAGCAGCAGCAACAACAACAACAACAACAACAACAACAAGGAAAGAAGCTGAGTCAGATGGCTCACTAAGTAAATGTGCTTGCTGCTGAGCTTGATTACCTGAGTTTAATTCTCAGGACACATTATGCTCCCATATATGTTCTCTCACTCTCTATAAATGAATAACATATATATGTATATACATATGTATATGTATACATACCACACACATACTTGTTTTTTTCTTTTTTCTTTTCTTTTTTTTTGAGACAGGGTCTCTCTGTGTATCCTTGCTTACCCTGGACTCACTTTGTAGAACAGGCTGGCCTTTGCTGGGATGACAGGCATGCATCACCACACCCATCCATAAATCTTTTTTAAAATTAATTAATTAACTAATTTACTTTGCATCCCTGTCCCAGCTTTTCTTCCTTCTCTCCTCCCAGTCCCTCCCTCTCACCTCCTCCGCCCACTCCTTCTATCCTCGGAAAAGGGGAGACCTCCCGTGCATATCGGCCAGCCTTGGCATATCAAGTTGCAGTAGGACCAGGCACAACTTCTATTGAGGCCAGGCAAGGCATCCCAGCTAGGGGAAAGGGATCAAAGGCAGACAGTATAGTCAGAGACAGCCCCTGCTTCTGCGTTAGGAGTCCCACATGAAGACCCAGCTACACAACTGTTACACATGTGCAGAGCACCTAGTTTCACCCCATTCATGCTCTCTGGTTGGCAGTTCAGTCTCTATGAGCCACTGTGGGCCTAGGTTAGTGATTCTGTAGATTTTATAGTGCTGTCATTGACCCATCTGTCTCCTTTAATCCTTCTTCTCCCCCTTCCACAGGATTCCTTAATGTTTAGCTGTGGGTTTCTGCATCTGTGAAGCCTCTCTGATGACATTTATGTTAGACTCTTGTCTGCAAGTATTGCAGAATATCATCATTAACAGTGTCAGACCCCTCTCATGACATGGGTCTCAAGCTGGGCCAGTCATTTATTGTCCCTTCCCTCAAATTCTTCTCCATCTTTACTCCTGTAATCTTGTAGGTAGGACAAATTTGTGGGTGGGATGTAGTCCCCATACCCCCATTGGAATTCTCGCCAGGTTAAAGGAAGTGATTATAGGTTACAGGTTACAGGTTCCATAACCCCTGTTGTTTAGGAGTCTTAGCTAGGGTCATCCTCATAGATTCCTAGGAGTTTCCCTTGTCCTAGGTTTCTGGCTCATCCAGAGATTGCTCTCCCCATTTCAGTTCTCTTTCCCAGTTCTCCTTCCCCCAGTCCTCCCCACATATGATCCCTCCTGTTTTTCCCCACCCCTGCTCCCACTCATTTTCGTCTCTCCATCTACCTCCAATGTCCATTTTATTTCCCCTTCTAAGTGAGATTCAAGCATTTGCCCCTGGCCTTCCTTGTTACTTTGCCTCTTTAGGTTTGTGGGTTGTAACATGGTTATCCTGTACTTTATAGCCACTTATAAGTGAGTATATACCATGAGTGTCTGGGTTACCTCACTCAGGATGATCTTTTCTAGTTCCCACCATTTGCCTGCAAATTCCATGATTTCCTTTTTTTAAAATAGCTGAGTAGTATTCCATTTTGTAAATGTACCACATTTCCTTTATCCATTCCTTGGGTGAGGGACATCTAGGTTGTTTCCAGTTCCTGTCTATTATGAATACAGCTGCTATGAACATGGTTGAGCAAATGTCCTTGTGGTATGGTGGGCCATCTTTTGGGTATATGCCCGAGAGTGGTATAGCTGAGTCTTGAGGTAGCACTATTCTTAATTTTCTGAGAAACTGCCAGATTGATTTCCAAAGTGGTTGTACAAGTTTGCATTCCCACCAGCAATGGAGGAGGGTTCCCCTTTCTCCACAACCTCTGCAGCATGTGTTGTCATTTGAGTTTTTGATTTTAGCCATTTTGATGGGTGTAAGGTGAAATCTCAGGGTCGTTTTGATTTACATCTCTCTGATGGCTAAGGATGTCTTCCACCAAGGACCATGTATGGATATAACCTAGAATTTCTGCTCGGATGTAACCAGTGGTAGCTCCGTAACCAATTGGTTTTTCCCTAGTAAGGGCAAGAGGGACTATTTCTGACATGAACTCAATGGCAGGCTCTTTGACCTCCCCAATCCCAAGGGAGGAGCAGTCCTGCTAGGCCACAGAGGAGGACTTTGCAGCCAGTCCTGAAGATACCTGATAAAACAGGGTCAGATGAAACAGGAGGAGGTCCTCCCCTATCAGTGGACTTGGAAAGGGGCAGGGAGGAGATGAGGGAGGGAGGGAAGGATTGGGAGGGAATGAGGGAAGCGGGATACAGCTTGGATACAGAGTTAATAAAATGTAACTAATAATGAAAATAAAAAATAAAAAATGAAAAACAAAATAAAAAGTTTATGAATACTTAAAGGTGTCTACTGTGCTCTTAAAGATACATATTGAAGAATTTTTTCCTGCAGATAATTTTGTGGTTGGTATTTAAGAATGGTCCAACATCCCATCATTGAAAAGAAGGCATTTACAGCAGACTTGTGTTTTCTATCTCAAAAAAAAAAGAAAAAGAAAAAAGAAACTCTGTCTTGAAAAAAAAAACCCAAAAAACCCAAAACCTGTATGAGAATATGTTTACTGATACTCCAACCAAGGACCATGGATGGAGATAACCTAGAACCCCTGCACAGATGTAGCACAGGGAGCTCAGTCTCTAAGTGGGTTCCCTGGTAATTCCAACAGGGACTGTCTCTGACATGAACACAGTGGCTGGCTCTTTGATCACCTCCCTGTGAAGGGGGAGTAGCCTTACCTGGCCACAGAGGAAGACAATGTAGAAATTTGTGCATAAGTGCCTAGGCCATAAGCTTTGGCTCATTTCCCGACTAGCTCATAATTTATTGTACCCATTTATTCTATTCTATGTGTTACCTCTCTTCAGGTTCATGTGTTCATCTTCCCTCAAAGTCCGAAGCAAATCTCCCATTTGACTCTATCCCAGAGTTCATCTCTCTCTGCTGTAACTCCCACCTCTTATTTCCTGCTTCACCTAATAGGCCATCAGCTTTTTATTGACAGGTGATACTTCCATACAGGACACAAGAGATTCTCTCTGTAAGTACCCACATAAAAAGCTGGGCATGGGCGCAAAAGTCTATAATCCCAGTATTAGGGAACAAAGACAAGTAGCTCTTGAGGGCTTGCTAGCAAGCTGGTCTAGCACAAACTTCCAGTTCAGTGAGAGACGCTTTCTCAGGGCAAAAAGGAAGGGAGCAATAGAGGAGGACACCTGATGTCCTGCTCTGGCCTCCACATGTTCATTAACCTAACCTGCATGCATGCACCAGACACACAGATGCCACATCCATAACAGGCCCCACAATCTGTTAGTTCAAAAATATGAACTAATGATGAATATGATGCTTGCTTTCTTTTTACTTTGGCTTCTTTCTTGCTTAAGCCTCCTCCACAAGCCTTGCAGCAGAATCCACGATGACCATGTATCCCAGATCTGCATATTCACTGGCTGTGTGCACAGCATGCCTGAGGTCTCAGCTCAGCCTGGTGGTAACCATGACTCATGAAGCTCCTGTCTTACCTGTCGACCAAGTGAGGACAGTGCACCCATGAGGTTTTAGCTCAACCTGCAGCCCCATTTAGGACTGCACACCAATGAAGCTTCAGCCCTGCCTCTTGGCTGGGTGAGGTCAGCATAGCTGCTGAGGTTTCAGTCATCCATCTGCCCCAGTGATTAATTAGGCAGGCATGCTGAAGCTCCAACAACCTAGCACCCAAACACTGCAGGGACTCTAATCTGTCATGTCCCCCAACTCTGTTAAGTGGGCAACCACCCCAGGTACACTGCCAATCTGTGAACCAGAGCTGTCTCAGCCAGTGACTAACATGGAAGAGTTGCACTGGAAGTTTCACAGAAACATAGAATTGGTGAAAAGTAAACTTAGAAAGTACTAGAGTTTGAGTCTGGTGCCTCAAATACGAGTCTAGCAGAGTGGGAAAAAAACAAAACAAAACACTGACCCTATAACAGTGTAGTCGCTCTTGAACAGTGTACACATTCACTTTGAAAAAAATATAAAAGGCTAAATAAATAAATTTATTCATCATCATCTAGTTCCAGATGTGTGAATACCAATGCAAAAACATAACATGAAAACCCAAAACAACATAACTCCTTAAATATTAATTTAGGCCGTGTGTAGTGGTCAGTGTCTTTAATGCCAGCACTCAGGAAGCAGAGGCAGTCAGATCTCTGTGAATTCGAGGCCAGCCTAGTCTACACAGTTGAGTTCCAGGACAGCCAAGGCTACACAGAGAAACCCTGCCTCAAAAAAACAAAATAAAAACCCCAAACCAAACAAAAGAAAAATAAAAAAAAATATTAATCCTACAGTAATGGTCTCCAATGAGAATGCACTAGATGAAATTCCAGAGAAAACTCAAAAGAATGTTTATAATTACATTCAAAGAAATTAAAAAATAGGGGTGGAGAGATAGCTCAGCAGTTAAACAGCACTGGCTCCTCTTCCAGGGGACCTGGGTTCAATTCCTAGCATTCACACGGTGGCTCACAAATGTCTATATTTCCAGTCTCAGGAAATCTGACAGCCCCTTCTGGTATCCACACATGTACATGCAGGCAAAACATTCATACATATAAAATAAAAAAATAAACAATCAAATAAAATAACTCCTGAACAAATTCTAAAAGATCATAAACAAACATCTGAATGAAAGAAGGAAGTCAATTCAAGATATTAAAGAGAAATTCAATAAAGCAATAAAATTTTGCAGAAAAAAGAAACTAAAGTAAACACAGCAAATGAAATAAAAAAATCTGTGGAGGGCTGGTGAAATGGCTCAGCATAAAAGGGGAGCCCTCAAATTGTCCTCTGACCTCCATACATGCATGGCACACATAAACACACACACAAAATGAATAATAAATAAATGTTAAAAATACCCTCTGTGGAAAGCCTCACCAATAGAATGGATCAAGGAACTCACATACAGGTGGAAAGAAAGAACTGACTACACAAAGTTGCCCTCTGATCTCCCCACATGTTGTGACATGTGCACTCTCAAGCACACATCACGTACACATAATTAATTAATAAAAAATCAAGAGTGGATCAAGGAAAAAAACAAAATATTTGAACTTGAAGACAAATGGAAGAAATGGAATATGTAAACAAGAAAAAGATACATTACTAAGCTATATATGAGTGTGATTTTCAAGATATTATGGACACTACCACAAGGCCAGGTTCAAGATTCATGGGCACAAAAGGTGAAGAATTCTATTCTAAAGGCATAGAAAAAATTTCAGTAAAATAATAGAAAAGTTTCCTAAATTAGACAGATGTCAACTCAGATACGAGGCATTTATAACACCAAACATACAAAACCAGAGAACCTCCCTTCCTCATGTTATAATTAAGCCACTAAATATACAGAACAAAGGAGTGATACTGAAAGAGCAAGAGAGACGCAACAAGTCCCCTGTAAATGTCTATGCACCAAGCATTGGTGTATACAGTTTCACAAAACAAACATTACCATAGGTAAAGTCACAGATTAACCCCAGAACCACAATAATAGTGGACATCTACAATACCCTACTTTCACCAGTAGGCAGCTCATCTGGACAAAAAGTAAACAGAAATACTGAAGGTAAATGATGTCATAAATCAAACGACTTAAAAGACACCTAAAAAACCTCAGTCCATCCGAACACATTCTTCTCAGCAGCCATGGGCTTTCTCTAAAATAAATTATCAAACATGTCTTACAAAATGCAGGAAAATTGCGCCAATTTCTTATGTTCCATCTGATCACAACGGAGTAAGACTACAAATCTATAGTGAGAGAAATGACAGCACATACACAAACTTGGCATAGTCACATCTATGGGAACAGCAAAAGTCATAAAGGCAGCACAGCTACTTGACAGAGATTCAGCAAAGCTGAGTGATGCAATTGCTGTGATGCAGTCTCCTACTTTTTGGTCTTGAGCTCCACGTGTTGCATGCTTTTTTATTATTTGTACATCTTGGAGATACTGGATTGATGGAAATTTTCTTATGAATCATCGACACCTCCCAGGAGTACTGCTTCTGAACTTTCCCAGGAATGTCTTGACCATACTACCCATCCTGCTTTTAGGAAGATACCGTTATCTGGCCCGACATGAAGGTCTTCCTCATGCCCTGGAGGCTGTGACTCTCTGACTCAAATATACTCTTGGCACATGTGTCCCTGCACTTACTCAGGAACAAGATAATCAGAACAAAGTAACTTAAAAGGTAAACAATATTGGTGGGCCAGAGAAGTTGGCAACAGACCAAATTAAAAGCCTCTTCCAGGAGCTGGAGAGATAGCTCAGAGTTTAAGAGCACTGGTTGTTCTTCCAAAGGTCCTGAGTTCAATTCCCAGCCCCCACATGGTGGCTCACAACAATCTATAATGAGATCTTGTGCCCTCTTCTGGTGTGCAGACAGACATGCAGCCAGAATAATGTAAAAATAATAAATAAATGAATAAACAAATAAGATAAAAAAAAAATAAAAGCCTCTTCCTACTGATGGACAAAGAATGGTGTATATTAATGATAAAAGAATAACATTAAGACCTCTCTTTCTTAGAAAAAGCAAATTCATACAGGACCACTGTGGTATCATATGACCAAAGAACCAAAGATTAGATGTACAAATAAATTCTACAAATACATAAATTATAAGAGTTGTGTTGTGGCAGAAATTGAATAATAACTACAGCAGCTTTGGCCTGAAGATATTTTTTGCGCCTAATGAGAATTAGTACTCAGCTTATTAAAAGCTGATAATCCACTGCTTGGGACATGACAATCTGCCCAGGCTGGCTTTGAGATTTTATGTCTAGTGCCCTTGAATCTGCAAGAACTACCAGCTTGAGAATAGGCTGTCATGCTTTGGCAAAATATGCCCTTGAAACTGCAGGACTGTTAAAAGTTGGGTTGTGGGGTTGATAAGGGAAAATGATTGTAAAAGATAATTCTGTTCTGTCATGGTTTATCAGTGATGACTGTTGGTATAATGTTCTTGTGGAATGTATACAATTTACCCTTGTTCGTCCAAATGCCGATTTCTCTACCCCACTATCTGGTTTCAATCTGAACATTGCATTGTGATGTTTATTCTAAGCTTCGTCTACCTCAAGTCTGTCTAAACATGCCACCGTTTGTTCTCTGTATTGTCAATAAAACAACCAGCCAGTGCTGAGCAATGGAGAGAATAGGGTGGGACATCCTGGTCCAGAGGGGAGAAGGAAGCGAGTGGGAGGAGTGAGAGAGAGAGAGATCGGTAGGAAAGGACTTGGAACCACGAGGAGAGATGAACTGGACCTAAGACATGACTAAAAGCAAGTATAATGTGAGAAATCTGAATGGGAGGAAACTGTGCGGGCTTGGAGGTTTAGGATGGAATAACTATCGCCCAGCATTGTGCTCTAGGTTAATTAAATAAATCCCAGTCTCTGTGTGGTGATATGGGTATACAGCTGGTTTAGGAATAACCACTGTTTAACTAAAAGATAAATCAACATTAAGTATTAATAACCAACAACAGATGACTAATTTATGACCAAGAGGAAGTTGCAGTTATGTTTCCAGGGACAAACATGATATGATCTATGTTTTGGAACAACATGCACCTATCCGTGCCTGCAGAGTTCTATAAAAACAAAAAAGCACCCAGACTGCCAGTCAATCAGTATGTAAAACTACTCCTGATACCTGTGCTTGACTTACTCCTCCCTCCCTTACTCCTTATCTCCTCTGCAGGATCTCTCCAGTACTAGGGCTGGACCCTGGCACAAACTCATAGAGATTAAATAACACACTAATTTTTTTTTTTTTTTTGAGACAGGGTCTCATGTAGTCCATATTAACCTTTAACTCACTATGCAATTGAGACTGTCCTTTAACTTCTGTTCTTTCTCCTTCTACCTCCTAAGGTAAAGGATTACAGGCATGTGCTACCATGCCCAGCCTAAACACCACACAAGTGTATGACTAGTTCATTAAAGAAATCAAAGAATTCAAGAAATTACTAGAAATGAATAAAAATATAATATTGTAAAACCCAGAGGGTAGAATGAAAGCAGCCATAAGAAGTGAGTTTATATATCTAGGGGCTTATATTAAGAAAGCTGAGGGATCTCAGGGCTGGAGAAACAGCTGTTAGTAAAGTACTCGGTGAGGCAGCATGAGGACTTGAGTTTGTAGCTCGAGTATCTGAATAAGAGAGCCAGGTTCAGTGGCCCATGCTATAATCCCAGAGCTGAGAAGCCAATGATGAGAACTCCCTGCGAGGTTGCTTGTCAGGCATTCTAGCTAAATGGGCAAGCTCCATGTTGGTCAGTGAAATCTTGTTCCCCAAAATAGGGTGGGATTTTACAGGAAGACAGCTGACATCAACCTCTGACCTCCACACATGAATGAACACAATTTCCCCTGCTCCACTTCTGTGAAATCAGAAATCTCAAATCAATAACTTAATGATATGGTCCTTGGAAAAAGAACAAGCTAACCCACACCCACAACTCAGTATATGGAAAGGGAAAAAATAATTAAGATTCTACAGGGCAAAGGGACACAAGATGGGTTATTGAGTTAAAGCCCTTGCTTCACAAACCTGGCAACCTGAGTTTGGTAACTGGAATTAACGTAAAGGTGAAGAGAGAATGAGCTTCACAGACTTGTCCAGATATACGTCATACACATAATAAAAATAAGTAAAATAACAATAAAAAATGTGGAGATGAGAAGGGAGACATTTTGACAAATACGAACGAAATTTAGGACATCACTAGCCTAAAACTTAAAAACACATGCTTTACCAAATTGGTAAATCTAAAATAAAATAAAAAAAAATAGACAAGTTGCAAGATTGAAAGAGCATAAAAAAACAAACAAACAAAAACCCCTCAGGATTAAAAATTTTATGCCCTGATGGCATCACTGCTGAATCCCAGATCTTCAAAGAAAAATTAAAACCAATGTTTTTCAAACTGTTCTATAATTAAGGAAAGGAATAGTAGCAACTTTTTCAAGATACAGGCATAGGGAGGGACTTTCTAAACAGGATTCCAGTTGGTAAGGAAATAAGGCTAACCACTGACAAACAGAACCTAACGGAAACAAAACTTCACTGATAATCTGTCTCATGAGCCCAGTTAGAATGGCTAGTATCCAGACAACAAATGATAGCAGATGCTGGTGAAGATGTGAGAAGGGGGGGGGGGGATCTTATTTACTGTTATTGTAAGATAGTACACTAGAACACAAAAAGATGAAAATACAACTACTTTAAGACTCTGAATAGCAACACTGAACAAATACCTAACAGACTCTATATTTTACTAGAAAGGCACTTGCTCATCTTATTCTTGTTACTTGCAAGTCTATTCATAATAACTAAAAATAGGAATGATCCTAGGTGTTTATCAACAAACGAATAGAAAAAGAAAAAGTGGTACATACATAAGGAATGTCATTCACCCACTAAGTAATGAATTTGTACAATTTGCAAGAAAATGAATGGAGCTGTAAAATACATTAAAGAAAATCTTAAAAATAAAAAAATATTTAAAAAAGAAAAAAAAAAAAGAAAATCAAGGCTCAGAAATAAAAACCCAACATGTTCAATATATAAACAAAACAAAACAAAACAAAAGCCTTCTGATTTTTATGTAGACATATTTGTGAGAGACTTAGATGCTAGTAGAGGGGCCAGAAAAGGGGAAAAAGGTTTAGGAAGGATCAGGAAGGGTGACAGAACATATCTATATGAACTAAAAGGGAGAACGATATTGGAGATGAAAGGGTTAAAGTAGAGATAGCTGTGGAGAAAGGTACAATACAAAAGAGCACACTAAAAGCCAAGTGTACTAGGGCAGGTGGTGGTGGCTCAAGCCTTTAAATCCAGTACCCAGGCAGCTGGATCACTTGCTGGTGATTAAGCATTCAAGGCCACCGTGGTCCACAGAGTGAGTTTCAGGACAGCCAGTGTTACACAGAGAAACCCGTCTCAGAAACAAAAAGAAAACCAAAGACAACCGTGTATGAAAATGCCATGAGGAAATAAGATACATTGCATCTAAAATTATATTTAAAAAAAATCAACCCAGATTTGATACACGGGCATGGTGAAACACACCTTAATCCCAAAACTCCGGAGGTAGAGACAGGTGGATCTTTGTGAGTTCAAGGGTAGCCTGTTCTAAAAAGAAAGTCCAAGACACCCAGGGCTCTGTTACAAAGTTAAACCCAGTCTCGAATGACACCGCCCCCACCAAAATCAACTCAAATAAATTCTCTAAGACTATAATTAAGTAATTAAAATTTTCGTACGTTTCCTAAATTGTCTTAAATTATTTTGGACTACTCAAACATTTAAATTCCACAACTTCTTCTCCAGAGAAGCACACGGATGAGGAAACCTGTACGTTTCTACCACAGTCAAAAGTAAAATCAGATGAAAAATTTTGAAAAAAAAATTTTTTTTATTTCATTCAGTAACATTTAAACCGTCATTCCTTCAGCAACTGTGAAACAATCCAACCAACTGACTGATATGGTTTACTTAGCAATAAGATGCTACGTTCAAAACAACAAGTTAATCAAAACACAAAACGCGCTGACTTTTCTTGTATCTGGTAAGATGTTAGGGTTCACGGAATCTTCTCTGTCCCCGTCTGATAACAGCCACGAACTCCAGGCGCTGAATGTTTCTCATCACCAGGGAGAGCTGGTCGAGGAAAGTGTTGATGGAAATTCGGAAGAGGACAGGGTCTTCAGTATTCCACCTACTAAATGAGAGAGAGACACCATCAGGGCAGTGATGACGGATCTGTTCGGGTCCACCACACCGTGCCTTCCCTGCTTACATTAAATCCACCCAGGACTCCATTAGGAAACCCCCACAGTTGAATTCATGTCAGAAATAGTCCCTGTTCCCCTTATTAGAGAACCCATTTGGACACTGAGCTACCATGGGCTATATCCGAGCAGGGGTTGAACTCAACGGTGAGCTCTTCGACCCCCACCCCCACCCCAAGGGAGGAGCAGCCCTGCTAGGCCACAGAAGAGGACATTACAGCCAGTCCTGATGAGACCTGACCTGATAAGCTAGGGTCAGATGGAAGGGGAGGGGGACCTCCCCATCAGTGGACTTGGAAAGGGGCAGGGAGATGAGGGAGGGAGAGTGGGGTTGGGAGGGAAGGAGGGAGGGGGCTATGGCTGGGATACAAAGTAAATAACCTGTGATTAATATAAAAATTAAATATATTTAAAAAAAAAAAGGAAAGCCCCACAGTGCACACCACCTCCCAGCCTTGAGGCCACCCCCACCCCAGACTTTTGGAAAACTCACACAGCCAGGACACTGTCGTTCACGGTGTACTCCTGTGGAAGCACCACTTGCTGGTGACGGGCATTGGAGACCAGGGACCTGCGGGCCATGTCTGCCTCCACCGCAGACCTGAAAGGCACTGTTACAGAGCTGGGAGGAGATAAGGTTAAGGCACCGACCACTGCTTACCTTATTTTTGCCTGCCTAGGCCTGTCTGGCAATGAGCCCTCCTGCCACCCGAGCCCAGGCACCTCCCACCTCCTCAGCGGTTCTGGTCTTCTTCTGTATCCCTCAGCCCTCTCAAACAGGGAGTCTCCGTGTCCTGCCACGATGTCAACTCTTGTGCCTGACTGCCCGCTCCGCACCTGCCCGTCCTTTCCCTAGTCAGACCTGCACCATTCCCCCAAAGCCTTCCATGGAAGTTTTAGCCATTTTCCCATGGACCCTGCCAAGGGTCTCTTACGAAAGGATACAACTCCAGGAGTCGACTCGCACTTGCTGGTGTAGTATCACCGCTGGGTCCAGGGAGAAGCAGCCCCTGCTCGCCGAGGGGGATGACTGCTGCCTCTTCAGCCGCTTCTCTGGGCCCTGCAGGGGCCGCTGGGCTGGGGCTGCCTGGAGCAGCCGGGCTCCCGGGGGCAGCCGGACTCTCGGGGGCAGCCGGGCTCCCGGGGGCAGCCGGACTCCCGGGGGCAGCCGGGCTACCAGGAGCAGCCGGGCTCCCGGGGGCAGCCAGGCCACTGGAATCCTGTGGGCCGCCCTGAGGGAAGTTGCCATGGTCACCTTCAGTTGCCAGAGTTTGGGCGCTGGTCTGGGCATCGGCAGCTTGAGGACGACGCTGGCCGTCGTGGTCTTCTTCAACCCCTGCTCTCCCCTCGAGGCTCTCCTCCGGCTCCTGCATGACTACTCTGGCTCCCCTACAGTGCTGCCAAACCCCGCCACTAACAAAGCTGCACAGCTCTTAACTCTGCTAAGGAAAGAAAGTTCTGGAGAAGCGCAGGGGGTTTAAACGGCACGAGAGGTCCACTGCGCATGTACAGACAAGATCTCGCGAGGCTTGGTTCCCGCCAAAGGAGCGACGTGTCAGGACTGTCTCGCGGAAGGGGGGGGCGGGGGGGGGCGGCAGGAGGCTGGGGCGAGGGGGGCTACGGAAAGCAGGGTGGCTCCGAGAGCCGGAAACGTACTGTTGTTTCACACAGCTCCTTCCCAGGGGCTTGTACTATCGGGACCCTTCGATATAGGGTTCCTAAAGCTGCCCCACCCACCAGTGGCACTAACCTAAGGAGCGTGGGGCTTCGGGATGCTCAGCCTGGCAGCGGGAGTGGGTGCCCTGGCAGCAGCAGTGGGTGCGTGGTGCTACCTGGGTACTCAGAGAACCTGCGCAAGCTGGCTGTCCAGTGTCCCGGATACCCTGACATGTGAAGGCTCAGCCCAACTGCCCCACCCAAAAGTTTCTGCCCGGACCCATCAACACCCCCACAGACAATTACCATTCAGTTCTCCTGTGCTGGGCATCGCCTAGTGACACTGATAGCTGAAAGAGTAAGCTCTCAAGGCCCTCGATTACTGTGTTCCACAAGCAGGTTGGGCGTATAGAAACCATCTGTTACAGCAGCAGCCTCTGTTTGGAGCCCAGCACACAAGCTGGTTCTTTATCGTGCGCAAGAGATGTTATGTATTTGCATGCTCATCGAGTAGAGCGTCTCCCGTGTTTCCCATTTGATGGGGATTGTCTGCTCAGTTGTGCCTCCTGCTCGGAGGCGCTCAGGTGGTGTGGAACTGTGGGTTTCTCTTAGGGTGTGGAAGAAGGGTGAGCAACCATGCAGGCTGAAGACCAAGATGCTGCTGCTGCTGTTGGGGATGGAAGACAACGATACTCTGCTAGGTCCTGTAGCCACTGAGTCATTAATGCCCCTGTTGGTGATGGAAAGGCAGGAGCCACAGGCGACGTACTCCAAACTGAGTGGAGTATGTCTTGACATATTCCTGACCTAACTGGAGATGTGACAGAATCCCGAGTATTCAGTGCACCAGGATAAAGAGACCATCCTTTGTCTGTGTGGACATACTGGAGGGTCGTTTGGTCTACAGGCTGTCTGGGTGCCTTGGGCACACAGCCAGAGCACTAGGAAGCAGTGTATCCTATTCAAAATAGCCATGTCAGTGGGGGGATGTTTTGTGTAGGCTGTGGCTTATTGACAGCATGGGGGAACGGCAATGAGAAAACAGGTAGCTGGGGACTTAGTCTAGTGGGGATGGGTGGTTTCAAATTTGGAACAGAAACCAGAGGGCAGCCAGGGCTGAAAATGAGGGGTGGGGGCGCAGACAGAGACCTCAGAGAAATAGGAAAACTTGAGCTATAAAGTCACTGTTACATGGTGCCTTAACCATCTTTCACCACAGTCTTCATGATGCCTTTTCCTTCTTGCATGGAAGCGGAGGTGGCCTTCCAGTATCTGGTCCCTCAGGACTACATGCAGTTCAGAGAGAACTCACAGTGTCTGGCAATGTACTAAATGTGTGAGTAAAGAAAAGGGTCTGGGTGGGCCATTTTGCTTGTGGCTGGGTTTACTCCCCATCATCCAAGAATGGGTGGGATACAAGAATAAACCTTGATGCCATGAGCCTGTTCCCACCAGAGAGATCACCAGAAATAAATGCTTAGATACCTTTCCCTTCTCCGTGGCTTTTAGCCAACTGACTGCCGAAGACCCTGGAATATTGGAAATTTCCATCACCTCTTGGTAACAGACCATGTCACATTTTCCATTCCCCCCCCCCTTTTTTTTTTTTTTTTTTTTTTTTTGCCAGCCCTCTAACCTAGTGTTCTTTAGGTGAGGCATCTATGCCTAAGTATTGGGTATGTGTTGTGGATATAAACATGCTTTTGTTTTGGTCCCAAGTGTGGGATGTGGGACTGATTCAGACAGTCACAGCAGCAGACTTTTTGCTTTGTTCCGGCTCTGAAAGGAGCTCTTTGCCAGCTGCAGAGAGTTTAAATCGGAGGGCTCTGGAAAAAGAATAAATTCCAGAGCCCAGAGAGTATGGAGATCAGAATAACAACACTGCTGCTCCCGCTTCCCCCCTTGCTGCTCCTGGTTGCTCTTGTGAAACAAGAAATTGGAGATCTACTAAAACGAAGACTGGACTGGCTCCAAGGAACCCGATGACCCTAACCATCAGGAAGCAGCTAAGAGAACTGTGCCCCCTCTCCCACTAATCCTTTCGCTCTCCTTACCTGGTGTTGGGGTGATGGAAGGGATTGAGGTGGAGTAGGGAGAAAAAAATATATAAGAAATGTAAATAAAGGAGTTTTTTAAAAACTGTGTCTGCTACCTCATCCTGGGGTCTAATAGCTGGATTACATTGCCCTTTGGGTTTCCCACCGTATTGTTGCCTTTCTGTTGGATGAGGGAAGTCTTAACATATTTGTTAACCTAGAAAATGAAGCTAGGCTCCCCAGCTGCATCTGAGGTTCTTTTTAGCCTACGGTCTTCTGTTTTTCTGTTCTGTTCTGTTCTGTCATGTCATGTTACGTTTGCTTTTTTCTTATGTTGAGGGAAAGTGGTTCTGTAATTCTGGTGTTCATGTGGTCAAAAGGAAAGAAACTGTGGTGTAGAAGAAAATGAAAATCAATTTTGTCTTGTTTTTCACTTAGAGTTCTGTTCTGAATCCTGCGGTTTTTGTTTGTTTGTTATGAGACAGGTTCTTATCATGTAGCATTGGCTGTCTTGGAACTTGCAATATAGACCAGTCTGGCCTCCAACTTAGAGGTCTTCCTACCTCTGCCACCCAAGGGCTAGGAACTACCATAGCTGGCTTGTATTTCTATACCAAGTACATAACATAAACATAATATATCCATTATTAAGCCCAACATTACTGGAATTAAAGATCAAAACTATTTGTATCTAAGGCATGAGATACTAAAAAAAAACTGTTCACAAACATGTACTGGAATAGATGCATAAGCAATTAACTATGAGGTCATTGCTGGACGTGTCATGCTTTTATTTTCCCCTCATATTAAAATAGTGATTTCATGGAAATTGGTACAAGGCTCTGTCTGATTTTCCTCTGGATTTCTCTATGCTTTTGCTCACCCCACGAAACCTCCCCTACTCCCACTTGACTGGACTGAACCAAAAAACAAAAACAAACAAACAAAAAAACGAAGCAATCTGATTCCTAAGCTTCTGTCTGTGGTTTTGCAGCATTCATCCGGCACTGACTGAGCTTGTGGCCCAAACCATCCTTCAGGATGTCCACACAGGCCTGAAAAAGAATGATCTCCAGATCCCAGAAGAACATCTGCATATTGGCCAGCGGTTTGGGATGTACTTGTGAGTCCTGTGTTGGCTCTGTGCTGTATGAGTCTTGAATCTTAGGAACCAGGATTACAGGGCATCCTGGACTACCAAGGTGCCTTTGGCCTTCATCCCATAGTGCAAAAGCCCATGTGCTCAGGTCTTTTCAGAGGGACCCACAAATATTGAGTGCTATCATGTAGTAGAAACAAGCAGATAGAAACCAGTTTTACTCTTCTCCATCCCGCGGCCGCGGCCCTGCTCTTCAGGACACCACTATCTCTTTAAGTAATTGTGAGTTAGTGGCCATTCATAACCACACCTCTTCCTAATGTGTTTTTTTTTTTTTTTCCCTCTGCTGTAGGTGCCACTATCCTGGAACGCAACCAGAGGCCACTGCCCTGAAAAATACTTTTTCCAGGTGAGTCCCCTGAGTCGTGAACATGACCGTACCCAAAGGGACAAGCACATGTGTGACCAACTTACTGACTGGTCCCCGCCATCCAGTTCTAGGACAGGAGTACACGCCTCTGAGTCACTCCAGTGCCATCCATGCCATCCCCAACACGGGAACATGATTGCCAGGAGGCGGGAAAGATCTGTCTCTGATCTCTGCCAGCACTGAGGGCTGTGATGGGCCTTCTCTTTCAGCCACACTGATCAGTGTCATTAAGGGATGTCCACCTGGTGACAGATGTGGCACAGCATGTGTGCAAAGGTCTGAGTTCAAGGGGAACAGTTTGGGGAGAGCGGTCAGAGGAACCTTCTCTTAGGCTTCCAACAACTGCGTTTATCCTGGACACAGGCTGGACAAGCTCGTGCAGGTGCTCTTGAAACGCCATGCACTAGCTCTGCCATGGTTGAGTTTCCTGCAGCCTCAGGCTTTCTGTGTGCCAAGGGATCAGTGACACTCGAGGGTGGAAAACCCTGGGGGAATCCTATATTGAAAGGTTCTGTCAGTACAAGTCTCCCGGTGTGTGGGGAAGCGAGTTAGGGAGCAGAACACGTAGGTCCCCAGGGACACCCACCAAGAGCCAGGCAGTAGATCAGAGGGAAGCAACCCTGGCGAGAACTTACTTAGGCAAGCTCAGTGGTCCTCATGGGCTGGGCTGGGTGTAGTGAGTGGGCCTTGTAACCACCACCTCACTTCCACAGCTGAGCCTGGGTGGTACAGTTGCTTGAGCCAGGGTCGTTGGGTGGAAAGTCAGAATCGCCTTGCAGGATCCCGGTGAGGACTCATGTGGCAGAACAGGGTTTGAAGATGAAGGTGAGGACAGGCAGCACAGACCTCAAGCTCCCGACGTCCAGCCTAGCTCTCAGAGTTCAGCTGCTGTGGGCGTCCCACAAGATGCCGGTAGTCGGGCTGCTCCAGGCAGCTCCTGCCCAGGGAGCCCTGTCGGGTCAGGAGTGGCAGCTGAGGAGGCCCCTGTCGTTACCCAGGACGAGCAGACACCGCTTCTCGCTGGACCCAGCAGAGATACTGCACCAACAACTGCAAACGACTCCCGGAACAGCATCCTTTCGTAGGAGACCCTTGGCAGGGGCTACGGGAAGATAAGAAGGATAAACTGTGAAATGGAGGCTTCGGGTGGGTAAGCAGGAAGGTTGGAAGCAGGACAGGGAAGAGAGAGACTGGTACACTCTGGGCAGTCAGTCCAAGAAGAAATGTCATGCTGGCAGGCAGGAAGTCACCTAAGCCTGAGATTTCAGGACATAGGAGAAAACCCGAACCATGGGGGAGATTGGAGGCGGGTGAGCTTGTTTAATCCTCAGAAAGAAGGTTCAGGCAGGGGTAGTCCTGGACTTGGGGGGCAGAAAAAGGTAGTGCCAGACAGAACTCAGAAGTATTCCAGGCCACACAGCAAGAGGAAACCTAATAGTGGATGGTACCTTAAGCATAACCTTCTCCCAGCTCTGTAACAGTGCCTTTCCGGTCTGCAGTGGAGGCAGACATGGCCCGCAGGTCCCTGGTCTCCAACGCCCGTCACCAGCAAGTGGTGCTTCCACAGGAGTGCACTGTGAACAACAGTGTCCTGGCTGTGTCAGTTTTCCAAAAGTCTGGAGTCCGGGTGGCCTCAAGGCTGGGAGGTGGTGTGCACGGTAGGGGTTTCCTAATGGAGTCCCGGGTGGATTTAATGTAAGCAGGAAGGCATGGTGTGGTGGACCCAAACAGATCCCTCATCATTTCCCTGGTAGTCTCTCTCTCTCTCTCTCTCTCTCTCTCTCTCTCTCACACACACACACACACACACACAGCAGGTGGAATACTAAAGACCCTGTCCTCTTCCAAAATTCCACCAACACTCACCTTGACCAGCTCTCCCTGGTGATGAGAAACATCAATGCTTTTGGTTTGTGGTTGTTGTTAAACGAAGAAGAGGAAGGAGTCATAATAATTAACCTGTCACCTGCTACAAGACAAGACAGAGGCATTTCAAAGTTCAATGTTTTGATGCTCTAAGTCTCTTGATAAGCTTGTTTCACTGTTGCTAAGGGAATGGATATGTAAACATTCGTTCCTGAACAAAATACAAGTGACCTACTGTGGGTTTTTGCTTGTTTGTATGACTTTACTTTTGGCTATGGTAGAAACCTCCGTGTGTGTGTGTGTGTGTGTGTGTGTGTGTGTGTGTGTCTGTTTTATGTGTGCGCTTTTGTGGAAACTTTATGGGATTGAGAATTTCTTGTCGTCTAAAATAATTTAGGACACGTTAGGAAGAAAAATCAAGTCCCTTAAGGCCAATCATTAAGCACTAAGCACAGCAATGTCTGAAAGAAGAAGAAACAGTGCTTACCTAGCAATCAGGAGATAATGGCTTCAATGCAGAGTAACATTCAGCCAACAACAAACAAATTTTGTGACATCATTAAATTTATAAATTTTGTGATTATCATTTTCTTTGAAATAGCTTTGCTTGTTGTTTTTGAGAAGGAACTTCTGCTTTAGAGAAATAGATGACTCATTTGTTAAGAGCACAGGCTACACGTCATGAGGACACAGGTTCTTTTCCTAGAATGCTCATGGTGACTAACAACCCTCTGTAACTCCAGGTCCACGGGACCCAGTGATATCCTCTGTACCCCAAAGATACCACGCACACAAGTCCTACACAGAAGGGCCCAAAGGCAAAAAACAAAATTTTAATTTAAAGGTATTAGTTCTACTAATCTATTCAGTATATAAAATTAGCTTATGAGGTTTTAATATTAATGTCAGTTTTCTTCAAAACTTACAAAAGCCTTCCATTTTCTGAAATTCTTTTTGGCTGTTGTTCTTTCATTTATTCTGTAAATGAAATCATTGTGATTTAATTCTAAAACTAAACCTTTTCTTAGTTTTGTTTCCTTTTCATCTTCTCTCATCCTGACTGCAGTTTCCCTTCCTCCAACCTTCCCAGTCCCCAGTCCACCTCCCCTCTTTCACAGTTCTCTCCCCCTGCATCTCCGTCCTCCAAGAAAAGAGTAGCTTCCTAGGAATAGCAACTGAACGTGGCATAACCAGTTACATTAAGACTGGCACAAACCCTCATCTCAAAGGTGGACAAGTCAACCCAGTAGCAGGAAAAGGGTCCCAAGAACATGCAAGAGAGTCACAGACACCCCCTCCCCCAACTCCCACTGTTAGGAGTTCCACGAGAACACCGAGCTACACAGCCATAAGGTGCATGCAGAGGACCTAGGGATTGCTGCTTCGGTGTCTGTGAACCCCCATGAGCCCTGCTTGGTTGATTCCGTGGGTCCTGTTCTCATGGTGTCCTCGTGAGCCCTCTGACTCCTACAATCCCATACCCACTCTTATGCGGGGTCCCCAAAGCAGCTACTAAATTTTCTGTGTAAATATGTCACCCCTGGCTCTGCCTGATATTTGGCTGTAGGTCTCTAGGTCTGCTCCCATTATTTGCTGAATGACACATCTCTGATGACAATTGGGTTAGGCACTGATCTATGAGTATAGCCGCATATCATTACCATTTTGTGGAACTCTGAGGCAAAGACCACTACATAAAACACCCTAATATAATAAACCATCAAACATTTAGCGTTTTCCAGTTTTACCCCTATCACGAATAATTCCATAAAAAAAAAAATACACAGCTCCTTAAGGTATATTAGAAGAGGCAGGATTCTGGAGTTAAACAGCTATATATTCACTCAATAAATTTCTCCATGTATACTACTCAACCATGTTCTTTTTTAATTTATTTTTTTATTCACTTCACATGCTGGTTATAGCCCCATCCCACCTCGCCTCCCAGTCCCTTCCCTCTTCCCTATTCCTCAGAAAAGGGGAGCCCTCTTCCTGTCCACCCCAGCTCATCGGGTAGCATAGGGACGGAGTGTGTCCTCTTCCCTCTGAGCCCTGGTTAGTTGGCTCTGTTGGTCTTCTTGTGGCGCTTCTGTCATCCCCAGGTCCTTTTCTGTCTCCTCCCGCTTTTCCACAAGACTCCCTACACACTACCCAGTGTTTGGCTGTGCAGTCTCAGCATCCGTTTTGAGGCATTGCTGGGTAGAGTCCCTCAGAGGACAACTCTGTAGGGCTCCTGTCTGCAGGCTTATCTGAGTATCATTCGCAGTGTCAGGGGTTGGCACTCTCCCACAGGCTGGGTCTGGTTGAGCCAGGCATTGGTCGGGCATTCCCTCAATCTCTGCTCTACCTGCTCTGTCTTTATCTCTGTACATCCTGTAGGCAGGGTAAAATTTGGATCAAAGTTTTTGAGGCTGGGTTGGTGTTCCCCTCCCTCTACTAGGGGACTAGTCTAGTTAGAGGGTGTTCTCTTCTGTCTCTGTGGTCTCTGCTACTAGGAGTCTCTGCTTGAATCCCCCTCACATCGTCGCAGGAGCCTACCCTGACTGTCATTCCTCAGGTACCAGATGTCTCTGGACCCAGTGGAGATGCTTCAATACCAACTGGAACTCTGTTCCTGGAGTTGTAACATTTTTAGGATACCCTTTTCAGGGGCTACAGGAGCACAGGGAGGCTAAAACCAACATTTGTGACAGTGCCTCTCAGGCAGTCGTGTAAGAGAATAATAAACCTGAAAACTTGGCCCGTGTGTGTGTGTGTGTGTGTGTGTGTGTGTGCGCGCACGAGTACGCGTGTGTGAGTGAATGAGTGTGTGTATGTGCTGTGTTTGTGTGTGTTAATGGCTTTAGGGGAACCACAGTCCAGACAAAGCAGCGTGACTGAACCACTCACCTATCGGGGCCTGGAGGTCTCAGGGTGTCTAGAACACAGACCAGGCCTGGTTTCACAGGCAGTCTGAATATTGGAGCTGCAGCGCTCATGACTGTGGTCTCGCTAAGCCTCAGGGTTCCAGGACACGTGTGAGTGGGCCAGCCTCCCGGGAATGGAGGATGTGGGGTCCACTTGAGCTCTCCAGCTGCACACCATCACAGGTCCCTCAGGTTCACAGGGTCGAACATTTTGTCCAGAACCAATTCTCGCGAGGTCCTGTTTTCACAAGTTCTGTGGGCTTCACCTCACGTGATGCATTGTGGAGAGGGGGGCGGGACTTGACAGGGCGCCTCACCTCAGTGCATCCTAGAACCGCTAGGGGACGTCGTTTCGGTGGTTGGTTCTGGGACTCCCTCAGCAGCCATGAAGGACTCTGGCAGCGGCGAGGCTGACACAGCAAACAGTGATGGAGACCAGAATGGCCTCCCAAGCTCTGGTGTCCAGAACAATAGAGATGGAACCGAGAGAGCCCAGAACGGTGCCAGTGTGCCGAATGGTTCTGCCTGCTCTGGAATCCCCGGAGGTTGTGAAGGCACCGGAGAGGAGGGCGCATTGGTGGAGAAGCTGCCCCATGATCCAGAGCAGGAGGGAGAAGACGAGGAAAGCCAGTTCCTGGAGTTGTATCCTTTCTGATGTTTGTGACAGCAGCTGAGGGGGTGTCCTGAGATGGCCAGGGAGGGCATTAGGGGCACATCTTGAGGAAATGGTGGTGGAGGAATGGGGGAACCGAGGACCCTGGAGGAGGCAGCCAGTGGGGAAAGCACCCGAGCCAACAAGTCACCTTAACGGTATCCCCACCAGCGACCTCACGGTGCCTTTCTTGTCCTTCACGGATGCAGAGATTGCGCGTATGTACCTGACCCAGGAGGACGAGTCCCTGGAAGGAGCAGTTCACACGGAGCTCAGAGTGACTGGCAGTGACCTGGTGATGTAAGTTCTGGAAGCGGGGAGCCTGCTTGGGGGTAGGAGACAGCTGTTTCTGGCTCTGCCTGAGGAGCCCACCCCATTGTACATTCACAGACACCTGAAGAGCCACTGTGAGGAGGGGGTGTGGCTGAGCCCGTAGGGGTCTGATAGGGAGACTGAGGGTGTCCTCAAGGACCGAGTCCACTGGCCCCCGGGAAGGCATGGAGGAGGAATGGGCCAAGGTGAGCATTCAATGGCTCTAGTGTGACTTTTCCTTTCTCCTCACTTTTAGTCGAGTAACTTCTGAAAACTCCAACCTCCTCTACAGTTCCGTCTCCTCCCTGCTCAGCCAGCTTTCCACAGTGGTGACAGCCCTGAGGTTCTTTGTGCCTGAGTTCTTCAAGCCTCACCAGGGATAGACGGCTTGGGCTCTCACACATCCTCCTGCCCTAGCCACTGCACACTTCCAGAGGGCAGCCACTCCCGCAGCAGATGTTTTACTGTGGAGAGGAGGGTGGTGGTGTTAATTGTTTCTCTGTGCTTTTCCTCAGGTTGTTTAGTGTTTGCCAACACTGCACACAAAATAAAGCTGTGAGACTGGTCTTTGTCTGTGTCTGTCTGTCTAGCTGTTGCTGGTCCAGATTTCCTCATCTTCATCCTTGTGTTGCCAGAGAGCACTGGCATTCAGAGGCTCAAGGTGATTGCAGGTGGTTTAGGAAATGTACAATCAGTTGGCTCCTGTCATTCAGTGTTAGCTACCCCCAGCTCTGTAAAACGTGTTTGAAGTGTTTAAGACATTCCTGATAGGTATAGAAATGTCACGGGCAGAAAAATTTTATTGCGCTGGTTTAAAATCAGGAGTTTGTGTCTAGCCTTGTAACTTGTTAAACCATGTCCAGTTGATATCCCTGGAGGCCTGCTCTTTTTTTTTTTTTTTTTTTTTTTTTGAAGAGAAATGTGGGAGGAGTGGATCTGTGGGACATGGGAGGTTGTGGAGGGACTGGGAGGAGTGGAGGAAGGGCAAACTCCAATACATAAAGACAAGAATAGAAAAATAAATAGATAAAATAAAAGCCTTTTGTTCTGGAAATTTTTATGTGTGGCATAAGAGCTTGCTCTCTTTTAGACATGTCCACTAACATGAATTTATAAAATGCACTACATCCTACCATGTTGGTGCCTACCTGTAACCCTGGTACTTGGGAGCCTGAGGCAGGAGGACTGAAAATCCAAGGCTGGCTTTGTACAGGTTTAACATTTTTGTCATCTTTACACCATCTAGAGTTATCTGGGAAGAGGAATTTCAATTGAGAAAAAAAGGCCTCCACTAAATTGCCTGTAGACAAGTCTTTAGGGCATATTATTGATTAATGATTGATGTGGAAGGGCCCAGCACACTGTACTCCTCACCCACCAGGTACCACTCCTTGGTAAGTTGGTCCTGAGTTGTTTAAGAAGGCAGGTGAGAAAGCCACAGGGAGCAAGCCTGTAAGCCTCTGCTTTAGTTCCTGCCTTGAGTTCCTGCCCTGACTTCCCTTAGGGTATACTATAGAGTGTAAGCTGGAATAAACCCTTTCCTCCCAAAGTTGTTTTTGTCATGGTAGTTTTATCACAGCAATGGAAACCCTTACTCAGACAGACCCTGACTCGCTAATAAAGCTTTTGTACATATACATGATTTGCATGTTGTGTTTAGTGACAAATTCCTGCCATTTTGGATAAGTGGTCATAGCCCTCCCATATATGTTTCTCCAGGTAGAGGTGTTAGCTTCTCATGGATTCCACAGCACACATACTTTTTCAGTGTTCTTTTAAAGATTTGTTTTAATTGTAAGTGTGGAGGTGGGGAGACATGTGCTCATGAGTACACATAGCCCTGGAGGCCAAAGGCATTAGGTCTCCTGGAGCCTGAGATTCAGATATCCATGAGACTCTCCTCCCCCTGCCATAGTGGGTACTGTGAAGTGATCTCATTGCTGTGTTAGCTCTACAGACCCTACTACCTCTTTTATTTATTTTTTAATTATTTAGAAAGTAATGTGTTTCAGTATGGGGTTTTCCTACATATTTTGTCTTGATGTTCTTCCTCACCCCCCTCCACCAACCCAATACCCTCCCCTGCTGAGCCCATGCTCCCTCATTCTACTCCCTCTTTTGCCTTCCTGTCATGTGTATTTTGTTATTTGCTATTTTTCAGTTTTTACTGTTTTTTTTTTTAAATTTTGTATGTATGGGGGTTTTGCCTGCTTGTATGTCTGTACACCATGTACTATGTACTCCTGGTGCTCACAGAGGTCAGAAGAGGGCATTGAATGACTGACATACGAGTGCTGGGAATCAAACCCATGTCCTCTAGAAGAACAGTCAGTGTTTTTAACTGCTGAGCCATCTCTCCAGGCCCCTCTTACCCTCTACTTTTTCTTTTTTTCCTCTCACCAACCTTCCTTGTTGCTTGTTACTTCTTGCTGTGTTATTTACAATAATGAAGAAATGGAACAAGCCTTTGTGCCCACCAATTGATAAATAGATAAAAATAGTTGATATGCTCCACATGGTTCCAGAATTGTTGACAGGCTGGTGATATTCTGGTTGTGATTGGACTTCCATCAAAAACAGAAGGCAATTCCTTAGACACAGCACGGGTAGCCACTGTGGGCATGGAAGTAGAAAGTGGTTGTACAATGGCAATCTAAGGGGCTGCTTTCATGGAGGAGAGGCATTAAGCAGTCAATTAGCCTATGTTTCAATGAAATGGTGTCCTGGAAAGGTTGTAGGCTTATCATACCTAGTACCAGACATGCCCTCAGGTAATGGTAGTCTTGTCCTATGTAACAAATGGGTCACTATGGACACACATCTGCCATTGTTAGTTTTTGTCAAATGACACAAACTAGAGCCACCTGGGAAGAGGGAGCCTCATTTAAGGAATTGTCTCCATTAACTCGGCCTATAAACCCAAGTATGGGGCAGTTTCTGGATTATTGATGGATGTGGAAGGAGCCCACCCCACTGTGGGAAGTGCCACCCCTGGTCCTCAGTTATATAAGAAAACAAGCTCTTGGGAAGCAAGACTAGGTGAGCAATGTTCTCCCATGGTTTCGGTTTCAATTCCTGCCTTGAATTACTGTCTTCGCTTCCTTTCTTGATGGATTGTAAAGTGTAAGCCAAATGAACCCTTTTCTCTTCAAATTGGTTTTGGTCAGCGTTTTATCATAGCAACAGAAAGCAAATCAGAACAGCATCCTAAATCGACAAAGACATGTTTCAAGGGAATAATAGCATTCCTTTCCTCCAGCTACATTGCTTATCAAAGGGAAAAGATAGAAGTGTCTTTGCACCTCGAGAGGACAGCAGCTCCACAAGGACCAGATATATCTGGGCACAGGGTTCTTTCCTGAGACTGATTCTCCAACCAGGACCATGTATGGATATAACCTAGAACCCCTGCTAAGACATAGCCCATGGCAGCTCAGTATCCAAGTGGGTTCCCGAGTAATGGGAACAGGGACTGTCTCTGACATGAACTCAGTGGCTGGCTCTTTCACACACACACACACACACACACACACACACACACACACACACAGAAGGAGGAGCAGCCTTGCTAGGCCACAGAGGAGGACATTACAGCCAGTCCTGATGAGACCTGATGAGCTAGGGTCAGATGGAAGGCGAGGAGGACCTCCATTATCAGTGGACTTAGAGAGGGACAGGGAGGAGATGAGGGAGGGAGGGTGGAATTGGGAGAGAATAAGGGAGGGGACTACAGCTGAGATACAAAGTAAATAAACTTTAATTAATTAATTAATTAAACTTTAATTAATATTATATTTAAAAAAGAAGTGTCTTTGCTGCATTACCATGTGGACATTCTGTGCATATAAAACTCACTGAATAGGTAGAGGTTGGTAGGGACAGGATAAGAAGGGCACATGGTTGAAAAATTTAACTCCCACACCAACAAGTTTTCTCTCCAGGACCTTGTACATGAGACATATCTAAGGGAGTCAACAGACGGGGCAAATAGGCATATGAAAATGAACACAGTAGTAATGTAGGGCCAATAAATGAGTCTGTATAGCAAAAGACATGACACCATCATTCAGAGAAGGCAGCAGATTACAGAACAAGAAAAAAGATTTTTACCAACTACACATCGAAAGGAAGGCTAATATATAAAATATGTAAAGAACTCAAAAAACCTGGACATCAAGAAAACAAATAATCCAATGAAAAAAAATGGGGGTTAGATCTAAACAGAGCATTCTCAAAAGAGTGGCTGAGAAGCACTCAAAGAAATGTTAAACACCTTTAGCCATTAGGGAAATGCAAAACAAAACTACATTGAGATTCATCTTACACCTGACAAAATGGCCAAGATCATGAAAACAATTGACAACTCAGGCTGAAGAGGATGTGGAGTAGGAGGAACACTCACACATTGGTGGTGGAGGTGCAAACTTATACAGGAATTATGGAAATCAATGCAGCAGTTCCTCAGAAAGATGAGAAGCGATTACCTTAAGATCCAAATACACCACTGGTGGGCACTTTACCACAAGGACACTTACATACTATGTTAATTGCTGTAAGTCTCTCGACATATAAAAAAATGTGGTGCATTTACTAAGTGACTTATTTCTCAGCTGTTAAAAAGAATAAAATTCTTAGATAAATGGGTGGGCACAAAGAACGTCAGGGCTGTCACCACTGTGGAAAGCTGGCTGAGCAGGGAGGAGACGGAACTGTAGAGAAGGTTGGAGTTTTCAGAAGTTACTCGACTAAAAGTGAGGAGAAAGGAAAAGTCACACTAGAGCCATTGAATGCTCACCTTGGCCCAATTCTCCTCCATGGCTCCCCGGGGGCCAGTGGACTAGTCCTTCCAGGACACCCTCAGTCTCCCTATCAGACCCCTACGGGCTCAGCCACACCCCCTCCTCACAGTGGCTCTTCAGGTGTCTGTGAATGTACAATGGGGTGGGCTCCTCAGGCAGAGCCAGAAACAGCTGTCTCCTACCCCCAAGCAGGCTCCCCGCTTCCAGAACTTACATCACCAGGTCACTGCCAGTCACTCTGAGCTCCGTGTGAACTGCTCCTTCCAGGGACTCGTCCTCCTGGGTCAGGTACATACGCGCAATCTCTGCATCCGTGAAGGACAAGAAAGGCACCGTGAGGTCGCTGGTGGGGATACCGTTAAGGTGACTTGTTGGCTCGGGTGCTTTCCCCACTGGCTGCCTCCTCCAGGGTCCTCGGTTCCCCCATTCCTCCACCACCATTTCCTCAAGACGTGCCACTAATGCCCTCCCTGGCCATCTCAGGACACGCCCCCCCCCACCAGCTGCTGCTGTCACAAACATCAGAAAGGATACAACTCCAGGAACTGGCTTTCCTCGTCTTCTCCATCCTGCTCTGGATCATGGGGCAGCTTCTCCACCAATGCGCCCTCCTCTCCGGTGCCTTCACAACCTCCGGGGATTCCAGAGCAGGCAGAACCATTCGGCACACTGGCACCGTTCTGGGCTCTCTCGGTTCCATCTCTATTGTTCTGGACACCAGAGCTTGGGAGGCCATTCTGGTCTCCACCACTGTTTGCTGTGTCAGCCTCGCCACTGCCAGAGTCCTTCATGGCAGCTGAGGGAGTCCCAGAACCAACCACCAACACAATATTGCCCTGCCAGTTCTCTGATGGACTGAGGTGAGGCGCCCTGCCAAATCCCGTCCCGCTCCCCACAATGCATCACGTGAGGTGAAGCCCACAGAACTTGTGAAAACAGGACCTCGCGAGAATTGGTTCTGGACAAAATGTTCGACCCTGTGAACCTGAGGGACCTGTGATGGTGTACAGCTGGAGAGCTCAAGTGGACCCCACATCCTCCATTCCCGGGAGGCTGGCCCACTCACACGTGTCCTGGAACCCTGAGGCTTAGCGAGACCACAGTCATGAGCGCTGCAGCTCCAATATTCAGACTGCCTGTGAAACCAGGCCTGGTCTGTGTTCTAGACACCCTGAGACCTCCAGGCCCCGATAGGTGAGTGGTTCAGTCACGCTGCTTTGTCTGGACTGTGGTTCCCCTAAAGCCATTAACACACACAAACACAGCACATACACACACTCATTCACTCACACACGCGTACTCGTGCGCGCACACACACACACACACACACACACACGGGCCAAGTTTTCAGGTTTATTATTCTCTTACACGACTGCTTGAGAGGCACTGTCACAAATGTTGGTTTTAGCCTCCCTGTGCTCCTGTAGCCCCTGAAAAGGGTATCCTAAAAATGTTACAACTCCAGGAACAGAGTTCCAGTTGGTATTGAAGCATCTCCACTGGGTCCAGAGACATCTGGTACCTGAGGAATGACAGTCAGGGTAGGCTCCTGCGACGATGTGAGGGGGATTCAAGCAGAGACTCCTAGTAGCAGAGACCACAGAGACAGAAGAGAACACCCTCTAACTAGACTAGTCCCCTAGTAGAGGGAGGGGAACACCAACCCAGCCTCAAAAACTTTGATCCAAATTTTACCCTGCCTACAGGATGTACAGAGATAAAGACAGAGCAGGTAGAGCAGAGATTGAGGGAATGCCCGACCAATGCCTGGCTCAACCAGACCCAGCCTGTGGGAGAGTGCCAACCCCTGACACTGCGAATGATACTCAGATAAGCCTGCAGACAGGAGCCCTACAGAGTTGTCCTCTGAGGGACTCTACCCAGCAATGCCTCAAAACGGATGCTGAGACTGCACAGCCAAACACTGGGTAGTGTGTAGGGAGTCTTGTGGAAAAGCGGGAGGAGACAGAAAAGGACCTGGGGATGACAGAAGCGCCACAAGAAGACCAACAGAGCCAACTAACCAGGGCTCAGAGGGAAGAGGACACACTCCGTCCCTATGCTACCCGATGAGCTGGGGTGGACAGGAAGAGGGCTCCCCTTTTCTGAGGAATAGGGAAGAGGGAAGGGACTGGGAGGCGAGGTGGGATGGGGCTATAACCAGCATGTGAAGTGAATAAAAAAATAAATTAAAAAAGAACATGGTTGAGTAGTATACATGGAGAAATTTATTGAGTGAATATATAGCTGTTTAACTCCAGAATCCTGCCTCTTCTAATATACCTTAAGGAGCTGTGTATTTTTTTTTTTATGGAATTATTCGTGATAGGGGTAAAACTGGAAAACGCTAAATGTTTGATGGTTTATTATATTAGGGTGTTTTATGTAGTGGTCTTTGCCTCAGAGTTCCACAAAATGGTAATGATATGCGGCTATACTCATAGATCAGTGCCTAACCCAATTGTCATCAGAGATGTGTCATTCAGCAAATAATGGGAGCAGACCTAGAGACCTACAGCCAAATATCAGGCAGAGCCAGGGGTGACATATTTACACAGAAAATTTAGTAGCTGCTTTGGGGACCCCGCATAAGAGTGGGTATGGGATTGTAGGAGTCAGAGGGCTCACGAGGACACCATGAGAACAGGACCCACGGAATCAACCAAGCAGGGCTCATGGGGGTTCACAGACACCGAAGCAGCAATCCCTAGGTCCTCTGCATGCACCTTATGGCTGTGTAGCTCGGTGTTCTCGTGGAACTCCTAACAGTGGGAGTTGGGGGAGGGGGTGTCTGTGACTCTCTTGCATGTTCTTGGGACCCTTTTCCTGCTACTGGGTTGACTTGTCCACCTTTGAGATGAGGGTTTGTGCCAGTCTTAATGTAACTGGTTATGCCACGTTCAGTTGCTATTCCTAGGAAGCTACTCTTTTCTTGGAGGACGGAGATGCAGGGGGAGAGAACTGTGAAAGAGGGGAGGTGGACTGGGGACTGGGAAGGTTGGAGGAAGGGAAACTGCAGTCAGGATGAGAGAAGATGAAAAGGAAACAAAACTAAGAAAAGGTTTAGTTTTAGAATTAAATCACAATGATTTCATTTACAGAATAAATGAAAGAACAACAGCCAAAAAGAATTTCAGAAAATGGAAGGCTTTTGTAAGTTTTGAAGAAAACTGACATTAATATTAAAACCTCATAAGCTAATTTTATATACTGAATAGATTAGTAGAACTAATACCTTTAAATTAAAATTTTGTTTTTTGCCTTTGGGCCCTTCTGTGTAGGACTTGTGTGCGTGGTATCTTTGGGGTACAGAGGATATCACTGGGTCCCGTGGACCTGGAGTTACAGAGGGTTGTTAGTCACCATGAGCATTCTAGGAAAAGAACCTGTGTCCTCATGACGTGTAGCCTGTGCTCTTAACAAATGAGTCATCTATTTCTCTAAAGCAGAAGTTCCTTCTCAAAAACAACAAGCAAAGCTATTTCAAAGAAAATGATAATCACAAAATTTATAAATTTAATGATGTCACAAAATTTGTTTGTTGTTGGCTGAATGTTACTCTGCATTGAAGCCATTATCTCCTGATTGCTAGGTAAGCACTGTTTCTTCTTCTTTCAGACATTGCTGTGCTTAGTGCTTAATGATTGGCCTTAAGGGACTTGATTTTTCTTCCTAACGTGTCCTAAATTATTTTAGACGACAAGAAATTCTCAATCCCATAAAGTTTCCACAAAAGCGCACACATAAAACAGACACACACACACACACACACACACACACACACACACACACGGAGGTTTCTACCATAGCCAAAAGTAAAGTCATACAAACAAGCAAAAACCCACAGTAGGTCACTTGTATTTTGTTCAGGAACGAATGTTTACATATCCATTCCCTTAGCAACAGTGAAACAAGCTTATCAAGAGACTTAGAGCATCAAAACATTGAACTTTGAAATGCCTCTGTCTTGTCTTGTAGCAGGTGACAGGTTAATTATTATGACTCCTTCCTCTTCTTCGTTTAACAACAACCACAAACCAAAAGCATTGATGTTTCTCATCACCAGGGAGAGCTGGTCAAGGTGAGTGTTGGTGGAATTTTGGAAGAGGACAGGGTCTTTAGTATTCCACCTGCTGTGTGTGTGTGTGTGTGTGTGTGAGAGAGAGAGAGAGAGAGAGAGAGAGAGAGAGAGACTACCAGGGAAATGATGAGGGATCTGTTTGGGTCCACCACACCATGCCTTCCTGCTTACATTAAATCCACCCGGGACTCCATTAGGAAACCCCTACCGTGCACACCACCTCCCAGCCTTGAGGCCACCCGGACTCCAGACTTTTGGAAAACTGACACAGCCAGGACACTGTTGTTCACAGTGCACTCCTGTGGAAGCACCACTTGCTGGTGACGGGCGTTGGAGACCAGGGACCTGCGGGCCATGTCTGCCTCCACTGCAGACCGGAAAGGCACTGTTACAGAGCTGGGAGAAGGTTATGCTTAAGGTACCATCCACTATTAGGTTTCCTCTTGCTGTGTGGCCTGGAATACTTCTGAGTTCTGTCTGGCACTACCTTTTTCTGCCCCCCAAGTCCAGGACTACCCCTGCCTGAACCTTCTTTCTGAGGATTAAACAAGCTCACCCGCCTCCAATCTCCCCCATGGTTCGGGTTTTCTCCTATGTCCTGAAATCTCAGGCTTAGGTGACTTCCTGCCTGCCAGCATGACATTTCTTCTTGGACTGACTGCCCAGAGTGTACCAGTCTCTCTCTTCCCTGTCCTGCTTCCAACCTTCCTGCTTACCCACCCGAAGCCTCCATTTCACAGTTTATCCTTCTTATCTTCCCGTAGCCCCTGCCAAGGGTCTCCTACGAAAGGATGCTGTTCCGGGAGTCGTTTGCAGTTGCTGGTGCAGTATCTCTGCTGGGTCCAGCGAGAAGCGGTGTCTGCTCGTCCTGGGTAACGACAGGGGCCTCCTCAGCTGCCACTCCTGACCCGACAGGGCTCCCTGGGCAGGAGCTGCCTGGAGCAGCCCGACTACCGGCATCTTGTGGGACGCCCACAGCAGCTGAACTCTGAGAGCTAGGCTGGACGTCGGGAGCTTGAGGTCTGTGCTGCCTGTCCTCACCTTCATCTTCAAACCCTGTTCTGCCACATGAGTCCTCACCGGGATCCTGCAAGGCGATTCTGACTTTCCACCCAACGACCCTGGCTCAAGCAACTGTACCACCCAGGCTCAGCTGTGGAAGTGAGGTGGTGGTTACAAGGCCCACTCACTACACCCAGCCCAGCCCATGAGGACCACTGAGCTTGCCTAAGTAAGTTCTCGCCAGGGTTGCTTCCCTCTGATCTACTGCCTGGCTCTTGGTGGGTGTCCCTGGGGACCTACGTGTTCTGCTCCCTAACTCGCTTCCCCACACACCGGGAGACTTGTACTGACAGAACCTTTCAATATAGGATTCCCCCAGGGTTTTCCACCCTCGAGTGTCACTGATCCCTTGGCACACAGAAAGCCTGAGGCTGCAGGAAACTCAACCATGGCAGAGCTAGTGCATGGCGTTTCAAGAGCACCTGCACGAGCTTGTCCAGCCTGTGTCCAGGATAAACGCAGTTGTTGGAAGCCTAAGAGAAGGTTCCTCTGACCGCTCTCCCCAAACTGTTCCCCTTGAACTCAGACCTTTGCACACATGCTGTGCCACATCTGTCACCAGGTGGACATCCCTTAATGACACTGATCAGTGTGGCTGAAAGAGAAGGCCCATCACAGCCCTCAGTGCTGGCAGAGATCAGAGACAGATCTTTCCCGCCTCCTGGCAATCATGTTCCCGTGTTGGGGATGGCATGGATGGCACTGGAGTGACTCAGAGGCGTGTACTCCTGTCCTAGAACTGGATGGCGGGGACCAGTCAGTAAGTTGGTCACACATGTGCTTGTCCCTTTGGGTACGGTCATGTTCACGACTCAGGGGACTCACCTGGAAAAAGTATTTTTCAGGGCAGTGGCCTCTGGTTGCGTTCCAGGATAGTGGCACCTACAGCAGAGGGAAAAAAAAAAAAAAACACATTAGGAAGAGGTGTGGTTATGAATGGCCACTAACTCACAATTACTTAAAGAGATAGTGGTGTCCTGAAGAGCAGGGCCGCGGCCGCGGGATGGAGAAGAGTAAAACTGGTTTCTATCTGCTTGTTTCTACTACATGATAGCACTCAATATTTGTGGGTCCCTCTGAAAAGACCTGAGCACATGGGCTTTTGCACTATGGGATGAAGGCCAAAGGCACCTTGGTAGTCCAGGATGCCCTGTAATCCTGGTTCCTAAGATTCAAGACTCATACAGCACAGAGCCAACACAGGACTCACAAGTACATCCCAAACCGCTGGCCAATATGCAGATGTTCTTCTGGGATCTGGAGATCATTCTTTTTCAGGCCTGTGTGGACATCCTGAAGGATGGTTTGGGCCACAAGCTCAGTCAGTGCCGGATGAATGCTGCAAAACCACAGACAGAAGCTTAGGAATCAGATTGCTTCGTTTTTTTGTTTGTTTGTTTTTGTTTTTTGGTTCAGTCCAGTCAAGTGGGAGTAGGGGAGGTTTCGTGGGGTGAGCAAAAGCATAGAGAAATCCAGAGGAAAATCAGACAGAGCCTTGTACCAATTTCCATGAAATCACTATTTTAATATGAGGGGAAAATAAAAGCATGACACGTCCAGCAATGACCTCATAGTTAATTGCTTATGCATCTATTCCAGTACATGTTTGTGAACAGTTTTTTTTTAGTATCTCATGCCTTAGATACAAATAGTTTTGATCTTTAATTCCAGTAATGTTGGGCTTAATAATGGATATATTATGTTTATGTTATGTACTTGGTATAGAAATACAAGCCAGCTATGGTAGTTCCTAGCCCTTGGGTGGCAGAGGTAGGAAGACCTCTAAGTTGGAGGCCAGACTGGTCTATATTGCAAGTTCCAAGACAGCCAATGCTACATGATAAGAACCTGTCTCATAACAAACAAACAAAAACCGCAGGATTCAGAACAGAACTCTAAGTGAAAAACAAGACAAAATTGATTTTCATTTTCTTCTACACCACAGTTTCTTTCCTTTTGACCACATGAACACCAGAATTACAGAACCACTTTCCCTCAACATAAGAAAAAAGCAAACGTAACATGACATGACAGAACAGAACAGAACAGAAAAACAGAAGACCGTAGGCTAAAAAGAACCTCAGATGCAGCTGGGGAGCCTAGCTTCATTTTCTAGGTTAACAAATATGTTAAGACTTCCCTCATCCAACAGAAAGGCAACAATACGGTGGGAAACCCAAAGGGCAATGTAATCCAGCTATTAGACCCCAGGATGAGGTAGCAGACACAGTTTTTAAAAAACTCCTTTATTTACATTTCTTATATATTTTTTTCTCCCTACTCCACCTCAATCCCTTCCATCACCCCAACACCAGGTAAGGAGAGCGAAAGGATTAGTGGGAGAGGGGGCACAGTTCTCTTAGCTGCTTCCTGATGGTTAGGGTCATCGGGTTCCTTGGAGCCAGTCCAGTCTTCGTTTTAGTAGATCTCCAATTTCTTGTTTCACAAGAGCAACCAGGAGCAGCAAGGGGGGAAGCGGGAGCAGCAGTGTTGTTATTCTGATCTCCATACTCTCTGGGCTCTGGAATTTATTCTTTTTCCAGAGCCCTCCGATTTAAACTCTCTGCAGCTGGCAAAGAGCTCCTTTCAGAGCCGGAACAAAGCAAAAAGTCTGCTGCTGTGACTGTCTGAATCAGTCCCACATCCCACACTTGGGACCAAAACAAAAGCATGTTTATATCCACAACACATACCCAATACTTAGGCATAGATGCCTCACCTAAAGAACACTAGGTTAGAGGGCTGGCAAAAAAAAAAAAAAAAAAAAAAAAGGGGGGGGGGAATGGAAAATGTGACATGGTCTGTTACCAAGAGGTGATGGAAATTTCCAATATTCCAGGGTCTTCGGCAGTCAGTTGGCTAAAAGCCACGGAGAAGGGAAAGGTATCTAAGCATTTATTTCTGGTGATCTCTCTGGTGGGAACAGGCTCATGGCATCAAGGTTTATTCTTGTATCCCACCCATTCTTGGATGATGGGGAGTAAACCCAGCCACAAGCAAAATGGCCCACCCAGACCCTTTTCTTTACTCACACATTTAGTACATTGCCAGACACTGTGAGTTCTCTCTGAACTGCATGTAGTCCTGAGGGACCAGATACTGGAAGGCCACCTCCGCTTCCATGCAAGAAGGAAAAGGCATCATGAAGACTGTGGTGAAAGATGGTTAAGGCACCATGTAACAGTGACTTTATAGCTCAAGTTTTCCTATTTCTCTGAGGTCTCTGTCTGCGCCCCCACCCCTCATTTTCAGCCCTGGCTGCCCTCTGGTTTCTGTTCCAAATTTGAAACCACCCATCCCCACTAGACTAAGTCCCCAGCTACCTGTTTTCTCATTGCCGTTCCCCCATGCTGTCAATAAGCCACAGCCTACACAAAACATCCCCCCACTGACATGGCTATTTTGAATAGGATACACTGCTTCCTAGTGCTCTGGCTGTGTGCCCAAGGCACCCAGACAGCCTGTAGACCAAACGACCCTCCAGTATGTCCACACAGACAAAGGATGGTCTCTTTATCCTGGTGCACTGAATACTCGGGATTCTGTCACATCTCCAGTTAGGTCAGGAATATGTCAAGACATACTCCACTCAGTTTGGAGTACGTCGCCTGTGGCTCCTGCCTTTCCATCACCAACAGGGGCATTAATGACTCAGTGGCTACAGGACCTAGCAGAGTATCGTTGTCTTCCATCCCCAACAGCAGCAGCAGCATCTTGGTCTTCAGCCTGCATGGTTGCTCACCCTTCTTCCACACCCTAAGAGAAACCCACAGTTCCACACCACCTGAGCGCCTCCGAGCAGGAGGCACAACTGAGCAGACAATCCCCATCAAATGGGAAACACGGGAGACGCTCTACTCGATGAGCATGCAAATACATAACATCTCTTGCGCACGATAAAGAACCAGCTTGTGTGCTGGGCTCCAAACAGAGGCTGCTGCTGTAACAGATGGTTTCTATACGCCCAACCTGCTTGTGGAACACAGTAATCGAGGGCCTTGAGAGCTTACTCTTTCAGCTATCAGTGTCACTAGGCGATGCCCAGCACAGGAGAACTGAATGGTAATTGTCTGTGGGGGTGTTGATGGGTCCGGGCAGAAACTTTTGGGTGGGGCAGTTGGGCTGAGCCTTCACATGTCAGGGTATCCGGGACACTGGACAGCCAGCTTGCGCAGGTTCTCTGAGTACCCAGGTAGCACCACGCACCCACTGCTGCTGCCAGGGCACCCACTCCCGCTGCCAGGCTGAGCATCCCGAAGCCCCACGCTCCTTAGGTTAGTGCCACTGGTGGGTGGGGCAGCTTTAGGAACCCTATATCGAAGGGTCCCGATAGTACAAGCCCCTGGGAAGGAGCTGTGTGAAACAACAGTACGTTTCCGGCTCTCGGAGCCACCCTGCTTTCCGTAGCCCCCCTCGCCCCAGCCTCCTGCCGCCCCCCCCCGCCCCCCCCCTTCCGCGAGACAGTCCTGACACGTCGCTCCTTTGGCGGGAACCAAGCCTCGCGAGATCTTGTCTGTACATGCGCAGTGGACCTCTCGTGCCGTTTAAACCCCCTGCGCTTCTCCAGAACTTTCTTTCCTTAGCAGAGTTAAGAGCTGTGCAGCTTTGTTAGTGGCGGGGTTTGGCAGCACTGTAGGGGAGCCAGAGTAGTCATGCAGGAGCCGGAGGAGAGCCTCGAGGGGAGAGCAGGGGTTGAAGAAGACCACGACGGCCAGCGTCGTCCTCAAGCTGCCGATGCCCAGACCAGCGCCCAAACTCTGGCAACTGAAGGTGACCATGGCAACTTCCCTCAGGGCGGCCCACAGGATTCCAGTGGCCTGGCTGCCCCCGGGAGCCCGGCTGCTCCTGGTAGCCCGGCTGCCCCCGGGAGTCCGGCTGCCCCCGGGAGCCCGGCTGCCCCCGAGAGTCCGGCTGCCCCCGGGAGCCCGGCTGCTCCAGGCAGCCCCAGCCCAGCGGCCCCTGCAGGGCCCAGAGAAGCGGCTGAAGAGGCAGCAGTCATCCCCCTCGGCGAGCAGGGGCTGCTTCTCCCTGGACCCAGCGGTGATACTACACCAGCAAGTGCGAGTCGACTCCTGGAGTTGTATCCTTTCGTAAGAGACCCTTGGCAGGGTCCATGGGAAAATGGCTAAAACTTCCATGGAAGGCTTTGGGGGAATGGTGCAGGTCTGACTAGGGAAAGGACGGGCAGGTGCGGAGCGGGCAGTCAGGCACAAGAGTTGACATCGTGGCAGGACACGGAGACTCCCTGTTTGAGAGGGCTGAGGGATACAGAAGAAGACCAGAACCGCTGAGGAGGTGGGAGGTGCCTGGGCTCGGGTGGCAGGAGGGCTCATTGCCAGACAGGCCTAGGCAGGCAAAAATAAGGTAAGCAGTGGTCGGTGCCTTAACCTTATCTCCTCCCAGCTCTGTAACAGTGCCTTTCAGGTCTGCGGTGGAGGCAGACATGGCCCGCAGGTCCCTGGTCTCCAATGCCCGTCACCAGCAAGTGGTGCTTCCACAGGAGTACACCGTGAACGACAGTGTCCTGGCTGTGTGAGTTTTCCAAAAGTCTGGGGTGGGGGTGGCCTCAAGGCTGGGAGGTGGTGTGCACTGTGGGGCTTTCCTTTTTTTTTTTTAAATATATTTAATTTTTATATTAATCACAGGTTATTTACTTTGTATCCCAGCCATAGCCCCCTCCCTCCTTCCCTCCCAACCCCACTCTCCCTCCCTCATCTCCCTGCCCCTTTCCAAGTCCACTGATGGGGAGGTCCCCCTCCCCTTCCATCTGACCCTAGCTTATCAGGTCAGGTCTCATCAGGACTGGCTGTAATGTCCTCTTCTGTGGCCTAGCAGGGCTGCTCCTCCCTTGGGGTGGGGGTGGGGGTCGAAGAGCTCACCGTTGAGTTCAACCCCTGCTCGGATATAGCCCATGGTAGCTCAGTGTCCAAATGGGTTCTCTAATAAGGGGAACAGGGACTATTTCTGACATGAATTCAACTGTGGGGGTTTCCTAATGGAGTCCTGGGTGGATTTAATGTAAGCAGGGAAGGCACGGTGTGGTGGACCCGAACAGATCCGTCATCACTGCCCTGATGGTGTCTCTCTCTCATTTAGTAGGTGGAATACTGAAGACCCTGTCCTCTTCCGAATTTCCATCAACACTTTCCTCGACCAGCTCTCCCTGGTGATGAGAAACATTCAGCGCCTGGAGTTCGTGGCTGTTATCAGACGGGGACAGAGAAGATTCCGTGAACCCTAACATCTTACCAGATACAAGAAAAGTCAGCGCGTTTTGTGTTTTGATTAACTTGTTGTTTTGAACGTAGCATCTTATTGCTAAGTAAACCATATCAGTCAGTTGGTTGGATTGTTTCACAGTTGCTGAAGGAATGACGGTTTAAATGTTACTGAATGAAATAAAAAAAATTTTTTTTCAAAATTTTTCATCTGATTTTACTTTTGACTGTGGTAGAAACGTACAGGTTTCCTCATCCGTGTGCTTCTCTGGAGAAGAAGTTGTGGAATTTAAATGTTTGAGTAGTCCAAAATAATTTAAGACAATTTAGGAAACGTACGAAAATTTTAATTACTTAATTATAGTCTTAGAGAATTTATTTGAGTTGATTTTGGTGGGGGCGGTGTCATTCGAGACTGGGTTTAACTTTGTAACAGAGCCCTGGGTGTCTTGGACTTTCTTTTTAGAACAGGCTACCCTTGAACTCACAAAGATCCACCTGTCTCTACCTCCGGAGTTTTGGGATTAAGGTGTGTTTCACCATGCCCGTGTATCAAATCTGGGTTGATTTTTTTTAAATATAATTTTAGATGCAATGTATCTTATTTCCTCATGGCATTTTCATACACGGTTGTCTTTGGTTTTCTTTTTGTTTCTGAGACGGGTTTCTCTGTGTAACACTGGCTGTCCTGAAACTCACTCTGTGGACCACGGTGGCCTTGAATGCTTAATCACCAGCAAGTGATCCAGCTGCCTGGGTACTGGATTTAAAGGCTTGAGCCACCACCACCTGCCCTAGTACACTTGGCTTTTAGTGTGCTCTTTTGTATTGTACCTTTCTCCACAGCTATCTCTACTTTAACCCTTTCATCTCCAATATCGTTCTCCCTTTTAGTTCATATAGATATGTTCTGTCACCCTTCCTGATCCTTCCTAAACCTTTTTCCCCTTTTCTGGCCCCTCTACTAGCATCTAAGTCTCTCACAAATATGTCTACATAAAAATCAGAAGGCTTTTGTTTTGTTTTGTTTTGTTTATATATTGAACATGTTGGGTTTTTATTTCTGAGCCTTGATTTTCTTTTTTTTTTTTCTTTTTTAAATATTTTTTTATTTTTAAGATTTTCTTTAATGTATTTTACAGCTCCATTCATTTTCTTGCAAATTGTACAAATTCATTACTTAGTGGGTGAATGACATTCCTTATGTATGTACCACTTTTTCTTTTTCTATTCGTTTGTTGATAAACACCTAGGATCATTCCTATTTTTAGTTATTATGAATAGACTTGCAAGTAACAAGAATAAGATGAGCAAGTGCCTTTCTAGTAAAATATAGAGTCTGTTAGGTATTTGTTCAGTGTTGCTATTCAGAGTCTTAAAGTAGTTGTATTTTCATCTTTTTGTGTTCTAGTGTACTATCTTACAATAACAGTAAATAAGATCCCCCCCCCCCCCCTTCTCACATCTTCACCAGCATCTGCTATCATTTGTTGTCTGGATACTAGCCATTCTAACTGGGCTCATGAGACAGATTATCAGTGAAGTTTTGTTTCCGTTAGGTTCTGTTTGTCAGTGGTTAGCCTTATTTCCTTACCAACTGGAATCCTGTTTAGAAAGTCCCTCCCTATGCCTGTATCTTGAAAAAGTTGCTACTATTCCTTTCCTTAATTATAGAACAGTTTGAAAAACATTGGTTTTAATTTTTCTTTGAAGATCTGGGATTCAGCAGTGATGCCATCAGGGCATAAAATTTTTAATCCTGAGGGGTTTTTGTTTGTTTGTTTTTTTATGCTCTTTCAATCTTGCAACTTGTCTATTTTTTTTTATTTTATTTTAGATTTACCAATTTGGTAAAGCATGTGTTTTTAAGTTTTAGGCTAGTGATGTCCTAAATTTCGTTCGTATTTGTCAAAATGTCTCCCTTCTCATCTCCACATTTTTTATTGTTATTTTACTTATTTTTATTATGTGTATGACGTATATCTGGACAAGTCTGTGAAGCTCATTCTCTCTTCACCTTTACGTTAATTCCAGTTACCAAACTCAGGTTGCCAGGTTTGTGAAGCAAGGGCTTTAACTCAATAACCCATCTTGTGTCCCTTTGCCCTGTAGAATCTTAATTATTTTTTCCCTTTCCATATACTGAGTTGTGGGTGTGGGTTAGCTTGTTCTTTTTCCAAGGACCATATCATTAAGTTATTGATTTGAGATTTCTGATTTCACAGAAGTGGAGCAGGGGAAATTGTGTTCATTCATGTGTGGAGGTCAGAGGTTGATGTCAGCTGTCTTCCTGTAAAATCCCACCCTATTTTGGGGAACAAGATTTCACTGACCGACATGGAGCTTGCCCATTTAGCTAGAATGCCTGACAAGCAACCTCGCAGGGAGTTCTCATCATTGGCTTCTCAGCTCTGGGATTATAGCATGGGCCACTGAACCTGGCTCTCTTATTCAGATACTCGAGCTACAAACTCAAGTCCTCATGCTGCCTCACCGAGTACTTTACTAACAGCTGTTTCTCCAGCCCTGAGATCCCTCAGCTTTCTTAATATAAGCCCCTAGATATATAAACTCACTTCTTATGGCTGCTTTCATTCTACCCTCTGGGTTTTACAATATTATATTTTTATTCATTTCTAGTAATTTCTTGAATTCTTTGATTTCTTTAATGAACTAGTCATACACTTGTGTGGTGTTTAGGCTGGGCATGGTAGCACATGCCTGTAATCCTTTACCTTAGGAGGTAGAAGGAGAAAGAACAGAAGTTAAAGGACAGTCTCAATTGCATAGTGAGTTAAAGGTTAATATGGACTACATGAGACCCTGTCTCAAAAAAAAAAAAAAAATTAGTGTGTTATTTAATCTCTATGAGTTTGTGCCAGGGTCCAGCCCTAGTACTGGAGAGATCCTGCAGAGGAGATAAGGAGTAAGGGAGGGAGGAGTAAGTCAAGCACAGGTATCAGGAGTAGTTTTACATACTGATTGACTGGCAGTCTGGGTGCTTTTTTGTTTTTATAGAACTCTGCAGGCACGGATAGGTGCATGTTGTTCCAAAACATAGATCATATCATGTTTGTCCCTGGAAACATAACTGCAACTTCCTCTTGGTCATAAATTAGTCATCTGTTGTTGGTTATTAATACTTAATGTTGATTTATCTTTTAGTTAAACAGTGGTTATTCCTAAACCAGCTGTATACCCATATCACCACACAGAGACTGGGATTTATTTAATTAACCTAGAGCACAATGCTGGGCGATAGTTATTCCATCCTAAACCTCCAAGCCCGCACAGTTTCCTCCCATTCAGATTTCTCACATTATACTTGCTTTTAGTCATGTCTTAGGTCCAGTTCATCTCTCCTCGTGGTTCCAAGTCCTTTCCTACCGATCTCTCTCTCTCTCACTCCTCCCACTCGCTTCCTTCTCCCCTCTGGACCAGGATGTCCCACCCTATTCTCTCCATTGCTCAGCACTGGCTGGTTGTTTTATTGACAATACAGAGAACAAACGGTGGCATGTTTAGACAGACTTGAGGTAGACGAAGCTTAGAATAAACATCACAATGCAATGTTCAGATTGAAACCAGATAGTGGGGTAGAGAAATCGGCATTTGGACGAACAAGGGTAAATTGTATACATTCCACAAGAACATTATACCAACAGTCATCACTGATAAACCATGACAGAACAGAATTATCTTTTACAATCATTTTCCCTTATCAACCCCACAACCCAACTTTTAACAGTCCTGCAGTTTCAAGGGCATATTTTGCCAAAGCATGACAGCCTATTCTCAAGCTGGTAGTTCTTGCAGATTCAAGGGCACTAGACATAAAATCTCAAAGCCAGCCTGGGCAGATTGTCATGTCCCAAGCAGTGGATTATCAGCTTTTAATAAGCTGAGTACTAATTCTCATTAGGCGCAAAAAATATCTTCAGGCCAAAGCTGCTGTAGTTATTATTCAATTTCTGCCACAACACAACTCTTATAATTTATGTATTTGTAGAATTTATTTGTACATCTAATCTTTGGTTCTTTGGTCATATGATACCACAGTGGTCCTGTATGAATTTGCTTTTTCTAAGAAAGAGAGGTCTTAATGTTATTCTTTTATCATTAATATACACCATTCTTTGTCCATCAGTAGGAAGAGGCTTTTATTTTTTTTTTATCTTATTTGTTTATTCATTTATTTATTATTTTTACATTATTCTGGCTGCATGTCTGTCTGCACACCAGAAGAGGGCACAAGATCTCATTATAGATTGTTGTGAGCCACCATGTGGGGGCTGGGAATTGAACTCAGGACCTTTGGAAGAACAACCAGTGCTCTTAAACTCTGAGCTATCTCTCCAGCTCCTGGAAGAGGCTTTTAATTTGGTCTGTTGCCAACTTCTCTGGCCCACCAATATTGTTTACCTTTTAAGTTACTTTGTTCTGATTATCTTGTTCCTGAGTAAGTGCAGGGACACATGTGCCAAGAGTATATTTGAGTCAGAGAGTCACAGCCTCCAGGGCATGAGGAAGACCTTCATGTCGGGCCAGATAACGGTATCTTCCTAAAAGCAGGATGGGTAGTATGGTCAAGACATTCCTGGGAAAGTTCAGAAGCAGTACTCCTGGGAGGTGTCGATGATTCATAAGAAAATTTCCATCAATCCAGTATCTCCAAGATGTACAAATAATAAAAAAGCATGCAACACGTGGAGCTCAAGACCAAAAAGTAGGAGACTGCATCACAGCAATTGCATCACTCAGCTTTGCTGAATCTCTGTCAAGTAGCTGTGCTGCCTTTATGACTTTTGCTGTTCCCATAGATGTGACTATGCCAAGTTTGTGTATGTGCTGTCATTTCTCTCACTATAGATTTGTAGTCTTACTCCGTTGTGATCAGATGGAACATAAGAAATTGGCGCAATTTTCCTGCATTTTGTAAGACATGTTTGATAATTTATTTTAGAGAAAGCCCATGGCTGCTGAGAAGAATGTGTTCGGATGGACTGAGGTTTTTTAGGTGTCTTTTAAGTCGTTTGATTTATGACATCATTTACCTTCAGTATTTCTGTTTACTTTTTGTCCAGATGAGCTGCCTACTGGTGAAAGTAGGGTATTGTAGATGTCCACTATTATTGTGGTTCTGGGGTTAATCTGTGACTTTACCTATGGTAATGTTTGTTTTGTGAAACTGTATACACCAATGCTTGGTGCATAGACATTTACAGGGGACTTGTTGCGTCTCTCTTGCTCTTTCAGTATCACTCCTTTGTTCTGTATATTTAGTGGCTTAATTATAACATGAGGAAGGGAGGTTCTCTGGTTTTGTATGTTTGGTGTTATAAATGCCTCGTATCTGAGTTGATATCTGTCTAATTTAGGAAACTTTTCTATTATTTTACTGAAATTTTTTCTATGCCTTTAGAATAGAATTCTTCACCTTTTGTGCCCATGAATCTTGAACCTGGCCTTGTGGTAGTGTCCATAATATCTTGAAAATCACACTCATATATAGCTTAGTAATGTATCTTTTTCTTGTTTACATATTCCATTTCTTCCATTTGTCTTCAAGTTCAAATATTTTGTTTTTTTCCTTGATCCACTCTTGATTTTTTATTAATTAATTATGTGTACGTGATGTGTGCTTGAGAGTGCACATGTCACAACATGTGGGGAGATCAGAGGGCAACTTTGTGTAGTCAGTTCTTTCTTTCCACCTGTATGTGAGTTCCTTGATCCATTCTATTGGTGAGGCTTTCCACAGAGGGTATTTTTAACATTTATTTATTATTCATTTTGTGTGTGTGTTTATGTGTGCCATGCATGTATGGAGGTCAGAGGACAATTTGAGGGCTCCCCTTTTATGCTGAGCCATTTCACCAGCCCTCCACAGATTTTTTTATTTCATTTGCTGTGTTTACTTTAGTTTCTTTTTTCTGCAAAATTTTATTGCTTTATTGAATTTCTCTTTAATATCTTGAATTGACTTCCTTCTTTCATTCAGATGTTTGTTTATGATCTTTTAGAATTTGTTCAGGAGTTATTTTATTTGATTGTTTATTTTTTTATTTTATATGTATGAATGTTTTGCCTGCATGTACATGTGTGGATACCAGAAGGGGCTGTCAGATTTCCTGAGACTGGAAATATAGACATTTGTGAGCCACCGTGTGAATGCTAGGAATTGAACCCAGGTCCCCTGGAAGAGGAGCCAGTGCTGTTTAACTGCTGAGCTATCTCTCCACCCCTATTTTTTAATTTCTTTGAATGTAATTATAAACATTCTTTTGAGTTTTCTCTGGAATTTCATCTAGTGCATTCTCATTGGAGACCATTACTGTAGGATTAATATTTTTTTTTTATTTTTCTTTTGTTTGGTTTGGGGTTTTTATTTTGTTTTTTTGAGGCAGGGTTTCTCTGTGTAGCCTTGGCTGTCCTGGAACTCAACTGTGTAGACTAGGCTGGCCTCGAATTCACAGAGATCTGACTGCCTCTGCTTCCTGAGTGCTGGCATTAAAGACACTGACCACTACACACGGCCTAAATTAATATTTAAGGAGTTATGTTGTTTTGGGTTTTCATGTTATGTTTTTGCATTGGTATTCACACATCTGGAACTAGATGATGATGAATAAATTTATTTATTTAGCCTTTTATATTTTTTCAAAGTGAATGTGTACACTGTTCAAGAGCGACTACACTGTTATAGGGTCAGTGTTTTGTTTTGTTTTTTTCCCACTCTGCTAGACTCGTATTTGAGGCACCAGACTCAAACTCTAGTACTTTCTAAGTTTACTTTTCACCAATTCTATGTTTCTGTGAAACTTCCAGTGCAACTCTTCCATGTTAGTCACTGGCTGAGACAGCTCTGGTTCACAGATTGGCAGTGTACCTGGGGTGGTTGCCCACTTAACAGAGTTGGGGGACATGACAGATTAGAGTCCCTGCAGTGTTTGGGTGCTAGGTTGTTGGAGCTTCAGCATGCCTGCCTAATTAATCACTGGGGCAGATGGATGACTGAAACCTCAGCAGCTATGCTGACCTCACCCAGCCAAGAGGCAGGGCTGAAGCTTCATTGGTGTGCAGTCCTAAATGGGGCTGCAGGTTGAGCTAAAACCTCATGGGTGCACTGTCCTCACTTGGTCGACAGGTAAGACAGGAGCTTCATGAGTCATGGTTACCACCAGGCTGAGCTGAGACCTCAGGCATGCTGTGCACACAGCCAGTGAATATGCAGATCTGGGATACATGGTCATCGTGGATTCTGCTGCAAGGCTTGTGGAGGAGGCTTAAGCAAGAAAGAAGCCAAAGGAAAAAGAAAGCAAGCATCATATTCATCATTAGTTCATATTTTTGAACTAACAGATTGTGGGGCCTGTTGTGGGTGTGGCATCTGTGTGTCTGGTGCATGCATGCAGGTTAGGTTAATGAACATGTGGAGGCCAGAGCAGGACATCAGGTGTCCTCCTCTATTGCTCCCTTCCTTTTTGCCCTGAGAAAGCGTCTCTCACTGAACTGGAAGTTTGTGCTAGACCAGCTTGCTAGCAAGCCCTCAAGAGCTACTTGTCTTTGTTCCCTAATACTGGGATTATAGACTTTTGCGCCCATGCCCAGCTTTTTATGTGGGTACTTACAGAGAGAATCTCTTGTGTCCTGTATGGACGTATCACCTGTCAATAAAAAGCTGATGGCCTATTAGGTGAAGCAGGAAATAAGAGGTGGGAGTTACAGCAGAGAGAGATGAACTCTGGGATAGAGTCAAATGGGAGATTTGCTTCGGACTTTGAGGGAAGATGAACACATGAACCTGAAGAGAGGTAACCTGCCATCTGACACACATAGAATAGAATAAATGGGTACAATAAGTTATGAGCTAGTTGGGGAATGAGACTAGGCATTTGTGCATAAATAATAAGTCTCAGATTTGTTATCTTGGAAACTGGGGTTAGGAGGAAATCCAGAGGTTTCAAATGACACTGAACTTACAGGGTCTTAGAGCTGTGTATTCCAGCTTCTTTCTCCGTGTATTGACTGGTTAGGTCTCTTTGTATTTGTTCCTATCAGCTCCAGGAGAAAGCTTCTATGATGATGACTGAATTAGGCACTGATCCCTGTGTTTGGCAGAATACCACCAGGAATCATCTTTTCACTATGTTTTTTTTTTCTTTAATCCCAGTACTATTTGATTTTATCCTAGGTCCCTGGGCTATGTAGCCTCTAGTCTTTGGTCACCCAAGCAGTGTCAGGCATGGGTTACGTCTTGTGGAGTGCACCTTACATCAAAGCAGATATTGGTTGGTTACTTCTACAACCTTTGTGCCACCATTGTTCTAGCATACTTTGCAGGCAGAATAGCATTGCAAATCAAATGTTTTGTGCATGGGTTGGTGTTGTGAGTTTATAGAAAGCAATCTATTATTATCTTCACAACAACCTGGGTTGTTTGTGAATTACCATGGGACCTCCTTCAGCCAACATCTCAAACTGAATGTAACCCAGTCCTGGTACTGGAAGCTTTGTTTGTTGACAAGAGATGGACATTTGGGACTCCATCTCCCTCATTATTTGGAAATTTCATTAGGATTGGCTTCATTTATTTTAGGAAGTTTCCACTGTACTAAGTTCCTATATAATACCTTAAATGCCCTTTAATACTAGCTTCCCACATTGTATTATTTCTTTAACTTCATTTATTCTCTGTAGTTCTGGCCTTCCAGATGCCATGGCAAAAGACATGTTCTTTGGCCCTCAAAATCTCTGTTTCACTTTATGTTTGTCAGTATTTCTCAATCTGTTTCCCTAAGCCCTCTCTCATTTTCCTTGCTGGGGTCCACTTTATAGCTTAAACTTAGAGCTTCACGCTGTAGCTTAAGTTGCCATTACAACCTGAGCATGAACAATATCTGCCCCTACAGTCAACTACCTCCTGCAATGGGGCACCTAGTTCCCTATTGAACCAAACAAGCCAGTCAAGGATCAAAGCCCCCAAGCTAACTCTGACCTCTCTTGGTCCACATGCCCCCTTGCACTACTCAAACTCCCAGGCTGTTCCAGATCACAGGCTTCCTCTTGCTGCAATCTGTCAATTTAGAACTGGCAAGGCTCTCCTTGCTTTTCTGCTCAGCTCTCTGCCTCCATCAAAAGATAGTGCCTGCATTTTGAATTTCCCCAATAAACCTTTCTTCCTACCTATGGAGTAGTCCAGTTTGGTGGTTTCACTGCACCTGTGCTTACTATTCTGAGCTGGAAAAAATCCCAGCCCTGAAATACTGTATCACATGCATACAGAGTAAGAGAGATACAGACAAAAATCACAGGTAGAGTATACATGCACGAGAGAAGAAAAAGGAGAGAAACACACACACACACACACACTAATAGGGGCTATTGTCAGGGAGCTGCTGTTACTTGTATGAAGCTATTTCAGAAGCACATTTCCCATATGCTGTTTGATAGTGGCCAAAGTAGTCACAGCCTAGTCCTGCCTCGTACCTAGAACATATTCTCCACTTCCCCATATAGAGTGTCTAGAGTCTAGAAAACTAAGTGGGATAGGAAACATTGTTGTGGCCACTTACCAAGAAAGGAAACAGTGTGCTAAGCTGAAATTCCCCAAAGTAAAACAGCCAATCGAGGAGATTCTGGTTAGAGAAGGGGAAAAATTCAATGACACTGCAGTGAATGATTTAACATACAATAAGGCAGCTAACTAACCATGTCTAGGAGTTGGAGATAATATTGGGATCAATGCCATTTTCTAATAAAAAAATGAAGTGTATCTTCAGTGTTCTGACAGAAGAAAAAAGTCTCCAAAGTCATCACTGGGAAAGACATTCAGATGGTGCTGTGATAATGTGGAAACCACTAATTCTACACCAAAAGATACTCTGCTGTCACCTAAGAAACCTTAACCAGGAAGAGTGCCCAAAATCAACATGTGAAAAGTGTTTTGGCAGTACTCACAAACCCATCATTAGTTAACTCAAGCACCAGGTTGTGAAGAAAGGAGGATAATAAATTCAAGGCTAGCCTTGACTATGTAGCAAGTTTGAGGCCAGAGTGTACTACATGAGAGCCTGTCTTAAAACTACAACAAGAAATAAAATGAGTCAAAAACATGATTGAAAATAAAATAAAAAATTACACAGAGCCATGGTGCAGGCCTATAATGCCAGCAATAAAAGAGGCCGAGGCAGGAGGAACCCCAATTCAAGGCCTATCTGCTTTACAGAATGTGTCTAAAATCAGCTGGGTAACATAATAAAACCTTGTCTCCAAATAAACTGTGAAGCAAGAGCTGGGAATGTGGCTCAGTATCAGAGACAGAGAGAGAAACACACACACACACACACACACACACACACACACACACACACACACAGACAGACACAGAGGCAGAAAGAGACAGACAGAGACAGAAAGACACAGAGAGAATATACTGCACCCACTAAGGGTAAAATATTCAATATCTGTTATTTTGTTAAAACCCAATAAATGGTGAGGAAAGTCAGTTAATAAAAGTTGTCCACACTAGAGAAGAGGAAGTAAAATGCTACCCGCAGACAACATCATTGTGTATGGAGAAACTAAAACAGAATCTACACAGGAGAGACTTGAACTAGATTCAGTGGTTTGGCAATATTACAGAATGTTTTATGAATCTTAACTACCTTTTCCTGTACTCACCATATTCTTTGTTTTCCTGCTATATATCAAGTAAGCCACAAAATTTAAGAGTCTGGGGCTCTGTGTTGTTTTGTCTTCTCATACAAATATGTTATTTATAGAGGGAGCCAGTTCAGTATACACATGACTGTTGAGAAATTATTTTGGCAGAAGGGTGTATATTCTAGAGAGCCTGCATCCTATGTAGCCACAAATTCAGAATGAGGGGGAAAATTCATGGGATAAAGGCAAACTTCACTTTATTTATAAATTTATAAACTTATTTATAAATTCACTGTTATTTTACACTTACCGTGTAAAGAAAGCATTACAATCAGGAGAAAATGAGGTTCACTGGTAGAGTTCTTAAGAACTTCGTGCTTGTGGGGTCTTCTGTTCCACCTATAACCACACCAAAGCAAACAAAAACAAAGACCTCAACATTCAGTCATTGCCATTTTCTTTTTCTAGGTGATATTTAATTATCTCTCATCTCCAGCAATAGGGAGACTAAACAATTGGATGCCAAGCAGACTAAAACAGACAGAAAAAAATTACGTTCCAAGAATATATGGTAATCAATTCAGGAATCAGTGCTCTAGGGAGGAAGGATGCAGGGTGTGTGTAGACTGGAGCTCAAGTTTTGACTTTAGCTGCCTTTTCTTCTGAGTGACACAGGGGAAAAAAAGGAGGACCAAAGGGCCGCATGGTCTGCAACACCTGGGAAAGGTGTTCAAGAAAGGCAGTGAACACGACCTGGAGTTGGTGAGGGTCTTCAGCTAATAGTGAGAGAAAATGAAAATCAAATAGTGATGGCTCTCACCTATACTCAGTCACTGCACCCTCTTCCCATGCTTACTTAGTACGTTGCCTCTGTGCCTCCTTTAAAGGCCCACGTTTCATCTGGGCACTAGTGGCCCATTCTGCCCTCTCCCATCAGCCTCCCCCCAACCCTTCAAGCACTGACACAACCAAGAAAGTGCAATGGCACTGTGAGCTTTTTATGAACAGGGTGGTATTCTTGGAGAGAATCCACAGATCTGTGGGCAAACTCCACCTCTACAGAGGCCAAGAAAGGGACTCTGACATTGCCAGTGGAGATATGGTTAAGGCAGCATCTTATCCTGACATCATCTGTGCTTTAAGCCTTTTGAATCTCTAGGACCACCCCTACCCAGGAAACTCTCTAAAGGTCCAGCCACTGCACAGCCACCTGAGGTTTACTGCCCACCCCTTTCCATATTCTCAAATCCACATCTGAGGTGACAAGGGTTTGTCTCTTCACCCCAGGCACCTCCATTTCTCTACTCAGGCCTGTTTCTGCCCACCCTGCACTCTCAGGTGGCCCACATCCCTCCTGGCACACCCTTTGGCCTCACTCTCGCAGGCTTCCAGCATCTCTTTCTAAGTGTTCATCCTAGCCCTGCTGCCTTCAGTCCCATGCTACCTAACCCCTGACTGCCAGTTTCCTTCAAATATCCCTGGAGGGCTTCCTGGACTTTCCCAATAGGATACAATTCATACAGTTGAGTTCCAGGACTTGAGGCTTGGAACCCAGGCCATCCATATCCACCTATGAGATCATGTACCACTACAGGTCTGGGCACACCTCCACCTCTAGCCGCCACCTCCACCGTAGCCACACCCTGGTTTTCAACATCACTAGCACCAATCTGGTTTTCAGGGTAACCCTGGACCTCAGGACTCTGGTTACAACATTCTTCTCTGCCCCGCGTTACATTGGAGACCTTGCTCGGGTCCTACATGGTGGTTCCTGCCTTTCCTTCGAAGCCTCTCTTGAATACCACAATCCACCTCCACCTGCCTCCAGTTCTGAGATAATAAGGTGCCCTCGGCGGCAATGCGCCCTCTCTATAGCACGTCAGATGAGGCCCTCAGCACCCATGGAAACGAGTCCTCACCAGCGTTGGTTCCCACTATGCTGTGTCCTACTCCCGTATGCCATACTCTGCTTGAACTCCTGGACCTGGGTGTCTTTGGAAGCCTTGAATGATCGATGTTGCCACACAGTTCTGGTCCTAATGGGCTTGTGCAGATGAACCCATTGGCAGTTGGCCCACCCTATCTCACAAGACACAGAAAGGTCCAGGCACTGTATTACCCCACCAGGAAGCAGTAGAACATGGCACTAGGCTGATGTTTCCCAGTGCGCCTGCGTAGATAGGGCTGGCATCTGTCCTGGAATGTCCCTGTCTGCTGCCACTGCTCTGAAAAAAGGTTCAGCTCTGCTGCTTTGCCTGAATTGTTCATCACATGACTCTCCCTGGGCTTGGAGTAGGCTATGGCTTCTTCCCACAGAAACAGCTGTGCCTGTTGGTACCTTGCTGGTTTTCCCCTATCTTTCAGCTCTGGGAAGAAAGGAGGTTTCTTTGGCCCACACATGTGACCCATCCTTGGGAACATGAGGCAAGAGATACAACAGATTGGCTACTTCTGGGTTCTGCCCTTCTCTGTTTGTCCTTGCCCAACACTCATGTCAGTACTTCTAGCTAGAGTTGGCCTTTCTCCTTCAGCATTTACTTCTGTGGTTGGGTAAAGTGCTTAGTGAGAGAGATGAGGCTGCATTGTGTGTATATGAGGCCACAGGGGTGGGATAGTGGTCTGTGGGTGAGCTGGCAGTCCTTCACTCATGTCCAGCCTGGGAGGATCTCCTGGTTTCCCAGGTTGAACCTGTACCACTGCTTTGGTGATAGGTTCCAGGTTGGCAGGGTCCTTGGATGCCTTATTTTCTTTTCTTCCCTCTTGCAAGATGCATGTCTTGGGGACTCTGTGAGGGGCTGGAGATAACAGGGATCCCCCATTACCTGGGAGGTTACTTTGTGCCTTCAATAGCCCTCAAGAATGCAAGGCATTGGAAAGTTAAAAGAACATCTTTTTCCTTAAAAAGAAAACACTCATTAATCCCAGTCATCCCCAGTGTAAGTGTTGAAACTCTGAAGGGAAAGACATCCTGGCAATCAGGAATCAAGGAATACCACAAAGTCATACCACACAACAAACCTCACACAAGAGATTTATTTGGAAGGGAAAAACCCAAGAGTGTGGTTGCCTCTGCTCCATCAAGAAGCACCAGGAAAATGAGCAGATCTGGGCGGTGTATAGGGTTTCTTGGGGTATGGGCAGAGCTTTCCAGGGTGGAGAGTTCCAGTGTTAGATTGGTGAGACTTTAAGATCTGAGCTTGGGAGAGCTCAGATATTGGTAGATTTTCCTGTCCAGGGATTGGTGGGTTTTTGTGCTCAGGGATTGATGGGTTTCTTTAGTAAGCTCAAGGATTGGTGGGCCTTTTCGTTCAGGGATTGGTGGGATTTTCTTATAGGGTGGGCTTGGCTACTCTCTAGCCTCAAGGCTAGGAATGACCATTCCAGCCATTAGAAAATACCATTAGGGCTGATAGGGAAGTGAGGGTGGGGCAGGGCCTGGCTGGAGCTCCTCAGGCTGGGGCCTGGCCATTTTCCTGCCTTGAGAATTTATAAACTTTACAAAGTTTACAAAGGGAGTCCAAAGCAGGGAAGACTTTCCTTGGCATGAATAGCCAACACCCCAGGGCTCTGGCTTCTCTCTCTCTCTCTCTCTCTCTCTCTCTCTCTCTTGTTCTCATCTTCACAGTGTAGGTTAGAACAGCATCTTTCCCTCTTTATTAACAGAATTTCAGAAAAACAAAAGGAAGTTAGGGGAAGATGAGGAATGAGATTCTGAGTGAGTAGTGTCCAAATAATGGCTCCTTCCTTCCATCACTTCTATCCAAGCCCCACCACAAAGTAATTGGAAGTGGGGAAGCTATCAACATGACTGCAGGCCTGTTCCTGCTCCATTTTGTTTCACCAGGCAGGCATCACCAAATGACTGTGACAACCTGGGAATGCCCTGGTTGTTAATCAAGTGCCAGAGCCTGCCAGCAAAGTCAAACACTACCTGAGTGGGGAGTGAGGATTGAAAGAAATAAAGCAGGGCACAAGGGATCAGCTCAAGAGGACTGTCAGTGAATAGTGAAGCCCTGAGTTTATTCAACAGCTCCTTTTTATAGACAAAGCAAAACAAATCACATCAATACAAGGAAAGAGTTCGTGGAGCAGTCAAACTTGTTTCCTTAGACCAGTTCCCTGTATAGAAGAAATGGTCCAAGGTCACACAAACTAGTTAAAAGAACTTGGCAAAACATCCTGCTTATTTCTCTTTCAAGGTAAAGGCCAGGGCAAAACAAACAAACAAACAAACAAACAAACAAACATGTTTTTTGCCGAATACTCAGTAACAAAGCAGCTTGCTAAGCAAGCAGCTCTCCACAGGTCCCCCTTTCTTATATTTTTTAAAAAAGACTATATCTTAAGAGGTATGGAGCAGAAGATTGTTCCTGTCTTAGGTTGTATCTGTTGAAAGATATATTCTTACCTATCATTGGTACATGAATACCATCATTCATGCCCTGTCTTAGGTTGAATATTCCTCAGAGAGATCTTTGACTACCAACCTCCTTTAGGGTAGACACTGAAGTTTAATCTTATGCAAATCAAGTTTAATATTCTAGAAGGCCTTGATGAAGGCTTTAATTATCACTGGTAGGAGACATGCTCCTAATAAGAGGCACAAGTCAGATCCTATAACACTCCATAAAAGTGATGGGAAAGATGACCATTAGGGCCATAATACCTGCAATAATGAACCCAACCATTTTTTAGGTCTACTTAAAACCCTTTGCATTTCTTCTAGTACTTGTAATCCCTTATCAGAATACCAAGCCTGAGAAACATTTACAGGAATCATAATAAAGAAGGCTGTCAAACAACCAGAACCTGTTGTCCATTTGAAAGTTTAGAAATATATTTTGTTAGTTTACGTTGATGGCAAGAAACATTAAAGGTTGAATATTGTATAAAAATGTTAACATTTCTGAACAATAAAGCATAAGCAGGATTTACGCAGGCAGTTACAGGGTCTCCTGAGAGTTTCTCCAACAAGCTTCCAAATATGGATCTGCTGAAAACCAGAATCAGATCACCAAAGTCCCATAGTCAGTCCTCTTTCCCATTCTTTCTGATTTTGTTGAGAATTGTCATGATTACCAGAACAATCAAGTACATATCTGTCTGTTCCAGTCACATTGTATCTAAAAGGTTTCTCTGCACAGCATCTTCTCCCTGGAGCAGAATGTAACAAAGGTGGATCAGGAGCATAAGCCCAATACAGCTTTCCATTCACCATCAGGACAGAATTCATCAGCATTAGCAACAGGAGCATCCTCTTTCTGGAGAACATCTTCCTCAAATCTCACCAACCTTTCTGGGATCCACCAGGCTCCTTCAGCATCCTGAGGATAAACACAAACATACCCACTTCCCCACATTAATATGGGGTTGGGGCCCTGCCATATTCCAGTAATTGGATCTTTCCAGTTCACTTGGGAATAATTATCTTTGGTATTAGGGTACCACAATCAATCAGCAGCAGAATGACCACAATCCCCCTTCTATATATTTTGCAATTGTTTCTTAAAAGATCCATGGGCATTCTCCACAATTGTTTGACCTTGATGATTATATGGAATACCTGCTTTATATCTTATATTCATATATTTGAGCACATTTGGGTCAAGCTGACTCTTATGCAGAATCATTATCAGTCTTTATAATGGGAGGAATACCAATTGTAGCAGAACATTTTAAACAATGACTTAAAACATGTCTGGTGGTTTCTCCTGCTAAGGGAGTTGCCATGATAAATCCTGGGATATGAGTTACGTCCATTTGCCACAAATGATTGAGAGTCAGTTCTCTGGGATTGACACCATATTGAGGTACATTAAAATTTCCAGGACAAGGAGAACATAATCTTACATATTGTCTAGCAGATTCTATGGTAATATTAAATTGCTTTTTAAAGCTCTGACTATTTTGATGATGTAAGGCATGGGATTGTTGAGCCAATTCTTTTTTTTTTAATCTTTTTTTTTTATCAGTTACATTTTATTAACTCTGTATCCCAGCTGTGTCCCGATCCCTCATTCCCTCCCAGTCCCTCCCTCCCTCCCTCATCTCCACCGTGCCCCTTTCCAAGTCCACTGATAGGGGGGACCTCCTCCCCATTCATCTGATCCTGTTTTATCAGGTATCTTCAGGACTGGCTGCAAAGCCCTCCTCTGTGGCCTAACAGGACTGCTCCTCCCTTCGGGGGTGGGGAGACCAAAGAGCCAGTCATTGAGTTCCTGTTAGAAATAGTCCTTGTTCCCCTCACTTTGGGAAACCAATTGGTTACTGAGCTACCACAGGCTACATCTGAGTGGAGGTTCTAGGTTATATCCATACATGGTCCTTGGTTGAATGTCAGTCTCAGAAAAGACCCTGTGCCCAGATATATTTGGTCCTTGTGGAGCTCCTATCCTTTCCCCATCAGACTAACTCCCCTTCTTTCTTATGATTCCCTGTACTCTGCCAAAGGTTTGGTCATGAGTCTTTGCTTTGAAAACACTGCTAGTTAGAGTCTTTCAGATGTGCTCAGTAGACTCCTGTCATACGTTCAATGCACATCCCATCTGTCTTTCTAAACGAGGATTGATCATCTTACCCCATGTCCCCTCAATTGATTATCTTTTTTAGGTGTATAGATTTCATTATGTTTATCATATCTTATAGGTCTATATAAGTGAGTATATCCCATGTTTGTCTTTCTCCTTCTGGGATATTTCACTCAGAATGATCTTTTCTAGATCCCACCATTTGCCTGCAAATTTCATGATTTCCTCCTTTTTGATTGCTGAGTAGTATTCCATTGTGTAAAAATACCACAATTTCTGTACCCATTCCTCCGTTGATGGACATCTGGGTTGTTTCCAGGTTCTGGCTATTACAAATAAAGCTGCTATAAACATGGTTGAGCAAGTATCCCTTTTGTGTACTTGAACAAACTTTGGGCATATACCTAGCAGTGGTATAGCTGGGTCTTGAGGAAGCACTATTCCTAATTGTCTTAGAAAGCGCCAGATAGCTTTCCAGAGTGGTTGTACCAGTTTACATTCCCACCAGCAGTGGAGAAGGGTTCCCCTTTCTCCGCAACCTCTCCAGCATGTGTTATCGCTTGAGTTTTTCATCTTGGCCATTCTGATGGGTGTAAGGTGATATCTCAGGGTCGTTTTGATTTGCATTTCCTTGATGGCTAATGAGGATGAGCATTTCTTTAAGTGTTTTTCTGCCATTCGATATTCCTCTGTCGAGAATTCTCTGTTTAGCTCTGTTCCCCATTTTTTAATTGGATTACTTGGTTTGCTGCTTTTCAGCTTCTTTAGTTCTTTGTATATACTGGATATTAGTCCTCTGTCAGATAAAGGGTTAGTGAAGATTCTTTCCCAATCTGTAGGCAGTCGTTTTGTTTTGATGACGGTATCCTTTGCTTTACAGAAACTTTTCAGTTTCATGAGGTCCCATTTATTGATTGTTGTGTTGAGCCAATTCTTGTTGAGGTAATCCAACCAAGCGTGTGGCTTGATCTGCTAAATCATTCCCTAATGTAGTCCAGGAAGTCCTAAAGGAGCTCTAATATGCCCTATATAACAAGGCTGCACACGGGTCTGGATACTTTGCTGTATCTGTCTAAATAGATCTTGTATTTGTTTATTAGCTTTATCAACATATGTTACAGACTCTAGGACTTGCAAAGCCTTAGCAATGTAATGGCTATCAGTGTTAAAAGAAGTAAAAGCCCTATTTTCAAAGACTGCAGCTACAGCTCATAATTCTACACATTGAGCTGAAGCTGGTAATGTTTGCAAAACAAAAGTCTGTCCCTGCACTATATACACAGCTTTTCCATTTGAAGATCCATCTGTGAATACTGTTGAGGTAATGGTTCTTGTTTATTTTAGGAAATACAAAAGCATGCTCATTGACAAATTGAAGTAATTTATCTTTTAGATAATGATTGTCAATACATCCTAAATAATGAGCAAAAGCTATGACCCAACAATCTGTATTTTGAAATAACCAATCTACTTGTTGTTTGGTAAAAGGAATTTCAAATAAGGAGGGCTCTCTACCAAAATGTTTACAAGATTCTATGGGAGTCATTTGAACTAAACTAGCTACTGCTTCATAATATGGTGTTAGAACTTTCACAGGAGACACAGGTAAGTGCAGCCATAATAATGGTCCTTCTTGCCACAATGGAGAAGTTGGAGTAGCCAAAATATATGCACCCCATTCTTTTGAATAATCTAGATATTGAACATGTTATTTTTCAATAGCTAATTCTATCTTTTGCAAAGCATCACAAGCTTCTTTGGTAAGTTCCCTTTTTGACAAAAGATCAGCTTCTCCTTTTAAAATGTCAAAAAGTGGTTTCAGCTCTGCTGTAGTTAACTTCAAATGGGGTTTAAGCCAATTAATATCAACTAACAACTTCTGAAAATAATTTATTAGGTTGTCTTTCCTTAACTGAATTTTTTGAGGCACAATAGTCTGAGGATATAATTTATGTCCCCAATAGAAATAAGGTGGCTCTGTCTCCACTTTTTCTGGTGCAACTACTAAACCTCGATCCTTCAAAGCTCATTGTAAGTGTGTAAAAGCACTCAATAAAATTCCCTCATTCTTATGATCCAATAAAATATCATCCATATAATGAATAATATATACAGAAGAATATGCTTGTCTAGTTTTAATAACAGCTGAGCCACAGATTTTTGACATAAGTTGGACTATTTGCCATAAGGTAATTAAGGTAATACAAGCCAATGATACCTCTTCCTAGGTTTTTTAAATTTTACTGATGGTATGCTAAAAGCAAATCTTTTACAATTTTGAGGAGCAAGAAGAATAGTATAAAAACAATCTTTCAAATCTAGTATAATCTTAAAAGTATCTTTCGGTACAGCATAAGGGTAGGTAGTCCAGGTTGTAAGGCTCCCATTAACTCCATGGTCTCATTTACTTTTCTGAGATCTTGTAAAAGTCTCCATTTTCCTGATTTCTTTTTTACACCAAAAAACAGGAGTTCCACAATGAGTTTGATGGAGCAATACTGCCACTATCAAGCTGTTCCAATACTAACTTCTTGGCAGCTTCAATTTTCTCCAGAGAAAGAGACCACTGATCCACCCACACAGGGATATCCGCTTCCCATTGGCTCTGTATGGAGTACAGGCTGTTTATTGACCTCCACTGAAAATATCTTAACCCTTTTAAAATTTTGTTGGGGTAGGTATTAATGGCTGAGCTATGCTTTGTCTAGATTTTCCCAATCCTGAATTTGGTAAATGTCCTTGATTAAGCATCTGTTTGGTAACTACATTGCTAGGACTGTAAATATACAATCCTATGATACTCATCACATCTCTACCCCACAGATTAACAGGAAGTCCAGGAACAATATATGGTTTAAAGGTTCCCTCATGTCCTTCCTCATCCTTTCAAGTTAATTCATCACTACTTTGTTCAGGGCATTGGCTTTGTCCTATCCCTTGTCAATGTGTAATAGAGGATTGTATAGGACAATGCCTAGGCCACTGAACAGCAGTTAAGAGAGAGAGACATCAGCTCCTGTATCCAAAAACCCTGTAAATTTTCTTTCATTAATCTGTAACACTAGTTCAAGTCGACTGGGACCAAAAGCTTGTATCCAATAGTTATCAGAGGATCCAAAACCTGCATCTCTTCTCCTCTCCTTCTTACTTGATTTTTTTTTTTTTTAACTTGGGGAAGCAATATTAATTGTGCTAATCTTTGACCTTGTTTTGTTACAGAAATTCCATTTGGAGAGTGTATCATAATTTTTACTTCTCCTTCATAATCCACATCAATTACTCTAGGAGCTATTAAATTTCCCTGCATAGTTGTACTACTTCTTCCTAATAATAATCCTATAGTCCCCCTAGGTAAGGGACTATAAACTCCTGCATCCCCATTTTAGGAGTTAATATTGTGTAGGTGGAGGAACAGAGGTCCAGTCCTGTGCTACCTGCTGTTGTACTGCAGAGGTCCTGAATGGATTTCTTTGCTGAGGGACCACATCCTGTAGTGCCCCATAACATTGTTGTGGGGCCTGGGGCTGGCCCCTTTCCCAGTTTCCCTGCATCTTGCAGCATCTTTTTTAGACTTACAGTCATTAGCCCAATGCTTTCCTCTTTTACATCTTGGGCCTAGACCAGGGTCCTTTTGACTCCTTTCTTACTAGCATTAGGACAATTTTTTCTTTGATGTCCCATTTGCCCACAACCATAAAAGTTCCAGACACTCCATTCTTTGGCCCTTTCTGTTGCTGAAATAATGCCTCTTTAACGTTCTTCCCTTGTAGGGCAGCGGCTATAGCCACTCCTTGAGTATAAGATGGACCGATGTCAGAGCATAGCCTAAGATAGTCAGAAATATTTCCTTTCTTCCTAAAGGGTCTCAAAGCTGTTTAGCAGGCATGCTTAGCATTCTCATAAGCCAATTGTTTTACTAATAACAATCGAGACTTTTTATCGCTTATAAGTCTGTTTGCTGCTTGCATTAATTTTGCCACGAAATCTTGAAATAACTTATCAGGTCCCTGACAGATTTTAAACAAATTCTCCACCTGTCTACCTGTTTTGGGAAGTTTATTCCAGCCCTGTTGGGCAGCAGCATTTACTTGAGTATAAATGGCCACATTAAAATCCAGTTGCTGTCCTGTTTCACTGTAGATTCCTTCTCCAGCAAGCATGTCATAAGTTATAGGAACTCCTTGAGCTCGATTGAGCTCAGCTGTAACTTGCCACAGGTCTGTAAATTCTGATAAACATGTTTTTGCTAATTTATTCCAGTCCCCTGGGCAGAGGGCCTCAGTAAACAAGGACTCTGACAGAGCTTGCATAAAAAGGTGCTGTAGGATCATATTGAACACATACAGTTTTTAATACTTTTAATTATTTAAAAGGTATAAGAACATGGATTCTCACCATATTATCCTGTCCATCATGTTGTTCAATGACTGGAAAACCACAAAACCAAGTTATATCTTCTCCTTTCTGCCTAGCTTGTTGTAAAGAGGCTTGTAAAGGGGATACAGTTGCTTGTGAAGTGGACAAATGAAAAGGTCCAGTTGTGTTTTGAGCTACAGCAAATGTAGCAATCCCAGGAGGAGGGTCCAAGTCTGTAATCAATGAGGAAGTTGGAGTGGGGCATTGAGCCTCATTTTCCCTAGTAGTTAATTCTCTAATTTTTCTGTTTACTTCCTCCAAGCCCCATTCCAACTTTTTAATTTCTTTTTGCCAAGCCTCAAGTTTATTACATTAATAACTTGAATTGTAGGATATTTCTCAGAATTATACTTTGCTGCTTCTTCTTCCAACTCTGAAACCTCATCAGGATGTAAGTCAGCCTCAAAGTCTTCTCCTAACATGGAATTATTATCATCAGGAGAGATGTGTAACTCTTCAGGTAGAGTGGATTGTTTAGTTTCATTTTAACCTGAAGCCTCTTGTTTGTAATTTCTTTTTCTCTGTATTGCTATAAGAGTTTGCTTCCTATCAAGCTGAAAATCATCCATGATCATGGCAAGAAGGTAACCCACTTTTCCCAGTAATTCAAAGGAAAGTGCTTGAATCTCATAGGGTGGGACTCACCTGGATGACTAGGCAGACCTCTTATTGTTTTTGTGAGCAAAATATTTTCAGTGTGAGTTGGGACTGGCTTTATAAGATGCCACAGGTCAGTAGGGGTCAGGCTCCCGATGTCTAGAGCCTGCTCCTCTGGGATGAGGAATTTTCTAAAATAATGGCATGATGCACTAAGGTGTAGGCTTAGATTTTTCACCAAACCTGCTTTATTTCGAGTTCTTAAACACCTTTAACTGCCTTCCAACCCACCCCTGACACCTAAGATAGGAGATTAGTAGGGGCAAGGGCTATATACCTCTTATATCTACTTCCAGCTGATTAGGGTTGATGAGTCTTTAGGGGATTACCAAACTCAGTCTCCAAGATGCCAGCAGTTTAGTCCAAAGGTCAACACCAAGCAGCAACATGAATAAGCACAACAAGTCAGCAAAAGCCCAAGACTCAGTTGGACTGCCCCAAGAAGTTCTCTGGAACGTTTCTCTCTTCAATGTCAGCAGATCAGCACAGTGATGTCAATCCAAAAGGTGAAGCCTCAGTGTACATGGGCCTCCACATATCTCCTCTCCTCAAAGTCTACCCTTGGATGTTCTCAGCCAGTGAAAGTCACGCCCCTCACACTAGAGAGCTCACAGCAAAACATCATGTGCCCTCTTACACGCCAACCTCTAGCAAAATAACACATGCCCAGCTTGCAGCAAGACATCACAGGACAAAACTGAGTCTTCAAAGAAACCAGAAACTTCCACTTCACTAGGACATATTGAGGCTTGTTAGAGTTAACTCCTGATGAGACAGTGGCCTAGCTAGAGGGTCCTTGTTTTGAGTGCAGGCTATTTAGAGGGAAATTTAACTGTTTTGAACCCAGAATAGCTCAACACAATCTCTAGTCTCAGGACAGCATTCACAGGCAGTACATACCCAGAGTTTAGCAGACAAAATTCTGACTTGAGAATTCCTCATGGCTTCCAATTTAAGGACACAGCACAAGGGAGAAGAGTTTCAGAGGGACTGAACTCTGGATAAACCCACTGGGTCTACTGAAACTGAAGTGCTCTGTGGATGTCAGGGCAACATGAGCTCAGAAGGAATGACCTGAGTCCTGGAGAAGGACTGAGGCCTGATCTCAAACAGAACCAACAATACAAAGGCTTCCCACTTTAATTATCATTTTGTGTCATTTACATACACCAGACTGTCTCCAAGCTCAGAGTTCCAGTGATTGGTCAAAGGATATGCATACCCTAGACACAATGGAAAAGAACAAATACAGATCCAGATGCATTTCAACACTTTTCCAGTGTGCAGTATGTTCAAGGGTCCTTGTTGCCAAATGTGACTGTCCAGAAGGCTAGAGCCTGTCAGATAATCAGTTCACTGCTACATGAAGTAATCCCATCGCACCACCAAGAAAATCCTAAAGGCAAACCTCTAAAAGATGAAACTGTTGGCAGCCAACCATACAGTGCTCTAGAACAAAGCTGCAGTAGTATACGAAAGAGAAAGCTTTCCAGTCCTCATGTAAAGCTCACAAATACTAATCATTCCTGTAAGACAAGGAAAGTTCCAAGCCAATGTATAGGGCTCTTAAAAAATAAAACAAAACACTCAGTTCAAATTAAGTGTCCTTTTATTTTCTGCACAAGCAAACATTGAACAGTCCCCTTTCCAGCAATAGGGCAAGAATAGGGAGGGAAGCCCCCTAGGGCCAGCCATCAAGCTCCCCAGAGAAGTAAAAGCAAGTGATCTGTGTCACAGCTTCATTTCACAAAGTTAAAATTTGAATTAGGTTATACGAGTGTTTCAGGTCTATCGGTGATGTCATGAGAAACATGTTGAGGTTAGGAATCCATCTATTTTCCCAATCAGTGATAAAATAATTTTTCTGAGTCAAGTTTTCTGTGAATCCACAGTTTCCTGGAGACATCACTGACAAAGGCATGGAAGCACAGAAAATGTAAATGCTAATGTATTGAAGCACTTATTTTCATTTAAGAAGTGAGAATGAATCAGCACTGGTAACTTACAAAAAGAGTCCTAAGCATCATTTTCAGTATAGTCGATATTTTTCCACTGCATTAAAAACGTCTCTCACACACACTAAAGGCCAAATTTCTAGGTTTATCATTATCACGCATGAGTGCCAGATAGCCACTGCCACAAGTGACTGTTCACTTCCAACTCCTGTTGGCTTGTCATCATCTTTCTGGCCAAGAATCACTTCCAAAATACATGGTGAAAACTTCCACATTTTCTCTTTAAAGGGAAGTATGAGCAAACTACACTTATATGTATATAAAATGTTATTTGGAAGGCCACTATTTGTACACTAAGAATGTTAATAACAAAAGAGACTCTGCCTAAACCACCATGTCTGCTTTCATAAGTCATTTAGATGAACTGATTCTCATCACTCTGTTCTCCTCTCTCCCCAAATAACTGACATTATGCTCTCTAATTAGTTTCAAACATCCTAAAACTTTTGTTGCAAGGTGAGAGGTGTGGAGCATAAACTGGGCATGGAATTGTAGGTTTGGGATGTTGAAACCTGTGAGGTTAAAAAGCTCATTTGGGAATGAGGGTTTTGCACAGGAAGTATGGGGCTTTGCCTTAGACTCAGACACCAGTGGACTCTCTTACCCTAGATTCTTATCTTCCAGGACTGAGATGCTTTGCTGGCTAGTGTTTTCAACCTGACAGAAGCTAGAGTCTTTTGAGAACAGGAAAACAGGAACCCTCAATTGAGAAAAATGCCCCTACTAGATTGGCCTATAGGCAAGCCTGTTTGGTATTATTATTATTATTATTATTATTATTATTATTATGCTACTATTATTGATGATGATGATGACGACAATGATTGTTGATGTAGGAGGACCCAGCTAACTGTGAGCAGTGTGATCCCCGAACATGTGGTTCTGGGTGTTATAAGAAAACAGTACGAGCAAGTCAGGAAGAGAAAGCCAGTAAGCAGCATTCCTCCAAAGCTTCTGCTTCAGTTCTTGTTGCCTGCTTCCTGCGATGACTTCCCTAAATGACGGACTACAGACTTGAGCTGAAATAAACCCTTTCTTCTCCAAGTTGCTTTTGAACTTGCCTCTTGTCAGAAGCACAAAATGTGACAGAAGCTTCAGCAGATCATAATCGTAGTGTCTTCAGCAGGTGAGAAGGGGGAGTTTCTCAATTATGAGAGCCAGGGAAGTGGCTACCCTGGGGTGAACCCCAGACTGCTGTTATGCAGAGACAAGCAGGACAAATGCACAGCTGGGCTTTCTCTACTAGTGCCTTTGCTTTGAGGTCCTGCAGGAGAAGGAGAGTGACAGACCAAGTCTCCAACGATCATCAAAAATGATCCCACCATCCTACCCTGGTGCCCCAGTGTCAGGAGAGACCGCAGAACACTGGATCTTTATGAATCTTAGCTTCCCCTGCATCTCCATATGATGTTTCCAATATTATCTACCATCTCTGTCTTAACTCAGTTTATCTTCAGCCAGGGAGAGAAGTTGTTGAACAGTATGCCTGTGTGTTTGCTCTGCTCAACAACCCTAGGCACTTCATCTCCCTCCACCCCCCAATATCTTCAAAATCTGTATCTCTTCACAGTACATTTTGAATCTCCCATCTCACGATAGCAATTTCCCCTGTCCTCCAAGTCTGTAAGATGACTGAAGAAAGAATTTCAAGTCAGAGCAGGAGAATTCTCAGTAAGGAAATTTTATCGAAAGAATCTTGCCTTCAGATGTAAACAAACAGAGGAAGTATACCTGGAAAAGAATGAGTGTGATGGGGAAAGGCATGCAACCCAGGACCAGGGAAAGAATTAGTGTCGGGATGACAGCCACATAGACACTCACTGGCAGAAGAGTAGCCAGACACATTGAGGAGAGAAGGCAGTAATGGTTTGAAATATCACTTGCATGACAATAACAAAACTAAGCCAATGGAAGAGAAACACAGTATTTACCTAATGTGAATCAATTTCTTTCAAAATCAAAATATGGTAGCACTACAGGATCATGATGGAGGCTGAGATTCAAAAGAATAATGACTGGTTATTAAATGACCAGTGAGGGAAAGAGAAAGAGAGGCAGGGAAGGAGGGAGGGAAGGAATTAGCCAATAAAACCAATACTAAATCCGTGAACACTCCTCCTCTCCAGCCCCGTTCTCTTCAGGCAAGTTACCAAGGCCGTTGCCAGTGGCACATGGACAGAGACTCTCTTCCTCTAGTGAAAGATCCTCCCAGGACTGCAAGTGAGCACTGTGTGCATATATAGATGACCAGGAACGGGGATCTCTCTACCCACTGGAAAGAAGCCCCAAAGCACACAAAGTATATGGGATGCAAGACACAATGGCACAAGATATGAGGCAGAGAGGGACAGTGATCAGTGGAAGTCTGGACTCAGAGGAGTTGAGCAATACCATGTGCTCTATATCTTAGATGGAGAAATTGTCAGTGGACCTTAGGAGACACCCAGAGTTTAAGGCATGCATGTGAGACTCTGGGCAGCTGCAGCCTGGGATGGAGTGAGGAAGCTGCAGGGAGACAGAGTGTTGCCTCTCCCAGAGGACCTAGCTGGAGTCCTGGAAGCCTAGCGTGTGAGGAAACTACTTGACAACAGCAATGGGACACTCCACACACAATCCCCACAGGATTATAGGTAACTAACTGCTCAACCTAACCAAGACAGGAGCCTGCCCATCTGCACACAAAGCCTCATCATTCAGGAGGCAGCAAACAGGGTTCTCAGACAGGCCTGACATCCACCCAGAACAAACCAGGGACAGTGTAGGATTAGATTTTTCAAACACCTATTTTATTTAAGGTTCTTAAATGCCCCTTCCTCCCGTCCCACATCCGATCTTAGGTAGATTAGTAGGGAAAGGAACAGTAGACCTCTTTTTGATACTTCCTACTGATTAGGGTCATTGACAGCAGTACAATCAAACAGCAAAGCAGCAAACCATAGGAGTAGCAGTGGCGGCGGCAGCAGCAGCAAACAGCAAGCAACAGCAACAGAGGTGGTACCACTCAGCAAAAGCAGCCAGGCTCTGCCCAGATGGCATGAGTCCACCAAAGGGGAAAAGCAGCATGTAAAGCTCTCTGGAGCGTTTGTCTCTGTGAAAACCAGGAAAGAGATCCGAACCATTTCAAAGCATAGAGATGCAGAAGGCATTGTCTCACTGTCTGTGGCCTTCTGTTTATCCCTTCTCAGAGTCCACACGAGGATGTTTTCCAAGTGGCAACTCATGCCACTCGCATGAGATAGTTTCCAACTGACAAACATAATGCACCTTTTCACTGGGGCTGTTTTTTGGGATTGTTATCTGAGGGGGAAATATATTCCCACATCTCACAGCTTGCTTTGGACCAAACCAAAAAATGTATTCACATGGCACATCTGAGTTTCCAAAGAAACCAGGAACTTCCGCTTCAAGATAGCTAGGACTGGGAACATCCCAAAGTGAAGAAAGGAAAAAGAAAAAAAAAAAAAAAAAAAGAAAAAAAAGCAATGGTATCAGATCTGAAAGAAATAAAATTGCCTTGATTTTCACCTATATAAAAAATCTGATGGGGCCTACAAAACAGTCATAACAACTAGTGAGTGAGTGCAGCAAGTCTTCCATGAAGGCTGTTTGAACTCACCTAGGCACCACTTCACAAACACAATTACCCCACTGCTATTCTCCATTAATCTGAAAAGTCAGGGAGCCACAAAATGCCCTCTGTGGTATTTCTCTCTTCTTAAAATCTCACATGAGGTCCATCTTTAATTTAGGCAGGAAGATAATCCACTGGTGGTGATGCTGTGTAACCATTATTTTGATGGGAAGGTATATTTAGGAAAAGATTTTGCATACTACAGATGCAGGAGCTTAAGAAAATGAATGGGTAAATACTTAACCTAGTGAGCATCCCTCTTAGAATATGGCTTAAGAAAATAAGTACTCAGGTACGGACTTAATTATGACAGGGAAAATAATATGGAGAGTACTAAACACCGTGGTGCCTTTTATGTAGAAGTTTAGAAAACGTAAAAAAAATAGTATTTTAAAAGAAAAAAACCTGGAAAAGATACAATAACCTCAAAAAATTATAGCTTTATTTACACAAATATGAAGAAAATGTTATTGCTAAAAACATTCTTATTTTTTATGTTACTTGAGAATTGGGACCTCTAGCATGCTATGTAAGCACCCAACTGTTGAGCTACAAATCCAGCCCCAAATTTTCTTACTTTAAAAATTTAAGGGACCTAAGGGAGATGAGCCAGTTTGGTTAAGTTCTTGCTGTTTAAGCATGAAGATGGGTGTTCAATTCCATATACAAATATACAAAGCTGCAGGTGGTGGCAGTACACTGCCATGGCAGTGCTAGGGAGGTGAAGACAGGGAGATCCTTACAGCCTGCTATTCACTGAGTCTAGCCAAACTGGTACACTTTAATCACCAAGATACCCTATCTCAAAGAAAACCAAACAAGGTATACAGATCCCAAGAACAGACATACCCAGTTGACATCTGGCCTCCACATGCATAACATACAAATGGATATACACACAAACACATGCATGTGCAAACACCTGATTCTCACAACATGAACACTAACATATAGAAACACCTATATGAAACGGTGCATTTCAAAAACACTGTCAATAATTTGTGATGCATGACCCGACTTGAATAATTAAATTTCATACATTTCCTAAATTGTCTTAAATTATTTTGGACTACTCAAACATTTAAATTCCACAACTTCTCCAGAGAAGCACACACCTGGAGGTTTCTTCTATAGTCAAAAGTAAAGTCAGATGAAAAATTTTGCTATTTTTTTTTTTATTTCGTTCAGTAACATTCAAACCCTCATTCCTTCAATAATTGGAAAACAATCCAACCAAGATTGATATGGAGTACTTAGCATTGAGATGCTATGTTCAAAGTAACAGTTAGTTACTCAATGCTCTGACTTCTTGTATCTGGTAACATATTAGGATCTACGACTCCTTTTCCGTCCCCGTTTGACAACAGCCACAAACTCCTGGCGCTGTATGTTTCTCATCACCAGGGAGAGCTGGTCAAGGAACGTGTTGATGGAAATTCGGAAGAGGACAGGATCTTCAGTATTCCACCTACTAAATGAGAGAGAGACACCATCAGGGCAGTGATGACGGATCTGTTCAGGCCCACCACACCGTGCCTTCCCTGCTTACATTAAATCCACCCCTGGGGGAGGGGGGAGTTGGAGAGATGGCTCAGTGGTTAAGAGCACTGGCTGCTTTTCCAGAGGACCTGGGTTCAATTCCCAGTGTCCACATGGCAGCCCACAACTGTCTGTAACTCCAGTTCCAGAGGATCTGGGACCCTCACACAGATATACACACAGGCAAAACATCAATGCACATAAAAATAAATAAATCTTAAAAAATCCACCGGGGACTCCATTAGGAAACCCCTACGGTGCACACCACCTCCCAGCCTTGAGGCCACCCCCACCCCAGACTTTTGGAAAACTCACACAGCCAGGACACTGTCGTTCATAGTGTATTCCTGTGGAAGCACCACTTGCTCGTGACAGGCATTGGAGACCAGGGACCTGCGGGCCATGTCTGCCTCCACCGCAGACCTGAAAGGCACTGTTACAGAGCTGGGAGGAGATAAGGTTAAGGCACCGACCACTGCTTACCTTATTTTTGCCTGCCTAGGCCTGTCTGGCAATGAGCCCTCCTGCCACCCGAGCCCAGGCACCTCCCACCTCCTCAGCGGTTCTGGTCTTCTTCTGTATCCCTCAGCCCTCTCAAACAGGGAGTCTCCGTGTCCTGCCACGATGTCAACTCTTGTGCCTGACTGCCCGCTCCGCACCTGCCCGTCCTTTCCCTAGTCAGACAGACCTGCACCATTCCCCCAAAGCCTTCCATGGAAGTTTTAGCCATTTTCCCATGGACCCCGCCAAGGGGCTCTTACGAAAGGATACAACTCCAGGAGTTGATTTTCACTTGCTGGTATATTATCACCACTGGGTCCAGGGAGAAGCAGCCCCTGCTCGCCGAGGGGGATGACTGCTGCCTCTTCAGCCGCTCCTCTGGGCCCTGCAGGGGCCGCTGGGCTGGGGCTGCCTGGAGCAGCCGGGCTCCCGGGGGCAGCCGGACTCTCGGGGGCAGCCGGGCTCCCGGGGGCAGCCGGACTCCCGGGGGCAGCTGGGCTACCAGGAGCAGCCGGGCTCCCGGGGGCAGCCAGGCCACTGGAATCCTGTGGGCCGCCCTGAGGGAAGTTGCCATGGTCACCTTCAGTTGCCAGAGTTTGGTCGCTGGTCTGGGCATCGGCAGCTTGAGGACGACGCTGGCCGTCGTGGTCTTCTTCAACCCCTGCTCTCCCCTCGAGGCCCTCCTCCGGCTCCTGCATGACTACTCTGGCTCCCCTACAGTGCTGCCAAACGCCGCCACTAACAGAGTCTTACAGATCTTAACTCCGCTAAGGAAAGGAAGCTCTGCTGGCCATCGCGGCGGGTCTAAACAAGAACACGAACGGTCCACTGCGCATGTGCAGACAAGATCTCGCGAGGCTTGGTTTCCCGCCAAAGGAGCGACGTGTCAGGACTGTCTCGCGGGAGGGGGGGCGGTAGGGGGGGCGGCAGGAGGGTGGGGCGAGGGGGCTACGGAAAGCGGGGTGGCTCCGAGAGCCGGAAATGTACTGTTGTTTCACAGAGCTCCTTCCCAGGGGCTTGTACTATCGGGACCCTTCGATATAGGGTTCCTAAAGCTGCCCCACCCACCAGTGGCACTAACCTAAGGAGCGTGGGGCTTCGGGATGCTCAGCCTGGCAGCGGGAGTGGGTGCCCTGGCAGCAGCAGTGGGTGCGTGGTGCTACCTGGGTACTCAGAGAACCTGCGCAAGCTGGCTGTCCAGTGTCCCGGATACCCTGACATGTGAAGGCTCAGCCCAAAAATTTCTGCCCGGACCCATCAACACCCCCACAGACAATTACCATTCAGTTCTCCTCTGCCTGACTTAAGCAATTAGTTTAAATGTCAGATAGCACTGCTTTGTATAGATACCAAAATATTACAAGTGCTCCTGTTTGTGGTTTTTTTTCCCTTTAAACCCAGCCCTTGAAATGGTTCTGACTTCAGATTCCAGGTGTGTTTTTGATCGGTTGCTTTAGAATTGTATGTAAAATAAACCATATGTTTTGACTCGACTTCAGTGTCCGAGTGTCAGTGGTCTTTTTGCAGACCCCAACAGTACCGTACTCAGACATACTTGATATGTCTTTGCCATGAGTGGAGATACCCTATCAGGGTCTTGAGGGCAGGGTGAACCAATACCGCTAAGTGCATCCTTTGTCAGGTGTGTGAATGTCCTCAAAGATGGTCTGTTTCACTGGTCAAGTCAGAGGTGGATAGATGCCTTAGGCCCCCAGCAGAGGTCTAGGAGGATGATTTCTTTATGTAATATCCTACTCAGCCTAGCCCTGTCAGTGGGGGATGTTTGGTGTTGTGTGGAGTGTATCAACCTCATAGGGCAGTCCTGGAGGAACACATCCAGAGAAAACTGTGGAAAAGCAGCCAACTGGGGGGTTGGTACAATAGGGATGAGAATTCAGAGTTGGATGGTGCCAAATTTAGGGCAGAAACCGGAGTGTAGCTCTGGAGTATCTAGATGTTGTGTGACACTATTTGTGGGGATGTGTGAATAAACATCTACCACAAATAGGGAACAGACAACGATTAAATTAAGGATACCACAAACATACAACTCCATGAACCAACAATTAATTTATTGGGTGTTAGTTTTAGGAGCACAAATGATTCAAAGACAGTTGCACCACCAAAGCACAACCCAGCATGGGTGACAGCTCTGGAAACCTGAAGGGCACTTCACAACTTGAAGTCAGCTTAATAAACTAGGAAGAGTCTCTTTCAATTAACCAGGTGGTCCTAGCTTCTTTCAAGATGCTTGGCTAATCTCTACTTCATTTATGTAGCTCACCTTGTTTGATATACTCTCTGAGCAGGCTTTACAGCTTCTGCATGCTTGAGGGAGGGGAGGGTCTAGGCAGTTTCAGGGACGTCTTAATGTTTTTTTTTCTTTGTTTTTTTTTTTTTTTTTGAGTTATTTACTTCCTGATTTTAAGAAGCTTCCTTGCAGGATGGAATGTTTCACCCCTCTTTTCATCATTCTGTGTCTTAACAAGCTTCCCTACAAGATGGAGTTTTGTATCCGAGGAAATTATTTATACAGTTATCATGGGGAAGCTTGGGATACAGGTAGCATCTGTATCAGATTGTGTCTTAGCCAGACCTTTATTACCATCTTCCTCATGGTGCCTTTCCCACAAGAGTCAGACTTCCAGTATCTTGTCCTACAAAACCAGCCCTTTAAGAGTGCAGTAAAGACAGAACTCAGTGTTTGGTGACATACTGCTGATATTAGAACACAAAGGGATCTGGGTGGGTTACAGTGGCCTGTGGCTGAGTTAACTCTGCATCAGCAAGATCTTTATGAGAAGTTGTTGGGATCATCCAAGAAGGGAAAGGATCTAAGAACATACCCTGATGCAAAGAGCCTGTTCCTGTCAAAGGTATCACCAAAAGAAAATGCAAATTTATTACCTTTCTCCCCCTCACCCTCACTTTTAACTGATAGACTGCTGAAGACCCTGAAGGCTTTCAATTACCTGCTGCCTGGACCAGATTGTTCTGTTGGTACAGACCATGCAGCATTTTTTTTTTTTTTTTTTTTTTTTTTTTTTTTTTTTTTTGCTAGGCCTCATCTAGGCAGAGGCGGCTAAGCTTGACCTAGACCTAACATCCCTTAAATTGAGTATTTTCCCCCAGGGGATTGTGAGCATTGACTGCCACCTCATCTTGGACTACTAATGTCTAGATTGCATTGGCCCGTTGAGACTCCTTAGCCTAGTGTTGTTGAAAGAGGGAGGTGCTTAAATGCTTGTTAACATAAAACAAAACAAAACAAAAACTGAGCTACTTATCTGACCTGATTTTCTTCGCAGCTTCTGTCCCCCATACTATTTTGGAGTTTTCCTTGATTTGGAGAAAAGTGCCAGAATCTAGATGTTAAGGTAGTCTTCCAAGAAGGCATGTCAGCTATCATTCACCAAGAACTACAGACAACATTTTGAGATGTCTTCTCACTTCCTACCTGGAGTTTTTTTCCTTTTTCCTCCTTTTTTTTTTTTTGTTTTTAAGTGATACTTTGTTACTTTGATACTTTGTTAATATAAGGATATTTTCATACTATACAATGCATTTTTAGTGTATTCTCTTCATGGCTGCATCCTCGGCCCTTTATCCTCCCCATCATTCCACTATACAATGTTGCATCTACTTATACATCATCTGCACATGATTTTACATACTTATAAACATCTAGGATCCATAATTGAGAGAAATCCTGTGATAATTTTCTGAGAATGACTTAATTCCCTAAACCTGACAATCTCACTTTACATATGTTTTCCTGCAATTGACACAATTTCACTTTTCTTTTTTTCTGTTTTTTTTTAATTTATTTTTTAATTTTTACAATTTATTCACTTTGTATCTCAATTGTAACCCTATCTCTCGTGCCCTCCCAATACCACCCTCCCTCCCTATCTCCTCTCATGCCCCCCTCCTAGTCCACTAATAGGGGAGGTCCTCCTGACTGGCTGCATTGTCTTCCTCTGTGGCCTGGTAAGACTGCTCCCCAATTAGGAAGAGGTGATCAAAGAGCTAGCCACTGAGTTAATGGGAACAAACTTGGAGACTCAGCTGCGGGTTAGATCTGTTCTACGTTAGCTGCATGCATGGTCCTTGGTTGGAGTTTCAGTCTCAGAAAAGACCCCTGGGCCCAGACTTTTTGGAGCTCTCCTTGTGGAGCTCCTGTACCCTCCAGGTTTTTCCATCTCCCCCTTCCTTTCATAAAATTCCTTGCACTCTGCTCAAAGTTTGGCAGTCTCATCATCTGCCTTGATACCCTGCTGGGCAGAGTCTTTCAGAGGCCTTCTGTGGTAGGCTCTTGTCCTGTTCTCTGTTTTCTTCCTCTTCCGATGTCTATCCCGTTTGCCTTTCTGAATGAAGATTGAGCCTCTTAACCGGGACCTTCCGTCTTGCTTAGCTTTTTTAAGTGTACAGATTTTAGTATGATTATCCTATATTATATGTCTAATACCCACTTATAAGTGAGTATATACCATGTGTGTCTTTCTGCTTTTGAGATACTTCACTCAGGATGATCTTTTCTAGTTCCCACCATTTGTCTGCAAATTTTATGATTTCCTTGTATTTAATTGCTGAGTAGTATTCCTTTGTGTAAATGTACCACAATTTCTGAATCCATTCTTCGATTGAAGGACATCTGTGTTGTTTCCCGATTCTGGCTATTACGAATAAAGCTGCTACGGACATGGTTAAGCAAATGTCCTTGTTGTATTGTTGAGCATATTTTGGATATATGCATAGGAGTGGTATAGCTGGATCTTGAGGTAAGCACTATTCCCAAATGTCTACGAAAGCACCAGATTGATTTCTAAAGTGGTTGTACAAGTTTACATTCCCATCAGCAATGGAGGAGTGTTCCCCTTTTTCCACATCCTCTCCAGCATGTGTTGTTACTTGAGTTTTTTTTCTTAGCCATTCTGATGGATGTAAGGTGAAATCTCAGGATCGTTTTGATTGCATTTTGTGAATGACTAAGGATGTGGAGCATTTCTTTAAGTGTTTCTCTGCCATTCATTATTCCTCTATTGAGAATTATGTTTAGCTCTGTACCCCATTTTTAAATTGGATTATTTGATTTGTTGCTGTTTAACTTCTTGAGTTCTTTATATATTTTGGATATTACCCTCTGTCAGTTATAGGGTTGGTGAAGACGTTTTCCCAGTCTGTAGGCTGTCATTTTGTTCTGATGATGGTGTCTTTTGCTTTACAGAAGCTTTTCAGCTTCATGAGGTTCTATTTATTGATTGTTGATCTTAGAGCCTGTGCTGTTGGTTCAGGAAGTTGTCTCCTGTGCCAGTGAGTTCAAGGCTCTTCCTCACTTTTTCTTCTAACAGGTTTACTGTGTCTGGTTTTCTGTTGAGGTCTTTGATCCACTTGTACTTTAGTTGTGTGCAACATGATAAGTATGGATCTATTTGCATTTTCTACTTGTAGACATCCAGTTTGACTAGCACCATTTGTTGAAGATGCTATCTTTATTCCATTGTATGGTTTTGGCATCTTTGTCAAAATCAGGTGTCCATAAGTGGTGTGGATTTATTTTTGACTCTTTGTTGGAGTTCATTGATCCTCCAATCTGTTTCTATGCCAGTGCCATGCAGTTTTTATTACTGTTACTCTATACTACAACTTGAAATCAGGGATGTAAGCACCTCCAGATAATCTTTTAATGTAGAGGATTGTTTTAGCTTTTCTGGATTTCTTGTAATTCCATATGAAGTTGAGAATTATTCTTTCAAGGTCTGTAAAGAATTGTGTTGGTAATTTGTTGGGAATTGCATTGGAACTGTAGATTGTTTTTGGTAAGATTGTTATTTTTACTATGTTAATCCTACCGAGCCATGAGCATGGGAGATCATTCCATCTCCTGATATCTTCTTCTATTTCTTTCTTCGGAGACTTAAAGAAAGTTTTTTTGTTTTGTTTTGTTTTTTTTTTTTTTTTTGTTTTTTTTTTTTTCATACAAGTCTTTGACTTGCTTGGTTAGTTACACCAAGGTACTTTATATCCTTTGTGGCTATTGTGAAGGGTGTTCTTTCCCTAATTTCTTTCTCAGCCCATTTGTTTTTTTTTTTGTATATAGGAGGGCTACTGATTATTTTTTGAGTTAATTTTGTATCCAGCCTCTTTGCTGAAGGTGTTTATCAGCTGTAGGAGTGTCCTGGTAGAATTTTGGGGGACCACTCATATATACTATCATATCATCTGTGAATAGTGATACTTTGACCTCTTTCTTTCCAATTTGTATCCCCTTGATCTCCTTTAGTTGTCTTATTGCTCTAGCAAGGACTTCAAGAACTATGTTGAAGAGATATGGAGAGAGTGGGCAACTTTGCCTTGTCCCTGATTTCATTGGGATTGATTTTAGTTTCTCTCTATTTAGTGTGATGTTGGCTATAGGCTGGCTATATATTGCCTTTACTATGTTTAGGTAGGTGTCTTGTATCCCTGATCTATCCGGGACTTTAAACATAAATGAGTGTTGGATTTTAACAAATATTTTTTTTTCAGCATCTAAGGAGATTATCATGTGTGGTTTTTTTTTTTCTTTCGGTTTGTTTATATGGTGGATCACATTGATGGATTTCCGTATAATGAACCACTCCTGCATACCTGGGATGAAGCCTAGTTGGTCATAGTGGATGATATCCTTGATGTGTTCTTGGATTTGTTGTGTGAGTATTTTGCTGAGTATTTTTGCATGAATGCTCATAAAGAAAATTGGCCTGAAATTCTCTTTCATTGTTGGGTCTTTGTGAGGTTTAGGTATCACGGTGACTGTGGCTTCACAGAATGAGTTTGGAATGTTCGTTCTGTTTCTGTTTTGAAGAATAGTTTAAAGACAATTGGAGTTAGCTCTTCTTTGAAGGTCTGGTAGAATTCTGCGCTGAAACCATCTGGCCCTGGGCTTTTTTGGATAGGAGAGTTTTGATGACAGCTTCTATTTCCTTAGGGGTTATAGAGCTATTTAATTTATTTATCTGGTCTTGATTCAGCTTTGGTAAGTGGAATCAATCAAGAAAATTGTCCATTTCATTTAGATTTTCAAATTTTGTAGCATATAGGCCTTTGAAGTTAAACCTAATGATTGTTAGGATTTCCTCAGTGTCTGTTGTTAATGTCCCCCTTTTCATTTCTGATTTTGTTGATTTGGGTAGTGTTTCTCTGCCTTTTAGGTAGTTTGGCTAAGGGTTTGTCTGTCTTGTTGATTTTCTCAAAAAATCAGCTTTTGGTTTCTTTGATTCTTTGAATTGTTTATTTGTTTCTAATTTATTGATTTCAGCCCTGAGTTTGATTATTTCCAGCTGTCTACTCCTCTTGGGTGTGTCTTCTTCCTTCCTTCCTTCCTTCCTTCCTTCCTTCCTTCCTTCCTTCCTTCCTTCCTCCTCCTCCTCCTCCTCCTCCTCTTCCTCCTCCTCCTCCTCCTTCTTTCTTTTAGGGCTTCCAGGCTAGCCGCTAAGTTGCTTGTATGAGATGTTTCGAATTTCTTCTTGAAATACATGCTATGGATTTTTCTCTTAGCACTGCTTTCCTTGTGTCCCATAAGTTTGGGCGTGTTGTGCCTTCATTGTCTTTGAATTTTTGGAAGTCTTTAATTTCTTTCTTTATTTCTTCCCTGACCCAGCTGTCATTGAGGAGAGAGTTGTTCAGTTTCCATGTTAGTGTAGGCTATTTGCTATTTCTGTTGTTGAGGTCCAGCTTTAGTACATGGTGGTCTGATTGGATACAAGGGATTCTTTCTTTTTTTTCTTTTTACAAGGGATTATTTCAATCTTCTTGTATCTATTGAAGATTGTTTGTGCCTGATTATATGGTTTATTTTGGAGAAGGTTCCATGAAGTGCTGAGAAGATTAATTCTTTTGTGTTTGCATAGAAGGTTCTGTAGATGTCTATTAGGTCCATTTGATTCATGACCTCTGTTAGAGACATTGTTTCTTTGTTTAATTTCCGTTTTGTTGACCTGCCCTTTGTTGAGAGTGGGGTGTTGAAGTCTTCCACTATTAATGTGTGGGGATCTAGGTTTGGTTTCAGTTTTATTAATGTTTCTTTTACAAAAGTGAGTGTCCTTGTATTTGGGGCATAGATGTTCAGAATTGTGATGTCTTCTTGGTGGAATTTCGCTTTGATGAGTATGAAGTGACATTACCCATCTTTTTTGATTAACTTTGGTTGAAATCTATTTTATTAGATATTAGAATGGCTACTCCTACTTGCTTATTGGGTCCATTTGCTTGAAAAACTGTCTTCTAGCCCTTTACTCTCAGGTAATATTTATCTTTGTGACTTAGCTGTGTTTCTTGTATGCAACAGATAGTTAGGACTTGTTTACACATCCATTCTGTTAGTCTGTGTCTTTTTATTGGAAAGTTGAGTCCATTGGTGTTGCCAGATTAATGACCAGTGGCTGTTAGATCCTTTGATTTTGATGTTGGTTGTGGTGGTGTGTTTGTGTGCTTGGCTACTTTTAGTTTTGCTGTAGTGAGGTTATTTATTTCCTGTGTTTTTCTGAATGTAGTTAGCATTCCTGGGTTGTATTTTTTTCCTTCTAGTATCTTCTGTGAGGCTGGATTTGTGGGTAGGTATTATTTAAATCTGTTTTTGTTGTTGAATATATTGTTTTCTCCATCTAAGATGATTGAGAGTTTTGCTGTTCGTTATGCTTACCTCTATAGTTCCTGTTTTCTTCCCTAAGTTCTTCCTCTCCATGATTTCTTCCGTTTGTTTTCTCTTTAATTTTTCCAATTCTATCTTCAGATCCTGAACCATTTTGTTGATTTCCTTCACCTGTCTGACTGTATTTTCCTGATTTTCCTTCAATTCCTTCACCTGTTTGAACATTCCCCTGCTCCTTTTATTTCTTTCAGTGATTTAATTAATTCCTCTCTGAAGGCCACAAACTGTTTGGCTGCATCTCCCTGTATTTCTTTTTGGATGGCCATAATCTGTTGGACTTCATTTTCCCCTATTTCCTTAAGCATTTTATTTGTTTCCTCCATTATCCTCTTAATAAGCATAGATGCAAGGTCATCTTCTTGAATTTCATTTATGATCAGGTGTCCAGGGCTACTTGGCCCTGTGTTCTGGAAATGCCATACTGCTTTGGCTTTTGGTGATTGTGCTTTTACACTGCTCTCTACCCAAAGGGCTGTCTCAGGTGTTGGCTGTTAGTTTCTGGTGCATGCTGGAATCCTGGGGTGAGGGAATACCCTTGGCAGAAAGATGATTTTTCCTGAAGGAGGCCTCCTCAGCTTTTTGGGCATATACCTAAAAGAAGCTCCACCATACCATTAGGCCACTTGTTCAACTATGATCATAGCAGCTACATTTGTAATAGCCAGAATCTGGAAACAACCTAGATGTCCCTCAAGTGAGGAATAGATACAGAAATTGTGGTACATTTATGTAATGGAATACTACCCAGCTATCAAAAATAAGGAAATCATCCTGAGTGAGGTAAGCCAGATCCAGATAGACACACATGGTATGTACTCACTTGTAACTGGATATAAGCTGTCAAGTAAGTGATAACCAAGCCTCAATCCACAGACTCAGAGAGGTTAGATAAGGAGGAGAGCTATAGGAGGAAGCATAAGTCTCTCTGGGAAAAATAAATAGAATAGATTCTGAGTGTAGACTTGTGGTGGGTAGGGATAGGAGTGGGAGGGATCAGCTAGGGGAAGGGAGAGTGAGAGTACTGGGAGAGACAGCTGGAATTAGAGGCATTCATGGTGTGTTGTGTTTAATTTCTTGTTAATTTGTGAACTCTTCTGATCTCTAATTCCTTTATAGTAACAATCTGTGCATTTAGTCTGGACAAGAACCACCAACTAAAGTCCTGAAATGTGCCTTTAGATTCTGTCATAATTGGGCTTACTATTGCTGTGGCAAAACACCATGATCAAAAAGCAAACTGGGGATGAAATGGTTTATTTTGCTTACATTGTTTATCATTACAGTTTATTATTACTGTTTACATTATATTATTGTTAATCATCAATGAAAGTCAGGACAGGAACTCAAACAGGGCAGAAATGTGGAGGTGGGAGCTGATGCAGAGGCCATGGAGGGGTGCTGCTTACTGGCTTGCTCCCCATGCTTGCTCAGTCTGCTTTCTTACTACCAGCCCGGTGATGGCATCATTCACATGAATCACTAATTAAGAAAATGCCTTACAGCCCAGATCTTATGGAGGCATTTTCTCAATTAAGGTTTCCTCTTTTCAGATACCTCTAGTTTGTGTGTCAAACTGACATAAGGCTAGCCAGCACAGATTCCAAGAGTAGAAATCCCATGCACTAGGCTTTGAGGTTGCTGTATGACCTTGTAGTTCTTGGCTGAGAGGGTCCATTTTTTTACTCCACCAGGAAAAACATTAACTATCATAGCTCTCACAATTCAGTACTATAGTTGCCATATACTTCTAATTGTTTATCCAAAGCCTCTTTTGTCAAGATCTTCATTTGTCACTTAAGTCTTGCTCTGCCTAATAAGGCCAACAGAGTTAACTGCTAAGCTGGCTCCCTCTCCTTTAACTTAATTGCATATTGGAAAATCATGCCACAATTTAAATCATAAGACTTGGAAGTCTTTTTTCTTAAAGTGAGTCTAGGTGGATATTTGCTAGATATTGTTGATCAGTTTTACAAAGACAACTAGACTTTCATGTTACCTAACCTGGTTTCACGGTAACCTTGACTTGTAGGTAATGAGGCTTACAGGTGGTAGGGATAAAATTCAGATTACTTTCTCTCCATAGGCCAGGCCTCTGAAGTTTTAAGCAAGCTAATGTCTAGAGAGAGATGTCCCCTCTGCCTGTCCCACGTGGACCTCAGGATCTTGGGACCAACTCATTGGGAAATGTTAATAGTTATGGAAAGAGTGAAATTTAGCCTATGACTAAGGGGAAAAAGAAATCCTCATCTGTGTCTCCATGTTCATTTTCTACCTTACTACTTTTATAAACAACAGTTATCTTCCAGGAGATAGCCTTCCATACTTTAGGTAAATGAAGACTTCACAGCTGTCTAAAACATTGTTGAATTTTGGAAAGCATGCTATGATTTGACAAGGAAATGGTTACACACAGTTCTGTGTGAGGGTGAAAATGACAACAAGAAATGACTACCTTCCAAAATGAGTGATGTGTTATGGGCTAAAGGCTAGGGCAGCATCCTTTTTGTCAGGAGCTCACCGTGAAACATCCCTGACAGGCTGGATGGTCTTGGTGCTGTTTAAAGTCAGCTGTGTACACTGCTGATGGTAAGCAAGTACTTTCTGAGGAATATTAAAGCAGGGATACTCCTAAATTATGAATATTTGCAAGAAGCAAGAAATTACATCTTTGCAACTAAACTTAAATCCAAATAATAGCTGTCAATAACCATATATGAACATTTTTCCAAAATTATTTTTTTAAAGATTTATTTTTTATTTATTACATATACAGTGTTCTTCCTGCACACCAGCAGAGGGCAGCAGATATCATTATAGATGGTTATGAGCCACCATGTGGTTGCTGAGAATTGAACTCAGGACCTCTGGAAGAGCAGACAGTGCTCTTAACCTCTGAGCTATCTCTCTAGCCCCCCAAATTCTTTATAAAGGAAATAAAGACATTTGAAGTCTATTCTTCTAGTGGCAGAAGCTTTGGCAGGTGTTTGAGAATTTAGTCTCAGTTCTCTCATTTGTCAGTTCTGTGATATGGAGCACTGCCCAATGGATATGACAGTTACTTCCTGGAATATTTTACAGGCCTCTGAAGTTCTCTTCTCCACCTTCTCTTCTCTACATCTACTGTGCATACCTGTTTTGTTCAGACCATTTTCTAAGTCTGCAGAAGAAATGGACACTTTTTTTTTTTCTAGGATCTGTCACTACTCATAACACCCAAGCCACAAGGTGGGAAAGCTGTTAGAAAAATGTGAAGAATCATATGACAGAGATTTGACTCATCAGTCATGAGGTGCCCCTTTTTCTTGACAAAGCTGTTCAAGGACTTTGGAACATAGATACAGTGAGGGGCAAATTGTTTTCTCTAGGACCGAGGTGAATACTCATTCTTATCTTGAAATCCCATAATTATTAGGTATATGAAAAGCTGTCTATATCTATTTATTGCCATTTTTGCATCAGTATAAAAGCTGAAAATGATCAAAATCTCAGATCTCATCATTTCAATGCAATGACCATCAGCCCATGTTTTCTCAGGCAGAAAGAATATTTGGGACAAAAAACCAAAATGGAGTTTTTCCAGCCTGTTAGCACCAACCACTTTCCAACATATAAGCACCTGAAGGGAACAGAGCCATCCAGAATGACAGGCTCTCAATGGGTCCTACCCCTAAGTAGTCCTACCTATGAATCTTCCATTTTTTCCTTTGTTTATTCTCTATCCTGTGCTGCCATAGTATCATTTTTGGTTCCTGAGTGATTGAATCACTTTGTTTCCATCTGTGCTCAAGCTTCCTTTAGCTCGAAGTGGAAGCTCATGGGAAGCTTGTTGTTCAAAGGGCTCAACAGATCATCTGGTATTTCTTCCTTAAATACTTGTCTTCACACAAGTCTGAGAATCTTGATCATTTTCACTAGAGGATTGTCTTTTTATTTTTTTTCCTTTTAATTTTTTTCTCCACAACTTATTCATTATATATCCTGATTGAAGCCCTCTTCCTCAACTCCCCCAGTCCTTTCTTCTCTCCCTCTTCCCCTAGTCCACTGAAAGGGTCCACTACCGCCATCTGCCCATAGCTCATTAAGTCTCATCAGGACTGCTTGGATCCTCTTCCTCCATGGTTTGGCAAGACCGCATCACCAGGGGCGAGGGATCAGAGAGCAGTCAACTGAGTTTGTGATAGAGGCAGCCCCTGATCCCCTCACTCAGAGATTCGAATGGCAGAGAAACACTTAAAGAAATACTCAACATCCTTAGTCATCAGAGAAAGACAAATCAAAACAATTCTGAGAATCCATCTTACACAAATCAGAATGAGTAAGATCAAAAACTCAAGTCACTGGAGAGGATGTGGAGAAAGGGGAACCTTCCTCCATTGCTGGTCGGAATGGAAACTTGTACAACCACTTTGGAAATCAATCAGGTGGGAAAATTGAGAGTAGCACTACCTCAAGATCCAGCTATACCATTCCTGGGCATATACCCAAAAGATGCCCCACCATTCAATAAGGGCATTTGCTCAACCGTGTTCATAGCAGCTTTATTAATAGTCAGAATCTGGAAACAATCTAGATGATTCTAAATGGAGGAACGGATACAGAAACTGTGGTACATCTACTCAGCTATTAAAAACAAGGAAATGATGAAATTTGCAGGTGTAAGATCTGGGGTCTCACAGCTCAGGAGTTTAATCGCGCCCTTCCCAGAAACTCTCCCAGACCAAGACTCGTTGCAAAAGCAAGAGGTTTATTAACCATTGTACAACGGGGTCACCCCTGCTGGTCAGCAAATAGTGGCACCGGGTGACAAAGGCCTTTAGGTTTTTAAAAGAAAAATTGCGGGAGATTTGAAGTTCTAGTTTTGGCAATTTAGGATTGGATGAGGAAGCTATAAAGTAAGATAATTGGTTAGTCTTAGGTGCTCAAGCTTGGCCAGTCCTGCCAAGTGTGGATGCAGCTGCAATTTAAGGTGGGGGTGGTTAGCTCATCCTTGAAGATTAGGGGCTACAGACTTTTGGCTGGAGGTCAAAAGCTACTCAGAAGAAGTCCAGGTTCGTTGCTAAGAAACGCTCTCTCAAGGACAAGGGTCTGGTCCTCCTTTTGCTGAGTGAAGGTCATTGCTTGCTTGCCCTTTTTTTTATATCTGTCCTCACAGATAGGGTCACATTCCTTCACTCTCTGGAAAGGTACTAAGAGGCTTTAGCTTAACCTGGACCTAAAACTCAAAACTATAGGCTTTAGAAGACATATAGGTTACAAAGTTAGTCTAACCCTTTCACAGGCAAATGATGAGAACTAGAAAAGATCATCCTGAGTGAGGTAACCCAGAAAACAGAAAGACAGGCATGATATACATTTACTAATAAGCAGATATTAGCCATAAAATATAGGACAGCCATCTTCAGACCTAAATAAGATAAACATTGAGGAGGACCCTAGGGAGGATGCTTAAATCTCACTCAGAATGTCAAACAGAATAGACACTAGAAGCAGTGGAAGATAGGAAACGGGATGGGAGTCTACTATAGAGGGTCCTCTGAAAGAATCCACCAACAGGGGATTGAAACAGATGCTGAGACTCAGGGCCAAACTTTGGGCAGTGCGCAGGAAGTCTTATGGAGGAAGAGAGGGGTGGGATTAGAGGGACATGGAGGGGACAGGGAACCAACAAAATTAAAAGATCTGAGCCCAGGGGGTCCTGCAGAGACTGATGATGCACCAACAGAGGACCAAGCATGGAGAGGACCTATGTGGCCAATTGGCAGCACAGTCTCCAGTTGCCATGTGGATCTCTGAGTATTTTTATTTTTCTATCAAGGATGGGAGTGTGTTACTGAAACTTTTGTCAGTTTAGCAGCTTAAAACTTTAGAGATGAACTTGAGTCAATGGTTGCTCTTAATTATATTACCATGTTGGTAATTATATACCAACATGGTAATATAATTAATGTACTGACAAAGAGCTGCTTCTTCTTTTTTCCATTCCCTTCTTGTAGCTGTGGATAAAGGAAATGAATTATCAGGAAATTGGAAATCATACCCAAAGTGACTGAATTCATTCTTGTGGGACTATCTAGGCATCCAACATCCCAGAGTGTTGTCTTCTGGACATTGATGTTTCTCTATATAGTCACTTTGGCAGGAAACAGTTTAATTATTTTCCTAGTAGGAAGCAACTCTCAACTGCACATGCCAGTGTATTTCTTTCTTGGTAACTTGTCTCTCTCTCTCTCTATCTGTCATATTGGGGACATACCTATTAACTTCTCTGATAGTCTATCTCTCTTCACATTCCTCTTGTTCTTTTTTCCTATGTCTAGATTATACTGATCTCATTTCCATGTTAGAAAATTGCCATTCCTTCCGTTTGGAACCCTGTGTCCCAGGCTTTCATTCCCACCCTTCCCTTCCTTCTTTCATTCCTGTCTTACATTTGTATGTAAATATTTCACACAGCCATATATCCACCATACAATTTAACACTTTATAATACAAAGTTTGTTTACTTATAAATGCAAAATGCCACAGTATAAAACATATATGGGATGAAGAGATTGCTTAGCAGTTAAGAAAACCTGTTTTTCTTGCAAAGTATACAGGTTCAATTCCCAGCACCCACTGGTAGCTCACAACTGTCTGTAACAGTCCCACGGTATCCAGTGCCCTCTTCTGGCCTTCATGGGCACTGCATGAATGTGATTCACAGACATATGGGCATAAAAAAGCCCAATACACATAAAAAAATCAGAACAAAGATTAAAAGAAAGAATTTAAAGACATAAACACATATTCCCACACACTCCTAAAACAAATAAAAAGATCAGTCACAACCTGGAAGAAGATATTTGTTATGCATAAAATTGATCAAATATTACTAGAATATATTCCAGAATATAAAGAATACTCATCTTTCAAAATGTCCCCTTGCTTAATGTCCTTTTTGTCGACTTGACATAGCATAGAATCATTTGGGACTAGGGAATCTCAACTCAGAAAATGGCCCCTTTAGACTGATCTGTCTGAGGTGCAAGTCTGGACAAGTCTGAGGTGCAATTTCTTAATTAGTGATTGATGTGGGAGGGGCCGGCTAACTGTGGGGAGTGCCATCATTTGGCTGGTTGTCCTGGGTGCTGTAAGAAAGCAGGCTGAGCAGGCCATGAATATACCATGCCGGTAAGCAACATTCTTCCATGGCTTCTGTATCAGTTCCTGCCTCCAGGTTCCTACCTTGAGTTCCTATCCTGACTTCCCTCAGTGATAACCTATCACCTGTAAGCTAAAATAAACCCCTTTCCCTCCAAGTTGCTTTTGGGCATGGTGTTTTATCACAATATTAGGAACCCCAAGACACTTGACAACCCCAAACATAATCCTTTGACCTGAAATTATTATTTATGTCCTGGCCTGCCATGCACCAGATAAGAAAGGAGAGGAAAGACACTGAGTGACAGTTAAGGGTTTTTGTTTTGTTTCTTTGAGACAGAGTATCACTGTATGGTTCTGGTTATCCTGGAATTCACTATGTAGACAAAGCTGGTCTCCAACTCACAGAGATGCATCTGTATCAGCCTCTGCCTCCCAAGTGCTGGGATTAAAGGCATGCACCACTACACTCTGCTTTGAGTGATAAAAATTGTCTACATAATCACACCGAAAGTTTCTCACTTGCCGAAGAGCAGTTTTAAAGGTTCTCATTTATTTGTTTTTCTTTCATTATTGCTTGCTCTTTGTATTTCTTGTAGTTTCTTTAGGCTTAGTCTATATATATTCTATTAGTTTCTCAAGCCAAACATGCTTTAGTTTTAGTAACATGTTTTTTAGACCTCTGAAACATATACGTTATGAAAAATAGTTTTACAGAAGGCTTGAAAAGACAGTATATATGATTTCTGTACAACTTTCAAACACATTTCACTTAAGTTAACATCTGGCAAAGACATGGAATACTCAAAGCCAAGATGTTAAACAGTATTATTAGCCATGCTGTGTGTTTTTTTGACACATATACACGCGGTAATTATTTAAAACAATGACCTGATACACAGTAAACATTGATTGGGAGTTAGTCTGATGGGGAAAGGATAGGAGCTCCACAAGGACCAAATATATCTGGGCACAGGGTCTTTTCTGAGACTGACATTCAACCAAGGACCATGTATGGACATAACCTAGAACCTCCACTCAGATGTAGCCTGTGGTAGCTCAGTAACCAATTGGTTTCCCAAAGTGAGGGGAACAGGGACTATTTCTAACAGGAACTCGATGACTGGCTCTTTGGTCTCCCCACCCCCGAAGGGAGGAGCAGTCCTGTTAGGCCACAGAGGAGGGCTTTGCAGCCAGTCCTGAAGATACCTGATAAAACAGGTTCAGATGAATGGGGAGGAGGTCCCCCCCATCAGTGGACTTGGAAAGGGGCACGGTGGAGATGAGGGAGGGAGGGAGGGAGGGACTGGGAGGGAATGAGGGATCGGGACATGGCTGGGATACAGAGTTAATAAAATGTAACTGATAAAAAAAAATTAAAAAAAAAATTAAAAAGACTGAATGAGGCAACCCAGTAGGAAGAAAAGGATCCCAAAGGCAGTCAAAAGAGTCAGAGACAGCCCTCATTCCCACTGTTAAGAATCCCACAAGAACACCAGGCTATAAAACCATAACATATATGCAGAGATCCTAGTCAGATCCATACAGGCTCCCTGATCTCTGTGAGCCCACTTGTGTCCCAGTCAGTTGATTCTGTGGGCCATATTCTTGTCATGCTCATTATTCCTCTATTCCTCTGGTTCTGCCAATCCCTCCCCCCTCCTCCACAGGACTTCCCAAGCAATGAATAATGTTTGGCGGTAGGACTTTGCATCTGCTCTCATCAGTTGCTGGATGAACTCTCTCTGGTCTTTCTAAAAGATGATTATGCCAGACTTTGGTCCTAGCACATCATTGCAGGCATGACAAACTGTAGGTCAGAGATTTTGTGGCTGGGTTGGTGTCCCCAATCCCTTCACTTGAGGCCCTGTCTGGTTACAGAAGATGGCTGGTTCATGTTCTGTATCTCCCATTACTAGGAGTCTTCAGTAATGTCACTCTTGTAGATTCTGTGGAGTTTCCATTGCACCAGATTTCTACCTCACTCCTAAAAGGAGTGAGGAAGAAGGAGTGAGGAAGGTGGAGACTGTGAGCATTCTTCTACACACAGACAACCATTTGGACTAGTAATATTTGTTGAAGAAGCTACCTTTTTTTCCATCATATGTTTTTTTTTTTTTTTTTTTTTGGTCAAAAATCAAGTGTCCATAGGTTTATGGGTTTAGTTCTGGGTTTTCAATTCGATTCTATTGCTCAGCCTGTCTGTTTTCATGCCAACACCATGAGCTTTTTATTACTATTGCTCTGTAGTACAGCTTGAAATCAGGGATGGTGATACTTCTAGAAATTCTTTTATTGTACAGTATTGTTTTAACTATCCTTTTTAAAAATTTATTGTATATGAAATTGAGGATTGCTCTTTCAAAGTCTGCAAAGAATTGTCTTGAAATTTTGATGGGAATTGCATTGAATCTGTAGATTGCTTTTGGTAAGATGGCCATTTTTATTATGTTAATCCTACCTATCCCCGAGCATAGGAGATCTTTCCATCTTCTGATATCTTCTTCAATTTCTTTCTTCAGAGACTTGAAGTTCTTGCCATACATGTCTTTAACTTGCTCAGTTAGTTATACTAAGATATTTTCTATTATTTGTGGCTATTGTGAAGGGTGTTACTTTCTTAATTTCTTTTTCAGCTCATTTATTATTTGTATAAAGGAGGGCTGCTGATTTTTTTTTTTTAGTTAATTTTGTATCCAGTCACTTTGCCTAAGGTGCTTTTCAGCTGTAGGAGTTTTCCAGTAGAATTTTCAGGGTCACTCATGTATACTATCATATCATCTGTGAAGAGCAATACTTTGACTTCTTCCTTTCCAAATTGTATTCCCTTGATCTTCTTTAGGACTTCAAGTACTATGTGGAATAAATATGGAAAGTGGACAGCCTTGTCTTGTCCCTGATTTTAGTGGAATTGCTTTAAGTTACTCTCCATTTAATTTGATGCTAGCTATTGGCTTACTGTATATTGTTTTTATTATGTTTAGCTATAGGCTTTGTGTCCCTGATCTCTCCAAGTCTTATATCATGATTTTATTATTACTCGATTTTTTCAAAGGCATTGTCAGCATATAATGAGATGATTGTGTATTTTTTCTTTCAGTTTGTTTATATGGTGGATTACATTGATGGATTTTCATATGTTGAACCATCCCTACATCCCTGTAATGAAGCATACTTGATTGATCATGATGGATGGTGTTTTTGATGTGTTCTTGGAGTTGGTTTGCAAATATTTTGCTGAGTATTTTCACATCAATATTCATAAGAGAAATTGGCCTGTAATTCTCTTTATTTGTGTGGTTTATGTATCACGGTGACTGTACCTTCATTTCATGCAATATTTTGAGAAGTATTGGTATTAGCTCTTTTAAGAAAGCTTGGTAGAATTCTGTCCTGAAACTATCTGCTCCTGCACATTTTTTTTTGATTGGGAGACTTTTAATGAATGCTTCTATTTTATTATGGATTATAGGACTATTAGATTGTTAACCTGTTCTTTTTTTAAATCTACATTTATTTAGTTAATAAATAAATATTTTTTTTTACAATTTATTCACTTTATATCCTAATTGTAGCCCCATCCCTCATCTCCTCCCAGTCCTACCCTCCCTCCCTCTTTTCCCCTATCCCCTCCCCTAGTCCAGTCTAAGGAAAAGGCCTCCTCCCCTACCATCTGACCCCTAGCCTATCAAGTTTCATCAGGACTTCCTGGGCCTTCTTCCTTTGTGAGCTGGCAAGGTTGCTCTGCCAGGGGGAAATGATTAAAGAGCAGGCAACTGAGTTCATGTCAGAGAGTGCCCCTGCTCCCCTAACTTGGTGACCCACATGGAGACTGAGCTGCCTATGGGAGTCTAGGTCCACTCCTTGTATGGTCCTTGGTTGGTGCATCAGTTTCTGCAGCTCCTCCTGAGTCCAGACTTTGTGACTTTGTTGGTCTCCTTGTGGAGCTCCTATCCCCTCCGGGTCCTTCTATCTCCCCTCCCTCCTCTATAAGACTCCCTGCACTCTGTCCAAGGTTTGGCCATGAGTCTCTGCATCTGCTTCGATCCCCTGTTGAGTGGAGTCTTTCAGAGGACAGCTATGGTAAGCTCCCATCCTTTTCCCACTCTTCTGCCTCTTCTGGTGTCTATGCTGTTTGTCATTCTGACTTATATTTAAGCATCTTCCCTAGGGTCCTCCTTGTCATTTAGCTTCTTTAGGTCTGTAGATTTTAGTATGTTTATCCTATATTATATGGCTAATATCCTCTAATAAATGAGTATATACCTTGCATATCTTCCTGCTTCTGGGTTAACCTCACACAGGATGATCTTTTCTTTGATAAATGGATTCTATCAAGAAAATTATCCATTACATTTAGATTTTCTTGCTTTGTGGAGTATAGTAAGGCTTTTTTGAAGTAAGACCTAATGATTCTTTGGATTTCCTCAGTGTCTGTTGTTATGTCCTCCTTTTCATTTCTGATTTTGTTAATTTGGATATTATCTCTCTGCCTTTTAGTTAGTGTGGTTAAGGGTTTGTCTATCTTGTTGATTTTCTTAAAGAACCAGCTTGTGTTTTTTTTTTTTTTTGTTTTTTTTTTTTATTCTTTGTATTGTTCTCTTTGTTTCTGAGTTACTGATTTCAGTTTGGTTATTTCCTGCTATCTACACTTAGGTGTGTTTGCCTTCTTTTTGTTCTAGAGCTTTCAGGTGTACTTTCAAATTGCTAGTATGAGCATGCTCTAATTTCTTTATGAAGGTGCTTAGTGCTATGAACATTTCCCTTAGCACTGCTTTCATTGTGCCTCATAAGTTTGGGTATGTTGTGTCTTCATTTTCATTGAATTCTACAGAGTCTTTATTTTTCATTGAATTCTAAGAGTCTTTTTATTTTTTCCCTGACCCAATGGTCACTGAGTAGAGAGTTGTTCAGTTTCATAAGTTTGTAGGCTTTCTGTTGTTGTTGAGTTCCAGCTTTAATCCATGGTAGTCTGATAGGATACAGGGGGTAATTTCAATTTTCTTATATTTGTTGAGACTTGCTTTGTGACTAAATATATGGTTAATTTTGGAGAAGGTTCTATGTGCTGAAAAGAAGGTATAAACTTTTTTGTTTGGGTGAAATGTTCTGTGGATATATTAGGTCCTTTTGATTTATAACGTTGGTTAGTTTCATTATTTCTTTTTTTAGTTCTGTCTGGATGACCTGTCCATTGGTGAGAGTCAGGTTTTGAAGTCTCTCCCAATATTAATGTGTGGGGTTCAATTGTGATTTAAGTTTTAGTAATGTTTCTTTTACAAAGGTGGGTGTCCTTGCATTTGGGGAATAGATGTTCAGAATTGAGATATCATCTTGGTGGATTTTTCCTTTGATGAGTATGAAATGCCCTTTCCCACATCTTTTGATTACCTCTGCTTGAAAGTTTATTTTATTAGATATTAGAAAAGCTACTCCTGCTTATTTCTTGTGTCCATTTGCCTGGAAAACCTTTTTTCCAGTCCCTTTTTTTCTGAGGTAATGTCTATATTTGTTGCTGAGGTGTTTCTTGTATGCAACAGAATGTTGGGTCCTGTTTATGCAATCGTTTTGTTAGCCTGTGTCTTTGAGCTCAGTCCACTGATGTTGATTAATAACCAATGATTGTTAGTTCCTTTTATTGTGGCATTGGTGGTGATAGTGTGTTTATGAACTTGTTTTCTTTTGGCTTTGCTGTTTTAAATTTATCTATATCCAATGTTTTCTTGTGTGCAGTTGACCTTGTTGGGTTGGAATTTTTTCTTCTGTAGGGCTGGGTTTTGGCATAGATATATCTGTTTAAATTTGGTTTTGTCATGAAATGTATTGTTTTTGCTATCTGTGGTGATTGAAAGCTTTGCTGGGTATAGTAATCTGGGCTGACATCTATGGTCTCTAAGTGTTTGCATGACATCTGCCCAGGACCTTCTGGCTTTCATAGTCTCTGTTGAGAAGTCAGGTGTGATTCTGATAGGTCTGCCTTTATATGTTTCTTGACCTCTTTCCCTTGCCACGTTTAATGTGTATTTTTTGTTCTGTAGATTTAGCGTTTTGATTATTATGCAGAGGAAAGAATTTCTTTTCTGGTCTAGTCTATTTGGTATTACAATTTTTCTGAAAACATTTTCTGATACTTGGAGCCTGGAATCTTCTTTTTTGTCTATTCCTATTATTCTAAAGTTTCATCTTTTCATGGTGTCCTTGATATTTCTTGGATGTTTTGTGTCAAGAATTTTCTGTTTTAATATTTTCTTTGACAGCATTATTGATTTCTCAGTTTTATCTTCTACACCTGAGATTCTCTTGTATTCTGTTGGTGATGCTTAACTCTGTAGTTGCTGATCTCTTCTCTAAGTGTTCCATCTCAAGGGTTTTCTCAGTTTGTGTTTTCTTTATTGACTCTAATTTTGTTTTCAGTTCTTGAACTGTTTTATTCATTTGTTTCATTGTATTTTCCTCTATTTTTTTGACAGATTTATTCGTTTCCTTTTTAAATGCCTCTAATAACTGCATAAGCATAGATTTTAGGTTATTTTCCTGTGTTTCAGCTGCATTAGAATATCTAGTGTTTTTTTGGGGGGGGGCGTTGGTGGAGCCATGATGTCCTGGTTTTTATTGATTGTGTTCTTACAGTGGCCTTTATCCATCTGGTTGTCTGTAGCCTTACCTGTTTGTTCCTAGAACCTGGTTGGTTTCTTGGGTCCTTGTGAAGTGAGGTCCTGCTGGTCACCTCAAGTCCACAAGTAGTGCTGCACCAAAGGCTGCACTGTGTTTTGGAGGCAGCCAGGATGATGAGGGTGTTTCAGAAGGCAGGGGTGCCTAATTTTAAAGCATTTTTTTTTTTTTTTTGGTTTTTGCTCTAAGTTCTATTTTGCTTGACTTGATTAGTTTTGTGTGATATAATTTTCAATCCCTTAATTTTTGACCTTTTTACACAGTTTTATTGGAGGTACATAACTCCTGAGCTGTCTTTAAAACAAATACAGTATGAATGTGCTTTACAGTAGCTTAGTTTAATTTCTTTATAGGTATTTATAGTTGCTGATATGTATGAATTCATTTTTCTGATTTTATTATATTTATCTTTTATTATTTAATCTTGTTGCTTACTATGCATTATACATAGAATTTTTTTCTGTATTAAATTTCTCCTTCTGCTAATCACCTTATCTTAGGCTACATCTGGCCAACTGGAACAGCTCCTTCTTGCACTACTCTGTCTGAACTACCATTTAGCCATCACTTCCTATCTGATGCACCTAGCAATGTATTTTAAACTTGCCTTGATTTATCATGTTCTTTATTCTATAAAACTTTATGAAACTGCTTCTACATTGGAATATGCAATTTTGAATAACCTAAATCTGTGTTCCCTGGGCCATAGTCATTCAAAATGGCTCCAGAATAAGCTATCTCTTATTGTTATTGTCAAAATTCATGAGAGTTTTGGTTTTTGAGTTGACAGAGGTCAAGAGACGGGATAGGAAGAGCTATGCAGATCTCAAGTACGTGCACACAAGCCTACCCAACCTAGAAACCTGGGTTAAACTGCCTGGGCGAAAACTCAGCTCCCCAAGTCATGTGTTCCTGAGGAAATTACTTGTTCCTCTATTTCTTAGTTTTTTATGTGTAAATCCTTAATAATAAAAATCTTCATGCCATGGGATGGCTGAAAACAAAAAAATATGTTTATTTGGAAGATGTAGAATAAATTTATAGTATTTTAATAAATTTTCTTAAAATATTGAACATATTACTATATATTTTACTATAATTATTCCTAAGACAGAGTGAGTTGTTCAGATTTGCATCTCCCTCTCAAAAAGACATGTTCAACATGATTAAGCTATGAATTAAACATTTCTATCCACCTCATTCTTGTAGTTCGAGCTTAATTTATTTATCTTTTCTGTATTTTAAAGATAGGGTCTTTCTTTGTTGTCTTAGTTAGCCTCAAGTTTGTGATCATCCTGCTTCAGCCTCCAAGTGTCTGGAAATGCAGGTGTCTGATTAATTTTTTAAACATTAAAACATTATGGTTTTCTTGTCCTCTTTCACTGCTTTCTATTAAAACTGAGTTAAAATCACCAGCATCTATGTGAGATCCTGGGCTTGCTCTCTAACACTAGAAAAACATCAATAATTTAGTTTTGAAAATATCTTTATTCTGTCCATGTTTACCTTTGCACAAGTGCAAGTATTTATTTGATTTCCTTCTCTTTGGGGGGTGCTGCTAAATGCACATGTGTGGAGACTAGAGACAACCTCGGGTACCCTTCCCCAGGACAGTGTCTATCTTGGTTTGTGATATAAGGCTTCTCACTGGACTAAAATTGCTGATTAGGTTTGGATGTTTGGCCAGTGAGCCCCAGATATCTCTCTGTCCACCTTTCCAGCATTGGGATTACAAATATGTATAACCATGCTTGACTTTTTAAAAATGTGGTTTCTGAAACTCAAACTCACATTCATGCTTGCATTGCATGTAAGCTATCTCCCTATCCTTCCTTCCTTCCTTCCTTCCTTCCTTCCTTCCTTCCTTCCTTCCTTCCTTCCTTCCTTCTTTCTTTCTTTCTTTCTTTCTTTCTTTCTTTCTTTCTTTCATGTGAAAGTACACAAATGTCATTTCAAGCATCCTAGGGATATACTGAAGATTTAATTTTGTTCCTTTCTTTTTCTTCTGTTTTGGTTTTTGTCTACTCCATCTTTCTGCCTCATCACCGAACCTTGGGTAATTAATGTTAATACTATAAATAATGTCCTTCAGTATAATCAAGTAGAAGATAATTGTTTTCACAGGCATATAAATTTCACAGACAAGTATTTTTGTCATTTCTGCTTCACAAAATTAAGCTCATATGTACACAGGCATATAAATTTCACAGACAAGTATTTTTGTCATTTCTGCTTCACAAAATTAAGCTCATATGTACACTTTGGCAATCTTTTCCTCCTCTATAACTAGTATGAACCTTTCCAAATCAAATGTTATAGCTTTGAGTCATTCTTGTTAATGGCTATGTATATATTTTATCTATGTAATATTTGAGAGCATTTGACCATTTTTTATCCTATATTAATTTCCTGATACCACCATAAAATACCTTGAAAAAAGCAACTTAAGGGAAAAAGAGCTTACTTGGTTAACAATTTCAGGTTACAGTCCATTATTGCAGGAAAGTTAAGGGAGGAGCTTGAAGAAGCTGGTCACTTCCAGTGACAAGCAGAGGGAGAGTGAATGCATGGATGCATGGATATAAATTCTTGACTCCTTTTTTTTTTCTCATTCAGTTGAAAGGTTCTTGCCATAAAATGATGTCAGTGTGAGTCTTTCTACTTCAGTTAATCTAATTAAGAAAAATCCATTTAAGCTGGGTGTGGTTGCACAAACCTTTAATCCCAGCACTCAGGGAGGCAGACGAAGGCAGATCTCCGGGAGTTCAAGGCCAGCCTGGTCCACAAAGTTAGTCTTTGGCAGCCAAGGCTACACAGAGAAACCTTGTCTCGAAAAACCAAAGCTGGAAGGCTGGCTAGGTGTTTAAAGGTAACCTTTTAAGGGTAACTGGTCGCTCTTACAGAGGACGTGGGGCTTGATTCTCAATATCTACACTGTAGTTCACAATCTTTAGTAACTCCAGTCCCAGGGAATCTGACACCATCTTCAGGCCTCCACAGGCACTAGGCACACCTATGTGGTGTCGATATACACGCAGGCAAAATACCTAAGCACATAAAATAAATGTTTTTGATTAGGAAGAAAAGAAAATCTCCCATAGGCATGCCCACAGGGAAACCTAATCTAGACAATACCTCCTCCCATATGATTCTGGCTTGGGTCAAGTTTTCAAGTGAAATTACCCAGCATACCCATGACGGATATCCACTTTATTTCTGGGTAGCTTATTTTTCCATTAGGACAAAAAGTTTTAAGAACCTCCTTTTCCAGATGTTTTTGCCTTAGGGGAGTTCCCCTCTCAGGGAGTGACTCCCAGTGAACAGTAACTAGTGCTTAGATGCTTTACAGAGAAAGTGTGCAGCTCCCATTCTCACCTGAAATAAACCAGGATACTTTCCTTACTGCATCCTTGGTAGCAATAAGAACTGCAGCCTTTAATTTTTTTTTTCACAGAGTTTCAAGAAAACTTTATTCACACAAAAGCCAAAAAATGGGTTAGACACTTTGCTATGCTTGCAGGTGGGAGCCTAGCATAGCTGTCCTCTGAAAGGCTTCACTCAGCCACAGAGAAAAACAGATGCTGAGACTCACAGCCAAACATTGAGCAGAGGGCAGGTAGTCTTATGGTAGAGTTAGGGGGATAGAAGGACCCAGAGGGGACAGGACCTTTACAAGGAGACCAACAGAGCCAACTAACAAGGGCCCAGAGAGGCCTGCTGAGACTGAAACACCAACCAAGAACCATGCATGAACTGGACCTATTCACCCCCCCACACACATATGTACCTGAAGAACAGCTTGGTCTTCATGTGCGTCCCCTATTAAAGGGAGCACAGGTTGTCTCTGACAAGAACTCTCCTACATGCTTTTCAAACTTCCCCCTGGTGGGACTGCCTTGCAAGACCACTGTGGTAGAGGATGCTCTCAGTCCAGATATGTTGATGTGCTGGGATGGGAGGGGGCTCTTTTTTGAGGGGTAGAGGAGGGGGATATGAGGAAGAGAAAAGGAAGGTGGGACCCAGAGGAGAGAAGGGAGGGGCTATGAATGGGATGTAAAGTGAATAAATAATAATAAAAAAATTTAAAAAGAATGGGTCAGAATACAGTCTCAGAGAGCAGTGGGCCAAAACAGTGAAGATACTCAAGGATCCTGATTACTGTTTTGAACTTTCTTTTATGGATTCAAGAGAAGGAAGAGTTTTATCACTAAAGAGCATAATGGTAGTGGTTCTCTGTGGGATTTTTTAAACATTCAGTTTATTTTTTTATTTCAGTACTGTATTTACATTATTTTTAGCACTTTCTCTCCCCTCTTCAATTCCTCCTGTGTCCCTCAACTCCTCTCAGCTTCATGACTTCTTATTCTTTAACTCTCATTGTTGCATGTGTGTACACACATACACATATGTATATACATATAAATATATTTAGGGATGACCACTGGGATTGGGTAAACTATAAGAGTACTCATTCCTGGATTGTGTCTTTCCATGCTGTCCATTTGTTCCTGCATGTTCTTTTTATGTACTTTTCCACATTGTTTGCTTGTCTGGTCAATTTCTCTACTTTATCCTCAAAACTTGTTATTCTAACTTCTACTTGATCCATTCTACTTGTAAGGTTTTCCCTTGAGTTATCTGATTAAGTTATTGAGTTTTCCAATTCCACCTTCATTTCAGCTTGAGTTCTTTTTAAGATTTTTATCTCTTTACTGCATTCAATTTTCAAATCCCAAATTTCCTTTGTCACTTTGTTCAAATTTTATTTGTATCACTCAGACTTTTGCTATTCTCTATCACTGAACTCACTGTTTCTGTCTTCTTTAAACTCTGACTTTTTATGTTTTTGGTTTTTCTTTTACTTTCTGTGTCACCTGTGAGCCAGAACACCAATGTGCATCTCAGGCTATGCCTGGATGTTAGATATGGTGCAGGTAGACTCGGGTCCAAAGCCTCACTAGACTGACCCAGTGAAAAAGATGTACAACCTGGGCTAAGCCTGGACGTTGAATATAGCCCATCCTAGGTGGGCTAGGGTCTGACGGACTGGCCAGACTGAACTCATACATAGGATGTGAGAACATGGCTAAGCCTAGACTTGGGAATGGCACAGGCAGACTAGGCTTAACAAACCACCAGACTGAACTCACCTTGACGATAGATATGAAGAGGGTGAACTAGGGTCCAGTGGACTCACCAGGCTGGGCTGGTGCACAGGACGTGTAACAAAGGCCAAGGCTGGAGGTCTGCATGCCTTTTAAAGGCTGGAAGTAACTCTAAACATCCTCTTACATTTGTTACTCATTTGATTTTATTTTTCTAAAATTTGTTTTATTGATACATGACAGAGGAATAAAAAGATATGGAATGCTATTAACAATACTTAATGAGCCAGAGTATCTGTTAGAATTGCTGTAGAGCAAAGGATTGTCAGTGTAGCAGAGTACTGGACACATGGGAACTGCTCAGGCAGGAGAGATCTGTTAGGCTCAGGTCAGGATCTTGTGGGAAAACCTGGGACTCTATGAAATAAATTTAGCATGAGGGGATGCCTTTGAGCATGCTGGATTTGCAGAGACCTTGGGGCTCTTAGAGCTGAATTAGAGATCTACTATTTCCCAGAAGATCCAGCATTCCTGACCGTGCTGGAATATTCTCCAGAGACAACACCCCAAAAGGCAACCTGTGCCCCATTAGAAGTAACCCCTTTCCTTCTGCTGGCACTCAGAGAATAGTTACGGTTCAAGAGAAATATCACCTGGCTGAGACAGTCCATGTAAGGAGAGAGGAGTGTACTCAGAAACAGTGGCAGGAATTAGTTTGCATGCAAGAAGAAGCAAAATAGTAACTAACTGTCATAATGGCTATTGGCAGGTCTTCAGGGTTAGGCAGACTTGTTTTCATGATAGCTTAGAAGCCAAAAAAAGCCATGTCAAATGCTGAGAGACAGGAAAATATCAAAGTTCCCCTGGCAGATGCTAAAGATATATTGGGTGTTTGGAATCACTAATGTGGGGCCTACCTTGCATAAAGTCACTATGAGTATTGCTTCCCACCCCAAATTCAAAAGTCACATTGGGAGCTTGAAGACAGTTAGGGTACTTGGGATGGCTATTCTTGGTTTTCAACTTGACTACATCTGGAATTAAATAAAACCTGTGAGGTTTTTTTCTTAAATTATTTGAAGAGATCTGTTAGGTGCAGGTCAGGATCTTATGGGAAAAGCTGGGACTCTATGAAATAAATTTAGCGCTTTTAATCTGTATCTTTTGAGTTGAGAAGGTCCACCTTTACTCTGGCCACACATGTTGTCAGCCTATACAAAGGACAGGAAAAAAAGGAAGCTTGCTCTCTCCTTTCTTGCCTTCTTGCTGTTGCTCTCACTGGCAAATCCATTCCTTCGCCAGAGCCTTGGAACCTACCTCCTCCGGATCCTGGTAGATACCGAAGACCAGTCGAGACATCCAACCTTGTAGACTGAACAACTACTGGATTCTTGGACTTTCCCTTAGTAGACAGCCATTGTTGGACTAGTTGGACCACAGCCTTAAAGCCATTCTAATAATAATGAGAGAGATTCATTCTATAAACTTCTGTTCCTCTAAAGAACCCTGACTAATACGGTGCTTATACCTGAGAACTTGGCAGATGTTAGTTATTTCCCACACCATGGCCACATACTATTTATCAGAATAAAAGATGAGAAATGCAGAAAGAAGTTCATGTGGAGATGGAGAAAGAAGTTGGAGTGATCCACTACGAAGTTGGAGTGATAATGCCATAAAAGAACACCTGGAGGCACCAGATGCTAGAAAAGCCAAGGATATATTCTTCCTAGAGCCTCTAGAGGGAGCTTGGCACCACTGACACATCGATTACAGACTTTGAACTGGGCTGAGAAAAAAAAAATCAAAAATTTTTAAGCCACCAAATTTGGGTCTTAAATACAGTTTGTTTTAACTATCACTTGAGATCCATAGAAATCCAAGAAAGGGAAACTTCAAAATTTAAAGTACTCAAATATGGGAATCCTAGAGCCAGTAAATTCAGGGGATATATGACAAACCTGATTTCAGTTTCTCTCCATTTAGTTTGATACTGGCTATAGGCTTGTTGTATATTGCCTTTACATGTTTAGGTGTGTGCCTTGTATTCTTGATGTCTCCAAGACTTTAAACATGAATGGATGTTGGATTTTTCAAATACTTTTTCAGCATCTAAGAAGATGATCTTTTGTTTTCTTCCTTCCTTCCTTCCTTCCTTCCTTCCTTTCTTTCTTTCTTTCTTTCTTTTTCTTTCTTTGTTTTTTATACACATGGGTATAAAGATGAATTGTGTCTTTAGTTTGTATTTACAAGTTAGTGGCAGTAATGATTAGAATTTGTTTTCTGAGTCTGAGGTTGGGAAACTGCCATTTGTGACCCCAAATCCAGCTGAGCAGCAAAGTGAACATGATACATAACCAAGTAGATTAATTTACATATAGTCTAGAAAACCTTTCCCTCAGGAGCAGTCCTGTTAGGCCACAGAGGAGGGCTTTGCAGCCAGTCCTGAAGATACCTGATAAAACAGGATCAGATGAATGGGGAGGAGGTCTCCCCCCTATCAGTGGACTTGGAAAGGGGCACGGTGGAGATGAGGGAGGGAGGGAGGGGCTGGGAGGGAATGAGGGAGCGGGATACAGCTGGGATACAGAGTTAATAAAATGTAACTGATAAGAAAAAAATAAAATTAAAAAAAAAAAGAAAACCTTTCCCTCAATAACAACCTAGATAGACAGAGTTGTGATGGAGCTCATAGGCATATCTGAAAAGTGGTACTATCCCCCATTCAGAAGTTGTTTGCATCCCTGGTATTTTCAACTGGTATGCTGTTAGTCCGCTTTGGGAATATAGTCTTAAAGCTACTTTTTGCCCTAGTTATGCCATTCGTCATTGCTTTTACTCCTCATAAGCCCAGGGGGACAGGTGGCTAGACTAGAAAATCTCAGGTGGGCTAGAGAAGGCACAATTATTTAAATGTCTGAACTCTAGCCCGCCCCCTTCCCAAGGCACTCAACCACCCATTCAACAGCTGGTTCTCCTGTTAACATTGCTGGACTCTGATAGGTAACATCTTCAAAGAGCAGGCACATTGATTGGTGGGACATTACGCGTGTGCATGTTACTCAGGTCTTCCCACTACTTTAGGTACAAAGGCTTCGAAGGTGGAAGGTGGAGACTGTGAGCATCTGGGTAGGCTACCCAGATTTGATTTCCACGTGAGTTCCTCAAATGATGAGATGTCTTCCGAGGGAGCAGGTCTTGGCCCAGGGTCCAATGGCAGAAAGAGGATAGCCTACCTGAGAGAATCCAAGGGGCAAGCAAGATGAAGGGAAAGATACCCTGAATAGGAGGTTGGAACCTCAGACAGTTCTCAGGAGTAGCAAGGATGAAGATTTCCTTGGTTGGTGAAGGCAGAGAAGCTCTTTGGTGGAGATCTCCTGGAAAAGTAGGGGTTGTTGGGAGGTCTTGTGGAAGGAAAGGCACCCTGGATGAAAATGTCTTAATGTCACCCTTTTAACCATCAGTGGATCCCGAAAAGGTCAGAAATGGGGAAACTATGAAAAGGAAGTAGAGTAAATATCACCATTGGGCTCCAGGGACCTCCTTCACCTGGCCAGCCACCTGTATGCTTGGAGTCATACCTGTCATCTGATGAGTTCTCTGTAACACAGATGATGAAAGTATGGATTTTTTTCCAAAGAAGGATACAAAGCCAAGTCTTGTGTAATGGAAAATTTGGAGAACAGTCAAGACATGGCACCTTTGAAGGACTGGGTGCTCTTCAGTCTTCTGTTCTTTGAGCATTAGCTGAAGTCATTCAAAATGAGCTTATTGGAAATGTCAGTGTTTCTTATTCTAAGTCACCAACCAAGAAGATTTCAAGCATAGTTTGTGGGAAAAGACCAGGCAAACCTAGCCATCTGCCTCATGCTACCTCCAAAGAGAAGACTCCCCAGCAGAAGTTCCTTGGTGACATTATCTCAAAAATAGTCACAAGAAAAAAAGCCTCAAGTCCGTTTCACAAGGATACCTTTCCTCCAATTTCAGGTTTTTCTGTGACAGGGAAATCTATAAAAACTCCCTCTGAATCCGAACAGCCAAAGTGCTAGTCTCGGAAGAAACCTGTGACAAGCAGAACAAAGGAGATGGACCTGGACCACTAGGAAGATGCAAACCTGAACAAAGAATTGGTTCTAAAGATCAAGTGAGTGTACCATATCATCTTTCCCTTTCCTTTTATCTTTTTAAGCTTTCCCAGACTCATTTTGCTCATATGTATCAAGACTGTCATTAGAATTTTATTTTGAAGTTATTTCAATAGATTCAAATACTTAATATGTGTTTTGATATTTTCTCAACACTTTACACAATGGGAGCATCTTCACTGAGCAGACGGTAAGTGTGAGCATGGGATAAGAGGAACTATAGGAAGAAGGTGGGGTTGGAAGCTCTTTGAGGCTACCCAATACCTTAATGTTTGAGCGGATCCTAATTTCTACTGCCTTCCTAAAAATGGCCCTGGAATTTCTCAGTTCTCCAGTTGCCTTCTAGGTTAACCTAAGAAGACAGTGCTCATGAAGTCCTTATTCTTTGTCTTACCCAAGCTGGGGGTGGGAAATAACAGGAATCTAACACAGAAATTCTTAATTTAGCTTCCAGCACACAAGCCAAAACCATCTTGCCTGCTAATGAAAGGAGTTGCTGGTGGGAATGTAAACTTATACAACCACTTTGGAAATCAATCTGGCACTTTCTCAGACAATTAGGAATAGAACTTCCTCAAGATCCAACTATACTACTTCTAGGCATATATACAAAAGATGCTCAAGTATACAACAAGGACATTTGCTCAACCATGTTTGTAGCAGCTTTATTTGTAATAGCCAGAATCTAGAAACAACTCAGATGTCCCACAATGGAGGAATGGATACAGACATTGTGGTACATTTACACAAAGGAATACTACTCAGCAATTAAAAACAAGGGAATCATAAAATTTTCAGGCAAATGGTGGGATCTAGAAAAGATCACCCTGAGTGAGGTATTCCAGAAGCAGAAAGACCCACACAGTATATACTCACTTATAAGTGGATAGTAGACCTATAATATAGGATAAACATACTAAAATCTGTATACCTAAAGAAGCTAAGCAGGAAGGAGGTTCCTGGGTAAGATGATCAACCCTTACTCAGAAAGACAAACGGGATGGACATTGGAAGAAAGAGAAAACAGGAAACAGGACAGGAGCCTACCACAGAGGGCTTCTGAAAGACTCTACACAGCAGTGTATCAAAACAGATGCTGAGACTCTTAACCAAACTTTGGGCAGAGTGCAGGGAATCCTATGAAAGAAGGGGGAGATAGTGGGACCTGGAGAGGACAGGAGCGCCACAAGGAGAGCAGCAGAGCCAAAATATCTGGGCACAGGTGTCTTTTCTGAGGCTGATACCCCAACCAAGAACCATTCATGCAGATAACCTAGAACCCCTGCTCAGATGTAGCTCATGGCAGCTCTGTATCCAAGTGGGTTCCCTAGTAAGGAGAACAGGGACTGTCTCTGACATGAACTCAGTGGTAGGCTCTTTGACCAACCTCCCACTGAGGGGGGAGCAGCCTTACCAGGCCACAGAGGAGGACAATGTAGCCAGTCTTGATGAGACCTGATAAGCTAGGGTCAGATGGAAGGGGAGGAGGACATCCCTTATCAGTAGACTTGGAGAGGGGGAATGAGAGGAAATGAGGGAGGGAGGGTGAGGTTGGGAGGGAATGAGGGAGGGGGCTACATATGGGATACAAAGTGAATAAACTGTAGTTAATATAAAAAAGAAAGGAGTGGACAATACTGGGAAACTCCAAGACCAAGTCATGTCAAATTCTGGGACAGTCCATGGTCCAGGGCAATGTCAGACTTAGAATGTCCCCACACTAGGGTAAGTCTAGAGGGTTTAGTTAAGAGGGTAGGTGAATATAGAAAACCAACTCTATTTATTTCAGGGCTTCAGCCTTGCTCTAAGACTTTTCTACTTCCTCAGACAACTCTCCATATAAGATGGTGTACTGGGGATGACCCTTAGCCAGAGTTCTTGGGAGAGCAGCTCAGATAGAAGAGAAATACTGAACAAGCACTACTACAAAAATGAGGCTATCCTACTGCAGACACTATCAGGTCCCTTCTGCCATTCTCCCAAGCATACATGATATAGCTTACGTTCTATTTCAGGTGACCATGGACCATCTATTAATCTTTCACAACAAGGAAAAAAAATCAAATGCATCCTGAAACATGGTGCTGCCCTCAGGTAATCTCCTTTAAAATAAGCACTGGGGTTTTCATCCAGATTATACTGACTCATGTAGCCCTTTCTCATCTTCATATAGGTAGGGTGTCCAAATGTCTCTAAAACAACAGTTCTCAACCTGTCGGTCATGACTCCTTTGGCAAACATCTATCTACAAAAATATTCACATTATGATTCATATGAGTAACAAAATTAATTACGAAGTAGCAATGAATATAATTTTATAGTTGGGGGTCATTACAACATGAAGAATTGTATTAAAGGGTCACAGAATTGGGAAGTTGGGAACCCTGTCATAAAGGGACTATTCCAGTCTAGCCTTGAGCTATTAGATAAGGAATAGAGACAGAGATGGATGGGTGGGATGGGGAAAGAGAGGAGGTAAGAATATACTAACCATTTCCTTTTCTTTCATCTGCTGAGATAGTGTCCTATACTAGAGAAGAAAATTGACAACCTTAAAAATAAAACTATAGCAGATAAGGACCAGGGTATCCTAATGCAAAATTTGGGTATTACTGGGCTGGGCTTGGGAATATAGGTAGTTGTTAAGGACCACTACTTCTTAGGAGATAACTTGAAACCTTGGCCCTAAAGTCTTTCATATAGTCATTTTATGTCCACCTTCTTTCCCATTTGTCCATCCATCCATCCATCCATCCATCCATCCATCCATCCATCCATCCATTCACCTATTTATATCCACTTGTATACTTCACCAATTAGTCCTAGCGGTCTTTCAGTGTCCTTGAAGATACTGATTTATTGTTTCTTTTTTGTTTGGCAAGGAGTAGACTGGTATTTACAGGTTCTAAATGACTGATGATAAGCACAAAAATTTAGGAACTACTTATACATTGTATTCTTATTTGGAAAACAAGCCTATCTTTAGCAGGTGATATGTGGGAGGGTAGGTTCTAGAGCTGTATGCCACCAAGTTTGAATGAGGTGTTGGGGTTGTTGGGCTAGGCATGTGCCATGGAGTGAAAGGAGGATTTCTCGTTCCCTGTGCCTTGAGTGTTTAATTGTGTTTATTTCTATTTCAGTGGCCATTCAATGCTTCATTGACAAGTTCCAGTTGATATGAAAAGTACACATTCTCTGTCCTTTCCTATAATCTTAGCCCTTAAGGAGGGGTGGGGGCTGGCCTCCCAGTGAAGCTGCTTCTTGACTCTATTCCCTTTTTTTGACAGGTTGAATATAGAATTCTCATACCTGAAGAAGCTGATATCCTTTGAGTTGAGGAGCTACAACCATGCTAAGTTTGTTTCTGCCACATCTCCAAATAAAGCCCTGTTGTGTTGCACTGCATCACCTCTCTTGACGATGACTTTTGCCCTTAACCCATTACAATTTGCGATTAGTATACTCAGATTCTGCCATTTTCTCTGTTGGGGAGCCAAGGCCATTTTTTGAGCAGAAGCCCTGAAATCTGGCCAAAGTAACAAAGAAGTGGAGGCGGCATGGCTCTAGAGGATCCTCCACGCACTCTGCTGTTCTTATGTTCTCTCTCTCTCTCTCTCTCTCTCTCTCTCTCTCTCTCATCATATATCTCATCCATCACTGATATCATCTACCTTACAAATAAGAATAGACCTTGCTGCTACAGTTCCTTCCCATGGGGGAGACATAGGCAGTATCCACTCCTTCTCCTAAGGTCCCAAGAGTAAACTAAGGCATGATTCTACCAAAGTTCACTCTAGACTTAACAAATAATGAGTTTATTAAGCTTTCATATAGATCATTGGTGAGGGGATACTTATGGGAGTGTGGGAACTTCTTTCCAAGCTACACTTGGAAAGCTTTACCCAGAAGGAATGAGGACTTTCCCATAGCCACATAGATGGAGCTCCTGTTCTAATTTCCCCAACTAGATAGATACAGATAAATGTGTGTGTGTGTGTGTACTCTATTCCCTCCCTCCAAGCCCCATGTAGAATTTCCAGTTGCTGGAGATTATCTGGATACTGGGGATGTGTGTTTGTGAGCCATCAACAAGTTCAATTGGGATATCTTTTGTAAGGGAGGTATTAGTCATGGTTCTCAAGTATGTGTTTATGTATGTACGAATGTTTGTAAGTTGCCCAGCTAGTCCAACAATGGAGCCAAAACCAATGAAAAGTCTAAAAATTCAACAGTTGTTCAGTCTAGGAGCTTGTATGTCTCAGATGTTCTTTAGTATACACTGGAATCCCAAACAGGTAGGAACTAATACCACTGAAGAGATGGACTTGCCAGCAAGAGAGAGGGCAAGTCCTTTATATAAGCTTACAGCTGAAGATGTGCCCTGGAATAAAGGTGGATCTTCCCACCTCAAAAATCCAGATTAAAGGTAAATTTTCCCACCTTAAATGATCTAATTAAGAAAAGACCTTCAGGTGAACCCAGGCACTTGGGTTTTAGATAATCACAGATGTATTCAAGCTGATAAACAAGAATATCCATCACAGAGGGCATAGCTGAATTCCCAAATATAGCTGTTGCTTGGCTCATACTTGTGACAGAACATCAACACATACAATTCTAGAGTGGCATTCCTTCTTTCTACTCCTCACTGGTGTCTTTATTTTGGTTACCCCCTTCTATGGTTTTCTCTGCCATAGAAACATCTTGCATCTCTTCCCTGGCTTGAATTTGATCAGCCTCTCCTACATAGTGATTTCAAAAATGCATTTGAAATTATTTTCCTCCTTCCTGGGCACAATTCTTTTCCCAATTTTTCTCTAGTGTTCCCATACTTGTGGATAACTCATCCAAAGCCTGTACATTTCCTCACTCTATCTGTCACTGTCACTTCTGCTTCCTTAGGTTCAGTGGAGAAGTGAAGACAGAATTCATATCATTGTGGATTATAAGGAAAGATATGAACCTCTTTTGGTGACTAGATCAACTTGGGAGGGAAAGGTGCATAGAAAGTTATAAATGAAGGGCTAAGTGGTGTGAAATTCACATACTTTGTGTCCCCACCATGCATACCACTTCCAGCCCTGGCCCAGGCTATACTTTTGTCAATCTGCCACCCAAGCCTGGCCTGACACATGCACACTGAGCACTAGGCCTCTGGCCAAGTCTGTATATCTGTATACTAAGACGAGTGTTTTCTTTGTTCTATTGTCCCATTGTACTTCATTTAAACAAGTTCAATTATAAAATAATTAAGAATTTCATAGGAACCTGAGTTTTGACAAAGATGCCAAAACCTTACAATAAAAAACAGATAGCATCTTCTAGAAATTGTGCTGGTCTAAGTGATGTCTACATGTAGAAAAATGCAAATTGATTCATATCTATCACCCTGCACAAAACTAAAGACCAAGTGGATCAAAGATCTCAGCCTAAAAACAGAAACACTAAATCTATTGGAAGAAAAAGTGGGGAAGAGCCTCAAGTTCATTGGCACAGGAGACAATTTCCTGAACAGAACACCAACAGCTCAGGCTCTAAGATCTAAAATCAATAAATAAGACCTCATGAAACTGAAAAGCTTCTGTAAAGCAAAGAACACTGTCAACAGAACAAAACAGCAGTCTACAAAATGGGAAAGGATTTTCACCAATCCTATATCTGACAGAGTGCTAATATCCAAAATATATAAAGTATTCAAGAAATTAGACACCAACAAACCCAACAATCCAATTAAAAATGGGGTACAGAGCTAAGCAGAGAATTCTCAACAGAGGAATATCAAATGGCAGAGAAACACTTAAAGAAATGCTCAACATTCTTAGTCATCAGGGAAATGCAAATCAATACAGCTCTGAGATTCCATCTTACACCCATCAGAATGGCTAAGGTCAAAAACTCAAGTGACAACACATGCTGGACAGGATGTGGAGAAAGGGGAACCCTCCTCCATTGCTAGTGGGAATGTGAACTTGTACAACCACTTTGGAAATCAGTCTGGTGGTTTCTCAGAAAATAGGAAATCTACCTACTTCAAGATCCAGCTATACCACTCCTGGGCATATACCTACCATTCAATAAGGACATTTGCTCAGCTGTGTTCATAGCAGCTTTATTTGTAATAGCCAGAATCTGGAAACAACTTACATGTTCCGCAATGGAGGAATGGATACAGAAATCGTGGTACATCTACTCAGCTATTAAGGAAATCATGAAATTTGCAGGCAAATGGTGGGAACTAGAAAAGATCATCTTGAGTGAGGTATCCCAGAAACAGAAAGACAGGCATGATATACACTCACTTATAAGCAGATATTAGCTGTATAATACAAGATAGCTATCTTCAGACCTAAAGAAACTAAACACTAAGGAGGAACCGAAGGAAAAGGCTTAAATCTCATTCAGAATGGCAAACAGGATAGACACCAGAAGTGGTAGAAGAGAGGAAACAGGATGGAAGCCTGTTTTAGAGGGTCTTCTTAAAAGCCTCCACCTGATAAGGGATCAAAGCAGATGCTGAGACTCATGGCCAAATTTGGGGAGAGCACAGGGAGTCTTATGGAAGAAGAGGGGTATGGCTATAGAGGGACATGGAGGGGACAGGAGCCCCACAAGGAGACCAACAAAGCTAAAGTTTCCCAGCCCAGCGGGTCCTGCAGAGACTGAGACACCAACTGAGGACAATGCACAGCAAGGACCTAGACGCCCTGCTCAGATGTGGCCTATTGGCAGCTCAGTCTCCACGTGGATCTCTGAGTGAGGGGAGCAGGGGCTGCCTCTATCCTGAACTGGGTTGACTGCTGTCTGATCACTCGCCCCTGTGATGTGGCCTTGCCAGGCCATGGAGGAAGAGGATGGATGCAGGCAGTTCTGATGAGACTTGACAAGCTATGGGCAGATGGCAATGGTGGAGTATTCTCCCTTTCAGTGGACTAGGGTAAGGGGATGGGGGGGGAAGAGGGAGGATGAGTGGGACTAGGAGAAGTTTATAAAGGGGGCTTCAACTGGGATATATAATGAATAAACTGTGAAAAAATAAAATTAAAAAAGAATTTAGGCGTTAGCCTGGGTCAAAGAAATATTTTCTGGGAATTATATAAGGTACATTTTCAATTGAGATATTTACTGATAAGATGAAATAGTTCATTCATAATCTCCCTCTCTAGTTTTTTATGTTTTGTGGTGTCATATCTATATTAAACTTTATGTTTTTAGTAAAGAGTAATTAGAGATATGATTTCTGCCACTAGAACCTATGAAAAATTGTAGAGTATATATATATATATATATATATATATATATATATATATATACTTAAAATTAGTGGTTGTCAACCTTCCTAATACTCTGACTCCTTAATACAGTTCCACATGTTATGGTGAACCCAAACCATAACTTTATTTTCATTGTGTTACTTCATAACTGTAATTTTGATACTGTTATGAATTGAACTGTTATGAATTGCACTGATAAGCAGATGGTCTTTGGACACACCTGTGATAGGATCTGTTGAGGACACACCTGTGATAGGATCTGTTGACAGCTCCCCGCCCCCGCACGGGTTGCGACCCATAGACTGAGAAACACTGACTTAAATCCTACCACAAGTATTTTGAAGTATCACACTGGATCTGCATAAATGAAATAGAGGTATTATTTTGGTGCTGCCATTTAGCAAGGCCAGGAAATTATAGTACCTTTAACCACAAAATACCCTTTTTGGTATAATTGTAACAACAAAACAAAAAACACTGTATTGATTGATCTTAAATAAAAAAAGAAAATCACCACACGTATTTTGAATGCACTCTCCCAGCTCCCCACTGTACTTCCCTTTTCATGCTCCCATCCCTTCTCATCCAACTGCGAGATTACTTACTTTTTGCCCTGTCTAGTCTAGTTTGTGTTGTCCAGCTAGTAAAGGGGCCTCTCCCGGTATGAGTCTACCAGTGCTCAAATAATTAAAAATAAAAAGATGACTCTCCCTCTCTCAGTACCTTATCAAATGGCAGTCACTCCTCAACTACTGGTGAGATTGTGTGTCTACCTTCTTCTTTTTAATATAATATGCAGTCTATGGAACCCATATTCTTTGATAACCTGTTGTATTCATTGAGGCTATAGACAATATGGCTTAAAGACAGACCTTCATCATCTAGAAACAATTCTGGGCATAGGGGTGCCTATAAGTGATTGACAGACTATATAGAATCTCAAGAAGTTATTGGTAATATTGATCTTCAAATAAGATGAACCTCCTTCCAAAGCTTTTTCAAAATTTTTATTTAACATGTAAGGTTGTTTTGTCTGCATGTATGTCTGTGTACCATGTACATACCTGGCCCAAAGAAGCCAGAACAGGGCATTGGATCCCCTAGGACTGGTGTTATAGACAGTGGTGAACTAACATGTGGGTGTTGGGAACCCAATCTGAGTCCTCTGGAAAAGTGACCAGTGCTCTTAACCTCTGAACCGCCTCCTCAGCCACTGCCAAAGCTTTTAAAATGGATGACTCTGGGGTTATTATGTTCCAATTTTCTAAGCAACTACATTTCCAAGAGGAATGAACATAGTGTCTAATTCTCTGAATGATCTAAAAAGTAAAGGAGAAGCCATTCTTCAAAGAGCCAAACAAGGAAGCCAAACAAGGAAACATTATCTTCGAGTAAGGGTCGGGCCTTTTCCAACCCTTCAGTGGCCCTTTCAAATGGAGTACTATCCAATGACAGTACCAGTAATAATTGGCATTCTTGCCAAAGAGGCAATTATGTAAACTCTGTGTTAATAATTACTTGATTACTACTCAAGCCACTGGACTTGAGTCAATAAGGGAGGAAGTTCAGATCCCTGAGGATGATTAGTATAAAGAGCAGAAGCACAGAGAATTTGACCAATGGTCTTGTATTAGTCAGGGTTCTCTAGAGAAACAGAATTTACAGGATGAACATATGTGTGTGTGTGTGTGTGTGTGTGTGTGTGTGTGTGTGTGTGTGTAATTTATTAGTATGACTTACAGGCTGTGGTCCAGCTAGTCCAACAATAGTTGTTTACCAATGCAAGGTCCAAGAATACACTGGAATCCTTAAGAAGTATGCTCTAACACAGTGGAGGGAAGGACTTACTAGAAAGGTGAAAGCAAACAGGCAAAGAGCAAATGATTCCTTCTTCCCTGCAGGCTTCCAGCAGAAGGCATGGCCCAAATTACAGGTGGGTCTTCCCACCTCAAAGATCCAGATTACAAGTGGATCTTCCCACTTAAAATTAAGCAAAGTTCTCTCAAAGGTGTGCCCTTCCATTTTAGGGTTTTAGTCAATTCCAAATGTAGTCAAGCTGACAACCAATCACAGGTCTTATAGAGTCCTTTGCTACTAAAACCTGTTTGCTACATTCAGTACCAGCTGTGATGGCCAGACTCATGTAATTCTTCAGTTATTTCCCCCTTAATAGATTGGGAAAGGCAGAGGAGGTTGTATTAGCTACTTTTCTACTACTGTACCAAGGCAATTTACAGAAGGAAGGGTTTGTTTAGGTTTATGCTTCCATAGGGATACAAATTCATTACCATCACAGGTGACAGACATAGCAACAGGCAGGGTGGCTGGAGCAATAACCTGAGAGTTCACAGCTTGAACTGTACACACAAAGCAAAGCAAAGAAACTGGGCATATCTTCTGAAACCTCAAAGAATGTCACCAGTGACATACGTACCACAGAGGTTTTCTGATTTAAGGTAAATTACCTGGTTCTTGCTTATACCCTCTTCATAAGGCTCAGTTCATTTCTTTCAGAGAGTAAATTGAGAAATGGAGATAAGATCCTATAGAGGGAATTAAAAGCAACATGGTTTTGGCACCATGTCTGTTCTTTGCTTTCCTAAAATCACCTCATAGATTCCTCCTGTTTGTTGGCTTTTGCAGTGGATTATTCCTATTTAGGCTGGAAATGCACTGCCTCTAGTAAAGCTAAGATCTCGGACTTATGCTTAATGGACTCTGTTCACCACCAAGGTAACTGTCTCCAGATGGCAATATGTAGGCACATCTACGGTCAGGGTTTATGGTGACTTGTCTGCCCCAAGTTACAAAGCACCAGTTAAAGTTATAATTCAGACAACTATGACAAGATTCCTGGAGGCAGATATCTTGTGTTTCAGGTAAGTTGCATAGGCTCCTTTTTCCTAATTTTCATATAAGAACTGTCATCAAAGAATCATATCACCGCTGGGTTATCAAGGCGGTTCTACCATAGTGTTGTGTGAGAAACTTTTCCTGGGAAGATGCAACAGAAAGACAGCTCACGATAGTCCAAAGTAATGACTGTACTACCGTCCAAGCTGTGAACTAAATTTTTGATTGGTGATGCTAACAGGACAATGGGCCAGGGCCTACTTAACTAGGACATGCATTACTGAAAAGCAGCATCACCAAAAAAGCCCATCCTAACATAGGTGATGACTCACAAAAGCTGCAACCCTGAAGCTTCTCAGCATAGGTTGCAGGCAGCTTGTATCAGTCCCAGAGATCTAGTCTCTCCAGCTCAGCTGATCAGAGTCTCCTCCTCCAGCAGTTGTTTACTGCTTCTACAAAGCCTTTTAGCATATTGCGAGTTTCATCTTTTTTAGACATGTGATGTTTGTTTCCCTCTTGAGTCTCATGAACCTGCCCATACCTTCTGGGAGCAATGTTTCAGTTTGTAGGAAATTGCCATATAACCCTTGGGTTATGTCTGCTAGAGTAAATTTGATTAATGACATCTAGCTAATCATGAACATGCTCCCCAGTAGTGTCCTCTAAGCTAAGTAAACTATACTTGGGGCGGGGGGATGAAATAAATAGCAGTGTTGAAGATGGAATAATGATGTAAAGATGGTCCAGATTTATCAAGTAGTGAAGCTTAATAACATAAAAGACAACCTACATAAGCCAATGGGATCCTTCACATTTTGACAGGGAGATTATTTGGTATGAAATATGCAAATAAGAACCCAAAGTGATTTAAGGGACTCTTCTATTAAGACAGTACAGTCAACTATTATCTTCATACATCATGTTTCGATAAATGGATTTGACTCAAGGCCTAGATAAGAGCTCCCAGGGCCACACCATAGCATTCAGAACCACAAATTTTAAAAGGGGGCTGAAGAAATATTTCAGTGGTCAAGAATACTGGCTGCAAATTTCATGATTTCCTCATTTTTAATTGCTGAATAGTATTCCATTGTGTAAAAATACCACAATTTCTGTATCCATTCCTCAACTGAGGGACATCTGGGTTGTTTCCAGGTTCTGGCTATTACAAATAAAGCTGCTACAAACATGGTTGAGCAAATGTCCTTGTTGTGTAACCTGAGCATATTTTGGATATATGCCTAGGAGTGGTATAGCTGGATCTTGAGGAAGCGCTATTCTTAATTGTCTGAGAAAGTGCCAGATTGATTTTCAAAGTGGATGTACCAGTTTACATTCCCACCAGCAATGGAGGAGGGTCCTCCTTTCTCCACATCCTCTCCAGCATGTGTTGTCACTTGAATTTTTTATTTTAGCCATTCTGATGGGTGTAAGGTGAAATCTCACAGTCGTTTTGATTTTAATCTCTCTGATGTCTAAGGACATTGAGCATCTCTTTAAGTGATTCTCTGCCATTCTGTATTCCTCTATTGAAATCTATACACCTAAAAAAGATAATCAAGAGAGCAGACATGGGGTAAGATGATCAATCCTCATTTAGAAAGACAGATGGGATGTGCATTGAACGTATGACAGGAGTCTACTGAGCGCATCTGAAAGACTCTAACTAGCAGTGTTTTCAAAGCAAAGACTCATGACCAAACCTTTGGCAGAGTACAGGGAATCATAAGAAAGAAGGGGAGTTAGTCTGATGGGGAAAGGATAGGAGCTCCACAAGGACCAAATATATCTGAGCACAGGGTCTTTTCTGAGACTGACATTCAACCAAGGACCATGTATGGATATAACCTAGAACCTCCACTCAGATGTAGCCTGTGGTAGCTCAGTAACCAATTGGTTTCCCAAAGTGAGGGGAACAAGGACTATTTCTAACAGGAACTCAATGACTGGCTCTTTGGCCTCCCCACCCCCGAAGTGAGGAGCAGTCCTGTTAGGCCACAGAGGAGGGCTTTGCAGCCAGTCCTGAAGATACCTGATAAAACAGGATCAGATGAATGGGGAGGAGGTCCCCCCTATCAGTGGACTTGGAAAGGGGCACGGTGGAGATGAGGGAGGGAGGGAGGGACTGGGAGGGAATGAGGGATCGGGACACAGCTGGGATACAGAGTTAATAAAATGTAACTGATAAAAAAAATAAAATGTAACTGATAAGAAAAAAATAAAATTCAAAAAAAAAAAAAAAGAGAATTCTCTGTTTAGCTCCATACCCCATTTTTTAATTGGATTGCTTGATTTATTGCTTTTTAACTTCTTTAGTTCTTTATATATTCTGGATATCAGCCTTCTGTCAGATATAGGGTTGGTGAAGATCCTTACCCAGTCTGTAGGCTATCGTTTTGTTCTGACAACAGTGTCTTTTGCTTTACAGAAGCTTTTCAGTTTCATGAAGTCCCACTTATTGATTGTTGATCTTAGGGCCTGTGCTGTTGGTGTTCTGTTCAGGAAGTTGTCTCCTGTACCAATGAGTTCTAGTGTTATGACGATTTAGTTTTATGATGATCCACTTGGACTTTAGTTCTGTGCAGGGTGATGAATATGGATCTATTTTCTTTTTCTTTTTCTTTTTCTTTTTTCTTTTGCATATAGACATGCAGTTGGACCACCATTTGTTGAAGATGCTGTCTTTTTTTCATTGAATGGTTTTGGCTTCTTTGTAAAAAATCAAGTATTCATAGGTGTGTGTGTTTATTTCTGGGTCTTCTATTTGGTTCCATCGATACTCCTTTTTGTTTCTATACCAATACCATGCAGTTTTTATTACTATTGCTCTGTAGTACAGCTTGAGGTCAGGGATGGAGATACCTCCAGATGCTCTGTTGTTGTCAGGCAAATGGTGCGATCTAGAAAAGATCATTCTGAGTGAGGTATCCCAGAAGGAGAAAGACACACATGGTATATACTCACTTATTTAGACCTATAAGATATGATAAACAAAATGAAATCTATACACCTAAAGAAGATAAACAAAAAAGAGGATCCGGGGAAAGATGATCTACCCTTACTTAGAAAGACAAATGGGATGGGCATTGGATGTAGGAGAAAACAAGTAACAGGACAGGAGTCTACCATAGAGGGCCTCTGAAAGAGTATTAAGAGTATCAAGAGTGCTGGAATGCTAGTAAATTTAGGTATGCCCTGGTTACTCGCATGCCTCACTGCGTGCCTGTGCCCGTTGATGCCCCTCACGCTATGACTCTTTTCAGACAGAAAAGGGATCTTGGAACTACAGCCACCATTGTTACTACCATCTCATTAGTGGCTGTTGGAGCTACCGCCGGGGCATTAGCCATGAGTCATACTGGGCAGACTGCTCAGACCCTGAACAATCATTTAGCCAATGTAGCTCATGCCTTAGTTGTACATAAAGGAATTAATGCTCAACTAAAAGGAAGCTTGATGGTGTTCAATCAGAGGATTGACCTCGTGCAGGAGCAAATTGATACCCTATGGCAAATTGCTCAACTTGGCTGTCAATGAAAATATGCTGGACTTTGAGTCACTAGCATGTAACATGAGAATTTTTCCTGTGCTGCAAATCTGTCTAAACAATTGTCGAGCTATATTTTAGGTAATTGGACTGGAGAATTCGATACTACGATGGAGCAGCTGAGAGTGGCCATTGTCACAGTAAATTCTACCAGAGTGGACGCAGGACTAGCCACAGGATTATCATCATGGATTGCTGCAGCCATGAATCATCTGAAGGAATGGGCGGGCATGGGAGCGTTAGCAGGCCTTCTGGTGTTGGTCTCCTTGGTTTGCCTGTGGTATATATGCAAGATTAGAGTCTCACAACAGAGTAATGCAGCCATGACCATTCAGACATTTACAGCCATTGAAGCAGGACAGTCTCCCCAAGCAAGGTTGGCTACCATAAAAAGCTAAAATGTTATGCTCAGGATGCGAGGCTAAGCACTGCACTCAGGGTCAGCCGCTTTGGACCCAGAGAAGAGCATGTCTGGTTGCATGCGGGTTGATGCCCCAGGTCCCGCCTCTGAGAAAAAGGTATCGGACGGGTCTGATGCTCTTTGGGTGGATGACACCTAAATGAACATCGGTACAAAGTCCCAATTTATTTCTAATATCAGAGATCAGACCTCTACTCTTGCCTGATGCGTCTAAAACAAAAAGGGGGAACTGTAGAGAGCAGCGTAATGCCGTGCCTTAAAGATGGAGCTGGTTTCCGCCTTCCACCTTCCCGATGGTGAGTGCTCTCTGTCACGAACAACTCCACATTTGGCTAAGGCTGAGGATCTGGCTTGCTTCCATGTATGTGGACCTATCTGCATTGCCCACGTGGCACGCCTGGGTTGGCTACCCAGAGGCTATTTAAGCTGTGGGCTGGCTTTCCCCAGGGTCCGAGGATTGTTCAAGGTTCCTGAATAAACTGCATTGAAAAAAAAAAAAGGAAAAAAAAAACGTTATGAAGTTAAATTGACCTAACAATAACTAAAGCATTTAAAATACACAATTCAAGAAACTTTTGTATATGATCATAACAACAGCATAGATTTAGAACATTTCCTTCATCCAAGCAAATTTTCCCTTGTTTGTCTGTATTTAGATATTGTAGAAACTACTAAGGTATTTATTAGGTTAAGGACATTCCTTTCTATTACTAATTTATTTGGAACATTTATCATGAAGTTAGTTGAACTTTGGCTTATACACTTGTGTTCATTTTTATGCTATTAATATTAATTTTTGAATGGTAGACTAATCTTTTGTAAAATGTATATACTACCTCACTACATAGAATAATGTTATTAGACTTGGTTTGCTAATTTTAAAAGACTTTTGTGTCCTTGCTCATGAGAGAATGTTAATTTGAAAAAAAAAAAAGAGTATCAAGAGTATTAGCAGTGTATCAAAGCAGATACTGAGACACATAACCAAACCTTGGGCAGAGTACAGGGAATCATATGAAAGAAGGGGGAGTTAGTATGACCTGGAGAGGACAGGAGCTCCACAAGGACCAAATATATCTGGACTCAGGGGTCTTTTATGAGTCTGTTTCTCCAACCAAGGACCGTGTATAGCTATAACCTAGAATCCTTGCTCAGACGTAGCCCATGGTAGCTCAGTATCCAAGTGGGTTTCCCTAGTAAGTGGAACAGGGACTATTTCTGACATGAACTCAACGGCAGGCTCATTGACCTCCCCACCACCCAAGGGAGGAGCAGCCCTGCTAGGCCACAGAGGAGGACTTTTAGCCATTCCTGAAGATACCTGATAAAACAGGGTCAGACGGAAGGGGAGGAGGTCCTCCCCTAGCAGTGGACTTGGAAAGGGGGAGGAGGAGATGAGGGAGGGAGGGTGGGATTGGGAGGGAATGAGGGAGTGGGATACAGCTGGGATACAAAGTTAATAAAATGTAACTCAAAAAAATAAATAAATAAAATAAAAATAAAAAAGAACACTGGCTGCTCTTGAACAGGTTAGATTTTCAGCATCCACATGTCATCTCCCAACCATTTAATTCCATTTCTAGGGGATCCAATGCCCTCTTTCAGCCTCTGCAGGTACCAGGCACTTAGGTGACACACAGATATCCATGCTGCCTTCTTTTAAAATCTTATCATGTTCTGGCAACTTTAAAGCTGGAATATTGAGCAAGAAGGGCTTTTGATAATTAAAAGCCTCTTGTTTTTCTTTACAAGATATGAGGGGCTCAGCTGTTATGTTCTTTTAAGTATTTATACAGAGACTTAGCCATGAATTTGTATTGAGGAAACAAAAAAACCAACAGAAGACTACTAATTAAAAAAATAAAACTGAGGTTGGAAAGATGTCTCAGCCATTAACAGCACTGGCTGCTCTTCCAAAGAATCAGGGTTCAATTCTTAGCACCCATATGGCAGTTCACAACTGTTTCAGGGGACCTGATACCCTCACACAGACATACATGCAGGCGGAACACCAGTGTATGTAAAATACAAATAAACCATTAATTTAAAAAAAATCCTAAGCTGTTTTCTAGTGCTAGCAATTGTAAGGGACTAAATGGCTTAAATATAATTCCCCCAAGAACTTATGCCTTAGAGGAAAAATTAATGCTAGATATAATGCCTTGTATAATAATAATTGGGTTCTGGGCTTAGAAATTAGATATCCTCTGTCAACTAAGAGATTTAGTGGCCTATTTTTAAGGAAGGAGAGCAAAGAAAAAGATCATCAAGTGTTTGTAAAATTACTACCTAAAGTTGTATAAATATCACAGTCATTTAGGTTCCTTGCTAGGAGACCTGTCTAAAAATAACTAAATGACTACAAAGCCTCAATGAAGAACAGTCAAAGGTAAGTTTTTTTTTTTTTTTTTTTTTTTTTTTTTTTTTTTATTCCAACCTTATCTGCTAGTCTACTCAAAGCCAAAAAGGAAACTGAGACTTCGGAGCTGGTATAGGGACAAAGTTATCTTTCATATTTAGGACTATAAAATATTTTGTATCAGAAGGAATTGAGTTTAACAAAGTATAAGGGTTCAGAACCAGTGGGTACATAGGATTAACAGTTTCATTCGTAGCATTATACCATCTAATAGTCTTCACTAGATTTTTTTTAAACATCCAGACCAGAAATATTACAGGATAACTAGTAGAGAGCTAGAAGACATTGTAGTTGAACTTCTCAGTTAGGGGCTGTAGGCATGGTGTGGAGAAGGCTAAAGATAAGTGTGTGCTGCAGGTAGCAAACCTTTGGAACCTGGCCAGTTTTATCATTTGACCCAGATGTTGAACATGGAACAGTAGAATTAGTGTGTGTGTGTGTGTGTGTGTGTGTGTGTTTTCCCTGCTGTGTTTCGGTCTTTCTTTGTTCTAAGACTTCCTTTACATCCTGATTTTTCCATTTCTGCTATTATATGTTGGAACCATATAAATTGGTCGGGTTTATTTTTAGTAGACAAGATGTTCTTTTTGAAATTTGAGTATAAATATTTATTACATAATTGATTGAAATTTTAATTTTTATAACTAATTGCCATAAATTTGGTAATATATTATGTAATGTTACAGAATATGCCTGTTGTTATTGTAGTTCGCAGAGTTCACAACTGGGTAAGACTGTTGATTGACTGTTGACTGTTTCCATCAAAAGTGTGCATGGGCTAATGCTTCCAGGTCAATACCAGCTTGATTTCTCTATGTCCTATGATTCAAGTACACGGTGTCTTCAGCAATGGGGGTCTTACCATCAAGTTCTGAAGGTAAACAAGTGTGATAAAAATAGCATGTATTGTTTTGAGGACATAGGGGACCCAGGTTATAATTTACATCTGGCAGTGGGCTTTATGTTTGACAGCTTATGGTATCTGGAAGAGACATTATATTTCTACATAAGGTCATTCTGTGTGTGTGGGTGTGTGTGGGGGTGGATGGGGTGGTGTTTTACAGGAAGCTTCTAAGGTGTCAGGTTGCCATATAGCTTTTTCAAAGATCTTCAGGATTAGTTATTCATCTTCATACCTCATCTTCTTCCCTGTCCTTGTATCCTCCACCCCCGCTTAAGCATTTATGGCTCATTATTCTCCTTTCTTACTTTAGACCACCTGTTTTCCACTATCTCCACTTTTTAAAAAAATGTACCCCTATAGTCATTTTCTAGTTTCCTGACTTCTGTAGGTACTTCACTTTTAAAATGCATATCTAAAGCTTCAAAGCTGAGATTCACATATGAAAAAGAAGCAGCAGCATTGGTATTTCTAGGTCTGGATTATCTGGCTCAGAATGGTTGTTTCCATTTCTAACCACTTACTTTCAATTTTCATTTTTCTTTACAACTAACTAATATACTGTTATATATATATATATATATATATAGAGAGAGAGAGAGAGAGAGAGAGGAGAGAGCACAGCAGCAATGAACTTGGCTGAGTAAGTATCTCTAGTAGAATGTAGAATCCTTTGAGAATATACCCAGGAGTAATAGAGCTGGTTCATATATCTATTTCTAGCATTTGGGAAAACTCCACACTGGTTCCCATAGTAGCTATTACAGTTTGAATGCCTACCAATAGTGAATAAATGTTCCTTTTAAGCTAATAACCATTTCAGCATTTGCTACTACTACTATTATTTATTCTTTTTTAATTTTTTTTAGTTTTTTTTTTATTTTTTTTATCAGTTACATTTTATTAACTCTGTATCCCAGCCGTGTCCCGATCCCTCATTCCCTCCCAGTCCCTCCCTCCCTCCCTCATCTCCACCGTGCCCCTTTCCAAGTCCACTGATGGGGGGACCTCCTCCCCATTCATCTGATCCTGTTTTATCAGGTATCTTCAGGACTGGCTGCAAAGCCCTCCTCTGTGGCCTAACAGGACTGCTCCTCCCTTCGGGGGTGGGGAACTATTATTTATTCTGACTGGGGAAAGATGAAATCCCAAAATAGTTTTAATTTGTATTTTCCTGATGGCTAAGGATGGTGCATATTTTTTTAAGTCTTTTGCTGGCAGACACCATGCAGGAGTTGCTGCAGTGGGCAAATGAACTTCCTGGAGATGGCTCAGCTGAGATGGGTGTACCTTGTAGAGAGGCATAGCCCTAGGAGCTTAACCTGTGGATTGCTTCTTGCTGCTAAGGTGCCTTCTCATGTTTGCCATTGCTCTATTTCTCATATATCTGTCATGGTGTGGTCGGCATGGGGAGAACTTCACTGCCAATTGTCTGGTGTGATTGTTTCCTGGGTGATAGCCTGCTCTGTTGAGCAATTTTCCTGTAGATCAACATGAAGATGAACTTTCATGAAATAAGGCTGTTTAGATGAATTAATGATTTTACAGAACTCCTGATTTAACTTTAAATAGTTTTAGAAAGATAGGTTAAGATGTTTTTGTCAGTGGCTCTGATGTAGAGAATCTTGAAGAATAATTTAAAGTTCAAAAAGGCACACTCTTAATAGCTGAGCTAAGGACATTTTGAGGTTAGGGAGCAAGAGTAATAGCCCAAATTAGCACTAACTGATGTGACTCTCTGGACGAAGCTGGGCTGGTGACAACAAGGTGATGATTCATTTCTTATACTCATTTTTTTTTGCACCTAGCTTACTAATATGATTTAATAAAATTGTTAATGCATAGATGTACAGTTTAATGATTTAAAGTAGAAATGGCTGATTTTTCATATAAAAGTTTAGATTTGTGATTCTTTTAAGATTTTTATAGTACACCTAAAGAAGCTAAACAAGAAAGATGATCCAGGGCAAGATGATCAATCCTCACTTAGAAAGACAAATGGGATGGACACTGGAAGTAGGAGAAAACAAGAAACAGGACAGGAGACTACCACACAGGGCCTCTGAAAGATGCTACCTAGCAGTGTATCAAAGCAGATATTAAGACTCATAACCAAACCTGTGGCAGAGTGCAGGGAATCATATGAAAGAAGGGGGAGATAGTGGGACCTGGAGAGAACAGGAGCTCTACAAGGACCAAATATATCTGGATGCAGGGTTCTTTTCTGAGACTGATTCTCCAACCAAGGACCATGTTTGGATATAACCTAGAACCCCTGCTCAGATGTAAGCTATGGCAGCTCAGTATCCAAGTTGATTCCCTAGTAAGAGGAACAGAGACTGTCTCTGACATGAACTCAGTGGCTGGCTCTTTGCCCCCCCCCCCCCAAAGGAGGAGCAGCCTTGCTGGGCCACAGAGGAGGACATTGCCGCCAGTCCTGATGAGACCTGATAAGCTAGGGTCAGATGGGAGATGAGGGAGAGAAGGTGGGATTGGGAGGGAATGAGGAAGGGGGCTACAGCTGGGATACAAAGTAAATAAACTGTAATTAATATAAAAAACTAAAAATTAAAAAAAATCTTCTAAAAAAGATTTTTATAAAATTACTTTTTAAGATAATTGTTTGTTTTATTGTAATTGCAAATGCCAGCCTGACAATAAAGAGAAACTTGTTGAAAAATCACCTTGCTTGTTTACACCTAATCTATAGCAAAGTGTTTGGTTACAAATGTATTTTTAAAAATAATTTGTTTTTCTTTTTTAAATTTTTTATTAATTATTTATTAAACTTTAATCACTTTGTATCCCAGCTGTGGCCCCATCCCTCATCTCCTTCTAATCCCTCTCTTCCTCCCTCCCTCATCTCCTCCCATGCCCCTTCCCAAGTCCACTAACAGGGGGGTCCTCCTCCCCTTCCATCTGACCCTAGCTTATCAGGTCTTATCAGGACTGGCTGAATTGTCTTCCTCTGTGGCCTGATAAGGCTGCACCTGCCCAGGAGGAGGTGATCAAAGAGCCAGCCACTGAGTTCATGTCAGAGACAGCTTCTGCTCCCCTTACTAGGGAACCCACTTGAACCCACATGGACACTGCCCATGGCCTATGTCTGAGCAGGAGGTCTAGGTTATCTCCATGCATGGTCCTTGGTTGGAATATCTGCAGGCCCAGTAATAATTTGTTTTTCACTCATAATACACAAAACATTTGCTTATATGATGGTATTAGGGAACATTTTTTTTTCTATGTATACTCATTGTAATTGTTCACATAAAGAAAAATAGGATGAAATCACATTGTGATTTTTGTGCTGCTTGAAAGATTTTGCTAGGGTATATAAGCTATGGGAGAAAAAAAATAAAATTGTTGCAGCGCACTCATTTGAGTTTACTCTATCCATCCAATATGTATGTGTATGAATGTGTATGTATGTAAAATGGTTGGAGCTTGCTCATTGAAGCTGTGCTCCATCTACCCAATGTGTGAATGTTTGTCTGTCTCTGTGTGTGTATGTATGTGTATGTTGAAGCTTGTTTGAATATGCTCAATGGAGTTTGTTTTGCTTCATCTATCTAGTGTGTGAGTGTATGTGTGTGTGGTCTTTTTTTTTTTCTCCTTCTTTCCTTTTCTATAGTCACTGTCTACTGTCAGTAAGTTCCCCATTGACTACAATCCATTTTGGCCTGGAGAATAGAGCTTTTTACCCCCTGAGAAAAGTCTGCTGGGTGATCAGTCTCCCACTCTACATTTGCATTTCTTCTTTTGAGAACTCCTTATTCAGTTCCATACTGCATTTAAAAATTATTTTATTTAAAAAATTGAGTGTGTGTGTGTGTGTGTGTGTGTGTGTGTGTGTAGGTGCTACAGGAAGTCTAACATTGGTCATGAGAACCCTATTATGGTCCTCTGCTAAATAAGTAAATGTTCTTGAGCCTATCTATACAAATAACTACAGGCAATTGTGTGTCATTCTCCATTCTTTGGGGTTCTAGATTTCAGCGGAGGCCTGGAACTGGTTTCTGGACAGAGAACAGAGAGTTCTGTTTCTCTCACAGTAGCCACCTGTGCTTTAGGGCAAGGTCTGAGTGTGCTAGGCTTGGGTTTTCCACAGAATGTTACAGTTTAGCTCTTATAAAATGAGATTGCTGGTTGCAGTAGAAACTCAGGCATTCCAAAGCCTATGGTGATACCGAAGTATTATAGCTCTTGGTTAAGTTGCTGTGCTGAGCATGGCAAAGATGTGGCCAAGGCACAGGCCTGACAAGGTCTAGGCCCATCGGACTTGGTGGCAGGCCTGGTGAGACAAGGCCCAAATGACAAATCTCTGGCCATGATAGAAGGCTGATGATATCATGCAGCATGAATGTGCCAGCAGCATGCATCCCCAGCATGTTTATTTGAAATCAGGGATTTATAAACTTTGGGCAATAGGAGGGATTTTGAGAGTGAATGTCTTTTATTTAATGGGGTCAGGGGAACAAAGATACTTGATTTGCATGTAGTGGTATAGTGCCTCATTTCCCATGCAGTAACATGGGCCTATCACAAGAAGGAGAGCACAGTACCTAAATATCCTATAGGTGGTTGTGGTGGGGACTCTCCAAGTACCTTTGAAGGTCACTGCTGAAGACTAAGATCCTTAAGAGGGTGAAATATTTCTAGGAATTCCCAGATGGCTTGATGGATCATGCTTTTTCTTATCTGGAAAGGATCAGGCCTGTAATCTGTAAGGAGGGCTATGTGACACTCCTTATAAGACCTGGAGTCACCCAGACCAGGGGAGACTTTAAGCACACCACTGAGAAAAGGGAGCCCATCATCGTAGACTGAGCGCAAATAAATTGCCATCCTGAGAGAACTGACTTCAATCTTATCCAGCAAAGCCCCACAACTTATTAAAGCTGGGAGCAGGCGAGGTGGTCCTCTCCAGGAAGCAGCACACCAATTTGTTGTCCAATGGCAAAAAGGTCAGCCCTGAAATTATACATAAAAGTAACATTATATGCATTCAGCAGGTTATATTTAGAAATATATATGTATATACAAATAAATATACATGTATTAATTAACAAATAATGAAAAAGAAGCCATGAATTTGAAGGAAATTGGGAAGGGGTCTATGGGAGGATTTGGTCTGAAGAAAGGAAAGGGAGAAATATTTTTATTACATTATAATTTCAGCATAAATCAACTAAGTTACTTTCCTCAGGGAACATTGCCATAGGAGTACTAATTTTTGGAGGAGATATGCTGTGTTGAGTTTTCATGCTCTTGTATTTTTGTGATAAGACCTGACCTTCTGGAGTTAAGTCATTTGTTCGTTTGTAGCAGCTTTATTTGTAATAGCCAGAATCTGGAAACAACCCAGATGCCCCTCAACTGAGGAATGGATACAGAAATTGTGGTACATCTACACAATGGAATATTACTTAGTAATAAAAAACAAGGAAATCATGAAATTTGCAAGCAAATGGCAGGAACTGGAAAGGATCATCCTGAGTGAGCTGTCCCAGAAGCAGAAAGACACACATATATTCACTCATATAGTCACGTAATATAGGATAAACTTACTAAAATCTGTACACCTAAAGAAAATAATCAAGAGGGAGGACTCTGGCTAAAATGCTCAACCCCCATCCAGAGAGGCAAAGAGGATGGACATCAGAAGAAGAAAACAGAAAACAAGTTAAGAGCCTGCCACAGAGGGCCTCTGAAAGGCTCTGCCATGCAGACTATCAAAGCAGATGCTGAGACTTATGGGCAACCTTTGGGCAGCGTGCAGGGAACCTTATGAAAGAAGTGGGAAATAGTAAGATCTGGAGAGGACAGGAACTCCACAAGGAGAGCAACAGAACCAAAAAATCTGAGCACAGGGGTCTTTCCTGAGACTGATACTCCAAGCAAGGACCATGCATGGAGATAACCTAAGACCCCTGCACAGATGTAGCCCATGGCAGTTCAGTATCCAAGTGGGTTCCATTGTAATAGGAACAGGGACGGTCTCTGACATGAACTGATTGGCCTGCTCTCTAATTACCTCCCTCTGAGGGGGAAGCAGCATTACCAGGCCACAGAAGAAGACAATGCAGCGACTCCTGATGAGACCTAATTGACTAGGATCAGAAGGAAAGAAAAGAAGTCCTCCCCTATCAGTGGACTTGGGGAGAAGCATTCGTGGAGAAGGGGGAAGAACGGTGGGATTGGGAGGGGAGGAGGGAGGAAGCTACGGGGGGGGGTAAAAAGTGAATAAAGTTTAATTAATAAAAAATTAAAAAAAAATAATGTGCTTGGGTGTCAAGCAGACAAGAAGTGGACTTGTGATGGTCAATGCTGTCAGCTTGACAGCGTTTACAGTCACCTGGGAGATAGGTCTCTGGGCATGCCTGTGGAGAAGTACCAAGATCACCTTAACAGAGAGAGAAGATTTGGCCAGTGTGAGTGGGACCATTCAAAGGTTGGAATTACGGACCATAAATGGGAAAGGAAAGTTAAAGAGTAGCATACTTTTATCATTCTCCATTTCCTAATTGTAGATACGATGCCACCAGCTCCTTTAAGCTCTCGCTGCCTTGACTACCCTATCAAGATAAATAATATCCTTTCAATGTAAGATTGAATAAATCCTTTATCCCATAAGCTCCTTTTGTCAGGATATTGTATCACAGTAGCAAGAAAATAAGCTAAGAAATTTAGTTTATTTTCTGGGATAACAAATATTTAAGTAGCCCCTCTTCCAGCAACAGAACAAGAGCAATATGGGTGAAATAGCCAAGGGCTAAAGCAGCCTACCTGTGAGGCCTGAAGGGTGAAGTGGAAGCCAATAAAATATACACCTGACCTAAGGGATATCAGGTTAGGCTTAGCTGCTTCTGCCTAGCTGAGGCCTAGTCAAAAAAAAAAAAAAAAAAAAAAAAAAAAAAAAAAAAAAAAAAGGCTGGGGGTCTAAAATGCTGTGTGACCTGCATCAAAAGGGAAAAAATAGTGCAGACAAAAGTTGATTAAAAGTTTCAGGTGTCCAGAATCTTCACCAGCCAATTCAATATAAGTGAGGGTAAGAAAGAAAAAGGTGATGACTCTGCTGTTGCTCTTGGTGATCCCATTGCATCAAGGTGTGTTCTTGGGTCCTAGTGGTTCTTGGGTATTCCAGTTGACCATTTAATGACTCTCTGATGGATTGTGAACACCCTCACGGGACACCATGGCTAATTGAGACCCCATCTTTGTACTCACATTGCCAGTGTATTGGCTGACAGTACCAGTTCTCTCTGAACTGTGCCCTTAAGGGGCTGATCTTTTGCAGTGAGACACGAGAAGGCTTTACCTACTTCCATGTTCACCAGAAAAGATGACAATGGTAACAGTTTGGTTAGGGCACAATTTGAAACAAGATGCTGCCGGTATCCTAGGCCTCCCCATCGCTCAGATTTGTGTTGACCCAGGCTGCCCTCAAGGCCTCTGTCCCTATTTCACATCATTCAAGTGTGCTTCTGGTTCACAATGGGCCAATCGCTCATCCACAAAAATTCTCATTATTTTCCTGGCTGGAATCCCCTAGAAGTCCTTCACATTCTCCATGAGCTCTGCTCATCACTGGAAATCACTACTATCACAACCACCACTACCCCGGACTGTGTGGAACCATACAAATGAAGCAGCCTGCTTCTGACCCTCTTGCTGTGGCAATGCAGAATTCACCCAGCCCTGACTCAGCCTGTGGATGAAATCACCCTCTGGAGAGGGCAACTACAACAGTTCACAATGCCCTATGAGTCTTGAGGAACTGATACAGTTCCCAAACTCGAGCAGAACATCGCTACACAAGCTGGGGACATGAGGTACCAATGAGTCCCTTACAGGTCAGTAGGCTCAGTCTCCTGCCTCGTGTGTAACACCCAGATCACATGGGACTTTGAGGATGCCCAGACAACCAGATGGTCTTGTCCTTACTCTCTTATCTCAGCAGTTTCTATGATTTCATCTTCAACCTGAATGGCCACAAGATCACCCAAACTGAGACGCCATACAGTCTCTCACCAATTCAACACCACCAGACATCAGAAAACAGAATTTCAAGGCACCAGCTATTGCTATGCTCCTAAAAAATCGAATTAGCTCTGCCCTTAAAGCATATCTTTTTTCACTGTGAAAAGGAAAATCAACCTACACCTGACAGCTTGCGGCCAAGGACTCCAACCTAAGGCCATTGTCCTAACAGATGGTTCCGCAATGCCATGCCCCATATTATGTCAAATGGGTCCCAGGTCTTTGAAAACACTGTTAGTGCCCATAGGATCAAATGTTCCTGTAATCATCCTGCTGACATATCCTCCATCCATCATCCAGTTCTAAGAGAGAATTAAATGCCTCTGAGTCAATCCAGTGCCATCCATGCCATCCCCAACACGGGAACATGATTGCCAGGAGGCGGGAAAGATCTGTCTCTGATCTCTGCCAGCACTGAGGGCTGTGATGGGCCTTCTCTTTCAGCCACACTGATCAGTGTCATTAAGGGATGTCTACCTGGTGACAGATGTGGCACAGCATGTGTGCAAAGGTCTGAGTTCAAGGGGAACAGTTTGGGGAGAGCGGTCAGAGGAACCTTCTCTTAGGCTTCCAACAACTGCGTTTATCTTGGACACAGGCTGGACAAGCTCGTGCAGGTGCTCTTGAAACGCCATGCACTAGCTCTGCCATGGTTGAGTTTCCTGCAGCCTCAGGCTTTCTGTGTGCCAAGGGATCAGTGACACTCGAGGGTGGAAAACCCTGGGGGAATCCTATATTGAAAGGTTCTGTCAGTACAAGTCTCCCGGTGTGTGGGGAAGCGAGTTAGGGAGCAGAACACGTAGGTCCCCAGGGACACCCACCAAGAGCCAGGCAGTAGATCAGAGGGAAGCAACCCTGGCGAGAACTTACTTAGGCAAGCTCAGTGGTCCTCATAGGCTGGGCTGGATGTTAGTGAGTGGGCCTTGTAACCACCACCTCACTTCCACAGCTGAGCCTGGGTGGTACAGTTGCTTGAGCCAGGGTCGTTGGGTGGAAAGTCAGAATCGCCTTGCAGGATCCCGGTGAGGACTCATGTGGCAGAACAGGGTTTGAAGATGAAGGTGAGGACAGGCAGCACAGACCTCAAGCTCCCGACGTCCAGCCTAGCTCTCAGAGTTCAGCTGCTGTGGGCGTCCCACAAGATGCCGGTAGTCGGGCTGCTCCAGGCAGCTCCTGCCCAGGGAGCCCTGTCGGGTCAGGAGTGGCAGCTGAGGAGGCCCCTGTCGTTACCCAGGACGAGCAGACACCGCTTCTCGCTGGACCCAGCAGAGATACTGCACCAGCAACTGCAAACGACTCCCGGAACAGCATCCTTTTGTAGGAGACCCTTGGCAGGGGCTACGGGAAGATAAGAAGGATAAACTGTGAAATGGAGGCTTCGGGAGGATAAGCAGGAAGGTTGGAAGCAGGACAGGGAAGAGAGAGACTGGTACACTCTGGGCAGTCAGTCCAAGAAGAAATGTCATGCTGGCAGGCAGGAAGTCACCTAAGCCTGAGAAGATTTCAGGACATAGGAGAAAACCCGAACCATGGGGGAGATTGGAGGCGGGTGAGCTTGTTTAATCCTCAGAAAGAAGGTTCAGGCAGGGGTAGTCCTGGACTTGGGGGGCAGAAAAAGGTAGTGCCAGACAGAACTCAGAAGTATTCCAGGCCGCACAGCAAGAGGAAACCTAATAGTGGATGGTACCTTAAGCATAACCTTCTCCCAGCTCTGTAACAGTGCCTTTCCGGTCTGCAGTGGAGGCAGACATGGCCCGCAGGTCCCTGGTCTCCAACGCCCGTCACCAGCAAGTGGTGCTTCCACAGGAGTGCACTGTGAACAACAGTGTCCTGGCTGTGTCAGTTTTCCAAAAGTCTGGAGTCCGGGTGGCCTCAAGGCTGGGAGGTGGTGTGCACGGTAGGGGTTTCCTAATGGAGTCCCGGGTGGATTTAATGTAAGCAGGAAGGCATGGTGTGGTGGACCCAAACAGATCCCTCATCATTTCCCTGGTAGTCTCTCTCTCTCTCTCTCTCTCTCTCTCTCTCTCTCTCTCTCTCTCTCACACACACACACACACAGCAGGTGGAATACTAAAGACCCTGTCCTCTTCCAAAATTCCACCAACACTCACCTTGACCAGCTCTCCCTGGTGATGAGAAACATCAATGCTTTTGGTTTGTGGTTGTTGTTAAACGAAGAAGAGGAAGGAGTCATAATAATTAACCTGTCACCTGCTACAAGACAAGACAGAGGCATTTCAAAGTTCAATGTTTTGATGCTCTAAGTCTCTTGACAAGCTTGTTTCACTGTTGCTAAGGGAATGGATATGTAAACATTCGTTCCTGAACAAAATACAAGTGACCTACTGTGGGTTTTTGCTTGTTTGTATGACTTTACTTTTGGCTATGGTAGAAACCTCCGTGTGTGTGTGTGTGTGTGTGTGTGTCTGTTTCATGTGTGCGCTTTTGTGAAAACTTTATGGGATTGAGAATTTCTTGTCGTCTAAAATAATTTAGGACACGTTAGGAAGAAAAATCAAGTCCCTTAAGGCCAATCATTAAGCACTAAGCACAGCAATGTCTGAAAGAAGAAACAGTGCTTACCTAGCAATCAGGAGATAATGGCTTCAATGCAGAGTAACATTCAGCCAACAACAAACAAATTTTGTGACATCATTTTGTGACATTATAAATTTTGTGATTATCATTTTCTTTGAAATAGCTTTGCTTGTTGTTTTTGAGAAGGAACTTCTGCTTTAGAGAGATAGATGACTCATTTGTTAAGAGCACAGGCTGCACGTCATGAGGACACAGGTTCTTTTCCTAGAATGTTCATGGTGACTAACAACCCTCTAACTCCAGGTCCATGGGACCCAGTGATATCCTCTGTACCCCAAAGACACCACGCACACAAGTCCTACACAGAAGGGCCCAAAGGCAAAAAACAAAATTTTAAATTAAAGGTATTAGTTCTACTAATCTATTCAGTATATAAAATTAGCTTGTGAGGTTTTAATATTAATGTCAGTTTTCTTCAAAACTTACAAAAGCCTTCCATTTTCTGAAATTCTTTTTGGCTGTTGTTCTTTCATTTATTCTGTAAATGAAATCACTGTGATTTAATTCTAAAACTAAGCCTTTTCTTAGTTTTGTTTCCTTTTCATCTTCTCTCATCCTGACTGCAGTTTCCCTCCCTCCAACCTTCCCAGTCCCCAGTCCACCTCCCCTCTTTCACAGTTCTCTCCCCCTGCACCTCCGTCCCCCAAGAAAAGAGTAGCTTCCTAGGAATAGCAACTGAACGTGGCATAACCAGTTACATTAAGACTGGCACAAACCCTCATCTCAAAGGTGGACAAGTCAACCCAGTAGCAGGAAAAGGGTCCCAAGAACATGCAAGAGAGTCACAGACACCCCCTCCCCCAACTCCCACTGTTAGGAGTTCCACGAGAACACCGAGCTACACAGCCATAAGGTGCATGCAGAGGACCTAGGGATTGCTGCTTCGGTGTCTGTGAACCCCCATGAGCCCTGCTTGGTTGATTCCGTGGGTCCTGTTCTCATGGTGTCCTCGTGAGCCCTCTGACTCCTACAATCCCATACCCACTCTTATGCGGGGTCCCCAAAGCAGCTACTAAATTTTCTGTGTAAATATATCACCCTTGGCTCTGCCTGATATTTGGCTGTAGGTCTCTAGGTCTGCTCCCATTATTTGCTGAATGACACATCTCTGATGACAATTGGGTTAGGCACTGATCTATGATTATAGCCGCATATCATTACCATTTTGTGGAACTCTGAGGCAAAGACCACTACATAAAACACCCTAATATAATAAACCATCAAACATTTAGCGTTTTCCAGTTTTACCCCTATCATGAATAATTCCATAAAAAAATACACAGCTCCTTAAGGTATATTAGAAGAGGCAGGATTCTGGAGTTAAACAGCTATATATTCACTTAATAAATTTCTCCATGTATACTACTCAACCATGTTCTTTTTTAATTTATTTTTTATTCACTTCACATGCTGGTTATAGCCCCATCCCACCTCGCCTCCCAGTCCCCTCCCTCTCTCCTATTCCTCAGAAAAGGGGAACCCTCTTCCCGTCCACCCCAGCTCATCAGGTAGCATAGGGATGGAGTGTGTCCTCTTCCCTCTGAGCCCTGGTTAGTTGACTCTGTTGGTCTTCTTGTGGCGCTTCTGTCATCCCCAGGTCCTTTTCTGTCTCCTCCCGCTTTTCCACAAGACTCCCTACACACCACCCAGTGTTTGGCTGTGCAGTCTCAGCATCCGTTTTGAGGCATTGCTGGGTAGAGTCCCTCAGAGGACAACTCTGTAGGGCTCCTGTCTGCAGGCTTATCTGAGTATCATTCGCAGTGTCAGGGGTTGGCACTCTAGGCTGGGTCTGGTTGAGGCAGGCATTGGTTGGGCATTCCCTCAATCTCTGCTCTACCTGCTCTGTCTTTATCTCTGTACATCCTGTAGGCAGGGTAAAATTTGGATCAAAGTTTTTGAGGCTGGGTTGGTGTTCCCCTCCCTCTACTAGGGGACTAGTCTAGTTAGAGGGTGTTCTCTTCTGTCTCTGTGGTCTCTGCTACTAGGAGTCTCTGCTTGAATCCCCCTCACATCGTCGCAGGAGCCTACCCTGACTTGGGTCTCCAGCTTGTCACAGAGATGCCCCCACCTCAGTTTCTCTTGTTTTCTACAGGCCTTCTGTCCTCTCACCTCCGCTCTTAACCATATTCTAATATGGGCCTTACACTCCCCAAATCTAGGGTTGCCATGCCACCCTCATGACCATCGGGTTGCTTGTTTTTTACAAAGGTAAAAAACTGATTTGGTGTGAGATCACACCAAAGTAGGAAGCCCAGAGTGGGAATTTTGTGGCTCCTGGACCTTTCAGATTAATGGAGAATAGCAGTGGGATAATTGTGTTTGTGAAGTGGTGCCTAGCTGTGTCCAAACAGCCTTCATGGAAGAATCTTGTTAAACTCACTCATTAGTTGTTATGACTATTTTGTCATTCCTGTCAGACTGTGTGTGTGTGTGTGTGTGTGCACGAGAGAGAGGGGCGGGGCATGTAGGTGAAAGTCAGTAAAGGCAGTTTTCTTTCTTTCAAATCTGATGGCATTCTTGATTTCTTTCCTTACTTTGTCTTGGATGTTCCCAGTACTATCTGTCCCTGGTTTGTTCTGGGTGGGTGTCAGGCCTCTCTGAGAGCCCTGCTTGCTGCCTCTTGAATGATGAGGCTTTGTGTGCAGATGGGTGAGCACAGACTCAGGCTCCTGGCTTGGATGCCTTAGGACGGGCTCCACTTGTCCAAGTTCCCAGGGTAAGGACTGTGTGAGGGAGAAATGGTTCTTTGGCTCTCAGAGAGGCCGCTTACTCCCCAAGGCCTAGGGGAGTGAAGACTCAGTGGGAACCAACTCTAACAAGATCCTGTCTGCATGGGCTCAGTGGGCTTCACACAGGCACTGCATACAACGCTGTGAAGTTGGCTCCTTTCGCCTCAGTCATTCAAGAGAGGGTGAGTGGTGAGGTTCTGTTGGAGGTGGATGCTGAGTAGAAAACTAGTGTCGTCATGCAGGAGCAGTGTATGAACTCAGACGGGAGAGCAGGCAGTGAAGAAAGTGAGGATAGACATGCCCCAAGCTCCTGATGCCTGTGTTGGCTTCCAGAGTTCTGCATCTGAGGGTGGCCATGGCAGTTTCACTCACGGGAGTGGCCCAGAAGATACGGTAGCCAGACTTTTCCTGACAGTCTCAGCACAAGGAACCCTGTAGGCAGCTGAAGAGGCAGCTGTCATTCCACAGGTACCAGATGTCTCTGGACGCAGTGGAGATGCTTCAATACCAACTGGAACTCTGCTCCTGGGGTTGTAACATTTTTAGGATACCCTTTTCAGGGGCTACAGGAGCACAGGGAGGCTAAAAACGACATTTGTGACAGTGCCTCTCAGGCAGTCGTGTGAGAGAATAATAAACCTGAAAACTTGGCCCGTGTGTGTGTGTGTGTGTGTGTGTGTGTGCGCACGAGTACGCGTGTGTGAGTGTGCGCACGAGTACGCGTGTGTGAGTGAATGAGTGTGTGTATGTGCTGTGTTTGTGTGTGTTAATGGCTTTAGGGGAAACACAGTCCAGACAAAGCAGCGTGACTGAACCACTCACCTCTCAGGGCCTGGAGGTCTCAGGGTGTCTAGAACACAGACCAGGCCTGGTTTCACAGGCAGTCTGAATATTGGAGTTGCAGCGCTCATGACTGTGGTCTCGCTAAGCCTCAGGGTTCCAGGACACGTGTGAGTGGGCCAGCCTCCCGGGAATGGAGGATGTGGGGTCCACTTGAGCTCTCCAGCTGCACACCATCACAGGTCCCTCAGGTTCACAGGGACGAACATTTTGTCCAGAACCAATTCCCGCGAGGTCCTGTTTTCACAAGTTCTGTGGGCTTCACCTCACGTGATGCATTGTGGAGAGGGGGGCGGGATTTGGCCTCATCTCAGTCCATCCGAGAACTGGCAGGGCAATGTTGTGTCGGTGGTTGGTTCTGGGACTCCCTCAGCAGCCATGAAGGACTCTGGCAGCGGCAAGACTGACACAGCAAACAGTGGTGGAGACCAGAATGGCCTCCCAAGCTCTGGTGTCCAGAACAATAGAGATGGAACCGAGAAAGCCCAGAACAGTGCCAGTGTGCCAAATGGTTCTGCCTGCTCTGGAATCCCTGGAGGTTGTGAAGGCACCGGAGAGGAGGGCGCATTGGTGGAGAAAGCTGCCCTTGTGGAGAAGCCGCCCCATGATCCAGAGCAGGAGGGAGAAGACGAGGAAAGCCAGTTCCTGGAGTTGTATCCTTTCTGATGTTTGTGACAGCAGCTGAGGGGGTGTCCTGAGATGGCCAGGGAGGGGATTAGGGGCACATCTTGAGGAAATGGTGGTGGAGGAATGGGGGAACCGAGGACCCTGGAGGAGGCAGCCAGTGGGGAAAGCACCCGAGCCAACAAGTCACCTTAACGGTATCCCCACCAGCGACCTCACGGTGCCTTTCTTGTCCTTCACGGATGCAGAGACTGCGCGTATGTACCTGACCCAGGAGGACGAGTCCCTGGAAGGAGCAGTTCACACGGAGCTCAGAGTGACTGGCAGTGACCTGGTGATGTAAGTTCTGGAAGCGGGGAGCCTGCTTGGGGGTAGGAGACAGCTGTTTCTGGCTCTGCCTGAGGAGCCCACCCCATTGTACATGCACAGACACCTGAAGAGCCACTGTGAGGAGGGGGTGTGGCTGAGCCCGTAGGGGTCTGATAGGGAGACTGAGGGTGTCCTGGAAGGACTGAGTCCACTGGCCCCCGGGAAGGCATGGAGGAGGAGTGGGCCAAGGTGAGCATTTAATGGCTCTAGTGTGACTTTTCCTTTCTCCTCACTTTTAGTCGAGTAACTTCTGAAAACTCCAACCTCCTCTACAGTTCCATCTCCTCCCTGCTCAGCCACCTTTCCACAATGGTGACAGCCCTGAGGTTCTTTGTGCCTGAGTTCTTCAAGCCTCACCAGGGATAGACGGCTTGGGCTCTCACACATCCTCCTGCCCTAGCCACTGCACACCTCCAGAGGGCAGCCACTCCCGCAGCAGATGTTTTACTGTGGAGAGGAGGGTGGTGGTGTTAATTGTTTCTCTGTGCTTTTCCTCAGGTTGCTTAGTGTTTGCCAACACTGCACACAAAATAAAGCTGTGAGACTGGTCTTTGTCTGTGTCTGTCTGTCTAGCTGTTGCTGGTCCAGATTTCCTCATCTTCATCCTTGTGTTGCCAGAGAGCACTGGCATTCAGAGGCTCAAGGTGATTGCAGGTGGTTTAGGAAATGTACAATCAGTTGGCTCCTGTCATTCAGTGTTAGCTACCCCCAGCTCTGTAAAACGTGTTTGAAGTGTTTAAGACATTCCTGATAGGTATAGAAATGTCATGGGCAGAAAAATTTTATTGCGCTGGTTTAAAATCAGGAGTTTGTGTCTAGCCTTGTAACTTGTTAAACCATGTCCAGTTGATATCCCTGGAGGCCTGCTCTTTTTTCTGAAGAGAAATGTGGGAGGAGTGGATCTGTGGGACATGGGAGGTTGTGGAGGGACTGGGAGGAGTGGAGGGAGGGCAAACTCCAATACATAAAGACAAGAATAGAAAAATAAAAAGTTGAGTGTAATGGAAGTTTTGGTTTACAAAGTGTAAACTCAGTTAGTTATGTAAATATGTTTTTAAATTCTTTAATAATTATACTTTATTCACTTTGTATCCCCCCTGTAGCTCCCTCCCTCCTCACATCCCAATCTCTCCCTTCCTCCACCCTCTGCATGCATGCCCTTCCCCAAGTCCACTGATAGGGGAGGTCTTTTCTTTCCTTCTGATCCTAGTCAATTAGGTCTCATCAGGAGTGGCTGCATTGTCTTCTTCTGTGGCCTGGTAATGCTGCTTCCCCCTCAGGGGGAGGTAATTAGAGAGCAGGCCAATCAGTTCATGTCAGAGACAGTCCCTGTTCCTATCACAATGGAACCCACTTGGATATTGAACTTCCATGGACTACAACTGTGCAAGGGTCTTAGGTTATCTCCATGCATGGTCCTTGGTTGGAGTATCAGTCTCAGGAAAGACCCCTGTGCTCAGATTTTTTTGGTTCTGTTGCTCTCCTTGTGGAGTTCCTGTCCTCTCCAGATCTTACCGTTTCCCACTTCTTTCCTAAAATTCCCTGCACTGTTGCCCGTAAGTCTCAGCATCAGCATTGATAGTCTGCAGGGCAGAGCCTTTCAGAGGCCCTCTGTGGCAGGCTCCTGACTTGTTCCCTCTTTTCTCCTTCTTCTGATGTCCATCTTCTTTGCCTTTCTGGATTGAGCATTTTAGCAAGAGTCCTCCCTCTTGATTAGTTTCTTTAGGTGTACAGATTTTAATAGGTTTATCCTATATTATATGTCTATATGAGTGAGTATATACCGTGTGCATCTTTCTGCTTCTGGGACAGCTCACTCAGGATGATCTTTTCCAGATACCACCAGTAAATGTGTTTTTTGTTTTAATCCCAAGTGTGGGATTCATTTGGGCTTTAGTTTGTTCACAGCTGATAATTGTTTGTGCAAGGCATAGTCATTGCCAGCTGATAAGGCCCTGCTTTTTGAGGCACAGAGAGGGCCGTGGTCTAGGACTCTCTCTTCCCCCCCCCCATTCCTCTCTCTCTCTCTCTTTCTCTTACACACGCAGACATCCCCACTCTGAAATGGTCTTTTGCTTCTCCCTACCTAATAAATCTCTTAAATTAGATCTTTGGGGTGGTGTGATCTCTTTGCTGTACACATTGGCCCCAGCCCACCAAGGTACTTGTGCTACTAAATCCTAACAACCACCCCATCTAAACTTCTAAGAACCTCCCTGGAATTGTTCTTGGGACTTCTGGCACTATTCACTTTTCAGTTGCTGTGTTAAATACCCCAAACAATTCATAGAAGGGATTTTTTTTAATCACAGGTTTAGTTTATTTTGATTTAATCTGCCTAGTTAACTTAAAAATCATATAATAGGGGCCAAAATGATGGCCCAGTAGTTAAGAGGAGTTGTTGCTTTTACAGAGGGCCCAGATTTAGTTTCCACCACTCACATGGTGGTTCATTACAATTCATAACTCTAATTTTAGAAAAAGACCTGCATCGATCACGCACATGTTGTGCATATAAACATGCAAGCAAAATGCACATACACATAAACTTAAATAAACATACAAATCAGATAATCAAGTTTCTATTTCCTTCAGTTTGTATAACCAGTATAAATTCCAGTCTTTGCAGATGAGCTCTGTGTGTCACTGCCACCACTCAGCTGGGCAGGTCATGCCTCTGCTCTAGGCTTTTATTCCACTTTGATTTTTCTACCTCTTTTACTCTTCTTTTTGTAAGAAAAGCTTCAGATTTAGCCAGAGTTGATAGCTTAGGTCCCTTCTGAGATTTCTTGGGCAAAAGTCCAGCCCTATGAATGTTCTTTGCTTTCTAGTTTCCTAGGAATATCTTAGACACTTTCTTCTTCTTCTTCTTTCCATTTTCATTAGCATTACTTGGCTTTGAATCTAGTTTTCTCTACGTTTTTCCTATAAATTTTGTTCTTACCCCAAACATCATGCTGTCAGGAAAAATTGTAGGTTCCAAACCCTCCATTGAGAGTCTTACCTTGTTATAGGAGATGGGCAGTTTAGACTCTGTAGCCCCATTGCTAAGAGTCTTAGCTAGGGTCACCCTCATAGGTTCCTGGGAGTTTTCACTGCATTATATTTCTATCTTGCCCCCCCATTCCAGTTATCTCTCCCAATTCTCTCTCCCTCCAACCTTTATATAATCCCTCCTGTTCCTGTTCCTACCTGCCCCCAGTCCACTCATTATATCTATTCTATTTCCCCTTCTCAGTGAGATTTATTCATCACCCCCCCCTCCTTGTTACTTAGCTTCTTTGGGTCTGTGGGTGGTAGCATGGTTATCCTGTACTTTATGGCTAATATCCCCTTGTATGTGAGTGAGTACATACCATGCATGTCTTTCTGGGTCTGGGTTACTAACTCAGGATGATCTTTTCAAGTTTCATCCATTTGCCTGCAAATTTCATGATGTCATTGTTTCTAACAGCTGAATAATACTCCATTGTATAAATGTACCACATTTTCTTTATCCATTCTTCGGTTGAGGGACATCTAGGCTATTGTCAGTTTCTGGCTATTATGAGTAAAACTGCTTTAAACATAGTTGAGCAAGTGTCTTTGTGATATGACAGAGCATCTTTTGTGTATAAGCCCAGGAGTGGTATGGCTGGGTCTTGAGGTAGATCAATTCCCAGTTTTCTGAGAACTACCATATTGATTTTCAAAATGGCTGTTGGAGACTTTCAAAGCTTCCTGTTATCTTATTCCATAGTTTGTTCTTTTAAGTTTATTCCAACTGTTATCTATTGCTTCAGGACACCACAATGTTAAATAAGTGTCTCTAACAGTTTCTAATATACCCATCTAACCCAGGGGGAAAGGCTGTTAAAGACACATTTACAGCAATCCAGCACCACAGAGCCAGGTGTGATGCAAGCCTGAGACACCCCCTGCCCAGTGCCACATGGCATGGACATGGCATAGCATTCCTGAGACCACTTCTGAGACAACCCAGACACCCAGAGGCCCTTGGGTACCACTAAGATGAGCAAGTAAGTGGTGGAGAAAAGGAGAAGAAAGAAAACAGAAGGATGTGTACATAATAAAAAGATGTAGAATTGGAAACTGGAGGTTAGAGAGGAACAGCCTGGTGTAAGTAGCCAGAGATGTCACCTAAGACCATAATAAGGCCTGGCCCATGCTGCCACCAAAAGACATGTCTGGGTCCATGGCCTTGCATAAGGCCACATTACACCTTCCATGAGGGTTTTTTTTTTTTTTCTTTTCATAGCATTACTTATTGTGGTGGTTTGAATAAGAATGGTCCCGTGAGAGGGGGCGGAGCCAAGATGGCGACTAGCACACAGTTTCTGAGCGGTGGAATGCCTAGGCTTCTGAGTTGGTGAAAGGAGGGACCTCTAACCCAGAAGAACGGGCGGTGAGGCTTTCTAAACAACGCGGAGCATCGCAGGAGGTGAAAACTTTGGTCTCGGGTCACCTGGGGACTTGTTTGGGGAAGGAGAGAAACGATCCTTTAATCTCGCGGTACTCCCCTCCCCCAGACCTCCTTCCTCCTCGGCACAGCGGCACAGTGGACTCGTCTTTCTTAGCACAGACCTAACTGCCTGGGGACTACAGCCACTGAGGCAGAGCTCCAAGCCCGTTAGCGGCAGGCAAAAGCCAGCAGTACGTGTCCCTGGGTCCCAGATTCGCTGGGCGGCTGCACCATACTTCCAGGGCCCGAGTCTGCTAGACGCCATCCTAGCTCCACAGGATCGCCATCACTGTCAGTACGGCCAGCCCAATCCCACAGTGACAGAGAATACGCTATATACTCACCAAAACCAGGCAGAAACGCCATACAGCCTAGACACACCAGGCACTGGGCCTCCCAAGCTTGGAGAGCACAGCGAAGAGACCCCAGGACTTCCCAGAAAGCATCGGGACTAGCGACCCAGTCTCCAGATACAGCAGGACTTAGCGGCAGAGCAGCACTGAGCTGGCAGGGCACAACAGCCCTCCAGTTTAAGACTAACCAGGGCCAAACCAGAGAAGAGAGCCTGGTTACACCGATCCCTACTGATGTGACCACCCTGAAATCTCCAGCTGCAGCAAGACCTCAGAACCTGGCAGTGACAGCAGCACAGAACTGGCAGAGCACATCAAAGAAGCAGAGCCAAACCAGAGAGCAGAGAGCCCGGATATCCAATCTCTGCCAAGTGACCTGCCTGTAAGTGAGTGCACCCTTGAGAATCTGCAGATCCCCAGATCCTGGGTCCTTCTAAAACAAAAGCCAGGCATCGAACCCCCTCCCACCCACATACCCACTTTGGGAAACAGAAGGACACTAGGGTCATTGAAGTTCCTGCTCTGTGGATCTAATTGAGGAGTTAAGGCAGTTAATGCCAGAAATTGCGCTGGAATCATCACTAGCGCCTGCGACATATGCAGTGCAGAGCCCCTCCCACACACTCAAGGGTTCAACATTAGCCATCACTCTGTCCCTGGAGACACACGTCCACGCACACTTACACACACACACACACACACACACACACACACGCTTGCATTTGCCCCGTTTACGCCTGCGTACTTTCCTCCCACAAGTACAGCTAGTCCTTAGCACACGCTGAGAGTTCTCAGCTTCCTGAAGAACTCTCCAGACGCCAGAGAGAGACAGCACCAGTCTGATCTGCAGAATCCAAAAACAAACAGGGAAGGTTTCAGATAAGCCAATGGCCAGGGGTAGGCGAAAGAACACTTCCAACATAAATCAGGACATCATGACTTCACCAGCAAACCCCAAAATCGATAGATACTCCAATTCAGCAGAAGCACAGGAAAATGATTTTAAAGCCATGATTGCCCAATTATTTGAGGCTCATAAGGAGGAAATGAACAAATCTTTCAAAGAGTTGGCCAGTCAATTGGAGCTAAAGAAAGAAGAAATAGACAAAATCCTTAAAGAAGCACAGGCAAACATAGCCAAACAAATAGATACACAAGTAGAGGAAAAATTAGTGGCATATAAAAAGGAAATGAACAAAGAAATAGAGGCCATCGTAGAGAGACAGGAATCCAAATTCAAACACATGAAAGAAATGATGCAAGGCATGAAAACAGAATTAGAATCAATAAAGAAAACACAAAATGAGAAAACCCTTGAGCTGGAGAACTTGGAGAAAAGATCAGGAACCACAAAAGTAAGCATCACCAGCAGAATACAAGAGATGGAAGAGAGAATCTCTGGAGCTGAAGACACACTTGCAGAAATGGATACTTCTCTCAAAGAAAAAGTAAAATCAGAAAAGTTCCAATCACAAAATATCCAAGAAATCAAGGATGCTATGAAAAGACAAAATCTAAGAATAATAGGAATTCATGAAAAAGAAGACTCCAGACTCCAAGGTCCAGAAAATATTTTCAAGAAAATCATAGAAGAAAATTTTCCCAACTTAAAGAAAGAGATGTCCATAAATATACAAGAGGCCTACAGAACTCCAAATAGACTAGACCAGAAAAGAAAGACATCACGTCACATCATAGTCAAAACACTAAATCTACAGAACAAAAAAAGATATTAAAAGCAGCAAGGGAAAAAGGCCAAGTAACATATGAAGGTAGACCTATCAGAATCACACCGGACTTCTCATCAGAAACTATGAAAGCCAGAAGGGCCTGGGCAAGTATCATAGAGACTCTAAGAGATCACAAATGTCAACCCAGACTACTATACCCTGCAAAGCTTTCAATCAATATAGATGGAGAAAACAAAATTTTCCATGACAAAACTAAATTTACACAATATCTACACAGCAAACCAACCCTACAGAAGATACTAGAAGGAAAACTCCAATCCAACGAAAGCAAATTCACCCAAGAAAACAGGGCATACAGATAATATCCCAACAAAAGTGAAAAGAAAACAAGCAATGAAACAAGGTTAGATCACCAACTCCATTACAAAAGGAACTAACATGCATTGGTCACTATTATCTATCAATATCAATGGACTCAACTCACCAATAAAAAGACACAGGCTAACAGAATGGTTACGGAAACAGGATCCAACATTCTGTTGCATCCAAGAAACACACCTATGCAACAAAGATAAACACTACCTCAGAGTAAAGGGCTGGAAAACTGTTTTTCAAGCAAATGGTTCTAGAAAACAAGCTGGAGTAGCCATCCTAATATCTAATAAAATAGACTTTCAACCCAAGTTAATAAAAAAAGATAAGGAGGGCCACTATATTCTCATCAAAGGAAAAATCCACCAAGAGGACATCACAATCTTGAATATCTATGCCCCAAATACAAGAGCACCGACATTCGTAAATGAAACATTATTAAAGCTTAAATCATACATTGATCCTAATACCTTAATAGTGGGAGACTTCAACACTCCACTCTCACCAAGGGACAGATCAGCTAGACAGACACCAAATAGGGAAATAAAAGCACTCACAGAGACCCTAAATCAAATGGACCTAATAGACGTCTACAGATCGTTTCACCCAAACTCAAAAGAGTACACCTTCTTTTCAGCACCGCATGGAACCTTCTCCAAAATAGACCATATAGTGGGTCACAAAGCAAGCCTCAACAGATACAAAAAGATTGAAATAATCCCTTGTATACTATCTGACCACCATGGACTAAAGCTAGACATCAACAACAACAAAAAGCCGACACGCACATGGAAACTGAACATCTTAATACTCAATGACAGATGGGTTAAGGAAGAAATAAAGAAAGAAATTAAAGACTTCCTAGAATTCAATGAAAAGGAAGGCACAACATATCCAAATTTATGGGACACATTGAAAGCAGTGCTCAGAGGAAAATTTATAGCACTAAGTGCCTGCAAGAAGAAATTTGTAACATCACATACAAACAACTTAATGGCCCAACTGAAAAACCTAAAAAAAAAAAAAAAAAGAAGCAGATACACCCAAGAGGAGCAGACGGCTGGAAATAATCAAACTCAGGGCTGGAATCAATCAATTAGAAACAAATAAAACTATCCAAAGAATCAATGAAACAAAAAGCTGGTTCTTGGAGAAAATCAACAAGATAGACAAACCCTTGGCCAAACTAACTAAAAAGCAGAGAGAAACTATCCAAATCAGCAAAATCAGAAATGAAAATGGGGACATAACCACAGACACTGAGGAAATCCAAGCAATTATTAGGTCATACTACAAAAGCCTATATGCCACAAAATTTGAAAATCTAAATGAAATGGATAATTTTCTTGACAGTTTCCATCTACCAAAACTAAGTCAAGATCAGGTAGAAAGACTGAATAGCCCTATATCTCCTAAGGAAATTGAAGCAGTCATTAACAGTCTCCCCTCCAAAAAAAGCCCTGGGCCAGATGGCTTCAGCACAGAATTCTACATGACCTTCAAAGAAGTGCTAACTCCAATCCTCCTCAAACTATTCCACAAAATAGAAACAGAAGGAACACTACCAAACTCATTCTATGAAGCCACAGTCACCTTGATACCTAAACCACACAAAGACCCAACAAAAAAAGAGAACTTCAGACCTATCTCTCTTATGAACATTGATGCAAAAATACTCAATAAAATACTTGCAAACCGAATCCAAGAACACATCAAAGATATCATCCACCATGACCAAGTAGGCTTCATCTCAGGCATGCAAGGGTGGTTCAACATACTGAAATCCATCAATGTAATCCACCACATAAACAAACTGAAGGAGAAAAACTACATGATCATCTCCTTAGATGCCAAAAAAGCATTTGACAAAGTCCAACGCCCATTCATGTTTAAAGTCTTGGAGAGATCAGGGATACAAGGCACATACCTAAAGATAGTAAAGGCAATATACAGCAAGCCTATAGCTAACATCAAACTCAATGGAGAGAAACTTAAATCAATCCCACTGAAATCAGGGACAAGACAAGGCTGCCCATTGTCTCCATATCTCTTCAACATAGTACTTGAAGTCCTAGCCAGAGCAATAAGACATCTAAAGGAGATCAAGGGGATGCAAATTGGGAAGGAAGAGGTCAAAGTGTCACTATTTGCAGATGATATGATAGTATACATGAGCGACCCCAAAAATTCAACCAGAGAACTCCTTCAGCTGATAAACACCTTCAGCAAAGTGGCAGGATACAAAATCAACTCAAAAAAAAAAAAAAATGAAAAGCCCTCCTGTATACCAAAGACAAAAAGGCTGAGAAAGAAATTAGGGAAACAACACCCTTCACAATAGCCACTAATAACAAGGTGACTAATAACTAGTCACCTTGGGGTGACTCTAACCAAGCAAGGGAAAGACCTGTTTGAGAAAAACTTCAAGTCTCTGAAGAAAGAAATCGAAGAAGATATCAGAAGATGGAAAGATCTCCCATGCTCATGGATTGGTAGGATTAACATTGTGAAAATGGCCATCCTGCCAAAAGCAATCTACAGATTCAATGCAATTCCCATCAAAATACCAACTCAATTCTTTACAGACCTTGAAAAAAAAGATTCTCAGCTTCATATGGAGAAACAAAAAACCCAGAATCTCCAAAATGATCCTGTACAACAACAGATCATCTTGAGGTGTCTCCATCCCTGATCTCAAGCTGTACTACAGGGCAACAGTAATAAAAACTGCATGGTATTGGCATAGAAACAGAAAGGAGGATCCATGGAACCGCATAGAAGACCCAGAAATAAACGCACACACCTATGAATACTTGATATTTGACAAAAAAGCCAAATCCATTCAATGGAAAAAAGACAGCATCTTCAACAAATGGTGCTGGACCAACTGGATGTCTACATGCAGAAAAATGAAAATAGATCTATATTTATCACCCTGCACAAAACTAAAGTCAAAGTGGATTAAGGACTTCAACATAAAACCAGATACTCTAAATCAATTGGAAAAAAAAAGTGGGGAACAGCCTAGAATTCATTGGCACAGGAGACAACTTCCTGAACAGAACACCAACAGCACAGGCTCTAAGAGCAACAATCAATAAATGGGACCTCATGAAACTGAATAGCTTCTGTAAAGCAAAGGACACCGTCATCAAAACAAAACGACTGCCTACAGATTGGGAAAGAATCTTCACTAACCCTTTATCTGACAGAGGACTAATATCCAGTATATACAAAGAACTAAAGAAGCTGAAAAGCAGCAAACCAAGTAATCCACTTAAAAAATGGGGAACAGAGCTAAACAGAGAATTCTCTGTAGAGGAATACAGAATGGCAGAGAAACACTTAAAGAAATGCTCATCCTCATTAGCCATCAGGGAAATGCAAATCAAAACGACCCTGAGATATCACCTTACACCCATCAGAATGGCTAAGATGAAAAACTCAAGCGACAACACATGCTGGAGAGGTTATAGAGAAAGGGGAACCCTCCTCCACTGCTGGTGGGAATGTAAACTTGTACAACCACTCTGGAAAGCTATCTGGCGCTTTCTAAGACAATTAGGAATAGTGCTTCCTCAAGACCCAGCTATACCACTGCTAGGTATATGCCCAAAGTTTGCTCAAGTACACAAAAGGGATACTTGCTCAACCATGTTTATAGCAGCTTTATTTGTAATAGCCAGAACCTGGAAACAACCCAGATGTCCATCAACGGAAGAATGGGTACAGAAATTGTGGTATTTCTACACAATGGAATATTACTCAGCAATCAAAAAGGAGGAAATCATGAAATTTGCAGGCAAATGGTGGGATCTAGAAAAGATCATTCTGAGTGAAATATCCCAGAAGGAGAAAGACAAACACGCTATATACTCACTTATATAGACCTATAAGATATGATAAACATAAGGAAATCTATACACCTAAAAAAGATAATCAAGAGAGCAGACATGGGGTAAGATGATCAATCCTCGTTTAGAAAGACAGATGGGATGTTCATTGAACGTATGACAGGAGTCTACTGAGTGCATCTGAAAGACTCTAACTAGCAGTGTTTTCAAAGCAAAGACTCATGACCAAACCTTTGGCAGAGTACAGGAAATCATAAGAAAGATTGGGAGTTAGTCTGATGGGGAAAGGATAGGAGCTCCACAAGGACCAAATATATCTGGGCACAGGGTCTTTTCTGAGACTGACATTCAACCAAGGACCATGTATGGATATAACCTAGAACCTCCGCTCAGATGTAGCATGTGGTAACTCAGTAACCAATTGGTTTCCCAAAGTGAGGGGAACAAGGACTATTTCTAACAGGAACTCAATGACTGGCTCTTTGGCCTCCCCATCCCCGAAGGGAGGAGCAGTCCTGTTAGGCCACAGAGGAGGGCTTTGCAGCCAGTCTTGAAGATACCTGATAAAATAGAATCAGATGAATGGGGAGGAGGTCCCCCCCATCAGTGGACTTGGAAAGGGGCACGGTGGAGATGAAGGAGGGAGGGAGGGGCTGGGAGCGAATGAGGGATCAGGACACGGCTGGGATACAGAGTTAATAAAATGTAACTGATAAGAAAAAATAAAATTAAAAAAAAAGAAATGACATTTAAATACAAAAAAAAAAAAAAAAAGAATGGTCCCATAAGCTCATACATTTGTATGTTTGGTCCCCTGTTAGTGGAAAAGTTTGAGAATGATTAGGAGGTGTGCCCTTGTTGGAAGAAGTGTGTCATGGGGGTAAGCTTTGAATTTTATTCGGAGATGGTTAGGTGGCATAGCCTTGTTGGATGAAGTAGATCAAGGGAGGCAAGCTTTGAGGTTTCAGTGCCTCTCACCATTCCATTTCCTTTGCTTACTGTTTGTGGTTGTGGTTCAAGATGTGAGCTCTCAGCAGTTTCTGCCACCATGCCTTCCTCCTCCTGCCACCATTTCTTGCCACAATGGTCTCTTATTCCTGTGGAAGTATAAACCCAAATAAAATTTTTCTATTAATTCCCTTGGTCATGGTATTTTTTTTCACAGCAATAGAAAACTAACTAAACAGAAATTGGTATCAAAAAATGGGCTATTGCTGTGACAGACCTGACTATACTGTTTATTGAAGGAACATGGAAGATTTTGGAATTTTGGACCCAAGTGCCCCAAGACCTTCACCAGGTAGCTCCAAGATGGTCATAGCATCCATTCCAGGAATGACCTATGAAGACAGATGGGCAAGACTCCATGTAGCAAAGTCAGTGGCTAAAGATGACAATGCAAGGGCAAGTGAGTCTTTCCAAGATGGTAGATCCAGTCTGCCTGACAAGCCAACCAAGCAGTGTCACTACTAGGAGTTGATACTAATATCATTAATGCCCAGAGAGATTAATAACACTAGACTAGAGACTATTATTTCCTCCTCCTCTAAAAAATGTCTAGTTGACTTCTACATTTCTACTCTCCCTAATAAAACTTGAAAGTTTTTGGGTGGGCATGGGGGCCCATGCCTTTAATCCCAGTACTCGGTAGGCAGAGGCAGGTACCTATGTAAGTTCAAGGCCAGTCTGGTCTACAGAGCAAGTCTAGGACAGCTAGGATTGTTACACAGAGAAACTCTGAAATATGAAAGCTTTGCCTGTGCATATGCTCCAACAGGATTTATATTCAGCCTCTCATCATTTTATGCCTTCATATGTGGACAGGACTAGAATCTTGGGTGGGTTGTGTGGGCTCTACTTTGAGTCCTGTTCTCAGAAAAGCCACTTGACATTTTTTTCCACAATTTTTTTCATTATATATCCTGATTGAAGCCCCTTACCACAACTCTGCCTAATCCCACCCTCCCTTCCTCTTTCCTTCTATCCCCTTCCCCTAGTCCACTGAAATGGAGAGTTCTCTTCCTCTGCCTTTTGCCCACAGCTTGTCAAGTCTCATCAGGATTGTCTCGATGCTCGTCTTCCATGGCCTGGCAAGGCCACATCATCAGGGATCAAAGAGTAGGCAACTGAGTTCATGACAGAGGCAACCGCTGCTCCTCTCATGCAGAGATCCACATAGAGACTGAGCTGCCAATCAGCCACATCTGAGCAGGGAGTCTAGATCCTCTCCATGCATGGTCCTTGGTTGGTGCATCAGTCTCTGCAGGATCCACTGGCCTCAGATCCTTCAGCTTTGGTCTCCTTGTGGGGCTCCTGTCCCCATCATGTCCCTCTAACCCCATTCCCCTCTTCTTCCATAAGACTCCCTGTGCTCTGCCCAAAGTTTTGCCATTGGGCTTAGCATCTACTTCAATCCCTCATTTGGTGGAGCCTTTTAGAGGACCCTCTATGGTAGGCTCCCATCCAGTTTTCTCTCTTCCACCATTCTGGTATCTATCCTGATTGCCATCCTGAATGAGATTTAAGCATCCTCCATAGGGTACTCCTTAGTGTTTAACTTCTATGTAGATGGCTATCCTATATTATACAGTTAATATCAGCTTTTAGGTGTACATCATGAATGCCTTTTTGTTTCTGGGTTACCTCACTCAGGATAATCTCTTCTTGTTCTATCCATTTGCCTGCAAATTTCATGATTTCCTTGTTTTTAATAGTGGAGTAGTATTCCATGGTGTAGATGTACCACAATTTCTATATCCATTCCTCTGTTGAGGGACATCAAGGATGCTTCCAGATTCTAGCTATTATAAATAGAGCTGTGGGAGAGGGGGCAAGATGGCGGCGCCGGGAGGACTCTCATTCTGAGCAGCAGCACAGCAGGATCGGCAGAGTGACCAGCAATCAGAACTAGCGGCGATAAAACACAGGCGATTCTGTTTCCCAGGTGAGAGGATACCCCACGGTGGGGGATTCAATCAGCTTTTAACTTACCCGGCTAAAAAACCGCAGAAGAGATCCCGGTTCCGCCAGACGCTTGGCCGCCAGCTGCCAGCTGCCAGCCCCAGCCCCAGCCCAGAGCCACAAGCCAGTGTCTCTGGTCATGGTCCCAGACTGAACCGTGGGCACCACACTATCACAGACTGGAATTTTCAGTCGAGAGATAACCCCAGGGTACAGGAAACGATTGGGACCGACCTTAGGTCACCCAGACATCCCCTGGAAAAGACTTGGGTTCCGCAGGCGGCCCAGGAGCCAGCCTGGAGCTAGAGCCAGGGATCCAGGCTCCGGCACCGAGTCCTGCCTGCACACCTGATTCGCTGCCCCAGACAGAACTGTGGGCACCAGGGCACCAGAGACTGCGTTTCACTGTCTGGTGCAAACACACAGGGAGGGAAATGGCTGGTCTGATCTCAGAGCACTCAGCCGACACCCCCACCCCGAAAAGGTCTCGGGAAAATTACCCAGTTTAGGCAGGAGCCCAGGATCCTAAAGGCCAAAAAGGCAGATGCAGGCTGTCTCTGCGCGAGCTAGCTTGTAGAGGCAGCTAGCTTGTGAGCTCCAGGACAAAAAAGAGATTGGGAGACCCTGTCTCCAGAGAATCCACAAGGAAGGAAGGAAACTGTACTGACTTAAATCACCCAATCCTTCCCTGGAAAAAGCTCGCAGACCAGCGAGGCTGAGCCGCCATCACTCAGCTGTGCTCCAGACACAGGCACAAACTGTTGCTGCATGCCAGATGTCCAACTGGGTCACAGCAGCTGATCATTAAATTTACAGCAAAAAAAAAAAAACAAAAACAAAAAACAAAACAAAACAAAACAAAAAACCAGAAACGGGGCAGCTGTCTTCAGGACTTCCCTGGGTGAGAAGAGACTAACAGAGACCTCTCGACTAACAAAGACCACAGTCACCACTCAGGTCTCTATCCCTGAGGTGAGTGAGCAGCAGCAACTCCTGAAAAAACGCCAGCCATCCAGGGACTATACCCAAAAAGCTGAGAAGACTTCCTTCAGGAAAAACCAGCTTTCTGCCAAGGGGATTCTCTCCACCACAGGATCCCCAGGAACCACCAGAAAATAACACCAAACACCTAAGATAGCACAATGGGTGGAGGCCAGCGTAAAAGCTCAAGCAACAAAAGACAGAGCAATATGGCATCTCCAGAACCCAGTTACCCAGAGGCAAGTAGCCCTGGACACCCCAGCATAACTGAAATCCAAGAAGATGACCTAACAACTATGCTCATGAAGATGATAACAGAGGAAAAAAATAAGATACGTAAAGACATAGAGAAAGATAAACTCAAACAGAATTTTGCCATCCGTAAAGAAATAGAGGAAGTTGAAGCCAAACAGTTTATAACCTTTAAAAAGGAAATGCTTAAAGCACTGAATGAAATAAAAGAAACAAAGTTGAAGGAACTAAAAGAAAAATAGGAAAGTACAATCAGACAGGTGAAGGAAATAAACAAAACAACTCAAGACCTGAAGATTGAACTGGAAAAATTAAAGAAAACACAAATGGAGGAAATAATGGAGAGGAAGAATCTAGGGAAGAAAACAGGAACTATAGAGGTAAGCATAACCAACAGACTACAAGAGATGGAAGAAAGAATCTCAGGTGTAGAAGATACAATGGAAGAAATCGATGTATCTGTCAAAGAAAATGTTAAATCCAAAAAATTCCTGACACAGACTGTCCATGAAATCCAAGACAGTAAGAAAAGACAAAACCTAAGAATAATAGGTATAGAGGAAAAAGAAGACTCCCTTCTCCAAGGCCCAGAAAATATTTTCAACAAAATCATTGAAGAAAATTTCCCCAATTTAAAGGAGAGGCCAAAAAGAATACATGAAGCCTACAGAACAACCAACAAATTTGACCAGAAAAGAAAATCCTCCCGCCACATAATAATCAAAACAGTAAGTATACAGAACAAAGAAAAAATACTAAAAGCTGCAAGGGAAAAAGGCCAAGTAACATATAATGGCAAACCCATTAGAATCACACCTGACTTTTCAACAGAGACTATGAAAGCCAGAAGGGCCTGGACGGATATCATGCAGACCCTAAGAGAACACAGATGTCAGCCCAGGCTACTATACCCTGCAAAGCTCTCAGGCCTCATAGACAGAGAAAACAAGATATTTAATGACAAAAACAAATTTCAACAATACCTACACACAAATCCAGCATTACAGAAGACACTGGAAGGGAAAATACAACCCAAAAGAAATTAGCTCCTTTCAAGAAAACACAGGAAATAATTAACCTTACTACAGTAAAATAAAAAGCAACCAAGCACACAACCTTATGACCACAGCCAACATCAAAATCAAAGGATCTAACAACCACTGGTCATTAATCTCTCTCAACGTCAATGGATTCAACTCTCCAGTAAAAAGACACAGATTAACAGAATGGATACATAAACAAAACCCAGCAATCTGTTGCATACAAGAAACACACCTAAGGCACAAAGATAGACATTACCTGAGGGTAAAAGGTTGGAAGATGACTTTCCAAGCAAATGGACCCAAGAAGCAAGCAGGAGTAGCCATTCTAATATCTGATAAAATAGACTTTCAACCAAAATTAATAAAAAGAGATGGGGAAGGTCACTTCATACTCTTCAAGGGAAAATTCCACCAGGAACACATCACAATCCTGAAATCTATGCCCCAAATACAAGGGCACCCACATTTGTTAAAGAAACATTGATAAAATTTAAACCACATATAGATCCCCACACATTAATAGTGGGAGACTTCAACACCCCACTCTCAACAAAGGACAGGTCAACAAAACAGAAATTAAACAAAGAAACAATGTCTCTAACAGAGGTCATGAATCAAATAGACCTCAAAGACATTTACAGAACTTTACACCCAAACACAAAAAGATTTACCTTCTTCTCAGCACTTCATGGAACCTTCTCCAAAATAGACCATATAGTTGGTCACAAAGCAAGCCTCAACAGATACAAGAAGATTGAAATAATCCCTTGTATCCTGTCTGATCACCATGGAATAAAGCTGGACCTCAACAATAACAGAAATAGCAAAAAGCCTACACACACATGGAAACTGAACAACTTGTCACTAAATGACAGCTGGGTCAGGGAAGAAATAAAGAAAGAAATTAAAGTCTTCCTAGAACTCAATGAAAATGAAGACACAACATACCCAAACTTGTGGGACACAATGAAAGCAGTGCTAAGAGGAAAGTTCATAGCACTCAGTGCCTTCAAGAAGAAATTTGAGACAGCTCATTCAAGCAACTTAATGGCTCACTTAAAAACCCTAGAAAAAGAAGAAGCAGACACACCAAGAAGGAGCAGACAGCTGGAAATAATCAAACTCAGGGCTGAAATCAATCAGTTAGAAACAAATAAAACAATTCAAAGAATCAATGAAACCAAGAGCTGGTTCTTTGAGAAAATCAACAAGATACACAAACCCTTAGCCAAGCTAACTAAAAGGCAGAGAGACACCACCCAAATCAACAAAATCAGAAATGAAAAGGGGGACATTACGACAGACACTGAGGAAATCCAAACAATCATTAGGACTTACTTCAAAAGTCTATATGCCACAAAATTTGAAAATCTAAATGAAATGGACAATTTTCTTGATCGATTCGACTTACCAAAGCTGAATCAGGATCACATAAATCAATTAAATAGTCCTATATACCCCAAGGAAATAGAAGCAGTCATCTAAAGTCTCCCATCCAAAAAAAGCCCAGGACCAGATGGTTTCAGCCCAGAATTCTACCAGAACTTCAAACAAGAGCTAATACCAATTCTGTTCAAACTATCCCACAAAATAGAAACAGAAGGAACATTACCAAACTCATTCTATGAAGCCACAGTCACCTTGGTACCTAAACCTCACAAAGACTCAACAAAGAAAGAGAACTTCAGGCCAATCTCCCTTATGAACATTGATGCAAAAATACTCAACAAAATCCTTGCAAACCGAATCCAAGAACACATCAAAGATATTATCCACTATGACCAAGTAGGCTTCATCCCAGGTATGCAGGGGTGGTTCAATACACGGAAATCCATCAATGTGATCCACCATATAAACAAACTGAAAGAAAAAAAACACATGATAATCTCCCTAGATGCTGAAAAAGCATTTGACAAAATCCAACATCCATTCATGTTTAAAGTATTGGAGAGATCAGGGATACAAGGCACATATCTAAACATAATAAAGGCGATATACAACAAGCCTATAGCCAACATCAAACTGAATGGAGAGAAACTTAAAGCAATCCCACTGAAATCGGGGACAAGACAAGGCTGCCCACTCTATCCACATCTCTTCAACATAGTTCTGGAAGTCCTTGCTAGAGCAATAAGACAGATGAAGAAGATCAAGGGGATTCAGATTGGAAAGGAAGAAGTCAAATTATCACTATTTGCAGATGATATGATAGTATACACGAGTGACCCCAAAAACTCCACCAGGGAACTCCTACAGCTGAAAAACACCTTCAGCAAAGATGCTGGATACAAAATTAACTCAAAAAAATCAGTGGCCCTCCTGTATACAAAAGACAAAAGGACTGAGAAAGAAATTAGGGAAACAACACCCTTCACTATAGCCACAAATGACATACAGTACCTTGGTGTAACACTAACCTAGCATGTCAAAGACTTGTATGAAAAAATTTTAAGTCTCTGAAGAAAGAATTAGAAGAAGATATGAGAAGATGGAAAGATCTCCCATGCTCATGGCTTGGCAGGATTAACATAGTAAAAATGGCCATCTTACCAAAAGCAATCTACAGATTCAATGCAATTCCCATGAAAATACCTACACAATTCTTTACAGACCTGGAAAGAAAAATTCTCAACTTCATATGGAATAACAAGAAACCCAGAATTGCTAAAACAATCCTCTACAATAAAAGATCTTCTGGAGATATCTCCATCCCTGATCTTAAGCTGTACTATAGAGCAACAGTAATAAAAACTGTATGGTACTGACATAGAAACAGAATGGTGGATCAATGGAACTGAATAGAAGACCCAGAAATAAACCCACACACTTATGGACACCTGATCTTTGACAAAGATGCCAAAACCATACAATGGAAAAAAGATAGCATCTTCAACAAATGGTGCTGGTTCAACTGGATGTCTACATGTAGAAAAATGAAAATAGATCCATACTTATCACTCTGCACAAAACTGAAGTCCAAGTGGATCAAAGACCTCAACATAAAACCAGACACATTAAATCTGTTAGAAGAAAAAGTGGGGAATACCCTAGAACTCATTGGTACAGGAGACAAATTCCTGAACAGAAGACACAACATACCCCTCATTCAGATGCCCCTCATTCAGATACCCACCATTCAATAAGGACATTTGCTCAACCAGTACCAACAGCACAGGCTCTAAGAGCAACAATCAATAAATGGGACCTCATGAAACTGAAAAGCTTCTGTAAAGCAAAGGACACTGTCATCAAAACAAAATGACTGCCTACAGATTGGGAAAGAATCTTCACTAACCCTTTATCTGACAGAGGACTAATATCCAGTATATACAAAGAACTAAAGAAGCTGAAAAGCAGCAAACCAAGTAATCCAATTAAAAAAGGGGGAACAGAGGTAAACAGAGAATTCTCTGTAGAGGAATACAGAATGGCAGAGAAACACTTAAAGAAATGCTCAACGTCATTAGCCATCAGGGAAATGGAAATCAAAACGACCCTGAGATTTCACCATACACGCATCAGAATGGCCAACATGAAAAACTCGAGTGACAACACATGCTGGAGAGGGTGTGGAGAAAGGGGAACCCTCCTCCACTGCTGGTGGGAATGTAAACTTGTACAACCACTCTGCAAAGCAATCTGGTGCTTTCTCAGACAACTAGAAATAGTGCTTCCTCAAGATCCAGCCATACCACTCCTAGGCATATATCCAAAATAGGCTCAAGTACACAATAAGGACATTTGCTCAACCATGTTTGTAGCAGCTTTATTTGTTATAGCCAGAAGCTGGAAACAGCCCAGATGCCCCTCAACTGAAGAATGGATGCAGAAATTGTGGTACATATACATATTGGAGTATTACTCTGCAATGAAAAATAAGGAAATCATGAAATTGCAGGTAAATGGTAGGACCTGGAAAGGATCATCCTGAGTGAGCTGTCCCAGAAGCAGAGATACACAAGACACACACGGTATATGCTCACTCATATAGACATGTAATATAAGAAAAACCTACTAAAATCGGTACATCTAAAGAAACTAATCAAGAGGGAGGGCCCTGACTAAAATACTCAATCTCCATCCCGAAAGGCAAAGAGGAAGGACATCAGAAGAATAAAAAAAGAGGAAACAAGCTAGGAATCTGCCACGGAGGGCCTATGAAAGGCTCTGCCCTGCAGGCTATCAAAGCAGATGTTGAGACTTATCGCCAACTATTGGGCAATGTGCATGGAATCTTATGTAAGAACTGGGAAATAGTAACGATCTGGAGAGGACAGAAATTCCACAAGGAGAGCAACAGAACCAGAAATTTGAACACATGGGTCTTCCCAGAGACTCATACTCCAACCAAGTACCATGCATAGAGATAACCTAGAACCCCTGCACAGATGTAGCCCATGGCAAGTTAGTATCCAAGTGGGTTACATAGTAATAGGATGAGGAACTGCCTCTGACATAATCTGATTGTCCTGCTCTTTGAACACCTCCACCTGAGGGGGGAGCAGCCTTACCAGGCCTCAGAAGATGAATGCAGCCACTTCTGATGAGAACTGATAGACTAAGATCAGAAAGAAGGAGAGGAGGACCTCCCCTATCAGTGGACTTGGGGAGGGGCATGCGTGAAGAAGGGGGAGGGAGAGCGGGACTGAGGGGAGGAGAGAGGGGCTTATGGATGGATACAAAATGAATAAAGTGAAATTAATAAAATATAATTAAATAATAAAAAATAAAAAGTAATTAAAAAAAGAAATCAGACACCAACAAACCAAATAATCTAATTTAAAAATGGGGTACACATATAAGCAGAAAATTCTCTGTAGAGGAATATTGAATGGCAGAGAAACACTTAAAGAAATGCTCAACATCCTTAGTCATCAGGGAAATGCAAATTAAAACAATTCTGAGATTCCATGTTACACTGATCAGAATGGCTAAGGTCAAAAACTCAAGTGACAACACATGCTGGACAGGATGTGGAGAAAGGTGACCACTCCTCCATGGCTGGTGGGAGTGAAAACTTGTACAACCACTTTGGAAATCAATCTGGTGTTTTCTCGGAAAATAAGGAATCTACCTACTTCAAGATCCAGCTTTACCACTCCTGGTATATATACCACCATTCAATGCCCACCATTCAATAAGGACATTTGCTCAACTGTGTTCATAGCAGCTTTATTTGTAATAGCCAGAATCTGGAAACAACTTACATGTTCTTCAATGGAGGAATGGATACAGAAATTGTGGTACATCTACTCAGCTATTAAAAACAAGGAAATCATGAAATTTGCAGGCAAATGGTGGGAACTAGAAAAGATCATCCTGAGTGAGGTAATCAAGAAACATAAGGATAGGCATGACATACACTCACTTATAAGCAGATATTAGCTGTATAATACAGGATAGCCATCTTCAGACCTAAAGAAACTAAACACTAAGGAAGGACTGAAGGAAAAGGCTTAAATCTCATTCAGAATGGCAAACAGGATAGACACCAGAAGTGGTAGAAGAGAGGAAACAGGATGGAAGCCTGTTTTAGAGGGTCTTCTTAAAAGCTTCCACCCGTTAAGGGATCAAAGCAGATGCTGAGACTCATGGCCAAACTTTGGGGAGAGCACAGGGAGTCTTATGGAAGAAGAGGGGTATGGCTATAGAGGGACATGGAGGGGACAGGAGCCCCACAAGGAGACCAACAAAGCTAAAGTTTCCCAGCCCAGCGGGTCCTGCAGAGACTGAGACACCAACTGAGGACAATGCACAGCAAGGACCTAGACGCCCTGCTCAGATGTGGCCTATTGGCAGCTCAGTCTCCACGTGGATCTCTGAGTGAGGGGAGCAGGGGCTGCCTCTATCCTGAACTGGGTTGACTGCTGTCTGATCACTCGCCCCTGTGATGTGGCCTTGCCAGGCCATGGAGGAAGAGGATGGATGCAGGCAGTTCTGATGAGACTTGACAAGCTATGGGCAGATGGCAATGGTGGAGTATTCTCCCTTTCAGTGGACTAGGGTAAGGGGATGGGGGGAAGAGGGAGGATGGGTGGGACTAGGAGAAGTTTATAAAGGGGGCTTCAATTGGGATATATAATGAATAAATTGTGAAAAAATAAAATTAAAAAAAGAATTTAGGTGTTAGCCTGAGACAAAGAAATATTTTCTGGGAATTATATAAGGTACATTTTCAATTGAGATATTTACTGATAACATGAAATATTTCATTCATAATATCTCTCTCTAGTTTTTTATGTTTTGTGGTGTCATATCTATATTAAACTTTATGTTTTTAGTAAAGAGTAATTAGAGATATGATTTCTGCCATTAGAACCTATGAAAAATTGTAGAATATATATATATATATATATATATATATATATATATATATATTCATTTAAATTAGTGGTTGTCAACCTTCCTAATACTCTGACTCCTTAATACAGTTCCACATGTTATGGTGAACCCAAACCATAACTTTATTTTCATGCTTTACTTCATAACTGTAATTTTGATACTGTTATGAATTGAACTGTTATGAATTGCACTGATAAGCAGATGGTCTTTGGACACACCTGTGATAGGATCTGTTGACAGCTCCCCGCCCCCACACGGGTTGCGACCCATAGACTGAGAAACACTGACTTAAATCCTACCACAAGTATTTTGAAGTATCACACTGGATCTGCATAAATGAAATAGAGGTATTATTTTGGTGCTGCCATTTAGCAAGGCCAGGAAATTATAGTACCTTCAACCACAAAATATCTTTTTTGGTATAATTGTAACAACAAAACAAAAAACACTGTATTGATTGATCTTAAATAAAAAAAGAAAATCACCACACGTATTTTGAATGCACTCTCCCAGCTCCCCACTGTACTTCCCTTTTCATGCTCCCATCCCTTCTCATCCAACTGCGAGATTACTTACTTTTTGCCCTGTCTAGTCTAGTTTGTGTTGTCCAGCTAGTAAAGGGGCCTCTCCTGGTATGAGTCTACCAGTGCTCAAATAATTAAAAATAAAAAGATGACTCTCCCTCTCTCAGTACCTTAGCAACTACTGAGTAGTTGGGTCCTCAACTACTGGTGAGATTGTGTGTCTACCTTCTTCTTTTTAATATAGTATGCAGTCTATGGAACCCATATTCTTTGATAACCTGTTGAATTCATTGAGGCTATAGACAATATGGCTTAAAGACAGACCTTCATCATCTAGAAACAATTCTGGGCATAGGGGTGCCTATAAGTGATTGACAGACTATATAGAATCTCAAGAAGTTATTGGTAATATTGATCTTCAAATAAGATGAATCTCCTTCCAAAGCTTTTTTTCTTTTTTTTTCTTTTTTTTTTAATTTTTCATCAATTACACTTTATTCATTCTGCATCTCCCCATAAGCTCCTCCCTCCTCCCCTCCCAATCCCACCATCCCTCCCCCTCTGCATGCATGCCACTCCCCAAGTCCACTATTTAACATGTATGGTTGTTTTGTCTGCATGTATGTCTGTGTACCATGTACATACCTGGCCCAAAGAAGCCAGAACAGGGCATTGGATCCCCTAGGACTGGTGTTATAGACAGTGGTGAACTAACATGTGGGTGTTGGGAACCCAATCTGAGTCCTCTGGAAAAGTGACCAGTGCTCTTAACCTCTGAACCGCCTCCTCAGCCACTGCCAAAGCTTTTAAAATGGATGACTCTGGGGTTATTATGTTCCAATTTTCCAAGCAACTAAGGTTTCCAAGAGGAATGAACATAGTGTCTAATTCTCTGAATGATCTAAAAAGTAAAGGAGAAGCCATTCTTCAAAGAGCCAAATGAGTTTTTGATCTTAGTCATTCTGATGGGTAGAAGGTGAAATCTCAGGGTCATTTTTATTTGCATCTCCCTGATAGCTAAGGACGTTGTGCATTTCTTTAAGTGTTTTTCTGCCATTCTACAATCCTCTACAGAGAGTTCTCTGTTTAACTCCGTGTCCCATTTTTTAATTGGATTACTTGATTTGTTGCTTTTTAACTTCTTGAGCTCTTTATATATACTAGATATCAGCCCTCTGTCAGAAATAGGGTTGGTGAAGATCCTTTCCCAGTATGTAGGTTGTTTTGTTTTGATGACAGTATCTTTTGCTTTACAGAAGCTTTTCAGTTTCATGAGGTCCCATTTATTGATTGTTGCTCTTAGAGCCTGTGCTGTTGGTGTTCTGTTCAGGAATTTGTCTCCTGTACCAATGAGTTCTAGGGTATTTCCCACTTTTTTTTCTAGCCGATTTAATGTGTCTGGTTTTATGTTGAGGTCTTTGATCCACTTGGACTTCAGTTTTGTGCAGGGTGATAAGTATGGATCTATTTTCATTTTTCTACATGTAGACATCCAGTTGAACCAGCACCATTTGTTGAAGATGCTATCTTTTTGACAAAGATGGCATCTTTGTCAAAGATCAGGTGTCCATAAGTGTGTGGGTTTATTTCTGGGTCTTCTATTCAGTTCCATTGATCCACCATTCTGTTTCTATGTCAGTACCATGCAGTTTTTATTACTGTTGCTCTATAGTACAGCTTAAGATCAGGGATGGAGATATCTCCAGAAGATCTTTTATTGTAGAGGATTGTTTTAGCAATTCTGGGTTTCTTGTTATTCCATATGAAGTTGAGAATTTTTCTTTCCAGGTCTGTAAAGAATTGTGTAGGTATTTTCATGGGAATTGCATTGAATCTGTAGATTGCTTTTGGTAAGATGGCCATTTTTACTATGTTAATCCTGCCAAGCCATGAGCATGGGAGATCTTTCCATCTTCTCATATCTTCTTCTAATTCTTTCTTCAGAGACTTAAAATTTTTTCATACAAGTCTTTGACTTGCTAGTTTAGGGTTACACCAAGGTACTGTATGTCATTTGTGGCTATAGTGAAGGGTGTTGTTTCCCTAATTTCTTTCTCAGTCCTTTTGTCTTTTGTATACAGGAGGGCCACTGATTTTTTTGAGTTAATTTTGTATCCAGCATCTTTGCTGAAGGTGTTTTTCAGCTGTAGGAGTTCCCTGGTGGAGTTTTTGGGGTCACTCGTGTATACTATCATATCATCTGCAAATAGTGATAATTTGACTTCTTCCTTTCCAATCTGAATCCCCTTGATCTTCTTCATCTGTCTTATTGCTCTAGCAAGGACTTCCAGAACTATGTTGAAGAGATGTGAAAAGAGTGGGCAGCCTTGTCTTGTCCCTGATTTCAGTGGGATTGCTTTAAGTTTCTCTCCATTCAGTTTGATGTTGGCTATAGGCTTGTTGTATATCACCTTTATTATGTTTAGATATGTGCCTTGTATCCCTGATCTCTCCAATACTTTAAACATGAATGGATGTTGGATTTTGTCAAATGCTTTTTCAGCATCTAGGGAGATTATCATGTGTTTTTTTTTCTTTCAGTTTGTTTATATGGTGGATCACATTGATGGATTTCCGTGTATTGAACCACCCCTGCATACCTGGGATGAAGCCTACTTGGTCATAGTGGATAATATCTTTGATGTGTTCTTGGATTCGGTTTGCAAGGATTTTGTTGAGTATTTTTGCATCAATGTTCATAAGGGAGATTGGCCTGAAGTTCTCTTTCTTTGTTGAGTCTTTGTGAGGTTTAGGTACCAAGGTGACTGTGGCTTCATAGAATGAGTTTGGTAGTGTTCTTTCTGTTTCTATTTTGTGGGATCGTTTGAAGAGAACTGGAGTCAGCTCTTGTTTGAAGGTCTGGTAGAATTCTGGGCTGAAACCATCTGGTCCTGGGCTTTTTTTGGATGGGAGACTTTAGATGACTGCTTTTATTACCTTGGGGTATATAGGACTATTTAATTGATTTATGTGATCCTGATTCAGCTTTGGTAAGTCGAATTGATCAAGAAAATTGTCCATTTCATTTAGATTTTCAAATTTTGTGGCATATAGACTTTTGAAGTAAGTCCTAATGATTGTTTGGATTTCCTCAGTGTCTGTCGTAATGTCCCCCTTTTCATTTCTGATTTTATTTGGATGGTGTCTCTCTGCCTTTTAGTTAGCTTGGCTAAGGGTTTGTGTATCTTGTTGATTTTCTCAAAGAACCAGCTTTTGGTTTCATTGATTCTTTGAATTGTTTTATTTGTTTCTAACTGATTGATTTCAGCCCTGAGTTTGATTATTTTCAGCCATCTACTCCTCTTTGTTGTGTCTGCTTCTTCTTTTTCTAGGGTTTTCAGGTGAGCTATTAAGTTGTTTGAATGAGCTGTCTCAAATTTCTTCTTGAAGGCACTTAATGCTATGAACTTTCCTCTTAGCACTGCTTTCATTGTGTCCCACAAGTTTGGGTATGTTGTGTCTTCATTTTCATTGAGTTCTAGGAAGACTTTAATTTCTTTCTTTATTTCTTCCCTGACCCAGCTGTTATTTAGTAGCAAGTTGTTCAGTTTCCATGTGTGTGTAGGCTTTTTGATATTTCTGTTATTGTTGAGGTCCAGCTTTATTCCATGGTGATCAGACAGGATACAAGGGATTATTTTAATCTTGTTGTATCTGTTGAGGCTCACTTTGTAACCAAGTATATGGTCTATTTTGGAGAAGGTTCCATGAGGTGCTGAGAAGAAGGTAAATTCTTTTGTGTTTGGGTGTAAGGTTCTGTAAATATCTGTTAGGTCCATTTGATTCATGACCCCTGTTAGAGACATTGTTTCTTTGTTTAATTTCTGTTTTGTTGACCTGTCCTTTGTTGAGAGTGGGGTGTTGAAGTCTCCCACTATTAATGTGTGGGGATCTATATGTGGTTTAAATTTTATCAATGTTTCTTTTACAAATATGGGTGCTCTTGTATTTGGGGCATAGATTTCAGGATTGTGATGTGTTCCTGGTGGAATTTTCCCTTGAAGAGTATGAAGTGTCCTTCCCCATCTCTTTTTATTAATTTTGGTTGAAAGTCTATTTTATCAGATATTAGAATGGCTACTCCTGCTTGCTTCTTGGGTCCATTTGCTTGGAAAGTCATCTTCCAACCTTTTACCCTCAGGTAATGTCTATCTTTGTGCCTTAGGTGTGTTTCTTGTATGCAACAGATTGCTGGGTTTTGTTTACGTATCCATTCTGTTAGTCTGTGTCTTTTACTGGAGAATTGAGTCCATTGATGTTGAGAGAGATTAATGACCAGTGGCTATTTGATTCTTGATTTTGATGTTAGCTGTGGTCATAAGGTTGTGTGCTTGATTGCTTTTTGTTTTACTGTAGTGAGGTTAATTATTTCCTGTGTTTTCTTGAAAGGAGCTAGTTTTCTTGGGTTGTATTTTCCCTTCTAGTGTCTTCTGTAATGCTGGATTTATGTATAGGTATTGTTGGAATTTGTTTTTGTCATTAAATATCTTGTTTTCTTTATCTATGAGGACTGAGAGTTTTTCTGGGTATAGTAGCCTGGGCTGACATCTGTGTTCTCTTAGGGTCTGCATGATATCCGTCCAGGCCCTTCTGGCTTTCATAGTCTCTGTTGAAAAGTCAGGTGTGATTCTAATGGGTTTGCCATTATATGTTACTTGGCCTTTTTCCCTTGCAGCTTTTAGTATTTTTCTTTGTTCTGTATACTTACTGCTTTGATTATTATGTGGCAGAAGGATTTTCTTTTCTGGTCTAATTTATTGGGTGTTCTGAAGGCCTCTTGTATTCTTATTGGCCTCTCCTTTAAGTTGGGGAAGTTTTCTTCAATGATTTTGTTGAAAATATTTTCTGGGCCTTAGAGCAAGGAATCTTCTTTTTCCTCTATTCCTATTATTCTTAGGTTTTGTCTTTTTGTGTTGTCTTGAATTTCTTGGACTGTCTGTGTCAGGAATTTTTTTAGATTTAACATTTTCTTTGACAGATACATCGATTTCTTCCATTGTATCTTCCACACCTGAGATTCTTTCTTCCATCTCTTGTAGTCTATTGGTTATGCTATCCTCTGTAGTTCCTGTTTTCTTCCCTAAGTTCTTTCTCTCCACAATTTCCTCTATTTGTGTTTTCTTTAATTTTTCCAATTCTATCTTCAGATCTTGAGCCGTTTTTTTTATTTCCTTCACCTGTCTGACTGTATTTCCTGTTTTTCCTTCAATTCCTTCAGCTGTTTGTTTGAACAATCCTCTGTTTCTTTTATTTCTTTCAGTGATTTAAGCATTTCCTCTCTAAAGGCCACAAACTGTCTGCAACTTCCTGTATTTCTTTATGGATGGCCATAATCTGTTTGTTTTTATCTTCCTCTAATTCTTTACTGATGGCCATAATATGTTTGTTTTTATCTTCCTCTAGGTCTTTACGTATTTTATTTGTTTCCTCTGTTATCCTCTTCATGAGCATAGATGTTAGGTCATCTTCTTGAATTTCAATTATGCTGGGGTGTCCGGGGTTACTTGCCCCTGGATAACTCGGTTCTGGCAGATGCCATATTGCTCTGTCTTTTGTTGGTTGAGCTTTTATGCTGGCCTCTACCCAATGGGCTATCTTAGGTATTTGAAGTTAGTTTCTGGTGGTTCCTGGAATCCTGTGGTGGAGAGAATCCCCTTGGCAGGAAGATGTTTTTTCCTGAAGGAAGCCTTCTCAGCTTTTTGTGTATAATCACTGGATGGCCTGTGTTTTTCAGGAGTTGCCACTGCTCACCTCAGGCATAGAGACCTGAGTGGTAACTGTGGTCCTTGTTAGTCGAGAGGGCTCTCCTCTCACCCGGAGAAGTCCTGGAGACAGCTGTCCTGCTTCTGGGTTTCTTGCTGTAAATTTAGTGAGCTGCTGCTGTAACCTGTGTGTCCCTTGGTTTGGTCAGTTTTGTTAGGGATAACTGGTTGCCCCTTGGTGCAGTATCTAGGGGTTGATCTCGGGGATACTGGGCTGTTGTATGTCTGAGTTTGGGGCTCTGTGCCCCAGTACCCAAGTGGTAATCTATGGCGGGTAAGTACTGCTCTCCTGGTAACAGCAGGCTATCTGGTGCACAGTTGATCCCTGGGTTGGGCCAGTCTGCAGGACCTTTTCTGGAGATATACTGAACGGCCTAATTTTGTCCCCTTTGCTTCGTTCCCTGTGAGGATCTCTCCTAACAGTGACTCCAAGTCTCTGGTGTCTTGGGGCGCACAGTTCTGTCTGAGTGGAGTAGTTGGTACAAAGCAGGTCTCTGGGCTGGCGGAGCGTGCCAACCTGCTATTCTGTGGGACCTTTTCCAGGGATATACTGGATGACCTAATTCCGGTCCCCATTTCCTTCCTTCCCTGTGGGGTTTACTCCCGACAGGGACTCCCAGTCTCTGTTGCCCTGGGGCACACAGCTCTCTCTGTGCCAGAGAGCTGTGCGCCCAACAACTCTCTGTGTTCCCAGCTTGGGCCCAGTTCAGTGATGGTGGCTCATGCTGGCTGGTCTGTGAGACCTTCCCCAAGCAAAGCCTGGGTGCCCCAAGTCAGCACTATTTCCTTCCTTCCCTGTGGGGGCCTCTCCCGACAGGGACTCCCAGATTCTGTTGCACTGGGGTGCACTGCTCCATCTGTGCCAGAGAGCTGGGCGTGCAGCCTCTCTCCGTGCTGGCGGCGGGAGGCCAGTTCAGTGATGGCGGCTCATACCCAGTGGTCTGTGAGACCTTTTCCAGGTAAAGACTGGACGACCCAAGTCAGTCCCACTGCCTTCCTTCCCTGTGGGGTTTTCTCGTGACTGGGACTCCCAGTCTCTGGTGTTTTTGTGCCCACCGATCAACCTGGGAAGGTGATCAGGACACGCAGGCTTGTGGCTCTGGTCTGGCGACCTAGTGCCTGCTCTACCCGGGATCTCTTCAGGGTTCTGGCTGGGGGACCTGAGAGTAGATCCGACTCATTCCCACACTGTGGGGGTTTCCTCTCACCTGGGAAACACGATTGCTGTTGTTTTAGGGCCCAGAGTTCAGTCTCTTGGTCGCTGTACAGAAAATGTTGTCCTGCTGCTCCTCAGACGCCCTGTTCTCCTGGTGCCACCATCTTGTCCTCTCCTGGTGTCTGATTTCTTGAGTTCTTTATGTATTCTGGATAGCAGCCCTCTATCGGATGTAGGGTTGGTGAAGAACTTGCCCCAGTCTGTAGGCTGTCATTTTGTTCTACTGACAGTGTCCTTTGCTTTACAGAAGCTTTTCAGGGAGTAAGAGGTGCTGTGCTGACCTAGGTTGGGCCACTGATGCTGGTTAGTGCCAGAGAGAGGGTGATGGGTTTGGAGCTGGGATTGACTGCTCTGTTAGGATCTGGCTGCTATATTCTATCCTGCACTTCTGGGGTGGGAGAACTGGTTTGGTAGCCCAAGAGTGGAGAAAGGTGGAAGGTGCGGGGTTGCCCCACACAGGGTGCATTTGCCTTCAGCCTGTCCCTGAGGTGTGGAAGTATGCTTTTACTAGCTGACACTGTCTTGATGTTTGCTGCGCTCATGAAGATCTTGGCCTATCTAGAGGAAGTGGAATTTCTGGGCTCTCCTGAGCTTATAGCCTGCCAGAGCTTTCTCTGAAGGTTACTGATGTATTGGAATCCTAACACAACCTAATGTCACTTGGAGATTGTCTAGATTAGATTGGCCTAGGGGATTGCTTTGCTTATGTAGTTGATGTGGGAAGACCCAGTCCACTGGGAGTCTCACCATTCCCTGAGTCTTGGACTGTCTAACAGTAAAGAAGCCAAGCTGAGCACAAGGAAGCCTGTGTGCATTCCTTCCCTCCCTGTTCTTGACTAGGGTTGTGACTAGCTGCTTTAAGTTACTAATGTCTTGACTTCTTGCCAGTGATGGACTATAACCTAGGACTCTGAAGTTTTTTTTCTCCTGTTTTATTTGGGGAGAGGGTAAGTTAGGGCTCTGGGTATTTTATCACAGCAACTAGAAATGAGATTGAAACAAATGACTGCTAAACCCTAACATATTAGTTAAGACAGGACCTAATCACTTCTCTAATTAGTTTCGGAAGTGGAAGAATTCCCTTGGGGATGGACACAACATTTGAGATGTAGGAAGGAGATACTTATATATGTGTGTGCTTTACTTTATAAGAAATTATCAGTGAGAGATGTTTAGAATATTTGTTGTTATTAGATCTGAAAAATTCCATTATAGCTCAGAATCATTGATCAAGGCATGGTGCCATGTTACATTTATAATGTGTGTGGGTGTTTTTGTGCATTTATTGTTGGATTTCCACCAGAGAATTTGTATTAAGAAGAAAGTCATATAGTATGTATAAAAGCATAAAGTGGAATGCTAAGATCAGAATAAACTAGATAGTCTGAAGATATTTCTTACACGTTCCAATAGTTAAGCATTAGTGCTGACTCTACTCTGCTAACAATATTTGTTGATGTCCAGAGGTATTTATGATCATTCTACATAGAGATAGGAAACACAATCTGTTTCATCTGTGGTGTAGTGCGTAACACAACTAAGAACTACTACCAACAGCCTGATGACTTCTCTTAATGTATTAGGGACATCCACACAAGTAAAGTTGCTTCTTGGGTTTTGTCATAGAAAATAATGTTGGGATGAGCCAGTGTGAAGCAGAGAGTTGGGAAGAAAAAGGCACCCCAGAAAGCATGGGTGTGAACTTCTCAAAATAGTGTCTTTGCCATAGCCATGTGTAGCACTTTGTTATAATTCAAAGGGCTACTAAGAAATCTCAATTGAGAAAATGCCTCCATAAGACCTGGCTAGGGATCTGGGGTGTAGGAACATGGATATTTTGACCTGATGATGCTTTGTTACCTTAGAGCAGCTGTTATTTGGTAACAGTTCATTCAGGGTTTTTTAAGTAGAAAGATTTTTAGGATTTTTTCTTTCTCAATGGAAAGACCTGTGAGCCGTAGCATCTTTAGTTTCTCCTTTCTCCACATAGTTGCCATTTACCTTTTAGTTTTCTAATAAGTGACAATGACCTCACTGTGTAGAGGATGGGAAAACAACAACAACAACAAAAATAAAACAAGAAGCTTTTTAGTTTCACTAGGTCCCATTTGTTAATTGTAGATCTTAAGAGCCTGGGCTGTTGATGTTCTTTTCAGAAAATTGTCTACTACACCAATGAGCTTGAGTCTCTTCCCCACTTTTTCTTCCAACAGATTAGTGTTTCTCTTTTTATGTTGAGATCTTTGATCCTCTTGGACTTTAATTTTGTGCAGGGTTATAAATATGGGTCTAGTTCCATTTTTCTACATGTAGACATCTAGTTAGACCAGCATTTGTCCATTGTATGCTTTTGGTATCTTTGTCAAAAATCAGGTGTCCATAGGTGTGTGGGTCTATTTCTGGATCTTCAATTCGATTACATTGATCCACCAGTCTGTTTCTACACCAGTTACATCCAGTTTTTATTACTGTTACTCTATAGTACAGCTTGAGATCAGGGGTGTAAATACCTCCAGGTGATCTTTTATTGTACATGATTATTTTTTTAGTTATTCTAGGTTTTTTGTTTTTCCATATGAACTTGAGAACTTTTCTTTCAAGGTCTGTAAAGAATTGTGTTGGTAGTTTGATGGGAATTGCAGTGAATCCGTAGATTGCTTTTGGTAAGATGGCCATTTTCACTATGTTAATCCTGCCAAGCCATGACCATGGAAGATAATTCCATCTCCTGCTATCTTTTTCTATTTCTTTCTTTTGAGGCTTGAAGTTTATTTCATACTTGTTTGGTTAGAGTTACACCAAGTTACTTTATGAAATTTGTGGCTATTATGAAGGGTGTTGTTTCCCTATTTTCTTTCTCAGCCCTTTTGTCTTTTGTATGTAGGAGGGCTACTGATATTTTTTGAGTTAATTTTGTATTCAATGACTTAGCTGAAGGTGTTTATCAGTTGTAGAAGTTCCCTGGTAGAATTTTTGGGGTCACTCATGTATACTATCACATCATCAGCAAATAGTGATATTTTGACTTCTTCCTTTTAAAATTGAATCCCCTTGAGCTCCTTTGTCTTTTTGCTTTAGCAATTACTTCAAGTACTATGTTGAAGATATATGAATAGAGTAGGCACCCTTGCCTTGTCCCTGATTTCAGTGAGATTTATTTAAGTTTCTCTCTGTTTAGTTTTATGTTAGCTATAGGCTTGCTGTGTATTGCCTTTACTATGTTTAGAAAAATGCCTTGTATCCCTGATCTCTCCAAGATTTTAAACATGAACTAGTATTGGATTTTATCAAATGCTTTTTCAGCATCTAAGGAAATGATCATGTGGGTTTTTTTTTCTTTTAGTTTGTTAATATGGTGGATCACATTGATGGATTTTCATATAATGGACCACCCCTGCATACCTGGGATGAAGCCTACTTGGTCATGGTGGATGATATCTTTGATATGTTCTTGGTTTCAGTTTTTCAGATTATTTGGTTGGGTATTTTTTCATCAATGTTCATAAGTGAGATTGGCCTGGAATTCTCTTTCTTTGTTGGGTCTTTGTGAAATTTAAGTATCAAGGTAACTGTGGCTTCATAGAATGAGTTTGGTAATGTTCATTCTGCTTCTATTTTGTGGAATAGTTAGAAGGTTGTTGATGCTAGCTCTTCTTTGAAGGTCTGGTAGAATTCTGTGCTAAAACTGTCTGGTCCTGGGCTTTTTTTGGATGGGAGACTTTTGATGACAGCTTCTATTTCTTTAGGGGATATAGGGCTATTTATTTACCTGATCTTGATTCAGCTTTGGTAAATGGAATCTATCAAGAAAATTGTCCATTTCCTTTCCATTTTCAAATTTTGTGGCATATAGTCTTTTGAAGTAGCACCTAATGATCCTTTGGATTTCCTCAGTGTCTCTTTTTACGTTCCCCTTTTCATTTCTGATTTTGTTGATTTGGATAAGTGTCTCTCTGCCTTTTAGTTAGCTTGGCTAAGGGTTTGTCTATCTTGTTGATTTTCTCTACAAACCAGCTCTTTGTTTCATTGATTCTTTGAATTGTTCTCTTTGTTTCTAGTGTATTGATTTCAGCCCTGAGTTTGATTGTTTCCAGCCATTGTTTCCAGGAAGAGGAGGAAGACGACGATGATGACGGCACATCATCATCGTCTTCCTCCTCCTTCTCTTCTTCTTCTTTCTTTTTCCTCCTCCTCCTCCTTCTTCTTCTCTCTCTCTAGGGCTTTCAGGTGAGCCGTTAAGTTGCTTGTATGAGATACTTCAAATTTCATTTTGAAGGCATTTAGTGCTATGAACTTTCCTTTTAGCACAGCTTTCAGTATGTCCCATAAGTTTGGATATGTTGTGCTTTGATTTTCGTTGAATTCTGTTTAAGTCTTTAATTTCTTTCTTTATTTCTTCCCTGACCCAGCTGTCATTGAGTTGTTCAGTTTCCATGTGTGTGTAGGCTTATTGCTATTTCTGTCCAGCTTTAGTCCATGGTGGTCAGATAGAATACATGGGATTATTTCAATCTTCTTGTATCTGTTGAGGCTTGCTTTGTGACCAACTATATGGTCTATTTTTGAGAAGGTTCCATGAGGTGCTGAGAAGATGGTAAATTCTTTTGTGTCTGGGTGAAAAGTTCTGTAGATGTCTTTTAGGTCCATTTGATTCATGACCTTTGTTAGTGTCATTGTTTCTTTGTTTAGTTTCTATTTTCTTTACCTGTCCTTTGTTGAGAGTGGGGTATTGAAGTCTCCCACTATTAATGTGTGGGGATCTCTGTATGGTTTAAATTTTATTAATGTTTCCTTTATAAATGTGGGTGTCCTTGTATTTGTGGCATAATCAGAACTGTGATGTCTTCTTGTTGTAATTTTCCTTTGATGAGTATGATGTGACCTTCCCCATCTCTTTTGATTAATTTTGTTTGAAATCTATTTTATTAGATATTAAAATGGCTCCTTCTGCTTGCTTCTTGGGTCCATTTGCTTGGAAAACCATTTTCCAGCCCTTTACTCTCAGGTAATATCTATTTTTGTGACTTAGGTGTGTTTCTTGTATGCAACAGATTGTTGGGTCTTGTTTATACATCCATTCTGTTAGTCTCTGTCTTTTTATTGGAGAGTTGAGTCCAATGATGTTGAGAGAGATTAATGACCAGTGACTGTTAGATCCATTTTTATTGATGTTGGTTGTGGTAGTGTGTGTGCTTGGCTACTTTTAGCTTTGCTGTAGTGAGGTTATTTATTTTCTGTGTTTTCCTGGATGTGATTAGCTTTCTTGGATTGTATTTTTTTTTTAATTCTAGTATCTTCTGTAAGACTGGATTTGTGGGTAGGTATTGTTTACATTTGTTTTTGTTGTTAAATATCTTGTTTTCTCTGTCTATGATGACTGAGAGTTTTGCTCAGTATAGTAGCCTGGGTTGACATTTGTGTTTTCTTAGGGTCTGCATGATATCCGTCCAGGCCCTTCTGGCTTTCATAGTCTTTGTTGAGGAGTCAGGTGTGATTCTGATGGGTTTGCCATTACATGTTGCTTGGTGTTTTTCCCTTGCAGCTTTTAGTATTTTTTTTTCTTTGTTTTATATATTTCCTGTTTCGATTATTATGTGGCTGGCAGATTTTCTTTGCTGGTCTAATTTATTAGGTGTTCTGTAGGCCTCTTGTATGCTTTTAGGCTTCTCCTTTAAATTGGGAAAATTTTCTTCATGTTGAAAATATTTTCTAGGCCTTGGAGAAGAGAATCTTCTTTTTCCTCTATTCCTATTAATCTTAGGTTTTGTCTTTTCATGCTGTCTTGAATTTCTTAGATGGTTTGTGTCAGGAATTTTTTAGATTTAACATTTTCTTTGATGGATACATTGATTTCTTCCACTGTATCTTCCATACCTGAGATTCTTTCTTCCATCTCTTGTAGTCTGTTGGTTATGCTTACCTCTGTTGTTTCTGCTGTCTTCCCTAAGTTCTTCCTCTCCGTGATTTCCTCCGCTTGTGTTTTCTTTAATTTTTCCAGTTCTTTCTTCAGATCTTGAACCATTTTGTTGATTTCCTTTACCTGTCTGACTGTATTTTCCTGCTTTTCCTTCAGTTCCGTAACCTGTGTGAACAATCCTCTGTTCCTTTTATTTCTTTCAGTGATTTAATTAATTCCTCTCTGAAGGCCACAAACTGTTTGGCTGCATCTTCCTGTATTTCATAATCTGTTTGACTTAATTTTCCTCTATTTCTTTAAGCATTTTATTTGTTTCCTCCCTTATTCTCTTCATGAGTATAGATGTAAGGTCATCTACTTTAATTTCACTTATGATCAGGTGTCCAGGGCTACTTGGCTTTGGGTTCTGGAAATGCCATACTGCTTTGGCTTTTGGTGATTGTGCTTTTACACTGCTCTCTACCCAAAGGGCTGTCTCAGGTGTTGGCTGTTAGTTTCTGGTGCATGCTGGAATCCTGGAGTGAGGGAATACCCTTGGCAGAAAGATGATTTTTCCTGAAGGAGGCCTCAGCTTTTTGGGTATGGTCATCGAATACCATGGTGTCCTTCTCAGGGAATTGCCACAGCTCTCCTCAGGTGTATGGACCTGTGGGGTAACTAGGCTTGTTGGAAGTCCAGAGGCTGTCCCCTCACCAAGAAAAGTCCTGGAGACAGCTGCCCTGCCACTGGGTTTTTTGCTCTGAATTTAGTGAGCTGCTACTGCTCATATACTGTGTTTGCTGGGTACAGCCCTCTTGAAGAACCAGGGAGGCCTGTGGTTTGGTAAGTTTAGCTAGGGGAGACAGGCTGCACTTTGGAGCAGTGTCTGGGGGCTGATCCCATGGGTCCGGGCTTCTGAAGGTCTGAGGTTGGAGCGCTGTGCCCCAGTACCCAAGCAGTAATTGGTGGCAGGTGAGCATAGGACATAGGCATGAGGCTAGAGATGGGAGCCTGCAGGAATCCTGGAGCTTTTCTGGGGGTTAGCTGGGTGTCCTGGGATCTGATGTTTCCCCCACCGTGGGATTTCCTCCCCAAAGGGAGACTCAGTCTGTGGTGTTTTGGGGTCCACAGTTCAGTCTGGGATGTTGAGTAAAGTACACAGGAGCAGGAAATCTGCTCCCCGCTGGCAACTAGGCACCTGCAGGATCCTGGGAACTTTTCTGGGGCCTTGGGAGGGGGTGGCTGGGTGCCCTGAGATCAGCCCTGATGTTTACTTCACTGTGGGGTTTCCTTCTGACAGGGAAACCCAGTCTCTGGTGTTTCAGGGCCCACAGTTTTTCTGGGACAGTGAGTAGTGAGTGGGCATGTGTCTTTGGGCTGTTGACTGAACCTGCCGGAGCCTGAGACCTTTTCCAGGGATTGTCTGGGTGACCTCAGGTTGGTCTCAATTGCTTCCTTCACTGTGGGGTTGTCTCTTGGCTAGAAAACCCAGTCTGTGGTGTTGTGGGGCCCACAGTTTAGTCTGGGATGGTGATCAGAGCACGCAGGTGTGTGGCTCTAGCCTGGTGACTGAGTGTCTGCCAGGACCCGGGAACTCTTCAGGGGTTTAGTTGGGTGACTTGAGAATGGACCCAATTCCTTCCCACACTGTAGGGTTTCTTCTCATCTGGGAAACACAATCGCTGGTGTTTGAGGGCCCACAGTTTGATCTGTTGGTGGCTATGCAGTCACTGCTGTCCTGCTGGTCAGACATAGTGTGCTCTTGGCACCACCATGTTGGATCCACCATTGATGATTTCTTTTAAAGAATTAATAAAATTATTGCAAAATAAATGATATAAGCTTTTAATTACCCAGGATAACAGGTGCTAATTAAAAGGCATAGGAGAGGCAATCAGGGTTAACAACCAACTCCTCTTTGGAAAGGCCTTTTGTTTTTGTATTTTCATCTTCTTCAGCCATCAAACTCTGGGAACCTCGAGCTGGATTTATCATTTCTCAGTTGAGGCACACTTTGAAACAAAATTCCCCAAAATACTCAGGTGAGTTCTTGGGACAATAAATACTAAGTGACCTAAAATACCTGTTCAAATGAAAAGATGAGTAAATGTTTTATTGCTTGTTCCTTCCTCATTAAAAAGTCATGTGGTATTGCTTGTCTTTGGTTCTGGGTTTTAATTTCTGCCTTCCTATGGTACCCAAGGTGAACAATAATTTCTTATATAGGTCAAGGTTATGCCCCCAAAAGTACACAAAATAATTGTTTGATCTATGGACTCTAGTATTTATGGTACTTCTCAACTTCCGTGGTTGGTATCCTCTCTTCTAAGGGATGGTTAGAACCTATTACAACAGTGCATTAGAAAGTTTTTCTTTCATCTGAAATGTGGTTGATGAATAAGTTGTTTTCCAATGACCTATTCATATAGCTCAACATCAAAAAGGACCCAGAAAGAACTTTTCAAAGGAAACTATGATGTAACCAGAACTTTTGTTTACTTTATTGGGTTCTTTTATCTACCACCCTTCTCTGCTCCAATCCCTTCCAACTCCACAACCCTAGGTAGGCAAGAAAGAAGGTTAGATGGAAAAGGAGGGGCAGACCTCACTAGACTACTTCCTGTTGGTTAGGGGCATCCACTTCCTTGGGACATGTCAGAATATCTTTGTCAGAATTTCTCCAATAACCAGCAACCCTGCAACAAGCCAGCAATAGCAAAAGCAGCAGCAGGGACCAGCAGTAGCAGCCACCACAGCCCTTCTCAGGGCTCTCACATTTATACCCTTTCCAGAGTCCTCAGAATTCCAAATGTAAACTATCCTCAACTGACAAAATTATGCCCCTGCTAGAGCACAAGACACATTATCATTAGCTGTTGTGGACAATCTGAAATAGCCCCATATATCACCCATGGTATTAAAATGAAAACATTCACGTAACATACCTGGGCTTTTTAAGAGACCAAAATTCTCACTACATTCTCCCCCGTTCTGTCTTAAACCATAGATTTATACTAAGCTTAGTGAGAAATTATAAACAGACATTTTAAATACACTAAATGCTTTTCAGATCAGTGGCCAAGGTTTTTTTAATTAATTAATTAATTAATTAATTAATTAATTAACTTTGTGACAGAGTCTCAGGTATCTTAGGCCTGTGGTTTGGTGTGTAGCCTGGGATGGTCTTGAACTCCTGACCCTCCTGCTGCCATATGGTTCCTAAGTGTTGAGATTACAAGTGTACACCACCAGGCCTGGTCTATTGGTAGCAGGGCTTCATTCACGGTAGGGTGTCTCCCAGCCTGAAAAACATTTTCTTTATTTTAAAATTTTAATTTTGTGTATGTGTCAGCAGCTGTGTGCAAAGAGAGGTCTTCGGAGGGTGGAAGCCAGCATCAGATCCCAGGATCTGGAGTTAGAAGAGGCTCTGAGCCACTGTCTGGGTGCTGGGATTGAACCCAGGTCAAGGTTTTTTCTATGAGCTAGCGAGTCTTCGGCTTTTCTTGTTTGAAAGGGCTCATACTTTTTACTGGTAGCTTGAGGCCGTCTGTTTTGTTCGTACAAATCTCAGGAAGCCTAAGTGTTCTTTTTGAAAACCCCTTGCCACCAGAAATGGCTTGTTTGCTTCTCCAGAGGCAAGTACCATATTTTTCACAGCTGCCACACCTAACAGTTTTGAGATCTGAGGCTTTTAGTGGCATGGTCCTAATTTCTTTGTTAATGGCTGAATTTACCACAATTAAAGCACTGGGCATTTTGATACCAAAGACCATTAGTTTGTTCTATGATATTGGCATGATGCTCTTGAAAGCCAATATCAGTCTTGTCCCTTATCCACTTGTCCATTAGTGCTGCTCATGCCTTTAACGTTTTGATAACATTTTATATTCAGTATTCACATTCTCAAATACCAAGGTCTCTATCAACACCTGTCTCAAATCAGGGTCTGATATGGCTTTGTTTACAGCTGAAACCAGAGCCTTGTACAATCCTAGCAACTGAGGTGGACCTTTTCCTGGACTCCTCGACTTTGCCCCAAGCTCTTAAAGCTGCCAAGTGACATTGTTCTCTAACAGCATCATCAAAACAAATCAGTTCTTCTACTTCTTTTCACCAAGCAATTGGTCATCTTTTTTTAAAAAAATTATTTTTATTTATTAATTTTATATCCCGTTCATATTCACCTCCCTCCTCCCCTGTCAGTCCCACCCCCTCCCCATTTCCCCTATTCCTCCTCCCCTACTGCTCAGAGAAGTGGAGCCCCCCTACCCACCCACCCTAGCATATCAAGTCACTTCAGGACTGAGCCTATCCTCTTCATCTTTGGCCTGGCAAGGCAGCCCCACCAGGGGGAAAGTGATCAAAAAGCAGTTAACAGAGTCCATGTCAGAATCAGCCCCTATTCTCCTTACTAAGGTACCCATATGAGGACTGAGCTGCTCATCGGCTACAACTGTGTAGGGGGCCTAGGTCCAGTCCATGCATGGTCCTTTGTTGGTGCTTCAGTCTCCACAGGCCCCCTTGGGCCATGGTTAGTTGGCTCTGTTGGTCTTGTTTTGGAGCTCCTGTTCTCTCTGGTTCCTTCTATCCTTCTCCCCACCCTTCCTCAAGATTCCCTGTGTATCTGTTTCTATCAGCTCCTGGATGGAGCCACTCAGGGCAGCTAGGCTTGGCTCCCATCTACAAGCATAGCATAGCATCTCTAATTATGTCATGGAGTGGTTCTCTCCTGGGGTGGGTCTCAGGTTGGGCCAGGCATTGTTTGGACATTCCTTCAATCTCTCTTCTACCTATACCACTGCACATCTTCTAGGCAGGGTCAATTTGGGGTGGGTGGGTTGGTGTTCCCCATCTTCCACTGTGTCAAGAGGGTGACCTCTTCAGTCTCCATGACCCCTGCACTAGAAGTCTTAGCTAGAGTCACCCTCATATCCTCCCAGGAGTCTATCCTGTCGTACGGCTCCAGCTTGTCTCAGAGAAGTCCCAGTCCAAGGTTTCTCTTCTCTCTGCAAGTCCTCTGTCTCCAACCACCCACTCTCCCCAGGTCTGAACAATCCACTCATTTCTCTTCATGTTCCCTCTCTTCAACCACTTCCACTATTTATTCTATTTCCACTTCTGAGTGGGAATTAAGCATCCTCACTTGGGTCCTCCATGTTACTTATATTCTTCAAGAAGTTGATCTTTAACAATATTCATTCTCCGTGCTCCATTTCAATATTCATGGTTCAAAATTCATGTTCCCTCCCTTCACCACATTAACACTTGTAACTGTTGACCAGGCTGTAGCACCACTGTGACCAGATGACCTTTCCAGTCTTGAGGAATAACTCTATTTTGGGTAGCATGGTTACTTAATATCTTTTACATAAGAGGAAGGCATTCTGTAGGAAACAACAGACTCTTTAAAATGCTTCAGATCTATCATTTCTATAGGATGGCATATTATCTCATCATAATCATGACCAGCATCATTAGCAGTCAAGTGATATTCAATTACTAGAAAAACTGATGGTGATTTTGTAATCCCAGTCCAGCAAAGTTGGTTCAAGAGTAAACTTTTCTCTCTAAATGGGTTGTTTTTCATTAACCCTGTCACCCTGCATGGCCTTCCCCTCTTTCCAGCTTCCCACCCAACCCAGAGGCTTCCCAGAACTTGAAACTAAAAGTGCACAGTGCTGGGTGGGGCCACAAATATGCCTTCTAGCCCAGTTTGTTTCCCTCTTTTATCCTTCGGGGAGCTTCTGTTTTCTTGTTCAGTCACCAGGTCTAAGCTCTTCTATTCTCCGTTTTCCAGTACTACTCACTTTCCAAGTGATTCCTCTTCTACCCATAACTTTTCCAGCTACATAGTCAACTCTGCAACCTTTTCAGAAATGATAGAATAGAGTGACCCCTTTTGGGTTTCCATTTTTTTCCCCTCAGATTCCTTCATTTCCACACATAAATTTTCAAACTGTTCAACCATTCTCTCAAGTTTTTTGAAATGGAATATATAAATAACAATAATATATAGAAAATCCCCTCTAGGAGCATAGCAGGAGAGAACCCAGTGGCTTCTACAATAAATGTTTAGCTGATGTCCTGAAACAAAATATTCATCCCTTCTTCTTTTGCCCCTTCCACTGGTATTAGAAACCAAGTTTCACATTCTGCCTAGCCAACATGAATGGTGCACCTGGTTACAGGTGGCACCTGTAACCAGGATTTTTGGCTACTTATTTGGGTTCCTATACGTACCACCCTTCTTCACTCCAACCCCTTCCAACAGTTATTTGCTGTGGACAATTTGAAGCAGCCCCACATCCCACACCAGGGATTAAAACAAAAACATAATCACATAACATAACTGTTTTTTTTTTTAAGAAATCAAAATTTTCACTACACATAACTAAAAAAACAAAAAACCAAAAAACCCCATCTATTTTATGCTAGACATCCATCTTGTTACCCACTAGTCTCTGACTCCAGTCCCTGGAACATCAGTTTCCAGTAACTCTAACTTAGTGTCCATTCCCCACAATCCAAAAATGTACAGACATGACTATCTTCTTGTCATGTTATGACTAACTGCTTTTTGGCTTCTGTAACCTTCTACAGACATTCAAGTTGCCTTCACTACTTAATCTGGGCAGTATGAAACAACTCTTGGCTTGCTTGTGTAAATATGCAAGGTCTTCTTGTTGTTTTTGCCTTTTAAAATCCTTTACTTGCCCTCCTTCTCACAGCAATCTCAAGTTTGGCTTGAGATTGTTGCTCTGCTAGCACTAATCAATAAAATCTTTACTTATAATTGCATTGAGTCTATGGTCTTTTCACAGGGATCAAGAACTCCATGATATACAAACAACACAGTTATATAAAAATTTCCTTTTCTAGTACTCCTCTGCCAACAATTAAAGAAAATAATAATAGATATCAAGGTGGATATTTTCAAATGTTCTGTGTATGGATGATTTCAACAAAAAGCCATTTAAGCCAGCTAGTCCCTTTATGCTGTCAACAACAAAACCATCCTCAGTGGATGTATCCTAGGTGATCCATATCTAAGATGAATCTCTCCTGACTTATTAAAACATTATTGTCACCACTAGGGAGATAGCTCAGTCAGTAAAGTACTTGCCATGTAAGCATGAGGATTTGTGTTTGAATCCCTAATGCCCATATAAAAAAAATCCAGGTATAGTGGCAGGTGCTTGTAATCTAAGTACATGGAAATAGGCATATTCCTGGGTTCTCTGGCCAGCCAACCTGGTCTAATCAGCAAGTTACAGGTCCCAGGGAGAGGCCCTGTTTTGTTTGTTCGCTCTTTTAAAAAGGTGGACAGCACCAGAGGAGGAACACTCAAGGAGATATCGCCATCCCTGATTTCAAGCTGTACTACAGAGCTATAGTAATAAAATCAGCATGGAATTGGCATAAAAACAGATAGGTTGATCAATGGAATTGAATCGATAACCCAGAAATAAATATACACACCTATGGACACCTCATTTTTAAGAAAGAAGCCATAATTATACAATGAAAAAAGAAAGCATCTTCAACAAATGCTGGTCTAATTGTATGTCTGCATGTAAAATAATGCAAATAGATCCATATATCTCACCCTGCACAAATCTCAAATTCAAGTGGATCAAAAACTTCAACATAAGACAAAATATACTAAACTGATAGAATAAAAAGTGTGTGTTGGGGGGAGCCTTGAACTCATTAGCACAAGAGACAACTTCCTGAACAGAACACCAACAGCTCAGGCACTAAAATCAACAATTTATAAATGGAACTTCATGAAACTGGAAAGCTTCTGTAATGTAAAAAAATACAGTCAAAAGGAAAAATGTCAGCCTACAGAATGGAAAAAGATCTTCACCAAGCCTAAATCCGACAGAGAGCTAGTATCAAAAACATATAAAGAACTCAAGAAATTAAATATTAACAAACAAAATAACCCAATTTAAAAATGGGGTACAGAGATAAACAGAGAACTCTCAACAAAGGAATCTTGAACGGCTAAGAAGCACTTAAAGAAATGCTCAACACCCTTAGTCATCAGGGAAATGTAAATCAAAACAACTCTGAAATTCCATCTTACACCAGTCAGAATGGCCTAAAATAAAAAACACAAGTTACAGTTCATGCTGGTGAGGATGTGCAGCAAGGAGAACCCTCTTCTATTGCTGGTGGGAATGCAAACTTGTACAACCACTTTGGAAATCAATATGATGGTTTCTCAGAAAATAGAGAATCTACCTACCTCAAGAGCCAGCTATGGTATTTCTGGGCATATATCTAAAGGACGCTCCATCTTACCGCAAGGACACTTCCTCAACTATGTTTATGGCAGCTTTATTTGTTATAGCCAGAATCTGGAAACAACCTAAATGTCCCTCAACTGAGGAATGGATAAAGAAAGTGTGGTACACAATGGAATACTACTCAGCTGTTAAAAACAAGGACATCATGAAATTTTCAGGCAAATGGGATAGAACCGGAAAATAGCACCCTGAGTGAGGTAGCCCCATCTCATAAAGACAAACATGGTATGTATTCACTTATAAGTAGATATTAGCTGTAAGGTAAAGGATAATCATGCTACAATCCACAGACCCAGAGACGCTAAGAAACAGGGAAGGCTCAAGGGGGAATGCATTAATCTCTCTAGAAAGGGGAAATAGAATAGATATTGTGGGTGGACTGAGGACAGGTAAGAACAAGAACAGGAGGGATCGGGTGGGGGGGAAGATGAAGGGAAAGAGTACTGGGAAAGACAATTGGAGTTGAGGGGCATTTGAGGGGCAAGGTAGAAACCTAGTGCAATGTAAACCCCATAACCTATGAGGATGACCCCAGCTAAGACTCCTAATAAGGGGTGTTATGGAACCTGAACCTGATATCTCCTGTAATCAGGAAATACTTCCAGTCAAGGGATTTGGGACATCAACCTGGCCACAAAACCTTTGACCTATAGTTTGTCCTGCCTACAAGATGCACAGGGGTAAAGATGGAACAGAATTTGAGGGACTGGCCAACCAAAGACTGGCCCAGCTTGAGACCCATGCCATGAGAGGGAGCCTACCCCTGACACTGTTAGTGATGATATTCTGCTATACTTGCAGACAGGAACCTATCATAATCATCATCAGAGAGGCTTCACATAGATGCAGAGATCCACAGACAAACATTAGTCAGAGCTTGGGGAATCCTGCAGAAGAGGGGGAAGAAGGATTGTAGGAGCTAGAGGCATCAAGGGTACCACAAGAACACAGCCCACAGATTCAATGAACTTGGGCCCACAGAGGCCCACTGAGACTGAACTGACAATCAGGGAGCTTGCATGGGTCTGACCTAGGCCCTCTGCATATACATTATGGTGGTGTAATTTTGTCTTCTTACGGGAGTAGGGGCTGTCTCTGACCCTTTTGCCTGCTTATAGGACCATTTTTCTTCTACTGGGATGCCTTGTCCAACCGAACATGAGGTGCCTACTGCAACTTGATATGCCAAGGCTGGATGATATCCATGGGAGGGCTGCCCGTTTTTGAAGAGAAGAGGAGGAGTGGATGTGGGATGGGGAGAGAAGGACTGTGAGGAGAGGAGGGATGTAGGCATTATTTTTTTAATCTCTTTTATTTGTGTTCTTTTATCTTTCTCCCTTCCAAGCCTTATTCTACCCTAATCCCTTCCAACCTCTGAACACGAGGTAGGAGAGAAAGATTAGAGGGGGAAAGGGGCCTAGACCACTATAAGCTACTTCCTGCTGATTAGGGCTGTTGAGTTCCTTGGGGCAAGTCTGTCTTGTCAGGATATCTCCAACTTCTTGTATCTTTTCTATTGATCACTTAACAAACCAGCAACAACAGGAGCCGGAACCAGCAAGAGGAAAGCCGAGCCTCCTCTCTTGGGACAGTGGTCTTTTTATACCCTCTCCAGAGTCCCCAGAATTAAACTATCTTCAGCTGGCAAAGATCATGCCCCTGATAGTGCATAAGATCATCAGAGTTAACTGCTGTGAAAAAAAACTGAGTCAACCCCATTTGGGATTAAAACAAAAACATAGTCACATAACATAACTAGTTTGCTTTTTTTTTTTTTTTTCAAAGAAACCAAAATTTTCATTTCTGAGGCAGTGGAAACTGCTATTGGGATATAATGCATGAGAGAAAGAAAAAAATTTAAAGGTGGACAGCACTCAAACAGTGATCAAGGCTGATTATACTGATCTTCGCAAATATTGCATACTTGTACACCTAAGCACAAACAAACCATTATTGTCTTTCTTTCACCAAAATCATTTGCTACTGAGGGTGTCATGAGGTTCCAGGAATATATGTTGGGGAGTCCCTAATGGCACCCAGTGGCACTGTAGTACTTACCTTTGGCCCTGGTTATCCCCAGGATAGACTGGCAGATGTCCTCCAGGATTTCTTTGGATGCAGGGTGACAGATTAAAATATCTAGATCTTGAAATGTTTTCTGTTGGTGTCAGTGCTTAACTTTACTTGTATTCTATCTGTAGATATAGATTATGCCATTTGGCATATTGGAGCTCTTACTAAACATATTCAGAAGGCTTTCAATTACACAACCAAAGGAATTTATGTTCGTAATTCTGAAGTTCAAGTGTTAGGAAAACCCTAATTATAAAACATTGAATGTTATTAGATTATCTTCATGACTGCTCAGGATAGTACTTGCGGTATTATCAAGATTAAATAATGTGTGTGCATTTCTGGTGTTCACACTAATGTCTCATCTCCCTTACAAAATCTACAATATCATATGCAAAATATGTCAAACTACCTCCTTTGGCAAATAGCTTTGAAACTGGGTCTCTGCATTGTGGTGGACAGGGGTTGTATATATAGTTGTTATATAAATCATAGTTGTTATTCCATTAATCTTTCGACCTTGTGTGCTTAGCTGTTACCTTGATTTTATCTCCTCTCACTTATAGTCAGTTCATCATTAGATGGCCCTGTGGCAGTCTAACTCCACGTACTTGGATCCCTTTCATCAAGGAACCAGAGCAAGATCTTGTGACATATGGAATATGTCTTGAACTGTAGTTCTTGAGCTGCACCTTTGAAATAGTATAAATCCAAAGCCTGAAAGTCAGCAAGAGCGGAGGCCCTAACCCTTCCATATTCCATTTCAGCCAGAAGCAACTGACTGGCTTAGCACTAATCTCCTAAATGGTTTTTGAGTTGTTGTTTTTGAGGGGTGGGTTGTTTAGGCAGCTAGTTAGATATTAGCAAGTTCAGAAGACAGTAAGGATGGACCTTTTCCTAATAGTCATCAACTTATAAAACCAAGGATTGGAATGCTAGTATTTAAATTGTTGACTTGAGTAATTTAAATAAAATTATGATTGAGTCCATTGTCCTTGGAAGGTAATGCGACACCCTGAATTATCTAGAAGGTCACTGATGTCTCTCCTGGCTAATTTTATGTCGACTTGACACAAGGTAAAATCATCTGAGGGAAGGGAGTCTCAATTGAAAAAAATACCTCCATAAGGCAAACCCGTAGGGTGTTTTAATAACTTGTTATTGATGTTGAAGGATAGTCCATTGTGGCTGGTGCCATCCATGGGCTAGTGGTCCTGGGTCCTATAAGAAATCAGGCTGAACAAGCCATGAGGAGCAAACCAGTAAGCAGCAGTCCTCCTGGCCTCTGCAACAGCTCCTACTTCCATGTTCCTGCCCTATTTGAGTTCCTGTCCTGATTTCTTTCTATGATGAACAGTGCTGTGGAACTATAAGCCAAATAAGCCCTTTCCTCCCCAAGTTGCTTTGGTCATAGTGTTTCATCACAGCAATTGTAATAAACCTGCTTCCAGGAGCCCTAAACCTTCTAAAATTACAGTGCAGCATGAAGCTTTCTAATAAAGAATAAAGAACATACCATTGTCCTAAGAACTGTCTATATTCTTATAGCACAACTCAAAGTGAACTAGTCTCCTGAACAAGATAAAGATACTCAAGAAAAGCTACCTGTCCTAGAGACTTTAGAAACAGTATAAAACCTGCCATAACAGGTATAGCAACAATCCCTTTAGACCTCTTCAGAGTGTCTTTCACTTTTCTCTGAAATAATCTCTATCTTCTACACCATGCCCTGTATGTCTTGTCTGAAGTCTTTGCTTTTGCCTGCATGTGTATGTACATGCACCACCACCACTTGTATCCTAGAAGTCCAGAAGAGGGCGCTGGATCCTTTGGAACCTGAGTTACAGGCGGTTGTGAATTGCCATATAGTTCTAAAAAACAAACCTGTTTCCTTTTCAAGAGCAGTAAGCGCTCTTAACCACTGAGCCATCTCTTTAGCTTCTTGTCTGAATTATTTTGACCAAGACCACAAATACCAGAGAATCAAGGGAAAGACTAGAGCAAGATCCTAGTGACATTAGGACTTTTTCCTGCTTTAAAATTTTTGCCTCAAACATACAATGGAGGTTGCAGGAGGGCAAAAGGAAAGGAGAGAAATGAGTAGGAAGCAGTATTGCCTTGTATGATCCTGCCTTAGGAGTCAGTGTCCCCTCTGATGTTCACCAGAGACCAAGGTAGTGACTGTCTAGTCCTATCCAGGTTCCAGGTAGGCACACAGTCTCCACCACTCAATGAAGAGTGGCTTGAGTTGCTAGAAAACTAAGCAGACAGGAAACATTTCTGTGGCCATTTCTCAAGAAGGGCATGCATTGAAATTGGGTTCTATAAATTGGGAGAAATGAAACAAGAAAATCCAGAGTCCCAGGAATGCTGGTTCTCTGAATCAGGAGCTTATTGAGGCTGGGAGTACCACTGCAGACAGAGAAAATGGTCACTGGAGCCCTATTTAGTGTTCACTATATCCTACTACAATGTAAGTGACTTCATAAAAGATCCTTAGTTCACTAACTAATGTATCTCTAGTGTCATCAAGAGGGCCTGACACAGAGTAGGCAGTCATTAAAATTTGTTGAACTGAATGGGACTGTCAGTAAGAAATGTGCATTTTTTAATGCCTTGCTGCTTAATGTCTTCTATATACAAGACAATAAATGTTTCCTGTATATTTTAGTTGTTTTATAGTTGTATATCTTACAGGGACTTGCTAATGTCCCAGGAGCCTTATTCTTTCCTCTTCCATGGTAACTGTTTTGTCATGGTATACTTTATATGCAACAAAAGTACAAATTCAGATTTTTGTTTAGTTTTGTTTCACTGTATCTACCACCCATACTGAGAATCAGAACATTTTCTCCATTCCAGTTTTTTTCCCCTTTCCAATCAATAATAATTTCCCCAGGAACTAGAAAAATGGCTCAGTAGTTTGAGCTTCTGCTGCTCTTCCAGGAGACTTGAGTTCAGTTCCCAGAACACATGTGATGTAGCTCACAACTGCCTAAAACTTTAGAGTATGTTGGTAGCCATGGAGGGGGGTCCCCTTCTCTGAGGATAAGGGGATGGGAAAGGGAGGAGGGATATGAGGGTGAGACTAGGAAGGGGGGCTTCTATCAGGCTGAAAGTAAATTAAAAAAAAAAAAAAAACTACCAAGCCAGGCACGGTGGTGCACACCTATAATCCTAGCACTCTGGGAGGCAGTCAGGCAGATCCCTGTGAGTTCAAGGCTAATCTGGCCTACAAAATGAATCCAGGACAGCCAAGGTTACACAGAGAAACCCTGTCTCAACCCCCTCAAAAAAACAAAACAAAAAACAAAAGCAACAACAACAAAAAACCCCCTACCAAACCCTTCTGTTTACTTCTGTATAATCAAATTAAATGTATACTAAATATCTTCAAAATTGAAAAATGAAAATAGAGACGGTGGGGGAATAGAAGCAAACTGGGTTTGACAAAGTAGAGGTAATATGTGAAGTTGATCTCTTCTTTCGCGTGTGGAGGCAGCATTAGGAAAGGCCCATTCTGTCATCTGGATGCCCACCCCATAATGGGGCTCCCTGTACTGGGAAAGCCATCCTATTGCAGTGGCTCATCAGCACCCCCTGTGTCATAAACGAATCTAGAGTGTTATTTAAAACATTTAAATTTTTTCTTTGTTCTCCATGAACATGTGTAAAATATATAGTGTGAGTATGGACATAGATTCATGTGTGAGCCTGGGTGCAACCGCATGCCATGATGTCCATATAGAAGTCAAAGGACAACCTTGGATTGACAGTCTTTGCCTTTTACCTTGTCTTTCTTTTAGTTGTTCACCATTGTGTATATCCTACTAGCTGACTTGTGAGTTTCCCGGCTCTGGCTCCTGGCTCCCATCCCCCCTCCCTGGGATTATGGACAACTATGCCCAACTTTACACATGTAAAATATCCTCACACTTGCAAAACAAACACTTTTAACCCACAGCCCTTTCCACAACCATGAATCTAGTTTTTTTAAAACTTTTATTAATTACACTTTATTCACTTTGTATCCCCCCTTAAGTCCCTCAATCCTCCCTTCCCAATCCTATCATCCCTCCCCCTTCTTCATGCATGCCCCTCCTCAAGTCCACTGATAGGGGAGGTCCTCCTCTCCTTCCTTCTGATCTTAGTCTATGAGATCTCATCAGAAGTGGCTGCATTGCCATCTTCTGTGGCCTGGTAAGGCTGCTCCCCACTCAGGGGGAGGTGATCAAAGAGCAGGCCAATCAGATTATATCAGAGGCAGTCCCTCATCCCATTACTACGTAACCCAAGAGAGGGTCATCTCTCTTGATTAGTTTCTTTAGATGTACAGATTTTAGTAGATTTATTTTGTAGCAGCTTTATTTGTAATAGCCAGAAGCTGGAAACAGCACAGATACCCCTCAACTGAAGAATGGATGCAGAAATTGTGGTACATCTACACAATGGAATATTACTCAGCAATGAAAAATAAGAAAATCATGAAATTTGCAGGTAAATGGTGGGACCTGGAAAGGATCATCCTGAGTGAGCTGTCCCAGAATCAGAAAGACACACATGGTATATACTCACTCATATAGACATATAATATAGGATAAACCTACTAAAATCTGTACATCTAATGAATCTAGTTTTTGATGAAGAAAAAAAAAGATGTCAAGATTTGGCTGAGTAGAAGCATTGTTTGTGACAGCCACCTACTCAACTATTTGCACTCAGATAACATGGGTATGTCATTGCACCTGAGTATGATTAAGTTTGTCACACTTGAAAACTGTAATGAAGTCTTTTTTCAAATGCCCAGCTTTCCAAACATGCTTCTTATTTACAACGAGTGCCACCACTTAAAATTAATGAGAACTTCAGTCACAATTCCTCCTTATAAAACTTTTATTAATGCCAGAAATGAAATAGTAAAAGTGAAATAAAATTGAAAAATCAGTGTCATTGTAGGTACAAAAATTATATGAGTTGGGGGACTACGGAGATCATTAAGAAGAGGAATGCTTAGTGGGCTTCTTAAGTTTGGACACTGAACTACAAGTCATGATGGTTCATCTGATTCCAGCTGTATAGTGAAACAACTATAGCTACATTATTTTTTCCTTCTACAGGCAGGCTGTGTGTGCCTCAGGCCTCCTTCCCTAAGGAAAGCTAACTCCTCACTGCTCCTGGATTTGCAGCTTTCCCACTTGCAGGCTGAAGGCCTCCTGTTCCCCATCCTGCACTGGGAATAAAAAAGAAAGGAGCCACAGAAAACAGAGTAAAATTGACAACAGCACTGTCTTATTGAATTGGTCCCTAGAGTTCTCAGAAAGGTGTCCGTTGAACAGTGTAAAGCTAAGCCATGTACATTTAACTCAAAATGTTCTCTGCTATCATTCCTATAGCAAACACCAGGCCCTCGGCTAAAAACAGAAACCTCTCTTACATATATGCTGCTTCCGTAAGGAAACAAGATTTAGATGGCACTACTCTGACTGAGCGGTAACTTTCTTAGGGGCACTTGTTACTTCCAGTTTTACAAATTCCTTTGCTTTGTTTCACTGTGCTCTTAGGCAGCCATCTTTTAGCAGGTTTATCAAAGCAGGCCATCCTAGAAATAACATCTTTTACCTTGTAAAAAAGTTATTACTTAGGGTACTCTTGTTTTTAGCATATCCAAAAGGGTTGTATTAACTTACATACTAATCCTGAAAATACATCCTTAGAAATGTTTTGTAGGTAAAATAAATTTATACGTTGACTTGACATTCCATGCGGGCAACTTGAGCTATAACTTCTGTCTTCATCACTGTGTGGTTCCTGACCCTTCACTAGCTTTTTCCAGGTAATCAATGATCCAAACACAAGTATCTTATACCTGGGGAAGGTTGGCTCCTGTCTATAAGCATTTATAGCTTTGGATTTCTGCTTGGGATTTATGTGGTTGTTTGTCTATTATAGGGAGAAGAAGGAAACTCCTCACAGGCCTGTGTGTTATGGCATGGGGCTGGATATGAGGTCCAAATATACTAAGATCCTTGAACTTGTTTAAAGCCTCTGGCAATTTCTCCACTTCCACATGAAAAAAAAAAAAATAAATGATGTAGTAACCAGAACCCTGCTCTTTTGAAAATCAAAGTGATTTCTTACATGGCATTAAAAAAATTTTTTTTTACTTATTTGTATTTGAGGTAGTATGAAATGCTGACACCATATGACAAAGCCTGGCTATGCTGTCTCTCATAGAGATGGCTGCCTATTTGATCTATTTTCATATATAACACACAATAGCCAGGTTGAAGTGGCAGAGCTGGATCTATTAATTTCGTAGTTCATTTATATCGTCTAGTTATAAGTTCTCTGAAAGATCAGAAAGGAAATTAAGTAACACTCCAATCTCTAATGAGACCTTTGGTTTGGGTTCCTCAGCCTCCAGAATCATAAAGGGAAACAAGCAAATTTTCAGTCTTAGGAGTTAGTCATTTCTCAAGTATAGGAGAAATACAGTCAGGAAATCTGAGAGTAGAACTTGTTTTTAGATTTTTTTCAGGTCATTTTTATCACATAAAAGTATGAGTCATTCACAGGGACTATTGACAGCTTATGTCTTCCCTGAGGTGCTAAAAATTCCTCTGCCAGCACCAATCATCTCACAAAGCAAAGAAAAATGTTGATTGTATATGAGACTATGTGGTCAAGAATGGATCTCAGACTGGCCACCAGGAGGTACTGTAACATCATACAGAGGCCCTCACTGCAAATGTTTCCCTTTCAAATATCAAAAGCATCTGTGCACATCATCATGAAAAGGTGAGGTGATGGTTCATCTTATGTCTGCAGGTATCTCCCACAGGTCACCAAGACTGACTCAGTTGGTGGAGCTCTTCTGACTTCTCAAGGTAATATAAGGCAGAAGAATAAGCCTGCAGCTCATAGTCTGGACAGCCCTAAGCCTGACATTATGTCTCAATTTTGTGAGTAATCTTGAGCAATATGTTTACTCTTCTGCTTTTCATTTTTCTTTTCTTCAAAGTGAGAGTAACAGTCTCTGAATGTCTTACTTCTGAAGTCTTTTGGAAGATATGAGATGATACACACAAAAGCATGCTGGGCAAAGGGCAAACAGCTACAGAATAGCAAACAGAAGCCATGTTTTCAGTTCTCCTAGTGTCATCTGATATGTTCATCATGGAGCCTTTACTGAGGAGTTACACTTCGACTTCTGCCATCCCTTAATGCCTAGACAGATCCACTACCCATCACTTCAGTTATATTGCTTTGGGAACAGAAATGACTGGCCCAATGAAATCTTTGTTGTAAAGATATAAAAGCACCATTGCTAGACTTGATCTCCTCAACTATGTCTTCAGGGGTTGTGGCAAGACCATCACTAAGTCCCCTTCCTTTGCTAGGATAATTTATTATTACAATCAAAATGTAGGGGATAGGAGAGAATTTCAGATACTGAATGCAAATAACATCATCCTGTTGCTGTTAATACTGGTTCCAAATTTGGCCTCAAAAACTCCATTTGACAAAACTTTAACAGAGTGTTTGAGAAAACACTTTTGTAATCCTTTCTTGTTGTTCCTACTCTGCCTGAATGAATTACTTTTTTTTTTTAAACATTAACATCTGTGACTATAGCATTCACTTTCTCTTTTTCTGTGAGTTTTTGCCAAGACTCCCCAAACGACACTCTTGGTTTTGCCCCATACCGATCACTGGTATATTTTTAGTGGAGAAACTGAAAACATATTCGTAAGCTTCCATGTTGCACACTTTGCCCAAGCCCACACCTCTCACGCTTTGGATTGCCTCTCATCGGTCCACTCCTGCTTGGTGCTCTGGAGAGCTTGTGTCTTCTGCTCATCCACTTGGACATAATCCACTCTCTGCTCTTCTGAAAGGAAAGGTTTCTAAAGGGGGAGGACAAAATGGTTTTAATTTCATCTCAATTTAGACGTTCTTTGGCAGGTTACATTTACTTCCTCTTCTCCCTATAGACACTTGATATTACATGTATATGTGTGCTTGTAAGCATCTCTTTAGTTTTTTGATTTGCTTAGATCAGTAGGATGCAAGTGGAAGTGATGTGTACTGACGCTAAGTAGAAGGATGCTGGAATTCAGTATCTCTGTTTTTCCCTCAGCCAAGAGCCCTAGGTTGAAGTCTGTCTGTAGCACAAAGGCCGTGGCCTGCAATAGTCTTCCTTACTAGTAATAGCTAAATGCTTCTTTTTTTCCTATAAGCACCTGAGCTTGTCTGCTTTGAGTAGATAGTATACTCAAACTGACAAATGTGCCTTCTGTACTTGTTGCTCTTACTTGTCTCAATGACTTTTCTTCAGCATCGGAGCAGTGTTTGGGAATGTAAACAGATACACAAATGGAATCATTGTATATACACTATGAAATGGATTGTTTTTTACCTACCAAACAATACATTCTTAGTGTGAATCATGACTGCCTCTTGCTTACATACCATCATCCATTTTATGACTATTGCTGTTAACTAAGTGACATCAGTTAATAGCTAACACCACTTATTAATCACTCAGTCCTCACAGTCCTAATGATGCCTACTATACAGACAATAATACTACCCAATGGAGTTGAAACTGCATTCAAGGACTTTCACTGAGATCCACTTCAACTTAGAGCTCCTTTGTATCATTCTTTAACAACTAGATAGACTAAGCTATTATTAGTTCTGTAAACTAGCCCTTCCTATGCCTCAAGAGCCCTGTGTACCCCACTCTCATATCTGCAAAAGAAATTTTTCTATAACTTTTGGGGCCCCCAAATTTGAAAGTATGAATATAATATTACATGTATCTATACACAGGTACCCAAAGAAAATACCATAAAGGAAATATAGTGGAACTTCATTTTTTCTAAGTTGCAGGACTAAGGTTAATTTTAGTATTTTGATTAAATACATGATTTGATCAATAGAAAAATCTAAGCAGAAATAGAATTACCTAGGAATCGTTCCTACCTGCTGCACAGGAGCTGGTGATGCTGAATTGAAGTCCAGGGCCAGATAATCCAGGCTGAATTTCTTTGTCCAAGTAAGAGCACTACTGCTCAGGGAATTGACTGCTCTGTATTCCTCCTGTGAACAAACATCACAAGACTGAGTCAAATAATGAAGAGCTAAGCTGCATTTGGGAAAAAGGCTAGTTTGTGTGATCTGAGTTCTTCACATTTGAGTAAGAGTAGACATTTCAAACACAGTACAGCAAGGGGATAGAGGCACCTGTTACCATGTCCAGATTTTTCAATGTGTGATTTTTCTGGGGATCTGAATTTAGATCCTCTTGGTTGTGCACTAGGAACTTCTGACCTGTTAATGTTCTTAATTAATACAATAGATATTCCTGGCTTATTATTTTAATAGCTCATCTTTGAGTATTAGTAATAATATAATTTTTAAAGGTTTATCCTTCTAGCACAGTTTTATTTTCTCCCATCTGTTTTGGGCCCTCTCTTTCATGCCATAGCTTTTCAAAAATGTCAGATAAAATTTCTGTTCTTATTTATATCTTACTTTTTTATTATTTTTTATTTTTTAATATTAGTTACAGTTTATTAACTTTGTATCCCAGTTGTATCCCACTCCCTCATTTCCTCCCAATTCCACCCTTCCTCTCTCATCTCCTCCCTGCCCCTTTCCAAGCCCACTGATAGGGGAGGACCTCTTCCCCTTTCATTTGACCCTGGTTTATCAGGTCTCTTCAGGACTGGCTAAAAGTCCTCCTCTGTGGCCTAGCAGGGCTGCTTCTGTCTCGGGGGGTGGGGAGAGGTCAAAGAGCCTGCCATTGAGTTCATGTCAGAGACAGTCCCTGTTCCTCTTACAAGGGTACCCACTTGGATACTGAGCTACCATGGGCCACATCTGAGCAGGGGTTATACGTTATATCCATACATGGTCCTTGGTTGGAGAAAGAGTCTCCTAAAAGACCCCTGTGCCCAGATATATTTGGTCCTTGTGGAGCTCCTGTCCTTTCCAGGTCATGCTAACTCCCCCTACTTTCCCCCTTCTGCACTCTGCCGAAAGTTTGGTTTTGAGTCTCAGTATCTATACACCTAAAGAAGATAAACAAGAAAGAGGACCCGGGGTAAGATGATCAATCCTCACTTAGAAAGACAAATGGGATGGACATCAGATGTACGAGAAAACAGGCAACAAGATAGGAGCCTACCACAGAGGGCCTCTGAAAGACTCTACCTAGTATTGTATCAAAGCAGATACTGAGAGTCATAACCAAACCTTACTTATATTTTAAAATGAAAGATCAAATCCAAGAGTGGTGGCACACATCTTTAATCCCAGTACATGGGAGGCAGACACAGTTGGTTTGAGGCCAGCAGGTCTACATAGTGAGTTTCAGGAAAGCCAGGGCTTTCATAAAACAACAAAAAGCAAGCTAACCAACCAACCAACCAACAACAAAAGCAAATTGTAAGATTAACATATGGGGCTGGAGAGTTGGCTTAAGAGTTAATAGCATACACTGCTCTTCCATAAAGAAGAGCCAAATTATGAATCTCATGACTCTTGCCTCCAAGAATACCTACAATCAAGAGCACATAACTTCCCCCTACACACACACACACACACACACACAACACACACTTTAAATATTTTTTAAGGTCTAACACAAAGGTATGTATATGTGAGTGAGGTTTGTCAGCCCTGTACTTTACTAAAGGGGATTTTACTGGCTGGTTTTCATGGCTAACACCTAATATCAGAGCCTAGGACCTCTAGAGCTGCTGATAGAGCCCAGAGAACTATCATCTTCCAACTTCCAAAGCCAGTTGTAAAGGTCTAGTTGTCAATTAGACCTGAAAAAGAGAGGGCTGAGACAGAGGGAGAGAGAGAGAGAGCTTGGTATTATTCTCATATCCACTTTCTCACCTTGATTTTATTATTGTATCATAAGACAAAGGGGGGAATGGCAGATAACAAAGAGTAATACACTAGTGTGTATGCTCAAAGTATATTATACATATAGCGTAAATGTCATAATAGAACACCTTTGTACAATCAATACACATTAATAAAATTTTTCTCAACATAGTATTTACATGCTAGTTTGCTTCCTAGCACACTGTGGCTTGGATGGATGAGTTGGCAGATCTTGAATGGTAGGCGGCTCATATTGCGTAGCCTTCCTTGCTGGGGAAAAAGAAAGAGAAGCATAATTGCCCTGGGCCTGGTAAAACACTGACGGAGCTGTGCAGGGCATAAGGGCCCAAGACTCTGAATGTAGGTTAGGATAGCTACCTAATCCAGCTCCTTCTTTCTTTTCTTTTTTTCTATTTTTTTTGGCGGGTGGGGTGGGGGTTGAGACAATGTTTCTCTCTGTAGCTTTGACTATCTTGGACTTGCTTTGTAGACCAGGCTGGTCTTGAACTCACAGAGATCCACTTGCCTCTGCCTCAGTGAGTGCTGGGATTATAGGCATGCACCACCACAGCCAGTTCCCAGCTGTGTCTTATTTGTCCTTCTATTTTTTCCATGTCCCCTTATGTAATTTCCTGGTATACATTGTGTAGCATTTAAAATCAATATACATAATACATAGTTTATATCCCTAGTATATAATAATGCCTAGAATTGACCCATTTTCATTTCACCCTTTTTTTTGTTTTTGTTCCTCTTTATATTGTTCATATGACAGAAAACATGATATTTATCTTTCTGAACATGACTTATTTCAGTGAACAAATCTACAGCCAGCTATATACTAAATGGGAAAAAAAACTAAAGCTTTTCCTCTAAAATTGGAAACAAGACAAAAATGTCCATGTTCAACTTTTTCAATATAGTGTTTGATGTCTTATCCAGAGCAATAAGGCCCACAGTGACCTTTGACATATGTTCCCGTCCAAGGAAGTGGGAAGACTGAATAGATTTATTTTTATTAGCCACTGATAGTGTGCCAGAGAATCTTAAATATAAACAGATAATTTTTAGAGTGAGTAGGAAAGATCTCAACTGTTTGTATGCTTGTCTTACTTCAGTGTGCAGTGAAAGTAAAGTACCCTTTGAGAAACAAAATTGTAACTGTTCCTAGATGCAGAATGTGGTAGGAATTGATTATTACCAACTCTGTAAGAAGGAGATAGGAATTTGATGGTGACTATAACTAGATGAATATTATATGGGAGCATAAAATTGATTAGGAGGGCTAAAGAGATGGTTCAAAGGTTAAGAGGACTGGTGGCTCATAACCATCTAGAGTGAGGTCTGTTGCCCTCTTCTGGCCGGCAGGCACACATGCAGACAGAATACTGTATAAATAATAAATCTTTTTTTAAAAAAGTAATTAAGGATAAAAATGTCATAATGAAATTTAATGTTTTGTATAAATAACAAACATGTGCTAATTTTTTGCAAAAATAAGTACTAAAGCTATACTGAAATATCACTGTACACGTATTAGAATGTCAAATTTAAAAAAAATCTGGTAATTCCAAGTGTTTAGAGAAGGATGGAGAAACACTGAAGTTCTCATATTTTACTAGTCAGGAGAGTAAAATGATGCCAGTATCTTATAAAGTATGCTTTAGAAAGTGTCTTATAAAGACACAAAGGTACTGTATAGAGTATTTTACAAAGTTAAACATACATTTGATGATGTAGTCAAACACACAGCTAATAACCAGCAATCTAACTTCCTAGTGTTAATTTTGGAACCCATTCTCTTCAGAGCAGCATCTTTACATTTGAAGCTTGACAGTTTTGTGCTTCCTTCCCCCTCAGGGGTTGTGCTGTGTATTATAGAATATATAACAACATTTATTTTTTATATATTTTACTTATTTTTATTTGTAAGAGTGTTTTTTCTGCATTTATGTATGTGACCACCTGCATGCTGGGTGCCCACAGAAGTCAAAAGAGGGAATCAAATTCTCTAGAAGTAGAGTTACAGATGGATTTGAGCCATAATATGGGCGTTGAGAGCTGAACACAGGTCCCCTGTAAGGATAAGGGCTCTTGATAACTTGAACCATCTCTTTAGCACACTAGAAACTAGTCACACCACTCTGTGACTCTGTGAATCCTGATACTGCCTGTGTCCTTTAAGGGGCAAAGTCATAGCCAATTTGGAACTATTGCCCTTAAGAAAATAAACTTTCTATCTACGTAGGCAGAGAAACACTTAAAGAAATGCTCAACGTCCTTAGTCATCAGGAAAATGCAAATCAAAACGACCCTGAGATTTCACCTTACACCCATCAGAATGGCTAAGATGAAAATCTCAATTGACAACACATGCTGGGGAGGTTGTGGAGAAAGGGGAACCCTCCTCCACTGCTGGTGGGAATGCCAACTTGTACAACCACTCTGGATATCAATCTGGCACTTTCTCAGACAACTAGGAATAGCGCTTCCTCAAGATCCATCTATACCACTCCTGGGAAAATACCCAAAAGATGTTCTACCATTAAGGACAGTTGCTCAACTATGTTCATAGCAACTTTATTTGTAATAGCCAGAATCTAGATGTCCTAGATATCAACCTAGATGTCCCTCAATAGAGTAATGAATGGTTGCCTGCTCTTTGATCACTTCTTCTTGGCAAGGTGGCCTTAATAGGCCACAGAGAAAGGGTATCCAGACAGTCCTGATGAGACCTGATATTCTAGGGTCAGATACTAGGGGAGGACGACCTCCCTTATCAGTGCACTAGGGTAGGGACATAGGGTAGAACCAGGAGGAGATGAGGGAGAGGGCTATAGCTGGAATACAACATGAATAAATTCTAAATAATAATAATAATAATAATAATAATAATGAAAAATAAATAAAAATAAAAAAGAAATTTTGGCATATTTACACAATGGAATACTGCTCAGCAATTAAAAACAAGGAAATCATGAAATTTGCAGGCAAATGGTGGGAACTAGAAAAGATCATCCTGAGTGAGGTAATCCAGAAACAGAAAGACATGCATCGTATACACTCATTTATAAGCTGATATTAGCTGTATAGTATAGGATAGCTATCTATAGACCTAAAGAAGCTAAACACTAAGGAGGACCCTAGGGAGGATGTTTAAATCTCATTCAGAATGGCAAACAGGATAGACACCAGAATAAGTGGAAGAGAGGAAACAGGACAGTAGCCTACTATAGAGGATCCTCTGAAGGGCTCCACCCAACGGGGGATAGAAGCAGATGCTGAGACTCATGGCCAAACTTTGGGAAAAAAAAACAGGGAGTCTTATGGAAGAAGAGGGGGTGGGGATAGAAGGGCATGGAGGGGACAGGAGCCCCACAAAGCTGAAGGATCTGATCCCAGAGGCTGATGCACTAGAGACTGATGCACCAACCAAGGACCATACATGGAGATGATCTAGACCCCCTGCTCAGATGTGACCAATTGGAAGCTCTGTCACCATGTGGATCTCCAAGTAAGGGGAGCAGCGGCTGCCTTTGTCATGAACTCAGTTGCCTGCTCTTTGATTACTTACCCCTGGCGATGCAGCCTTGCCAGGCCACAGCAGAACAGGATCCAGGCATGCTGATGAGACTTGATAAGCTATGGGCAGATGGCAGGGGAGGAGAACTGACCCTTTCAGTGGACCAGGGAGAGGGGGTAAGAGGGTAGAGGGAGGAAGGGTGGCACTGAGAGGAGTTTAGGGAGGGGGCTTCAATCGGGATATATAATGAATAAATTGTAAAATAATAATAATAATATAAAAAACAATACAACTTGCTCACAGGGAAAAAAGACTGTAGAAGATCTGTAAGTTTAGGGAACAGATGAAAGAGAGAAAAGTTAGCTCATAGAACTGGAAAAACATCAATAAATTATACATCTGATAAGGGTTAATGTTCATAACATATAAGTGCCTGCAACTCAATAACAAAAATGGCCTCATTAAAAATTGGCAATATATTATAGATATTATTCCAAAGAAGATAAAATGGCAAGCAAGCATATTAAAGATACTTAATATCACTACTCATTTGGAAAAGACAAATGAAAACCACAATGACAGTCTACTTGATATTGATTAAGATAACTATTATAGAAAGGGGAAAATAAAAAAAGTTATGAGGTGAAAAATTGGGAATTTTTATGTTTTGCTGGTAGGAATGTAAAATGGCGCAGTGACTGTGAGTGACAAGTTTGGTGTTTCCTTAAAATGTATACATACATAGAATGTATGTTTACGGTCCAACAATTCAACCTGTTCTCAAACACTCAAAAGATTTGAGAAAGCAGGTGCTCAATTAGATTCTTGTACCTGATGTTTACAGCATTATTATTCATGGCAGCCCAAAGGTGGAAACAACCCACATGCACATCAACAAATAAATGGACAAAGAAAATACAGTATGCTCTTATTAAAAATTATTTACACACATACTATATAGAGATATAGATATCAATCTTAAAAACACTATGTTGAGTGAAAGACAGGTACAAAAGAATAAGTATCATATGCTTTCACTTTTTAAGTCTGTTTAAAAGCCACATGCCATATGCATATGGAGGTCAGAGGACAACTTGTGGGAGTTAGCTGTCTCCATAGTGGAAGAGGGCTCAAGTCATAACTGTTGTCAGGCCAAATACCTTTACCTGTTGAGCCATCTTAACAACTCTAGTTTCCCTTTTATAAGGGACCTAAAATATAAAGATATAAAATAGACAGACGTTACAAGGAGCTTGGGGAAAGGGAAAGAGGAGTATGTGTTTAATGGGCGCAGAGTTTGTGCATGAGCCGATAAAAATAGCCTGGAAATGAGCAGTGGTGTTGAGTATGTAACATTGTTAATCATACAGCTAAAATGGTAAATTTTGTGCTATGTATATTTTACTACAATAAATTGTTTATTAAATACTATAAAATGTTTATAACTGTTCTACTTGGCCCCAGATTTGAAGAGTCCAAATGTCCTTCAGTGGGTGATTTAATAGACAAAATGTGGAACATTAGTACCAGGAAATGCTACTCAGCAACAAAACACAAAGAAGTACTGAAACATCTGATTGAATTTCAGATAATGCTCTGAGTAAATCAATCCAGACCCAAAAGTATTGTATGATTCTCTGTATGTAACATTCTTGACAAGCCAAAATGATAGTTATGAAGAATAGATCAGTTACTACAAGGCGTTAAGAGTAGCAGTATGATATAAAGAGATAGAATGAGTATTTGAGGTTGATGCCATGTTCAGTATTCTGATTGTAGTAAAGTTTACACAAGTTTTACCTATCTATCTATCTATCTACCTATCTATCTATCTATCTATCTATCTACCTACCTATCATCTATATACCCGAACTCAAAGAACTGCAAATCAAGAAAGAACAATTTCCCTGAATGGTGAAAAACTTAAAAGTATTATAGGAGATACGATAGTAGCTTATACAACCCATCTTCAGAGGCCCAACAAGAAAGGAATGCACTTCAGCTTTTTCCTCTAGCAAATCTCCATCCCTTTGTGTTACCTACTGAATTATGGAAACACTTTCTACTAGAGACCCCAGTGGCCAGACTAGGCTAAGAGTCTTCCCAACTCCATTCCTTTGCAGCACTGCCAAACCACAAAAACACTCTACCAGGGATGTTACAACTACAATATTTGGCTAAGATCCAGAGAAGGTAACAGTAACCAAAGAATGGAACACCTGCCCAACAAAGACAAGAAACACAGGGTCCTACCCCTAACTAAAAAAGTTATTAGCAATTGTTAAAGGTTTGCAAAGGGAAAATCTGTTTTCTCCAATGGAATATCAATGGATGTATCAAACACACTCTAGGGTGTCAGTTCAAGGTCAAAGAATGACCCATGGTGAACAACACCTTGGAAACTGTGAGAGAGGCTCCAGAAAAAAGCCAGTTGGGTCTTTTACCTCAGGTGGATTTTGTTTCCTGGATTGTTCTTGGACAATGATCTCATGTCTCCTGTGACAAACATTTATATTCAATTCACAAGACATGTTTATTTGTATTGGATGTCAGAACATAGCTATAAAACCCAATCTGGTCAGTGTACACTGAATCTGGCTATCACCTTCTGCCTTGATTTCATTTTTTTTTTCAGATATAATCTATAGTATGTGCCAGACAATTGTGTTTAAATTGGTCTGTCCTGACAAAGTTCTGGGAAAGGGCTACTTTGTTAATATTTAGTATGTGCTTACTGGCGTTTATTTACATATTTTTCTGATCGTGTTTTTCTGAACTAAAACAAACTTACTTGGATCATTACTTTCTTTGTTACATTTGTGTATAAAAGTACACTGAAACTGAAGTAAGATTGTCTACAGCATTAGAGTGTAGTCCACCCCATTTTTTCAGGTCCTCAGATCCCAAGTCCACAGACAAGATCTGCATAGGCCAAACACAAAGTCAACACCAAGGTAATTTCTATGCTCAGAAATCATTAGCCAACACTATATGATTTATTTTGTACCTTTTGTTTTTTGTCATTTTTTGTCTTATTGTATTTTTCTGTCATTTTTTTTCTTCTCTGTTTTTGTGTATTTATCTTGTGTCTTTGTTTTTCTGGATCTCTCTCTCTCTTTCTCTCTCTTCTCTCTCTCTCTCTCTTTCTCTCTCTCTCTCTCTCTCTCTCTCTCTCTCTCTCTCTCTGTGTGTGTGTGTGTGTGCGTGTGTGTGTGGTTTTTTTCTTTTTTGGTTTGGTTTCTTTGAGACAGTTTCTTTGTGTAGCCCCGGCTGTCCTGAACTCACTTTGTAGACCAGGCTGGCCTTGAACTCACAGATATCCACATGCCTCTGCCTCCTCAGTGCTGTGATTACAGGCATGTACCACCATGCCAGGCTTGTGTGTATCTTTTAAGAGAGATAGAAAGAACATAAATTTGGGGATTTGGGGAGGTGGGAAGGTGGGGGAGGATCTGGAAATAGTTGGAGAATGAGAAAATAATGCTCAAAATATACTCTATGATAAAATAACCTAAACTAATAAGAAGGAAAAAAATATTTTCTTCAAAATGGAAAAAGAAAGTATAGGACAGGAAGATAGTTAGCAACTGCTTGCCTTTCAAGCATGAGGACCTGAGTTTAATCCCCAGAACCCACATAAATAAAAGCCAGGCACGGTGATATGAATTTATAACCCCAGGACTGGGGAAGTGGAGACAGGTAAATGCTTGCAGCACACCTCCCAGCCAGCCTAGCCTACTTAGTGAGCTCTAGCTCAGAGATGCTGTCTCAGAAAGCAACTCGGATAGCCTTTGAAGAATGACACTTATGTTTTCTATCTTCCACATGAATGTACATGTACACATGCATTGCTGCACATAAGAACATACATATACACTCATATACACATACAGATGTACAAAGCATTGTATAGCTAGGGGTTTATTTTTTATTTATTATTTTTATATTAATTATAGTTTATTTACTTTATATCCCAGCTGTATCCCTCTCCCGTACTCCCTCCCAATCCCACCCTCCCTCCCTCATTTCCTTCCTGCTCCTCTCTAAGTCCACTCATAGGGGAGGTCCTCTTCCCCTTCCATCTGGCTCTAGCCTATCAAATCTCTTCAGGGCTGGCTGCAATGTCCTCTTCTGTGGCCTAGTAAGGCTGCTCCTCCCTGGGTGAGGGGGAGATCAAAGAGCCAGCCATTGAGTTCATGTCAGAAATAGCCCCTGTTCCCCTTACTAGGGTACCCACTTGGACACTGAGCTGCAATGGGCTGTATCTGGGCAGGGGTTCTAGGTTATATCCATTCATGGTCCTTGGTTGGAGAATCAATTTCAGAAAAGACCCCTGTGCCTAGATATATTTGGTCCTTGTGGAGCTCCTGTCCTCTCCAGGCCATGCTAACTCCCCCTTCTATCATATGATTCCCTGCACTCTGCCCAGTGTTTGGTTATGAGCCGCAGCATCTGTTTTGATACAGTGTTAGGAAGAGTCTTTCAGGGGCCCTTTGTGGTAGGCTCCTGTCCTGTTACTTGTTTTCTCCTATTTCCAATGTCCATCCCATTTGTCTTTCTAAGTGAGGATTGATCATCTTACCCCAGGTCCTCTTTCTTGTTTATCTTCTTTACGTTTATAGATTTGGGTACAGTTATCCTATCTTACAGATCTAGTACTGACTTATAAGTGAGTATATGCCATGTGTGTCTTTCTGCTTCTGGGATACCTCACTCAGGATGATCTTTTCTAGGTCCCACCATTTGTCTGAAAATTTCATGATTTTGTTTTTAATTGCTGAGTAGTATTCCATTGTGTAAAAGTACCACAATTTCTGTATCCATTTCTCAACTGAGGGACATCTGGGTTGTTTCCAGAATATTGTTTACGAACAAAGCTGCTGCAAACATGGTTGAGCAAATGTCCTTGTTGTGTACTTGAGCATCTTTTGGATATATGCCTAGAAGTGGTATAGCTGGATCTGGGAAGTACTATTCCTAATTGTCTGAGAAAGCACCAGATTGATTTCCAGAGTGGTTGTACAAGTTTACATTCCCACCAGCAATGGAGGAGGGTTCCCCTTTCTCCACAACCTCTCCAGCATGTGTTGTCACTTGAGTTTTGATCTTAGCCATTCTGATGTGTGTCAGGTGAAATCTCAGGGTCGTTTTGATTTGCATCTCTCTGTTGGCTAAGGACTTTGAGCATTTAAGTGTTTCTCTGCCATTCTGTATTCCTCTACAGAGAATTCTCTGTTTAGCTCTGTACCCCATTTTTTAAATCAGATTGCTTGATTTGTTGCTTTTTAACTTCTTTAGTTCTTTATATATTCTGGATATTCAGCCCTCTGTCAAATATAGGGTTGGTGAAGATCCTTTCCCAGTCTGTAGGTTTGTCATTTTGTTCTGACAACAGTATCTTTTGCTTTACAGAAGCTTTTCAGTTTCATGAGGTCCCATTTATTGATTGTTGCTCTTAGAGCCTGTGCTTTTGGTGTTTTGTTCAGGAAGTTGTCTCCTGTGCCAATGAGTTCTAGGCTTTTCCCCACTTTTTCTTCTAACTGATTTAGTGTATCTGGTTTTATGTTGAGGTCTTTGATCCACATGGACTTTAGTTTTTTGCAGGGTGATAAATATGGATCTATTTCCATTTTTCTGCATGTACACATCCAGTTGGACCAGCACCATTTGTTGAAGATGCTGTCTTTTTTCAATTGAAAGGTTTTGGCTTCTTTGTCAAAAATCAAGTATTCATAGGTGTGTGGATTTATTTCTAGGTTTTCTATTCGGTTCCATTGATACACCATTCTGTTTCTGTGCCTGTGCAATGCTGTTTTTATTACTATTGTTCTGTAGTACAGCTTGAGATCAGGGATGGAGATGTCTTCAGACGATCTGTTGTACAGGATCGTTTTGGAAATTCTGGGTTTTTTGTTTCTCCATATGAAGTTGATAATTTTTCTCTCAAGGTCTATAATGAATTGTGTTGGTATTTTGATGGAAATTGCATTGAATCTGTAGATTGCTTTTGGCAGAATCGCTATTTTCAGTATGTTAATCCTACCGATCCATGAGCATGGGAGATCTTTCCATTTTCTGATATCTTCTTCAATTTCTTTCTTCAGAGACTTGAAGTTTTTCTCAAACAGGTCTTTCACTTGCTTGGGTAGAGTCACACCAAGGTACTTTATGTTATTAGTGGCTATTGTGAAGGGTGTTGTTTCCCTAATTTCTTTCTCAGCCCTTTTGTCTTTGTTATACAGGAGGGCTTCTGATTTTTTTTTAAATTAATTTTGTATCCAGCCACTTTGCTGAAGGAGTTCTCTGGCTGAATTTTTGGGGTCGTTCATATATACTATCATATCACCTGTGAATAGTGAAACTTTGACCTCTTCCATTCTAATTTGTATCCCCTTCATCTCCCTTAGTTGTCTTATTGCTCTAGCTAGGACTTCAAGTACTATATTGAGGAGATATGGAGATATGCCTTGTCCCTGATTGCAGTGGGATTGATTTGAGTCTCTTTCCATTGAGTTTGATGCTGGCTATAGGCTTGCTGTATATTGCCTTTACTATCTTTAGGTATGTGCCTTGTATCCCTGATCTCTCCAAGACTTTAAACCTGAATGGATGTTGGATTTTGTCAAATGCTTATTCGGCATCTAAGGAGATGATCATGTGGTTTTTCTCTTTCAGTTTGTTTATGTGGTGGATTACATTGATGGATTTCCGTATGTTGAACCACCCTTGCATGCCTGGGATAAAGCCTACTTGGTCATGGTGGATGACATCTTTGATGTGTTCTTGGATTCGGTTTGCCAGTATTTTATTGAGTATTTTTGCATCAATGTTCATAAGAGAGATAGGTCTGAAGTTCTCTTTTTTTGTTGGGTCTTTGTGTGGTTTAGGTATCAAGGTAACTGTGGCTTCATAGAAAGAGTTTGGTAATGTTCCTTCTGTTTCTATTTCGTGGAATAGTTTGAGGAGGATTGGAGTTAGCACTTCTTTGAAGGTCTGGTAGAATTCTGCGCTGAAACCATCTGGCCCAAGGCTTTTTTTGGAGGGGAGACTCTTGATGACTGCTTCAATTTCCTTGGGGGATATAGGGCTATTTAGTCTTTCTACCTGATCTTGAATTAATTTTGGTAGATGGAATCTATCAAGAAAATTGTCCATTTCATTTTGATTTTCAAATTTTGTGGCATATATGCTTTTGTAGTATGACCTAATGATTGTTTGGATTTCCTCAGTATTTGTAGTTATGTCCCCCTTTTTATTTTTTATTTTACTGATTTGGATAGTTTGGCTAAGGGTTTGTCTGCCTTGTTGATTTTCTCAAAGAAGCATCTTTTGGCTAGGGGTTTATTAATAGTTCACTTAGTACAGTGCTTGCCTGACGCTCATGAGGCCTGGAGCTTTTATTCTCCAGCACCAAATAAACCTGGCATGATGGCCCATGTCTGTATTGGGCGGTGGGAGCAAAATGATTTGAAGTTCAGGGTCAACTTGGGATACATACAGAGTTAAGGCCAGCCTGAGTGACAGGAGACTCTTTCCAAAAAGGGTATTATAATACTATAATGAAAATTAATTAATGTGAGTTTTAACATTATAGTATTCTATTCCCACAAGTTGTCCTCTGACCTCTACATGTGCACTGTGCCATGTGCACACAAATACATGCAAATGTAGATACATAAGTAGATAAGCACATAAGTAGATACAATTAAAAGAGAAAAGTCTTACAAATTGTTTAAATTACAAGGTTTGAAAAGCCGATATGTAGAAATAGCATTAAAATTATGTTTAGTCTTCTAAACTTTCATTTCATAAGAATTTGTAGGATATATAAAAATATTTGCATAGTGATAAGAAAAAACCTGTATTTCAACTCCTGGCCTCACTTTTTTTAAAAAATATTTTTTATGTATATGAAATTTTTGTCTCCATGTGTATCTGGCTACCGCTTCTGTGGCTGATACCAGCAGAAGCCTAAAGAGGGCATCAGATCCTCTGGAACTGGAGTTTCAGATGGCTGTGAGCCACCATGTGGGTGCTGGATCAAACCTGGCCAGTGATCTTAACTGCTAATCTAGCCTCACTTTTTAATAATAAGATGAGAAGTTTTCTTTAGTGGAAAAAAACCACATTTGATTACTTTCAAAATCAAATAAATCATGTTAGTTCTGACTATCATACTGGGCCACTGTGTGGCACAAAGTAGAGAATATAAACCAGTTATTTCAGAGTATATTGTTAACTGAAGCTAAACACAGCTGTAAGACACGCCTTTATTTTTTTCACATAGTACTTTACTCAAACCTACCATCAACCAGTGTTGCCTGCTGTTCAATGGCTGTGTCATATTGTTCGGTAATACACGTTCATTGACCACCTGTACACACTTAGGCAAGCAACCAATGTTTAACTGTGTTGTTTTACTGTCTGAAATATCAGAAGCAAACTGTTGGTGTCTGAAATAACTTTGCACTTGCTTCCATAATGTTTTAGGTTCACTTCCTTTTTCTGCTCTCCAGAGACAGAGCACAGCTGTTCAGAATCATTTATAGGAATGTTTTCTTCTAGAAGTTTCCCAAGGGCCATTACTAAGTGTAGAAAATATTGGGAAGAACACAGCAGATTTATAGATGAGTCACTTCCCACCTGCATATGGTTAAGTACATTACAGCACAACTTTTATCAAACAAGGCAAATGAAGCATTCAGCTGTTGCTTTCCTACAGACAATTCATTTTAGACTTTTATTTTGTTATATTTTAATATAGTCTTTGAATTCTTTTATAATGCATACAATTGTTTTAATTGCCTTTGTATCCTCATGCATTGAAGAATAAGATTATCTTCTCAAGAGCATATTATCAGTGCCTTGAACATCATTCTGTTAAGACCTCTTTAAAATCTAATGTTCATACTGAAGGTCTCTCTGGAACTCCCTGTTTCTATGTTGTGAATAGACAGTTCAGGCTAAAGTGCTCCATAATTGCTAGAGATGCTAAAAGCATTTTCAAAATCCATGATCTCAATAGAATCCACATTAAGAGAATAGACAGGACAATAGGAAGGAAGGAGATATTAGTACTCTTAGCTGTGGATGGCTAATCAAAGAACAAAGTTGTCACATCTCTACCCACTCAAGTCTACAGAAAGACTCTAAAACACGAATGTCCAGAGAATTCAGAGGCCATTGTTTTTTACAAAATAAAGCCTCCAATAAATATATTTTCACAGCCTGGACTTTGGACATTTAGAGAATTACAAATCCACTGGAATAAAAAAGAATATCACAGTTTCTGAAAAAAGAATTGGCTACTATTTCTATTTTCCATAACGTAGTCTTCAGTCCTGGGTTCTCCTGAAATATTGTGAACTTCAACTGGTATAAGATGCTAAACACTGCAAAAAGAAAACTAGCTTCAAGGTTGCTGAGAAGTGGCTCAGTAAATAAAGTGCTTTGCACTCAAATGTTAGGATCTGTGTTCAGATTTCCAGAACCCACATAAAAGCTAGGCACGATTACATACATATGTAACTCAGGTACGTGCTGGGAAGGAGAGACAGATGAATCCCTGAAACTTTCTGGCCAGGCAGTCTAGCCAATCCTAAAATTAACTTAAACAAAATAAAATATAAGGTGAAGAGAAATAGTAGAAAACTCCTAATGTCAACTCTTGGCTTTCACACACATGTGCATACACATATGCACATGCACCAATATGTACATATACATACTTATACTGTAGCCATGTACACACTTATAACACACATTAAAATGAAAAATAAAAAAGGAAATTACCTTCAAAATTATTTTCTCCCAATCTAAAAAAAAAAAAAATGGTGACCTGGTTTTATAATCAAGTGTGCTTTATGACTGTACAGAGACTTTTAAGGAATGTGCTTTCATCATAATGAACTCTCAAGATCATAGATTTGAAGAAAAAGAAGAACACACAAAAAAACACAAGATTACCATTTGGATGTAGCTTTCTTCTTCTTTGGAAGGAGTGGCAAAAAATCTTGCAGAATTAATACCATTTCTTTGTGGAGAGAGAAAGCTTGTTCGATTGCTAAGACGAAAAAATACAGATGAGGTCAATGCAATGTCTTACAGCTGCTCTGAAACACAGCCAGGAACAGACACAGCCCTGTGGGGTTTGAGCCCTCCCCTTCCAGACACAGCTTCCTTTTGGTCCAAACAATTCTTGAAGAAGACACTTCCCAGCAGCCCTGTCCCACTCTGGAGAAAATGTTTCCCAATTGCTTTTTCCAAAACCCTCCATGTAACACAGACAAATGCATTGTATTTAACAAACAACAAAATTAACAAAAAATGATCCAAAATAATAAAGCTGGCTGATAGAATAAAAAAAATACTCCACAACAAAATCTAATCAACCAACTAAACAACCAGAGGTCCTCCCCACTTCCTTGGGGTCTTTTTGCTTCCAAAGTACACAGGAGACGTAAGAAAGTGTACTCATTCATCTGACAGGAAAAGAAGAGACAGTGTATTAATTTCCATCTTCCTCCTAAGACAGAAGACAGGATAAATGTCTCTGCAGCTTGGCCTGGAAATAAAACTCTCTGCAGAATTCTGCTTTACAAAGTTAGCACGTCCACATGAGCATGGTGGTACATGCTTTACCTTTAATCCCAGAAGTTGGGACACAGAGACATGCAAATTTCTGTTAGTTCAAGGCCTTCCTAGTCTACGTAGTGTGCTCCATGCCAACCAGGTCTACATAGAGAGACCCTATCTCAAAAAAGTTACCATGTCCTATCGTATTTGTCATGTGCTAGGAAACTCCTGGGTCAGCCTCGGATTCTGAAAGTGCAGCTTTTAGAAGGTAAGATGACCAGGCACAGATGTGTTGACGTTTGTCCATCCAGCCTGTAAACTATAGCACTTTCTCTGAGAGGTCTTTTCTCAGATATAAATCATGAAGTTGAGCTTCTGGAAGTCTAGTTAGTAGTACTATCCATGCATTCTGTGTCATAGTTGATTCCAATCTGCCAGAATCCTAAAATTTGTCTCCCTTGGGTATCTGTACTGGGATTGAAAAAGAATCCATCTTTGTTGATACTGCTTGAAGTATGTCATGGATAATCTTTGTTGTCAACTTGACTACATCAGGAATCAACTAAAACCCAAACAGTTGGGCATACCTGTGAAAGACTTTCTTTATTAGATTATCTGAGGTGGAAAGACCCACCCTAAATCTGGATCACACCGTCTGAAAGCAGTTCACATAAAAAGATGTGGAAGAAGAGCACTTTGTTTTTGCCTGCTTGCCTTCACTCTCATTGGCAAGTTCATCTATCTTATTCCTGAGGCATTCCTTCACTGGTGTTAGTACCTACTTCCTTGGGATCCCAATGTAGAATGAAGAGCAACATCCCTCTAGGAATTCCCTGAGACTCTAGTACCAGATTGGGACTGTTGAGACATCCAATATCTTAGACTGAACAGCTACTGGATTTATTGCCTTCCCATTGTGAGACAGCTGTTGTTTGACTACTCGGATCACAGACCGTAAGCCATTTAACAAATGCCCTTTTAACATATACACATTCGTTCTCTGGGTACTGTTTCTTCAAAGAACCTGCGTAAAATAGATCAGGGTCATGCAACAAAAAAAAGAGTTCTGCAGAGAACAGGTGTAGCAGGAATAGAAAGAAATTCCCAAAACTGCTCTATTTCCAGGCTTTAGAATCCAGAGAAACTCAGTCAACACACCTTCCTTTGTGGTCTAGAAATCATGTGTGACTCTTGATAACAAGACCAACTCCTCCTTTGGTTCCTTTAAGCAAGATTAAATGAGCTTCAACCATAAGAGTCTTAAGGTCTGAGGCTTACCAAGGCACAGTGTGAGTCCTGGTTAGAGAGGTGTGTTCTCGGATGGTGGAAAGGTTTCTCAGGTCCAAGGGAGGCGGCCGAGCTAAAAAATAAAACAACAAACAAAACAAACAAACAAACAAACAAAAAACAGTTCACAGTATTCAGTATGATTAGTACTCAGGAGCTTTAAGAAGGGAATCCAAAAATTGAAAAAACTATCAAAATCCGCTTTCTTTACATGCAAAATTCAAATGTACTAATGGGAATTACTGGTGATGAGTGAGAATTTCATTATCTTATTATTGCCTGATTCCCTGCGGATAAGGACAACTACTGAACAAAAGGCCTTATAGCATGCTAAAGGTAACAAAATGAGACCATACATTTAGTCAAGATGCAGTTTTTGGAGGCTCAGTCTATCAGTCCCGAATCAAGTGTTGGAAACACAGTATTAACCAAATATACAGAAAGCTGTAGCCCCAGGAAGATCAATGTATTCCAGACAGTAGATACATGTCTGAGAGACCAAGATATTCACAAGGCTGTAGTCCCCATGTCTTCACCTAATGGTCCTCCCACCTAAAATATTCTTTGTCATGATGTTGCCCAGTTATTCATCTTCAAATCTCAGTTCAATGCCCCCTGCCTTCAGTGGTCGCTGGCCTCATCACAGGCCTTGTGCTTTTGTTTGCTTATCATCCATGCACTCCTCTCACAGTTTATGATGAAACAATATCTGTGATTATTTGACCATATTTGACTGTGATCGTAGATGGCAGGGTTTCTTTTTGGCTTGCTCAATCCTCTGTACTTCGTACTTGCCTCAGTGGCCTGTCTGCTACTTTGATATTTTTTCCTCCACTAACTAACAAAGGTAGAAAGACATGCTGACAGAGACTTTCCTGCTGCCCAATTATTTTCTCAGGTATCATGGGTCTTGGGCTGGGGAGACAGAAACACATGACTGAAGTCCCTGGAGAGGGTGTCTCTCCTAGTAGCCTGAAAATAGCCAGCTGTCTTCAGTCTTCACCACCTGTTCACCTATACAAACTCCAGGATTCATTCCACAATTCATCTGTTCTTATATCCACTTTCACCTACCTACCAAGCCGCTACCTCTAAGTCTATCAAATACCTTCCCTTTCTTTAAAATGGTCTGATGATGTTTATGACTACACTAGCTAGTTATTTCCTCCATACTCTACAAGACAGAGTCTGTTATATTTAGTACTGACTTTTTAATGCTTCTTGTTTCTTCCAGGTGGCCTTGCTAAATGATCATACTCCTCAGACCAAAGCTCCTCCTTGATTTTCATCCCTGTATACTACCCAGTTCCTAACACACCACTGCATGTATGGCTAATGCTATACATATGTGGTTGGCTTACAACCAAAAAGATGTGGCTGGAATGAACTATATCTGAGTAAGGTCTCAGCATCTTTGGGCATACCACCCAGAAGGGGTAGTTTTTCCAAAGAGCAATGAGAAGCAGAAGCAGACCATTGTATGTCAGGGATCACAGTCCCCGCACCAAATGTTTCCTTGTAATCACAAAGCATAATGGGCAGGTAAGGGTAAAGTAAGAATGAAGCTAAGCATTCACTTTGAGGGAGAGATGGCTCAGTGGTTAAGAGACCTTGCTGTTCTTCCAGAGGATCTGATTCTGTTCCCAGCACCTACATGATAGCTCACACACACCTGTAACTCCAGTTCCAGGGGATTTGATACCCTCTTCAGCCTCCATGGACACTGAATGCATGTGGTACCCAGACATAAATGCAAGCAAAATACCATCATATATAAAGATAAGAGAATCTAAAAAAAAAGTTTTAAGAAGAATTCACTTTGATGTATCTTTTTTCTTTCTCTCTTTTTCTACCAGAAGGGCTACCTGGGAGTTAATACACAGGGACTAAAAGTTACCCTGTGTACACAGGAATCATGTGGTTCATAGTTGAAGTTCTCCACTACCACTGCCTTTACTGACATACGGTATGCACAGAGAAAAAAAAATTCATTGTACTTGAGTATGAAGGACATTAAGAAATTTTTGTCAAAGACCATGGTTGGCTGCCTTCCAAAAGGCCAGCTCTATACATTCAAGCATTATTTAAATTAGATATCTGGTAGCTTCCGTTATGGTTATCATCACTTACTTCTGAGACTTCATTATAGAAGTAGGGAAAAATGAGCCCTCTGGTGTGAACTTGGCTTTGTAGGTTGCATTTGCAGAGCCGCAGTACCCTTAGGTCTCCTGACTCTTTTTATCATAACAATCTTGGAACACAAGAAAACCCCAAATTATAGCAGGACTTTCAGACCTGCCAGCAGTATGGAACTACATCCTGCTACATGGCTACCTCTACCTCTCTGTTCCACTCTGGTCCATTTGTTCACCTCCATGTCTGCTGACAAATCTTTCTTGCCTCTTTTCTTCTCCCAGTCTCTCTCTGTCTCTGCGTTCCATTTCCTACCCAGCTATTGGCTGTCAGCTATTTATTACAACCAACAGGCAAGTGAGGATAGACAAATATTTATAAAGTATAAAACCGGTGGTGGGCCAACATCCAGGTAGTACTTAGCTCTCTAACAGTTTAGCAATCAACAATTGAAAATATAGAGACACACCTTCACACAGCCAACATCCTAATTCTTCTCCATCTATTTCTTTGTAATAATCATAAGGAGATTGCCCTCCTACCCAACACAGCAGTCGTACTCAAATGCCTTACATTTTCTCTGGGGCTTGAGGTCTCTGTTCACTGGGGGTGGCTCCAAGTCTGCAGGCAACTCGGACAGCATGATTGAGCTCATTGGGATGTAGTCATCCTGGCTATCGTGGGGTATAAGACCAGAAGTAGTGCCTTTGGGGCTCATGGGCACATAGCCATCTTCAGCACTGGGTGAAGCTGTGGGATACATCGGTGAAAACTTACACGGCTACAAGACAGAACAAGTATAGGTTAGGAAATATAGACCATAAATGCAAAACTGCGACTAGTAGGTACTACAACTACAATATTGTTTAAGTTCCAAATTACCCCAAAGGAACTCTGAATTTCTTTGGAAAAACTGGACAAGCATGTAGTTAAAGTTCTGCTTCAGACTCACATGAGGATAGGTGATAACTCCTCAAGATCTGATGCCAGGACACTAAGGTTTTGAATTAATGATTTGCTCTGTGATAGTTAACTTGGCTAGACCTGGGATCCCCTGGAGACATATCTTTGAGGGCATTTCTAGAGAAGTTTAACTGAGAAAGAAAGTCTCACTCTGATGTAGGTCATATCAACCTTCTGGCTGGAATCCTGAACTGAATAAAAAGGGGAAAAGAAGAAATCCAGGTGAGTGCAAGCCGTTATCACCAAGAACTCTGCCAGGTCTTCCCTTTTAGACCATGAAGCAAAATAAACCCTTATCTTATGTGGCTTCTGTCAGATATTTTGTCATAGCAATGAGTAACAATATATGCTTCAAGTAATATATAGTGCTTTAACAGCTACCCCAAGTAAGCAAAAGTTTAATTTATTGTCTCTGAAGGGTCTAACAGCAAATCCAGTAGTTTCCAGAGAGATGGAGAGATGGTTTAGTGCTTAACAACATGTTTTGCTCTTGTAAAGCACCTGAATAGCACCCACATAGGGTAGCTCACAAGTGTCTGTAACTCCAGCTTCAAGGAGATCCAATGCCTCTGACCAGTTCAAATTTTTGAGGTTTACTCAAAGAGTTCTCAGATAACTTCAGAATGCTGAATCTCAGAAGACTTAAAGAAAACATCACATATAGGTCAGGTTGTTTCTGGTCAAACTGAAACTTAAAGAAATGCAAGAGCCAAAACCTACCAGATTTAAACTGAGCCGCTTATCTCGGTGTCTTAAGGACTGGCTTTGTACATCACCTGAAAGACAGAGGCTGCAGAGGTGAGTGCTGCAGGACAATATCCACCGAAACTAAAGTCCAAGCCTCTCTCCTCCCAGGGCCTATGCCTAGAGCTCCAGAGTATCTGGGAAGGATAATACATAATTTCCATACAGAAGGTTTGCAATTAAATGTAGCTGGAAGTCAGAACCCATTTCCCAAGTGAAGGAAAAAAAAAATCAGGCCAGATTCTAATGAAATTTCTATTGTCTGATGTTTTTTGTTCTCTGCATAAATCAGAAGGAGATACCGGAAGGAATTAACAAGTGTTTGCTGAATTTATTAAAAGAATCTTTTCTGAACTTTGAGACAGTAGAGATAGACCTTTGGGTCTCAGGAGAAAATGTTTGAAATGTCCATTGTAGTGAGTAAATCAAGTTTAGCAGCACTGTGGGCAGCATTAAGGGCCCAGCTGAGCTCTGCCATCATGAGTCTCTGACTGTGATCTTTCCAAAACAATAATCAGAGACTCAGGTATAGGCATGAGAAGACAGAGTATCTGAACTGATCTAGAATTGGAAACTTGTTATATGGACTTAAAAATGAGACAAAATTTAGAATAGTTGTTAAACTAAAAGAAAAAATGTCCATACACATATTGAATACTAAACTCATTCAATAAGGCTGGAATTACTTTAACACAAAGCCAAAGATATTATAAGGAAACTATAGATCAAGATATTTCACAAATATAATGCAAACATTCTAAAATATATATTAACAAATTTGACTTGATGATGCTTAAAAAGAACTATATAAGATGATCAAGTAGGATTGGTAGTAGTTATGCAAGTCTTGATTCAACATTTGAAAATCAATTACCATATTCCACATTAAGTACTAGGAATACTGTGGGGCTTTGATCTCTTTATGAAATTGGGTTGTGTGCATTTTCAAATGACACTTTTTGCTGTCATTTGTAATACTCAAAGAAAAAAAGGCTAACAAAATCACATGATCATATCCACAGATCCGGAAAAAAGCATTTGACTATACCCATTCATGACATAAAAGGGGGTGGGGCTGGAGAGATGGTTTAGTGCTTAACAAGATGTTTTGCTCTTGTAAAGCACCTGAATTCAGTCCCCAGAACCCACATAGGGTAGCTCACAAGTGTCTGTAACTCCAGCTTCAAGGAGATCCAATGCCTCTGACCCCCATAGGCACCTGCACTCATGTGCACATAACCAAACACACACACACACACACACACACACACACACACATATACACAACTTTAAAAAAGTAACCTTCAGTAAACTAGGAATAAAGAGAAATTTCCTCAACTTGATAAAGAAAGTTGCAGGACAGAAGATGTAACTAGGTAGTGGAGTGCCTGCATAGCATGCTCAAGGCCTTCAGTTCAATCTCCAGTAATAAGGAAGAAAGGTAGTGAAGCAGAGGGGATGAAGAGAGGGAGGGAGGAGAGAGGCAAGGGGAAGGAGAGGGGGAGGGAAAGAAAAACCTACAAAGAAATCTATAGCTAACACTATACTTAACGGCAAGAAATGGGCTGCGTCTTTGATCACCTCCACCTGAGGGGGGAGCAGCCTTACTAGTCCACAGAGGAAGACAAAGAAACCAGTCCTGATGAGACCTGATAGACTAGGGTCAGATGGAAGGGGAGGAGGAACTCCCCTATCAGTGGACTTGGACAGGGGCATGGGAGAAGATGAGGAAGAGTGGGTGGGTTTGGGAGGGACAGAGAGAGGGAGCTATAGCTGGGATACAAAGTGAATAAACTGTAATTAATATGAAAAATAAAAATTTAAAAGAGAAAAAAATAAAAGTAAATATCTTTAAAGTAAATACTAGAGAAATATCCCATTCTCATAAAAATTTATTGATTTATAAATAAATCAATATCATTATAATGTCCATTCCCATGTTCATTATAAATACAGTGTAATTCTGATTAAAACACAGAAAGCCTGGGGATGGAGAGATGGCTCAGCAGTTAAGAGCACTGGTTGTCCATACGTAGGACTTTGGGTTCAATTCCCCTCACCCACATGGCAGCTCACCATAGATCTGACACCTTCACACACACATGTGTATTTCAAGGCACATAAAATAAAAATGAATAAATTTTAAAATTCAGAAAGCTATTATGTCTATATAAGTAGTTTCTATATAAGGTATATGTGGATAGAAAGGCAAAAAATACAGAAATGTTAACACTATTAAAAGAGATGCACAGATGTAGCCCATGGCAGTTTAGTGTCCAAGTGGGTTACCTAGTAATGGGAAGAGGGACTGTCTCTTATAGGAACTGATTGGCCTGCTCTTTGATCACCTCCCCCTGAGGGGGGAGCAGCCTTACCAGGCCACAGAAGATGACAATGCAGCCATTCCTGATGTGATCTGATAGACTAAGATCAGAAGGAAGGAGAGGAGGACCTCCCCTATCAGTGGATGTGGGGAGGAGCATGCATGAAGAAGGGGGAGGTAGGGTGGGATCAGGAGGGGAGGAGGGAGGGGCTTATGGGGGGATACAAAATGAATAAAGTGTAATTAATAAAAAAATAAATAAATAAAATAAATAAAAGAGATTAAGAAAGTTAAGGAACTGATACTATCTGACTGCATGACTTAGTAATAAGTAATATATTAATATTACTATAAGTAATATATTACTATATTAATATAGTCATCAAGACAGGGTAACACTGAAGGAGAACTCAGTCACTATTCTACCTCTATTTTACCTCTCTCTATCTTTATTGTGCCTTTTTAAATTCTTCCCTCTTAAGTCATACTCTTCTTTAGGTACCTTGAATTCTAAGAAGGTTAGGACTAATGAACAAATGTCATTATAACATAGGGCTGAAACTATCCTCAAGAAATGAACAGATTAATCACCATGATTAGGTTGTTCCCAAAATTTTTCCATGAATGAAACAGAGGCAACTCCCTGGACCAGAAACAATCATCTTTTGGAAATCAGATTATTTCCTTCAAGTGATGACTATAATAAAAAAAAAATAATAATAATAAAAACTTTTCTAAAACCAGAACTGAGACAATGATTGATCAGATCACCATCTTGAACAAGATTATGTACTCTGTCAGCTATGTTACATTGACCCCCAAATCCGCCAACTATGCAAACTAAATTATCTGATTTATTTCCTCTCCTATAAATTCTCAAAGTTTCCTGGGGTCAATGAATCTGTCTGTTTTGTTTTCATTGTTTTGCTTTGTTTGATATACTGTGATCCCATTGGTTAAAGTTTCTTTCTCTATTTCTTTAAGTAGCATGTTCAAATAAGAAGCTGAACCTGGTCCACTGGAATCTTCCCTGAAGCCTAAAATTTGTCCTAAAACCCTGGTAAGGGTATTGGTGAAAGGACAGAGAAATATTTCAGTGAGTTAGAACAGAAAACGCAGGGCTGGAAAGATGGATCAGCAGTTAAGAGCACTGGATGATCTTCCAGAGAATGTGGGTTCAATTCCCAGGACCGACATGGTACCTCACAACTGTCTTTAACTCCTGTTCCAGGGGATCTGACACCCTCACACAGACGTACATGCAGGCAAAACACCAAACTACGTAAAACACAAAGAAATCAATAATTTTAGAATCAAGAACACTAAAGTCGAGCCACACAAATACGTTCGTCTAAAGTTTGAAAAAGAAGTGACCACATCTTTCACAAAAATGAATTCAAAGTGGGTCTGAGGCTTAAATACACAATGAAAAACTGAGGTACGGCTACTTGGATAAATCCTAGATGATCTTGTATCCAGTAGGAAAAAGCCAAAAAGAACTGATGTCATTAATTAAAAATATAAAACTATCAAGAGAAAAGAAGAAAGCAAATACGAACTAGGAAGAAAGATTGCAAAAATAAAACACACCTGATAAAAGACTGCTATACAACACATAAAAAAACGTTAAAAGTAAACAATAAGAAAACAATCTTACTAAAAATAAGCCAAAGACCTTAACAGACACCTTACCATAGACTAAATATATAGATGGCAAATAAATCTATGAGAAGATAGATTTATAAAAATCTATGAGAAGATTTATAAAAAATCTATGAGATTTATAAAAAATCTATGAGAAGATAGATTTACAAAAAGGAAATAACCAACAGAATGGCTAAAAGCCAGACTATTGACACAAACACACACTAGTGAAGATGTAAAGTGACAGAAACTATAATTCCTAGCTGGCAAGAATGCAAAATGATAAGACCACTTTGGAGGATACCTTGGCATTTTTATAAAAACCTAAACATATTTCAACCAGATGGTCTAGCAATTGAATTATTTGCTATTTATCCAGAAGAATTAAAAATTTACCAACATACAAAAAGTTGTACATGATGTTTAATAGCTTTATTCATAACTGATATGGGAGTTAAAAGTAAGAACATGCGACTGCTATTCCAACCAAGGACTATGCATGAAGATAACCTAAGACCCCTGCACAGATGTAGCCCATGGCAGTTCAGTATCCAAGTGGGTTCCATTGTAATAGGACCAGGGACTGTCTCTGACATGAACTGATTGGCCTGCTCTAGAATTACCTCCCCCTGAGGGGGAAGCAGCATTACCAGGCCACAGAAGAAGACAATGCAGCCATTCCTGATGAGACCTAATTGACTAGGATCAGAGGGAAGGAAAAGAAGACCTCCCCTATCAGTGGACTTGGGGAGGGGCATGCGTGCAGAGGGTGGAGGAAGGGAGGGATTGGGATGGGAGGAGGGAGAGAACCACAGGGGGGATACAAAGTGAATAAAGTGTAATTAATAAAGAATAATATATATATATACATTTAAAAAAGTAAAAGCATGTTATTATTACTACAGATAATATATCTATACAAAAATAAAAATAATCTACATATTAGAAAAATGTATGAAATCAAAATGCAAAGTCAATTTGAATTTTAAACAACAGCAAAAGAGTCAAATGAATGTCTGTGACAGTACACAAAAAATAGTAAATATATGAGACTATAAGAAACTCAAAAACAGCAACAAAAAAAGCAAGTATCTAATTTTAAAATGATCGGTGGTTGGAGAGATGGCTCAGCAGTTAACAGTACTAACTGTTCTTATAGAGGACTAGGGTTCAGTTCCCAGAACCCACCTGGGGGCTCACAACCATCTGCAACTCTAGTTCCAAAGGGTTGTACACTTTCTGAACTCTGAAGGTGCTGCATAAACATTGTACATATACATGCAAGCAAAAACCTATACCCAGGGAATGAGAATAAAAAATAAACCTTGAAAAAGATAATGGATGTTTCCAAGAAGGCAGTAAATGGTCAACAAATACATGAAAATGTCCAACATTGTTAACCATCAGGGAAGTTCAAAATTATATCATCTCAATCCAGCTACACCTGTAATCCCTGCACTTGGGGAGGCAGAGGCAGGTGGATCTTTCTGAGTTTGAGGCCAGCCTGGTCTACAAAGTGAGTCTAGGAGAGCCAAGGATATACAGAGAAAACTTGTCTTGAAAAACAAAACAAGGCAAACCTTTACATGCCATTGGTGGGAATGTGAATTAGTGCAGAAACTATGGAAAATATCATAAATCTTCTTCAAAAATTGTTTAAAAAGGCCTACTATATGGCCCAGCAGTCCCAGTACAAGGATTATATGTCCAAAGGAAATGAAATCATTATGTCAAAGAGATACCTGCAGCCTCTCACTTACTAACTATTTTAACAGCAACAGGTAAAAGGGAAAAATGTGTCATAGATACATGCACACATATGCATAGGTACATACACACATGAACATCATATATACACATAGTAATATATACATGTATATAGTGGAAGGTCATTCGGCCATAAAAATAGGAGATCTTTTAATTTGCAAGGTCATAACAAGTGAAATCAACCAGACAAAGAAAAACTGCTGCATGAACTCACATGTTAAATCTAAAATGATTAACTCATAAAAATGGGGCCTAGACTTGTGGTTGCCAGGAACATGGAAGTACAAAGAAATGAGATATTGATCAAAAGATTTAAACTTTTAGCTATACATAAGCAAGTTCTGAGGATCGAATGTAAAACATTGACAATTACAGGTATGCTAAATAATCTACGATCATCCTTACAGATTGCATATAAATAACTGGAGGTGAAAAAATTTTCTAACTGACTTCTTTTTTAAATTTTTATATTAATTACAGTTTATTCCTTTTGTATCCCAGCTATAGCCCCCTCCCTCATCCCCTACCAATTCCACCCTCCCTCCCTCATCTCCTCCCATGACCCTCCCCTAGTCCACTGATAGGGGAGGCCCTCCTCTCCTTCCATCTGACCCTAGCCTGTCAGGTCTCATCAGGACTGGCTGCGTTGTCTTCCTCTGTGTCCTGGTAAGGTTACTTGCCACTCAGGGGGAGGTGATCAAAGAGCCAGCCACTGAGTTCATGTCAGAGACAGTCCCTGTTCCCCTTACTAGGAAACCCACTTGGAGACTGAGCTGCCATGGGCTACATATGTGCAGGGGTTCTAGGTTATCTCCATGCATAGTCCCTGGTTGGATTATCAGTCTCAAAAAAGACTCCTGGGCCCAGATTTCTTGGCTCTGTTCTCTCATTGTGGAGCTCCTGTCCACTCCAGGTCTTTCTATCTCTTCCTTCTTTCATAAGATTCCCTGCACTCTGCCTAAATTTTGGCTATGAGCCTCTGTGTCTGCTTTGATACCCTACTGGGTAGAGTCTTTCAGAGGCCCTCTGTGGTAGGCTTCTGTCTTATTCCCTGTTTTTTTCCTCTTCCAGTGTCCATCCCATTTGCCTTTCTGAATGAGGATTGATCATCTTACCCAGGGTCTTCCTTCTTGATTATCTTCTTTAGGTGTACAGATTTTAGTATGTTTATCCTATATTATATGTCTAATATCCACTTATAAGTGAGTCTATAGCATGTGTGTCTTTCTGCTTCTGGGATGCCTCACTCAGGATGATCTTTTCTAGTTCCCACCATTTGCCTGCAAATTTCATGATTCCCTTGTATTTGATTGCTGAGTAGTATTCCATTGTGTAAATATACCACAATTTCTGTATCCATTCCTCTGTTGAAAGACATCTAGGTTGTTTCCAGAATCTGGTTATTACAAGTAAAGCTGCTACAACCATGGTTGAGCAAATGTCCTTGTTGTGTACTTAAGAACATTTTGGATATATGCCTAGGAGTGGTATAGCTGGATCTTGAGGAAGCACTATTCCTAATTATTTGATAAAGTTCCAGATTGATTTCCAAAGTGGTTATACAAGGTTACATTCCCACCAGCAATGGAGGTGGGTTCCCCTTTCTCCACATCCTCTCCAGAGTGTACTGTCACTTGAGTTTTTGATCTTAGCCATTCTGATGGGTGTAAGGTGAAATCTCAGGGTCATTTTGATTTGCATTTCCCTGATGACTAAGGATGCTGAGCATTTCTTTAAGTGTTTCTCTGCCATTCAACATTCCTCTATAGAGGATTCTCTGTTTAGCTCTGTACTCCTTTTTTTAATTTTTAAAATTTATTTTATTATTATTGTTATTTTGTATTTATTACAATTTATATTCTTTGTATCCCTGCTGTAGCTCTATTCCTCATCTTCTCCCAGTTCCACACTCCCTTCCTCTTCCCTCCCTATGTCCTCTAGTCCACTGATAGGGAAAGTCTTCCTCCCCTACTATCTGACCCTAGACTATCTTCAAGTCTGTCTGGATCCTCTTTCTCTGTGGCCTAGTTAGGCTGCCTTGCCAGGAGGAAGTGATCTGAGCAAGCAACTGTATTCATGCCAGAGATTGCCCCTGCTCCCCTTACTAGGGAATCTCTATGGAGACTGAGATACCCATAGGCTACATCTGAGCATGGGGTCTAGGTCCTCTCCATGCATGGTCCTTGGTTGATTCATCAGTCTCTGAAGGACACCCTGGGCCCAGATTTTTTGGCTCTGTCTCCATCCCTGATCTCAAGCTGTACTACAGAGCAATAGTAATAAAAACTGCATGGTACTGGCATAGAAACAGAATGATGGATCAATGGAACTGAACAGAAGACCCAGAAATAAAATCACACACCTATGGATACTTGATTTTTTATAAAGAAGCCGAAACCATACAATGGAAAAAAGACAGCATCTTCAACACATGGTGCTGGTCTAACTGTATGTCTACATGCAGAAACATGAAAATAGATCCATATTCATCACCCTGCACAAAACTAAAGTCCAAGTGGATCAAAGACCTCAACATAAAATCAGACATGCTAAATCTATTAAAAGAAAAAGTGAGGAATATCCTAGAACTCATTGGCACAGGAGACACCTTCCTGAACAGAATACCAGCAGCACAGGCTCTAGGAGAAACAATCAATAAATGGGACCTCATGAAACTGAAAAGCTTCTGTAAAGCAAAGGACACTGTCATCAAAACAAAATGATTGCCTACAGACTGGGTAAGGATCTTCACCAACCCTATATCTGACAGACAGCTAATACCAGAATATATAAAGAACTCAGGAAGTTAAACACCAACAAACCAAGTAATCCAATTTAAAAGTGGGGTACAGAATGGCTAAGATGAAAAACTCAAGTGACAATACATGCTGAATCCTATTTTTAATTGGATTACTTGATTTGTTGCTTTTTAACTTCTTGAGTTCTGGATATCAGCCCTCTGTCAGATATAGAGTTGGTGAAGATCCTTTCCCAGTCTGTAGGCTGTCTCTAACTGACTTCTATCAAGACAGAAAGATTCAGCGTTTAAGAAAGTGTGATCCTAGTGCAAGCTGAAGACAGGAAGCAGAGCTCAGACTGACACCATGGGTTTTATTTAAGACAGAGGAAACAGGACAGCCTTCCTTATGCAGGGATCACTGTCATCAGATGGACATCCAAATTAACAAAAAATGAGACTTTGCCAAACATTGCCTTTGTACACAAACCTAATATCCTGGTGGATGGCAATGGGGAAAGGAGCAGTCAACTTTACATATCCCTCTGCTTTCTCCAACACAATTTGCTTCTACTTCCACTGATGTTTCATGGTGAAAAATCTCTACTTCTCATCTATTTTAACCTGTCTAAAATAGGCAGGTTGTATTTTTTTCATATATTTGTCTCAAGACTTTCAATTTATTTTCATACTCTTATTTTTTATTATTATCATTTATTACAATTTTTTTCAATTTCTATGTTACACTCTTATTATTCTATTATCTTTATTCATTTCAGTTTCTAAATTTTGTTTACCCACTTATATTTGTCCCCACTTTTTGTCACTATTCCCGTGCATTAAAAACCTTTGTTCAATTAGCATCCACCCATTTCACTGGGGTTGTCTGAAGGAAGCAACATGTGTCATGGTTAGTTACATCATTAGGGATTTTGAGTGTTTCCAGAGTGACATAGTTCTTTATTCAGAATAAGATATTTGAAAACCAATCGCCTTACTTACACTTTGACTAACTCCTTTCATATATGGTCTTAGTAAGTAAGAGTCTGTGATTGCATTTGGAAGGAGGGAGGGAAAGAGAATAAGGGGATTTTGTGTCTGTCTGAGACCCACTGGGTAGCATAAAAAGAAAAAGAATATGATACTTAGGCTGACAAATTCATGACAAAACGTGAGAATCCCTAAAGAAGCAGTAAGGTGTTTACTAAGCCACAGTGAGGAGGATGCTTATGTGTCAAGCGGCTTTTGAAAGCCTCAGAGAGCTGAAATGCAAGGGCAGAGTAGTAGAAAATGACGGTATATACAAAACTGCAAGTCATTCACACTGGAGGGTATTCCAGTAGCTCAAATTGATGAGGCTAGGTGAGAACTACATATAGCCAACTAGGATCTAGAAAGAACGTGTGAATTGGGATGCTGAAATGATACTAACAAAATTGAAATACGAGGGGCTATGATCTAGTCTCCAGGATCATTATGCCGATGAGAGGCAGAGAAGAGAATGGAACTGAGCTGAAACAAAATGATATGACCTTCTGTGCTAAAAAGTACATCCTCAGGTACTCCGAATAAAAATCATTAGCCTAGTCTCAGATGAGCTGATTACAACCTGGGCAAGGACTCACAATGGGCAGGGGCTCTGGCCTTTTACCCAGTCTGTAGCAACCTAAGAATGTTCCCTGGTGGCTAGGCTAAAAAGAGGAGTGGGTGTACCTAGAAACAGGAGAGTTCTGTGTGCTCTCACCACACACTCAGCTTCATTAGAAGATTAGGCTGGTTTCAACAAAGAATGCTACCATATGGACACAAAATATGATAAGGAATTGTGAATGATAGTCCTTGCCCATAATTTTGTATCTGAATATTAGTACCCAACACTTACCTTTCCAGGACCCCACATGGTCTAAACCGGAGAGAGAGGTTCTTCTTGGCATCATAGTATACCCTGGCTTCTTGTTACTGCTGTGCCCAGTCAACAGGAGCTGATCTTGGAGCCGTTCAGAGAGATAACTTGGCTTAGGGGGACGAGGAGGTGGAGTGTTGGACATAATGTTTAGTTCCTTTGCCCCACTGGGTAAGCAAACTTGCTTTTTTCCCACATGAATTGCAGGGTTTAAGGAAGATTCCAGCAATGATGAAGAAGGCACATGGTTCCTGGACGGGCCATTGATTTCTCTATTCCAGATTAGAGCAGGCTGGGGCCTTGTGGAAGGCACATCTTGAGATCCATTCCCATAGTACAAGGGGTGGACCAAGTTATTAGAGGTAAACGGCTGCAGACCATCAAGAAAAACATCATCAAATGAAGTCTGTTCCAATGAGCGGTCTGAATTCGACCAGCTTTCACATCTGGTAGGAAGACTAAAGGAAAAAAATATATATAAACTTGATTGAAATATAGACATCCACATGTGCCTCATTCTAAGTTTCCATGTATCACCTTTTTATTCTACTTATAGAGATTTATTCTTTCTACAGCCCAAAGTTATACCAACTCCTTAGTGCAGAAAGAGTCTTCTGGGTTTTTTCATCCTATATAGCAGACGAGTATGAAAATGAGTATGATAATGAGTCTGTTGGTTTTTTTTTTTTTTATCCTATATAGCAGACGAGTATGAAAATGCAGGGTTAGAAATGAAAGCCACAATGCTGAAACTCATGACTCATTTTATTTAGTATACTACCTCATCTTTAATAGTGATACTGATAATCATCTACCATTGTTTTTGGCAATAGTAAGAAAGAGATGAGAGTAGATTCACCTACTAGAAAACACTCTGGCTAAACAGACTTATTTGGCTATGTGGTTTGAGCATATCTCATATGGACAAACTCTACAAACGGCAATGTGAGTTCTGTGAACAGAGTACAACATGCTAGAAGGCCCAACTGAGTCTCAAAAATAAGCGTACCTGCCATGGTGCAGTCTTCCAGTCTCACAGTTGGACAGGATCAGATAATCAGGAAGGAAAGGAAACTCTGACTCACTTCTGGTTTCCTCAGTAGCTACAGTATTAGCATTTGGGTCATCTTTTGGCAAGGCAGAGTTGGCAACATGGGCGGTATGAAGTGAACTGGCAGGGGATGGCTGGAGGGAGGAGGGCATGTGAGAGAAACTCTCCACGGAATCTGCTGGAAAAATCATTTCCCAGGTTAGTGTTTTAAGAATGGCTATAACATTCACTCAAAGTTTCTCAAACAGCATCCAAGAACCAAATAGAAGATGTGAATCACAGCTGGTGTTTGTACGGGTGGAGTCAACCATTTCCTCAAGCTATAAACAATGTCTAGGAAAGAAGACCAATGTTCCAAGAGTAAAGTGTTGAGTCAATTTAGAGTAAAATAACAACAACAACAATATTTTTAAAATCCAAGCATTTTTGGCCTGAAAACCTATAGTTCAATAGTCTACACAGCTTAACTGTCCTCAACAACAACCTTGTATTACTGTATATTTACTCAATAAATATACGTATATCTGTGCATATGTATTTTTATATAAGAAGTTCACATGTATATACTTACATATATATTCATGTATATAAATGTTATGGTTTATATATGATATGCTCATATGTTGAAGGCATTGACACTGACTAGTGAATCCAATCATTGAAAGGTGACTTGATCATGTAGACATTCACTTAAGAATGGATTAATATACTAAGGGATAATTTAGTGGCATTGTTTGGAGGTGGTGGAAACATTTGAAGGAAGGGCCTTTCTGAATGAAAGAGGTCACTATGGAGGCATGTTTTGTGAGGCTGCATTCTATCCTTCCTCCACCTCCTTCCTGGCTATAACAAAGTCGCCTCTGCTAAACTCTTCTACTGCTATAATATTCTGTTTTATCTCAGGCCCAAAGCAATGGGTCCAGTTGATCATGGTTTAAAGCTTCTGAAATGGTAAGTAAAACATGAAGATTTCTACTTCCAAACTGTTTCTCTCATGTATTTGCCACAGCAACAAAAATCTGGCTAACACAGAAAATTGGCACTAGGGGTAAGGCTGTTGCTGTAATTATTCCTGAACATGTGGTTCAGAAGCCTCTGCAACTAGTTTATGGGAAAATTTTGCAAACTTTGAGACCTTAGCTAGAGAACATCTAGAATTTTGTAAGCAGAACTTAATGATGACTCTACTGGGAACTCAGAAAATCAGAATGTTGTTAGAGTCTAGACAGAAAAGACTGTACTCCTTAGGCATCATATGAGAAAGAAAATTCTATCTTTTGGGGATAGAAGTAAAGGCAGTTCGTGTTGCATAGTAGAAAAGAACTTTACTGCATTTTGTTATGCCTTGAGACTTTGTGGACGGCTGAACACAAAAGGCAACACAACTTTCAGCCTGTTCCACATGGGTTACTATCTGATTTTAGTCAGGTTTCCAGTGAGAATCTATGGGAGCTGGAGGAGCAAAATGGAAGGACTGATTTTGTTTTGTTATTTTTTTAAATTTTATTATATAGGATTTTTGTCTGCATGTGTATCTGTGTATCCTGTGTGTGCAGTGCTTGAGAAGGCCAGAAGAGAATATCAAATCTATGTTGGAACTGAGGTTGTGTGTTTGTGAGCTGCTATGTGGGTGCTGGGAACTGAACCCAGGTCCTCTGTAAGAGTCAGTGCTTTTAGGTGCTGAGCCATCTCTAGTACCAGAATGCAAAGACTTAAAAAATGTTTTCGTTTGGCCTGGGAAACACACATAAAGTTGTGATTAAAGAAGTCGTGATTGGAGTGTTGCTGGAAGTTGTCTGGAGGCCAGCAGCTCGGGGCTGAGTACACTCGGGCAGAGCAGCTATGTTGAACAAATAAACATACTCTTCAGACAAATACAAATATAACAATGAGGACTTTGAGTACCAACATGTTGTGTTGCCCAAGAACACAGCCAAGCTGGTCCCTAAATCCCATTTGATGTCTGAATCTGAATAGAGAAACCTTGGCATGCAGCAGAGTCAGGGATGGGTCCATTATATGATCCATTAACCAGAACCTCACATCTTACTGTTCTGGCGACCACCTCCCAAGAAGCCAAAGAAATGAAGCTGACAAACCAGCTTTCTGCCTCAAGTTTTACACAGCTGTCCTCACTTCCTACCATCTTTCTGATATCGTGATCATGTTGCTTTATTTCCCACTTTGATATTTAAAGGATGTTCATTCAATACACTGCTTGAATGTGCTGATACCTACACTGCTTCTTGAATTGAGCCACCAATGCCCCAGCTTTGTCAGGTGAATGTGACCTCAAAGCCCTAGTGTGCCCTGTATCAGCAGGACATATTCACCATCTCTCTGAAGTACGTGAAAATCAGATCATGGCTGTTACAAGGATAGTGTGAATTTGCTGTTGTGGTTTTTACTATTGGGTGTTGTATTCATGGTAACTTATGGATTTGTGTCTCAATGTATTGGAAACTTTCCATTTTATCTGTTAAATCTCTTCCGTGTTACAAGCCTTGATTAAAGGAAGTTTTTATAATTAAAAAAAAGTCATGATTACCAGGTGGTGATGGCAGCAGTGGCGCAAGCCTTTAATCCCAGTGCTCAGGGGGCAGAAGCAGGTGGATCTGTGAGTTTTACTCCAACATGGTCTACAGAGCAAGTTCCAGAACAGTCAAGGCTACATAAAGAAACCGTGTCTCAAAAAAACAAAACAAAACAAATGTCATAAAGTCTAAAAAGATTAGCATCATTAAAAAGAGATTAAATGGAATGAGTATGAATATCAGTGACAGAGCACAAACAATGCCTACCACAAACAAGGCTCTGGGCCCAATCTCAAAATGTTTAGTAATGACAACAACATTAATAATGTGAAGCACTTTCCACCAGTAAAATAGGAAAGGCATCTTGATTATACCTTAGGAATCAGTGTGACCCTACCCATTACAGGGCTAACGTGTTAAAATATAAACTCATTTTACAGACTTCCCCTTGAGAAGAGAGTGCTGACATGGTACCCTATTCACAGTTCAGCGGCTCAGATATTTGGATGTTGCTGCAGCCATGTTTCAGGAAGGACTAGCTACCACCATCAACGGATGGTAGAGACTACTGAATCTAAGAATCTTGGTGTGTTGGAGGTGTCTATCTAGATTTCAAAGGAAAGTCTGAGAAACCAGACAATGTGCATCAGGGTCAATGGAAGAAGCTATGAGAGGGCACTGTATAAAGCTGTGAGAATGAAGCTAAAGATACAGGGGACAATCCAAGAAGCTGGAAATGTCAAGAACATGGAACATCTTTTTTGGAAGGAAATTGGTTGTTTTTCAAGATAGGGTTTCTTTGTGTAGCCTTGGCTGTCCTGAAACTCTCTCTGTAGATGAGACTTGTCTCAAATTCACAGAGATCTGACTGCCTCTGCCTCCTGAGTGCTGGGATTAAAGGTGTGTGTCACCACCACCCTGCCATTGAACATCTAAAGAACTAGAAGCACTAGGAGCAAGTTGGAGCCATCATAAGGAGGAAATGAGATGGGCTGTAGTAGCTAGCAAGGTTGGATGGGGCATGGCTCTCCATACCCTGAGGAGTTCATATCATATGCTCCAGCTGAAAGACATGCAACTCTAGGATTTCAAACTTGACCTGAGAGGTTTTGTCTTTCCTTATGTACCCATCCTTGCCTTTGGGAATGGGAGTGGTTACTCTGTGCCACTTTATGATGGGAGTACATAAATTGTTTGACTTTTATAGGAATTCACAGACAAGAGATTGCCACCAGGCTCCAGGTAGACTTTGTTCTTGGATTTTTTTGTGTGTGAATCTGTTGATACTTTGGGAAAAGAATTTGGGTGGTTTCAGTTGTATATAGGATAGTTATAGCATTCTAGGTAGAATTATGATCATGTTGCTGTCTTTATTTGGAATTTAAGTATAGTTTAAGGTGATTTGATAGGGTATCAAATGGACAGAGTGGGGGATCATGACGATTAATCTTATAATTTTGACTGGATTTAAAAATGACTAAAAGGTTTCTCAGGCACAATTCTGTACGTATAGGCATTTTCACAGGTGATTAAGGGGTGAGAGGCGTGTGCATAATGCAATGAAGTAGGGTCCCAAATAAAAGAAAAAGACAAGAAAGAAGCACACAAATGTAGGCACTCATTCCCCTTGCTTCTGGCTACTGTGAGGAGAGCAACTGTGATGAGCACATATTCTTGTAGCTATGATTATCTGTCTCACAATAGGCCCACAACAATAGGCCTACAAACAAAGGAACCAAGTAATCATGGGCTGAAACCATCAGCTAAAATAAATCTGTCCCCCTTTGTTTTTATCCACTGCATCAAAAAGCCTAACATATTGTTTATGCATAAATTGTTTGTATATTCATGTTTATACAGAATATCTAGTAGTGCATCGAAGTATGTGGCTGGAATCTTTCTAACTCTGATGATATAGCTGAAACAAAGACTTGCCTTTACTTGAGTTTACACTATACCAGAGGAGTCACATAAGCAACACATAAATACAGTGGTGTTAAAAATTGTTATATATAAGGAGAAAGAAAGGAATAGTGTGTTGTGACAGCTGGGTAACACTATGTTTCTCATTAATCTCACCAAAGCCTGAGAACAGGGTTCAAAATTAATCAGGATTAAGAACTAATGAGCCCTCCAGATCATAAATAGCTTGCTTTCTCTCTCTCTCTCTCTCTCTCTCTCTCTCTCTCTCTCTCTCTCTGAGAGAGATTTTATTCTTCTCTCAGATATTCCATCCTGACTACGGTTTTCAATACAGGGTTTTTCAGTCAGACTCACCCCAAACTTCCTGGGTCATGCCCAGGTTCTAGTTATCTGTCTGTCTCATGTGTCCCCTACTGTAAAGGAGAAATGACAGAGTCAGTATAGTAGAAGACAAATTCATACAGAAGATACAATGTTGACTAGCCTGTGGCTATCAGAAACAGAAGCAAATGCTGTACAGTTGTGCCCTCTTATTGTACTTTCCCTTTCTTTTCATTTTTTTTGGCACTTTACCTTTCCATGATTTTATTTACCTGAAATCAACCTTTGTCTAAAAGTATGAAATGGCAATTTTCAGAAATGAGGTAGGATAATTTTTAAGCAAGCACACACACATATTTGTGTATATATATATATGTGTATATATATATATATATATATATATATACACATATATATGAAGTGACTGTGAAGACCAGAAGAGGGCTTTGGAGCTTTCGGAAGTTATGAGTTATCTGATATGGGTGATAGAAATGGGTTTTCTGTGAGAAGAGTATGCATTCTTCACCAATGAGCCATCTCTCTAGCCCCAGAAGTCATAAGTTTTACATTATGAAGCATTATGTATAGTACAATAAACTCTTGTGCCATCTACTATGTGCTGCCTGGGATATGACTCTTCTCTTTGGCCAACATATGCACAGTCTATACTTTGTGTCCATCAGGCATTTAACATTCTCTTTGTTAGCGAATTAATTGTTATGGCACCACAGTGATGATTTTTGCTCGTTTTGTTTTTCAAGACATGGTTTCTCTATGTAGCTTTGGATGTCCTGGAACTCATTCTGTAGACCAGGTTGGCCTCAAACTCAGAGATACGCCTGCTTTATTGCTGAGATTACAGGTGTGCACCACCGTGCCTGGCTCTATGTGATTGCTTTTGAGTAGCTTTTTTTCCCTCAATAATAGCCTCAGTACAAGAGTAGTGATCTTAGTAATTAAATCATGTAAAATAAAAGATATAAAGTGCATCTGTTAGTACAAACAGGTGACTAATAAAAAGTAAATAATACTTTTCTTAATAAGAAAAAAAACACCTTATACTAAGATTCTAAGATTGACATAGGAATTAGCCTTCTATTCATGTAATTGTGAAGAAAAAAGAAATATGTACTAATCTTTCTATCCCACTTCAAACTGCAAAAGTTTCTGGTGACTTTCATAATATATGATAAACACTTAATGTAAGTTGGAAAGGAATAGCTGGTCATAGTGGCACAAGACTGTAATCCTAGCACTCAAGGAGGCAGAGGCAGGAGGATCTCTGTGAGTTTGAAGCCAGCCTCGTCTACAAAGCGACTCTAGGACATCCAAGGCTACAAAGTAAAACCCTGTCTTAAAAAACAAAAACAAAGATGGAAATACATTAAATTTGTCTGTGTGTGTGTAGAGAAAATGATTTACCATTGAAAATAGAGTTTGGTACTATCTGAGGCATCAGACATCTACTAGGGATTTTGAAGTCCATCACCTGTAAATAAAGGGGGCTGCTGCATGTGGAAAACTGCAAGAAAACCTTTATAACATAGATTTCAGACTAAAAAGAGTCGGCCTTTACATTCTCCTAAAAACTCCTTTTGGAGTTGTGGGGCAGTGTTTTCTAGTTTTTTCCTGGTGCTTTACTCCTGTTCCTTTTGAGCCACTGAGAAATATACTACACATATATGTTTTACGACAACTGCTGAATGAGAAAAGAAAGAAAGAGGAGACACATAACACGGTGCATGAAAAATACATATGTAAAAGTTTGATTGAAAGTAGGAATTAGGGTAGTGGAGAGCCTACAGCAAGTACCACTGAAAGAGTTGGTCAGGGAGGCTCTGCTGGGTTTGTTTGACATCAGGCTCTAGGCATGTACTGCTATTTTGCAAGCTCTATCTGTTGTACCAAGGATAAAGTAATTGCTGTCACTTCATTTCCTTTTATTTGAGTGCTTTCAAAGCTCAGCAATGTTACTAAATAGTATCACTTAATAAGCTTTGCTGGCTCATGAAAAAAAAAAAAAGGAAGTACACATGCGTGTTTGCCTTAGTGATCCAATCCTGACTCTCCATTGCCACCTGCTGTTATAATGTGGCTATTTCCTTGGTAGATGGTAAAAAAAAAAAAAAATTGAAATGTTGAGGTATGTGCCAAGATTAGGGATACAATTTTTATCTACTAAACAAAGAGGCTAAAAGAAGCCACATTCAAAATCCCCTAATTTAAGTGTCAGAATATGGTGCAATAATACTAGACTCTGTGATGGCTAATCTTGATTGTCAAATTGTCTACATCTGAAATCAACTAAAGCCCAAGTGGCTGGGTGTGCCTGTGAAAGATTTTTTTGATTGGATAGTTTGAGGTAAAATGGCACACCCTAAATCTTGACCACACCTTCTGGTAGGAGCCCCCATAAAAGAATATGGAAAGAAAGGGCTTTTTGCCTGCTTGCACTCATTCTCACTGGCAAGCTTATCTAGCCTGCTCCTGAGGCATTCCATTGCTGGTATTAGAACCTACTTCTTAAGGATTCCAATTTAGACTGAAGACCAACTGAGACTTGCATCCTCATGGATTGAACAACTATTTGATTCTTTACCTTTCCATCATGAGATAACCATTATTGAACTGGTCAGACCACACTTGTAAGCCCCTCTAATAATCTATGTGTGTTCTATTAATTAAGAGAAAGTTGATTAATATAGGCTCAAAAAATCTATGAAGGGAAGTGAATTATAACCCTGGGCTATAACCACCTTGTATATTAAATGGGAATGGTAGTATGTAGAGACAGGGTGAAAAGGGAGAAACGGAACAGAAGAGTAATTGGGAGGATGAGGAAGAACAAGAGAAAAAGGAAGAGGAGGAAAGAATTGAGTCAACTGCTCCCAATGCCCAGAAGTGACCCAGAGCCAACTTCCAGGTTGTTTACTACTAGAGATCTCCAATATTACATGTATGGGCAGATTTTGTCTTTCCACATTTGGACTTGAATCCTACTACCAAGTGAAAGACAGTGCTTTCCAGTGTTGTATTGAATTTAGTAGGAGTAGCTCTGGTAGATTGCCAAAATACCTACACAACTTATTTACAGTAGCTTTCCAGCACCAGGAAAACATCTTGGGCTATCCCTTTGCTCACAGGAGTTCCGACCCTGCTCTTACCTGCACCATCTTCCAGATGACTGAAATTGCAAACTTGACTGATGCTGTGTACCCACACCTGCATTTCTTCCTCAGTCTTGGCTACTAGGTAAAAGGTACGGGAAGCAGTCTTGACAATGAACACAAAATTGTTTTGAAATTCTTTCCTAACGAAGCCAGGGCCTGCATGCTTCCACACAGTGCATTCGCTGAGGTCTATCACACGGATGGGCTTGCTGGAGTGCTTGTTGCGGTAGTATTCTAAGACATCAGGATTGCCACTCATGCGGCCACGACGGAGCACAAACCAGCGCTTGCGCCAAGCCTGTAGAGGAAATTTGACATGAACTTATTAGACCAGCTGTTCTTTTTTTTTTTTTTTTTCTTTTCAAAATCTGCCAAGAACCTTATGGCAGGAACAAGGACAGCAAGAAAGACTGCCATTCTGAAGTAGCACTTCTTTTGAGAGAGAGGGAGGCCAGGCTCAAACTCACTGTATAACCAAAGATGACCTCAAATTCTTGATTTAAGGAGCCGGAGGATGGGCTGACACTAAGTGGTTAACAGCACTTGCTGCTCTTGTAGAGAACCTGGGTTCTGTTCCCAGCATCCACATGGCAGCTCACAGCCACCTGTAAATCCAGGTTCAGGGGGTGCCTTTTCTGACTTCATAGACACCAGTCATACATGTGGTAAAAAGATTTACAAACAGGCAAAACATTTATAAACATTAAATAAAGTAAATAATTGTGTATGTGATAGATAGTTTTATGTCAACTTGACACAAGTTAGAGTCATCTAAGAGGAGCTTCAATTGAGAAAACGCCTCTATAACCTCAGGCTGTTGCCAGGCCTGCAGGGCATTTTCTTAATTGGTGATTGATGGGGAAGGGCTCAGCCCTTTGTGAGTGGAGCCATGCCTGGGCTGGTGGTTCTGGGTTCTATAAGAAAGCAGACTGAGGAAGAAGTGATGTACAAGCCAGTAGGCAGCACCCCTCCATGGCCTCTGCAACACCTCCAGGTTTCTGCCCTGTTTGTGTTCTTGTCCTAACTTCCTTCAATGATAAACAATAATAGGAAGTATAAGCCAAATAAACCATTTCCTCCCCAACTTGCTTATTGGTCATGATGTTTTAATGCAGCAATACAAACCCAAGACAATGCTTCCTGATTCTCTTGCCTCCATTTCCCAGGTGCTAGTATTACAGTTCATAACCATACCAAAGTTTCACAGGGTTGTGGCGGTGTATGCCTTTCATCCCAGCACTCAGGAGGCAGAGGCAGGTGAATCTCTGTGAGTTTGAGGCCAGCCTGGTCTACGGTACAGAGTGAGTTCCAGGACAGCCAGAAAAACCCTGCCTCAAAAACAAATTAAAAAACAAAAAAAACAAAACAAAACAAAAAAAAAAACGAAACCACATACCAAACTTTCTAATAATACATCTGGTACTAAATGAAAAGTGTACAGTCTTCAATCTGCTTTACTGCATAGTTTTAAGGACAGGTCAGTATTGGGAAATCTAATAATACAATTTATAGACACAGTCTGGAGAGAGAAGTAGGGAACTTCTGAAATCTCCATCTTTTTACTTTTAGGTATCCCTTAATTATCTCATGCAACTGGACCAGACAACAGGATAGCCTAAACTTATTTTCTGTTGCAGAGATTGGTGGCATTAGCCCCAAATGGGAAAGAGCACAGAAAAGTTCAACAGACTGACAAAAAAAATGCAAGAGGAGAGATTTATAGCTCTGTGGTTTTTCTTTCCCATGCAATGGCATGTGTGACAGCCAGATGTGTGTTTCTGCCAGGAAGCATGGTGACCAATCAGATAGGAAGTCTTCTGTATCTCTAGTAGTTAAAAAAAGGATTGGGTTTTTTTTTTTATGCGTATGGATGTTTTGTCTGCATACCAGAAGAGGGTATTTGATCCCATGGAAGTACAGTTATAGATGGCTGTGAGCAACCATGTTGTTGCTAAGAATTGAACTCAGGACCTCCAGAAAAGCTGCCAGTTCTCTTAACCTCTGAGCTAGAGATACAGCCCCTGTATCTCTAGCTTTTAAGCCTACTCTGACCAAGACTATGGGGGTAAAAGAAACCATCATTTGGAATACATTCAACTTTCTCGCTATAACAAGACATTCAGGACAACAGAGAATCCAAAGATGTACTGAAAAGCAAAGACCAGTTGTCATAAAAGACCAACAAGTATATGTCAGAATCAAAAGCGCTTCTAGGCTGTGACAAGAGACACCAAGCATGAGGACAGTCACTGATTTGGGTTGGGGAAGATAAGCCCTTCCCTTGTTCTGTCTTTACATTCATGTTAAGCTCTTAGAAGAGATTTGACTCTCAGAAGATGAAGGAGGCAATGTGATTGTGTTTTTATAAGACAGAAGAAATAACAACATGCATGTATGCTTATGGGCATGATCTAAGAGGAAGAGAAAAATGAATAACTCAAATGCCTGTTGCAAAAAAAAAAATACCAGGCATGGTGATGTACACTTTAATCCTAGAACTTGTGAGGCAGAATCAGATGGGACTACATGAATTCACACCTAGCCTACCTTACATGGTGAGTTCCACTTCGGTTGGACAACAAAGTGAGACCAAGTCTCAAAAAAACAATCACAACAACAAGAAACTATGGCACTGAGTGGAAGTGAGCCATTAACAAGGACAGGAATTCACCTTGTTCTGAGGTTTAGAATGCAGGAGGCAGGAAATTTCAGCTTTGGAATCAACAGGGACAAAGAACGGGACGATATCATGCATGCCTGTTAAGAAAGCTTCCATGGAAAGCCTGGAGTACCCCAAACTTTCCAAAGGCCCCTTTAGTAAGGAAATGCAAAGAAGAACTTTGTTTTAGTTCTTTAAAAAGGACTTCAAAAGAGGAAATCAAATTGAGCACAGAAGCAAGTTTCATGTTAAGTGCTTTTTACACAGAGGCGAGATGACACAGACAAGTTCATAATTCATTCATTTAAAAAGTACCAGTTGATCTACTAAATATGCTGGGTACTGCCATATACTAGAGAAGCCAAGTTGAGCAAGTCACACATCATGCCACTCCCAGTCTTGTGTGTGGCAGGGGAAGTGGGCAGATGGCTAATCAGATAATTGTCCTCAATGAGACAAGTGTTATAATAAAAAAGAGCCAAGATGCTAAAGGAACACATAAGAGAAAGACCACTGTCAGATGAGGTCTAGGAAGGCTCCAGGAAGAAGTGGCAACTACACTGAGACTAAAGCAATCCAGAGAGAAAAGCATGCACAAAGACACAAAGAAAGAAAAGACATGAATCTGCCTGTAAGTATTTAATCAGGACTGGAAGGAAAAAGAAGAGTTATATAATAACTTGAGGAGGATATAAAGCAGTCTTTATGCTAAATCATACAAGATTACCATCATGAATTTCCTTAGGTTTTAAAATGTCTGCCTAAGAGCTATGGTTGTGAAAAGGCCAAAACAATGTGTTCTAGAAGTTGTTTGGTAAGTAAGTAGGTTAAATACCAAGTTTCAACACATAATAGAGAAGAAAAGAGCTTCTGTACAGCAAAGGAAATGACATATGGGGTTTTTGGTTGTTATTTTGTTTTTTTGTTTTGACACAGGGTTTCTCTGTTTAGCCCTGGCTGTCCTGGAACTCCCTCTGTAGATCAGGTTGGCCTCAGACTCAGAGATCTGTCTGCCTCTGCCTCCAGAGTGCTGGAACTAAAGGCGTGTGCCATCTGATTAGATTTAACTTCTGAAATTTATAAAAAAAAAAAAAAAAAAAAAACAACTTCTAGTACTGGAAAGATGACTCATTGCTTAAGAGTGAATGCTGGCCTAGCAGAAGACCCAGATTCAGTTCCCAGTGCACACATCTGTTACCTCTTATAACCCTAGGTCCAAGAGCTCTCCAGAAAGCCCTCTTCTGGCATCTGCACCCAGGTACACAACACCATACATAAACATAATTACAAATAAATAAATATTTTAAATGAATAAAAAGTTTGAAATGGAATATTCACAACGCAATAGCAGGGCAACAAATAACCCCATTTAAACTGGATAGGTTTTAATTGCAGCACTTTTAATTCCAACACTCAGGAGACAGAGACAGTAAGATCTGTGGGAATTCAAGGCCAATCTGATCTACATAGTGAGTTCCAAGCCATTCAAAACTACATAATGAGACTCTGTCTCAAGAGGAAAAAAAATAGCAAAGAACCTGAAAAGAAACATCTACAAAGACATACAAATGGCTAAGATATTTTTAAATGTTCAACATCACTGATCATTAGGGAAACACAAATTAAAATAAAGGGTCATCACTTCAGCCCAGTTTGATTATCTATTATAAAAAGGAAAAAAACAATTGTTTGTGAAAGTGGAAAAAAGGGGGGTACCCTTGTAAACTTAGTAGGAAATATAAACTAGTATGACCACTGTGAAGTTAAACCTATAACTAGTAGATGACCCAGAAATTCCTTTTGTGGATATATACCAAAAGAAGACAAAATAAACACCTTATAAAGATTTTCTACACTGCCATTTATGTTCATTCCAGAGTTATTTGTTTAACTGTAAACAAATGGTTAAAGAAAATGTGGTACTTCTACAAAACAGAATGCCATTCAGTCTTTAAAAAGGAAGAAGTGTAGCATTTATGAGGTGTATTTGGAAAATGTCAGGTGAAATAAAACCAGACACAAAGAGAAACATTATATGACCCCATTTATACATGGAATCATTTTTTAAAGTCAGATGCCCAGAGATGATGAAATGGTGGTTAGTGAGGGTAAGGCATAGAAGGAAATGGGGAGATGTAGGTCAGAGTATACAAAGTAGCAGAAGATTAGGATGAAGAAACTTAGATATCTAATGTTTAACTTATAGAGGACTATTATTTAAAAATACATTGTATCAGATGTAGATTTTAGCTGCTCTTATCACAATGACAATAATTGTGAGATGCATGGTAATATACCTCAGTATGGTAACCATTTCACCACCATAAATATCATGTTATGAAACTAAAATATACATATCAAAATTTATTTAAAAAGACAAATAGTGTGATAGAAAGGTGATCAGGGAATTACATGAAACTTAAGAGATATATCACAGTCTTAAATGTGCACAAAAAATGTTCTTTTTATTTGAAAATAAAATAAAAAGGCTGGTCTGGAGCTCACTCAGTCTGGCCTCCAACTCATAACACATTCTCTATGGAAGAGGGACTGATACTTCAACCTGTGTGACTGACATGTCACCTGTTATAGGTGAATTGTATTCCCATACTCAAATTATTGTATTCCCCTTTCCAAATATCACCCTATTGAAAAACAGGATCTTTACCAAGTTAAAGTAAAGCCATATGGGTAGGCTACAATGACATATGACTGATGTCCTTATAAAAGGCCATGAGAAACAAAACCAAAAAATCTGGGCCCAGAGGTCTTTTCTGAGACTGATACTCCAACCAAGGACCATGCATGGAGATAACCTAGAACCTGTAGAACCCCTGCACAGTTGTAGCTCAGTATCCAAGTGGGTTGCCTAGTAAGGGGAACATTCTCTAACATGAACTCAGTGGCTAGCTCTTTGATCACCTCCCCCTGAGGGGAGAGCAGCCTGACCTAGCCACAGAGGAAGACAATGCAGCCAGTCCTGATGAGACCTGATAGGGTCAGAGGGAAGGGGAAGGAGGACCTCCCCTATTAGTGGACTGGGGGAAGGCAAATGTATAACTTGTAGTTAATTAAAAAAGAGAAAAAGTAACTTGAAAAAAATAAAAGGCCATGAAGCTGTACAAAAGAAAAACATTGAAAATACATAAAGATAAGATAGCTACTCAAAAGACAAGAAGAATCCCCCCCCCCATTCCTCAGAAGCAATGGATTATGCTGCTGGTAACTTGATTTTGGACTGTAACTTCTCAAACTTGGAATCAATAAAATTCTGTTAAGAAAGTATTTTTCTGTAGGAGCTGTTCTCCAAACTTTAGCATATACAGAGGGCATATTTTCTGCCACCCATACTGGTATACCTGGCATGGTATACCTTGCTTCCTATCCACCAAAACAATTTTAAAAGTATCTCAAAATAAATGATGCTGTGTGAAAGGCATACAGTGCAGGGCTGAATACTATAGTATACAATGAAACTCCATTATACAACTCTAAGAACTATTACAGGAGAGTCACAAAATCTACTAAAACTCACATAAACATTTTGTTGTTCAGTATATTTCTTTCCATGAAACAGCTTTGCCGCAATAAACTACCCCAGTTCCTATCACCACTGTCTCTTACATGGGTAACTGAAATAGTCCCATTGCCTTCCCATATCCACTCTTAACTCCACATAAATATACTCTCAATAAAGGAAAGATATTTCTTGAAAATTCCAAATCTAATCATCCCTCCTTTGTTGGCACATCCCAAAGGCTTATGATAAATACTGCAACACCATTCTTTACTATTTTACACACCACTTTGTGATATCTAGTAGTGTTTCTTCTTGATCACCACTTTATTCTCTGGGCCATGTAAGACTGGCCACAAAACAGTTGTTCATCAAATAATAATTAAATGATTGAAGTACAAACATGGTACTACAGACGTAGGTTTTAAATAACACTCTCAAGAGATATGGCTTCTTTATGGGTTTATAATGAACTTAATATCCAGGATTTTCTCATATAAACTTACTTGCTAGGAGCAACCAGATACACATTGTCTCTGACCTGAAACTTAAAGTACCAGGAAGTTTTAGTTCCAGGCTTTTAACTCAAATGAGACAAATGCTTTATTCCAAACATTATAGTATGTGCTTGGATGTGAGAGTGACTAGATAGTGACTTTAACCTAGAGCATACCTAGAATGAGAATTTGTTAATCAGTAGGTTGGGAAATTGAGGCTGAAGTTAGACTACTTTATTCCTGCACTCAGTAAAACAAACCTGGCAGTGTTATAACAAATTTCACTTTTTTGGCTTTAGAATTCACTCTAATAAAATGAAGAGGCTTGTCTGGACTGTATTCATTGTCAAAAGACACTGAAATGTACTGGGAAACATCCTGAAAGTATCTGGGGCTGTAAAGAGACGCCTCTGATTTAAACTGCTTTTCTGGCAAGAGTGATTACTGTCCCTTTGTTTCAACGGATTTGGCCCCCTGCCCCTCTGCAGTGGTAAAATCCCTAAGCTATGAAATCATTTCCTTCATATGTGCACAGGATGGGTCAGCAACCTGCCTCTACAACCAGGCTTCCAAGTCAGACTGAGAGGGCAAAACCCACAGCTATCTTAATTTCAAGATCAAGAACCTTAAGATCAAGGTTTTGATCTCTCATTATTGTCATTTCAGCAATGGCAGTTTTTTTTTTTAACTTAACTGTTTTGTTTTGTTTTTAAATGTGAGCCTCTTACTTCCTTGACCTATAGATGTGCTACACACTCTCCTGCCAGGGTCATCTAGGACTGAAAGATTTGTGTGCTTACATTCTGATTGTTCTGATCGCTTACAGGCACTGATATCCCTCTGAGCTGCTTTTTCTGTGACTTTATAAGACATCTTTAGGAGATGTCTCATATTAGGAGAAAATGAGAAAAACCTGTTCTTATGAACCTATTTTCAAATCACATGTGATCTAGCCCAACATTTCTCACTACTACATATGAAGAGTGCTTATTTGGAAAGTAGAACTAGCTTGGAAACATCCGACTTATAAGCAAAACCCTGGAAACCAAGCTATAGCCAATGAACACCAACTGGAATCCATTGCTTTTTGGAAACTTAACCTATGCTGCCAAAGGTATGCTTTATTACAACAGGGATATTTTCTATCTTGGTCTCTAAAGTACAACAGGTAGTTTTTTAATAGACTTGGCATACAAGACATTTTCAATGCATCATTGCTCATCAAATAATACACTGAAATGGGTGCAGCTGCACAAGGACAGTATGAAAGATTACTGCGGTGGCACAATTCTGAATATGAGTTCCAGAGGTAGCTACATGAATCTACATAGTGAGGGGCTGCCCTTGTGCACACCTGTGTACACAAGTGCACATGTCACAAGAGCCACCTATAGTAGCTCTTAAATGGTACCAATGTCCTTTGCTTGTGAGAGATGCTGATACTAAGGGAGCTGGGAAAAGCACTGACCTACTTTCTACAACTTCCTGTGACTAATGATTTTAAAATAATGAATCTTTAAAAAGATATGCATCCAAAATACCTTTAAAATATACATTCTATCTTATAGAAGAACCCTAAAAGGTGAAACAAGTAAAAATGCATAAAATACAAGTGTTGGATTTCAATCCAAAGCATCAACCATTATGTTAAATGGAAATCTACTCAATGTTGTAGTAAAAGAGCACTTATTATATGCCTATTATGGGCTAAACCTTGGGGGTGGGGTGCAACTGCAGTGCTGACAGCAGTCCAGTAAACCAAGTTCATAACTACCAGGAAGTTTGAAGTGAAAGAGAATAAAGCTAGAGAGGTGACTGTGGCCAGATGAAGAAAGACAAATAGGTAACATAATTGACAGGACTTGGTTAACAACTGCATGAGTGCCACAAGGGTTCCGGGTTGAAGCAGTGGTATCTGGTTTGCATTTGGCAGATACTATTATTAAGATGTTATCAAGGGCTCAGTATCTCTTGCTGAACACCGAACTTCCTAATTAGTGCTGTCTACCTAACCAGCTTGCATTGGGGGAATCCTGTCTCTGCCTCCTGAGTACTGGGATTACAGGCAGGCCACAGCATGTGTGTGCTGAGATATGAATTCCACTTCTCACACTTGTATGGCAAGAACTTTATCCACTGAGCTATCTCCCTAGCCCCTTCTCTTATTTTCAATTTTCTCATTCATTTGAAGCAATGTTCCTCAATGCTGTGACTAGAGAAGAAAGACACCTGATGTCAACTTCCGGCCTACACACACGTGCACATGCATTAGCATACCCATGTGCACACATCACACACACACACACACACACACACACACAAATGCATACCTGAGAAATTTAAATTAAATAATAAATTAAAACAAGGCAAAAAATCTAGAGGTACATTAGGAAGATGGTACATCTTTTAAGTTAGTTGATGAGCCTTCAAGATGGCTTAAATGGTATGCCAGAAAGGTTTTCAGGCTAGTTGCTCTTGTCTCTCCCTGAAGTTTACTGGGAAGTACTGGGGGACAAATGTAGACATATAGCAAGACATCTTCAAAGCCACATGTTAGAGCACTTTCAGCAAATTCTGTTCTATCAGCTAGAGCTATCATAGCTGTTCTCCAAAATTTATTTCTATATTCCAAACACTTCTTTCACTTCACTTAGAAACTTCTCCTTTGGACCCAAGAAGACACCGTGGAAAGAAAGGAAAGAAGAGTAATATTTGCTCTTGTCTGATTTACTGACTCTTAATTTCCTTTTTAGGTCCTTTCTCATTCTTATTCCTCTGGCTCTGAACAAGTTTTCTCTATTCCGTTTCTCTTACTCTTTTGTTCCTAATGATATATACTTAGTAAATGCTGGTTACTGTTTAGGAAATCTAACTACTCAATTACTGACTGCAATTTGTAAGGTCTCCAAGAATCTTGGATGTGATCCCAGAACATGAAATGAAAGAAAACATTTGGCAACAACTTGGAGGTTTTTAGTAACTTCCAAAGACCTGCTCCTCTACACTTTTCTTTCCAGTGGTTGCACCTTGAATACACTCAGGAAGCTTAGGTATATTTTTAAGTTGCACAAGATGAAAAAAAAAATCATTGAAAAAAAAAAACAGAATTCTGGTTAATCTTCTATTTTCTGCTGAGGTTTACTATATTTCCTTGCCAAAGGGATCACAGGACCCAAGGGCAGAGGGTTCGGAATTTCCAGGAGCAGGTTGCAATGCTCCTCTCTGTCCTGGCTGAGTTCCAGTAGTCCAGGGATTGCTGGTGACCCTTCAGCCTGATGGTCTGTAACCTTCTGCTCTCTTACAGATAGAGTTGGGACTTGTCCCAGGCATGGAATAACTTCCTGTGATTGTGCTGGAGATGACCTGGCCCACAAGATCTACTTCCATGGTTTGTCAACAGAGGCAGGGAAATCTTGTATCTCTGTAGCAATGTGGGACTTTGGAGGAGGAATCCTGAGACTAAATATTCAGCAGAGATAAATTAAGCCAAGAGGGCTGTGTTCAAGCACAGCCACACTACATGACATGTATTTGACCTTCCTTGTGCATTGTTTCTCATTATTCCTTGAGTGGTTGTCTTAGCAGTCAATAAGAGCTGCTACAAAGATTCACAAAGGTTACAAACTTATGTCACTGGTCACCAATATATTGTGTACCAGATGTAAAATGGTTTGGAATGATGAACTCAAGAATAACGTCATTTGAAACTCTGATAAATTCTATAATTGAGTCTGTAGTGCAATGGGAACGCAAGGGAAATAATAAAATATGTAAACAGATTTAAAGACGGTTTAATCCAGAGATTGTGATGACAACTGACCTTACCAGAGACAATACAAGTGTGGGAAAGGGGAAGATCCTCTAAACAAAGGTATTTTCAAAGGCATGAAAACATAAGAATATGCTTCTTTTATGGTACATATGTGTTTGAAGGGTTGACACTGGAAGTCCCTCTCAATTGCCCCCCCCTCCCTTATTTTTTAAGACAGGGTCTTTCCCTGAACTTGGAGCTCATAAAGTCAGCTAGGATGGCTGGCTAGGAAACACCAGGGATCTGCATGTCTTCTTCCAGAGCTGAGATTATGAGTATGCACCAGCATGCCTGGTTTTTTTATGTGGGTGCTGGGCATCAAACTCAAGAAAAGGACTAAATTGAGAGAGTTACAGGCATAGAAGAAAGATAAGAATGCCATACTAAAGACACAGAAGATGTTTTCACGATTAATTCAGGTCCCCATGCTTGTACAGCATGCATTTAACCGATAGAGCTGTCTCCTGGCCCAAGAATATGCTTTCTAAAAGTACTCTCACACCAAAGTGTTAGGTATAAATAGCAGTGATGTCCACATAGCATGAAGGACTTCACTGTCATTCATTTGCAGTGACAAATGGTTAATATAGTCAATGTTATATATTTTTGGTAGAATAATAAATGAAAAAGAAATGTTATTTTTATACCTCTAAGATGACTATCACAATTAAAATAAGAACAACAAATCCTGGAGTAAAACACTCCTCAAAGCATGCACTTATAATAGTAAACACATATGTCCCAGAATTGTTTCTAATACTTTAAATAATTGATTACATCATTTTATAGTCTCTGTGGCGCCCACATGAGATACATATCCTCTCTATACCATATACTGTAGAAACTGAGGTGCAACAGTCTTAAACAATTTGTCTATAGGCACAAGCTATAATAAATTAAACAAACAAGCAGTTTATAAACTGTTATCTCAAGGTTTGCTTTGGGGCAAGACAATCCCTGATTCCCATTTTCTCTCCCTGTCCCAGCTTTTTCATCAAACTCTAGTCCTCCTTGTCTCACTGCCATAGGAAAAAACAATTATCCATGACATAGTTAGCTCTTCTCCAGCTTACGCTTTTTTTTTTAACTGAAATCCTTCAGAAAACTTTCTTATTTTGTCAAATTTGTGCCATCTCTAAGGGAAGATGAGATGTTTAACTAATCTAAGGTTTCTTCCCACAAATTAATGGGATTTCTTTATTGATTTTAGATGGTTTTTATTATTTTTAATGAAACCACAGAGAGATTTACATGAAGATATATTTAAAAGTCTATAGTAATTTCATTTTTATATCTTTTTCAAAAACATCTTTTTAAGTTTTGTCCATCACATAGTATGCCAAACAAAAGTATCTTGTTTTATTTTATATTTATCTCATGCCTAAGAAGGCTAGATATTATTTCCTATGTGTGGAGTCCTTTCAAAGGCATCTGTAAACTGCTAGTCCTATGTTTTACAATTATTATGTTGATCTTTTTACAATAATTAATAAGCATTATTCCTTGATTGCCACATATGATATGAAAAGGTTTTCATACTTCATCATTCACTTTAAAGCTGATATGACCTTGGGGGAAAAACAGTTTATTATATCTATATCTATATTTGGGGAGGGGACACAGGGTAAGGCACACAAGTGTGGGGGAGTTCCACAACTAAAGAAGGAATGTGGCTGCTTTCTGTCCTTGTCCAAAAAAACCTACCTGATGCTAAAATGACAAGTTTTAGATTAATATCATTGGCAGAGGAGATTTTAAGACAGCCTAGTAATTGACTCTGTTGTGCGGTTATTAATATTCATTCTTACGCAGATCCATACAAAGAAAAGGAGCAAATTGAGCAAGGAAAGATACAAAACATACAGATTTAGGAGAAAAGGAGCACCCGGAAGTGTAATGGAGCTAAGTCCAATGCTCAACAAGATGGAAAGAATAAGAAAATCCTGAGGCTAAATGAAATAAAGGGAGTAGTGCTATCAGGGCAAGAATCCACCTACCTAAACTTACAGCTTGTGAAAAGAAATTAAAAGAAAGCATAAGCAAGCAAATATAAGTGGGTATTAGCCATATAATATAGGAGAAGCATACTAAATCTACAGACCTAAAGAAGCTATATAACAAGAAGAGAAATGCTGAAAACAGAAAACTGGTGAAAATGTATATAAATGAGAGGGCCAAGTTCCAGCCCCAGCAAGCAGAAGACCCTGGTCTCTTCAGCCACATGGTTCTGGCTTTAGAGTCAAAGATACATGAAAGGAGTTGTAGAATCTCCCTCTGCAACTAAGGGAAGCCTCTGAGGCCAGACGTATGTCAGGGGTGCACACCAGCATGGAGGCCCAGAGAGACCACTGTGTAAAGCTGTGAAGGTGAAGCCTGGATTTTGTGAGAGATCCTAACAAGGAGAGCTGCAGACTGGGAATGGAACCAGTGAGAGAGCAAGAGGGGGAGAGAGGAGAGAGGAGAGAGGAGAGAGGAGAGAGGAGAGAGGAGAGAGGAGAGAGGAGAGAGGAGAGAGGAGAGAGGAGAGAAGAGAGAAGAGAGAGAAGAGAGAAGCGAGGAGAGAGGAGGGAGAGAGAGAGAGCGAGAGCACAGTGTTGCAGTCAATAAAGCTGAAAGGCGTTGGAGATCAGACATGGAGATGCAGAAACTGGAGTTCACCCTGCTGGTTTTCAGTTTGGCTTTGGTCCAGTATTTCCTTACTATGCTCCCTTTTCTTCCTTTTGGAATGGTAATGTATATCCTGTGTCATTGTATGTTGGAAGTATGTGATCTGCTTTTTTATCTTTATTTTACAGAACTTACAGATAAGAGATTAACATGAGTCTTAGAAGACACTTTGGACTTTAGGATTTTAACCAGTGTTGAGATTGTGATAGACAATATGGACTTTTAAAGTTGGTCTGAATGCATTTTTGCATTATGATCTGGCTATAAGCCTATGGGGGTCAAGGATTGGAATGTGGTGGTTTGAATAGGAATGACCGCTTAGCTCATATATTTGAATTCTTAGTCATCAGAGTACTTGAGAAAGATTAGGAGGTGTGGCTTTGTTGGAAGAAGTATGTCACTGGGGGGTAGGCTTTCAGTTTTCAAAAGCCCAAATCAGGCCCAGTGTCATTCTCTTTTTGCTGCCTGTGGTTCTGGATAGAACTCTCAGCTGCTTCTCCAGCACCATGTCTGCTTCTGTGTCATCATACTTCCACCATGATCATAAAGCATTAAGCCTCTAAAAGTATAAGCAAGCTCCAATTAAATCCTCTCCTTTATAAGAGTTGCCATAGTCATGTTGTCTCTTCACAACAATAGAACTCTTAAGACACTACAAGAAAGAAAGGTCAAATCGTTTATAGATAGGCTTATCTGAATAATTGATTAAGCAGTGGGAACATTAAATTCAGGAGTGCCTGAAAAGATACATTTTACATTTTGAAAAACCACAATTACCAACCCAGACTATTATTCCCAGCAAAACTATACATTAAAATTTAAAGTAAAATAAAAGCTTTCCATAATATTAATAATAAAAACATATTAAAGGAATTGTGACCACTGGAAAGAATACTTTGGACTGAAGACAAGGTTAAATATAAGAAAACACACTAGTTAAACAAACAATACTGAAAAAAAAAAACCATACAAGGATGGCAAGAAATGGTTTCATGATTAAGAGTGCTTGTTGTTCTTCCAGAGGACCTGAGTTTAGTTTCCAGCATCCATACTAGGCTGCTCATAACCACCCATAACTCCAGCTTCAGAAAGAGAGAGAAAGAATTATAAGCTATTCTCCTTAGTGAACATAGATGTAAAATTTCTGAAAAAAAATATTCACAAACTGTTGGAGGAAGGTCCAACTGTGTTTTCAAATGCTGATTTCAGTGCTTTGAGATCTGGTTACCATGCTGACATGGGCATTGTTATGACTGTTGAACTATCTCCTGTAACCATGTGATGATAAGGAATGTTCCCTAATTATCCCTGGTTGGCTAAATAGAGATGCTGAAGCCTATGACTGGATAAAAGAGGGAGGTGGAATTTTAAGTGCCCTGGCTTAGGGTCAAGAGAGGAAGGGGAAAAAAAGGAGAGAGCAGAAAAGTAGAAGGAAGAGAGGAAGCCAGAGAGAGCTAGGAGTTCCCATAAGGCAAGATGGACAATGAGCATGTAGCTGTAAGAACAGACTGATGGAGAAGAAGCCTCCCAGGAGTCATCAGATTGGTAAGTGATTGGCTAATATGTGGATTTTAAAGGTATTAAAATTAGAATAGCTCAGAATCTGCCCAGCATAGTACTTACAGCTTAAAAATAAATAAGTCCTTCTGTGTCAGTCATTAGGGAATTAGCTGGTTAAAGAAAATTTCTGGCAAAATAATTTTTGCATCAATTTAATTTAGAAAGAATAATTCATCTTTCTACAACAAACCAAATTTAAGATCATATTAAAAAGATCATTTATCATAACCAAGTTGGCTTCATTCTAGAGATTCAGAAATAGTTCAACATATGTAAATAAATCGATGGAACTAGCACATAAACAGATGGAAAAAATCACATAATTGTCTCTCCAGATGCACAGAGTCTCTGACAAAATTCAACATTCCTTCATTATAAAAAAATCATGGAGAGGCTAGGGATGGAAGGAATATATCTCAATATAACAAAAGCAATACACAACATCATCCTAAGTGGAAAAGCTCAAGGTACAATCACTAAAATCAGGAACAATGCAAAGGTATTAACTCTTTCTATTCCTATTCAATATAGTGCTTGAAATCTTGCTATAACCATAAGACAAGAGAAAAAATAAAAATGACAAAAATAGAAAAGAAACAATTCAAAGTACTCCAATTTGCAGATGATATGATTCTATACATAAAATACCCTAAATACTCAACTAAAAAACTCTTAGGTCTCATAAATACTTTCAGTAAAGTGGCAGGATACAAAATTAACATACAAAAATCATCAGCCTTTTTAGATACCAATGACAAACATCTCAAAATAAATCATTGAAATAATCTCATCCAGAATGACCACAAAAATAAAATAATAAAATACAATGAAAATGTTAAGACACTGAAAGAGAAATTGAGGAAGATGGGCTGCTGAGATGGCTCAGCCGTTAAGAACACTGTCTGCTCTTCCAGAGTTCTTGAGTTAAATTCCCAGCAACCACATGGTGGCTCACAACCATAGATGGTTGTGTATAGATACTGGGATCTGATGCCCTCTTCTGGAATGCAGGTGTACATGCAGAGGCATACTCATATACATAAAAATAAACAAATCTTTTTTAAAAATTGAGGAAGACTCCAGAAGATGGAAAGACATCTCATGTTCGTGGATTGTTAGGATTGCTACTGTGATAATGGCCATACTATGAAAAACCATATAGATTCATTGAAAAATCCAGCCAAATTTCAGGGACATTATTCATAGACATAGAAAAATATCTCAGATTATATAGAGATGCACAAGAGCAGAGGTAGTCAAAACAATCTTTAGTGGAGGTTATCACCAATCCTGTAGGAGGTATCATACCTGATTTCAAACTAAACTTTACAGCTATAGTAATAAAAACAGCATAGTACTGATAAAAAAATATATGCATAGATCAATGGAATAAAGGACCAAGATATAACTCCATGTAACTACAATTTTACAAAGATGCCATAATATGCATTAGAGAACAAACTGCATCTTCAACAAATTGTACTAGAAAACTTAGATTTTAATATGTGAAAAATGAAATTAGATCCTTATCTCTCATTTTTTACAAAACTGAACCACAGATGGATCAAGGACCTCGGCATAAGAACCAATATCCTGAAACTACTAGACAAAACATTCGTTGAAGTATGCTTCAACTTAAAGGCCCAGCCAACTAAGTGCTTTCTGGATAGGACTCTGGTAAAAATGAATGAATGAATTAATTAATTAATAAGAATGATGAGTAATCAGATCTCATGAAGCAAAAATCTTCTGCAAAGCAAAGTAAAGTGTCAATCAAGTGAAGAGGTAGCCCACAGAATGGGAGGATAGTATTTGCCAGGTATGCATCTGACAGAGTATTGGTGTCTAAAATAGACAAAGAGCTCAAAAGACTCAACATCAGAAAAATGAACAACTCAACTTAAAATGGGCTATGTGAAAGTTTCCCCAACCATGCTGATATGTTGCCTGGTGTCATTACACAGGTCTTGTTTAGGCAGCCATGTTGTTGAAATTTCATGCGTGCAGCTTCCTGTCATGTCTAGAAGGCATTATATCCCAGCAGGTATCCTGGTCCTTTGGTTCTTACAATCTTTCTGACCTGTTTTCCATGATTTTCTCTGGGCTTTGAGCGTAGAGATTTCATTATAGATGTACCAACTAGAGTTGGACACTCTACAGTCACCTATTCTCTGCATTTTAACCACTGGTGGATCTCTGTAAGTCTCTATCTGCTGCAAAAAGAAGCTTCTTGAGGAGTAAGATTGGCCTCATCCCTAGATGAAGAGCCTATACTCAATGGTAAAAACCTACTGCTGAAGATCCTACACAATTTAGTTGTAGGGCATATAGATACCAGTCTTGAACTGATACCAATCTTGAACCTACTGGTTAGCTTTCAGATTACTGGAATGTTCCATGCAGGTTTCTTGGGGGAAAAAAAACCAGTGTTCCTACCCAGCACTGGACCTTGCATGCTACAATACTGCCTTGTCAGGAAAGATATGACCATTGGTGTAACTGTTAGAGGAGTAACCAACTGCTATGTATTTATTTATTTATTTATCTGCATTTGAGGTCTGCTCCACAGAAAGGAATTCATGTCTAGTACTATAAACCTGGTAAAAAAAAAAAAATCATGACTTAAGAAGTCATTAGGCTTAGAGAAAGAACCTACAATTGTTGTTCTGTCAAATAGTCAAAACATTTTCTAAATATCTATGTTTTATGCATAGATTTGTGCTACTTTTAACCTTGATCATAGAAGCTTCTATTTATAGTAGACAACAGCTAATATGGAAACTCATAACTGGTCAAAATGCTGAGAATAAGTGACTTGCATACTCAGGCCTAGATGGGGTAACTCTATAAACCTAGTTCTCCCACACTGAGGCTAAGGGAACATCAAGAAAGAGGTGAAAAGAATGCAAGAATAGGAGCATGGGGACGATTCTGCCCTTTGAAACTCTGTCTTCTGAAAATGACCATAGGCATTGCAGACATGAACTCAAAGCATTTGTGGCTACCTGTATAAGACCTACATCAGACCAAGTTAGTTAAAATTCCAGGATGGATAGAGGAAAGCCTCCTAAGGCTCCATCCCTAGCTGAGGTTATAGGCCCTTGATGACTGCTGGAGGAAGGAAAGTCTCTTTTCTCTGGTGCTATGGCAACTGGGAGGTTTCACATGCCCTTTCAGATTGCCCTACATCCATGTGCATGTAGGCAGCACTAATTGAATTGAGTGGTTATTTTTTCCAAAAGTGTAATTGGAGGTCTTGGGAAGAGTTGTATGGGTGAAGTAGGTGATGGATACAACCAAAACACATTGCATACATGTATGACATTTTTCAATAATAAATTTATAATATTATTTTTACAAAAGTTTTATTTTTGTATAGCAAAAAAGCTAAAGTATCTCTAAAGTTTTTCTTGTACTATGTTTAGAAATACTCTCTCTAAAAAATTATATAATTTCATTTTTCCCTTAAATAAAAGCAGCTACAATCTATTTCTCATTTCTATATTAATTGATATTTTCCTGTATTGTAATTTCCTTATCCAACTTGGCATTAGGAATGTAGTAGTATTATACAAAAATAAAATTAAATTAGTCTTCATCTTCCTCTGTTTAAGTAGCTTCAAGACCATGGCATTATCCCTTATTTAAAGTATAAAAGTTTTCTAAATCATGTAACTTTCTTTGAGGTCATCACATTTTTATTTACTTTATGATATGGATTGTGATTACATTTTAAGAGATAAGGATTTTAATATGTATAGATTTCTGTCAAGCAAGGAAGTCTCATTTGGTTTGAAAAATTGGATTGAGTGTACTTGTAATTACACTGTTCTCATGGCCAAAAGGCCCCAAACCACTGTGTTCTTGTCAGCATTGAAAGCCACAATGTAACAGACTCACTTGTGAAATAGGAAGTCATGACCTTGTGGTGATGAACTGAAATAACTACACATAAGGATGCATCTGAAGGCATGAAAAAGCAGCCTTGCTATCATGCTGCTGTGTCTACCTTTTAGAAAGCTTTACATTAGCATAAAGGAAGATAAATTCTGTTGTTTTGTTTTGTTTGGGGGAGGGGGAATGTTTCAAGACAGGGTTTCTCTGTGTGGCCTTGGCTGTCCTGGACTCGCTTTGCAGAACAGGCTTGTCGTTGAACTCAGAGAATTCCTCCTGCCTCTGCCTACCTAAGGAGTACACCGAGACTGGCTTGAAGATAAATTCTTACCTGAAGAAAAGACAGACACCGTAAAACTGATATACGCTGATATAAAATCTTCAGTGAAAGGCTTTGTTTAGTACTGAGGCCACAGATATTAATAAGTCAAACAAATAATCACAATATATCTTGATAAACAGTGTGACAAAGAAAGGTCAAGGGCTTGTGATGGAGGAGAGGAAAGTTTTTGCCAATACACTTTGCAGGTCATTGGGACATTTTTATAAGGCTCTATCTGGAAGGAAAACATATGTTTCAGAAGTACTGGGTATAACCCACAAGGAAAGGAGCCCTGACTTTGGTGTCATCCACTTTGGGACTTGGGGAGACAATGGCATTGAGCAAATCTACCACAGCCCCTGTGCTCATAGGCTAACAGCTCAGGGAGGGAGACAGACACAAACAGAAAGAGTGATCCACAGGGAAAGGAAACCAACTTTGATCCTGGTTTCCACTCCAGCACCACCCTTAACTATGGGTGACAGCAGATCTGCATTCCGCATTCATCCTTTCAGGGCTTCATAGCACCCTTCATTCCTGCCTAGCCTGACTGAATTAGGGGGTGCCCCACAAATCGTCTCTGCTTCAAGACTATAAAAATAGTCTTTAAACTTTCATAAGTAATTATTCCATGGATGTCATTATAAAGGGCTAAACAAATCCCAGAAGTTATAAAGGAACAGATTTACTGAGAATTAAAAATTCTATGGTGAGGAACAGCTATGAACAGAGTTGAGATTATTAATATACAATGAAACGGACAGTTCAGTAAGTAAAACATTAAAGAGCTTCCATGTTGCAGCATGATAAATATAAATGAATGATCTAATAGGAAAAAGGTCAAAAGACATGATTAAGCTTTCATAGAAAATAAAACAGAATAAAAATAAATAATAAGAACTATTTTATGCCTTGAACTTACAAACTGTCCTGCCTGCAAGATGTACAAAGGAGTTGGTGGCACTGAACTTGTGAGAGTGGCCGATCAATGACTGGCCCAATTTGAGGCCCATGCCAGGAGAGTGAGCCCACACCTGACACTGCCTGGATGGCCAGGAACCAGAGGTAGGACAGCCCAAAGACCCAGGGAAGAACCAACACATCTAGCCAAAAGAAAAAAAAAATGAAATGATTCCCAATGATATGCGGCTATACTCATAGATCAGTGCCTAACCCAATTGTCATCAGAGATGTGTCATTCAGCAAATAATGGGAGCAGACCTAGAGACCTACAGCCAAATATCAGGCAGAGCCAGGGGTGATATATTTACACAGAAAATTTAGTAGCTGCTTTGGGGACCCCGCATAAGAGTGGGTGTGGGATTGTAGGAGTCAGAGGGCTCACGAGGACACCATGAGAACAGGACCCACGGAATCAACCAAGTAGGGCTCAGGGGGGTTCACAGACACCGAAGCAACAAACATGGGCTCTGTATGGGTCTGCACTAGGTCCTCTGCATATACCTTATGGTTGTGTAGCTTGCTAATTTCGTGGGACTCCTAACAATGGAAGTAGGGGCTGTCTCTGACTCTTTTGCCTGTTCTTGGGACCCGTTTCTTTCCAATGGGTTGCCTCATCCAGCCTTGATATGAGGGTTTGTGCCTAGTCTTATTGTATCTTGTCAAGCCATGTTCGGTGGATGTACCTGGGAGGCCTGCTCTTTTAAGGGAAATGGAGGTGGAGTAGATCTGGAAGGGAGTGAAGGTTGGGGAGGCCCTGAGAGGAGTGGAGGGAGGGGAAAGTTGTTCAGGACATAATGTATAAGAAAAGAATAAAAGTTAAAAAAAAGAAAGTAATATTTTATGTAGCAGGACAGAGGTGGTGCATGCCTTTAGTCCCAGCACTCAGGGAAGCAGAGGCAGGTGGATCTCTTTGAGTTCAAGGCCATCCTGATGTACAAAGTAAGTTCCAGGAGAGCTAGAGCTACACCTAGAAACCCTGCCCGCTCCCACCCCCCCCCAAAAAAAAACCCAAACAAGAAATTTTTATAAAACATCTTTGTCATATTGGCAAAAAAAAAAACATTTCATATATGTACACAATGGCTAAAAATAAGAAGCTTAATGTCTATGTAAAAGGTTAAATTCTGATATGAATAAGCAAATCACATATTCCCTTTTATCCTAGTCTGTTCTTACATTTTTATACCTTCAAAATCTCAGTGTTTTTGTATGTAATGAAAGACCCCTTGAATTATAGTTTTCTTATCCTATTTGTCAGTGTAAGTGAAATAAATGGTAAAGATTTACAAATAAAAGAATGTTTTTGTTTATTTGTTTGGGTGGTTTGGGGTTTTTTTGTTTTTATTTTTGTTATTGTGTTGTTGTTGTTGTTGTTGAGACAGGATTTCACTGTGTAATTCTGGCTGTTCTGGAACTCACTTTGAAGACCAACCTGGCCTCAAACTCACAGAGATTCACCTGCCTTGCTTCTGCCTCCCTAGTGCTGGGATTACAGGAGTACACCACCACATCTGGCTAAAAGAGATTTTTAAAAGCAGAGACTGTTCATAAGATGACTTTCTAGGCTTCTACTGGCTCTACCCAGTATATCATCCTCTTCCTGGTAGAAACCATCAATCACTCTCACTCACCTATAGCACTCCAATCACTCCTTACCTAGCCTCTCTGTTTCTGTACTAGTCTTTATATTGCTTGCAGCTGCCAGAGTAGCCCTGTTATATAAGGGGTCCTCATCCCTTTCTGCTACTTCCTTCACTTTATCTATTATATCTCTCACCCCTGAGCTTCAGACAAGCCTTCTACTCACAGAATATGGTCCATTCCATCTCCTAATTAAGGGATGGGGCATACAATCTCCCAGGCACTTTCACTTCTCTCAAGTATAAGTAAAAAGATTTCTGCCATGCGAACATCAGTCTCTAAAACAGAAACTGCAGGTGGCTGCTACTAAAAGAGAAAGAGTATACTCAATGTAAAAGGAGCATATCAGTCATATTTTTCTGCAGAAAAACTGAAATCTATCACTTTCATAGACTACTCACAAATGACTTTTAGCGTTGTCCTTCCCCCCAACCCCACTTAGATCATTTCATGCAGCCATGATTTCATGTAACCAAAGGCAACCAAAATTCTAGCTGGAGTTCAGGTCCTTCTCTACATGTTTTCAGTTATTTCAAACTCACATGCTCTGGCTTGAATATATCTCACCCATCTGCCCTCCTAAAATCCCTTCCCAGTTCGTATTGTGATATAATCACTGTCCAAAATAAGTTTGACTGTTGAAAAGAACCAGTGTGTGTGTGTGTGTGTGTGTGTGTGTGTGTGTGTGTGTTGATGAAAGAGAGAGACAGAGACAGAGACAGACAGACAGACAGAGGAGAGAGAGGAGATTTAATAACATAAGATATTGTTCCCTGACTTAAAAAAAAAAAAAAAAAAAAAAAAAAAAAAAAAAAAAAACCACCAATAGCACAAGAACAGCCTGGAGAATAGATAGCTTAGAAAAAGCACAGAGGAAAACTAAGTTGACAGGAAACTCAATGTGAGTCAACAGTATAGTGTAGCTGCCAGAACAAAGCTAATGGAATCTCCAGCTGCCTTCTCAGAAGCAGCCTTGATTAGGAGTGATTGTCCTTCTCTGCCTTCCCCTGGAGAGTCTAAGTCTGGGGGAGTTTATTCAGCTCTGATATCAGTTCAAAGGAGGCAGACAAGGGAGTACAGGAATTCACAATGCTGTTTGCTGTGCTATCCTAAGGAATAGTGGAATATACTGTAAATATTTAAAACAGGTAGTTACAGTGCTTTCAAACTGAGTAAGAATTCAATGAGACCAATTTCTCACAAACAGAACTATTCCACAATCACTTGAGAAGGACATTATTATCACCACTTTCTTGCCACAGAATTTATCTAAGTAACAAGTGGCTAGTAAAAAAAAAAAAAAAATGTCTGAAAATTGCTGAAATTCACCCTGGGATAATCCTAATTCTCATTGTTCCTTCTCCTGTTACATTCAAAAGCTTATATTTCCTCTCTCACATACATTGTAATTGAGCAAGTCTTATTTATTATTTCTCTAAAATCATTTTCGTCTTTCCTTTGTTGCTATATTCACACTAATAGCATCTTGAAAAGGAAACCCTGTCTTGAAAAGATAGAGAGAAAGAAAGAGAGAGAGTAAAAAGAACAAAAAGAAGGACACTTTCCAATTTCATCTCAATTGACCTGACTTCCAGGCCGTAAGCAGCCATCTGTGTAAGTAACATTGTCATTTGTTTTAGTTACTCCAAATCTGCACTTTTTATGAATCCCTTTCCTTGTACATTTTTAGTAAAGAAAGGGTGAACTGCAGTTACAGAGGCTGAGAGAAAAAGTCTTTTCTAGTTTCCCTTCCAGCTAGAATTCAGAGTTTGAGAGCTGATATAGCTTTACCTAAAGGAACTGTTCTCAACCTGTGTGTCATGACCTCTACAGGGGCCACATATGATATCCTGCATATTGAATATTTGCATTATAATTCGTAAGAGTAGCAAAACTACAGTTCTGAAGTAGATATGAAAATGATTTTATGTCTGGGGTCACCACAGCATCTGGAACTGTATTAAAGGGTCACAGCATTAGGAAGGTTGAGAACCACTGGTCTAAAGTATAGTTCTGCAGCCCTCCACAGCAGTTTTTTGCTGCCTAAAAACAAAAACAAAAAATCACATGTGTGAATTAAGGAAAATGATTCTATAGGTGAGGAGTGTTGGATCCCTCTGTCACAACCACGGGATAATAATGAGACCAGCAGACATTCTCGAACTCTGAGACAACCATTGTTTTCAAAATAAAATACAGTAAGTTCAAAGGCTCTTGGCTCAAAGCATGGTTTTTAAAAATGGAGTTTCTGGCTCTGATCTTACAGTGATGTGCTGAAATAATACAAAACCAAATTTCAGAGTTTAATATTTCAAGTGGTTAAATTATTCTATCACATCTTATATGTGAAACCAGGAGTATGCTGAAAAAGGCTTGGGGTCTTGAGAACTGGGATAGAGAACTCTTGAGTATTAGTGTTCTCTGAGTACTCTCTAATCTCCTAATGCCTGAAACTCCTGGATGATCTCCCAGAACTGAGGGTTTAAGGTCCTCTCATGGGTAGAGCTTGGTTTAGCTGATGTATTGGATGAGCAGAGGGAAATGTGAATTATGGAGTAAAATAGCCATTGTTTTGCATTTTTATGACATTTTAGTAAACAACCTTTTCTTTCTTCTTTCTCTCCCATGCTACTTTGTCTAGATAATATTTATAACTGAATCCACAGCAGAGACAAGAACCATCACTCAGACCATCCCATCTCCTTTCATACAAAAGAAAAGGAACAAGTAGGCAGTAGTGGCAGTAGATTTCACACCAGTACCAGATCTGACATGTGGTTTGGGGTGTTTTTTCCTGGCTGTTTAACCTCAAAGTTTGTTCTCCAGCCCTCTCAGTATTTCTGTGAACTACTCAACATTGTTTTGATAAGTAACTTTTTGCTGTTGTTTAAACCAGTCAGGGTCAGCTTGCTTGCAAAGTAAAACCCTGACTAGCAAATACAGTATGTTATGGAATGTGGTCAGACCACATTCCTCATCTCTAAAACACATCAAAGCAAAGGGGCAGAATTTACAGTTTTTAAAGAAAAAAAAATTAAAGATTCCAAAAAATTCTTTAAAATAATTAGAGGGCTGGAGAAATAACTTGGTAGATAAGAGCACTTGATGCTCTTGCAGAGGACATAGGTTTGGTTCCCTGTACCTATGTGATAGTTGGCAATTACCTGTGACTCCAACTCCAGAGTATCCAACTCCCTTTTATTGACCCCATGGGGCACCTGCACACAAGTTGTATACATCTAGACAAATTCATAAACTAAAAGCAAATATTTTTTAATTAAAACTAATGAGTCAACAAAAAACTGTCACTGAAAAAATAAAATAGAAAAAGTACAAGCAAATTTAATTCATGGCAGGGAAAAGGAGACAAAATACAAAATCATAATGTCAATGAAAAACATTTTCTAGAGAAAACAAAAAAAAATCATAGAAATTTTTTGTGACATTATACCTAGAACTGACCACTAGAATGATATGGCCATGTTTCTAGGAAAGTATAATTTACCAAAAGTGACTTAGAGTGGCTAAACAGATTAATTTCCACAGGAAAAAAAAAAAAACAGGGAAAGTTGACAAACACACAAAAAAACACAAAACAGAATCAGTCTAAACACACAAATAAGTACCAGTACAGTTTTAGAAAAGAATTTTGCTGGACATGGCAAGTTTGTAGTTCGTATTTTAAGTTAAATATAACATTTAAGCCAAAATCTTCTAAAGGTTTACAGAAAATAAACCAAAGACTAATCTCACTTATGAATATAAATATCCAGGACAACTAGAATTTACTCCAGAAATGTACAAGTAGATCAGTATTAAATAATCCACTAATAGAGTCATTGCTCTAATACAAAAAAATGGGAAAATAATCAGATGATCTTTTCTAGAAATGCTGAAATATTTTAATCAGTAAAATGTTTCACTAATGTGGAAAAAATGCAACTTTCTTAGCCCTATAGAGCCAGTATCCTCCATAGCAGGAAAACAGGGGTAGCAGACCTATCAAAGTGATAGGTCTATCTTGAGTAGTTTGGCTTCCTAGGAGTAAAGACTGGGCTCTGACACAGCTTCTGCCACATCTCCTGGCAGAAACCACAACAGCACCTATGTTCTGACCAACCCCAAATGAATCCTCAAAAGCTTTGCTAACTCCTCCTGCCATCCTTAATTCAGGTAAGATACAGAGAGAGAGGGGGAGGGGAGATATCTGGCTTCCCCAGTGATTTCCTACAGCAACGTGAGAGAGAGAGAGAGAGAGAGAGAGAGAGAGAGAGAGAGAGAGAGAGAGAGACCTAAGGGAAATGGCAGATATTTTTTTCTTCCTTCCTTGTTGCAAAACAGTGTTTTGAGATGCCGTGGCTTTTATCGAACCTGTTCAAATAGATCCTCCATAACTCAATAGCTGGCTCTATTTTCTTGTAAAGCTGTAGCAAACCGTGTATCAAAACATTTTTTCTGTTCTTATTTTCCATTATCCTCACTGCACTGGGTTTATGATTTAAACATTACATTGGCTGAAGTTCTGTTTTCTAGGAAACCCAGCTGAAGACACAGCAATAGTTTTATACAGTTAAACAACAACCAGTTAGTAGATACAATGCAGAAAGGTCTCAATTACAAACAACCAAACTGAAAAATGCTAGACATAAACTTAAGAAATGTATACAAGTCAATGTGAAGAAAACAATCAAAATAAGCTTTAAATTACAATTTTTCATACAATTTATTTTATCACATTTTCTCCTCCACCAACTTCTCCCAGATCTTCTCCACTTTCCTACCCACCAAATTTCATTCTTCATTCTCTCTCTCTGTCAAAAAAAAATGTAAACACACACACACAAATCAAAGCAAATATCCAAAAAAAAAATACAATATATATCTGTGTGGAATCCATTTTATGTTAGGAATTATTCTTGGGCTCAACTCATAGAGACTATGACAGCACATACAGGATTTGTACAGATTCAAGCCAGGACTTACAAGGGAAAGTGAACACAAAGTCTCAACCTTAACCGGGAAGCTATTTGTGATTGGTATCTGCTAGGAAAAGGTGAATAAACATTTTAATAAATAATGTCACAAAACCACATACCTATTTGGGGAAAAAAGTTAATCTCTATCCCTTATATCTTTTGGATCCCTAACATCGGCACTAGGAAAATCTCCAAATGTATCATGGATATAAGAAAAATAATGAAGAGAAACCACACAAACCGTCAAGTGTGAAAGGCATTACAAAAACTACTCAAAATCTAGATGTTGGTAGCTGAGGAAACGTCTCACTAGGCAAAATGCTGTGTAGGCACGAGGACTAAAGTAAAAAGCCAGGCTTGACAATACAGGAAAACATAGGAAGATGCTGGAGTTTGCTGGCCATTCGTTCAATTTAGGCAATCAGTGAGCTCCAGGTTCACTGGAATAAGAGACATTGTCGTTTTTTGTTTGTTTGTTTTTTGAGACAGGACTGTTCTGTTTATGTAGCCCTGCTGTCATGGAACTCAATTTGTAGACCAGGCTGACCTCAAATTCACAGAGATCTACCTGCTTCTGCCTCCCTGAGTACAGGGATTACAGGCATGTGCTACCATGCCCAGTGAGACACTGACTTAAAAAATAAGGCTAAGGGTAATTAAGGAAAACACGCAGTGTTGGCCTCTGGCCTATACACATGAATATGAAACACACACAAACATACACACACACACACACACACACACACACACAAACACACACCATACATACATAGATACATACACACACATACATACAAACATACATACATAAAATTCTAGATGCTGCAAAAGAAAATATTGGCAACTTTTACTAAGATACAATTTTGAGGGCATGCATACACACCCAAAACAACTTTAGAAAAGTTAAAATGTATCAGTGGGATGGCTCAGCACTTGCCCCCAAACCTGATGATTTTGAGTTTAATCTTTAGGACTCACATGGTAGAGGAAAAGAACGAGTTCCTAAAAGTTATCACTATATATATAAAGTTTGTCTCTAAACAAACTCAATAGTGTACCCCCCAACTTAATAAATAAATGTAATAAAATTTTAAAGTGAAAGTGAAAAAAGACAAGTGGAGAAAAATCTATGCACAACAACTCTTCTCTTTTTCTCCAAAACAGAGACCAAAACATGGAGAGAAACAGGACACAGGAAATGGTAAATAAACAAACATATCAAGAAATTTTCAGAAATCATTTGGCAAGCTGAGGGCAAAGCTATGGTAAGGAACTTTGTCGTGACCTTACTCCAAGAGAGAACCTCTTTACAGAAAAGGTTCTGTGGAATTTGAGTTGCTGTAGAGACTGCAGCCAGGTACAGCGTGACCTCTCCACTGATTACTGAACTATAGATATTTATTGCTATTGCACTACAAAGCCCCCATAAGCACAGTTAACATACACAGGTATATAGAACTGAACTCTGTAGAGTATTTAACAGGTGCTTCAACCTTCATGGGATAAACCTCAGTGCACACCTTTGCAGTGCCTCAGTATACTGGAATGAAGGACCGCTGTTGCTTAGTAGGTGGCATGTTTCATTTCCCTACCCCCAATTTAACACTCCCAAGCACTGAGAACTTTCAAGTGGAGTATACTGTAGCACCCTTCAGTTTCTTTGCATCATTTCTGTATTAAATTTTTAAAAATTCTTTCATAACCTTATTTGAGTGTTTTTAAATAAATTATATGACTTGAATGAACAGTCTGTTCCAGTGGAAGTCACATACAAGGTCATAGGATTCCTTATTACATACAATGCTCTAAAACCTTAAACACCTAGGTTAAGAAGCGTGACGTTATCACAACAGTAAGAGTATGTAAATCAACTTGTGTCACTACTTTTGTGGAGAAAGGTGTCCACTTTGAGTGGTCATTTGATGGTTCTATACCACCAACCAACCTGATTATCAATGGCTGGTTAAGTATCATAGCAGTTAATTATCATTTCAAAATTGACAGTTGTATTGTTGTGTATCACATTGCACAACTTGGGATATCTCCAGGATGAATTGAAAGTGAAATGAAATATGAAGATGTAGGGTTTTACCACTCACATGCTTTACAGAATTATAGTCTCCACGTAGTCTCTCAATGTAGAGACTATTTGAGCATTTAGCAAAAGATTCTTCCTAGTTAGCATTTTAAATGTTCTTGTTAGAAGCTGGAGAGATGAGTGTGTTCTTACGAGTACTTTAGGTATAAGCATAAGGACCTAATTTTGGATCCCTAGAATCCATATTAAAAACAAGATGTAGCCACTGCATCCGCCAACAACCTCAGTGCTTTACAAGGCATAGAAAGGAGGAGAGTTAACTCAGCCTAACTGCAGGTTCAGTGAGAGATCCTGACTCAAGGAAATAAAGTGGAAAGTGATAGAGCAGGCCACCCAACACCTTCCTCTCACAGCCTCTATGCATACACAGGACACAGGAACTTGGATACACACATACATACATACATACACACACACACACACACACATATACACACACGCATGATCATTATTTAGTCCAAATGAAAATTTCTTTTTTAAGAGTTTATATGTCTGTCTGCGTGTATGCATCTTTTTGTTTGCATAAGTGTGTGTGCAGTTGCATGTGCCTAGGTGTGCACAATGCTAGAAGAGGATGTCAGAGCCTTCAGAGCTGGAGTTCTAGGAATCTGTAGGACATCCAGCTTGTGACATAGGTGCTGGAATCTGAACTTCAGTCCTCATGAATGTGCAGCAAACACTCTTAACCACTAAACTGTCTTTAGTGCCCTCCCATCATGGCCATTTTCAAAACTATACAGTATTAAGTTATGTACTGAAATCTATTCCTGTGCCAGAATCTTATTAATATGTAAGGATGTAGAAAAATTAGGTGTATAAAAATTAAGCATAAACATAAACAGCATGTTTTTAGTATTACATAGAACTAAAATTCTAGAAACTAAGAACATTTTCAACCCTGTGTGGTTTGTTCCTTCAGTTATTTCAAACATTGTACGGCCTATATGGCTATCGCCTACCCATTTTATGTTCACCTCTTCCACAATCATACCAGCACACAGCAGTTTTGCTCACTTTTTTTTTTTTTTTTTTGGTTTTTCAAGAGAGGATATCTCTGTGTAGCCTTGGCTATCCTGAATTCACTTTGTAGACTAGGCTGGCCTTGAACTCACAAAGATCCAACCTGCCTCTGTCTCCCTGAGTGCTGAGATTACAAGCGTGCGCCACTGGCCCTGTTTCAACCATTTTCTAAACCCAAGTCTTAGGTTGATTTTTTAACTCTTTCTTTCTCTCTCTCTCTCTCTCTCTCCCTCCCTCCCTCCCTCCCTCCCTCCCTCCCTCCCTCCCTCCTTTCTTCCTTCCTTCATTTCCTTGCTTACTTTCTTGCTGAGAAAAGATCTTATTCCATAACTCACACTGGCCTGAAATTCGCATAGCCCATGGTGTTCTCACATTCATGGCAATCCTCCTGCCCCAGCTTCCTAAGTACTAAAATTACAGGTGTGAGCCATCATGCCTAATTATTTAATATCTTTCAAAGTCTTGCTATGTGAATCCTCAATTTTGAAAATACATATTGTTAGAAAAGTACACATCTTTATTACTGTCTTCCGAAGAATGGCAGATAGGATTTGTGGAGGATAATTCCTGTACAGGGTAGTCTAAGCATAGAGGCCTCCAGCTGCCATGTGACCATGACCCAAGGAATAAGCTACTATTTCATCCAACCCAGGGCCCTGGCCTTCCTCTTCACCATAACCAGAAATATACTCCTGTAATTAAAATGGATGCCTGTCACCACAATTCTCACTTAAGCTGAGGAAAGTCACTACTCCATATAAAACAGAATTTCTCACATTCATCACTATTGACACTTGGGCCTGAATTCTATTTTTATTTGTTTGTTTTTTAAGTAGCAGACAAAGTAATAGGTTTCAGTATGCATTTTCTTTTGTACTTTGCTGATATTCTTCCCCACACTCCCCTGTCCCTGTTCCCTTCTACCACCTCCATGCCCTACGTGTGCCCTCCACATCCTCTTCCCTAAAATCTCTTTACTTCCTCTCATGTCTCCCTTTCTAGTTTCCTGACCTCTATTCACACTCCTACCCACATAACTAAACATATATTAAAATTAAAGTCTATGTTTGATATATGAAACAGAACACAGAGTATTTGTCTTTATGAGTCTCAGTTAATACAGTAATGTCCAAATCCATTCATTTTCCTGCACATTTCATAACTTCATTTTTTCTCTATGGCTAAAGAAAACTACATTGCATCTATGTGTCACATTTCTGATGGGAGCTATCTTATGTGTTTGTAAGGTTATTTGACAGCATGCCCGGTCTCTACCCACTAGATGCCTAGAACATTCTCAATACCAATTTTAACAACAAAAGCATCTTCAAATATGCTTTTTTACTGTATCTTTTTCCAAAGGATTAACACATTTATAGTTAACTAATACTAAAAAAAGGTTTTGATTTTATTCTCTGAAATCCAAATCTCAGTGAATGTATTATGGCTTTATTTTATTTTTTCAAATGGTTACTCTGCAGGCACAAATTCTACTCTCATTGAGAACCCCTGATTGAGAATGTCAGATCAGATAAAAACAAAAGCAGATAATCAAGCTGCTTAAAAGACTATAAAATCAAACTCCAAAAACTATTCTTTAACACCGCAAATACATTCTTCCTGCTTCAAGAACTTTGTACCTGCTGCTCCTTCTTTCTATAAATCTGTTCCTGTAAGTATCTTAGGCTGGCATTCATTCAGTAGTCCTACCATCTGAGAAAGAAATGGACTCTATTGACTTATATTTTTGCAGACAGAGCTCAGAGCCTTGCTCAACCTTCACAGCTGCCTCCCTTTTATATGTGGCTTAATGCCAGATAGGACTGAGAGCTGTGAGATCAAGTACACCGAATCATTTCATTTCCTCAGCTTTTTCCTTCTCATGGAGGTAGGGTAGGGTGGAGATGGGGGAGTTACCACTGGGTGTAGTCTAATAGCACTAAGCCCAGCAAACTGCATTCAGTTTCTTCAGTTTTCCATATCTAATGAAGAATTCATCACTGTATCCTTACGCAGCTCTGATTCTCTGAAGGAACACTCTGGGTCAGACATTTGGAGATCCCGGGTACACAAAAATGGTGATGAGAACCCACAGAATATAAGAATATAAGAACTTCTCAGGACCAGTAATGCTCCTGGTATGAAAAAAAAGAAGCTTCTAAAGTGCATACCATTCTAAAACTGACAACAGACCCTTGACAGGCCCAATCCTCAGTTTGCACATACAACCAATCATTGTAATAGAAACAGAGAGGAACCACAAGAGGCCCACTTAAGAGACATTCCTTCTCCCTATTATTTGGCAGAGTCCAGTGTTAAAGTACCTAGGAAAAAACCCTCTAATTCATTCTCATTTTTTTCTTTTCTATTTTTAGTGTTTCCAGTATAGCTTTTGTTCCATTTTTTAAAATCACTTATGTCTATTTTTTTTATTTATTTAGACAAAGTCTCATGTATCGGCCTTGGACTCAGACTCACTATGTAGTTGGTGCTGGCCCTGAAACCTTCTGCTCCTCCTGTTTCCACCTCCCAATGCTGAAATGGTGGAAGTGCATCATTATGCCTGTTTTATGTGTGTAGTGTTTGTAGTTGATTACAGGGCTTAGTACAAACTAGGTTAGGCCAGGAGGTGATAGCACACACTTTTAATCCCAGCACTTGGGAGGCAGAGGCAGGTGTATCTCTGAATTTGAGGACAGCCTGGTCTACAGATCAAATTCCAGGACAGCCAGGGCTACACAGAGAAACCCTGTCTTGAAAAACAAACAACAAAACAACAAAAAGGCAAGCCAGGTAAGTAAGCTAGCATTCTACCAATTGCGCTACAGCCTCAGTCCATTTATGTCATGTTTAATCCTCTCTTTACTTTTACCCAATATTATTTAGGCAGTTTTCCTGATTTTATAATCGGATGTTTTTTTCCTTTTATTGAAAATAAAATTTTTTCTTGCATAATATACTCTGATTTACAGGTTTCCCTTCCCTCTACTCCTCCCAGTTCCTCTTCATCTCCTCTCTCATCTGGATCTATTCCCTTTGTCTCTCATTACAAAGCAAATAGGCTTCAAAGGGACAATAGTAAAATATAATTAAAATATAATTAAAATATAATATAATATAATATAATAATAAAGCAAAACCAAACACATCAGAATTGGACAAAAAAGAAAAAGAAAAGAGCCCAAAAGAAGGCACAAGAATCAGATACCTACTTGTTTGTACACTCGGGAATCCCATAAAAACACTAAACTGGAAGCCAAAATAATATATACACAGAAGACTTGGTGCAGACTTGTGTGGGTCCTGTGCTTGCTGATTCAGGTTCTGTGAGTTCATATGAGCTTTGATCATGATGATTTGGAGGGCCTTGTTTCCTTGGTGTCCTCAGTCCTGAGCCTCTGGCTCTTATACTCTTTTTGGCTCCTCTTCCTCAGGGTTCCCTGACTCCTGAGAGGAGGGATTTGATGGAGACAGCCCGTGTAGGGCTATGTATGCCAAGGTCTTTCATTCTCTGCATAATGTCTGGCTGTGAGTCTCTGTATTTGTTCTCATCTGCTGCAGGAGGAAGCTTCTCTGCTGAGAGCTAAGCAAGACACTGGTCCTGAGTAAAGCCTTTATTGTTACGTTTTTGGATGTGTGTGTGTGTGTGTGTGTGTGTGTTTAGACCAGAACTACTTGGTTTTACCCAAGGTCTCTGGACAATCTAGTCTCAGGTTCTTGGTCACCCAAGCAGCGTTGGGTATGGGTTCCATCTTATGGAGTGGGCCTTAAGTCAAATCAGATTTTAGGTGGTTACTCTCACAAGCTTTGTGCCACCATTGCCCCAGTGTATCCTGCCGGCAGGACAGTATCATAGATCAAAGGGTTTGTGGCTGGGTTGGTGTTTACATTTCTCATTTGGTAGTATGCAGAATACCTTTCTGTATGAAAGACAATAGCACATAGGGGTGAAGGCTTTGTGTAGGTACCCGCTCAATTTCTCTGTGTTCAATGAGTTGTATAGGTGTTGTCTTCAGCAATGTGGCCTTGCTGACAGCTTGTGGAGAGCGGCCTATAGGCTGTACAACAGCCGGGTTGTTTGAGGATTCCCATGGGGGCCCTCTGGCCATCAACTCAATTATATATAACCCAATCCCAATACTGGAAGCTTCATTTGGTGACAAGAGATATCCAGTTGGGGCTGTCTTCCCCATTACTTTGGTGACTTCATTTAGATGGCCTTCATAAATGTATATATTTTAGGAAGCTTCTACTGTATTAGGTTTCAACACTATCTCTCAAATGGTCCTAAATTTTATATGTTCCTCCCATATTCTTTCTCATCCCCCTCTTCCTTTCCTCTCCCCTCTTGATTCTCCCTTTCAAGGAACCACCCATCCATCCATGACTATACTCTATAAACATCTGTTAAGTATTGTAGCTTGGTTATCATTGACTTATAGCTAATATCTACACATAGGTTAATAAATACCATATTTCTCTAGCTGGATACCTCACTCAAGATGATTTTTTTCTAGTTCCATCCATTTACCTGTGAATTCCATGATTATATTCTTTTTGACAACTGAGTAATATTCCATTGTGTTAATATACTACATTTTCTTTATCCATCATGTGTTGAGAGACAGCTAAGTTGTTTCTAATTTCTGGCTATTATTGAATAGAGCAGCAATTTAATTGGTTGAACAACTGTCTCTGTGGTAGGATGAAGCATCCTTTGGGTATATCTCTAACAGTGGTATAGTTGGATCTTGAGGTAGATCAATTACCTATCATCTTCCTGAGAAACCACCACACTGATTTCCATAGTGGCTATACGCGTTTATATTCCCACGAGCAATGGATGAGTGTCCCTCTTATTTTACATCCTTGCCAGCATGTGAAGCCATTTGTTTTATTGATCTTGGCCATTCTGACTCTCAAGGTAGTTTTGATTTGCATTTCCCTGGTGGCTGAGGATGTTGAACATTTCTAAGTATTTTTCAACCACTTAAGTTTTCTCTTTTCAGAATTCTGTTTAGATCTCTACCCTGTTTTTTTTAAAAAAAAAAAAAAAATCTCAAACATTTTATTTTACAATAAAGACTCAGAATCCAGATGATGGGGTGAAAGCCTACTAGCTCAGAAAGACAGCGAAAGCACCTAGCCTGTCCTTCCTATTCTCTAATGTTCCAGAAGGGGGGAAAAAAGTCCCTTCTCTTTCTCCATGCTGTCTTTAAAAACCTTTCAAACTGAAAGTCCATCCTCTCTACTTCCTGTGTGTCTCTCCAACTGTCCTCTGGACTTTCTTTCACTCTCTATGTTATTTTCTTAATGTTCCCTTCCTTTCAACTGGTTGCTTGCTCTGCCTCTTGACCTAGGGTTAACTTTAATCATGTTTACAGAAAGCTCATGTGTTAAAGGTGTGTGTTAAAGCTGAGCCACATCACAATTACTTGTTTACAAAAAACAGAAAGCTCTTGAGGGTTGCGCCATACCAGAACAAGAAAACAGGTTTTTTTCCAGTTCATAATCTCAGGGTTGACAATGTGATCAATTATCCTGCAACAGTACTCCATTTTTTAAATTAGGTTATTTGTTTTCTTGATATCTAGCTTTAAAAGTCTTTATATATTTTGGATATTAATGTTCTATCAGAAGTGTAGTGGGAAAAAAATCTTCTCCCATTCTGCAAGCTGCTGCTTTGTTCAAATGATGATATCCTTTGCCTTACAGAAGGTTTTTAGTTTCATGGGGTCTCATTTATTAGTTATCTTAGAGTCTGTGCTAATGATATTCTGTTCAAAAAGTTTTTTCTTGTGCAAATGAGCTCAAAGCTATTCCCTAATTTTTATTTTATGAGTCAGTGTATTTGGATTTATGTCAAGGTCTTTGATCCACTTGGACTTTTGTGCAGGGTAATAAATACGAGTCTATTTGCATTGTTCTTCATGCAGATATCCAGTTTAACAGGTGCCATTTGTTGAAGATATTTCTATTTTTCCAGTGTGTATTTCTGGCTTCTTTATGAAAAAATTCAGATGTAAATCAGTGTGTGAATTTGTCTGCATCTTTAATTCGATTCCACTGATCAACATGTTTTTGTATTATTACCATGCTGTTTTTATTATTATATCTCTGAAGTACAACTTGAAATTGGGGTTGCATTGGATCTGTAGGTTGCTTTTGGTAGAATGGCCACTTCAATTATATTAATCCTATCAATCCTTGAGCATGGGAGATCTTTCCATCTTATGTCATCTTCAATTTCTTTCTTTAGTGTCTTAAAGTTTTTATCATACAAGTCTTTCACTTGTTTGGTTAGAGTTACCAAAGATATTTTATATTATTTGACACTATTGTGAAGTTGTTTCCCTGATTTCTTTCTCAGTCCATTTGTATATTGTATATTGGAGGGATATGGATTTTTGTTAGTTAATCTTATATCCAGCTACTTTGCTGAAAGTGTTTATCAGCTGTAGAGTTCCCTGGTATAATTTTTCAAGTCACTTATGATACTATCATATCATCTGTGAGTAGCAATACTTTGACATCTTCTGTTCCAGTTTGTATCCTGTAAGGGTAATCTTTTTGTACACTGTGTGAAGATTATCTTTGCATTTTCAAATGCTGCTTTCTGTTCCAACGGAGATCTGATTACAGTCTGAGACTTTGGAATTGTCATTATTATGAACCATCTCCTGTGTTAGCATTTTGTAAACACTGTTCTCCATCACCTTCTGATTGGTTAAATAAAGAACTGAACTGCCAGCAGCTGTGTATGGGAGGAACTTCCAGACCCAGAGAGAGGGAGAGAGGCTCTCAGGTAGAAAGAGAGAAGGATTTGCCATCAAGACATGGAAGGAGTCAGATTATGAAACTGAGGAGAGGTAAAGAACCACGGGACAGAACAGTATCTCTGTCATTATTCAGAGCAAGGGAGGGCCTAGACAAACCATGCAGTTCCCCTTGATCTCCTTCATTTACTGATGTAACTCGGACTTCTAGTTCTATATTGAATAGGTATGGAGAGAGTGACCAAACTTGTTTTGTTCCTGATTTTAGTGGAATTGCTTGAGTTTCTCTACATGTGAGTGATGTTGGCTATGAGATTGCTGTAAACTGCCTTTATTATGTTGCAGTATCCCTAATCTAATTTCTATCCCTAATCTCTCCAAGATTTTCATCATGAAGTGGTGTTGGATTTTGTAACAGGCTTTTTTTCTGCATCTAATGAAAAGATAATGTGGTTTTTGTCTTTCAGTCTGTTTATATGGTGGATTTAATTTATCAATTTCTGTATGTGGAGCCATCCCAAATGAATGGATTTGGAGGAGTGGAGGGGCAGGTGAAGATTTGCAGTTAACTTTCTGGCTTTCCTGGCCTGAGTGGCCTGTGTTTTCCCAGGAAATACATGCTGGGTTTGGGGATGGAACAAAGCAATGGGTCAGTGAAGGTTGGAGGAGGAAGTTTGTAGGGGAAGTGTGATCCACTGGAGATGGGGGCATACAGAAAGTGTCAGCAGCAGTTTTGTGTTCTGCTACAGAGCTGGAGATAAGATTTGGGGGATGGACTTGGCAGAGCTGAGGTGAAGGTGAAGATCTTTAGTTGTGTTACCTGCCTCCCTGGCCAGAATGGCCTGCTGGTGCCAAGGGAGCGCCTGTTCTAGTTGGGGGCTGGGGTAAAGCAATGAGTTGGGGTTAAGAAGTTTGGAGGGAAAGATTTGTGGTTCACTGGAGAAAGAGCAAAGGCTGAAAAGAGGCTACAGCAGGTGGTCTGCTACAGAGCTGGGGAATAAGCCTGGGGTATTGGTTTTGGAGGAACTGAAGGACAGGTGATGGTCTGCAGCCTACCTTTGCTTCTCTAGCTAGAGCAGCCTATAGGTTCCCAGAGAAGGCCTATTGAAGTTGGGGGCTGGGATTAAGAGTGGAGGGAAGAAAGTTAAGAGGGGAAGATTTGTGTGATCCGCTAGAGATTGGTGAGGGACGGTGGAGGGAGGCCTCAGCAGGTCTGCTGCAGAGCTAGGGATGCGTGGAAGGGTGGATTTAAAAGAGAAAAGGGATAGGTGAAGTTCTACAGTTAGCCTACCTGTTTCCCTGGTCAGATTATTAACAAGCAATGTAATTTGAATAGTAATTTTAAAAACTCAACAACAACAACAAAAGAAGCCCAGGATTTTGTAGATTCATACCGAATTATACCAGAGTTTTAAAGATTTGATATTAATGCTTCTCACATTACTCAGTAAAATAAAAGGGACAGAATTTTTTTCAAATTATTTTACAAATAATAAAAAAGAGAAAACTATGAACTAATTGCTTCATTAAATACAGATGTAAAAATGCTCAGCAAAATACTTGCAAACTAGCCAGGTGTGATTGCACAAGCCTTTAATCCCAGCACTCAAGGAGGCAGAGGCAGGTGTATCTCTGTGAATTCAAGGCCAGCTTGGTCTAGAAAGCAAGTTCAGGACAGCCAACACTACACAGAGAAACCCTGTCTCAAAATATCAAACAACAAAACAAAACAAAAAAACTTGCAAGCTGAATTCAACAATGTATTTAAAAGATGGTGGCAGAATCCTTTAATGTTTTGAAGCATAGAACAAGAGATTATTTCATAATAATAATTGGGCCAAATAACCAAACCTGAGATCTTTTGATCTCAGGTTGTAAGGTGGTCTATGAATTTGAAATATGGGGAGACACAGAAGCCAGCAAAAAGCAGCATTTGCTTACCTGGCCAGTGAGTTACTATCAGTAAGAAAAATTCAGCTGAAACAGTGAGTTGGAAGCAAGATGTAGTCCAGTCCAGGGCTTCTTAAATTTTTTTTCTACTTGTGAGCCTCCCCCACTGCCCTTCATCCTAGAAATTTTATTCAGCCCCAGCATATATATAGATATAAATCGAACATCCATTGATAATAAATCATAAAGAAAATATTTTTAAATAGCTTTTTGGTACACATATAATCTTATTTACTTTGATAAAAGCAATTTTCAAACTAATACATTATATTAGTTTCAAACTAATACATTTGCTTGAAACTGTAGTTTGAAACTAATACAGTGTATTACTGCTTGTTTATTTCTAAATAAAGAATGAAACCTTGGGCCTGCTTTGTAGGTAAAGCCACTTGTTACCAACTTTGAAGACCTGAGTTGGATCTCTCACACCCCCATAGTAAAAAGAAAGAACTAACTCCTGCAAATAGTCCTTTGACCTTCGTATTTGTATTACGGTTCATGTGTGCACATACTGTCAAGAACTTGTACACACATACACAACAAATAAATATAGAAATTACAGTTACCTGAATATTTGATTCTGCAGGGCTTAGAGCATTAGTATTTTTGAGAGTTGATTAATGCTTTGATTTTATAATCATCAATGTTCAGAATACTACTTTGCATAAATTATAGTTAAAAAAGTGACAAAAGTTTAGGACCATTCAAGAAAGTGTTGGAAATTTTGCACTAATCCTAAGTCTTACTGATTTATTTATGAAATGCAAACCAGCACACAGCAATTTTAAAAATCAAACATTCAGGAGCTCCAAAAGGATACCATCAGAGCCAATAATACTGAGCCCTAGGGGCCCTGCAGAGTCAGATATCCCAAACAAGGACCATGTATGGAGAGGACAAAACCTCTGCTCAGATATAGCCCATAGACTCAGTCCCCAAATGGAGCAGGGGATTTCTCTGGCATGAACTCAGTGACAGGCTCTCTGATCACCTCCCCATGGGGGGGAGGGGTGTGCAGCCTTGACAGGCCACAGAGGAAGACAATGCAACCAGTCCTGATGAGACCTGATAGGCTAGGATCAAATAGAAGGGGAGGAAGACCACCCCTATCAGTGGACTAGGGGAGGGACATGGGGGAGAAGAGGGAGAGAGGGTGGGATTGGGAGGAGGTGAGGAAGGGGAACATAGTCTGGCTACAAACTGAATAATTTGTAATAAATAATAATAATTTTTTATTTATTATTTTTTATATTAATTACAGTTTATTTACTTTGTATCCCAGCGGTAGCCCCCTCCCTCATTTCCTTCCTGCTCCTCTCTAAGTCCACTGATGGGGAAGGTCCTCCTCCCCTTCCATCTGATCCTAGCTTATCAGGTCTCTTCAGGACTGGCTGCAATGTCCTCTTCTGTGGGAGGATGCTCCTCCCTCAGGGGTGAGGGGTCAAAGAGCCAGCCATTGAGTTCATGTCTGAGACAGTCCCTGTTCCCCTAACTATGGATAGAGTCTTTCAGAGGCCCTCTGTGGTAGGCTCCTGTCCTGTTTTCTCCTATTTCCAATGCCCATCCCATTTGTCTTTCTAAGTGAGGATTGATCATCTTACCCTGGGTCCTCGTTCTTATTTATCTTCTTTAGGTGTACAGATTTTAGTATGTTTATCCTATCTTATAGGTCTAGGGTCAAATAGAAGGGGAGGAAGACCTCCCCTATCAGTGGACTAGGGGAGGGACACAGGGGAGAAAGGTTGGGATTGGGAGGAGGTGAGGGAGGGGGACATAGCCTGGCTACAAATTGAATAAATTGTAATAAATAATAATAATTTAAAAAATTTTAAACCATTGTAATATAATACAGTCCAAAGATACACACTGAGGAATAACAGGAAAATATTAAAATTAAAATTTTCTGTCTAAATCATTATCTTTCTATAAGAACAAAATTTTATGTACTATAGAAAAGATATAATTTATAACATAATAATACTATAATAACCCATGCAAGGGAAGTATTTTAGGAAGTATTTGTTGGTATAATGGTTCTCATATGAGAAAATATACAGGTTGTATGTTCAGAGCAAAGGCTTGAGTGAAGTTTTAGGATGCAACATGGAAGAACACTACCAAAAACATCATGGATTCAATATTCATTTGGTTTTTAATTATGTTGCAGGATATTTGATCCTATTATGAACCCCCAAATTGTGAACTATAAAACCCTGTTAATTGTTTGGTGTGGTTGAGTCCTATGACACACCTTTAATTCAAGAACTTTCTGTTTATTGTAAATATGTGATTATGGTATGGTTCAGCCAGCCCTAGTACACACCTTTAATCCAAGAGCTCTCTCTTAACAGGATCTCATAAAGTTAACCCTAAATCAAGAGACAGAGAAAGAAACCAGCTGACAGGGATTAAAGAGTAGGTTGGACTTTGAGTTGAGGGGTATTTAAGAGAGTGTGGAGAAGAAGAAAAGCCTTTTAGCTCAAACTCTGGCTTTAGGTGTCAGCTCCTTGGCTCTCTGGATTTTTGTGCTTTGATCTAGCAAGCCTTTGGCCTTGGGTTTTATTTCTTTTTGTTTATTTATTATTTGTTTGTTTGTTTGTTTATTTGTTTATTTATTTTGGCCTTTTCCTCCTGGACTGTCAGTTGAGTTAGTGAGCCTTTTGGGTTGTTTTTTTTTTTTTTTTTTTTTTTTTCTATCCAGACCTGAGCTGAGAAAGAAAGTCAGCTTACTCTGCCTCTGTGAGCTAGCTGGTTTTCATCCCAGCATCTGGCTCCTGAGTCCTTTTTGGTAAAACAGAATTAATTTTTGATAGGTACACATTTAGCAAGGTTTCACTGCTGCTAAATTTTGCTCAATATCCATATTCGGTTATACAACCTATATTGTGTAAACCCACAGATTAAGAAGGTGTGTTGTACTGAAAAAAAGTGGAACCTTTGGATATTCTATGAAAAAGTTGAACTCTGGCAGGCTTTTCCTCTACATTTCCTATCAAGTACTTATCAGACAAACAACCATAGAAACCAACAGACAGTGAAACACTGCTATGAGTACTACAAGAAACTGACTCTACCAGGAACAGCACCCAGGGATAAGGCCCTGGGTTTTTCTCTTGCTTCACAAACACCATCACATTTTTAAAGTTAAATTTATTTTATTTACAAAAAAAATCTAGGAAGAAAAATGGGCAATTTGGCCAGGAAGTCATGGCACATGCTTTTAATCCCAGTATTTGGGGGGCAGTGGCATGCAGATCTCTAAGTTCAAGGCCAGAGTGAGTTCCAAGACAGCCAAGGCTACACAGAGAAACCATGTCTTCTCTTGGAAAAAAAAATAGAAAAAGAAAGAAGAAAAATTTAAAAAAAATGAAGAAACTGTAGCCAGACAGAAAAGTACAAAATGGAAACTTTCACATGCCTCTTTCTATAACTGATAACTCTATAACTGTAAAAATAAGCAGAAAAAGCTGTAAGGATATGGAAAACTCTGAAAAAAGTATAAATCAAATGGAACTAATATCTATAGAACATTCCATCCAATAAAAGATCCATCATAATGTTCACCAAGTGAAACTATATTGTGAATTATAGTGTAACCCTATATTTTAAAAATATATTAATCATATAGTTTGCTCTTGAATCATATTATAATTTAATTAGAAACTAATAATAGGAAGAAAACTAGAAATTTTCAGAATATTTGGAAGTTAAACAGAAAACTTTTATGGCTTAAAAAAAGAAACAGAAAAATGAAGAATAGTAACAATTTGTGAAAATAAAAACAATATATCCATTTTTTGGGATACACCTAAGTTTACAGTCTTGAACACTTGCATTAGAAGATAAGAGTTGACAGATCTGGATGTGGTGGCACACACCTGTGATCCCAGCGCTCAGAGAGGCAGAGGCAGGTGAGTTTGAAGCCAGCCTGGTCTATAAATCAAGTCCAGGACAGCCAAGATTACATAGAGAAACCCTGTCTTGGGGAAAAAAAAAAGACAAGCAAGCAAGAAAGAAAGAAAGAAAGAAAGAAAGAAAGAAAGAAAGAAAGAAAGAAAGAAAGAAAGAAAGAAAGAAAGAAAGAAAGAAAGAAATGGAAGAAGATAAAGAGTTGAACCTAGGGGTGCAGACCTACAATCCTAGCTACTCTGCAGGATGAGGCAGGAAGAATGAAAGTTCAAGGACATCTTAAAGTACAGTCTCCTTATGCCCAGGAACAGTGTGATAAGGGAAACTCTTCCTTTACAGGGACATTCAGGGTCTGCTCCAGAAGCATCAGACCCCCCACAAACTGCTCCCCTGGTTTAGAGACTGATAGCCCAATCTCAAAGCTCAACAACTAAAATTAATATTTTTATATTTAAAGAAACCAAACCCAAAGCAATCAGAAAGAAATAATAAAGATGAGAGAATAAACCAACAAAATTAAAAGCAAAGAAAATAATAGAGATTGATGAAAATGAAAGCTAGTTATTAGAAAATACCAGAAAGTTTAACAAAACTCTAGCCAGAGTGATCAGGAAAAAAGAAAAACAGACAGCCTAAGTTACAAAATAATAAATGAAAAAAGAAGCACTGTTAGAGATATCGTAAGGGAAAATGACAAAAAAGAATACAGCAACTAACTTAATTTCAATAAATCTGACAATTCAGTAAAAACAAAAACAAAAAACTTGACAGGCTAAACTATCATTCAAGAAGATATGGATCCTCCAGCTACTTCTTTAAAGAATGGAATTCTAAATTAATAAATAACCTTCCCAGAAAGAGACAATTTCAAATTGTTTCATGGTAAATTCAACCAGATATTTAAGGAAGAAGGAATACTAATTCTATGCAGTATCTTTCAGAAAATGCAAGAGAACACTTCCCTTTTCATTTTACTTGGCCAGCATTATGCTAATATCAGAACCAAGCAAAGAGAGTCTCTCACACACACCACAACACACACACACAGACACACACACACACACACACACACACACACAAGGAAAACTATGTCTGTATCTTCTATGAACAGAAGCACAAATACCCTCAGCAAACTACTGGCAAAGCAAGTCCAAGAATACATGACAACCATATGAAGTTTACCCTGGGAGTTCACAGCTGGCTCAGGATTGAAAACAAACAAACAAAAACAGATGAGTGTAGGAATATGTCTTGGCAATAGAGTGCTTACTAATAGCATGTGCAAGGCCGTGGTTTCCATCTCCAGTATCACAAACATAACAAGTAATCCCAGCCAGGTGTGGCAGTGCATACATGTCATGCCAACATTTGGGAGGCTAAGGCAGGGGGACTGTCACAAATTTGAGGCCAGCCTGAACTTCAAAACAAGTTCAAGACAAGTTGGGACTTCAGAGCAAGATCCTTCTCAATAAACAAACAAACAAACAAACAAACAAAAACGGTCAGGAACTCAGCATAGTAAGAGATCAAAAAAGAAAGCTACTTATCACTTTATAGATTAAGAAGTATGAATTCACAGTTTTAAAAACATTCAGCAAGCCCTGTGGTGGTACGTGCCTGTAATCCTCGAACTCGGAAGGCACAGGGAGGTAGATCTCTAAGTTTGAGGCCAGCTTGATCTACACAGAGAGTTCCAGAACAGCCAGACTGTTACAAAGAGAAACCCTGTCTTGAAAAAGCAAAAATAAAATAAAAATAAAAAACCTCAGTAAATTGGCAATACAGGGAACATACCCAATTTGGTAAAAAGTGTCTCCAAAATACCTATAGCTCAGGTTGGAGAAATAGCTCAGTAGTTAAGAGCACTTGTTGTCTTGCAGAGGGCCCTATTGTTGAATATTAATATTTATTACTGATTTATCTTTTAGTTAATCAGCAGTTATTCCTAAACCAGCTGTATACCCAAATCACCACACACAGACTGGGCTTTATTTAATTAACCTACAGCACAATGCTGGGCAATAGTTACTCCATCCTAAACCTCCAAGCCCACATAGTTTCCTACCATTCAGATTTCCCACATTAGACTTGATTTTAGTCATATCTTAGGTGGGGCTCATCCCTCCTCAAGATTCAAAGTCCTCTCCTGCTGATCTCTGCTCTCCACCTCTTCCCAATTACTTTTTTTTCCTTGCCTCTGGACCAGGATGTCCCACCTTATTCTCTCCATTGATCAGCATTGTGGCTGGTTGTTTAATTGAAGTTACAGAGAACAAAGGGTGGCATATTTACACAAACTTGAGACAGGTGCTAAGTATCACAATGCAATGTCCTGGTTGAAACCAGATAGTGGAGTAGAGAAATCAGCATTTGAACGAACAAAGGTAAATTATATACATTCCAAAAGATTACACCAACAGGGCCCAGAATTGATTCTCAGAACCCACATGGAGGCTCACAACTATCTATAATTCCAATGGTAGGAGAGTTAGGATTTTGGAACAAAACCTGCTTCTGGGTTGCCTAGCAACTTATGATGTCATCATGTGTTGTCAGTCAGGTGGCCACACCTAGAAGGCATGGTTACCTTGCCCCTTAAAAGGACAACCTGACATGTATCTCTCTCTTTTGGTCCTTTCTCTCTTGGCCTCTCTTGGTCCTTCTTCTCTTTTGGGCGCCCTCTCTCTCTTCCTCCTTCTCTCTGTGTCCCTCTTTCTCTCTTTCTTTCCCCTATCATGTCCTGCTCTCCCTTCTCTCTCTCTCTCCATATCCACCTTAATAAGCCTCTTTTATATATAAGGTCTGTCGTACACCCAATCGTCTTTATTTAATTAGTTTGTCCCATAACCTTACAAGGGGATCTGACCTTTGTAGATATTGCATGCACATGGTGTATATATACACATGCCAGCCAAACGCCCATACCCATAAGATGAAAAAAAAAAAAAAAAAAACTTTGAAAAAGACTTAAATACTTAAAGTATTTGAAATAAAAAAATAAATGTCATTTAGTGTTGTGGTAATAACTAAGTTAATTAATTAGCATAGTGTGGCATGTACACATATGTGTCATGTGTGTGAAGTCCAGAGGTTGACATTGGATGTTATCATTCAATCATTTCTTTACTTTTTTTGACAGTGCCTCTCACTGATCCTGGAACCACCGCTTATATCCAGCAAGCCCCAGTTTCCTCATGTCTCCACCTTCTCATTGTTGGAATGATGGATATAATCACTATGCCCAGCTTTTATGTTGGTGCTGGGAACCTAAACTCAGGTCTAACTGATCTATCTCCTCAACTCTCTATCATTTCTTAAACCAAAGGAACAGATTTAAGCTAAAAGTTCAATGATAAAAAAATTGTTAAGTTATGATTCATCTGTTAAAAGAAATATTACACAAAGGTTTGAAAATGAAGTAAATCTGCACACGCTAACTTGGGAAAATGTATACACTAGTTGTAGAAAGGAAGAGAAAATTATTGGACAATATCATTTATGTGAAAATAAAATTACATATTTTCTAGGAAATGTTCTAGAATGATAACACACATCTAACAGCTCTTGTCCTTAGGGACAATCTGAGAAGGGTACAATGTGGGGGAACATTTCATTCAATTCATTCCAACAATGTTTGAATTTTGATAAGAATAAACGTCTAGATTACATGTGAAACAAAAAAAGGAATCAACTTTGTCTAAAAAGTGGGAAGAGCAATGATAAAAACTAACATTTTGATGGCCTTGGCTCATGTAATCAACCGGATGAAATACAATGTACTGAAAGATGTGCCTGAAAGCAAACTGTGCTTCCATTTGTTACTACAAACATTGATGAACTAAGTTATTGTGGCCAGTTGTGCTAACTAGCTTTGTTACTTTACTGTGTTAAATATATTATGACTATGGAATCTGTGAGGACTGGAACCAAGTCTTTTCTATTTCTTCCAAAAGCCAAACACTGAGACTATTTTAGAGATGGCACCCAGTTAATGGAAGGAAGTAGAAACAACTCAGAAGATCTGGATTAAACAGACTAACAGCACTGCCTGCCTTGTTGAAATAGCTCATCATTGCCCTCTCCTGGCAAAAGGGATTTCTGCAGCACTTAGTGATCAGAGGAAACAATCTTTGAGAAATTTTCCAAGGATTAAAAAAAAAAATGGGACCTCATGAAACTGAAAAGTTTCTGTAAAGCAAAGGATACCGTCATCAAAACAAAACGACTGCCTACAGATTGGGAAAGAATCTTCACTAACCCTTTATCTGACAGAGGACTAATATCCAGTATATACAAAGAACTAAAGAAGCTGAAAAGCAGCAATTCAAGTAATCCAATTAAAAAATGGGGAACAGAGCTAAACAGAGAATTCTCGACAGAGGAATATCGAATGGCAGAAAAACACTTAAAGAAATGCTCATCCTCATTAGCCATCAGGGAAATGCAAATCAAAACGACCCTGAGATATCACCTTACACCCATCAGAATGGCCAAGATGAAAAACTCAAGCGATAACACATGCTGGAGAGGTTGTGGAGAAAGGGGAACCCTGCTCCACTGCTGGTGGGAATGTAAACTGGTACAACCACTCTGGAAAGCTATCTGGCGCTTTCTAAGACAAATAGGAATAGTGCTTCCTCCAGACCCAGCTATACCACTGCTAGGTATATACCCAAAGTTTGTTCAAGTACACAAAAAGGACACTTGCTCAACCATGTTTATAGCAGCTCTATTTGTAATAGCCAGAACCTGGAAACAACCCAGATGTCCATCAACGGTGGAGTGGGTACAGAAATTGTGGTATTTTTATACAATGGAATACTACTCAGCAATCAAAAAGGAGGAAATCATGAAATTTGCAGGCAAATGGTGGGATCTAGAAAAGATCATTCTGAGTGAAATATCCCAGAAGGAGAAAGACAAACATGGGATATACTCACTTATATAGACCTATAAGATAGGATAAACATAATGAAATCTATACACCTAAAAAAGATAATCAATTGAGCGGACATGGGGTAAGATGATCAATCCTCATTTAGAAAGACAGATGGGATGTGCATTGAACGTATGACAGGAGTCTACTGAGCGCATCTGAAAGACTCTAACTAGCAGTGTTTTCAAAGCAAAGACTCATGACCAAACCTTTGGCAGAGTACAGGGAATCATAAGAAAGAAGGGGAGTTAGTCTGATGGGGAAAGGATGGGAGCTCCACAAGGACCAAATATATCTGGGCACAGGGTCTTTTCTGAGACTGACATTCAACCAAGGACCATGTATGGATATAACCTAGAACCTCCACTCAGATGTAGCCTGTGGTAGCCCAGTAACCAATTGGTTTCCCAAAGTGAGGGGAACAGGGACTATTTCTAACAGGAACTCGATGACTGGCTCTTTGGTCTCCCCACCCCCGAAGGGAGGAGCAGTCCTGTTAGGCCACAGAGGAGGGCTTTGCAGCCAGTCCTGAAGATACCTGATAAAACAGGATCAGATGAATGGGAGTCCCCCCATCAGTGGACTTGGAAAGGGGCACGGTGGAGATGAGGGAGGGAGGGAGGGAGGGACTGGGAGGGAATGAGGGATCGGGACACGGCTGGGATACAGAGTTAATAAAATGTAAAAAAAAAAAAAAAAAAAAGAAAACCATTATATTAAAATTATAATACATCCATAAAAAAAAAAAAAAAAAAAAAAAAAAAAAAAGTCTCAATAAAAGGAAAAAAAAAGTTCCAACCAGAGACTAAAAGGTAAAAGTTTGTGCCTTGGAATGTTGGTAATATGGCACCTGGGTTCTCTTCTGTTTTCAGTCTTGTCCATCATCACATCTATTCATAATCTATTCATAATCCACTCTTACTGCAATACGTCCATTTCACCAAAAAATAACAAATTACAAAAGGTCTACATATCCAAGTCTTCCCAAAAATCATCAAGCACTAATAAACTCTCCTGAATCAGCCTGCTGAAGACAAAATACAAACCAAAATTGGGGTATTGGGGAGAGACGCGGTGGGGGGGAGGGACACTCCTGCATAATCCTTGTTCTCCAGATTCACCATCTTGAATCAGCTATTGGAAAGTTTGTGCAACTCTGAAAACTTCCAGTGATCCTTTAAATTACTCTCATTAAGGGCACCAAGGAAAGCCACCCAGGGAACAATACTGCAGGCCTCACCTGCCCATGTAGGGCATAGGAGCATGTTTTTGCTTGCTCAGTATCAATGCATCTTCAATGGAGCTGAAAAGTTAGGCAAGAAGTTTGGTGGTGCAAAGGATGAGAGATGTGGGACTCTGTGCTTTAGAATTTGTGAAATCAAAAAAAAATAATTCAGGGCTGGGTATGGTGGTGCACACCTTTAATCTCAGCGCTCCTGAGAAACAGAGGCAGGCAGATCTCTGTGAGTTGAAGCCAGCCTGGTCTGTACAGTGCATTCTAGGGTTATATAGAAAAAAAAAAAAGAGGGACATACTGGTATTATTCAAAGACATTTTTATATTTCTGCATTTATGACGGCTATTCTTTGATTCAGCAGCACAAACAACAAAAACCTTTCCATAAAAGCGAGGCTCTGTCTAACCCAGATATTGGAGGGGGGGCATTGAGCAACTTGATATTTAGGAAAAACTTCTGTTACAAATTTTAGAAAAATCCATACATACATCTTCTTACGATTCTACCCCCCCGAATTTCTACATGATATGTGCTCTTTCATATGGAAACAAAAGTACAAGCTGGTGAAATATGGGCTAAACAGGAATACCAATTGGAAAACGATGGGCACAAGTACCAGATAGAACCCCATTTGCGGTGGGATGCCTTAGCTGAGTACAAACCTGGGCGGGGTTGTTCCCACCAGCATGCTTTGGTTTCTCAGAGAAATTAGGAACTATGAAAGGCAGGGATTCATCAAGTTACTTCCACCACCTACCACCTACCATCCCCCACCCCCACCCCACCCCACCCCGCCAAAAGGCAAGAAATCCTATTATCTATTTATACGCAGACCCCTGAGGGCTGCTAATGGCTAAAGACAGGTCAGTAGCAATCAGGTCTTTCAGCAGAATATTTTTAAGATCTTATCCTGAAAATACTAGGTATAATAAACTTTTGAGTTGTGTGCAGCTTATTTAAAGATGGTCCTATGATGTGCAGAAAAAATGGACTTTTCTGAGTGTCCCCTATTTCATAACAGTACATGTCAATGATTCCTGTTGAACTAGGAAAGCACGGTATCATCATAAAGAATAAGCTGAGAAGGCACATGATCATAAAAGAGTTACATTGTATAGTAAGAGTGTTCTATGATAGCAACAACGACAGTACTCGTTACAGTCCAAGAAGAATGCAGCAGCTTCACTGAGTGGCCCACACAGGTTTCCTCTTACTGTCCACTTCCCTGTCCCTCGCCCCGTTCTCCTCGCTGAGAAATGGAACTCCAGTCAGAGACAGGGCACCCTTTAGAGATGTGTCTCTGGTTGCTCCAGCATACAAACTGGCATTGGGGGTTTCAGCCCCAACCCACCTCCCCTCTACCGCTGACTGTGGTATTATAGAGACGCTGAACACAGCTGGCAAGAGGCACCAGGCCAGCCTGCAGCAGCAACACAGCTCGACGTGTGATTTCACTTTCCGTCGTCCATTGGCCTCGCCTGCAGCTACAGCGCAGGGAACAGCTACGTTTGGCGCGCCGAGAGCCAGGGACTCCCCAGGACCACGCATGGCTACCCCACCGACAGAGAACCGAGGACCCGAAGGCTAGGGGTGAGTTGGTGCCGCTACTCACATAGCGCTGCAGCTTCCTCTCGGGGGGCGACTTGACGAGCCAGCCCGTGCACACGGCGTCGCCAGTGCTCATCGTGGCCGCCTCTGCCGCTGCCGCTGCTTCCTCCAGCTGGGCTGGGCGCCTGCAGCAGGAGGAAGTCTAGCCAGGGATGCCGCGGGGCGGGCTCGCCCGCATAGCACCGCCCCAAGCAGCCGAGCGACGCCCCCTCTTCTGGGTCCCCCAGACTTGAACCTAGACGGTGGGGGCAAAAAGTAAGCAGCAAAGTTAAGGAGGCCCCTTCGAGCAACTGCTGTGCCCCAAGAGGCTCTGCCTCTGGAGACGCCAAACAGGACGTCCTGCCGCTGCATCCCAGGTGCCCAGAGATGATCCGAATTCAGCAGTCATACTATCTGCAACCTCTTTGACTCTGGAGTTTTAAAACATGAGTCTAAGGTTGGGCCAGGTTGTATGTTGGGTACTTTAATAACAAAAATAAACAACTAATATTTATGGTGACTACTGAGTACCACATGCCAGCCATTTGTCATAAGTGCTTCACAGCATCTACACAAACGCCCTATAAGCTATATTAACTTTGCTGATGCACAAGATGAGAAACAGAATAATGTCTCCTATATAGAGCACACACTCAGGAAGTCTCCTATAGTGGTTAGAGTAAGTTGTCTGTCTCAAGAGTCATCCCTCTAAACACCACCTACTCTTTGTGAACTCACTTTAAAAAACGGGAAAGCACCATAGTAAAGTTAGAATTAACATCCAAGATGTGAATACAAACTGTGTGCTGTTTTGTGGCATCTGGTCAGCTTCCTGATCTGCAATCATCTATTTTCCCTGACTCAGTACTTCTCACTTGGAAATGACATTTAGAAGCAGTAAGAAACTTACACAACTATTTCTCACCACACACATTCACAATGTCTGAGGAGACATGACCATCTATATGGCAGGGTTCGTTATCACTGTACAACTGTACAACCAGGGACCAATGGAGAGAATTCATTCTAGGTGTTACAAGTGGAGAGGGATTAATTTCACAAAGGTAGTGCTTTGCATATTCATTGGCAGTACAGGAGCAATGAAATCAGAGAGTTCCACTAGTCAGGGATTCAGGGCATACCCAGAGTTCAAAGGAGCACAAAGCAGAGGCTGAGAGTCTGTTTCTGTCACAAAGCTGGATTCCAGGTGCTGCCAATTCATTCTCAGACCCATTTCACTCTGACTATCATTGCAACCATCTGCCTCCTCCCTAACTTCCAAGTCTCACACTAAGCCTATGTAATTAGCCAAACACATTTCTTATGGAGAAATCTAGATAAGAGAATGTTAAATAGCTTTATTTAGCTTTCATAACTCTCCAAACATAGAGGGGAATCTAAGTCGAGACACACAGAATACTGCTCTTGCTACTGAATACACACATACTATAGAAACAACTAATTCACACAAAGCAACACTGTTGGGTATAATGTTCTTGTGGAATGTATACAATTTACCCTTGCTCATTCAAATGCTGATTTCTCTACCCCACTAATTGGTTTCAATCCTGACACTGCATTGTGATATTTATCCTAAGCATCACCTCTGTAATTTCAATAAAACAACCAGCCACAATGCTGAGCAATGGAGAGAATAAGGTGAGACATCCTAATCCAGAGGGCAGGAGAAAGAAGAGAGTGGGAGGAGTCGGAGAACAGAGATCAGCAGGACAGGACTTGGAACCAAACACCAGAAGAGATTAACTGAATCTAAGATATGACTAAAAGCAAATATACTGTTGGAAATTCTGAACTGGAGGAAGCTATGTGGGCTTGGAGGTTTAGGATGGAGTAACTATTGCCCAGCATTGTGCTCTGGGTTAATTAAACAAATCCTAGTCTCTGTGTTGTGATTTGGGTATGCAGCTGGTTTTGGAATAACCGCTGATAACTAAAAGATAAATCAATAATAAATATTAATAACCCACAACAAAAGGTGCCCAACATGGGGCAGAATTTACAGGAATATAGCAAGAATTTACACAGAAAGTAAAACTATAGAGCAGTTTTTTTTTTTTTTTTAGTTCTGTTCCTTAAAAACAAAGCAAGGGCAGTTCCTAAACTAGGAGCTCAGAGATTCCTGATTAGACAGACCCCCTGCAGAGCAGCAAGGCCTTCAGCAGGCTGCAGAAAACAAAAAATGATACATACAAACCCCAGAGAGGCAGTTTCTTTAGATAGAGAAAAAAAGTGGCTCTTAATAAGGAAGCTTCCCAAAAACCAGACTTTGCTAGCCAAGGCAGAAAGCAAAATCCCTTAAGGGTTCTTGCCGGTCTGAAGAGCAAACATTTGTGGACCCAATTGCTTCCCAGAGTGAGGAAGGGGTCAGGTTCCAGTGAGGAAGGCAGAAAAAATACCTCTCCCTGGAAGCAGGAGTCAGAAACAGACTGAGAAGCCTTAAGCATCTTAACTGGTAAGGTCTAAAAAGGAAGTTGGGTCTAAGAAAGTAAAGTCCTTAGGGAAAGGTTTTGAGATTTAAAAAGATAATTTTCTTTGTTGAATATGGAGAAAGACATAATGGCAGAGTGCTTCAGGATACCATTTGAGTTTGTTTCTCTTAGCATACAAATAATTTTTTTCAGTGAGGATTTCAGTTTTGTATAGATCAGGACCAGACAGGCTTGGAAAAAGAAGAAATTTGAGAAAACAAATGAAAAATTAAAGGCCATAGAACAGAGGTTGGGGGAATCATTGAATAAAAAGAGAAAGCCTTCAAAGCAATCCAATCTGGTACTAATAATAACACAAAAAGAGGTGGTTCCAGATGAGAAAAGTCTACAGAGGCTTAAAGATATTGCAAAATGGCAGCCCATTTGAGATGCTGGAGAGAAAGTCTTCAGCTATAGGCCAACTTGGTCAGACTAAATATTATATATATATATATATATATATATATATTCTTAAGGTTCAGTTACTAGATAAAGGTCTATATGCTAAAGTAGAAATGCAGATCCTGTTTAGTTTTGTCTTGGAACAAGGTCAGTGGCTGGTGTGCTCCATTTTACAAAGTTTGAAGAACTTAAATACATGCATCATGCTATAGATTCATATTCAGAATTCCAGTGGGCTTTTGCCTTAAATTCTGGAGAGTATGATCCGAAGGTTTTGTTAGAGATGGTGAAGGTTTTGGAGATGCCCTTGCAAATTGGGGCTGATGGTCCTTCAGCATGTATATCCATTGGAATTCAACAATATTTTAGACATGACATGAAACCTGTTACAGATATAACTTATAATCCTACAGGCCAAAAATTATAAAAATATCTAATAGTAGTTTTTAAAAGATGGTCATAAAACAGAAGGGAAATATATCTCCCCAAAAGAGATTAAATAATGATTTATCAGTTTTAAAATGTTTAAATAAGTAGCACACCTGCTAAGACACAATGGAATATAGAAAGGACTGCTGAATTAGAGCAACATGTAAAGGTCCTAATTTCAAAATGGAAAACAGTGACTATGTTATGCTGGAGAAGAGGTTTTATGTATGTTCATACAGGAGAAGAAAAATTACGGGTTCCATCAAAACTAATAAAAACCAGATATGGCAAAGGAAGACCACCTGAAGATCTTGGCCACACACAAGAAGAGAGAAATCAAGAAGACTAAACAGAACAGGTAACATAAATTGCTGATTCCTTCACATGGGAACAACTCTGAAACTGACTGAGACATAAAAAAAAAAAAAAGTCTCCAGCCAGAACTTCAATATTACATGGCCGATAAATCTTTGGTCTCAATATCCTCAATATTTATTATGTCATTTTTTAATGGCATAGATAAAATTGGTTTACAATTTAGTTTCATCCTGCACATCTTACACATTTAAAATTTTAAGACTGTATAATGCTTGTGAGAAATTTATGCAGAACAAAAGGACTAGACACCTGAGACCCTGGCTCAAACCTGACAGAATTCATCATCCTCCCAGCATGCTGAGACATTGACACATCTGTTCCAGCATCTTGTATGTTCCAGCATTCTGTTTGTTCCTGCCCCAACTGCTTCAATTGCTGTTTCTCATCAAAGTCTGCTCTCAAGAGAGCTTTGAAGAAAGCTGCTAATCTCAATTGGTCCATCACTTTAGACTGCTTCAAATAGGGCTTCCATTAAGCCTGAAATTTCTCAGCATGTAAAGACTGGACCACAAATGTTAATGCTTGCTTAATTAACCATTTTTCCTAATTTCCTTTGGGCTCCCTAACAGGATTTCTGCATGTCCAAAAACTCAACTGGAAAAAAATTATGAGCACGATGTCCAACTTCCTTTAAGGGGGACTGGATAGGTTTTTGGTTGTTTTCTGTGACTGTTTATTCTGTGACAATAAACTGAATGTTTATTGTCATTGGGAGATAGTTATAAATTATTAATGGTCTTATTCAGAGAGAAAACAAGGTTACACGCAGGGATTTCTCTCTTTTCCTTTCTCTTTTCTCTATCTTTCTTTCTTAGATAAGGAGAAAAGGGGTTGAAAAGGAAGAAAGGGGAATACAGGTATATCTTATAGGAATAATAAGACAAAAGGTAGATTATTGAATCTACTCAGGTTAGGGTTTTATTTGTTAGTCTCAAATAAGGTTATTTTTTAATTCTGGTATAGGATTTTGTATATTGATGCAAAATAAATCTATTTTTAATACATTGGTAAATTTTAGTATATTAATACAAACTCAAGGTTACTTCCAATATTTTTAAACTGCTATTACAAACTGTTTAGGTAATGCAAGTTAATTGCTAGTTAATCAACTCATAGTCATGTCTATAATTTATCACAGGAGTATACATCCTATGTTTAACAGATAGATATGATTTTGTAAACAGGTCGATTGCATAAAGATAGGTAATTCTTCAAAAACTTCAGAGACCTACAGAATATGGCATTTTAAAATGCCTTTATTATTTTAAGGATGCTTTGACAATGAGACAGGCCATCTCCTGGCAGCACCCCGCCTACCTCAAAGAAGATGATAAGCATCAAAGAACTTCCATATGGAGATGGCTTCAATTGTGACAAACAAGCCACCCGGGCAAAAAGAAAACGAATGCCCTCATTTCAGGACAGACAAAATGCTGCCAAAAATGGGCAAGCTTAAATGCAGGACAAGTCAGACTGCTGAACTTTGCCAAGACAGGGTAAGCAAGTCCTAAATAGTTCCTGTTTCACATATATGTCTGTCAAATATACTGAGCCAGAAGGCCGAAGATGATGCTCCAGCGTTATAGAGAGTTATGGGTGACTGTTAAGGCAGCAAACTGTCTCTGTCAATTTTTTAGTTTTTGGTATGAAGGTGTCAGAATCCATGGAACTGGAGACAGTTATGAGCTGCCATGTAGGTACTGAGAATTGAACTCAAGTCCTTTGGAAGAGCAGACAGTGCTCTTAACCACTGAGCCATCTCTCCAGCCCAATTTTTTAGTTTTTGGAAGCTGCTAACATACAGTTCCTATTTACTCTAGTAACTAATTTTATTCCTTCTGAAGTCTCTGGTGGGGTTGAAGACCAAATAGTTACTGTAAGGTTATGGGACAAACTAAATAAATAAAGACGATTAGGCATGCCACAGATCTTATATATAAAAGAGGTTTTTTAGGTGAATATGGAGGGGGGGGAGAGCAGGACATGATGGGGGAAAGAGAAAAAGAGGGAAAGAGAGAAAAGGGGGAAGAGAGAGGGAGTACCCTGATAGAGTGGAAGGACCAAGAGAGAAGAGACCAAAAGAGGCCAAGAGAAAAAGGACCAAGAGAGCAAGAGAGAGACCGTGTGTCCGGTTGTCCTTTTAAGGGGCAAGGTAGCCAGCCATGCCTTCCAGGTGTGGCCACCTGGCTGGTGACACATAATGACATTTTAAGTTGCTAGGCAACCCAGAAGCAAGTTTTGTTCCAAAATCCTAACAGTTATAGTTCCACAATTAAGCTTAAGTTGTTTAGAATTTAAGAAAATGTTTTCATATAGGCAATACCAATAAGAATAAAAGTTAATTTAGGTATAGAACTCCAAACTTGTCAAGATAGGATAGATAATCAAATATTTTCTCCTTAGTTGCCAAATGCAGATGGACTGGACATTGCATATGTAAATCTTACCTAATAGTTTTATAACTGTTTTATAATTATTATTGTACTAAAAGAAAAGGAGCCTTTTATTAGACTTTTATTAGGGGAAAATGTTGGTATAATGTTCTTGTGGAATGTATATAATTTACCTTTGTTCGTTCAAATGCTGATTTCTCTACTCCACTATCTGGGTTCAACCAGGACATTGCATTGTGATGCTTAGCACCTGTCTCACGTTTGTGTAAATATGCCACGCTTTGTTCTCTGTAACTTCAGTTAAATAACCAGCCACAATGCTGATCAATGGAGAGAATAAGGTGGGACATCCTGGTCCAGAGGCAAGGAGAAAAAAGTAATTGGGAGGAGGTGGAGAGCAGAGATCAGCAGGAGAGGACTTTGAACCTTGAGGAGGGATGAGCCCCACCTAAGATATGACTAAAAGCAAGTATAGTGGGTGAAATCTGAATGGTAGGAAACTATGTGGGCTTGGAGGTTTAGGATGGAGTAACTATCACCCAGCATTGTGCTGTAGGTTAATTAAATAAAGCCCAGTCTCTGTGTGGTGATTTGGGTATACAGCTGGTTTAGGAATAACTGCTGATTAACTAAAAGATAAATCAGTAATAAATATTAATATTCAACAACAATATATCATTATCCTTCCTACAACCTAAGAAAATATAACTAAAACAATTTTGTGATTATTCCATGTAGCCAAGTCTGTGGAATAGTTATTCCTCTCCTATCAATTACCTACAAACTAAAGACAAATTGTAAAGCCAAGTTCTATGAACTTTTATTTGACATGCACAAAATACAGATAAAAGGAAGACAGGAAAACTTAAGGTGAGGGAGAACACAACTACAATATTTCTGTGACTTGCTCACAAGACTATAATTAGTATCTCTAATTTCTTTCCTCTATTTACTTTCCAGCCAGGACATCAACTGATCAAAACTATTTGCCCAATGCAGTGATTCTCAACCTTCCTAATGCTATGACCCTTTAATACAGTTCTTTATGTTGCGGTGACCCCTAATCATAAAATTATTTTCTTAGCTACTTCATAACTGTAATTTTGCTGCTCTTATGAATTGCATATCTGATATGCAGGATATCTGATATGTGATCCACAAAGGAGTCACGACCCACAAGTTGAGAATCACTGGACTGAAAAAAAAAAAAAAAAAAAAAAGAAGAAGCCTTTCTTTCTCGTAGGTCTAAATCCCTAGTGGCCTTGTCTGAACATACCGCTGTCTGGAGATGTCCCAGAGGGTCCTGCAAGTTCAAAAGCAGAGTTCTCTGATCTCTTTGCTTAAATACAAACTTTGATAAAAATTTCCACTGGATAAACATGTAAGTCACACAACCAGGTCAGTAGTATCCATTGTCACAAAATTTCCTGGCATAAAGAATGTCAAATGGAAAAAAAAAATGTCAGATGGCCAGGCAACAGTCTCAGTTTTCCATGTATTAAAACCAATGTCTCATCCTTGGAGAAGCATTCTTCCCATTGGGAACCAAAACACTCTAACCAGAAGAGCTCAAAGTTCTGGTTATGGAAATAAACACTTAGAGAATGATTTGTTATGTGTGATCATGAAAGAAGCTAATGTAGACTGCAGTTCTTAATTCCAGACTCTTATCAATCCTGACCTTGGGGAAGCAATGTTGTATGGTGGCCAATAGTTCAAAGTATAATGATGATTTCCCTGGCAAGAAGTACTGTTACTTGAAGTATTGCAAATGTGACTAGATTGATGATCCATTAAGTGAGAGGGCCAGCAGAAATGTGGCTTTGAAAATAAATCCATAGCCCAGAGTGATGGCACACACCTTTAATCCTAGCATTTGGGAGGCAGAGGCAGGCAGATCTCTGTGAATTCAAATTCATCCAGGTCCATAGGTCTAACCCTGTCCTGAAAGATAGATAGATAGATAGATAGATAGATAGATAGATAGATAGATAATATAAAAAAGAAAAAGAAAAGAAATCCATGAAAAAAAAGTGTCTGTTCAGCTGAAAACAAATTGTTGTCTTTCCAATGGATGTGGTCCAATTTCTGCTGCCAGGTGCCTAATTGGTTCCTCCAGAGAATGCAAATACATTAAGGAAGTTCATTGTTGGTCTTTGTTGTAGGATATTGAGCCATGAGCATTGACTGTGAACATATAAACTGTTTCTCATCTTTTATGGCTGGTTCTCAACCTTGTTTACACTTCTGTAAGAAAGATTAGCCCAGCCCTGAGAGGGAAAAAATTCAAATCGTGTTTTGAACCTGAGATCACTATATTGTCTTCCCATTTATAGTTTGCTTAAAATAGGTCTAGTAAAACTGGGTAGGATAGCATTGTATTCATCCCTGGGTTTACTTTTGTAGTTCATTCAGTATTTTAAATCTTACAACTAGAAAGATTTATAGAAATGAATGATCATAGCTACAGAAGAGTTTCTTTGTCAGTTAGGTCAAGAAGGTCATGAGGATGGTTCAGTAGTGAAAAATATGTACTGTTTTTATAGAAGAATTTAGTTCAGTTCCAAGCACCCACAATTGTGTAGCTCACAACTACGCTTAATTCTAGTTCGAGGAGATCTAATGTCTTGGGTCTCCATGGGCACCTGCATTCATAGTCACATGCCACATTTTTTTTTTCAATGCAGTTTATTCAGGAACCTTGAACAATCCTCGGACCCTGGGGAAAACCAGCCCACAGCTTAAATAGCCTCTGGGTAGCCAACCCAGGCATGCCACGTGGGCAATGCAGATAGGTCCACATACATGGAAGCAAGCCAGATCCTCAGCCTTAGCCAAATGTGGAATTGTTCGTGACAGAGAGCACTCACCATCGGGAAGGTGGAAGGCAGAAACCAGCTCCATCTTTAAGGCATAGCATTCCGCAGCTCTCTACAGTTCCCCCTTTTTGTTTTAGACGCATCAGGCAAGAGTAGAGGTCTGATCTCTGATATTAGAAATAAATTGGGACTTTGTACCGATGTTCTTTTAGGTGTCATCCACCCAAAGAGCATCAGACCCGTCTGATACCTTTTTCTCAGAGGCGGGACCTGGGGCATCAACCCGCATGCAATCAGACATGCTCTTCTCTGGGTCCAAAGCGGCTGACCCTGAGTGCAGTGCTTAGCCTCGCATCCTGAGCGTATCATTTTAGCTTTTTATGGTATCCAACCATGCTTGGGGAGAATGTCCTGCTTCAATGGCTGTAAAGGCCTGAATGATCATGGCTGCATCACACTGTTGTGAGACTCTAATCTTGCATATATACCACAGGCAAACCAAGGAGACCAACACCAGAAGGCCTGCTAACGCTCCCATGCCCGCCCATTCCTTCAGATGATTCATGGCTGCAGCAATCCATGTTGATAATCCTGTGGCTAGTCCTGCGTCCACTCTGGTAGAATTTACTGTGACAATGGCCACTCTCAGCTGCTCCATCGTAGTATCGAATTCTCCAGTCCAATTACCTAAAATATAGCTCAACAATTGCTTAGACAGATTTGCAGCACAGGGAAAATTCTCATGTTGTATGCTAGTGACTCAAAGTCCAGCATACTTTCATTGACAGCCAAGTTGAGCGATTTGCCATAGGGTATCAATTTGCTCCTGCACGGGGTCAATCCTCTGATTGAACACCATCAAACCTCCTTTTAGTTGAGCATTAATTCCTTTTTGTACAACTAAGGCATGAGCTACATTGGCTAAATGATTATTCAGGGTCTGAGCAGTCTGCCCAGTATGACTCATGGCTAATGCCGCGGTGGTAGCTCCAACAGCCGCCAATGAGATGGCAGTAACAATGGTGCACATGCCACATTTTTAAATGGTCATGAGGATTGTGCATCTGACTCATTTACTATAAGAAGAAGGGAGACTTGAAAAGAAAAAAGCCATGAAATTTTTTTCAGAAGAAAAATGGGAAAGTCTAAATCATAAACAGACTTGGGGAGTTAGGTATCGGTATGAATGTCAATAATAAGGTTGGGAGGCCTGGGCCTTTCTATGTGTCCTACCCCCTGCTCATTTTGAAGCATGGGACTTAAAAGCCTGAAGTGCTAGGGTATACTTTTAGATAGGATAACTCTTTGTAAGTGGAGGCCACCTCCAAATTTCCATCTTAAGTTTGAAACTTGGATTTTTTTCTTATTTTGTTTTTATGAAGTTGTTTTTTATTACAAATTATACTGTTTCTCATATCTCATAAGAAAGTCCTGACATCATCATTATAGATATACTTAAAAGTCACATAAATTTGTACCAAATCCAGATCAAATGCATCTTCAACTCATCTTATGAAGCCACTGTTACTCTGATACCTAGATCAGAAAAAGGTTTTAAAAAGGAAATGAACTTTTCTAGATCCCACCATTTGTCTGCGAATTTCAAAACTATAAACCAATATGCTTCATGAATATATACACAAAATTCCTAAGCAATGTAGGAACAGAACTAAAAAACACATAATATAATTGTATACTGTAACCAAGTAGACTTTATTAAGACATGGGAGGCTTGTCCATTAAATAAATCTAATAAACACAATTTGCTAGACTGATAGGCAAAGGTAAAAAGCCATGTCCTAATATCAAGTAAAACAAAGCAAGCATCTGACAGAATCTAATACTCATTCATGACAAAAAAAATCTGTGTAAACAAAGAACAGAGGGAGAATATTTTTAACTTGTTAAAGCATATATACAAAGACCTATGGCCAACACTATAATTAATGAAAAACTGGACACCTTAATTCCAGTCAGGAGGTAGAAGCAAGAGAATCTCTTTGAGACTGAGGTTGGCCTACACTACATAGTGAGTTCCAGGCCAGCCAGGGATATATTCTGAGACTCTGTCTCAAAAAAGGACACACACACACACACACAAGGAGAAATGACTCAGTAGTTAAGAACATTTTCTGCTCTTGCAGAGGACTAGGGTTCAATTCCCAGCTGCCACATAATAGCTCACAAACATCTGTACCTCTAGTTTCTGATGTCCTCTTTTGATTTTTGAGGTCCTTAAGCACCTGTATGGTATACAAACATACATATATATATATATATATATAATAAATCTTTAAAATTTAAAAGCAAGCAATAAATGAATCCCACGTGTAAAATACAAATCTATAGCCTGTCGTGGTGGCACACTCTTTTAATTTCGGTACCCAGGAGGCAGAGGCAGGTGGATCTCTGAGTTTGGATGACAGCCAGGGCTACACACAGCAATCCTATCTCAAAAAAACAAAACAGAACAAAAAAATTTCAGTAATAAACTGGATTTGATTGAAATTTAAACCTTTGCTCCACAAAACACATTGTTAACAGTACAATAAAACGTGCAGGGAAAATACTTTCAAATTATACAATCTGACAAAAGACTAAGAGAGCCAGGCAATGGTGAGTCTACCTATAATTCCAACATGTGAGAGGCTGAGACAGGAAAGTTGGCATGAGTTCGAGGCCAGTATGGGCTACATAGTGCATATCAGGCCACTAGGCTACAAAGTGACATTGTCTCAAATGAATAAATAAATAAATAAATAAGAATATTGGAGAAAGAGCTTCTAAAACTCAACAGAAAAACAAACAAAACTCTAATAATCCAATGAGAAAATAAAGACATGAATGATATCACTAAAGAGAACATACAAATAAACACATAAAAAGATGTTTGACATGATTAGTCAAGTTTATATTAAAATCACAACCTACAGATTGGCTAATGTAAAAAATTCATCAGTATCCCCACAATGATTTTCTCCCAATAAGTGATATCATCACTGTTATAATAACAATTAATATGGATTAAAATGCCACACAACAGATCTGGTATAAAAGAGGTTATTGTGGGAAAGGGGGACAGGGGAAAGAGACAAGGGGGTACCTGTGACAGAGAGAGAAAGAGAGACAGTGAGAGTGAAGTAAATGAAGAGAGAGAGTAAGAGGCTGATGGGGTCCTTCTTATCTAGCACACACCTGGTGTGCACCTGACGGTGACAGGTGGTAACGTCAGAGGCTGCTAGGCCCCTGAAAGGCAGGCTAGTGGAAATGCCTGTATGCTAACATTCCTCCCTTTTTGTTTAATTAAAAAATGACACACTTAGGAAGGGGTAATGAGATGGGAATGAGGACATTGTATTCAAAAAGTCTCATCCCTGGGGCTGGAGAGATGGCTCAGACATTAGCAGCACTAGCTGTTCTTCCAAAGGTCTTGATTTCAGTTCCCAGCAACCATATGGTGTATCACAACCATCTATCTACAATGAGATCTGGTGCCCTCTTCTGTCATGCAGGCATACATGCAGACAGAACATTATATATATATAATAAATGATAAATAATAAATATTTTTACGGATGGAGAGACGGCTCAGAGGTTAAGAGCACTGGCTGTACATCCAAAGGTCCTGAGTTCATTTACCAGTAAACACACGGTGGCTCACAACCATCTATAATGAGATCTGGTGCCCTCTTCTGGCATGCAGGTGTACATGCAGGTAGAACACTGTGTATATATAATAAATAAATAAAATATATAATTTTAATGGCTGATTCCTGATGACTTGAAGCTGACAACATCTTTGGGGATCTTAAAAGAATAGGGATGGCTGGCCAAGTCCTGGGAGAGCTGCTTGTTTTTGCTGTCTGAGATCTATGAGAACATCTGTGGCCAGGAAGGAAAATGCAGGTCCAGCTGAGGCAACCGGGGAGGTTAGACTGGAGCACCTGTGGATAGCTGCTTGGGCACTGTCTTGGATGTAGGACACACCCGTACTTGACAGGATATTGGAACATATATGTGGGGTGAAGGCAAAGTTAAGTAGGTTAGGAAGAAATTCTTTTTTAGGTGTACATTTCAAACTTTGGGACTCATGGTTTTGATAGTTGGGGAAGGGAGTCCCAAATCTAGGGAAAAGGGGAGGAATCCTACCATCTGAAACAGGCAATAGGTGAAAAACTTAGGCTGTACATTGGCAGTATTTACCTGGAGTCCATCTGACTTGAGAGGTGGATGCAGGTGATTTCCTGTAGAGTCCTTACAAGAGTCCTTTTTAAGTTTACAAGGAAACTAAGTTTTAAACAAGTTAGCATCACCATTGTTTGTAATCTACAGTGAAATACACACTGTAGAAAAAGGCAGGAGACATACATCTTTGTGTCATAGCATAGCAGAGGCTTGGGAAATGATTTGGGGTTGACACAGCATGAACAGTCTTTGAGGTATGCTCAAGGAAAGCAGAAGCCTTCCGTGAAGTAGAAGGGGGGAAAAAAAGCTCACTTCATCTTGATTTTCAGTATGTCTACACATCATGAAAGAGGGGTTTCTTCCCTCTATCCAGAAAAGAGGATGTATATAAATCTAGCACAATAAGATACATTCTGAGAAACTTATAAGAGAAATAAGTCTATGCTTAAATACAAACCAAAGGAAACTTCAAATCTTGAGCTCAGAACCATGATAGTGGATCATATAGTGTGCATGAACTAGGAGAAACCATTCCCATTTTATGGTCTAAATTTCTAACATGAAGGCCTCCTTAGCACAATGAAATGGCTTCTTAGCATTTTTAAGTTTTGTAATGGATTCTTGTGCAGTACTAGGAACCTAAATGGAGGACATAAATGTTTGCATTGTGTAAGCTGTGATATCTCAATCTTTATCTTTCATAAATCGATGATATAGATACAAAATCATCTTTTTGTATCTGCATGGAATTGATTCCAGAACCTACTCACATCCTCTTGCATATTTTAAACAATCTCTGGGTAACTTGCAATACTTAATACAATATAAATGTCATGTAAATAGTTATTATACTATACTTTTAAAAAATAATGACAAGAAAACAAGGTCTATACATGGTCAGTAAGGATATAATATTTTCTAAATTATTTTTTTAGTCTTCAGATATGGAATCAATACATAATGAAGGCCAACTCTATACATCAAACTCAATGTTTAAACCTGTAGTTTTTTAACAGATGAGTCAAATTCCACCTTTCTTTTTTTCTCACATTCTCTTTATTCTCAGTTGCTTGCTATTATCCAGATAATAAAAACAAACCCCACAAAACTGGATCCCACCTGTTCCTTCTGCCCCCGGCCTACCTCTTGGTCTTGGGAATGGGTTTAGAGTGGGAGGCAGGGGGTGGTCAATGCCACTGGGAGGAAATGAAAATTGGTTCAGAGAAAGAGGTAACTCAAAAGAAAGAGAAATAAATTAAGCGCCCTCTCTCCCTCTTGCCAGAGTCAGATTCGATCCCCAGGGAGCAGCGAGTGAGTGCAGATTCTGATGTCTGCCTATCCAGAATCTGGTTAGATGGTGCCAGAAGACCTCTACCTGGGTGACAGCAGGGAGCAGAAATTGTCATCTGGAGTATGCTCAGCCCCTGGCACCGGCAGGAATGAGGCCTCTGAGTTACAAGAGCCAGCCCCATTGAGGGTGACCCCATAGAGGATACAGTGCTGAGGACGGTCCCCAGGTGAGCCAGTGAGAAGTGCTCAGGTTCAGCCTCCAGCTACAGAGCAAGGAGTCCTCACTAGCAGGTATGTGTGAACTTGGGGGTGGGTGATGGATTGATTGTTCCACAGAACAGATGATTCCATTGTCCAGTGTGGGGTGAAGCGGGAGAGAAGGCCACAGAAACCACGAGGGAAGGGATAGGATGGAATACCTCCCACCCTTGTATCAGATGAGCCACTTGAGATGAGGGGAGGTAAGTGTCCCAACAAGACAAGATGGCTTGTGGGGCTTGGAGTAGAGACTGCACCTACGCAGGAGAGTTCGTGGTGGGGCAGGGAAAGGGTATGGGGCGATGCTGTACCACATTCACTTCAGAAGATTCCAAAGGGAAAGTAGAAAGTGGGGACCCAGGAAGAAGGTCTAGCCCTGCTTCAGGCCCTGGGTTGGAAATGTGGAGGACGATGAGAAGGATTCTAGGAGAGCTCAGAGCCAGGCCTCGGCCACGCCCCAGGCTTCTTCAGACAGTGATCTCCACTCGGGCGATCTGTGAAGATCTCCCAGAAAACAGTTAGCATAGAGTGCCAGACTCTGCCAGAACTGGATGTCATCTGGTTGTCAGCCCATCTGTGGGCACTGGGGGCTGCACCCACACCTGACATCTTCCTGAGATGAAATGGCTTTCCTTTTTGCAGTAGAAGTTTTAATAGGAGGCCATGACTGTGGGGCTAATGGGGACCTGAGCTTGTACTGCGAGGTGGAAGGCAGTTTGAAGGGCAGCATGGAGGCATTGTGGTTTCTTGTTCCCTCATGAAAAACCCAGACTCTCACATCCTGGGTGAGCAGGGTCTGGGCCACCTCAGACGTGATACTAATGGTAACTTCCTTGAGTTTCCAGTCAATTAAGATGACTCCTGCCAGCCAGCAGGCCAGCCCAGCAGAGCCAGTCCATAATAACTCATGACTGGCGATGGGCACACAGGAATCAGGCAGCACCACCATCATCCCAAATAGGTTGAGGGAGTCCTGATGGTTAGAGGCCACAATGTAGGGCTGTGTAGGAGAGAAGTGATGAGCCCTCACACCCCCACTTGCAGCCCATACAGGTATTTGATGTGGAGCAACAGCAGACTCAAGATCTTCATACTCTCCACATTGCATTCATGTTCTCACACAGCACACACAGGGATTGCGAGTATAGCCAGGAAAAGGATCCAGACGTTGTAGAAGGCTGCAGAACCACAGGGTGGACAGCAAGATGAGCAGCAGCAACACCCAGGTGCGGGGCCACAGCTCCGTTTTGGTCACCTCAATGGGGAGGAGGGCCTGGGGGACAGGCCCCCTCCCCAGCCAGCAGCGGTGGCGGCTGGCTGTAGCCCTGTCTCAGTGCCAAGGGAGCGACAGGATTTGGGGATATCCTAGCCCTAGCCCGTGGAGCGGTGGTGGGAGTGTGGGAAGCGGGACCCATATCGATAGGAATGGTGGGGGCCATATCCCCAGTACCTTCACTCCCTCCCTGACAACTCTCTGAGAGCCAGGGCTACTCCAAATTCCACCTTTCTAATAAACTTTGTTTTTGGTTAAGAGACCAAGTACTAGGGAGATGACTCAGTGGGTGACAGTGTTTGCTTTGAAAATTGAGAACGTGAGTATGCTCAACACCCTTGTTAAAAAAAAAAAAAGCCAGGCATGGCAGTGCATGTGTAGAACCCCAGCATTTGTGGGATGGCACAGAGACAGATGACTTCTGAGAGATTTCTGGCTAGCCAGCTAAGCTGAAATGGGACACTTCTGGTTCAATGAGAGATCCTATCTCAAGGCCTTAAGACAGAGAATTATAGAGGAAGACATCTGATGTCTTGTTCTGGTTTCTTCATGCACACACATGAGTGAATGCATCCTTGCGTATACCACACACAAAAGAGTATAATGGAGCTTGAAATCTGAAACACAACAGGTAGCAGCAGAAAAAAATCTCATGTACTGGAGACAGAATCAGCAGTTGAAGAAAGGTGTTTATTGAGTGTGAGGAAATACATGCACCAGAGGTACAGAGAACATAGAGAAAAAGACCTGCAAACCAGGGGAGAGGGAGAGATTGGAAAACTGAAAAATCCAGTCTCTTCTCCAGGGCTTTTAAATCTCTGAAAAATTTTCCTTGCGTAATTTAGAGTTGGTTTGGGGGAAAAAAAATAGGATGGTTGATTGGCTGCAACTGTCATGTGCCATGTCCTGATCTGGCCTTAAATCTGTTGACCAGTGCATCAGAAGGGAGCGCTGCTGGTGGGGGACAAAAACTTACAATACCTTTGTTTTAAGCTGTCAGGCTTTTGTCTCCAGCCAGGAAGGGGAGGAACAAGAAGATGGCCACCTTGGAAATTCACCATTACCTAGCCATAACCCTTTCCTTATTAATGTGCCTACCGGGGAGTCTAACTCCCAGTCTTTGACAACCATAACCATAACACCATTTTTTTTAGTCTTTTTTTCTTTTTTTTAAATTATTATTATTATTTACACTTTATTCACTTTGTATCCTCCCATAAGCCCCTCCCTCCTCCCCTCCCAATCCTACTTTCCTTCCCCCTTCTTCATGCATGCTCCTCCCCAATCCACTGATAGGGGAGGTCCTCCTCTCCTTCCTTCTGATCACATCCGGAGTGGCTGCATTGTCATCTTCTGTGGCCTGGTAAGGCTGTTCCCCCCTCAGGGGGAGGTGATCAAAGAGCAGGCCAATCAGATTATGTCAGAGGCAGTCCCTCTTCAAATTACTATGTAACCCACTTAAACACTAAACTGCCATGGATTACATCTGCGCAGGGGTTCTGGGTTATCTCCATGCCTGGTACTTGGTTGGAGTATGGGTCTCTGGGAAGACCCCTGTGTTCAAATCTTCTAGTTCTATTGCTCTCCTTGTGGGGCTCCTATCCTCTCCATAACCTACTATTTCCCACTTCTTACATAAGATTCCATGCATTCTGCCCAACAGTTGGCCATAAGTCTCAGCATCTGCTTTGATAGTCTGCAGGGCAGAGCCTTTAATAGGCCCTCTGTGGCAGGTTCCTAGGTTGTTTCCTGTTTTCTTCTTCTCATGTCCATCCTCATTGCCTTTCGGGGTGGGGATTGAGCGTTTTAGTCAGAGTCCTCTCTCTTGATTAGTTTCTTTAGATGGACAGATTATAGGTTTATCCTATAAGTCTATATGAGTGAGTATATACCATGTGTGTCTTTCTGCTTCTGGGACAGCTCACTCAGGATGATCCTTTACAGGTCCCACCATTTACCTGCAAATTGCATGATTTCCTTATTTTTCATTGCAGAGTAATACTCCATTGTGTAGATATACCACAATTTCTGCATCCACTCTTCAGTTGAGGGGCATCTGGGCTGTTTCCAGCTTCTGGCTATTACAAATAAGGCTGATACAAACATGGTTGAGAAAATGTCCTTATTGTGTATTTGAGCCTCTTTTGGATATATGCCTAGGAGGTATGGCTGGATCTTGAGGAAGCACTATTCCTAGTTGTCTGAGAAAGCGCCAAATTGATTTCCAGAGTGGTTGTACAAGTTTACATTCCCACCAGCAGTGGAGGAGGGTTCTCCTTTCTCCACAACCTCTCCAGCATGTGTTGTCACTTGAGTTTTTCATCTTGGCCATTCTGATGGCTGTAAGGTGAAATCTCAGGGTTGTTTTGATTTGCATTTCCCTAATGGCTAATGAGGTTGAGCATTTCTTCAAGTGTTTCTCTGCCATTCCATATTCCTCTACAAAGAATTCTCTGTTTAGCTCTGTCCCCCATTTTTTAATTGGATTACTTGGTTTGCTGCTTTTCAGCTTCTTTAGTTCTTTATATATGCTGGATATTAGCCCTCTGTCAGATAAAGGGTTAATGAAGATTCTTTCCCAATCCATAGGCAGTTGTTTTGTTTTGCTGATAGTGTCCTTTGCTTTACAGAAGCTTTTCAGTTTCATGAAGTCCCATTTATTGATTGTTGCTCTTAGAGCCTGTGCTGTTGGTGTTCTGTTCAGGAAGTTTTCTCCTGTGCTAATAAGTTCTAGGGTATTCCCCACTTTTTTTTCTAGCCGATTTAATGTGTCTGGTTTTATGTTGAGGTCTTTGATCCACTTGGACTTCAGTTTTGTGCAGGGTGAAAGTATGGATTTATTTTCATTTTTCTACATGTAGACATCCAGTTGGACCAGCACCATTTGTTGAAGATCACAACACCATTTTTAAAACATTTCTATAATAAACCTTAAGCACATGCCTTTGAAAGCAGAGTCAGGCAGATTTCTGAGTTCAAAGCTAGCCTGATCTATAAACCAACATCTGAGATACTCAGGGCTACAAAGTGATACTCTATTAACAAGTGACTTATTTTAGACAGGGTTTCTCTCTGTGGCTCTGTCTGTCCTGGAATTTGCTCTATAGATCAGGCTGGCCTCAAACTCACAAAGACCTGCCTGCCTCTGCCTTCTGAGTGCTGGGATTAAAGATGTGTGCCACCATGCCTTAAACCCCAGAAATTCAGTCTTCCACAGCACTGAAGAGGAGAAATTGAGAGGCCAAAGAATTAAAAATTAGTTTTTTGAATTATTGAATTAAAGTTTAAAGCACAAGCCTGAACAAAGGCCAGACAGGTGGAGACATGTCCAGTCACCTGTGGGGAGGAGCCAGCCTTACTGCATTCTTTTCCTGCCCACTAGTTGCTAGGAAACCGGCCCAGATCACCCCTCTCCCCTAGGACAGCCAAACAAGGGAAGCCAGACAGTTAATGGTTTTGGGGGCCTTCCTATAGCCAATCAGTTCAAAATGCAACATCCCCTTTAGTGTTTCAACCAAAAGACGATTGCCAGGCAGGAATTCCCCTGGTTTGGGGTGCTGGGAGGGACCGGACTCTTTAAATCAACCACCTAACCTGAGCACAAGGCTCTTGACTCTCAACCAATGAGGCAGTAAGGGTGTGAGCCCAAACTATAGCTTGTAATAAAAAGATCCTCATGTGTTTTGTGACAGATTCAACTCCTGGTGGTCTTTTGGGGTCTTGTGATCTAGACACAACAAAGTCTGAAAGTACTCAATCTTTGCCTATTTTTCAAGCCTAAGGCTAAACTTTGGTTATGTTGGGCAAACACTCCACTGTCAATCGAACGTTATTACCAACCCTTAAAAATTATTATTATTTTTTTTTCAAGACAGGGCTTCTTTGTGGAGCTTTGGCTGTTCTTGAACTGACTCTGTAAACTAGGCTGGCCTTGAACTCACAAAGCTCTGCCTTCTCTGTATCTCGAGTGCTGGGATTAAAGGTGTGCACTACCTACCACAACCCGGCCCTTAAAAAGTATTTTTAACACAGGCTGGACCTGAGTTTAGTGGCACTTTCAGGCTGCTATGTTAAAACAATGTGTTTAGGGAAAGTAGAAATAGGTGAGTCTGCAGGAGGCCACTGGAGAAATAGAGACATTATAATGATGGTGAGAGAAGTAAAGGTGAAGAAAACCCATTAGGTTCAGGAATTCTCTGAAAGCAAAAATCTTTCCTAAAAGATTTGAGCATAGATATAGGACAAAGATGAAGCCAGTGAACAATGGCAAATAAGTACTTCAGATTTACTCAGCCAAATATTTACTACTGGAGCATTTATAATATAATAGTTAATTTAAGGATCTTATCTGTGAGTAGTCAATTCTGATCATTACCATTATTACCAAAATAAATTCGAGACAAACAACTGGGTTTGAAAATCCCAATTTAAGTGAAATGAAAAAAAATCTGATCTTGGCAGAATAGGAATACTTTTTTTTTTTTTTTTTTTTTTTTTTTTTGTCATCAGCAACTAACTGGAAAACTATTGGCAAACAATCCCGTCTACAATGAAGTATTAGATAACTAATAATCTATGAAATTCACTAGAGTTAGGTGATGTATCAAGAAGCCAAAAGAATCTACAGAGGTAGAACAGGAAATAGGGTGGAGGAGGATATTCCAGAGATTTAACCTGAAAGGCAGTAGCTGGGATTAACAGCCAGAAGAACCTACCAGACAAAATTCAGGGCTCAGTCCTGGAGCTGTTACTTCCTGGCTGTTACATATTGCAGCCACTAGAGCTGCACTTGATATCCCGTGGAATTCGAACTGAGGTGTACTGGTTAAAAGTGTGAAACACACTGGAAAAACTTCATGCAAAAAAGTAAAATATTACATGTTGCGTCATATTGTTTGAATGTTAAAATAACATTCCAGATGTGCAGGGTTGTGTAAAAGTAACTACTGGAATCACTTTCATCCATTTTATTTTGAGTAGCTACTAGAAAATTTTAAAGTCTACCCGAGGCTCGCACTCAATTCCTATTGGCCAAACAGCCACACCTTGCTAGGGGTTCAAGGACTTAACAGCTTTCACTTTCACAGTCTTTGTACCTTAATGTCTTTTTCAATTGAAACTGACATGACAACAAACAGAAAATGTCGATGTGAGTGAACATTAGCTACTATTTATAGAGCGTTAAGTAGGATGTCCAAGCTGAACCCGAAGACTGAAATCAAGAGGCGGGCACAGCAGAGGCCACGCCCACCCAAGCAGATTGCGCCTGCGGTTGCCACTCTAAGGTTCCATCCCGCGCTAGGAACTAGCGGGTGGGGGTGGAGGGTGTGGGGGGGGTTATGTTGCTAAGCGCATGCGTATATGCTCCTAAGTGGCCGAATCAGCCAATGGGGTTGAGTAGACAGCCCGCGCGTTCCTCGAGACTCCTCCCTTCCACAACCCCCCTCCCAGGCGTCCTCTCAGCTACTTCCTTTTTCTTGTCTGAGGTAGCACCGGTGGGTGGGTCCTAGAGGCAGGGCCCGACTGGTCTCAGTAGGAGTCTGCAGTTCTTAGCTTGTGGCCGTTTGGGCTGGACGCACGCGGTGCAGTGCAGGATGGCGGATGCAGAAGGTAAGGGGTTTAGGTGGCCATGCCTTGAGACCTGCGTGGCTTCCCACCCAGCTGGGAGTTAGTGGTAGTGAGGTTGCGTCGTGACCCGCGCGATTCTGCGCCTTCCTGCCCGCAGTTTGGCTCTCGGCTCTGGCTCTACTGGCGGACGCACAAGTTACAGAACCAACTCTCCACTGAACAGGCTTCATTAGATACAGGCCTTGCGCAAAAGACTCCACCCGGGTCCCCTTCTAAAACTGTGGTGGCGACTCGTGATAAAGAAGACGGGTAGCATTTCTGCCACCACTAGAGAGGACATACTGAAATGAGGGTAGAAAGGTGCAGGCAGAGGAAGGGTGGGGAAGGAAAAGGCGAGAGGAGTTGGGAGCGAGTGTAACGCGGACTTGGAAAAAAATTTTAACAGACCACAAGCCCTTATGGACAGTGCAGTGGTCGTTTGTGGAACTTTCCAGCCTGTGGACAAGCGCTTCCCCAAGTATATTTGGCCTTGCCGCAGCCACGTGGAGAACCTGAGAGGGAAGCAAACACGTGCTAGAGTCATTTACCAGCCAAGCCATCCTAGTATTTGGCCTCACAACCATAAGTTTTCTCCAGTAATTACAAACTTAGAAATACTTTGTTTTGTCTGTCCTGATTTTAGACTTAATTTTAAACTTTGAGTTTAGTTTTCAAAGAAATCTCCAAATCTTGAGTTTGTTTCTTGTAGTAATTACTTACCCAAAGAAGCATAAGAAGAAAAAAGATCGGAAGCCATTACAAGAAGAAGATGTAGCTGTGAGTAGGAATATTTTATTTTGCTTTGACCGAGACAAAAATGCTTTAAAATATTCCCAAACGATATGCTGGCACTTACTGGTCATTATACAGACCCAGCAAAAACCTGAAATAACAACTCCCAAGAGAAATTTACTGTCATGCATGGCATACTAAATGGTAAAACATTCGCCCTGAATTTCTTTCCCCTATTCCACCAACAGACCCATGGTTTTGTTAAGATATTTAGACTCCCTAAATTTGAATAAGCTTTTTCAATTCTATTTTAGAGGTCCCAGTGACCTCGGTTTCGGGAAATCACATCCTTTGTTTGTTTAAAAGGCATGTATTTCCAAAATTAAAAGGGAAGATAATATATTTCTGCTCTATTGAAGGAAATACAACATGCTGAAGAATTTCTTATTAAACCAGAATCCAAAGTGGCTCAATTGGATACTTCTCAGTGGCCCTTGTTACTAAAGGTATGTGCTCTGTGAATCAGATGAATGCTTGAATTTCATAATTAAACAGCTAATGAATGCTTACTGCCGGGCTGTGGCATGATGGTGCATGCCTTTAATTCCAGTGGTTACGTAGAGAGACCCTGTCTTCCAAAAAAGAAATAAAAAATAAAAGTAAAGGATGCTTACTGCCAGCATGTTTTACATTTAGAAAACTTCCAAAATAATGTTGCATTAAGACAGTTTTTCAATGTATCTGAGATGAAGGACTCAGTTATTTTTTAAATTTGTAATTTGTCCAACGTTCTGTAATACAGCATGTCACCAAAATGTTAATTGCTATCAGTTTTTAGCCAGTTGCACTTCTGAAATCAACTCCTGTAGACTTTCAATACCTAGGAGTTTTGAAGCTAGATAGATGCCTTTGAATCAGGATTGTATGTGGCCTTAAGCTAGTCATTTAACCTCACTGAATCTATTAGTTGCTCATATTTTCTCATTATAAGTGCTCGGAGTTAGTCTATGAAGCATGCCTTACAGTTGCATGTCATAGAAATTATAGGTTATTTAGGGGTTTAAATGGTGGTTTCAATAATGGGTTGAACCAAAATTTACAATTTTCATAAAGTGGATACCAGCTATAGAGTTGAGACCTCTTAACAAAGAGGCATTTTTAATATAAATTCTTATTTAATTTATTACGGAGTATAGGTGGGATGGGGGTGCACGCTCCACATAACATGCATGTGGAAGTCAAAGCATAACATGTAAAAGTCTATTCTCAACTACAGTGTGAATTCCTGAGGTTGAACTTGGATTGTCAGGCTTGGCAGCAGGTACCCTACCTGCTGAACCATTTCACTGAACCGACCACGAATTTTAATAAACCATATGTTTATGTTGGTAAAATTGTGAGGTTTGTTTATATCATTCAACCAAGTTGATTTTCTGCTTGATTATAATTCACTGTCATTTCTTATGTTGGCCCTGGAAAAATAGCTAGCACACAAGGTAGACATGGTCTCCACTGTGATAAATCTTAACTAGAGATGGGAGAGACAATTAAAAAAATCTGTTTGTAGTGGCCATAATGAAACTAAACTGATGATGAAAGATGGGCTTCAGTTGGTGAATTCTAACTGGTGGCTAAGCCTTAGGCAGGAGGCTGAAAGGGGACAGACAAATGAAGAGCAGAGGTAGAGAGGTATCTGGAGCAGAACCAAGCTGGCCATGCTGAAGAAAGTTGCCAGCCGTCTTCAGTTTGTGTGATCTGAGAAAGTCAAAGCTGTTTTGTTCTTTATAGTACCCTCAACAAGTCTCTTTAGAACAGTGATTATACATACTCAGATCTGTTCTTTTCTCACTAGTATTGGGAATTTCCCCAGTATATAAGAAGGCTTAGTAGTGTGTTACACCAATGATAGTGTTAATAATGGAAACAAAACTATACATTTATGGGCTTGAAGGGCTACCATGGTGGTGCTACATTTGTTTCTTTGTTTTTTCTTTTCTTTCTTTTCTTTCTTTTTTTTTTTTTTGAGACAGGGTTTCTCTGTGTAGTCCTGGCTGTCCTGGACTCTTTGTAGACCAGGCTGGCCTCGATCTCACAGAGAACTGCCTGCCTCTCTTTCTGCCTCCTCGAGTGCTGGGATTATAGGTGTGCATCACCTTCTCAGCTCTTGGTAGTATTACTTACTAACTCTTGTTTTATTTCTGTTGATGTGTTATTAAGCTTATGTTATGTGATGTGATATTATTGCTTTCTAGAATTTTGATAAGCTAAATGTAAGGACAACACACTATACACCTATTCCTTGTGGTTCAAATCCTCTGAAGAGGGAGATTGGGGATTATATCAGGTAAGCATGATGAAAAAGCTGTGTCCAAACTTAAGTTCTTTTGAAACTGATGCTTTCACATTAGTTATTCAAGGAAGTATTTGCAACTTAGAAAAGCTTTACCCTGAATATATAGCTGATATATGTAATTTGCTTTTCAACTTTTCATGCTGTCTTTGAGACTACAAGGACAGGTGGTACAATTACTTCTTTTTTTATTCTAGGACAGGTTTCATTAATCTTGACAAACCCTCTAACCCCTCTTCCCATGAAGTGGTAGCCTGGATCAGACGAATACTTCGGGTAGAGAAGACAGGCCATAGTGGCACACTGGATCCCAAAGTGACTGGTTGTTTAATTGTGTGCATTGAACGAGCCACTCGTTTGGTGAAATCACAACAGAGTGCAGGTATGTAGAAGAGACTATAGAGGGATGTGGGAAAACTGCTTGTTTCATTAATACATTTTGGCTCTTGGAAACTGATTCTTTAGAAAATAAAACCTTAAAGCAGGAGTATGAGTTGGTTTCTCTGGAGGGCTTTTGAACTTTTTGAACTGTTCTCTGCCAAGATCAGGAGGTTTCTTTTTTAAGAGTTCCAGACAATAAACCTGTGTATATTGAATCAACTAGTCTGTTCTTAGTGCTGTAGCATGTCCAGTTCTGCTTGCTGTTGCTGCTTTTTGTTGTTTGTCTCTGTACAGCCCTGGCTGTCTGAGAACTCTAGACCAGGCTGGCCCCCAAGATCCACCTGCTTCTGCCTCCCAAGTTCTGGAATTAAAAGTATGTATCACCCTTGCCTGGCATGCTTGCTGCTTCTTAACTCTGGTCATGCTTCTGTCTCAAGTGTCTTTCCCTCATTTTCATCTAAGAAACTTCTGCTTAAAGTACAAGGTCTTTTCCAGTCAGACTCTACAGTAGGTATTCCATCTGTCTCTGCCATCACATCGGGCATTAAAGTAAGTGTGTGTGTTCCTTTTCCTTCCTTTCTTGTTAAGACAAGATTTTGCTATGTAGCTCATGCTGCTCTGGAAATCTCAATCTTCCCATCTCAGCAACGAAAATGCTAGGTATGGGTTATTGCCATGTGCTGTATCTGACACAAGAAAAAATATCTTTATTTTTTTTCTCTGTCTACAACATGAAGTCTGTCAGTACAGATTGTACTGGAACATAATGTTGGATTCCCTGCTGTTTCTGCCATGTAAAATGGCAATGATAGAACATTTGTAAAACAGAAAATTAAGTGGCCACACCTGACTACTCTTTTGTCATTTTTCAGGCAAAGAGTATGTGGGAATTGTCCGGCTGCACAATGCTATTGAAGGGGGTACTCAGCTTTCTAGGGTAAGTCTGTATAGGGAGGGTACCTTTGATAAGTTGGGTGCCTGAACTCCTGGAACTTTTCCTGGCTAGTACCTCTTGTGCCCTTTGAATGGGTTGCTCTAGTTTCATGGATGGAGAACAACTGGTAATGTTTACCCAACCGTGTCTTTCTGAGAGGGAAGTTCTGATTAGTGCTGAGCCATCCCTTGGTAGTTGAAAAAAGGGAACTGAACTAAAGGACATTTTGGCTCCTAAATTTTTTTAAAGAAAACTTTGTACTTGAATTAGGTCCTTAAACTCTTTTGTCTTATTTAAAAATGAGCCCACATAATGATGTGTGTGTGTGTGTGCTTTGTTCTTAGGCCCTGGAAACTCTGACAGGTGCCCTGTTTCAGCGACCCCCACTGATTGCTGCAGTAAAGAGGCAGCTTCGAGTAAGGACTATCTACGAGAGCAAAATGATAGAATATGATCCTGAAAGAAGATTAGGTGGGTCATTAGGCCTATATCAAGCTGAATTGCTTTAGACTCACAAGCAATTGCATTCTCAAGGATTCTATTATTAGGAACAGAAACTTTGAGTATGTTGTACAGTTGTACATGCTCCAGTTATTAACTCTTACCTTTTTTGTTAGTTTAGGTAGGGTCTCTCCATTACATATCTGTTCTGCAAGTTCCTGTGTATGTAATTCAGGCTGGCCTTGAACTCATAGAGATCCACCAGTTTCTGCCTCCTGAGATTAAAGTTGGATACCACTATGCCTAGGATTTTCTGTAATCTTGATGGTTCAGTTAGAGGGGTAAAAATCATGTAAAAATCTTGAGTAAAAATCATTTACTCAAGAATGTGTGTGTGTGTTCATGTTTATCTTAGGAATCTTTTGGGTGAGCTGTGAAGCTGGCACCTACATTCGGACACTATGTGTACATCTTGGCTTGTTACTGGGAGTTGGTGGTCAGATGCAGGAACTTCGGAGGGTGCGTTCTGGAGTCATGAGTGAAAAGGTATGTAAATAGGAGACTAGAGGTTTTTTTATGTTTGTTTCAAAGACAGGATTTCTCTGTATGGCCTTATCTGTCCTAGAACTTGCTCTGTATGTAGACCAGGCTGGCCTAAACTCACAGAAGATCCACCTGCCTCTTCCTTCTGAGTGCTGAGATTAAAGATGTACTCAGGACTGGAGGGCTTTTGAACTAACTCATATTCTATGTCCTTGATAGAACTTTGTCTGCTTTACATCTTCTTAGGAAAGACTCCAAAGTGTTGAGTTCAGTTCAGGGAAGCTTCCTTGTTCTGTTAATTAAACTTTGGGACATTGAAATTGGCTAAAGGAAATGACTGAGTAGAGAGTATTACTCTATTCATACACTTCCTAGTCTACATCAATCTTGTCTAGAGCTAGAGGGTGTGACTCAGTGTTAGAGCACTTACCAAGCATTTGCAAACACCTGGGTTCCATTCCAAGCAGTACCAAAATATGGAGTGTCTGTTTGGTTCTAATATGTCAACATGTAACTTAAAGGAGATTCTAAAGACTCACAATATGAGCCTGGACTAGAAGACAATGTAAAGTTACATTCAACTGTAAAAAGTTTGGGTATACAATATGAAGACATAGAATTTAATATCTGACTGCTTTTCAGGACCACATGGTGACAATGCATGATGTACTCGATGCTCAGTGGCTATATGATAACCATAAGGATGAGAGTTATTTGCGGCGTGTTGTTTACCCTTTGGAAAAGCTGTTGACATCTCATAAACGTCTGGTTATGAAAGATAGTGCAGTAAGTTACGGGTTAAGAATCCATGTTTGCACAGAATGTGCTACCAAAGATGAAATGCATTGCGAAATCATATTTATCATATTTTTACTTTCCCTGTGGTTAGTCCCCTTCCCCATTGTATAGGTTCCATTAATAATGGAAACAATTACTGATAGATTGTTAAATTAAGTTAAAACCATGTATGTCACTTTTAATTTTAATGCTAGGTCTATCTACTTGTATTTTAAAATAAGGTAACTTTAGTTTATGAGTCTTTCCCAAACAAATTTGTTCAAGTATCAGTGATATCTAACATTTGACTTCCTTTAATTTGTGTTCTGCCTATGCCTAAAATAGTCTTGGTTCATTTAAGCTACTATAAATGATTGTTTCAATGGGTAAAGGTTGGGACTGTAGAATTTCAGAGGTATGTTATTTACTCTATAGGGATTTCAATGAAATGCTTTCTTTTGTTAATGTACATTGAAGTACATTATCAGTTGAGACAATATAATCGAGACTTCACTGACCTGATCATCAGCTCTCATCCCATTTTTACTGTATTACCTTATAATCAGAAATAATCCCAATAATGTAAGTATATATTATGTGGTCATAAGATGTGTGAAAGACAAATTTTGTACGTGTAACAGTTTGGTTAGATATTTATGTACATTTGAATAAAAATATGTGTAAGTCTTCTGAAAACTTTCATATGTTGTAATTCATAATAAAGTAAAAAAAATTGAAGAAGTATACTAAGGTCTGAACACTAAGGGCAACCAAGAAAGCTTAAGCACATCATCATGTAAATGAGATGTGCCTTTTTTGTGCTGCAGTCAGACTGCTGACTTCTGGGTGAATTTTAAGAGAGGTTGGAATATGGTCATTAAGAGATCTTGTTGAGAACAATGAGATGATATAAGGTATAAACATGCTTTGGGGGTCACTTAACTAGAAAAGTGTCCTTATATTTACAGCTAATAAATTCTGTATAGAAATGTAGATGTGATTTAACACACCTGGTTTTGGGTGTCTCTTTTTTGCGTCATTTGTATTACGTACACTATTTTTTCCTGACAAAGATTCAAGAGCATTTTGAAGGCAGATAAACTTTGAGGCAGGTTTTCAGTTTTTTAAAAATTACATTTTTATTTATATGTATGTGCACACACATGTGGAGGTTGGTCAAGGAGAACTCTCCACCATGTGGGTTTCAGTGATCAAACTCAGGTAGTCAGACATCAGGGCAAGTACCTTTAACTGCTGAGTTATTTCTCTGGACAGGATTTGTTTTGTTTTATGTGTATGAGTGTTTTGTTTTCATGTACGTCTATGCCACATGCATACCTGTTTCCTACAAAGATCAGGCTAGATAAGAGTTCATACGGTTGAGGGCTACTTGGGTGCTGGGAAAACAAGTCCTCTGCAAGAGTAACAAGTACTCTTACTTGTTGAACCATCTCTCCGGCCCCCAGGTTTAGGTATAGTCTAGATGACAATACTTATGGACATGATAAAAGTAAAGTTGATGATGAAGGAGGTGGGGATGCATTTTATTTATTTATGCTTATTATGGATGTGTTGTGATCCATGTATGTGTTGAGAACATGCATGCTGCAGTGTGTTTGGATCTCAGCATTATTTATGGAGTCACTTTCCTCTTTCCATCTTTTTAAATATGGGCCATCAGACTTGCTGAGCCGTCTTTAACGTTGTCTTTGGTTTTTTGAAGTATGTGTAAAGTTTTTAGAGCAATTGCTAGCACATGATATGTGTTTGTTATTGTTCTATGTCCCTTCATACTGCATTGTAGTCAGTGAGCTATCAGTGCTATTCCTATTTCTTACTCTCAGTCTACCTCCCCCTTACAGTCTTCCTCTGTTCCAGTATGAAAGTGGAACAGAGATAATGGATATGTAACATTTGGTCCTCACATGTGTCCATAGGTGAATGCAATCTGCTATGGGGCCAAGATCATGCTACCTGGAGTTCTCCGATATGAGGATAGCATTGAAGTCAACCAAGAGATTGTGGTCATTACCACCAAGGGGGAAGCTATCTGCATGGGTAAGGAGAAGAGTAGCCTCCATTATTTCTCAAATTTGAGCTCTGCGTTATCAAAGCTAGGTTCATTGTGGGCCAATCACATGTCAGGGTTCTTTGATTTTTATATAATCATGGTATCTCCTGGTGTTTGTACAGATAACGAAGGGACAGGTTAGTTAGGTATAAATTAAGAAGGAAGTCTACATTTATATGCTCATCAGTGACTGTTTTTTGTTTTGTTTTGTTTTGAGACCGTGATTCTCTGTGTAGCCCTGGTTGTCCTGGAACTCGCGTCACCTACCTCTGCCTCCTAATTGCTGGGATTAAAGGCCACTACTCACTAATGCCAGGTGGATCGGTGACTTAGTTTGTAAAATGTTTAGGTAGCGAATATTGGATTGATTATCCTTTACATCTTATAGTGCTCTGTGGCCTTCTCAATAAGTCTAAGCCATTCATTTAATAACTAATTTGCACTGGAAATAAGTCATGTCATCAGGATCCCTTGTCTCAGTTCTATGAGCAGATATCTGTGGAAAGTCCATTCTCATATATAGCAGAGATGCTTAAAACTTTAAATGTTCTGTAGGCCTGACCGTGGTTTATGCATCATTCCTGCATCAGAGGTGCATGTCTTGTTCTATGTTTCTTCAATTACTTTTATTGTTTTTTAATTTGGTAAATTTAACATTACTTCAGATGCTTCTTGTGGTGGAGAGAGAGAGAGAGCATGCAAAGGAAAGCCCAGGGTTCTAAAAAGGCATAAAACAGTAGAACTCATCTATTACCAAAACATTCTCTTTTTTTCTCTTTCTAATACCTACAGCTGTTGCATTGATGACTACAGCAGTGATTTCTACCTGTGACCATGGTATAGTAGCCAAGATAAAGAGGGTGATCATGGAAAGAGACACGTATCCTCGCAAGTGGGGTTTAGGTCCGAAGGTCAGTGACACTAGGTTGTAGCCCTTGCTGCATTATATTTGTGTTGACTTCAGAGATTCTCAGTCTAGTTGAAGGAAACAGTAGGGCATTACTTAAATAATAACACTGGGTTGGTGAACTATGACTATCAAGTATTTGGAGAGGTCTTTTGGTTCCTGGAGTATCCACAGTGAAAGTTTTGACCACATCATGGATTCAGGGACTTTTCATTTAAGCTATTGTGAAGAATAGGTTAGATATTGATGACAATAAGAGGAGAGGGAAGGATACAGGACAGTATTTTAAGGGGCATGAAACCCTGCTGAAAATACATAAGAAACTTTATGATGGGCTATGCAGACTAGGTCTAAGCCTTGGTGTGTAATCATAATGGCTACTTCCCGTGCTGAGAGTAGTTTAATGTTTGAAATGCTTCCAGGCCAGTCAGAAGAAGTTGATGATCAAGCAGGGCCTTCTGGACAAGCATGGCAAACCCACAGACAATACCCCTGCTACCTGGAAACAGGATTATATTGACTATAGGTAAATATGGGTTTGGGTAATTATTCAGTTGTCTTTTGTTTTCCAACTTTTCATTTCGATTCTTTGTGAGTTTTACATCATGTACCCCAGTCCCACTTGTCTCCCTGTCCCTTCCTATTCCACCCTCAGCCCTTACGACGCTTCACGTGCCCCAGCAATTCAAAAGCCTTGGATCTGAGCCTGGGTAGTACGGGTGGGGTCTTTGGGAGACTGGGCAACGTAGTACACTTAGCCGTTCGGCCAAGTGAGGGCAGGGGACTGCATAGCCAAGAGGAGGTGAAAGTTTTATCCGGGTAACTGCTAAACGCTAGGCCACAGGTAGGCCCTAGTGCTGCAGCTCGGTTTTCTTTCTTTGCTGGACTCCTTGTTACCTGGACCAGGTAGTTATTACTACTGTACAAGCCTGAGCTTATCTACTAGTCAGAGCATGGACTATGGACCATCACTATTATGCGAAAACAGCTGGTGAGTTCTTCTGTTCAGTATCAGTATTTCATGGAGGCTTTAGGGTTGCCCCATATAGTTGAATAACAAGGGACATGACTTGATTATGACAGTACCACTATGGGTAGCTCTTCTGTGAATTTAACCTCATATTACCTCTTTGTCTTTCAGCGATTCTGGCAAGAAAGCACCGGTTGCTAAAGAAGTACAAGCCCCTCAATTAGATGCTGACGCAGTAAAAGTCACAAAAGTGAGTGGTGTGATCTGTTTGAAATGTGTTTTAAGCTGAACTGTGGTAGTGTCTTTAATCCCAGTACTCAGGAGGCAGAGGCAGGGGCATCTCTGTGTTGAGGACAGCCAAGGCTATACAGAGAAACCCTGTTTCAAAACAAATAGAAAGACAAAGAAAAAAAAATGTGCTTCAAGAGATAATTCCAAGATAGACCAGTGTGTTTAATAAGGTAGTCCAGTCACATGTTCTGGCTAGTAAGGTAGGCTTATCCATGCTGTGGTCTACATACAAATATTGTCTCATACTTAATGCTTATTGGGTTCAGTGTTAACCTTGGATGGGGATGAGAGGTGGGGGTGGGGTGATGCATGGCCTTAATCCAGATGGGAGGCAGAGGTAGGGGGAATCTCTGAGTTCAGGACCAGCCTTGTTTACAAAGAGAATTCCAAGACAGCCAAGGCTTCTATGCAGAGAAACATTGTCTTGAGGTTGGGGCCACTGTCATTAGAGCCTCATATGTTATATCTGCAGTTAAAATCCTGAGTGATGGGTAATAAGCTGTGTGGGTAGAACTTGTGGATTTGTCAAATGTGAATTTTTGTTTTGCCTTTTTTATTTGAGCACCTAAGGGAGCACTAGCAGGTCTTAGAGTTGGTTCACTAAGACAGTTTCTCAGGGTCTTTTATACTCCAAGCTGTTTTAGCACATCCATAATGCATGACTCATGGCTTACTATACATTTATTTAGTAAGATGCCATCTTCAAATCGTTAATAAATCATCCACTATTCAAGTTTATAGGCACAAAACTTTTGGGTTTACTTGGATCCTTCTTGATAACTTCCCACATTTCTAACTTTTCATGAATTGTTATTTTTTTTATCTCAGAGGAGGCGGGAGAGTGAAAGTGATGAGATCACCCCAACAGTTCCTCAGATGAAGAAAAAAAAGAAGGATAAGAAGTCCAAAACTGTAGTAGAAAGTGGGGCCAAGGTTGGAGATGGGGTATGTGTAAACTATGTGTGCCTTTTTGCTGGCTTAGGCCTGGATAGTGATTCTGTAAAAATGGGGTTTCAGCCATTGCCTCTTATGGTGCTGCCCTGTGTTCTGGATTTGCCCTGCCCACCCCTTTGGACAGATTAAGTAGGGACACTCACAGTTTTAAAATGGATCATGGTTGAATTATGTTGCTGATGGGTAAAATTATATAAGTAGACCTTTAGGACTTCACTGAGAAGGTCACAGGCAAAATTTGTTTGATCCCAAATGTCCTAAGAGATTTTGAACAGACTGTACAATTTGCCAGATTTCTTTTGTCAAAAATGTTTTGTCGGGGGGTACTTTACACTTTCTTTCTTTCTTTTTTTTAGGACAGTGACAACATCAAAAAGAAGAAGGAAAAAAAGAAAGGAAAAGTGGTGCAAGAGCTGTCTGAATAGTAAAAGTCACTTCTTAAAGGATTCTGTCCATCTAGGAGGAGAAATGAAAGCATTATCAAGAAAATGTTGCTTAGGGAGTAGAACAGAGGTCCCAGAGGTAGAGAGTTCTGGTATACTTTAGCTGCCACTTGTGACCTCAGTGGGTAGCTGGTGGTGGCTATCTCATTCCTTCCTGTCCTGTTTTAAGGATATGACAGATGAAAGCAGATTCTTGCCACCAATCCCTCTGCTTGCTTTAGTGAGGATGCTGTACCTTTAGATATGGCACTGCCTAGTAGCCATCTGCAACTGTTTACTTATGGCCATTTTAAATAATGCCATGGATGGTTCTCTAATTTACTTGTTTTTTTTTAAATGGTTTTTAAAGATTAAATCTGCTAAATAAAATGGTATGAACATTATATGAGTAAAAGAATGTAATGGAACCACGTTCACTGGGGAAATCTCTCCAGTGTGCTATGTGCTCTATTCTGGTATCAAGTATGGATCCTGCTGCCCTGGGAGTACCTGGTATTGAGGCTACGACTCCATGAATTGTTGTGTACAACAGGATTTATGCAACTTTATCTGGCTACTTATGTTTGTGTGGAAGCCAAAGCATTCCTATGCCCTCCTGTTTTAATGTTTATTTTCAAAGAATAATGGAATTGTTCATTGCTGGGAGAATGTTAATTTGTAGCTTTTAAAAAGTATTCCTGTTAAGTTTACTAATTGATAATCTTGGACTGGCAGAGCAAAAGTGAAGAAAATATTTTATTAAAAATCTGGGGATCATTGGTAATCCTATTTGGAATTTGCTTTTTCTTTGGCTACTTTAAAATTTCTTAATTCTGTGTCTTACATTGGTATTGGGGCCTGTAAACTGCTCTCAGGGGGAACATTACTAATTAAGTGTTCTCTAGAACAGAGAGGAAAGGTAGATGTGTGTAGAATGTGCTGGGGGGTCAGATGGGTTTGGGAAGTTGTCAAGGTTGGAGGTATTCCTGGTAGAAAAGTGCCAGTTTTGGTATTGAGTACAGGATGAGCAGAGAGAAAGGTGGTGGGGGTGTTAACAAAGTTGAAGGATTTGTTCTTGTGGCATAGTAAAAGAGTCCAGGATTGCTTAAATGTGTGCCCAAACCGAAGAATACAGGCAGAAGTTATAACGGAAGTTTTGTGATACAATGTAGGTGAGTATAGATTGCCCTATCCCAGCTTCTGTAAGATGTGTTTTCATCTAGTCAGGTATGACTTAGCAGGAAGCCCACAGTGGCTTCTACCTAGAGAAGACAACTTTATGCTCTGTGAACACCAGCCTTTAGAGAAACCTGTAGTAGCAGTGACAGGTTTTCCAAGTACAGTGTTGTAAAGAACCTTGACTGTATGTTAATACCAATGAAGCATCTTGTGTTGATGCCATTGTCTGGAATTTAAGATAACACTTGGCTTTTTAGGAGATTGTGGTACAGGTGGAAATGGAGTTACAAGGGCACCAGCATCTTAACACAGCAGCGTTTTTTATTGCTTTGGAAGGTTTCCCTACATCAGAGGTTCTATTGCACAGCTGTTTGATTTTGGCATTGTAGAAAGTTTCAGAAGATACTTATTCCAGAGTAAAAAGACAAAAGATACTCTGTATAGTTGAAAGTAAAGATGCTCAGGCTTCAGAGGGGTCGTGACAGTTTCTTTTTCTGTGCAGTAGTTGCATTTGGATAGTACGTAGTGCTAATTTTCAGAGGTCATTTTGAAATCTATAATAGGAACATTAAACTTCAGCCCTTTAAGGAGCCTGAGTGAGAAGAATTGAATCCTACTGGCATACCTAGGACAGTTGCAGAGAGATAGAAGTTGAAGCAACTCTTTTGGCTTAAGCAAGGGGGATGGCATTTCAGATCTTTGGGGGGTTGTCGTCTGGAACAGGTTGGTCAATTTTGTAAGCTTAGTAAACCCAGGAGACAGGCACCCACTGTGGAGAACTGCAAGCCTGGTCGAAGGCTTCTTGCAATTTCTTAAGCGTTTCATCAACACTATTATTCACCAAAGAGAGGTCAAAGTAGTGAGCATATTGACTACGGATGGCCTCAGAGTCCTTCTGCAGCTGCTGCAGGGCTTCAGTCTGCAAAAAAGAAAGCCAAAGATGAAGCAGCAGCCCCAATGGAAGATTTTAAATGAGTATTGGTTACATTAACTGGCTCCGTATCTGTTTTTCCATGTTGGGGAAGCATCCCGTGGCCTGGTATTTACTAGGCAGGCCCTCACCTTAACTGAAGACAGTCATTGCTTCATGGATAACCAATTAGGAACACCACATACTACCTCAAGGGTTCTCAACCTTCCAATTGCTGTGACCTTTTAATAGTTATTCATTTTGTGACCCACAACCTTAAAATTTTCAGTGCTACTTCATAATTATATTTTTGTTACTGTTACGAATCATAACTGTTTTTGGGGATAGAGGGCTGCCAAGGGAACTGACCACTGAGAACCACTGTACTAAAGAATCCCAAACTAACCCTCACAGAGCCCTCTGAAAGAACAACAGATAGCTAGAAAGGCTTCTCCAATGATCAGTTAACTACATGAAAGCAAAAAGGAGTGGTGAATGCCACAGTCCGTGTGTTCCTGGTTATCACAATGAAGTACCCTAATACAAAATTTTCAGAAATGCATGAAGCAACTAACTCAATGAAAATGTGGTAAGGACATGGCCAGATTATTCACACACAAGCAATATGAATTTATGAGTGGAAGTCATTAATTTCCTTGATTGGCTTTCAACTCTAGGCCAGGCTGACCTCAATCTGTTTTGGTATTTTGCGACTGGGCTTGACCTCCTGATCCTTCTTTCACCTCTCAAGTGCTGGGATTGTGACTCAATAGTAAGAAATAATCTCTCATAGTAAAACAAAGTGAAATACCATTCTTTTAAAAAGTTAGCCAGTTTTTAAAGGAAACAACCACTCTCACAAGCAGGTTCCTTTCCTGCTGTATCAACACTGCCACCCCATGGTGGATCTAGTGCGACCTCTATCCTTCACAGTGCCCTCTGCTTGCTTCACATGAATCCATGTCACATAAGAATCAGGATTTATTCCATCATAGCTATTAGGTCTATATCATTCAGGACAATGACTAGACTTGACTTGTTTAATAACTATCTTATTGGTTTTTCGAGACAAGGGTACTCTATGTAGCCTGGCTGTCCTCGACTCACTTTGTAGATCAGGCTGGCCTCAGAACTCACAGATCCACCTGCCTCTGCTTCCCTAAATTGTGGGATTAAAGGCATGTGCCACCACACCCAGCTGAGTAACAATTTCTTGAATGAATAAAATATGCATGCCCCTTTTCTTCTTGGTTTTGTAGGAAACAGTTGACAAAGACCCAAAAGGCATGAACCTCTACCTGCGACCCCTTTCCCACCTGTGTTCCCTGGTCAGTAGGTGCAATGAACACAATGAAAGGTGAAAGCTCAGCTGTCCGAACAATCTTCAGGGTCTAGGAAAAGGAAAGGGAGAAAAGGGGGGGGGGGGAGTTGTCTTTCAGAATGTATTCTAATAAATGTCCCCAGTCACAATACCACTTTGTATTATTCGAAGTATTACTGTTCTTGCATCAGGCTGATCCTATTAAAACTTCAGAAAACAAACCTGAGCTCCCAGGTTTCCAGGAGCTCTGCTTTTCATCACCTCTTTCCCCCATTACATGGCTGAAACCATCACTCCTACCTTTGTATGCCTACCCACCTGGGGCTCAATGTCAAGGATGGCAATCTTGTCCTGCTTATGAATCTGGTGCACTGTTTCAAATTTGGTACCGAACATGTTGCCCTGATAGCTTCCAAACTCCAAGAACTCATTGGCAGAGATGTTCTTTGTCATCTCCTCTGTTGAGATGAAGTGATAGTCTTTTCCATCTTCTTCATTCTTCCTTGGTGGCCGTGTTGTATCTGTGTACAAGGACTCAAGTCCTTGACGAGCTCTTGGTCCTTGCCATCTTAGTGGCTTGGCCCAAAATGTCTGAATGGAAATCCTACCCATCTTTGGGGCAGAGAATATAATACAGATGTTCTTCCCATGAAGTGAGGTAATACACCAGAAAATACCCCACCTACCCAGGATACATCTCAATTTCAAAGAGGCAGCCCATGTAGAATATTCACACCATTCTCCACACATAAAACCAACAAACCCAGGACTACTGAAACTCAGAAATGACAACTAAAAATGTTTTAATAATAGATCTATGGGTTCTGGTAGAAATTTTCTGGAAATTTTTTCCTAAATAATGTATGTGTGCATATTCATATGCATTCTGCCATGGAAGTCAGAAGACTGGATCTGGAGGTGCAGGTGTTTGTGAGCTGCCTAATGTGGGTGCTGGGAAGCAAACTCTGGTTTGCAAGAACAGCAAGCAGGCATTCAATCACAAAGTCATCTCTCAAGCATTGTTTCTTTTTTATGACATTGAAAGAACACAATGTTTGGTTTAAACATTTTGTTAGAAAGTTAAAATGTTGAGGCTGGCATTTTTTTCAGCAGGTAAAAGTACTTGCCACAGAAGGCTTATGACCTGAGTTCAACTCCTGGAACCACATAGTGGAAGGAAAGAACTGACTCCTTATAAATTGTCCTCTGACCTCCATACACATGCTGTGATATAAGCATGTGTGTGTGTGTGCACCGCCCCCCACCCCGCGCACGCACACACAGAGTAAAGGTAATAATTATTTTAAAAAATTAAGATGTTAGCTGGGTGTGGTGGTGCACGCCTTTAATCCCAGCACTCAGGGAGTTAGAGGCAGGCGGATCGCTGTGAGTTGGAGACCAGCCTGGTCCTGAGTCCAGGACAACCAAGGCTACACAGAGAAACCCTGTCTTGAAAAAACAAACAAAAATTAAAATGTTAAGAGTAACATCTAGTGCAGACATAAATTGTATATTCCCAGCCTCTTTTTATCCTCTGATGAGACATCTCCTTTACCTTCCACAGCAGGCTGGCATGGCTGGCATGGTGTGTGTTTTGTGTGTATGTGTGTGTGTATGCCATGATGTGCATGTGGGAGTCAGTTCTCTATTACCATGTGTGTTTTAGGGATTAAACTCATGTTGTCAGGGTTAGCAGCCATCTTGCCAGTTTCCAAATTTTTAGTGGTGTGTGTGTGTGTGTGTGTGTGCGTGCGTGTGTGCGTGTGTGTGTGCGTGAATAGGTGCATATGTTCATGTATAGAGGACAGACTTGGGATGGCGTTCCTCAGGTGCTGTATACATCTTGAATTTCTTTCTGTTTTTTAGGTAGGATCTTGTCATTGGCCTTGAACATACCAAAAAGGGTATGGATCTTCTGTCTCCACTTCCATGGGATTAAAAGTACATACTACCATGCCAGGCTTTTCAATGTGGATTCCAAAGATTGAAATCAGGACCTCATACTTTCCAAGAACTTTACTGACACAATTATCTCCCCAGCCCCACAAATTTTCAGTTTTCATTAACTAAACATTTAAAATAAAACAAGAAAAAGACCATATAACATTTCAGAAAAACACTGATGCTAAATTTTGTAACATGACATTTCTGCCTGTTTTTTTAGGCATAATTTTCCCCTCCAAGGTACCCAAAGAAATACTTACATGGGGCAGGGTACACAAATTTCTCTGGATTCTGACTGAGCAGAGCATTCTTAATATGGCTGCGACCCACCCCACTGGCTCCTATGTGAGAAAAAAAAGAAAGGCTTCCATTACTTTCTCCCAGAGACACTGGTGGGCACAAGACAGGGAATGGGAGAGATGGATTTCTGTATCCCAGTGCTCAAAGTGGCTAGTAGATAAAAAACAGTTTGGTGCTGTGTCCAGGCTGTAACTAAGTTCTTAGAACTGTCAAGAAGATTGGAGGCCACCAGATAGCTTCAATTCTTTCATATCCATTTGGCTGAGAAGTCTTTCTAAGGTGAGAGTTAAGATGTAGAACATGATTGCTATTTCCACAGAACAAGGTACTGTGGAGTTTTCTATTTATTTTATAAGATAGTCACACAGGTGGACAAAGAGGAAACCTAATCTAAAAGAATTAGGTGCTAAATAGTAGAAAAACTTATACTGTAAAGTGGATCCAGATAGATACTTGTAGAATCCATAGTTCTTTATAACTAAACTACATGAAGTATAAAGTATCTAAGAGACCACACTCCATTTTTAGGCACAGCCTTTCCTGAAAAGGGGTGGACACATAACACAGGAATGGAAATAAAAACGGAATTGTGCTCTTGAATTAGTAAAGGATGAGGGGCAGTGAAAAGATACCAATCAACACCAGTGTCTTCCTCTTGAATGCAGGGAGCCGAACAACTTCCTCATAGGAAACAACATCCAACTGGTCAAAAACTACAGGCAAAGAAAAAAATCAAACCATTTATTAATTTTCAGGGGTGGAGTGAAAAAGCACTGGCTGGGATTAAGGAGCTGACATTTGATCTAGCAAGGGGAGAAAGTTGGGTGTGGTGGTGCAGGCCTGCTTTCCTAGCACCGGGGCCCTCTCTTTAAAAAGAAAACAAAATGCAGGGAGGGAGAGACCATGGGCACGAAATTAGGGGTAATTGCCAGGAGGGATGTCAGAAATTTCTATGTGATGATGAAGTGTAATACATAATAAAGCAAAGCAGAAAGTACTTTCTATGAGAATTCTGAGGAAAGGACTAACATGACCCCATTTAGATTTTGAAATGAAGTATGTAGAATGTTGGGTAAGAAACAAACTGCAGGTGCTAGAATTTAAGCAGTGAGACTCAGCCTCAAAAAAAACCCTCAATTCCATGCCTTGCTGTCTATATGTTATGAAAAAAAAAATCAAACTAAGTCAAACTTACCAAGGAATGAAGAATGCATTGCTAATTGAATATGCTAGCACAATGCCTGCAGCAGCTAGGGGAAGTGCTGATAAACAGAACAGGATTGAAAGCAAGCTCATTCTGTATTACAGATACATGTGCTCCTTTTAGTCCTGGATTTGATTTTCCCAGAATCTTCCATTGGAACTCTTCACATGGCTCTTTTGGCCAGTTCTTAGGACTCTGGTATTTTATATGTTTTTAAAATAAACCTATGTTTTCCTCTGTATCGCTCTAACCTGACCTTTTTAGTCTGTTGCAGTCTCAGTTGCTTCATAGTTCTCTATCACCAGCATAGATTCCAGCTCTTTACAACATGGAACCTGGCTGTCTCGTAGGCACTTAGAACTCAATAACATCAACATCATCATGGTAGCCCTTCAGACATCCCTTATTTTAGGGAACAGAGCCAATATTGACCCAAATATTCAATATGGAAAAGGCTTTTAGGAACACACTCTTCTACTCCTTGGCAGATGCCTTGGCCATGGCAACTTCAGGTTCTTTGATTTGCTCATGCACTTGTCACTATCTTGAATGATCCCAACAGGATGGAAACACTGAATAAGTGGTAGATTTATATTCATTTACTAGCAGCAACCCACTTAAAAAAATATATGTGTATATATATATATATATATATATATATTCAGTCCTCCATATCCATGAGCCCTGTATCCTCAGATTTAATCATCCACAAATTGAAATGTTTGAAAAAATTTGCATCTGTATTGAACATGTAGAGACTTTCTCTTTCATTATTCCCTAAACAATATAGTACAATATAGTATTTTCACTGTTAGAAAATCACAATGTTCTTTTTGAGTCAGAGTCTCACTATACAGTTCTGCATTGCTTAAAATTTGTTATGTAAGCCTGGTTGGACTTAAACTCAAAGAAATACCTGTCTCTGCCTCCAAGTGCTGAGATTAAAGGTATATGTTCACCATACCCAGTCCAGCTTTCAAGATGATTTCAAAATGCACAGAAAGATAGAAATAAGTCCTATATAAATTCTTCACCCTTTTATTTGAGGGTGTTGAACATCTGTAGACTTTGATAATCATGGGGTGCTAGAACCAGTTCTCTGTAGATACTGAAGTTGGTGATGAATAGAATAAAAAGTTAAGTATGGAGAAAAGTCTGGAAGACTTGATCAGTTAGTTACCTGAGAGGTAAGGTGATGAGTAGATATGGACAGAGCACTAGCCTTTCTGAATATGCACTGGCCTTGTCTCTCTAACTGTAGTGAGTTTATGAAGATAAAACAAGTAAAGGGAAACCAAAAGAAATGACATACTGTATATACATCCTACTGCACACTACATCCTCACCTCTTTCCTTCTGATTAAAGAGGTGGAAAACACAATGCTACTGGGACCCTGGGGGAAGGGGACACAAAAAACTTACTTGAACTGTGCTTAGCTAGATACTTGTCTTTATACTTCTTCTTCTTCCCAAAGGGACTGCAACTCGGAGCTTCACTTGGAGCAGACTGAGCCACAGTTGCCACTCTCCTGTGAGGAACAGATGACCAAAACTCAGTAGGGCCTCTGTGTAAAAACTGGTGACAGACTAGGCTACCTCCTTTCTTTTCTGTAGTTAAGTTTTGAGACTGACCTACTTCTTGACTCTGTAAAATTCTTCAGGCAGAGTTGCCCTTACCTACTTCCTTTCCTTTCTTCCTTACAAATTTATGTGATCACCCAGGCACCTGGCAGTGGAAACATAATTTCCTCCCCTTAGTAGAGTCTGACTATTATTCTACCTTTAACTTGAGACCTGGAAAATGGGGCTGATATTCACTTCACCATAAGAAAAATATTATCACAACAACCATAATCTATAAATAAAGCACAAGCATGCACACATAACCAGGTATATGACCAAAGCAATAGCTTCAGTAACAATACCACCTATTACTGTGTAATCTATGCTGATGTTTCTATGTATCATCTTTTGTTTTGAGACCAGGGTCTTACTATGTAGTCCAGGTAGCCTTGAACCTGCCTCAGCCTTCTGAGCACTCTGAATTACAGGCCTGAGCCACAATACCTGACTCACTTAAAAAAAAATACTTGTTGCAGTCTACTAAATTCAGTTCATGTCTCATTAATGAGTCATGAGCTACAGTTTCACTTTGTGCTCTCCTGAGTCTTTCTCAGCTATCTGCCTTTTCTGCTCTTACAGTGTTCACTAGTTGTTAACTCTGAAAATGACCCAGAAAGTACAGACAACATGCTCAAGGTTTTGACCAACATCTTTCAGGTCTGCACTGTATTTCCTCTGTTGTTCTAACGCTAAACATTTATTTATACAGAACACTTCCTGTGGTTTGGTGCTATTTACAGTACTTGGAAATAGTTGAAGCCAGAACTCTGGCTTCAAACTAAAGGTCTGTATGTATGCTTACAGGGCTAACAACTTGATATTGGCTAGATAACTGAGTAGGTTGCACTTACATATTCAGGAATATGTATATTAGGAATGTGTGTGTGTGTGTGTGTGTGTGTGTGTGTGTGTGTGTATTCAATAGTTAATAGAAAAAGAGGCCATAGATTTTAAAGAGAACAAAGAAGGATACGTGAGAGGTTTGGAAGGAAGAAAGGAAAGGGAGAGATGATGTAATTATATTAGAATCTCAAAAAAAAAAAAAGGAAATAATTAGGTCTGGGACAGGAATCAACACTCTTTGAGGTTGTGATATTATTTTCCACAAGCAGAAGGTCATCAATGGATATTGATTTTTCTACCACTCTAACGGTCATGTGTGACAGCTTTGCAGTAAGTGTGCAATCTGACTGAATGACAAGAATCTGCATAAAAGACACATACTTAAAATGTGACTTTTTTCAGAAGTTTTCTTAGAAACAGTACTGAGTGACTGAAGGGATACAGGAAGCAGGGAGGAGGGCTCTGTAACTGCAGGCCAATAAAAGTTTCATTTCTTGCATTTCTTGAGACAAATGGCCTTTCAATGAACCATATACACTCTTGTGGACCCTTTCTCATCTATTATTTAAAAGAACATATATTTTGGAGACATAGAAAATATTCACAAGACAGTGGATTTCTGAAGCTAAGCAATTAGCTACTGTGGGGTTTTCTGCTAGCACAAATGTGGCTCACCATTCCTGCAGCTCAGGAGAAGGGATCAATCCTGCAGACTCTTTGGAGGAACCCTCTACCCGCCCCTGCCACCAATTGCTGTCATCTTTGTTGATGATCTGGATAATGTCTCCAGTAACAAACTTCAGTCCTGCCTCCTTGCAAGGGATTAGATTGTCCTTTTTGGGATCGTAGTCAAACTGTGCCCGCATGAACATCTGTAAAAGAAGGCAGAGAGAGGATCTCAGGGAAAAGACTAGCACTAGAACATGTACATAAAAGTCCCACTGTAAGGAAATGGGAGATGAGCAAGAGTGAGGCAAGAACGGGTAGCACCCAAACATGTGTAACTGGAATGTTCATGTGTTTTTAACTACTTACTGTCATGTTTGCAGAAGAATCAAAACTAATCCTTTTAACAAGGCAGCATTTCCCATGAAATGACTATCTGGGTTAACATGTTTCCATGTTTCTGAGTTGTCCATCTCAGAGCAGACAGTTGCTACCATCCATCTGAAATGGATCTGTTTCCTTGACAAGATACTCTCAAAAATATGTAAAGTTGATAAATCTTTCTCGAGAGGACACTCTAGCAATATGAATATGTCCATTATCTTCAAATGTTGACATTCTTTGTCCTACCTTCTATCAAACTTTACATTTGTCTTATATAAACATACCTAACAAGATAAGCATGTTTATCACAGCATTGTTTATAAGAGTGAAGTATTAAAAACAATTTGATTTCCTAAGACATTCTTATTTATCCATGTTAAATGGTTAAGTATTTGCTCAGTATATTACCATGTAACAGAAAATCCCAATTTGTAGAATAATATCTAATGCCCTTGGCAATCCTGCTGACATTAGATGAAATAAGAACGTTAAACAAAATAATAACTAGAATGATCAAAATTAAAAAGAAATGTTTATCTATGAGTCTCAATATGGCCTTCGATATCCTGATGAGTAGAGTCTTTCAGAGGTCCGCTGTGGAAGGCTCCTGTTCTGTTCTTTATCTTCACCTACTTTCAATGTCTATCCTGCTTACCCTTCTGAATGAGGATTAAGCATCTTCCCTATGGACCTCCTTGTTGTTTAGCTTCTTTAGGACTATAGTATGTTTATCCTATATTATATGGCTAATATCCACTTACATGTGAGTATATTTTATTTGTGTCTTTCTGATTCTAGGTTACCTCACTCAGGATGATCTTTTCTAGTTCCCACCATTTGCCTGCAAATTTCATAATTTCCTTGCTTTTAATTGCTGAGTAGTATTCCATTGTGTAAATGTACCACACTTTCTGTATCCATTCTCCAGTTGAGGGACAACTAGGTTGTTTCCAAATTCTGGTTATTATGAATAACACTGCTATGAACATAGTTGAGCAAATGTCTCTGTTTTATGGTTTAGCATCTTTTGGATATCGAAGGAGATACTGAGACTCATAGCCAAACTTTGGGTAGCGTGTCGGAATCCTTATGGAAGAAGAGGGGATAGACAGACCTGGAGGGGGCAGAAACTCCACAAGGAGAACAACAGAGCCAAAACACCTGGGCCCAGGAGGGCCCTGCAGAGACTGATACTCCAACTAAGGACCATGCATGGAGAGGACCTAGACCCCTGTTCAATGGAAGCCCATTGGATGCTCAGTTCCCAAGTGGGTTCCATAGTAAGTGGAACAGGGACTGTCTCTGACATGAACTCAGTGCCGGCTCTTTGATCACCTCCCCCTGGTGGGGGGGGGGTGCAGCCTTGTCAGGCCACAGAGGAAGATGATGAAGCCAGTCTTGATGAGGCTAGGGTCAGATAGAAGGGGAGGAGGTCCTCCCCTATCAGGGGACTAGGGAAAGGGCATAGGAGGAGAGGGACAGTGGGTGGGACTGAGAGGAGATAAGGGAGGGGGCTGCAGCAGAGATAAAAAGTGAATAAATTGTAACAAATAAGTATATAAATAAAATTTGAAAAAAAAAACAAAAAAATAAATTTTAAAAAAGAAAAAAAGAGAAATGTTTATCATAGGAAAAGATGGCTAGAAGAAATTATAACCAGAATTTAATACTGATTTTCTTGGTTAGTTTTTATTGTCAACTTGACACAACCTACAGCTATTGAGAGAAAAACCTCAATTTAAGGATAGCCTCAATCAGAGTGGCCTGTGGCCATGTCTGTGATAAGACTGTCTTGAGTGATGACTGACATGGGAAGACTCAGTGCACTATAGAGAGCATGATTCCTATACAGGAGGCCTTAGGTTGTATAAGAAAGTTAGAAGAGAGCAAAGAGAGCAAGCTGTAATGAGTGTTTTGGTTTCTTTAAAAACCTATGTGAATATGTTTTTGTTTTAATCCCAGGTTAAAAATGAGAGGCTGCTTCACAGTAGGTGATTGTGATTTGCCTTGTGCACTAGCCAGGGCTTGATCTTACTAGCCAGGGCTTGATCTTTGTTGGCTGCAGATAGTTTACTTCTGGGGACTCTGGAGAGGGTATGAATGGGAGAGCATGGAGAGGGCCTGTGGTGGCTGCTGCTCTCCATGCTGCTGCCCCTGCTGCTGCTGATTCGCCCTGCTGCTGTTTGCTATTGTTTGGTTGCTGCTTTGCTGAACTGCTGGAGATTCTGCCAAGGAAGATTCAACTTGTTGTCAAGGAACTCCAGGAACTATATAATCAGCAGGAAGTAGCCTATAGAGGTCTATGCCCCTTTCACCTCTAACCTTCTTTCTCCTCGACCTATTGTTAAGGGATTAGGAGGGGTTAGGTTGGAATAAGGGTTGGAAAGGAGGCAGAGGGATAAGAACCCAATAAAATAGATTTAAAAATTTGCCAACAGCAAGCCAGTCCTCATTGGTTCTGTTCCATATTCCATCCTCAGATTCCTGTTTTGAGTTCCTACCCTAGCTTCCCTTAAGGATACATTGTGATCTGGAGGTGTAAACTGAAATAAACCTCCTCCCAGGTTGCTTTAAGTCAAAATGTTTATCACAGGAACAGAAAGCAAACTCAGACACTGGTCACCTGTGGAATAACATTAAGGAGTATAAATATAGCTCAAACAAGTAAGGAAAGAAATAACAAGGAGCAGAATTTTAGCCTACATACTCCTTTAATCTCAGCAGGCGGTCTCTATGAGTTCAAGGCCAACTCATAGTGAGTTCCAGAACAGCCATAACTATATAGTAAGACCCTGTCTCCATAAACCAAAACAACAACAACAAAACCCAATTTACTAGTGAATATCTTAAAGATATTTGAAAGGCTTTAATAGGATATTGTGACAATTACGCTGAAATGGTAAGCTTCAGGTTCTATGTGAGGCCCTTTCTCAAGGAAATAAGACAGCTAGTGGGAAGCAGGACACGCATGTCCTCCTCTGTCATTGAGAGTACACAAAACTCTATACACATGTGTGTATATATATATGTATATACACACACATATATATATATTGACAGTCAAAACAAAATATAGCGTATCATGAACAATTTCACACCAACACATTTGGTAAGACCTGAAGGTTCTTCTTTGGTCAAATTTCAAAACAGATGAAGAAATGGACTACTCTCATACAAATGCAAGTAGCAAAAAATTCTAGAACCTCCCAACTCACAACCATAATACCCAAATCTAACAAGAATCTTGCAGTCTCTCTGAGTATCAGGGATAGAAAAATAAGCAATGAAATATTAGTAAAGCAGACACTGCAATTTATCTTGGGGATAAGAAGTAACAATCAGGGCTGGAGAGATGGCTCAGAAGTTAAGAGCACTGGCTGCTCTTCCAGAGGTCTTGAGTTCAAGTCCCAGCAACTATCTATAGTGAGACCTGATGCCCTCTTCTGGCATGTAGGCTTACATGCAGACAGAACGTTGTATAATAAATAAATAAATAAATACATACATAAATAGTTAGAAAAAAGTCACAATCAAGCAGGATCTAGTTCAGCAAACCAAAGTTTGTGACATAACATTTAAAAAAAAGTGGAGAAAAAGCACACAATCTTGTCACTAGGTATACACAAAGATAAAATTTAACACCCAAATCAATATTAAAATTTTAATGAACTTGGGACAGAAGGGAGCTCCTTGCACTGAGTGTGATTTCCAGTACCCATATCAGTTGTCTCACACCAGTTCCAAGGGAGCTGGACTTTGTGAGCACCTGCACTCATCTGCATATCCTCACACAGAGACACATAATTAAAATAATCAAGCACATTTAAAAAGACCCTACAACCAAAATACTTTACACTGAAATACTAACAGAGTTCTCTTCAATACTGAGAAATAGAGAAGAATCCTGCTGTTACTGTTTTTATTGGAATATTGTGAAGATGTCTCTGCTGCCCAAGGTGATACGGATTTAATTCAAGGGTAAATAAATAGACCAACTACACAGAATATACCTACATATATGACTTCTGATAAAAGAGATGGTGCATATAATATGAACAGGATTTTATTTTAATAAATAGTTTTGAGTCCACTGATATCTTATGGAAAAACTGAATACTTGACCTCTTATTTTACAATATTCTACATAAAAATCAATTAAATTCTGCATGTGTTTAGAAGAAAATATAGGAGAGTTTCCTTTTGACCCTGTAATAAGCAAACCAAAAAAAATTAACAATATCCAAAGTGCTAATTATATGAGCAAAAAATGTAATTTGGAATTCATTCAGAATCTTCTTTATTAAATAGTAGTACCATGAAAAATATAAAAGGAGCATATTTGAGATACATATGACAAAATACTCTTTGCTTCAGAAACTGTGAGTTACTGCTAGAATGTGGTAAGAAAAAAAAATCAAGCTCTACCAAAAAGTACATTCAAGTGGAAAAAATGTAAATGGTAAAAAGAATACTACCAAATTATCAGAGAAATACAAATGAGAATCACAATGTAATGCCACCAAGATTATGGCCAAACAAACAAAACTAGGCAATGGTAAGTTTTGGTGAAAACATAGAATAAGTAAAAGTGTCATACAAGCACTTTTGAGCAACTACTTTCAAGGACTGCTGAGCAATATCTTCTAAAATCACCTGTATCTTAAAACCCATCAAGTCTACCCACCAAAGTAAAGGTATAAAACATACACTCAAGAAAGTTCATGGCACTTCCTTCAGACAAAAATAGCTGGAAATGCCCAGAAGTCCGTCAATATCAGAATAGATGAGTAATTGCAGCACATTTATCTAATGAATCAGAGAAACTGAATCATCTATTACTACAAGTAACCTGCATTTAAACACAGTACTGAATGAATGCAATGACATGCAAAAGAATTCCTATTATATAGTTCAATTTATTTAAATTTTAAAATGGGGCAAAACTTCCCTTGTGTTAAAAGTCAGGATTGTGGTGAGCCTGGAAGAAATGAGATAAAGAGTCATAGATGCTGGACCTATCCTGCCTTTTAAATTGGGTGCTGTTTACAGGGATGTGCTCAGTTTATGAATATTCAACCAGTTTTATACTTGTGATCTATTCACTTTGTTATGTGTATGTATACAAGCAGCAAAACCTCAATTTAAAAGTATAAAACTATACTATCATACTACAGGTAACTTATGATAGAAATTTTAGGTTTCATATTTTAATATTTATTTTTATTTCTGTTTTTACTTATGTGTATGTGTGTTCAGTTGCCTGTGGGGGCCAGAAAAAGGTATCAGATCCCCTAGAGCTAGCATTATAGGGCACTATGATGTAGGTACAGTGAATCAAACTCAGGTCCTCTGAAAGAGAAGCAAGTTTTCTTAACCACAAAGCTGTCTCTCCAGCAAGGGTTTGGTGTTTTAAAAACTGTTTTGAACATTTATTTGTCAAGGTCCTGTCCCATCTATTCCTTTGCTACTGATAACCTGTTTCTATCATTTCCATCACTGTCTTCTTCCTCAAAGAAAAAAGAATAAAGAGCTGAGGAGACTGCTCAGTTGAGTTAGTAAAGTGCTTGCCTTACAAGGATGAGGGAACTGAGTTTGATCTTCAGAATTCACATTAAAAAGCTGAGCCCAGTGGCACATGCTCATAAACCCAGAGCTGGAAAGGCAGAGACAGAATGATCCCTGAGGCTCACTAGCTAACTAACTTAACCTAATTGCTGAGAGGCAGGCTAGGATGGATGGGGTAGAACTTTGTCTCAAAAAAAGAAAAAAAAGATGAGGACTGATGAGTTGATAAAGTGCCTACCACACAACCATAAGGACCTGAGTTCAGATGCCCAGAATTGACTCAAAAAGCTAGGTACAATGTGTTCCTGTAATTTCCATACTGGGAGAAGAGGGCCAGGGAGATGAGACAGGTGAATCCTTGAAGCTCACTGGCCAACCATTCTAGCCAAATCAGTGAATTTCAGGTTCCCTGAGTCTGCCTCAAAAAAAAAAATATATATATATATATAATAATAAAGAAAAGAGGGCTGGAGAGATGGCTCAGCAGTTAAGAACACTCACTGTTCTTCCAAATGTCCTGAGTTCAATTCCCAGCAACTACATGGTAGCTCATGACCATCTATAGTAAGATCTGGTGTGCAGGCAGAATGTTGTATAAATAATAAAAAAAAGGAAAGAAAAGGAAAAAAAAAAGGTGAAGCGAAGTCAAGAAAAGACATTTAGTATCAATCTCTGGTACCCACATACATATGGGCACATTCACACACACACATCCACACTCATAAGCATACCCCCAACAAACACACAAAGGTGGATGACACTCAGTTTTGTCCTCCGTCCTCTCCACACATGAACAAGCACACAAGCACACACAGACACAAGAAAAAAAGAAGAGACGGAAATAAAGATGATGGGCTCTTGTATCACAGAATCATGTCATTTCAAAGAACACAAAACAGCACAACAACAACAAAATGCTACTACATACCTGGAGGGCAGGAAGACGACTCTGCTGATTAGGAATTACTTTTAATGAGATCATCCCTTTGGTTTCCTTCTGGTAAAGAAATAAAAATGAGACTGTAAAGAAACATAACTTGGGTGATGTAGGGTTTTAGGAAATCAAGGTTGTCATTATAGAACCATCTTTGAAGTTTAGGATTTGGTCAGATATTACCTCCTGAACCATGAGAGTGCCATGTGTTTCCCACACCAGCATAACTGAAGACACAAAAATAAAGCAAATGCTCATGACTTTCTCCTCTTCTGCTCTTGGTCCCCAAAAGGTCCCTAGAAGTTTCTAAAATGAACACAAATATACCCATACCTTTCTCCACCCCAGTAGGAACATTACAAATATTTATAGTCATGGTTTTTTGTTTGTTTGTTTCCACAACTGGAAGTAGATACAGGTTTAAATTGTTATTTTAAAAAAAATTAATTCATTTTGGTTTTATTTGTTATTTTTGAGCCAGGTATCACTTTGAAATAAATCCCGTAACTTAGTATGTAGCCCTGGATGGCCTGGAACTCAAGTGATAATTTGCCTTGGCCTCCTAAGAGCTTTTATTACAGCTACTGCACTCAGTTCAATGATTTATTTTGTAATTTTGTTACCATAACTACAGCTGATTGTCCCCTCTCTTTTCTTTGCAATTTGAAGAATAAAAATACACATAACTGTCACATACAAATGTTTTCAAATTATGTATATATTGTATAATGACTAAAAAGATAATTAACATATGTGTTCCATCACTACTTGTTTTTGTGGTGAGACTACTTGAGATACAATCTCAGTGTTTTTCAAGAATCTGATTCATCGCTATGTAGCTCTCCATGATCCCCGCCTATCTCCACCCCCTGATCAGCACCATCCCACTCTTTACTTCTACAGGTTTGCCTTTCTGAATTCTACATATGTAAGAGTTCATGTGATGACTGTCTCTCTGTGTCTGGCTTATTTATATAATGTCTTCCTGGTGCACCCATGTTGTAACAAATAATGGGATTTCCTTCTTGTATAGGAGAGAACAGTATTCCATAGTGTGTATATGCCATGTATTTTTAGGCCATTGGACCACTGACGCCATTGCCTGACTATGATGAATTACATAGTAGTAACTGAGCATATTTTTAAGAGGTTGGTCAGGAGCTTTTTGTTTCCTTTGCCCAGTTTCCTATTTGTTTATGTTTTAAAATTAAATTTAGATTTCCCTAGAATTAGTAGCTCTTTCCTAGTAAACTGTCTTCTCAGCATATGCTCATTAACAAGCAGCCCAATGTCAGAGGCCTATTTTAAGGGCCAATTTTTGACATCACTCCTGGCATATTAAAAAAAGGAGTTTGAAGAGTTTCATGAAGGATAGTCACATGGGTATACATCTCCTCAGGAAGAACTCTCTCCATTATTGGATCATTTCAGGATGCCTACCCCTGTGTGAAAATGGTAAGTACAGGAGCAGGTTTGACAAGTAAGGGTAGGGAAAAACTGCTTGCTAAAGCCACTGAAGCCCAACTGATATAGACAGCAGCCTGCTGAGGCATAAGACAACGTCAAGAAAGATGGCAGAGAATCAGGAAGGATAAACAGGAGAGCCAGCACAACACTAAGCACAATGCTGCACATAACAGACTAAGCGAAGCTAATCCATATGCTCAAAGCCATACAGCGTGCAAGAATAAAGTAAAGCATGGATTCAGAAATACCAATATACAGCACAATCTCCAGATACCCAGGGCAATATTCTTGTTATTTTATGAGATTGATGCTCTCAGTTATTGGCCCTGCTTTGCAGTTTTACTAAATGAAAGCAGAGAAATATAATTTCTTGGACAGAGTATCAGATGATCAGAAGTGATAACTGCCCTCTCAATAAGGTAACCATGTATTTTTTTTTTTTTTGCAGAGAAATGAGATACAGTGATACCAGTGTCCATAAACCTCTTCAAGAACACAGAAGACAATATTTATCTAGTGCAAAAAATACCCACCATTGCCTTCTGCAGCTGGTCTACTGAGTGATTAGTCACATTTGTACCATTGATTTCTAGGATCTCATCCCCCACATGAAGGGAGCCTGCCATTAAACAAACAAAAAAACGTAATGCACACAAGAATAAAAATTCAAACAAGAGCTGTTAGTATAGCTCAAGAATACCACACAAGTAAAATTACAACTTAGGACATTTTATAACATAAATAAAACTTGACATTAGAAATAGTCAACCAGGAGAGATAAAAACAAACATGGTTCTGAATCCATCTAGGCAGTTCAATACTTCTTGATATCAGTCATCCAAGAGCTCATCCTTGAATTCCTGAAATTAGAATAGCTGCCAACTCCAGGAGACTTGGACACATGTACATACTAAATATAATACCAAACCCACGGAAAGACCTCAGTACTCCCCATTATTCAGTGAGTCCAATATATCTTAGTTATTGTTAAACTAAACTTCCAATGTGCTCTTACGGTTAGTCAATGTTAAAATTCTTCTTCCTTTCTTTTCTCTTGTTGTTGTTGTTCTTCTTCTTCATCATCATCATAATTTGGTTTGTCGAGACAGGGTTTCTCTGTGTAGCCTTGGCTGTCCTGGACCCTATTTGTAGACTAGGCTGGCCTCAAACTGAGAGATCCTCCTGCTTCTGCCTCCCTGAGTGCTGGGATTTACAGGCGTGTACTATGGCACCCAGCCACAAAGTTCTAAGGAGAGACATGATGCACTGGACTTGTCCCTGAGCACTGGGATTAAAAGTATACACCACCACAGCCAGCTCAATGTCAAAATTCTATGTGAAGAGTCAGGTGTGGTGGCACACACCTGTAAGACCAACACTCTGGTAGATAGAGGCTCTGTGAGTTCAAGGCCAGCCTGGTCTACAAAGTGAGTCCAGGACCACCAATGCTACACAGAGAAAGTTTCTTTCAAAAAAACAAAAACAGATTCTACGTGAAGGATGGTTACCAAATTCATGTCATATTATCTTGGATTTAAAAAAAACAGTTAAACATAAAAGAGTAAGAGGTAATACGGGAGGAGACTCATTGGAATAACCATAACCCCAATATTAGGAAGAGTTTTTAGGTTCTATTACCTTATAGGCTATCACCAGCTGCTCAAAATGTTACATTTTAATTTATTATTCTGTTCTCTCATTGCTCCCTAGCATATATTTTAGTAAATAATGCATCTGAAAATTGTTAGCACTATAGCATTAGGGAAATACAATAGTTAATTGTAATTACTTAAATTTGGTTTTGTCATTTAAGCTGTTACCTCCAGGAGGGTAGAGATGCAGCTTTCTTTACTGTTACATAGCAGTCATGTGTAGTGGGTACCTGCACTAATGACTCACTCTCTAACTAAATAGGAAAGTATATATAAAAAGGCGCAGAGGAGTTGGTTGTGGTGGCACACAGAGGCAGGCAGATCTCAAAGAGTTTGAGGCCAGCCTGGTCCACAAAAGTGAGTTCCAGGTCATCCTGGTCTAAGCAGAAAAAAAAAAAGTGATGGTGGTACTGAATAATTCATACTACTATCTTACCATACAATTTTCTTTTTCTTTTTTTAAGTTTTTTTTTTTTTTTTTTTTAGATTTACTTATTTTATTATGTATACAACATTCTGTCTGCATGTACACCTGAATGCCAGAAGAGGGCACTGGATCTCATTATACATGGTCGTTAGCCACCCTGTGGTTGCTGGGAATTGAACTCAGGATCTCTGGAAGAGCAAGCAGTGCTCTTAATCTCTGAGCCATCTCTCCAGCCATCATACACTTTTCTAAAGAGTCAGGTGAGGGTTTTGTTTATTTGTTTGATTGTTTGGTTTAGTTTTTCAAGTCAGAGTTTCTCTGTGTAGCCATGGATATCCTGGAACTTGTTTTGCAGACTAGGCTGGCATCAGACTCACAGAGATCCACCAGCCTCTGCCTCCTAGGCTGTGTACCACCACTCCTGCTTTAAAGAGTCAAGTATTAATTAAGCCAAAGAATCTCTTGGAACTCTCACAAAAATGCTATCAGTTTTGAGGACTATAAGCTTCATGTCCCACACCACTGAACAGAGAGTAAATAATTAATCCCAGGATAAAATTAGACTTAGGACCCCTCCTCCCTGCCAGAGTACCTTGTCTATGAATCATGCCACCATGGAGAATTCTGGCCACAGTACATGACTGTTTTTCATTCAGCTTCAAAGTGATTCCCTGGATGAAATAAAGGCAATGAAAAAGTAAAATTTGTTTTAAGCCCTTGCTGAGGATATCTTAAGGAAATTTTGCAGGAAAAACCATTTCCATCTATATCATGGGTGGTTCTCAGGTAGAAAAAGCAGGAAGCTTGCTTTGAAAGGAGCTTGAGATAGGGACAAAAAAACAGCAGTGAAACTGGCAGATTGTACAATTCCATGAGTGGCCCAATGACTCCACCAGTACAGTGTAAATGATAATAGAAAAAGGGATTACCATGGGCTCCTCTGTGATCTTCTCAAACTGTATGAGACGAACTTTCCTTGCCTCCTGACCTTTAGCATGGGCAGGACTACCTGGAGCGGTGGACCCATTAGTATACATGTCCTCAGTGGCAACATTCAACTGATTCAATGCAGTCTGTAAAATAAAAACAGATTAGTGGATAAAATAAGCAGCAAAGGCCCATGGTCAATCAATAATCTATAATTAGAATCCAAAAAGGCTGTGAAAACCCAGTTCTTTTATAAGATTGACATCTACTCTCATTTAAATCCATGTGAAGCTGTTTGTAAATGTTACTCATTCAATTTAACACACACATTTTGTTAGGTCATTGCAAATAAAGGAATGATTTTTATTAAAAATATTCTAAGGGACTAGAGAAATGTCTCAGTGGTTAAGAGCACTAGCTACTCTTTGTGAGAACTTGGGTTCAATTGCCAGCACATACATGGAAGCTTACAACTCTCTGTAACTTCAGTTCCAGGAGATATGATGTCCTCTTCTTTCCTCTGCTGACACAGGCATGCATGTTGTAATCAGACATTCATGAAGGCAAAACAACCATACACATAAAAATAAATAAAATTTAAATTCTGAATCCTAAAGTACTTCAGGCCCTAAGGGCTTCCAATATGGTATATACAAATGCATACCCAATACAGCAAAGATCCCAAGTGGGTCTAAATTAATTAAGGTGGGAAGAAGAAAAAGAGGACAAGTTCAGAGGGGAAAGTAAGCATGGCTATCAAGAGTCACCTCTATTCACAACAGCATCGGGCATTATGGGCAGTTCAAGACCTAATTGCTCTCTTTCTTAGGATGATAAACAGAGTGAGGTCAATCAAGAAAAGATATAGAGCAGACCTAACTCAGAATAGAGCCCTGAAAATATTGAGGGGGACTCTAGCTAAGACTCCTAGTAGCAGGGACCATGGATACTGAAGAGAACACTTTTTATCTAGACAAGATTCCTAGTGGACAGAGGAGAACACCAACCCATGTACAAAGACCTCAATCCAAAACTTGCCCTGCCTACAAAACTTGCAGAGATAGAGCAGACATAGCAGAGATTGAGGGAAGGTCCAAACAATGCAAGGGCCAATCCTATGACCCAACCTTAAGACCTAACCCATGGAAGAAAGCCAACCCCTATCACTATTAAAAATATTCTGCTAAGCTTGCAGATAGGACTCTACCAAAGTTGTTGGGCTCCACCGAGCAACAGTTTGAATCGGATACTGAGACTCATAGCCAACATTGGGTGAAGCATAGGGAGTCTAGTGGAAAGGAGTGGGGAAAGACAGAAGGACTTAGAGGTGACAAGAGCTCCACAAGAAGACCAACGGAGCCAACTAACCAGGGCCCACAGGTGCTTGCTGAGACTGAAGCACCAACCACAGACCACCCATAGAGAGGACCTAGGTCTTCTACATACATATAACTAATGGGCAGTTCAGTCTTCATGTGGGGTCACTAGTAAGGGGAGTGGGAGATATCTCTGACACAGACTATGCTGTCTGCTTTTCCATCACTTCTCCCTGATGGGACTTCCCTACCAGCCCACAGGGAAGAAGACAAACTCATGTGAACAGATGAGCTGGGGTGGGTGGGTAGAAGGCCTTGGGATATGGGAGGAAGGGTGGAATTAGGTGGAGAAGTGGGAGAGGCCTATGACCAAGATGGAAATTGAATAGACAAATTAATTAATAAGAAAGAAAAGATACAGAAAATAAACAGATTTTAACTTGACTCATACCTCCGTTTACATACAAAACTCAGTTCCAGATGATTTTGAGATACAAATATGAAAGGCAAAGCAGATAAGTTTTGAGAAAAAAAAAAACATACCTTTAAACCTTAAAATATTTTATAATTCATAATATAAAAATGTCTAGCTATATAATAAAATCTGAGAAGATAAATGCTTTAAAAATTAAAAAATATGTTCACCAAAAGACTCCACTGAGTTATGTAAAGTATTAGCAGACAAGACACTGAGAACAATAACCATAAAAAAAGGACTGATTTTTATCAAACCTAATACCATTTTTTATCAAAAAGCAATAAGGAAGCAGAGGCTAGACATTCATGAGCTCAAGGCCAGCCTTGGCTACAGAGCAAAAACTTGAATTAAAAAAAAAAAAGTCTTTCCTCCAAAGAGAACCATAAATTTAAGCAAGCAGAGCTTAGTGGTAAATGCTTGTAATCCAGGCTTTTGGTGAGGGAGGGGCAGGAGTTTGGCTCTAGCTCGTACTAATAGTAAATTCAAGTTCAGCCTAGGCTACAAAATAAGACCCCGTCTCAAAACAAAAACAAAAGCAGATATGCAAAATCTAAGCATAATATTCCCTCTACTTAGGGGGTTGAGGAAGAAGACTGTTTTGAGCTCAATCAGGAATTTGAGGTCAGGCTGGGCAAAACAGTGACAATTCATCTTAACAAACAAGAAACCACAAAGACATGTTAAGTCCTGAGAGTAAAAGTCTGCAATATAACAAAGGCCTTGTATCCAGAATATATAAAAATAGTTACAACTCAATAACAAGATGATTCAAGTTCAATGGAAAGACAAAAGATTTGAAGATTCTTCATTGGAAAAGGTATATGACTACACACAAACACATGAATAAGTGGTCCACATCACAGTAACCAAGGAAGTATAGATTAAATTAGAGCCACGGAGGACAGGAATGGTAATACATACCTAATACCAGCACTCAAGGGGCAGAGACAGAAGGATTGCTGCCAAGTTCAAGACCAAGCTCAGCTATACAGAGAGGTCCCGTCCGGCCAAGTCTATCCAGGAGACCCTGTCTCAAACATTAAATAGAACCCCCAAACAACAGAATGCCTGTATATCATTACTAGAAAATCTAAAATAAAAGAAAACACCCACTTACTCTATGGTCCAGCAATCCTACTCTTAGGGGTTCATCCAAGATGAAAGAAAACATTTGTCCACACAGAAACTTGAATGCAGATGTACTCAGCAGCTTTACGTTCCCAACAGTCCACCCAAAAGGAAACAACACAGGTGTTGAAACACAGGAGAATGTACAAGGCAGTTGTCCATGCATTCAAGAGCTCAAACTACAAAATAATAGGAATGAATTCAGAAACATGTTAAATAAAGGAAGTCCTATTAAAAAATAATATGTACCATATGATAAACTTTGTGTGAGATTTCAGAACAAACAAAATGGGAATAAATAAAAATTAAAAGAGTAGTTGTCTTGAGAGGAAAGGACTGGCATGAGATAATTGGAATACTAGTAATATTCTATACTGTGATATAGTGTAAAATAGCAAATTCAAGATTTTTGTATTTTACTGTATGTAAATCTTAACTTAAAAAAAAACATAAACAAACTCTAGGCAGTGATATATACACTGAAGCCCTTCAGGTTGAAATACTCTGACATTTTCACCTTGTTTTCAAATAAAAAAAGAGTGGATAGAAGGACGGCTTTAGGAACACATGTGTTAAGGCAAACAAAGCGATAGTCAATTATAAAATCCAGAAGGATAAAAAAAATAACTTTTAAAAAATATCTTTAGTAATTTTGAATTTTTCCAAATAAAACTGATCAAGAATAGCACTGAGAGTAAAAAGAAGCTGGGCATGATGGTGCACACCTGTAATTCCAGCACTCAGGGAGGTAGAGGCCGGCAGAGCAATTCAAATTTGAGGCCGGCCTGGTCTATAAAGCGAGTCCAGTACAGCCAAGGCCACATAGAAAAACCCTGTCTCAAAAAAAAAAAAAAAAAAAAAACCAATAACAAAACAAACAAAATAAAAAAACAGGTGGTGCACAGAGTTACGCAGAGGTGAAAATACCCATACTCATACACTAGAAATAAATGTTTTTTAAAAGAGTGGGAGATGGCTCAGTAGGTAAGAGTGTTTGCTGTCCCAGCACAATACTTCAGTTCAAATCCCCAACACCCATATAAAAACAGCAAGGCCATCTGTAATTCCAGCACTGTCTGGAGTAAAGATAAGAGGACCAGCAGGTCTGATTGGCCACCAGTGCAGCTCTAGGTTCAGTGAGAGACCCTGTATCAAGAAAGTAAGATAAAAAGTGATAGGTCACATGTCCTCTGTGCTCATTACTGTTGCACGTATTTGTATGCATGCATACACACACACACACACACACACACACTCACACACACACAGTAAAAAGGCAAGCCATTGAGTCTGTAACTGAAACTTTTGTATCTGTAGGTAGACACATAAACTGGGGAAATCATTATTGGGGTGTCTCTCCACTGAGTTTCATTTAAGTTTACTTATACAGATAAAAGGTCATTTGTTGGAGCAAAGGCAACTTACCAATAACTACATCACCCCTTCAGCAACAGTTAATTGTCAAGAAACCCAGAGGAGGGTCTAATATATCCATGAAGGAATGCTGATGAGCTCAATCTTGTATAGGTCTTGTGGCATTGGGTTTTTTGTTGTTGTTGTTATTGTTTGTTTGCTTTGGTTTTTCAAGACAGAGTTTCTCTGTATAACCCTGGCTGTCTTGGAACTCACTTTGTAGACCAGGCTGGCCTGGAACTCAGAGATATGCCTGCCTCTGCCTTCCAAGTGCTGGGATTAAAGGTGTGTGCCACCACAGTCTGGCATAGCATTGTTTTTTAATGTCATAAAAATTAAAGTTTGGATTATTTTGGAATAATATGAAGACATATTGCCTTTCTTGTCCCACAAATATTTGTGCATAAAATAATAAATCAAAACCAACACAACAAGGTACATGAGAAAGAAGTAATGTGAGGTTGGTATTTGGGAACAAACTGAAGATGAAGAGCAGCTATGTACTAACCACACACACAGCACTCAAGGACACTTAAGGAGATGTGAAAGGTCTTTTCAATAAGCAGAGCTATGAAAAGTATTACTTGCCATTAATTTTTCTGGGGGAAAGAAGCCTTTAGTATGAATGTATGGACCCCCAGGATGAGTTCAGCGATGATGGGCACAAAAGGAAAAGGGTGGAAAGATGACAGACAAGGAGGTCTGGCCTTAAGATGTCTCATAGGTGTGATTTCCACAAACTAAGACATCTTCATTTACTGCTTTCTTTCTAACCGAAAGGACAATGAGGACTGACTCATTGTCATTTGCTGAGTAACCTCAGATGAGGGAAGTGTTGAGAAAGAGAAACTGCCTTGTTTAGCAGCTAAAATCTCCCCAAACTCACATGACATTGTCATATGGCATTTATGTTGTAACAAAATTGTTGAAAATAGGTTGTAATTTGAAAATTAACTTAGAAGACCTGGCAACACAGAACTTCACACAATTCCTAGGTACTCTACAACAAACAATTCAATGACACTATAGACATTGCATGGGAAGACACCATGTAGCCATGACAATGAGACTCTGAGGTAATTTTGAAACCATCTTTTTAGGTGGGAAAATAAAACTATTTGAAGGCAATTATTCTAGTTTCACCATAAACAGTGAAAAAAAAAAAGAATATACTTGTTTTTACTTAGAAACATACAAATGATCACTGGAAGGAACAGTGATTATTTCTAAGAAGGGAAAATTTGGTTGGATAGAAGGTAGAGTGAGAAGGAAATTGCCTGCATAGGCTGACTTTATTCACCATATCTTACAAATTATGCATTATGTGTTTGAAATAGCTTAAGAAAGTAATTTAGCAAAAAATACTAAGTAGAACTTGAAAATCTGGAACACACCTTTAACAGAAAAACATACTCCCCGGGTTGGATTCCTGGCTATTTTTACTAATGGCTGAGTAACTTTGGATTCTTGACCTTTTTGCACTTCTGTTTCTTCAACTGTAAAAATGAGGATAGTAACAGAATGACTTTACTGGGTTGCAAGCTTAACATAATACTTAGACACTTGCGGTAAACATGGGCTATGTTACCATGGTGTTGGATATAGCTCTCTGTTGGGAATACTGACATACTAACAAGCCTGAAAAAAGCCACTAAAGAAAATGCTCCACATTCAAAACCTTATGTATTCCTTCATTTTTATGCCACAATGGTTAATTTCTATTCAGAAAAATGGAAGTCTACTGTTCACACCGAGCTCTCAAAACCACATTCCTTCCTATAACTGGCAAGATGAAATTTTCTGACATGAGTAGGATTTTCAATCAACTTGGCAGCCTGAGTACTTGTGTGGATCTCCTCCTCCTCCCTCACTCCTTAGTCTATTTGTTTGGATTTTTTGAGATAGGGGCGCATTCTGTATCCCAAGGGAGGCTGGAATCAAAATCCATTTGACTCAGACCCACAAACCCCAAGATTATAGGCACAGACCACTACACCCAGCTTTTTATAGCAAAATGAGGATAGAAAAGAAAACATGTACTTTCCATATCATCCACAAAGAAAACATTTAAGAAATCACCAGGGAAAAGAGATTTTATTCAATGACTCTCTAGAAGACAGAAAGTAGGCAAAAGAATAGTTACTGATCACTCAACCCTGTAGCTGAAGAGGGCCATACGGTTTCACAGACCATCAACTTGAGGACAGAAATCCCAGAAAGAAGGGAATCATGGGTTGGAAATACATATGCAAAAGCCATGACTCTATCGATCTATGACTCTATTCTCAAGGCAAGAAGGGCAGAGGGGCCAGGTCAGTTGGACACAGCCCACAACTTCCCTGGAGAACAGCTTTTCTTGTCTCATTGGCCAGAGCTGCAGAGCACAGCCCCACAACAATCAGAAAAAAAAAAAAGATTAGAAAATTTAAGAATTTTGTTGGCTATCTTGCCATCTCAAACAATATCAGAGGATCTGGGAAAAGTAGAACATTAGTTCAGCAATCAATTACAACAATGTAAAAACCACTTACTGACTTTCACATTTTAGAATCCACCCACAGACAAATCTTGAAAGTTATAAAGAACACATTGTAAGTGCAAGCACTGTGACAAATTAAGATATATATGTGATAGAGGCTGAGAAGTTTAAAGAAATGAGGAAAGCACCTAATCTTGTCTGCTTGAAAAGGTGAGTGTCAAAGGTAGCTTCTGCACTGCTTAGGCAGCAAATAGCTACACACACATACACACACACACACATTTTTCTTCTTTTTTGGGGGGAGGTTTCAAGACAGAGTTTCTCTGTGTATCCTTGGCTGTTCTGGAACTAGCTCTGTAGACCAGGCTGACCTCAAATTCACCTGTTGTCACCCCCTCCCCCACACCCCCCCAAGGGCTGAGATAAAAAGTATGGCAATGTTAAGCTATAAATTTCTATATCGTGACTACATATCTTTGATTTGTTTAATTTAAAACAATCAGGAAACTCAGTCAAGATGACCCAGCTACCACTTTCTGCACTTCTGCCTAGGCTGGTGTCAGCTGCCAATAACCTTGTACCTTGTTGGTGTTATTTTTCTCATACATAAGTGGTTTCAATAAAGCCTTTTTTGTAAACTCTGTAGCACATAACTGTAATCCTAGTACATGGGAGGCAGGGGTTGGAGAATAATTCTGAGAGCAATCTGGAATACAAAACAAGGCCTGGCATCATGTTGCCTTCTTGAATTCTGAATTATGTGCTCTTGTTTAACTCCTGGAGTCTAAGGATTATAAATTATTTTACTGAAAATGGTTTCTAAGCCTTTTTGCCTTCAAATATTGATGACAAGGTAGAGATAAGAATTTAATTTTGGTCAGCTAGGCCTGACTAAATTTAATTTTAGTCAGTACAGCCTTGTAATGTCAGTTCTCAAGAGGCTGAGACAAAGAGCACTGCCAGGAGTTTGAGGCCGGCCTAGGCCATACAGTGAGACTCTCTTGAATAAACAAGACAGAGCAAACATCAAAAACTGTCAGGCATGGTATAATTAAGGGCACCCTTCTAATCCCAGTACTCTGGAGACAGAGGCAGGCAGATCTCTGAATTTGAAGCTATCCTGGTTTACACAGTGAGTTCTAGGCCAGCCAATGCTACATAGTGAGACCATGTGTTAAAAAAAAAAAGATAAATAAAGAAATAGTAAAACAAAGAATGTTGTTGTTTTTGTTTTTGTACCACCATGCCCAGCTGAGAATGGTTAAATTTAATGAGTGATGTTCTATTTACAGTTTCAACACTGGTCTAATAGCTATATAGGAACTAAGAGCCAGGTTTTTAGAAATACAGTCCAGTGTTGAAGGTGGAATGGAGTTGCTTGAGTTTCTTGTTTTATTTCAGTGGAAGAAGCCTGTGCATTAATCCAGAGTGCACTGGACAGATAAAGCAAATCAGCCAACGACCTTTCAACACGTGGCCTTTGGATTGATATATGTATTTACTGCCTGAGAAACAAAGCTCTAGTTAATGTATGATTTTTAAGACAATACCTGCCAGAAAAATCCTGATTCTTAAGCATTCCTGTCTCCCCAGTTGTTATCATTTATAGTTAAATAGTTCTAATCTCTAGCTTTCTTGGGAGAGTTGTTGGTTTTCTTGTGGTTTCTGTAACTTTCCTGTTGTGTTTTTTTCTCCCCCTCTCACAAAGTGAAAGATATGTCCATGTGAAGAGTTGGTACTTGTGGACATCAGATGCACCTAGCCAGGGAACTACACAAGGCTGGCAGGTGGTATTAAGCAGCTCCCAGGCTCTTCTGTATTTAGAGTCACTCATTTCCTTGGACTGGGCATTCTAAGTTCTACATGTGGAAGCAGTTGGCAGAGAGCCTAACAGTAGGCTGAACAAATGTTTGTTCATTCCTGTGCTCACTAGTTCACTGCCACTTTGTTCCGAGCCAATTAGTTTAAATGAGAAAATCAACTGTAGTTGCCCCTGCTCTATTTCCCCCACTACTGCTCCCACTCCTGCTAACTTTTTTCATCTATTTTTTTTTTTAATTTCAACTTCCTTTGAGAAATTGTCTCTGCCCTTTGAACTGTGCTGCAGATGTTTCCTCTGAAGGAGGTGTAGGGGCTGTGAAGCACTATGGAGCAGGCAGCATTGCTGAAGCCTGCACTTTGTAGAATCCAGGATGTAAGGGGCAAACAGGCAAAACAGAACAGCTTGTGCAGAGACGCCAGGGTTCAATGCCATACAGTCCACATACAATAGCAGAAAGCAAGTCTTGGTTGAGTCAATAGGAAACATAGTCAGTGAGTCTGCTCCTGATTATCAGCCTACTAGAGAAAGAGCTTCTTAGGTCTGCATGTTTCATTTGAGAAGGAGACATTTCCATTCTGTCTGTCATTTAAGAGCATGTATACTAGAAAACAAAGTATCACTTTCAAATTAAATTTAGTTTTTACCCCAGTTTTCTCAGTACCTCATATGGTCTGTTAGTCTTCTTCCTTACTTGTCCTTCACTTCTAGGATCTGTATGACTATTTTTCAAAACCAGAAAGACTTAGACACCTTACAGATAGGAATCTGTTTTTATTGTGGCCACATGGGCCTAAGTAGATTAGAGTTTTATCATATAAGTTCTGCTCTTTGCTCTTTATTTGCTCACCTTAAATAAGGCACTGAACTATAACATCAGAAACAGATGTTTCCTTCAATAATCATTACATTTGGGGGTCTGATAATTCCTTGCTGTAAAAAATAAATCCATCTCGTTGTGACATTAAAAATGCTCTGAAGTCTGACATCTTGGCCCATGCCTATAATGCCTATAAACTCAGGAGTCTGAGGCAAGAGAATTAACAGGAGTTCAGGACATTAGAGGTGAGTTACAGGCTAGCCTGGGCTACAGTGTGAGACCTTTTCTCAAAACAAGAAACAAACAAACGAAAAAGGCAAAATGTCTTCCTACTTGCCAGCAGGAGAGATAAAAATTTTCTGACATTTAATTGGTGCACAGGTTCTTCCCCTAAACAGTGAATTGCTCTGTCAGTGTTACTAAAAGAGGACTCTGGGTGTGGAGCATAGAAAGACAAGATTAAATAACGTTACTTCCAAAACTCGCTTGGGGAGGGAAAATGACACCAGTGGTGGGGAAAAGGAAACAGAGCTCCAGAATTGGGGAACCAGACTAAAACTGTCATAATATACTTTTTTCTTACCAATTCTTAACTTTTTCTTTGTTTTTTTTTAATCTAAAAAAAAAAGTGATCAAAACACATAATAGCCTACCATTCCTGCAAGTCTTTTTTGATTTATTTTCCTTTTAGTTTCACCTACTATCATCTTTGAACATTTTGTCTAATGTATGCTGTTTAATACCTGTACCTGCCTGTCACAAAGCCAGCTTTCCAAGCTTCGCTGTGTCACATGCAGCACCATAAATCTCTCAGGAGAAGGGACTAGAGAGTAGAGGGAGCAGGGTCAGTAAGTGGTTCAGCACTATAAGCTACTGAATTTGGGGGGGGGACACGCTACATAGAATGTAATCATAACCTCCTCTGGGGGCCTCTCTGACGCTAGAGATTAAGAACTATTACTAACACTGGAATGTGAAGACTACCCTAATTTACAATGTAGCACAAGGGGCCTGCTGAAATGAAATGTAGAGGCACATTGAATGAGCTTTTTAGAGCACGAAGTTGGCTTTCACAACCATGTTTGTGAAACTCAACACAAATGCTCAACAACAATCAGGCAGATTTAGTCTTGGATATGTTCCTTAAAGTCTTTTATTTTTCTTCTTCAAGTCTTTCTGTTACTCAACTTTCATCCATGAGCAAGTTTTCTTTGACCTTTCTTTTGACAGGCCTCTTGAGATTTTTATCTAGGAGAGCTGCCCCAGGAACTATCTACCACACCCAATATGAACCCGACCCAGTGCTAAGGCCTCCACCCTGGGGACAGGACACCCAAGATCAGGCTGTCGGGGGCAGACCGCCTGCAAACAAGGCCATAGATAGGACAAATCCAGCAGCAGATGGAAAGGCCAGGAGCAGAGACCCAACCCGAACGCTGAGGACCCCAGGGGTCCCACTAACCTCAGGTCGGTTGCGCTTCTGTAGCAAGTGCTCCAGGTACAGGTCCGAGAGTGCGGTGCGCATGCTGCTCCCACCTTCGCCTTCGCTGGACTTGAGCGTCATCTCGCAGGAGCAGGGACACCAAGACGCTGGAGCTGCAGAGCTTTGAGCCCGGGAATCGCAAGCCGGGAAACTGCGGCCTGCTCGGAGGCGTGGGATACTCGGAGGCGGTAGAGGAGATGGAGGAGGCTGAGACCAAGAGCTGCGCCTGTCACAGCCAAGAAGGGTGGGAGTCAGGAGGGCCAGGAGGAGCAGTACCCACGCCCCGCCTACTTCCCCGCCACGGCCCGCCCCTAAGCCCACCCACGCCTTGGCCTTCCTACTGCCCAGCGATTGGAGAAGGCGCAGTTTAGCGCTGCTTGGAAGCTCCGTTCTAGCCACGCCTCTGCGGGCCCTGACAAGACGCGCTGCCTGCATCCCTGGAGGATAGAATTCTGAGACTGGCGCTTCCCTTTCGCGTTTACCCGCATGACTTGTGAACTACTAGAGCAGATTCCAAAACGTCCAGCTACTGCAGCTGCCGCCCTTTACCACCCACGAGTTGCAATCAGCAGGTCACCTGATTCCTAGCTGAGGCAACCCAGGAGTGGCTTTTACCTCCAGATAGGTCGGGACATCAGGAATCAGCCAGCTGCCCAATGGAACCTGAAGAATGCAGGGAACTGATGAGATTCAAGGCTCTTAAACTGGTGTGGTCACAAGGCCGATGTACCTTTCCAAGTTAAGACTTGTGAAAATGCCTTTAGGTGCCTGTTCTGCTGGTGCCATCATTTATGTTGATGAATGCTGTTCAGTGAGAATTGCCCTCAAGAGCAAACTGATTTTACTTACGTTAGGCCAGATCTCCTGCTGTTAATGCCACACAATTTCTAGAAATTAACGAAAGCAAATGGAACACTCTTTAGGAATCAGAGTAATATCCCTAAACATCCAAATGTCCTGGAGATTAATAAAAGGCTTTCTGAACAAAATTAATGTTTACTGGGCTAGCATAAAGGTTCCTTGAGAACTCGGTCCTAAAACCCTGAGCTCACATGATTGGTAACTTGAACCCTCCTCCTATCCCCAGAGGAACTACTTTGGGTGGAAAAGAGACGAGAAGAGAAAAGGAGAGGGGAGAAGGGCCAGGGAAAGAGAGATTGGTTCAGAGAAAGGAAATACATTGAGCAAAGTTACAGAATAGACAACTCTGTAACACACCTGTGCACATACACAGGGTACCAAACAATAAAAATAGCTCGGTGAGTAAAATAGGGCCTTTCATTAACTGAAGATGGAACTGGAAAAGATGGAATTGGAACCTTGCCTTATGTGATATGCAATGGGGACTGTTGTTAAAAAGAATGAAAATCCCAATCATTTGATTTTACCAATAAAGACTTGGGAGCCTGATACTGAAGTGAAAACCTACTAGCTCAGAGAGGCAGAGAAAGCCTTTCTACACAGTTGCCGACCCAAAAGGAAAAAGCCTTTCTACTCAGCTCACATCCCTGAAGGAAAAAGCCAAAAGCCAAACGCCCAAGGCGAAAGCTTGCTAGCTCAGCTGACAGAATAGGAGGAAAAGGCTTGCTGGCTCACCCAGAAGCCCAGGGGGTGTCAAGAAACCCAGCTCAAGAACTAGAGAGCTAAAGCTCCTTCTACTTCTATGCTTCGACTATGCTGTCTTAAATACCCCTCAACTCAAAGTCCCTCCTATTCTTTAATGCCTGTCAGCTGGTTTCTTGCTCTACCTCTTGACCCAGGGTTAACTTTATTAAATCCTGTGTAGAGAAAGCTCTTGGATTAAATGTGTGTTAGGGATGGTTGAACCACACCATGATCACCTGTTCATAATAACAGAAAGTTCTTGGATTAAAGGTGTATGATAGGGTTCAACCACACCAAACAAGAAACAGGGTTTTACCATTCACAATTTTGGGGTTCACAATGGGATCAAATATCCTGCAACAGTGGACTGCTTAGTTAGCATGCAAAATTCCTGGGTTCAGCTCTCATTAATACACGCACTACTCATGAAAGTGCATGCCTATAATTCTAGCATTTGGAAGATGGAGGTAAGAGGAGTAAGAAGATCAGAAGTTCAAAGTCACACTGTCACTCAGTAAGTTTGAGGGTAACCTGGGATACATAAGACCTTGTCTCAAAAAAAGAAAAAGAAAAAGAAAAAAAGAAAAAGAACTTAAAAAAAAACAGAGAACTAGACATAGTGTCACATACTTATCATCTCAGTGCTTGGGTGGTAGGTACAGCAGAAACTTAAGTTTAAATCCAGCTTCAGCTACAAGGTGAATTTGGGGCCAAGTTGTGCCACACTAGACACTTTCTCAAAAACAAACTAGCTCCATAATATAAGGGAATAAATGTTAGCGTATAGGCAGCCTGTTTCTGGTTGCATAGTAACCTATGATGTCATCATGTGTCACCCACTGGGTGTGTGGCAGGCTCAGTTCATCTGCACAAGCACAAGCTATAAAAGGACCAACTTGCCACTTTATGTCACTCTTACCTTCCTTTCTTACTATCCTCTCTTGCTCTCTCTGCCTCAGTTTCTTTCCTGCCCACACCATCATATCTCGTTCCTTTCCCCTCTATCTCTACACCACCATCCAATAATCTCTTTCACTTAATATCTGTTGTGTGTGGGGGAGCATCATTTTAAAATAAATACTAACATTTGGTAGCCCATACGGGGAGGACACTTCCAGCAATGTTTACACATGCTAGAACCCTCACATGCCTACCCACAGCAAATCTTTCTCTTACACCTTCATCTCCAGCTTCCTTCATGATCACTTAACCTGTCTCTGCCTGCTGCCACTGTGTGCTTCTGCTCTGTTTCCTGCAGCTGCTCAAACATGCATGCAGCCCAAAACAGATCTTTTTTTTCTCACTTGATACCCTTTTCTGCTCTGGTCCTTTCCTCACTCACTATTTGGTAAGCGAGGCCTCTGGACCCGCCTGCACAGCACAGAGGGTTTTAAAACTGCCCTCAAACATCTTTCAGTTTTGCCACTGCCTCAGGCCCCAAGAACTTGGGTTTTAAATGTCCTGCCTCGATGATGTGCTTATGTGTGGAGCAGGGTTTTTGAATTGAGCTGACACCCGCTCAGCCCTGCAACTCACAGTTTAGAACTGCTGCTGGCAGGGACCTCCATACCGTCAGCAAGGCCCCAAGGCCTGCAAGCCTGGTTCTGCATTGCCACTGCGGCTGCACAGGACTCATGACTAGCTGCCATGTTGATTGTGGGATAAAGAGGGTGGAGCTACGGCTTCACTGCCATCTCCACTAAGGGCAAGCACATGGTCTTAACTAAGGGCAATCAAGGGCAGGCACATGATTGGCAGCCATCTTGGTTATAAACAACAACAACAACACTGTGGTTTCCCTTCTGCCGGCTGCTTTCACTACCTTGTTTCTGTCCCACTGTTTTCAGAGCTTCAAAAAAGCAGTCTCTTGTAGACACTAAAAGGCCACTGCACCCTTCCTACCTCCCCTCTAAAGCTGCCTATCTGCTCCAATCCTTTCCTGCAGATTAGACTCCCTCTAGGAGAACTTGATCTTACTGCTGATAAAGCCCTGGTACCAGGCACCGAAGTTGTCAGGCTTAGCCAGGCTAAGCCCCTGACCTGCTGTGCTATTTGGTTGATGAACCACTAGCCACATGGTCCATTTCCATTTCCCCTTTCTCATTTAAAGAAATGGCTTCTTCATATTCTCTCCCCTTTGAGAAACCTCTGGCTTCTACACCTATATTTGCCCTACTCAAATGTCTACTATCCAGTAACAGTAAGAGCGATCAGTGAAGGAAAAAGCGATTTCCTATTTCTCTTTTCTCAAAGTCCTGTCTGTTTCTCTCTGCCTGCCATCCCATTAAATAAAACTACTCTCTCGTTTCTTTTTATGCTCTCAAACAAACAAACAAACCTTAAGATTAAATTGTAAATCTTAAGGTGACCAGATGATATGAACAATTTTAATAATAATTAATTCTCTGCTTATTTTAACTCATTTTAGGCTATAAAATCAACAAGTCTCATTTAAATTGGTATGGATTTTTATAAAAATTCAAAGTTATATTTTTACAACATGCTGTGTAAATGATTCAACCCTGGTTCAAAATAATTTTTATGTGGTGCTAAAATTTCAAGGTTATAAATGTCTGTTCAGATTTACAAGCTAATTTAAAATGTATGTCTAACTGCCTATGTCTTTATCAGTTCCTGAATTAATGAATAAATGCTGTCGTCTCCCCCCATCCCCCATCCCCTGCTGGTGCTCTGGATGCACCACTAGGCTTTCTGGCAAAGAGATTTGGTATAAGTTCAAATGTAATTTTAAAATTGCTTTATACTGTTCTACTATATTGGTTTTAAAACTGTGCTCCAGACCTTGGCTGTTGCTCTGAGGCTGTTGGCATTCCCATAGAGAAAACAAGAGGTCTGCAATGCCCCATCCTTTGGGTGTATAGCCAAGGTCCACCCTGCCAGGTGCCTGTTTCAAATGCAGCCAGGAAGGATCCTAGTATTATGTCTCCTGGGAGTCTTCCTTGTAGCCCCCTGGCACTGCTTGTGATGACCTGCTTTGTCAGCTTGTGCCCTCGAACCTCAGGTTCTCTTGTACTCCATGGGGACTCCCTAAAGACTGGCAGAACTGACTTTTCTCTCTTCACCCATGAGAATTGTGTCTTCCACCATACCCCCGGGCTCTCCTCTGAGAGGCCTTCTAAATAATTTCACATCCCTACACCTCACACCCGCTTTAAGGGTTTCTAGGCTTACACATTTCTGCAACCAAACTTGGCCTCAATTCCCTTAGATGACAGATCCAAAGCAAAATCTTTTAAATTACTGTCAGTGATTGGGTAAATGGAGGTGCCCTCGGGTAAATGGAGTTTCCCTATGGTTCAAGGTTCTCTTCTTTGATCCAAACCTTCCATCTCAGTTCTCTCTCCCAAAAGTTTCAAATGTGCACCTAAAGGTAACATACACCTAAAAGAAATTTCCTCTGTAGCCTACTTAACTTTGTCCTCTGCATATATATATATATATATTCCAGTATCCCGCCAGACCAAGGTCCTACATCCAGGACCGTGCCAAAGCACCTACGACAGGTGTCCCTGTCTGACCTCACAGACTTCCACCTGCACTTTCCCTCCCAACCACCGATGTTCTCACAGACCTTGGACAGCATCAAACGAGCCTGTTCTTCCTGGACTTGATCAACATTTCAGCATTTTGGCTTCCCTATTGCCTCCCTAGTGTTAGCAAAAAGTAACTAAAGATGACTGATATTGATTTGTCTGTTAAACACTTTTTCCCTCTCTATCTCTTACCCTGTTGCATGGTGACCAAAAGCTGTTGGGATCCATAAGCAGGCATCTCTACAGCCAGCCTCAAGGGACCTGGCATACTGGAAGTCAGGCATCTCTGAGGCCACCTACGACCACCTGTGGACCACCTGAAACCACCTGCGCATGCTCTGGGTCACCTTATAAGAGAACTGGCACCACCTACTCTCTCTCTCCCTCCTACCCTTCCCAGAGACAGCCTCTGTAACCCCCTCCTCCTTCCCTTAATAAAACTTCCCATGTGGAAGTAGTCTCCTGGTATGATTTGTGAACCCACCATGTAACAAGAGCTGCTTCCAATGAACCTATATTTATATAATTTAACTTGCCTTATACGAGAAGCAGTCCAATGTACTCTTTTTTTTTTTTTAATTATTGAAAAAGGGAAGAATGTTATTGTATAAGCAGCCTGCTTCTGGGTTGCCTAGTAACCTATGATGTCATCATGTGTCTCCCACCAGGTGTGTGGCAGATGCGTTTCAGCTGAGTATGCACAAGCTATAAAAGGATCAACTTGCCACGTTGTCTCTCTCTTACTCTCCTCTCGCTCTCTCTCTCTGCCTTGCTTTCTTTCCTTGCCCCCCATCATGCCTCTCTATCTCTCCTTCCCTCTCTCCACCTCCATCCAATAAATAGTTCATGTTGTGTGTGTGGCATCATTTTTTAAAAATAAATACTGACAATCGGGAGATGACTTGTTGGTTAAAATCACTTACTGTTCAAGCATGGGGACCTGAGTTTGAATTCACAACATCCACTTAAAAAGCTGGTCATGGCCACACATGCCTGTAACTCTAGAGCTATGGGGTGAAGTAAGAAGATCTGTTGGCTGCCAGCATAGCTCCAGATGAAGTGAGGGACCCTTAAGGAAATTAAGGTGAAGAGAGTGATAGAGCAGAACACATAAGGTCATCCTCCAATCTCTATATATGCATGGGGTTAGTGAACCTACACATACGTGGATGTATACACCTCTTACTTTCTGTATCTCTCATATACACATGTAGACACACAGCAGTAAAAAATAATAAATAGAATAAGAAAAGGGACTTAATGTACATCAGCAGAAAATAGTTTTCAATGCATAAACACAAAGGATTACTATTATGAATGTATAAAGATGTTTTATAGCACTCTGTGAGCCAAACAGCCACCATCTTCATGAACTCATTCATGTCTGCTAGCAAAAGATTATCAGAACTGGGTTTACTGACTATAGACCTTCATTATAGAAAGAGGGCACACGGGAGGCAGGATTCTCACTTGAGTATTCAAGCATTCTCCTCAACCAATTGTGTCCTAATTGTTCAGGGGATGGACGAGAATATATGGACTGGGGAAGGTTACCAGGTTAAAGCTTCATCTGTGTGGCTATAGGGAAGCCATCATCCATGTGGGGTTTATAGGGTGGCTGTTATGATACAATCAATGACCCCTCACCCGTGCTCTGTAAGTAAGCCCAATAAAAATCATTGGTTTTTCAGGACAAACTTCCACAGACTACAACTTTGTTTTGTCATTGCTGCCTTAGGGTAGAGAATTAATGACAACACTAAGACTAAAAACTAACGAAAACCACAATCTATCATTCTTTGTCCGGCAGTAGTCTGGGGCTTTGCTGTCAGCTTCAGGACAAAGAACAGAGCTACCCTGGTATTGGAGGTTCTGTTTCTCTCAGGAATGGCTAGAGCACCTTAGGGTGAGGCCTGTGGGATAGGCTAGGTGCCGAGTCTCAGCGGGGGAGGGGGAGTGGAGAGGAAGGACTTGAGGATGGGGAGGCAGGTCTAGTAAGGCGAAGGAGCAGGCACAGCCGGCTCAGAAGGTGGGTCCAGGTCTCAGGCCCGAAAGGTGCTTCACTGGTGAACTGGTGATCACGGTGGAGCTCATGGTGGTCAGATAGGTAGCTAAGCCCCAGGAGTTTGGCAGAGAATTTCCAGGGAGGAAGGGAGCCTTCCCTCAGAATAAATGACAAATCTCAGGCAGACTTGGTGGAAAGCTGATGGTATCATGTAGCATCTTGCATGAAACATGTTTATTTCATGTGAAATCAGGGATTTATAAAACTTGGGCAGAGGAAAAGGTTTCAAGGGTGAATGTGTGTGATTCACCAGAGTCAGGGAACCAGGGATACTTAATCTACATGTACCAAAACAGTCCTATCATAAAAGGGAAAAAGCAGTATTTAATTATCTTATGGGTGGGAGAGAAGGTCCAGGTAAAGTCAAAGATCTTTGGTAAAAAGTCAAGAGACCAAAACATCGTATTAGCACAGAGTGAGTATCTCCAGAAATTCCCAGGTGCTTGCTCAACAGGTTTTCTTATCAGGAAAGGCCCAGGCCTGTAATCTTCCCTGAAGGCTATGTGATGATCTGGGAACCTAAAATCAGGCAGAGAGAGAACCCTGCTAAGAAAATGGAGTCCACCATTATAGACCAAGCACAGAAGCTATCCGGAAATGTTCGACTTCGACCTTATCCACCAGAGTCCCACAACAATCCAGTAAAGAACTGAACAAAAGACATGAATAAACATTTCACAACAGTCAATGTGATGCTCTTTAAGAAGAATGGCCCCCATATGCCCATGTATTTGAACACTTAGTCTTCAGAGAGTGGAACCTTTGATAGGCTTAGAAGCATCAGAAGGTGTGGCCTTGTTGCAGTAGGCATGACCTAGTTGGAGGAAATGTGTCACCAGGAATGGGTTTTAAAGGTTCCAAAAGAACAAGCCAGACCCAGCACCAATATCCTTATCTTTGTCTATGGATCAGGACGTAGCTCACAGCTACTGCTCCAGCACCTGCCTGCATGCTGCCATGGTCCCTGCCATGATGATAATGGACTAAACCTCTGAAACAGTAAACCAGCTCCCAATTAAATCCTCTCTTTCTTTCATTTAAAAAAAATCTATTTATTCTGCATACAGTGCCCGAAGAGAGCGCCAGATGTCATTATAGATGGTTGGGAACTATCATGTGGTTGCTGGGAATTGAAGTCAGGATCTCTAGAAGAGTAGCTAGTGTTCTTAACCTCTGAGCCATCTCTCCAGCCCCAAATAATTTATTTTAGAAGAGTTTCTTAGTCATGGTGTCTCTTTACAGTAGGAGAACAGGGACTAAGACAGCCAATATATATGAAGATATGGATTGAATGCAAATTAAGATTGTAATGAAACACTGTTTTACTCCCATTCATGACCAAATTTTTAAAAATTAGCAATATACTGCTGGAAAACATTTGAATCCATACAATTTCTTGAAAAGATATTGTTTTTGTCACTGTTCTACTGCTGTGAAGAGACTCCATGACCACAGCAGCTTTTTTTTTGGGGGGGGAGGGGGCGGGTAGGACCAGCTCATGTTTGTGACATTTTAAAATTGTACAAGTTTTCTTTTTGCCCTCTTACCCAATATTTCACTTTTAAAATGACAGGAAAAGGTCACCAATCACAGGTTACATGGTTTAATAAGTTTAGCCCTTCAGTTCTTACATGAACCATCCATTATTCCTTAAAACACCAGTCGGACCTGGCAGTGGCCAACAGTAAATTTCATCTTCAAAGTTAAGAAGTTCAGATCCTCTGAGCATTCTGTGACACAATTGTACCTGTCCAGAAGTGGCACTGACCCATAGTTGGGGAATTTTAAATGTACCAGTGAAAAAAAGCTGTTTTCCCTTCAAGGGGAAAAGAAAATGACTCCTCAAAACCCAGTCATTTGGCTGAGTGTCCCATCTCTTCAGGTTTCTTTCCCCCCACCACTTTTCTTTCCTTTTCTGCAGCAGAGTAACAGAGACCTAAACCTAACAGAGACCTAACCTGAGTTACAAGAAAACAAGACAGTGATGGCTGTAGAGGGAGTGACCTGGAGAAACTGGAATGCTCCTTTATCTCCCACATCCAATGTATGTGTTTCACAGAAAAACAGTAACAACAAATTCACAAAAAGCAACAGTTAAGATTACAAATCCAGAGGTGCTGGAAGATAGGAGGAAGTGGGAAGGTTAAAGACACAGGGAAGGGATGAAAAATTACTCAGATCAGTTCAGGCACAGGAGCTGGCAAATGAAAACAAAACAAAACAAAAACAAACAAACAAACAAAAAAAACAGCTGGAAAACGCTGGTCTTCTCAGACCTAGAATGGTGGTAAAAATCCACATACTGGAATCAGGAAGATTCCAATTCATCATGAAAAGGGAGTATGCAGAGGGCCCTTGGCAGTGGGTCTTGCCTTTCATGGCAGGGGGAGAAAAATAGAGAAAAGAGCTACCACATTCTTCACCCAGTCCCACCTGTCCCCTTTGACAGCAGAACTCAGTGGCCTGCAGTAGCTAGCCAATCAAGTTTCATCAGGACTGCCTGGATACTCTTCCTCTATGGCCTGACAAGACAGCACTTTCAGAGGAAAGTGATCAAAGAGCAGGCAACAGAGTTCATGTCAGAGACAGACCCTGCCTCCCTTACTTGGGTTTCTACATGGAGACTGAGTTGCCTATGGGCCACATCTGAGCAGGTCCTCTCTTTGCATGGTCCTTGGTTGGTGCATCAGTCTCTGCTGCTCTCCCTGGGCCCAAATTTTTTTGCTTTGTTGGTCTCCTTGTGGAGCTTTTTGTCCCTTTGTGTCCTTCTATCTCCTGCTTCTTCCATAAGACTCTCTGTCCTCTGTCCAAAGTCTACCTGTGAGTCTCTGCATCTGTTTCCATCCCTTGCTGGGTAGAGCCCTTCAGAGGACATCTATGGTAGGTTCCTGTCCTGTTCCCTCTCTTCTATCACTTCCAGTGTCTATTCTATTTGTCATTCTGAATGAGAATTAAGCATCCTGCCTACGGTCCTTCTTAACGCTTAGCTTCTTTAGGTCTGTAGATTGTAGTATGTTTATCCTATATTATATGGCTAATATCTGCTTATAAGTGAATATATACCATGCATGTCTTTCTGGTGCTGGGTTACCTCACTCAGGATAATTTTTTTCTACTTCCATCCATTTGCCTGCAAATTTCATGATTTTCTTATTTTTAATAGCTGAGTAGTATTCCATTGTGTAAATGTACCACATTTTCTTTATTCATTCTTTGGTTGAGGGACATCTAGGTTGTTTCCAGATTCTGGCCATTACAAATAAGGCTGTTTTGAACATAGCTAAGCAAATATCCTTGTTGAAGGGTGGAGCATCTTTCAGGTATATGTCCAGGATGCTCAATTCTTTTATTAAACCAATGGTACTCAAAGCAATACAGTGAGTAGAGAAGAGACATATGCAGGAGATGGATGAGGAAGAGACTCACACACATCCCCTGAATAAGGAAAGGTGCCTGTAGCAAAAGGTTGAAGAGCATAGCAACAATTTTTTTGCTGACACTGGGGAATGGATGACGTTTCTTCCCTGATACCTCAAACGCCAAGTCAGCTATATTTTGGAACCAAATGGCATTCACAACTTTGCTAAGCACAGACTGGGAGAACACCCAAAGAGAACTGAAAAATTAATGTGAGGAAGAATTCCAGCCATGACCAAAAATCTCCATGTAGTGATGATCACCAATAATCTGGGATGTTACTGATTAAAGCACAGGAATAAACAATTGATAAAACAAGAGGAGAATACTCCACCATTCCAAGCACAACACTCGAAAGTTCTAACAATACATAGGTCACTCTCTTACTTCTGTTCTATAATCTGGGCTTTCCTCTGGGCCAAGACACTATTTGCCCTTTTCTGACATTGCTCCTCTCTCTTCTGCTGGATCTGAGCATCTAGCTTTGAAATGGTACAGATGCTCCAGATGAAGTCTTTGATTCCCTTGCCAAGATCCTGCAGAAAGGATTAGACACTGTCAGCCGTCTATTCACTGCCCAGACTATCAATCACACAGAAAGGGAAGTGCCCCCAAATCTTTCATCATGGAGGGCCCCACAGCAGTTCTGGCCAGGGCTCTCACCCACCGAGGCTCTGCTTGCTTGCTCCCAGGTGCCCACTAAGTGTGGCTCTCCCAGAGCCGGGGCTGCATCTACAACTCTTATAGCAGAAAGCATTTAATTGGAGCTTGCTTATAGTTTCAGAGGTTTAGTTCCTTGTCACTGTGGGGAGCATGTCACCATGCACATAAACATGGTGCTGGAGAAGCAGCTGAGAGTTCTACATCCGGATCCACAGGCAGCACAAAGAAAGAAAGCCCACCCTCAGCCCACCACTCCAGCAAGGTCATACCTACTCTAGCAAGGCCACACCTCCTAATCTTTCTAAAGTAGTGCCACATCCCTGGTGACCAGACATTCAAATATATGAGCCCATGTGGGTCATTCTTCAAATGACTACAAATATTCAACCACATTGATAACCTAGAATACAATTTAAGAGAAAAATGCAATGTTTTATGAAAGAAATGTTTATTCACCCATTTAAAATGAACAATCACTACTATATAACTTGTCTTCATCCATTCAGGATGTTGGAACAAAATACTATAAACAAATAGCTTGTAAATGACATAAATTTATTTTCCATCATTCTGGAGGATGGAAAGTCCATGATCAGGGTGCTGGAAGATCTGGTGTCTGTTGAGTGCTCTTTCCACATAGGACTTCTTTGATTCTTCATATGCTGGAAGGGTACAAACAAGCCCCCTGTGTCTTTTTTATAAGAAGATGACATTGAACACTATTGTGCTATCAACTCTTTAGATTTATGCCTATTTTCTTCTCTATTTTTCATCACAAAGTTAATTGGAAAGCTTTGAATGTATCACAGATGGGATATGAACAGGGAAATACACATATTCAGGCAGGCAGATTTTGAGTGAGTTTGAGGCTAATCTTGTCTATAAGTGAGCTTTAGGACAGTCAGAACTATGTAAGGAGATCCTCAAAATATATTCAAAAGTCTACAGATAAACAATAAACAAAATAAACTATTATTAAAGGTACTGGCACCCAAAATTTATGTTTCTATATGCCAAAAACATATAAAAATATAATTTTAAAACATACCATTTCAGCCAGGCATGATGGTATATGCCTTTAATCCCAGTACCTATGAAGCTGAGGCAGGCTGGTCTCTATGTGTTCAAGGCCAGCCTGGTCTACACAGAGAGTTCCAGGACAGTCATAGTGAGACTCAGTCTTAAAACAAATCAGATCAATTAATCAAGAAAACAAACAAAAACCATACCATTTATTGGGCTACAAAGATGACTCAGTGATTAAGAATTTCTGCTGCTCTTCCAAAGGATCTGAGTTTAGTTCTCAGTATTCACATAGGGTAGCTCACAAGTGCCTGCAACTTCAGCCCCAGGGGATCAACATCATCTTCTGTACTCTGAGGACACACACTCACATAATCCCACACACGATTAAAAATAAAACAAATCTTAAAAACAAAAACAAACCAAAAATCCCTCTCCATTTTGACATCTAAAACAAGTCTCAAGAGATTAATAAGCAATGCACATGTGCTTCATGGAGAGAATTATAACACTCTACAGAGTTAAAGAAGAGTTGTGAATGAAGACAGAATTTGTGTGCATGATTTAGAAGACTCCATTGCTTTAAGTTGCCAGATTTCCTGAATCTATTTTATAGATTCAATGCAATCCTGGATAGTTTATGAAACTTACCAATTTATTTTTGATATGTATGGAGTTGTAATAAAACAAGAATAGCCAAAGTAGCAAGGGCATGATGGCGTGTCTTTGTAATTATAACACTTAGGAGGCTGAGGCAGGAGGATTTCCACAAGTTCAAGGTCAGCTTGGAGTACTTGTGAGACTATCACGTAAAACAAACAAAAAGAAGAAGAGGAACTAGAGAAATGTCTTAGCGATTAAGAGCGTTTGTTGTTCTAGAGGACCTAGGTTCAGTTACCAGTACCCACATGGTGGCTTACAATCATCTATAACTCCCGTTCTAGGGGATCTGACACCCTTTTCTAGCTTCCAAGGGTACTAGTCACACACATGGTACATGTACATATATTCAGACAAAATACTTAAACACATAAAATAAATAAATCTAAGCAGATTTTAAGTAAAAACAGAAAATAAAGAAGAGGAAGTGGAGAAGCAAAAGGACAAAATAGAATAAAATAGCCAGAGTGCTGTAGAGAAACAAAGTGAGGGGACCAACCTTCCAGATTGCAGTACCTTATTGTATGTCAATGAAAGAAATGTGGTTTAAGCATGCAAAGTGAGTCACCGAAACAGAAAACGTGGGGGCGGGGAAGCCTGGAGACACATTTACACCTATTGAGACACTTGATAATATGGAGGAGGTGGCTTTCCACGGTAGCAGAGAAAGGACAGTTCCATTGAGTAGTGCCAGACATAGTACATACCCATATAAAAACAGAAACTGAGTTCTTTAAGTAAAGATAAAGCAAGTACTGAATCCACATTGCTTGTAGTTGGAAAAACTAAATAGCGAGTGACTCCTTGAGTGAAAAACAGCTGATGTGTTCCGTGGGGCAAAGGTGAGAACGGAAAAGTACTGGAGGACAAGGTGGGCTGACTGAGAGCACAGGACAGGTGCTCAGACAGCTGTCTTTCGACATCGCCAGGACTTTTTATGGTTGGCTGGCTTTAGTTCAAGGCATTCATCGTTCAGAATCTGCTCTTGCTCCTTGGAATTTATTGCTTCTTGGAATTTATGACAACTATTTGCTCTTCTTGATTCCTAGAACTGCTCTTAGGTACATAAGTTCAGTTCAAAGTTCATATACGGAAAATCATAACTTTCCATGATATGAAATATGAGATTGGAGTCATACTACCAAAAAAAAAATGCAAGTAGCTTAAGGATGTAAACATGAAGAGCAAAATTGGTCACTTTCAGAAAAACAGTATTTTAGAATTCCCTTATGATTTTGGTGGAGAAAAAGATTTTGTAAACGCCAAAAGCAACAATTATCACATTAAATAGTTCTCATTAAAAGAAAAAGAAAATTACTGGGCATGGTGGTACATGTGTTTAATCCCAGTACTTGGGAGGCAAAGGCACATAGATCTCTGAGTTTGAGGCCAGCCTGGTCCTCAGAGTGAGTTCTAGGACAGCCAGGGAAACACAGAGAAACCCTGTCTCAAAATAATAATAATAATAATAATAATAATAATAATAATAATAAATAAAATAAAATAAATAATGTCAAGAATGTAATCCTCACATTAAATAAAAAAAACATTCTCCATATACACCAGTGTGTGTTTGACACACACAGACACATATGTGTGTGCGTCTGTGTGTGTATCTTATGAAAGATTAGCATATAGATTATAAAAGTTCATATTGACCAATAAGCAAAAGAACTAATCTAAAAAAATAAACAAAGGGGATGAGGAGACTCAACAGTTAACAGCACTTGCTGCTTATGCAGAGTATCCAGGTTCAATTCCCAGGACCCACAATGGCAACACACAACCATCTGTAACTCCCATTATAGTGAAGCTGATACCCTCTTCTGGCCCTTGCTGGTACTGCACATAGACATACAGGTAAAACACCCATGCACATGATATAAAAAGAGCCAGCCATTGAGTTCATGTCAGAGACAGTCCCTGTTCCCTTACTAGAGAACCTACTTGGACACTGAGCTGCCATGGGCTACATCTGAGCAGGGGTTCTAGGTTATATCCATGAATGGACCTTGGTTGGAGTATCAGTCTCAGAAAAGACCCCTGTGCCCAGATATTTTGGTTCTGTTGCTCTCCTTGTGGAGCTCCTGACCCATACAGGTCTTACTAACTCCCCCTCTTTTCATATGATTACCTGCACTCTTTGACACCCCCCCCGAGGGAGGGGCAGCCTTACCAGGCCACAGAGGAGGACAGTGCAGCCAGTCCTGATGAGACCTGATAGGCTAGGGTCAGATGGAAGGGGAGGAGGATCTCCCCTATCAGTGGACTTAGAGAGAGGCAGGGAGGAGATGAAGGAGGGAGGGTGGGATTGGGAAGGAGTGAGGGAGTGGGCTACAGCTGGAATATAATGTGAATAAATTGTAATTAATATTAAAAATAAAAATGTAATTAAAAAAGTAAATAAATACTAACAGTGACACATAGATATTTTGGTAACATCACCAAATAAATAAATTTGTTAAAATAAAAAAAAAAAAGAAAAACAATGACAAAAAACGTTACAGAGGATGTCAGGGAGAAGAACCCTCCTTTACTGCTGGTGGGAATGTAAACTGGTACGTCCCACTACGTGAATCAGTATGAAGGCTCCTCAAAAGGACTGGAAATAGAAGTTTTCAGACATACCTTTGCAGAGTACATACCCAAAAGTTTTCACATTAGCATATGTTGAAATTTCCTCTGAAACTAAACATGGCCTCCAAGAGGAAAGAGGAAGGAACACTCAGGAAGTAAAATTAAAAGAAATTTAAAAATACTTAGATGTTTCAGACAATTAAAACAAGATTTACAAGTCCCCTCTCCAAGACTATATAAGCAGCAAACAATTGTTCTGGGGGAGAAAGTCTCCCACTTTCTTTTTTTAACTTATTTACTTATTTATTACAATTTATTCACTTTGTATCCTTTCTGTAGCCTCCTCCCTCATCTCCCTCCTCTCTTCCCATGCTCCTTCCCTAGTCCCTGATAGGGGAGGACCTCCTTCCCTTCTATCTGACCCTAGCCTATCAAGTCTCATCAGAACTAGCTGCATTGTCTTCCTCTGTGGCCTGGTAAGGCTGTTCACCCATCAGGGGCACGTGATCAAAGAGCAGGCCAATCAGTTCATATCAAAGACTGACCCTGTACCCTTTACTAGGGCACCTACTTGGAAACTGAGCAGCCTATGGTCTTCCTCTGAGCAGGGGTGTCTAGGTTCTCTCCATGAATGCTCCTTAGTTGGAGTATTGATCACTGTAGGCCCCCCTGGGCCCAGGGTTTTTGGCTCTATTGCTCTCCGTGTGGAGTTCCTGTCTCCTCCAGGTTTTTCTATCTCCCCTTTCTTCCATAAGGTTTCCTGCACTCTGCCCAAAGTTTGGCTATGAGTCTCAGAATCTCCTTTGATACCCTGATGCACAGAGTCTTTCAGAGGCCTCGTGTGGATGACTCCTGTTCTGTTCGTTGTCTTCTCCTACTTCCAATGTCTATCCTATTTGTTCTTCTGAGTGAGGTTTCAGCCTCTTCCCTAGGGTCCTCCTTGTTGTTTAGCTTTTTTAGGACTATAGATTGCAGTATGTTTATATTATATTATATGGCTAATACCTATTTATAAGTGAGTATATATCATATGTGTCTTTCTGCTTCTGGGTTACTTCACTCAGGATGACATTTTCTAGTTACCACCATTTCCCTGCAATTTCATTATTTCCTTGTTTTTAATGGCTGAATAGTATTCCATTGTGTAAATGAACCACAATTTCTGTATCTATTCTTCAGATAAGGGGACAACTAAGGTGTTTTCAGATTCTGACTATTAAGAATAAAGCTTCTACAAACATGGCTGAGCAAATGTCCTTGTTGCATACTTGAGAATATTTTAGACATATGCCTAGGAGTGGTATAGCTGGATCTTGAGGTAGCACTATTTCTAATTTTTTTGAGAAAGAGCCAGGTTGATTTCCAAAGGGGTTGTACAAGGTTTCATTCCCACCAGCAATGGAGGCAGGTTCCCCTTTCTCTACAACCTCTCCAACATGTGTCATCCCTTGAGTTTTCAATCTTAGCCATTCTGATGAGTGTGAGGTGGAATCTCAGGGTCTTTTTTTTTTGTTTTAATAGTTTTATTTATTACAAATTTTCACTTTGTATCCCAGCTGTACCCCCTCCCTCATGCCCTCCCAATCTTGCTCTCCTTCCCTCTTCTCCCATGCCCCTCCTCCAGTTCACTGATAAGTGATGTCCTCCTCCCTTTCCCTTTGACCCTAGCCTATCTGGTCTCATCAGGACTGTCTGCATTGTCTTCCTCTGAGGCCTGGTAAGGCTCCTCCCCTCAGGGGGAGGCGATCAAAGAGCAGGCCAATCTGTTCATGTCAGAGACAGCCCCTGTTCCCTTTGGAGACTAACCTGCCATGGGCTACATCTATGCAGGGGTTCTAGGTTGTCTCCATCCATGGTCTTTGGTTGGAGTATCAGTCTCAGAAAAGATCACTTTGCCCAGATTTTTTTGGTTTTGTTGCTCTCCCTGTGGAGCTCCTGTCCCATCCAGGTCTTTCAATCTCCCCTTTCTTTCATAAGATTTCCTGCGCTCTGCCCAAAGTTTGTCTATGAGTCTCAGCATCAGCTTTTATTTTTTATTTTTATTTTTAGCATCAACTTTGATACCCTGCTGGGTAGAGTCTTTCAGAGGCCCTCTGTGGTAGGCTCCTGTCTTATTCCCTGTTTTCTCCCTCTTCCAATGTCCATCCCATTTGCCTTCTTGAATGAGGATTGATCATCTTACCCAGGGTCTTCCTTTAGGTGTACAGATTTTAGTATGTTTATCCTATATTATATGTTTAATATCCACTTATAAGTGAGCATATACCATGTTTGTCTTTCTGCTTCTGGGTTACCTCACTCAGGATGATCTTCTCTAGTTACCACCATTTGCCTGCAATTTTCATGATTTCCTTGTTTTTAACTGCTGGGTAGTATTCCATTGTGTAAATGAACCACAATTTCTGTATCTATTCTTCACATAAGGGGACATCTAAGGTGTTTTCAGATTCTGACTTTTAGGAATAAAACTGCTACAAACATGGCTGAGCAAATGTCCTTGCTGCATACTTGAGCATATTTTGGACATATGCCCAGGAGTGGTATCGCTGGATCATGAGGTAGCACTATTCCTAGTTTTCTGGGAAAGTGCCAGATTGATTTCCAAAGTGGTTCTACAAGGTTTCATTCCCACCAGCAATGGAGGAGGGTTCCCCTTTCTCCATATCCTCTCCAGCATGTGCTGTCACTGAGGTTTTGTTTGTTTGTTTGTTTGCCATTCTGATGGGTGTAAGATGGAATGTCAGGGTCATTTTGATCTGCATTTCCCTGATGACTAAGGACGTTGAGTATTTCTTTAAGTGTTTCTCTGCTGTCTTCTGTTGAGATTTCTCAGTTTAGCTCTCTACCCCATTTTTAATTGGTTTGTTGGTGTTTAACTTCTTGAGGTCATTATATATACTGGATATTAGCTCTGTGTCAGATGTAGGGTTGGTGAAGATCCTTTCCCATTCTGTAGACTGTCATTTTGTTCTGATGACAGTGTCCTTTGCTTTACAGAAGCTTTTCAGTTTCATGATGTCCCATTTATTTATTGTTGATCTTAGAGCCTGTGCTATTGATGTTCTGTTCAGGAAGTCTCTTGTACCAATGAGTTCAAGGTTCTTCCCCACTTTTTCTTCTAATTTATTTAATGTATCTGGTTTTATGTTGAGGTCTTTGATTCAGTTCGACTTTACTCTTATGCAGGGTGATAAATATGGGTCTGTTTTCATTTTTCTACATGTAGACATCCAGTTAGACCAGCACCATTTGTTGAAGATGTTATCATTTTTCCATGGTTTTGGCTTCTTTGTAAAAAATCAAGTATCCGTAGCTGTGTGGGTTTATTTCTGGGTCTTCAATTTGATTCCTTTGATCCACCAGTCTGTTTCTATGTCGGTACCATGCAGTTTTTATTACTGTGGCTCTATAGTACAGCTTGAGAATCAAGGATGGAGATACCTCTAGAAGATCTTTTATTGTAGAGGACTGTTTTAGCTGTTCTGATTTTTGTTGTTGTTGTTGTTTGTTTGTTTTTCCATATGAAATGGAGAATTTTTTTCAAGGTCTGTAAATAATTGTGTTGGTATTTTGATGGTAATTGCATTGAATCTGTAGATTGCTTTTGGTAAGATGGCCATTTTCACTATGTTAATCTTACTGATCCATGAACACGGGACATCTTTCCATCTTCTGATAATCTTCTTCAATTTCTCCAGAGACTTGCAGTTTTTTTCATACATGTCTTTCACTCACTTGGTTTAGAGTTACACCAAGGTACTTTATGTGTGGCTATTGTGAAGGGTGTTGTTTCCCTAATTTCTTTCTCAGCCTGTTTGTCTTTTGTATACAGGAAGGCTTCAGATTTTTTAAGTTAATTTTGTATCAAGCCACTGTGCTGAAGGTATTTATCAGCTGAAGGAGTTTGGGGTCACTCATGTATACTATCATAACATCTGCATATAGTGATAATTTGACTTCTTCCTTTCCGATTTGTATCCCCTTAATCTCCTTTAGTTGTCTTAATGCTTTAGCAAGGACTTCAAGTACTATGTTGAAGAGATATGCAAAGAGTGGACAGCCTTGCCTTGTCCCTGATTTCAGTGGGACTGATTTAAGTTTCTGTCCATTTAGTTTGATGTTGGCTATAGGCTTGCTGTATATTGCCTTTACTATGTTTAGGTATGTGCATTGTATCCCTGATCTCTGCAAAACTTTAAACATGAACGGGTTATGGATTTTGTCAAATGCTTTTTCAGCATCTAAGGAGATGATCTTGTGTTTTTTCCTCTTTCAGTTTGTTTACATGGTGTGGGGGAGTTGCTGGTCTGCCAGGCAGTTTTGATCTCAGAGGAAAGATATGCTTTCACCCTGGCCTTCACTGGAGTCAGTGATAAGCTGACAGTCTATCTCCTTTTGTTTGAGACAGCAGGTGGGATGTCTTGTCAAGTTCATACTTTTTGTCTGTGTGAGGATCACACAGACAGGTGGTCAGGTAAAGAAGTTTTGAACTTCCCTGTGAATTCATTCATTGTACTGAGGTGCTTTTGTTCGGACTTAAAATGGATTTACTGGAATAAACATGTGACTAGTCTCTACCAGAAGCCCCCTCGGAAAGATCCCATGTGTAGTGTGCTGGTTTATTAATTTTTCTTCCAATCCTCACCCCCCATTCAAGAACTGTTCAACTCTGTGGGTGGGCTCCAGCAGTTTGGCTCCCAGTCAGCTACTTGAGATACAGGGAAGCAGTGAAGAACACCACGGGTGTTGGCAAGCTCGGATCAAAAAGTTGAAAAGGGCGAGGTGAGTAAAATTCAAGAGTAAAAATGGGACAAGGCAGTAGCCTCGTGTTTTTTATATGCACTTTAATTAGAGATAGTCTGTATATGCTGCACGGAACTGAGAAAGTGAAACTTTCAGGCTTAGAGAGAAAGAAGTTAGAAAGATGGGAGACTTTTAAACAAAAGGAGATCAGACCATCAGCTCCTCCAGAAGAACTATATGTCCCTCCTGATGATAATAATTTCTTATCAGAAGAAGACTTTGAGGATGACTTAGATCCTGATGAGTTTGCAGAGTTGGAGGAAGAAGCATCTAAGTATTATTCTGAGAGATACCCTCTGATTCAGGCTATGTGTGTTAAAAAACTTAAGCCTTTTTGGTTCTGTTGCTCTCCTTGTGAGGCTCCTGTCTTCTCCAGGTCTTACTATTTCCCACTTCTTTCATAAGATTCCCTGCCAGATTCTTCTTTCATAAGATTCGGTGCCGAAAGTTTGGCTATGAGTCTCAGCATCTGCTTTGATACCCTGCATGGTAGAGCCTTTCAGAGGCCCTCTGTGGTAAGCTCCTGTCCTGTTCCCTGTTTTCTCCTTCTTCTGATGTCCATTCTCTTTGCCTTTCTGAATGGGGATTGAGCCTTTTAGCTGGAGTCCTCCTTCATGAATAGTTTCTTTAGGTGTACAGATTTTAGTATGTTTATCCTGTATTATATGTCTAATATGCACTTATAAGTGAGTATATACTATGTATGTCTTTCTGCTTCTGGGACACCTCACAAAGGATGATATTTTTCAGTTCCCACCATTTACCTGCAAATTTCATGATTTCCTTGTTTTTTTATTGCTGAGTAATATTCCACTGTGTAGATGTACCACAATTTCTGGGCACAGGGGCCTTTTCTGAGACTGATACCCCAACCAAAGACCATGCATGGAGATAAACTAGAACCCCTGCACAGATGTAGCCCATGGCAGTTCAGTGTCTAAGTGGGTTCCATAGTAATGGGAACAGGGACTGTCTCTGACATGAACTGATTGGCCTGCTCTTTAATCACCTCCCCCTGAAGAGAGAGCAGTCTTACCAGCCCATAGAGGAAGACAATGCTGCCACTGCTGATGAGACCTAATAGACTAGGATCAGAAGGAAGGAAAGGAAGACCTCCCCTATCAGTGGACTTGGGGAGGGGCATGCATGGTATAGGGGGAGGGAAGGAGGAATTGGGAGGGGAAGAAGGAGGGAGCTACAGGGAGGATACAAAGTGAATAAAGTGTAATTAATAAAAATTAAAAAAAAACCTTAAGCCTTGGCAAAATGAAATAAAAAAGTTGGAATGGGGCTTGGAGGAAATAAATAGAAAAATTGGAGAATTAAGTACTACGGAAAATGAGGCTCAACCTCCTACTCCAACTCCCTCATTGATTGCTGGCTTGGACCCTCTCCTGGGGTGGCTACAGTTACAGTAGCTCAAAAGACAAGGTGACCTTTTCCTTTGTCTACTGTACGGGCAACTGTACCCCTTTTACAAGCTTCTTTACAACAAGTTAGGCAGAATGGAGAAGATATAACTGAGTTTTATGGTTTTCCAGTTATAGAACAACTTGATGGACAGGGTAATATGGTGAGACTCCATGCATCTATATCTTTTAAACAATTGAAAACCGCATGCTCTCAATATAGTCCTACAGCCCCTTTTACTCATGTTCTGTTAGAGTCCTTGTCTACTGAGGTCCTCTGCCAAGGGGACTGGAAGCAATTAGCAAAATGTTTAGCAGGAGAAGATCATTGTTATGGAAGTTAGAATTTGCTGAGCAGTGTCAAGCTATGGCTAAGATCAGTCAAGCTAGGGAGAAAAAAAAGGTAGCTTCTCATTTTTTCCAGTAAGAAAGGTAATGGTCAATTCTCCTACCAATCTTCTATGGTCATAAAAAATGAGATTCAACAAATAGCAAGATGTTTTGTCTGTCTTGAATGTATTCAGTATGTCTTGGTTACAGATTATTGGTGTCTTTATCTTGTGTTTTTTTGGGTGTAGTTGATCTCCTTGGGTTGGAGTTTTCCTTCTAGTATCTTCCATAGGGCTGGACTGCTACAGATATATTGTTTAAATTTAATTATGACATGGAATATTTTGTTTTCTCCATCTATGTTGATTGAAAAATTTGTTGGATATAGTAGTCTGGGTTGGCATCTGTGATCTCTAAGCATCTGCATGATGCTGCCCAGGCCCTTCTGGCTTATATAGTCTCTGTTATGAAGTCTAGTGTGATTCTGACAGGTCTACCTTTATATGTTACTTGGTCTTTTTCCCTTGTCCCTTTTAATATTTTTTTCTTTGTTCTGTAAATTTAGTATTTTGATTATTATGCAGCAGGAGGATTTTCTTTTCTGGTCTAGTCTATTGGGTGTTCTGTAGGCCTCTTGTATGTTTATGGGCATTTCTTTCTTAAGGTTGGGGAAATTTTCTTCTATGATTTTCTCAAAACTATATTTTGGGCCTTGGAGCCAGGAATCTTCTTTTTTTGTCTATTCCTATTATTCTTAGGTTTTGTCTTTTCATGGACTCCTTGATTTCTTGGATGTTTTGTGTTTGGAACTTTTCTGATTTTATTTTTTTTCTTTGAGAGATATATCAATTTCTGCAATTGTTTCTTCAGCACCTAAGATTCTCTCTTCCATCTTCTTGTATTCTGTTGGTGATGCTTACCTTGGTGGTTCCTGATGTCTTCTCTAAGTTCTCCAACTCGAGGGTTTTCTGTTTGTGTTTTCTCTATTGATTCTAATTGTTTTCATGTCTTACATCATTTCCTTCATTTGTTTGAATATGGATTCCTGTCTGTCCATGATGGCTTCTATTTTTTTTTGTTCATTTCCTCTTTATGTGCCTCTATTTTGTTGTTCACTTTTTCTTTATATGCTTCAAAAAAACTGCATAATTATAGATCTAAGATCATTTCCCCTGTGTTTCAGCTGCAACAGAATATCCATTGATTTTTGGAGATTCTGATGTCCTGGTTTTTGTTGCCTGTATTCTTTTTTTTTTTTTAAGATTTATTTAATTTATTTATTTCTTACATATACAATGTTCTGCCTGCATGCCATCAGAGGGCACCAGATCTCATTTTAGATAGTTGTGAGCCACCATGCGGTTGCTGGGAATTGAACTCAGAAACTTTGGAAGAACAGCCAGTGTTCTTAAACTCTGAGTCATCTCTCCAGCCCTATTGCCTATATTATTATAGCAGCCTCTAGCCATCTGGTTGCCTGGAGCCTTGACTGATTATTCCTAGAGCCCGTACTACAGACTGGGTCCACCAGTCTCTGGAGTCTCAAGGAGTCTCTGGCTGGATTCACTGTCTCTGCTGGCTCACTGTTTTTGACCCAGGTATGTCATGTAGCTGGGGCTCAGGTGGACCTATCTCTGAGTTTAGAGCTGCTCCAGTGTCCCACAGGATTCTTTAAGATAGTGGAGGATGGGATTTGGGTCCCAGGCCTGCCTCAGCTCCACTGGGTTCACTGACTGTCCTGGCCTCATTTCTGACCCAGGTGGGCTAGGCTGCTGGGGAGCAGCAGAAAGATCTCTGAGCCTCAAGCTGCTCCAGTGCCCCACAGGCCTCCTTGGGGAGGAGGATAATGAAATTTGGGTCAGGTGTCTAGCTCAAATCTGCTGGATTCTCTGTCTGTGCTGGGCTCACTAATTCTGGCCTATGTGAGCCAGATAGATCTGGCAGATAGATCTCTGTGCCAAGAGCTGCTCCAGTGCCCCACAGGCTTCCTTAAGGTGGTGGGGAATGGAACCTGGGTCCCACACCTAGCTCAGCTCTGCTGTGCTCACTGCATGTGCTGTGCTGGCTGATTCTAACCTGGGTGAGCCAGGCAAGAGGGGAGCATAGTACCAGAATGTAACCCCTCCACAGGGCGGTGAAGAGTAAGCACCACTAGCCTCCGAGACCAGAAAGGTGTCCACAGGATGTTAAGTGTGGTCTCCCTGGTTTGGAATCAGAAGCTAGTACCCAGAAGGTGTCTGTAGGACTGTGAGAGTGAGCGCCCAGTTTTGGAGCCTCACTCTCAGTACTCCACAGGCAGTGAGAATGAACACCCAAGGTCTGATCTGCCAAGCATTGGTCCCAGGAAGATATCCACAGAAAATGGGCTTCGGCGGTGGGTGGCCTAAGGCTGCAGGGTCAGAACCGTGCATGCCCTACAGCTGGTGGTCCCAGAAAGGTATCTACAGATGGTGGGTTCAGGCAGGTGGCCTAAGGGTAGGAACCCCATGCATGTGCCTCAGCTGCCGGTCCCAGGAAGATATCTATAGCCATGGCAACTCTTACAATGAGTGGTTAGAATTTTATAGGAAATTAAACCATATCATCTGTAGTTTTGTCAGTTGTGGATTATGTGTTATAGTTCCCAAAGAAGTCACAAGAGGGTCAAGTAGGATTACTAGAAAACACACTAGCATGAAACAACAACTGCATCCATTCATCCCGGAAACTGGAACACATTTTTTTCTCTTGTTTTCAAATCATTCTGGGCTACAAATTTTGAAAGCATCCTCTGTTCAGTGGACTATCATTGCTACCGTGTTGCATTTGTGTAATCATAATAAAGTATAGAGGTAAAGGACCAGTAAAGCATTTCCAAGTTTCTGGTAAATGTGGCAATGCATACTGGAGTGTTCACTATTTTCAACAGTTGAGTTTTCTCATGATTCCTTGATATTTCAACTACAAAGGTTTTGTATAAAATTTTCTGATATATTTTTGTTTTAGCAAGAAATTAGGTGAAAGAAAGAGTAAAACAGCAGTTCTTTTTTTTAAAAGTAAAGTTCTTTAAAAGAACTTTAAGGTTTATATTTTCCTCATGTTTCCATGGAAATATTAAAATGTCTTTTAGAATACTATTATCATTAGAAATGAGTAGTATTCCATGTTAAATATATATGTATGTATAAACCAAGTTTTCATTATCCATTCATCTGCTGATTCTATTTCTTTGCTATAGTGAATAAAACAGGATAAACATAGAGGTATAAATATACCTATGGTAGGGTATGGAGTTCTTTGAGGATATGCCTAGGAGTGAAATAGTCTGGTCATATGGTAGTTCTATTTTTAAATTTATAAAATGATTTCTACAATGGCTGTATTAATTTGAATTCCCACCAACAGTGAATTATGACTACTTTCTACAGTCCCTCCAACATTTATCAGGTTTGCTGATAGCTATTATGACTAGGGTGAGGTGGTATCTCAAAGTAGTTTGATTTACATTTCTCTGATGGCTAGAAATATTGAACACTAAAAAGTAGTTATTGACCATTTGTGTTTCATTTTTTTTAAGACTCTACATTCTGTTCATTTACCCATTTGTTGATTAACAATTTAATTTTTTAAAGATTTATTTATTTATTATGTATACAATGTTCTGTCTGCATGTACACCTGCACACCAGAAGAGGGCACCAGATCTCATTATAGATGGTTGTGAGCCACCATGTGGTTGCTGGGAATTGAACTCAGGACCTCTGGAAGAGCAGACAGTGCTCTTAACCTCTGAGCCATCTCTCCAGCCCTAACAATTTAATTTTATTGGTATTCAATTTCTGTGGTTCTTTGTAATTTCTGTATATAAGCCCTTTTAGGATAACTGGTAAAGATATTTTTTCTTATTCTTTGGGCTGTATGTTAACTGCTGGTTGTTTCTTTTTCTTTTTCTTTTTTTTATTTTCATGTAGTTCCCATCTGTTGAGACCTGGGGTTAGTTTCTGTACTGTTGGTGTTCTATTTAAAAAGTTTTTGTCTACTCTGATATCTTGAAGGGTAACCCCTGTGTTTTTTTTTTTTTTTCCTAAAAGTTTCAGTGTTTAAAATTAAGGTTTAAATGAAGATAAAATTTGCAGGACTTAGAATGTGTTCTTAAGCAAGGTCATACAATTTTGGAAAGAAAAAAAAAGCTGTTTGTTCCCTCTCAAATGCAGAACCCAGCCAATACATGTAAGTAAATGTACATTTGGGTACAGTATAATATAAAGAAAAGAGAACAAGGAAGTCTAAAAATAAGGGGGGCCTGGAATGACTGAACACTCTTAATGGACATGAGTTATTTAAGAAGCATAAAACTAATTGTTTTTCTAGTTCTGATTCTGTCATGGATTTTATGGTTTTGGTAGTGCACAACATATATTTGATACTGAAAGTATAAAATTTCATGTAGCACTATATAGCTTCCATTCTGAATGTTGGGCGTTAAGTTTCAGAAAATGGAGAATTAATAATTTAGAAGGTATCAGAGTTGGCTCATATACAATTGTATGGTTTTAAATAAAATGTTGGTGGCATGGATAGTATGTAATGTAGAAGCCAGAGAGGAATGGTGGTTTTGAATTAGAGAGGGGATAACCTTGTGGTGGTTTGACTAAGAATGGGTCCCCACAAGCTCATGTAATTGAATGCTTGGTCATCAGAGAGTAGGACTACATAGAAAGATTAGTAAGTATGGTCTTGTTAGAATGGGTGTGGCCATACTGGAGGAAGTATATCACTGGGGGTAGACTTTGAGGTTTCAAAAGCCCACACCAAGCCCATTGTCTCTCTCTTCCTCCTGCCTGTGGATCCGGATGTAGAGCTCTCACTAACTTTTCCAGCACCATGTCTGCCTGCATGCCACCATGCTCCCCCCCACCATGATAATAATGGACCTCCGAAATGTAAGCCAGCTCCAATTAAATGGTTTCTTTTATAAGAGTTTCCATGGTCATGGTGTCTCTTCACAGCAATAAAACACTGACTGAGACAGTCCTTTAGCTGAGGATGCAGAGGCTACCTCAGTATAGTTGCTGGGCCTCACATCCGAGAATCTCAAGCCTTAGGGCAATTTGGTTCTCCCAGACCTGGGGGTGAATTCGAAGATAACGAGTGAGTAATGGTGGGTCTAGAGAATTCACCATAGGTGTGGACGAGTCCTGATTCCCCCGAAAAACCTGAAAGAGGATAGACAGCATTTATTAACTGACTGAAAAGACAAAAATACCATTCATACCACAACATTCTTGATAGAAGCTTCAAGTTAATTAGCTTTCTACTTTGTCAGTCATTTGTCCATGTCTCCTCTTCCTCATGACCCTTTCCCCTCTTTGCATCTGTCACAAGGCTGATCACAAAGTTCAAGTGATTTACTTCAATTTTATTTCAGTATTTTAAGATTGAATCCTGGAAGACTAAATGACTCTATGGGTCAAAAGTTGTTTTGACTTGTAGAATTGAGACCAACCTACTTATCTGCTATATAGGACTGCTCTAGCTATGCCTTACATCTGAAATATTCTCAGCCAAAAAGCAAAATGCTTTGCTTGAGGTCATAAACAATATCCATATGTCAGGTAATCAGGAAGTGAGAGTCAGGACTCAACTAGTTGACTCTACAGTCACTGCATTTGTTATTATAAGTATATAGTAAATATTCAATAAATGGTAGGCACTGTCATATATGCTACTTACACACGTTAGTAGAAATACATCAAAGTGTGTAACTTGACAGGAGAGGATGCAGAAGAGAGAAAGAGTTGGGAGTAAAGTCCAAGAATCAAGGTGTCTTGCCACATTGGGATTTTGGAGTTAAGCCGACTTGCAAGTCAGTCATATTTGACGAAATGCAAGTGAATAATCAAAATGTGCAGTTCCTGGAAGCTCTGAAACTCAGTAGGATGTGTTTGTTATCGTTGTGTGTGTGTATTCCATGAACATCATAAAGTAGAGGTCCCGGACAAAGGCTAAGAGTAAGAGTCAGGGAAATATGAAATGATGAAACTCTGTTTTAGGGTATGCCCTTGCAAGCACAGACACGATGACATCCATAAGATATACCTAGATAGTTTGCATGGAAGAGAACATTGGGAACTGGGCTGTTGTCATGGGGAAAATGGTTAAACAACAAAGAAAGAACTACTGTTTGCTGGGGCTGTTTAGATGACATTTACTTAAAATAATTTTGTGAGCTATGTCTTTCAAAGTTGGTATTAATTTCACTTTAGATTCCAACTGGGAAGGAAATAATGCTGGTTCTACAGAATTAAACTATAAGAACAAAAGAAGTCTTATATATGTTTTTACTTTAGCTTTATTTTCCTCTTAGGTTCCCCTCCATCGTTGCGCACTGAAATCACCTAAGGAGCTTTTTAAAACTGCTGAGGCTTGGTCTAGCTCTTAACCTAGAGATGTCAATTTAATTGGTTCTCTTACTTTGGTCCCTTTAGGGGGTACCTAGAAAAAGCTTTTCAATATGAAAGACTAGAGGTGTCACATTCTTGCTTAAAGCCTTCTATGACGGGGCTGGAGATGTCTCAGTGGTTAAAAGTACTGGCTGCTCTTCCAGAGGACCCAGATTCAATTCCGACACCCACATGCCAGCTCACATCTGTCTATAACTCCAGTTCCAAGGGATCTGACACTCTCTTCTGGCCTCCTTAAGCACTGAATGCATATAGTACAAAGACATACATACAGGCGAAACACCCATACTTCCTTCTCCCTCCCAAACAAAACCTTCCATGACACTTAGAATGAAATCCAAACTCATTTTGATCTCCATGCCTTGCAAGATACGACCTGTGGCCACTGTTGGCCATTCTGCTCTCACCTCCACTGCTTTCCCCCTATTTTACATTGCAGACACATTTTTATTTTTTAGCTACTAGATAGTGCCAATTCTTCTTTTTTTTAATATGAAAAACTTTGTGTGTATGACTCTCTCTGCTCAGAAGTCTTTTATCCCATTGTTTCTTCCTCTTTGATCTATTGTTTTTATCTTCTATGTCTTCATATAAATGCCATATCACTCTTCTTCCTCTAAAATATGGTTTGTGTGTATGACTCTCTCTGCTCAGAAGTCTTTTATCCCATTGTTTCTTCCTCTTTGATCTATTGTTTTTATCTTCTATGTCTTCATATAAATGCCATATCACTCTTCTTCCTCTAAAATATGGTTCTTGTTTATTTTAAATCTGAAATTCTCGTTTGCTTCCTTAGTAACATTTGGAGGTTGTTGACAAAGACATTGTCATCACATAGAATATGGATCCCAGGGCACATATGTTGTATAGTAATTTCCTCTGAGATAAAACATTCCATCATGGAGTGAAGACATAAAACCTTCTAAAGGGAGACAAAGCAGTTCTTCTTGCAGGGAAACTTAAGATCAAGAATAAACATCTCAATAGCTTCAGGAAGTCCCTGAAACTGACCAGATTCTTTAGACTCCTCTATCTCTAATAAGAGTATATAAGAAGTAGAAACTACTGAGAAGTCAAGTTTTCTGCAAAAGACTCATACCAACTGAACTATTTAGAAAGACTATTTTCTAAACTGTGGACTGCCTGTATGCTATGCAGTGTGCTCCAGGTTTCTAGCTTTCATGAATTATGACCCGTGCTGGGGTGAGCTTTGGTAATGCAGCTATCTTTGAGCCATTCCTGCTCTTGCAAGTAACCTTTCACCTGGAAACCTGTGATTAATCCCAATAAAATTCATGATTCACCAAGTCAGAGTTTGGTGATATCTTTACTTTGGTCTGTTGGAGGCTCAATTTTATGATATATTTAGAGTCTTGGTCATCTTTCATTAGATACAATCCTTATTATGTCTTCTTAAGCTTCCATTTAAAAAGATTTGCAAGTGTAGAGGTATTAAAAAATACAGTGAGCATGCTTAAGTCCTTCATCTAGAGTTACCAATTATTAGAATACTAATATTTATATTCTTTCTTTCCTTCCAATCATTTAAAAAAGATTGTTTATTTAATTATGTGTATGTGTGCACATTTGTGTGTGTATGTGCACATGACTGCAAGTGCCCATGGAGGCCAGAGGCATTGGATTACCTGGAACTAGAGTTATATGTGATTGTGAGCTGCCTAGAGTTAGTGCTGGGAATTTAACTCAGGTCCTCTGCAAGATCAAAATGCACTTTTAACTGTTAATCCATCTTTCTAGCTCCCTCCTTCCCTTTCTCTCTCTGCCTCTCTTCCTTCTTCTCTCTACCCCTTCTCTTTCTGCACACACACACACACACACACACACACACACACACACACGCACACCTTTTTTCTGAAACAGTTTGGAAAAAATTATAAATATCATGGTAGTTTTGCATACTGAATATATTTCATCATGGAAATATATTTAGTATATATTTAATATATAGGGGCCATTTTTTACATACCACAGACTACCACTATTATGACCAACAAATATAGCATTAGTGAAATATTATCTGCTATTAAAAATTTTCAGGGCTGGAGAGATGGCTCAGAGATCTTCCAGAGGTCCTGAGTTCAATTCCCAGCAACCACATGGTGGCTGGGAATTGAATAAATCTTTAAAAAAAGATTTCAGTTATCATAATGATATCCTACATAGTTTTTCCCACTTAGAATCTAATAAAAGATCACATATTGGATTTACTTGCCCCATTTTAAATTTCCTTAAATCTAAACTAGGGAGATAAGAAGATGGCTCAGTAGATAAAGCACTTGCTGCACAAATGTGAGAGCTGGAGTTCAGATCCTTTGCAATCAAGTAACTGTAAATGGATGGTTAGTCCATCTACAATCCCAACACTCAGAAGCTATCTCTAGAGTAAGCTGGCTAGCTAGACTAGCCAAAATTGGTTATCTCCAGGGTATGAATCTGGAGAATAATAAAGGAAGATATTTAATATCAATTTTTGGTTTCTGTATACATGAACCCCCACAAAGGTATTCACCCACACATGTAAGCATATATACACACTGCACACACATACATATGCAAAATTAAAATTAAAAAAATAAATCAAAAGTGGATTCATAATCTCTGCTCTTTTTCATCCTTTGTGACACTGAGATCTTTAAAAGCGAAGAATGCTTATGTTATAGCACGGCCTGAATTCTAAATTTGAATGACTTCACATTTACTAAGTAGAATGTGTGTCCTTACTGCACTGCAGCAAAGGACACTTGGCGTACCACTCTGCCCTATTATTGATGATCCTAATTTTAATCCTTAGTTAGGATTCTTAATTTCAAATTTTACTTTCTTAACAATCTGCTGGGTAAACTTTGAAATTATGTGAATGTTTTATTTCCCAACAAACCTTCATCCAGTAGTTGTTATTTTCCATTCAATTTTTTGTTGTTGTTGTTTTTTGAGACAGGGCTTCTCTGTGTAACAACCCTAGCTGTCCTGGAATTCACTTTGAAGACCAGGCTGGCCTTGAAATCAGAGATCTGCTTGCCTCAGCCTCCTGAGTGCTGGGATTAAAAGTGTGTGCCACTACCACCAGGCTTCCATTTAATTTCTTTACAAGTATTAATAGTATGGGATAGTTTCCAATTGAATTTATAATTAATTTTGTTGGATCTTCTACATTTATTAGCTGGCATTTTCTGTGTAGAAGTAGAAGCCAACTTTCTCCTTTTATTTATTTATTTTTTACTGTGACTATGAACTATTGTGTTCTTTCTCTAGTCTGCGTATTACAATCTATTACCATCATTATTCTTTTTGCCTGGATTGAAATACAATGTAGTTCAGGCTGGCCTCAAACACCAAAAATTTCCCCTGCCTCACCTCCTTAATTCTGGAATTACAGGCATGAGCCAATACACCCTGCCATTATCTTTTTAATGTTCAAATTTTCTCCAAGTTGGCTAACAGAAAGCTCTTCAAGTAAACTCCTATGTTCTTTTCACATGGACCTCAATAACCTTCTATTCAAGTTCCCTTTACTAGGAAGTGATAGAGACAAACATCTGGACATGATGTGCTCACTGCTTCTGTAGTATCAATATCACTAGGCTCTATCAGTGGACAGTGCTATCATAAATTTCCTTTTTTAGGTGTATAGATTTCATTATGTTTATCATATCTTATAGGTCTATATAAGTGAGTATATCCCATGTTTGTCTTTCTCCTTCTGGGATATTTCACTCAGAATGATCTTTTCTAGATCCCACCATTTGCCTGCAAATTTCATGATTTCCTCCTTTTTGATTGCTGAGTAGTATTCTGTTGTATAAAAATACCACAATTTCTGTACCCATTCCACCGTTGATGGACATCTGGGTTGAAAAAGATAATCAATTGAGCGGACATGGGGTAAGATGATCAATCCTCATTTAGAAAGACAGATGGGATGTGCATTGAACGTATGACAGGAGTCTACTGAGCGCATCTGAAAGACTCTAACTTAGCAGTGTTTTCAAAGCAAAGACTCATGACCAAACCTTTGGCAGAGTACAGGGAATCATAAGAAAGATTGGGAGTTAGTCTGATACAGAAAGGATAGGAGCTCCACAAGGACCAAATATATCTGGGCACAGGGTCTTTTCTGAGACTGACATTCAACCAAGGACCATGTATGGATATAACCTAGAACCTCCACTCAGATGTAGCCTGTGGTAGCTCAGTAACCAATTGGTTTCCCAAAGTGAGGGGAACAGGGACTATTTCTAACAGGAACTCAATGACTGGCTCTTTGGTCTCCCCACCCCCGAAGGGAGGAGCAGTCCTGTTAGGCCACAGAGGAGGACTTTGCAGCCAGTCCTGAAGATACCTGATAAAACAGGATCAGATGAATGGGGAGGAGGTCCCCCCTATCAGTGGACTTGGAAAGGGGCACAGTGGAGATGAGGGAGGGAGGGAGGGACTGGGAGGGAATGAGGGATCGGGACACGGCTGGGATACAGAGTTAATAAAATGTAACTGATAAAAAAAAAAGAAAAAATAAAAAAAAGAAAAAAAATAAATTTCCTTTTAAATTTTTGAGTTCTTCTTGATACTTGAAGTTTAAGTCTAGCATGTCTTGTATTTGTTTGCATTAATCCTCTAGTGCTATCAAAACAAATTAACCCAAACTAAGTGGCTAAAAATGAATGCATTCTTCCAAAGTTCTAAAGACTTACAGTCTGGAGCCTGAAGCAGATGCCTAAGAAACTGAGTGAAACACAGTCACCATTAAAGTGTCTATCCTATTAACTTACTGTTGCCCAAAATGAGTTGAATGGCTAAACCAACAGTCAACGAGGTTTTCAAGGAAAGAAGGGATGACAAGTTAAGAAAAATATATGAATTCATTCTAACTTGTGTGGTATTTTCTGTTCACTTAGATATTCATTATATTTTCTTGTTCTACCAATAAGAAAATTTTATGTAGGTGAAGGTGACCATTTGGGATGGTTTGCTATATTTCTTAATCCCTCTACTGTTAACAAATTGAGTGCAACTTCTTTAATAGCTAGGAAGATAAAAGGTGTGTGTATCTTGTTTAGTAAATGTTTTTTGTTTACATAGTACTTAATCTGATCTAAGCAGACTCATTTTTAATGAACAAGCACCAACTCCATTACCATGATTGAGGCTACCAATGCCACCATGTTATGTCTTATCCTGAGCCTACAACCTGTCAAGACAAGCATAAAACAGAGGAGAGCCTGAGGCTTGTACTACTACAGGATGCTTATTACTGACGTGTTCTCATGGCCAAGGGCCTACTGTGTTGCAGGCTATTTGATTACATTGTGAACCTCGAGGCTGTGAGATGTAAAAATATTCTTCTAATTGTGGTATGGCTCAGTTTTTCTGTTTACTGTAAACTAGTACTTGTGGTGAGGCTCAGCCCTAGCACACACCTTTAATCCAAGAGCTTTCAGTTAACAGGATTAAATAAAATTAACCCTAGGTCAAAAGGCCGACCAAGCAACCAGCTGAGACAAAGTGAACATGGGGAGGAAACCATAGAGAGTGAGTTAATCTGGAGGACAGATAGAGAGACAAAATGGATGTAGAAAGGAAGGATACTGTATTGAAGGGTATTTAAGGCAGCATGGAGAAAGAGAACAGGCTTTTGGCTTTTTCCTTCTGGAATGTGAGCTGACTAGGAATGGCTTTTTCTTCTAGGAGGTAGGCTAAGTAGGAAGGTCAGCTGGGTGCTTTTTCTGCCTCTCTGAACTAGCAGGTTTTCACCCCAGCATCTGGCTCCTGAGTCTTTATTGGTAAAATTGAATGTTTGGGATTTTGTTTTTATAGTACCACCACTGCAAACAACTCAGCTGGAATAGACATTGTATAGACCAAGTGTCGTTCTTTGCAGGTGGCAGTTTGGGTGGTGGTGGTGGGGTGGCTGAATGGTTCTTGGGACGAGGCTGTCATCTGATGTTCCCCTGTGCTGCTGCTGCTCCAGGTATGGCACAGCAGCTGCCAGGCTCCTTGGACTGGAATGAGAGCAAAGGTCCCAGGTCTCTCAGGAATGGCTACAGCACTTTAGGGAGAGGCCCATGCACTAGGCTGGGGTGTAGAAAGAGTTTTCCACTGAATGTTACAATTAGCTATTTTAAAATAAAATTGCCAGTATCAGAGGCAATGGAAGCTCAGGCATTCCAAGCCTGTGACAATACCAAAGAGTTACCACTCCTTGATTATGTTGCTGTGATAAGTACAGAAGAGGATGGGGGCAGACACCTGAAACTGGCCAGAAGGCAGGTCCAGTGAAACAGCTGCTGAGGGAATTCTGCAGGTGTAAGCTTGCTTCGGCAGCAGCACGTGGACAGCCCACTGGCAGTCAAGCCCCAGGTGGTCCAGAAGCTCACAGCAGCCAGAAAGGTAGCTGCTTTATTGGCAGCTAAGTTCAGGTGTCCAGATTCTTCCCCAGAATAAAAGAATCTCAGATGGTAAGTGTGCAATCAGGGACAATATAAACCTTGGGCAATAGGAGGGGTACCAAGGGTAAAAGTTTGATTTGATGGGGTCAGAGGTGCCAGGTATACTTAATCTACATGTAACAAAACAGTCTTACCATAAGAGGGGAAAAGCCGTACTTAATTATCTTATAGGTGGAGGAGAATCTCCAGATACAGTTAAAGGTCATTGGTTGAACACCAAGACATCTTATTAGCACAGGGTGAGTACCTCCAGGAATTCCCAGGTGCTTACTAAGCAGGTTTCTTGTCAGGAAAGGGTAGGGCCTATAATCTTTCTTGAGAGCTATCTGACACTCCTTACAAGATCTGGGGTTCCCAGATCAGACAGAGAGAACTCCACTGAGAAAGGAAGTCACTGTTACAGACCGAACTCAGAAGCTATCCAGAAATGTCAGACTTCACCTTGCCAGCAGAGTCCCACAACCAAGACTATAGGTCTTTTTGCCCAAGAGTTATTTAAGAAGTTCTGTCTAATATGAATTCCTGGGGATGGATGCTAGTGAGGTCTTTAGGACCTGCCCAGTGTTAGGTTTCATCAGCCTGTTCTAGGCAAAGTACTGTTCTTATTACCCTGTCCTACTAACAGCAAATAAGGTCTTGCTCTATAATGCTGCTCAATATTGGGGTACTATTGGTAAAGTTAGTCCTTTAGTCACAAAGGGGATGATAAGCTGGGTGGCTCTTTAGATTCTAACAGTGTCAGTAAGTTGTACAGTGTCAAGGAAAGTCTCAGCCTACCTTACCTGCCTGCAAAACTTTTAGGCTGAAGCTCAAGTCCAACCCACTAGTATCCTTCTGGTGCTGGAACCAGTCTATAAGCTCCATTTGAAAATTTTGGCTTTCATATAAGGTCTTCAGCATTGTGTTTCATCACAGTGGGGCTGAAACTAAGCTTCAAGGCAAAGTCAAAAGCTGTGCTAGCTTTCATGCCCTGCTCCTCAGCAGGTGGAATCTTGCTTCCTATCTGTCACCAGACATTGTGAAAGGGGGTTCAAGGCAGAGTGGAACTGGCCTTTCTGATGCTGTCCTAACTCAGTTCTAGAATCTTAGAACATGTGTATTGGCCTGGTGGTAGGATATAAGTGGTATCACTCAGCAGCAGATTTTACTGTCAGGCCAGGGATTAGGTTGCAAGTCTAAGGCCTGAGCTTAAGTCTTCTGCCTTCCTCGACTCTCTCTAAGCTGTGCTGTTTAAAGTTGAGGGAGGCATGGCAAAGGCAACTCTTTCCTTTCTGCTTTCTTTAGCACATCTTGGTTTATTTTTTATAGTAAAATCAGACACTACTTTCTCATTTGTTTTCCTTAGCTCATGTGAAAGTAATTTATATATGAATAACTATTCAACTTGGTGTGCCTAAGTGGAGATGATTGCTGGAGCAGCTTACTCAGCCACTACTTTGTCCTGCTTTCTATTTTGATATATAATGCTTTGTTATTATTTATTTAAAATTTTTTTGAGGCAGGGTTTCTCTGTGTAGCCCTGGCTGTCCTGGAACTCACTCTGTAGACCAGGTTGGCCTCAAACTCGGAGATCTGCCTGCCTTTGCTTCCTAAGGATTAAAGGCATGTACCCCACCACACAGCTAAGTATTTTCTAATTTACAATTTCTTTTGTGACGTAGGTGTTTTGTTCTGCAGGCAATTCAACTGTCCTGCCCTTAAAGGACCTTTAGGGTCCTGACAACATCTTATGTCAGTACCTGGATCTTATAACATCATCTGAGCCAGGTACTTAATGGCTGGTCTGCCATTCCCACCCTCTCTTACTCTTTTGCTCTCCTTTCTTGCTTTCTCTGTTGGGGTGCCCCTGACCCCCACCATATCTCTCTCTCCTCCCCTCTCTCTCTCCATCCAATAAATTCTTTCATATAATATCTGTTGCGTGCATGGCAGTTTTATGTAAGTACTATCGGTAAGAGTTATTAAAAGTTTCTCTATTGCTATGAAGACTTTACAGTTGTCCTTTTACTTCATATCCAACTTAAAATAAATAATATGCTTTAAAACTTTTCTGAAAATCGAGACTGCTTGGTGGGGACAGGGATGAAAGATCATAAGTAAGTGGAATAGTAAAACACAGGTAATATGAATGGGGAAGAAGAATAATGGTGATGAAGGTTTATGTGAGGAGAGGGATGGAGGCGTAGGTCAGAGGAAGAGATGGGCAAGGGATGAGTAACACTAAAGATGGTCTCCTTGGTTTGCCTGTGGTATATATGCAAGATTAGAGTCTCACAACAGTGTGATGCAGCCATGATCATTCAGGCCTTTACAGCCATTGAAGCAGGACATTCTCCCCAAGCATGGTTGGATACCATAAAAAGCTAAAATGATACGCTCAGGATGCGAGGCTAAGCACTGCACTCAGGGTCAGCTGCTTTGGACCCAGAGAAGAGCATGTCTGATTGCATGCGGGTTGATGCCCCAGGTCCCGCCTCTGAGAAAAAGGTATCAGACGGGTCTGATGCTCTTTGGGTGGATGACACCTAAATGAACATCTGTACAAAGTCCCAATTTATTTCTAATATCAGAGATCAGACCTCTACTCTTGCCTGATGCGTCTAAAACAAAAAGGGGGAACTGTAGAGAGCTGCGGAATGCTATGCCTTAAAGATGGAGCTGGTTTCTGCCTTCCACCTTCCCGATGGTGAGTGCTCTCTGTCATGAACAACTCCACATTTGGCTAAGGCCGAGGATCTGGCTTGCTTCCATGTATGTGGACCTATCTGCATTGCCCCCGTGGCACGCCTGGGTTGGCTACCCAGAGGCTATTTAAGATGTGGGCTGGCTTTCCCCGGGGTCCGAGGATTGTTCAATGTTCCTGAATAAACTGCATTGAAAAAAAAAATACAGTAGGGGCTGGAGAGATGGCTAAGTGGTTAAGAGCACTGTCTGCTTTTAGAGAGGTCCTGAGTTCAATTCCTGGCAATCACATGGGGGCTCACAACCATATGTACTGGGATCTGATGCCCTCTTCTGGCATGCAGGTGTACATGCAGATAGAGCACTCATACAATAAACAAACAAACAAACAAACTATATGGTAACTTACTATTTTGCATGTATTCATCTAAAAGAGTTAACTTGACTTACCCTACAGAAAATACAATGCTCTTCCAGAAGTCATAGGTTGTCAAATAAAAATTCAAGTGCCAGATTTGGGATACCTCCCTGTGATAGCTAATCTTGGTTGTCAACTTGACTACATATGGAACCAACTAAAACTCTACAGCTGTGCATACATGTGAGCAATTTTTCTTTATTGGGCCATTTGAGGTAGGAAGACCCACCCTAAATCTGGGCCACACCATCTGGTGGCAGTCTTTATAAAAGAACATGGAAGAAGTAAGCTTTGGCTTTTTGAATGCTTGCTTTCACTCTCACTGAAAAGTTCATATATCCTCCTTCTGAGATATTCTTTCACTGCTGTTAGAGCCTACTTCTTCAGGATTTTAATGAAGACTGGAGACTAGCTGATACATCCAGCCTTGTAGACTAAACATCTACTGGATTCTTGAACTTTCCGTCAGGAGGTAGCTATTGTTAAACAAGCCATACCATAGCCTATAAGTCACTCCAACAAAGGCCCCTCTATATATGTGTAAGTGTGTGTACCTATGTGTGTGTATACACATATATATGCACATATATGTATACACATATATGTATTCATACTTACATATTTATATTTACTGTATGTATATATACAAATATATACATATTCATACTATCAGTTCTCTAGATAATCATGACTAATACATTCTTCTCTTTGATCAGGGATGTCCTGGAGACCCCTAAACATTGCTCTTTGTTGTCAATCAGAACTTGATGGTAAGTCCCTATTGTTAAAGATACCACACACTTTGGTCACAAGACTTGGAGCCATCAAGAAGGTACTGGACAGGAAGCATCCTTACTGCTGGCTAACTTTCATAGAATCTGAAGCTGTTATGCATGCTATTGGGGAAAAAAGTAATTAACAGTCTTACCTAGCTATAGAAGCCTGTGGGCTTCAATAATGATTAGTATGATAAGACATATTAATGGGTACAACAGTGAAATAAATGTTATAAAGGTAACTTTCTGATTGGATTTAAGGCCTGCTCCATAGGAGGAATTGTATGCCTGAAACTGTAAATCTGGCCAAGAATCCATAGTTGGAGAGTTCACAGACCCCAGGGTGTGGACCTACTACTATTATTTTGCTAAATAGACATAGTAGAAAACTACCTTCTAAATTCTCATCTCTATGCAGTACTTAACACTCATCTGAAGTTAAAGTTTCTAGTTTCTTTGAAGACTCTGTTGTGTCATGTGATGTTTTGCTGTGAGATTTCTTATTTGAGGAGTGTGACTTTGGCCAGCTGAAAACATCTGCGGGTAGACTCTGAGGAGAGGAGATATATAGAAGCCCACAGACAGTGAGACAGCGCTTTTTGACTGACTTTGCTGCACTGGTCTTTGTTCTTCAACACTTGACTTTGCAGATGGAAACGTTCCAGAGAACTTCTTGGGGCAATCCAACTGAGTCTTATGGCTTTCAGAGACTCATTCCTATCTGCTGAATCATGCTGATTCGTGTTTCTGTTTGGTGTTGGCATTTGGACTGGACTGCTGGTATCCAGACAATGAAGAGTGGACTCACCCCAAAGAACTACTTCTAAGAAAGGTCTACACCCCCCCCCCCCTTTTCCTAATAACCTTCTTTCTCCCCTACCTCTGGCCAGTGGGTTAGAAGGGAGGTAGAAGCATTTATGAACCCTAAATAAAGTTTTGTTTAAAAACATCTAAGCCTACACTCATCAGAGAAACTGCTTTGTCCAGTGAATGGCAGCTAATGCAGGAACTCATAACTGGTCAAATTGTAGGGTGTTGTGGAGTGCTCAGCTACATTAACATCACCCTACCTCTATCCCTGCCTAAGGATCAGGGCCCACATTAGAAGAGGGGAGCAGAAAGACTATAGGGTGCAGAAAGATTGTAAGAGCCAGAAGTCATATATAAATGGAGCAAAACGTGCCTCCTGGACATGACAAGACTGTTGCAGTCATGAATGCACAGCAGCTCTAGTTCCCTGGAGAAGATCTGTACAAGCTCAAGCCAATTAACACTTTAGATGGAGCAAAAAAGGATTACAGTAAGCTCCCACCACTGAGTGTTAGACCAAGGCAGCCCTCTTTCCCCCAAATGGCAGTGCTGGTGACAACAGAAGTCCTCAACAGAAGGACTTTGATGAGAGTAAACAAAAGGAATATTATTGGGTAATCAAGCCTAAAAGAAGAAAAGCAGGTCTCCTAAGGCTGGTTTCTTTTACCAGGGACCTCCCTTAATCAGTCCCAAAGGTCAGCTACCTCAGCCAAGGACATCCAGTTTCTGGTCAATCTCAACAGCTCAAACATTTATCATACAATCTGTTTGCCTTTTGACCATTTTGATTGTTTTGTCCCCAAGAAGTAGCCTTGGAAGTTTTATCCCCAACAACCTTTCTTTCTAGCCATGGAACCATCTAATTTGGTGGTTTCACTGCACCCTCCCTTACATTTGTTGCTGAAACATGGGGAGAAAAGTGCCTTGGTTTTTTTCTCTGCTGACCCTTCTAACTTTACCAAAAAGTTCAGATATCTTACACAAACATATAGCCTTACTTATGTTATTCTTTTCTCTACTCTCACATCTGAAGAAAAGGAGAGAGTCTGGACCTCTGGCCAACCCCATACAGATGATGTCCAATATATGAATACTTCTTATTCCAGGGGAGCTGTGGCAGTTTCCTGGGTGGATCCCCACTGGAATTACCAGGTTGGTGCTGGGAATCAGAGCCTTGGCATGGCACCCCATAGTAAAATGGTTATTTGTCTCCTGGCTGACTTCTAAAAGCACTCCTACAAGGTTGTTAATTTTAATAAACAGGGAGGTCTCCCAGAAGACAGATGAAAATCCTGCTGAGTTCTTCAACCAACCCACAGAGGATCTCCTTCAACACACAAAGTTAGATCCTAATTCTCAAGAAGATATACATGTCCTCTCCCAGTCAGTCCCTGATATTAGGGGGAAAAAAACTTAAGAGACTAGATGATGACCCTCAAACCCTCAGAAATAAATACATGTTCACTATAGCATTTTAAAGGTATTTAATGGAAAAGAGGAACAAGTATAGACAAGTAATAGCTTCTGGCAGCAGCCCCGAAGCCACCTCTAAAGAAGATGGAGGATCCATTTGGCAAAAAAACTGCATTTTACCCCACCTGCTGCTAAGACCATGTCAAAACTGCAGAGAGGTAGAATACTGGAGGCAAGTATTCTTGCCCCACTCAGCCTCAACAACACAGGTCAATTCACCGAATTCTGCCTCTACAGCAAGACCTTTCAGATCTTCTGCAAGACTGACACTGGCCCTGGGACCTCTGCCCCTAACAGAACCATCAAGATTACTACAGAGGAGCCTTGGGCTACTGTCCAGGTAACAGTAAGTCTGTGTTATTTTTAATAGATTCTTGAGAGATACTTGGTCTATACATCTGGATAACTTTGGTAAAACTTAACCTTCTCAGGTCTTTGGGATGGGTGTTGACAGCCTCCCCCCCCCAGCCCAGAGCTGTTTCCTCTGAAGCTACTTGATTGCTCACTCTTTCTTTGTTACACCTATTTAAACCTTATATTGTAGGTATATCATGGCTAAAGTACATGTTTTCTAGCCTTTGAAGACTCTCCTTGGCTGACACTAATGCCTCATCCTATCCTCTTTAGACTCCCCCATTGACACACAAGTATGGGGCACTTCATTTCTCTCAATGGCTTCCCATTAAGATCCTACTCTGGCCAGGCAGTGGTGGCACAATCCCAGCACTCAAGAGGCAGAGGCAGGTGGATCTCTGTGAGTTCAAGGCCAGCCTTGTCTACAAAGCGATTCCAGGATAGCCAGAGCTGCTGTTACACAGAGAAACCCTGTCTTAAAAAGAAAAGAAAAGAAAAAAAAAAAAGGTTCCTATTCTGGGATTCTGTATCCTATCCTGTCATTCTCAATGCTGTATCTCTTTAAAACATAGACAAAGCTTAGAAGCTACCACAATGTCTTCTTACTAAAGGTATTCTCACGCCTACTCATTTGCTATCTTGCCTGTTCTAAAGCATAATGGTTCCTATTGTTTGGTCCAGGACTTCAGGATTTTTAATGCAGCAGTCTTTCTTACACACCCAGTGGTGCCTAATCCTAATGTGGGGGTGGGCGGTGGGGAACTCAGGCTTTGCACACTACATAGCATGTTGCTTCTCATGTATCACTGAGACCTCATAACTCCACAAGACTGATTGACTAATCAGCCTAATGATGACAATGAAACAAAACAACTTCCTAAACCTAAACAACTTCCTCAATACTACTAATACTATTTCCTTGCTATTAGACTTCAATTTGCCAAATAATTTCTTTTAAAAAAAAAAGTGGTGAGTGCATGTGTGTGTGTTTGTCTGTGTGTGTGTGTGTGTGTGTGTGTGTGTGTGTGTGTGTGCAAATGAAGGCTCATGGTAAACTCAGGGGCCATTTCCTAAGTGCTATTCATCTAGTTTTTCCCCCCATCACATTTATTAACAACTAACAAATAAATAAAACCAATTTTGTTTTTTTTAAGAAAAGGTGTCTCTCTCTTTTACATGGAACTCGCCAATTGTGCTAAGCTGGCTAGTCTGTATGTCTTAAAGATCTGTCTATCTTTGCTGTTTCTGTGTCCCCTGAACTATTTCTTTTGTTTTGTTGACATGGGTTCTGGGGATCAAACTCAGGTCTTCATGCTTGGACCATAATATTCTATACACTGAGCCATTTTCCTTGCTCTGTATTTTTAGCTGTGTTAAAATTGATTTACATATTGATATAATTCTTGGGATTTGTTGTATATATACACAGATGGGTTTCATATCCACTTCAGTTGTGTGGTGTGTTTGTGTGTGTATGTGTCTGGTGAGTGTCTGTATCTGAAGTGAAGTTTTTAATAATATTCTGGAACAGCACTTTTGCTTCTCTTTGGTGTCTAAGTCTCCATCTGGAAAACAATTAGCACACTCATTACATAACACATACTGAAGCATTAACACACTGGACTGTTTAAATACTGAGAGTTCATAATTGTCCCACAGGAGATCAGCAAGGTATGAGTTTAGAGATGCTGATTTTCAATGGGAAAATCTTCCGTAGTGCTTGGAATGAACTCCCTTGTGGAACTGTCCTGAAAGGCACAGTACTTACTGTTTTTATCTTTGAAATGTTCTTTTCTGGTGGGGTTTGTGTGTGGTTGAAAATGGTGACCATTTTAACTTTCTGCTTAAAATTTTTCTTACTGCAGAAAGTATTTGCAGTATACAATTAGAATTCTCAACATTTTACTTTACTATTCTAGATTTTAATTCTTTACCATTTCTTTACATCAAGGTTAACATGACCTCTTTGCGTTTACCTGAAAGGACCCTGGCATGGGAAAGTGTCTCAGCTTAGTTGGACTGTCCTCTCTCAAGGATTCTGAGATATAGCTCCCATTTCTTCAGCTAGGCTCTGGCCACTGACCTTTTTCCTGACAGTCTCCCAGCCTCTTAATCCGAGTATGTAATGACTTTCTACTATGAGGTCTGTTGCTCCTCTCACTGCCACAGCAACATACTGCTCAACTTCTTAACTTCCAAGGAAAACAAATGACCCATAGTCTCCCCTTCCAAAGCTCAACTTTCTATCCTTCAGGTCAAATATCCATGATTTCTGTTATCCTCCAATAGCTAAAAATGCACTCTTAATGGCAGACAGTATTTGAAGTCCCTCACATCTCCAACCACCAAATAAGAGATTCTCTCCTTGTCCTGGTGGAGTACAGCAGAACCTGGATTCTCAACTTTGCTCTTCTTGCTCACCTCATCTATGAAGCAGATAAGGGTCCCTTAACTGAGTCTCTAGATTCTACTAAGCCAGTCATACCTGCTTTCTTGTTTCTAGAGGTACTTCTACAGGTCTCTGGCTCTCCCTGACCTTGACCAATCTGTTATTTTGTGTACTTCTGAAAATATGGAAAATGACTCTGGGATTTCGGAACAAATGAGAAGACTCACCATTGCTCCTGTTTTCTATATTTCCAAACAGCTAGATATAACAGTTAGGGGATGGCAATCTTGCCTACAGGATTGGCACAGCCTCCCTATTGGTACAGGAGGCCTCTAAGCTCACCTTTGGTTGTAGTCTGTCCTCTCACCACACCAGTTCAAGGGTCTCCTATCATGCAAAAGAATCACTCTATTTATTCCCTTTTAAGCTCCAATCTCACTTGATTCCTGCCTTCATGTTATCCCTACTACACTCCTTTCTAAGGCCACTACCTTCACTCAGTCTTGCCTAGAATAACTTGAAACCCTTACTTTTGAAAATTTACAGTTTTCTATTTCCCCTTTGTCATGTCCTGATTATTCTTGGTTCATAGATGGATGTTCATCTTTCAGTTCCACTGGCTCCAGCCAAAATGGGCTTGCTATAGTCTCCTTTGACAAGTTGTAGAGTCTGTCACTTCTCAGAAGGAGTACTTCTCAGAAGGCAGAGCTCGTAGCCCTCACTAGAGTCCTTACTGTAGCATGAGCTAAACCATTAACATATACACAGATTCTAAGTATTCAATTCCACATTCTACACCACAGTGCCTCCATATGGCAGAAGGGCTTTCTTACTACCAATGGGCCTCTTATCCTAAAACTGCTAGAAGCCTCCTATTTTCCTAAGCAGGTGGTCATTATTCACTGTTGAGGTGACTAGGCCCCCTTTTAATGATATAGTTTTGGGAAATTCTCTCACTGAGAAGCCTGTGAAAGAGGCCAGGTAACACCCCTACTAGGAAGGAAAGTAACACTTCCTTCCTCTATTCTCCTTTTGGCTCGTCCAAGCCTAAATCCCATCTACTCTGAGTCTCAATGCCAGGCCCTCCAGGCTATGGCAGCCTGTTATGGGCACTCAGGGCTGGCTCCTTCTACAGGACACGTACCATCTCCCTGATACTCATGCAAAACCTTTTCATGTATTCACAAGCCCTTTCACAATGGGTCTTGATATATCTATCACTTTCTATAGTCTTTCTTCTTCCACCTCATCCTTTCTGTTCTCCTTAAGGCTATGACTCAGAGATGCTCCACCTGAACTCAAATCTCCCCACAAGGGGCCTCTTAACTCCTTTCTTCTTTCAACCCACATAAATTTTGGAGCAATCTTCCAGGGGAAGACTGGCAGATAGATTTCACACATATACTTTTCAAGAAACATAATTTTTTTTCTTACTATTGTAGTAGGGTGGGTAGAAGATTTCCCTATTATGGCTGAGATTGCACAAGTGGTCTATTCCCACCCCACATTTGGACTTTCTAGATACATACAATTGGATAATGGCCTGAAATTCATTTCTAAAGTCACTGAGTTATGGGCTGGAGAGATGGTTCAGAGGTTAAGAGCACTGGCTCCTCTTCCAGAGGTCACTGAATTAGCCTTAAGGCCTTTAGAGGTGACACCTTTGTATTTCCTATTGTCCCCAGTCTTTGAGAAAGATAGACAGGGCTAATTGACCTACTAAGACTCCTCTATACAAACTGTTTTCTGAGCTTCGCCTTCCTTAGCCTCAACTCCTACCTGCAGCACTCACTCACATTCAGGCCACACCCTGAGCCCATTTGGGTTAATGTTCCCCGCACCCTAGGAAATTTACCTCCTCTGGATGCAGCCCCACTTTATGACTACTTATGTTTACTCACTCTTTTAAAACACCTTCTTTGGGAACATGTTGATCATGTCCTCTCTCAGCCTTCTACTGACCCTATCACCCAAATCATTTTACCAGGAAACAGATTTACAAAAAAAGCCTCTTTTCACAGGCCTTCAATCTACACAGGATGGGTCTGTAACCTGGTCATCCTCACACACCAGTGACTGCTAAGGTTCAAAGAGTTGCAACTTGTATCCATTTGTAACAGTTCAAATGGCTCTGGATCACTTTTCTGATAAATTTTCCTATCAGATCCCCTGAAACTTAAATTTTCTCACTTGTCTTCTATCTCTAAGGACACCTGATGTGGAGTCTTCTTCCTGCGGACTCCTGCTGGAGGTGTGAGGGAGTTTTCTTTTTTCTTTTTCCTTGCTTCCTAGGCAGCATGACAAACATGGAAAATTCAGATATATGTTCAAACTAATAAACTCCTTGGTTCCTTCTTCTGCCTGACTTCAGGCTGCTGCTTGGAGATTCCTCTGACTTTTGATCCCCAGGCTTCTGTTTCTGTAATTTTGGTAATGAGAAACCCAGCCTCAATTCCCATAATAATGTCAAACACCTTTGTCTCCTCAAAGACCAAACAAATCCAACGGACATGGATGACTCCTCTTGGGATGGGTGTCCAAACTGGAGGTATAGGTACCATAATTCTGAGCCAAGATAGGGCATAACAATTCTGCTGTGGGCTGGTGCAGTATATGGTCACCTTTACCATCTGGGATCCCTAGGATTAAAAAAATGGGCCTAGGGGCTTGTGAGACAAATCTACACCTGTATGGCAGGGTTTAGGCCCTCTCAAAGAGGAGTGGCAATATTTAGATCCCTCAAGGAAGCACTGGCCACCCCTATAGACAATATACTTGAGGTTATTAGACAATTTGAATCCACCCTGCAGTCAAAGCTGTGTGAGATCTCCCTTTAGACTATTAAAAATCAGTCCCTGAGTCTTCTCTAGACTTAAGAAAGTAATAGTGGATTCCTAAATGTAACCTTTTGCTTCCTTTGTGCTCCCCTGCAACAACCCCTTACACCATGGTCTGTAACCCGTGAACATTTGTTCTTCCTCATCACTACCAATGCGTCTTTACTTTTTATAGATAGCAGGTTCTTGCTGTAAAAGGCACTTTTATTCATCTGCTTCAGTTGTTGTCTCAGAGGCTTACTGCTTCTGTCTGTTAACCTAGACCTAGTCTTGGAAGCTTCCAGCCTTCGTACAATCTAATCTAGGCCTAGAATGTTTTCAGTCTCTGAGACTTTCTGCTTAATAAGCTCAACCTTTCTTGTTCTTTCTGAGCTACTAGCTAGTTGGTTTAACTCAGCTCTTCTGGTTCAAATTCCTCTGTCAGCTGACTTATTCAAACTGGCTTCTCTCTCAGCCTCCGAATTGCTCTGTTTGGCCTCAAACTAATTCCAGAAATCTACTCTAATTTTCTGGCTCCTTTTCATTCTCTGGCTCATTCTGTCTTCACCTATGTCTGGCTTATTCTCTCTTCAACCTCTCTCTGTAGATCTGTACTGGTAAACTGCCTCCTTTCTCTCTGCATTGCCCCATAAGTAGCTTTGCTTCCCACCACTTCTCATCAGAGTTAGGTGTATCCTGTTCTGTCAAATCTTTCTCTGATTTGTCAGTGTTCTGCCTCTCAGTTAGACATCACTTTCAAACATGTGTGCTTCCTTCTACAAATGAACTTTATCTTCATTGTTTTGGAATAAAGGTATGTACTACCACACCTGGGCCTAAGCTCTTTTTTTTTTTTTTTTTACCTGAAACTTCTTCTTTATACCAGGCTGGCCTTGAATTCAGAGATCTGCTTGCCTTTGTCTCCTGGATTAAAGGTGTGATCAAGAAACCCAGATCACACAGACCTAGATCTTTGGATGTGATCTTTCGCCAGAACAGACACATTATGAATTAAAATTCCTCAACGTCTTGCCTCTCCAACAGTCATTCCAAATCCTATGTCTCAATTTTGAGAACCATACTAGCCCTGGAGCTAGGGTCTTACTCTGTAACCTGGAACTCACATAAATTCACCTGTCTCTGCCTCCCAAGTACTTGGAATAAAGTTGTGTACCACCGTGCCTGGCAAATCTGACATCTAATTATACTATTTTTCCTGCTTATTTTGATGTTCATTGTCTTCATCTGCTTGCTTTTATTTATTTGTTGAGTTTATCTTTCTGTATTTTTAATGCTATTTTGGGAATCTTAAAACCTTGATGGTTTATAACCTATCCTATTATTGACTGGTTATTCTGGAAAATACAATATGCATTAAATTGTCAAGGCTCAATATTATAACTTTACCTCCAAGAAAAAACTATAATTTTAAAATTCCTTATTCTACTTATATTCATTATATTTATACTGTTGTTATATCTTCTAAATAAACCATTGGCACATCATTATAAGTTGTTTATTTCAAGTAGTTGTTATAGTAGTAAAAAGCTGACATACCCCACCATGGATAATTTTTGGTTTAAAAAAAATATTACAAAAGCTGGACATGGTGGCTCACTACTTTAGTCCCAGCCCTTGGGAGGCAGAGGCAGGCAGATCTCTCTGAGTTCGAGGCCAGCCTGGTCTACAAAGCATGTCCAGGACAGCCAAGGCCACACAGTGTAAATCCTGTCTCAAAAAAACAAAACAAAAATTACAAAATACCACAGATGATGTAAACCATTGCTACTGCAATCGCAGTATACTCATGGCATACTAAGACCTTGTATAATATTTATAATTGGTCTGCTTTTTTGAATTATCTAAAAATTCCAGATCAAGACTAAAGAACATATGGATTGAAAATCTAGCCTTGCTAGTAAGCATAAAGCATCATTAAGCATTTGTTGAGAAAAAGCATAACTGTCTTTAGCTTTGATTCTTTTTTAAAAAAGTAATTTATTTAGTATGTGTACATATATGCCTACAGGCCGGAAGAGGGCACCAGATCTCATTATAGATAGTTATGAGCCACCGTGTGGTTGCTGGGAATTGAACTCAGGGCCCCTGGAAGAACAGACAGTGCTCTTAACCTCTAAACCATCTCTCCAGCCCCTTTAGCTTTGATTCTTGCAATCATCCTGTATGGCTTCCACTTCCGTGAGAAACAACTCTTGGCCGAATTTTTCCCCCCTTGGAATTTTACTCCCTTGCTTGGGGTCACTGTGTTCTCTCACAATATTATTCACAGTGTTCTGTTAATGTAGGTATGTAGGCATAAGGTGTTTCTATAAGTCAAATGCTGATTTCTGTACCCCCCATATCTGGTTGCAATCCTTGTGCTAAGGATCTCCTGTCTTAATGTTGTATAAACACTGTTCCACAATTGTCCCCTGATAGTCCAATAAAGTAGCTTACAGCTGAGCAGGGAATGGATTTCCTGCTAGCCAGGGGAGGAAGAGTTAGAAGAGGAAGTAGAGGATTCAGCAGAGGGAATGAGCCATGGGCAGAGGCCCAAGAAACATCAGGAGAAGGAGCTGGATCAGGAAGCTACAAAGTGCAAGTATCTCTGGGATGTATGCTAGGAGGAAACCAGATTAGCTCAGAGGGTAAAGAATAGAATAATAACAGATCAGTTCTTGTGCTGTGAAACTCATTTAGATAATATAATAGAGTCTCATTTATGTGATAGCTGGGTTAAGACACAAACTGAGAAACAAACACAGTTTTATAAAAATAGCATTAATATAAGTACTTAGTAAATTTTATCTTGAGAAGGTGGTCACAAATCAATCTGGTTTTACCTCTAAATGTGAAGAACTAAGACAGGAGTTGTATCCTTTATTCATTTTTGAAGGCAGGGTCTTATTCTGTAATCCAAGCTGGCCTTGAGCTGAGTGAAAGGATTACAGGCTTGAGTGACCATACACACTTTCTTATGAGAACATACCTTTACTTTGCCATTGTGTAAAATTCGAGTCCAGTGATGGCTGTCTTGACTGCTGGAAATAAGGAACTCTTTCACAAACATGCTGGTAAAGAGAGATTTCGCTCCCTGGGTTATTATTCCAGTAACTTTCATTGTCTTTTTTAAGTCCACTTGCAACCATTCTTTTGGATCATTCACCTGAGGAAGAGATATTTGAATAAATTCTCCTTTGTTACTATTTGCTCTCAGAAATCCACAACTATCTTTTAAGCTACACAGTAGTCATCACTATACATAAAGGTTTGTCTGCCTCCTTTATTGTACTAAGAATCCCAAGGGTGAAATTTTTCATCATTCTATTTTCAGTGTCCTCAGGTCACCCACTTAATAGGTTTCTAGTAAGTTCTGAATGAATCTACAAAACATATCTACTAGAATATAAACTCTGGCAATGTAGTAGCCAAACTTTCATTCAAAATAATAATGCTCTGAACTTTATTTACTTATTTGTCTGTGTCCGTGTCCGTGTGTGTGTGTGTGTGTGTGTGTGTGTGTATGTGTGTGTGGTGTGTGTGTGCGCGCGCGTGTGCTCATGCACATTCATGGCCATGGAACCTATGTGGAGGTCTAAGGACAATGTGGAGGAGTTGGCTCTCTCCTTCCCCTAATGTAGATACCAAGGATTGAACTTATGTCATCAGTTTGGTGGCAAGCACCTTTACCTGAGGAACCATCGCACTAGCTCTGGATTGGACTTAGCTACCATGATGATTTCACAGATATTAGCCTAGTACTGAATACAGAGATTCTTCTTCTAGGTACTTTATTAAAGATCATTTCTTCTTCCAGTGAATGCTGTGTAACATCACATGGCATATCAAGTGAATGTCTCTGGGGGCATTGTTGACCTCTCTAAACACTCTTCTTAAGAACAGTGAAGAGATATCCTTTTTTTAAAAAAGGCTTTTCCTATTTCCCAGGTTCTATTCTCTATTTTTATGAGTTACGTGATAAATATGTTGCTCCAACCCGAGGTCGCCAGGCATTAGTTCTTCCCTGGAGGTTAAGTCGAGCTTGTGAAGGAAGCCAAGTGGCAAACATATTGGTGAAATAGGATGAGGCAGTAATTTGTGTATCTGATATTACTTTGCTCTCCATTCCCAATGGTATGCTGCAACCTTAAAGAAATAAAAGCATAATGTCACATGGGTAGGCTGCAGCCTAGGTTTTATTTTCACTGCCTTCAATCCTCTAGAGATAGTGTCATCATGATCATTATCAGGCATCAAGTTTTACACAAGTTCTGTTACTGCTAAAATGCACAGATTTTCTGGTCAGTCCTACTTAGTTTTGCTTGATGTTTATTTTCCTTGTTGATAGAAGTATAGGAGATAACTGTTTCTAGAGTATCCTACGATTAGTATAACTGCAGTAAGAAACTCCTGTTTTTGTTGTTTTGTTTGTTTCAAGACTGTGATGATATTATCACTGACAGTTCTATATTCTGTAATAGAAATATCTCCTCACAGTTTCAAGATAACTAAAACAGCTAGTTATTCTACATTTATTTAGGAAAGGAAATAATATGGGATGACTTGGCACTTACTGTTTAAATCACAGCCGATTAACTCCATGCGAAGAGTACTGCGGATGCTAGAATGAGTGGGGTGCAAACGGATATACCGAGCAATAATTGGAGGATTAAAACTATTGTGCTTAATCCCAGATGAATCCACATTGCCAAAGAAGACCTATTAGAAGGGATCATTAAAAACATGTCGAATGTAAATACAAAGCATAAAAAAAAGTTGTTCTGTTTACATTTTCCTTCTAATTTGCCTCTGGAATTTTTCAACAGTGTCAATAAATTCAAATGAAAACGTGCTTACTAGATAAGTGTTAGTATGGTATACATAAAGATTTTTTTAAATCACCAAGAAAAAGATGAGAACATGGTAGTTTGGTGTTAGCTAGGTGAAATGAAGTTGTTTTCTACCTCAGGTTTCTCATTAAAGTTGAGGCACATATTAGTACCTTATAACTTCAGTATAGTATCACCTGAGAGCAAGCAGAAAGCCAGTGTTTGACAAGCTACATCAGTAAGCTGGTGAAAAAAGAGATACCTAGCTATCAATTCACAGGAACCGTGATTTGGCAGGCAGGTGTGGACATATTGGAATGCACATAGGAGGTTTAGAAACACCATGAAAGCACCAAACCAAGTATAGCTGTTTGATATTCGTCTGTTACTTGTAGTCCTGGCTATCCACTCAGAAGCAGACTACTTCTTGTGGCCTCAGATGCAACCCCACTCATGTGTACTCTTAACACTATCCCTATCCTCCCAAGAAACTTGGAAGCGCAACTTTTGTTGGTGCCCCTAGTAATGTGTAGCTATGGTTTGGATGAATTTTTTTCTTAAGGTTTCATATTTTGGAGGACTGATACTGAGTATAGTGATAATAAGGTGTTATAGTAGAGAAGATAAGAAGGTGGCTTGCTTAGTCTTAAATTATTTGATTTGATAAAGCAACAGTCTCAGCCTGAGTTACTCCATTTTGATTGTAAGAACCAAGGAAGAGTAACTCAAAATCTTATTTTCACAAGTGACAACCACTAACTGACAGCACATTAGAAGGCACAAAATGATAATTTATTTACACCAGTAAATGATATCCCACAATGTATTAAGTCATACCAGAAACACCAGACACATGAACTTATCAATTCCATGAAAAAGGACCTCCTCACTTGGGACTGTAAAAGAAGGATCATCTGAAGACCAAAGTGTGATAAACACATTAACCAGTCACAAGGTCACTTGTCATGAGTCTTGTGCAGGGAATTTGCCACATCAAAAGACTGCCTCTGTTCCTGAGCTTAAGCTATAGTGCAGTTTCTAGTTTCTCCTGCCTGTGATACTTGGCCCACTTCAAACTGACAGCTGAAATGTCTTGTCACCTGGAACTGAATCTGACCTTTCTGCAACTAAAAATAGTTCTGTGCTGTGCTTCATAAGACTTATCAGACTACTCACTCACATAGACATATAACATAAGATAAAACTACTATAATCTGTACATCTAAAGAAACTAATCAAGAGAGAGGACCCTGACTAAAATGCTCAATCCCCATCCTGAAAGACAAAGAGGAAGGACATCAGAAGAATAAGAAAACAGGAAACAAGCTAGAAACTTGCCAAGGAAGACCTCTGAAAGGCTCTGCCCTGCAGACTATCAAAGCAGACGCTGAGACTTAGGGCCAACTGTTGGGCAGAGTGCATGGAATCTTATGTAAGAAGTGGGAAATAGTAAGAGCTGGAGAGGACAGGAACCCCACAAGGAGAGCAACAGAACCAGAAAATTTGAACACAGGGATCTTCCCAGAGACTCATACTCCAACCAAGTACCACGCATGGAGATAACCTAGAACCCCTACACAGATGTAGCCCACGGCAGTTCAGTGTCTAAGTGGGTTACATAGTAATGGGAAGAGGGACTGCCTCTGACATGAACTGATTGGCCTGTTCTTTGATCACCTCCCCCTGAGTGGGGAGCAGCCTTACCAGGCCACAGTGCAGCCACTCCTGATGTGATCTGATAGACTAAGATCAGAAGGAAGGAGAGGAGGACCTCCCCTATCAGTGGACTTGGGGAGGGGCATGTGTGAAGAAGGGGGAGAGAGGATGTGATCGGGAGGGGAGGAGGGAGGGGCTTATGGGGGATACAAAGTGAATAAAGTGTAATTAATAAAAGTTAAAAAAAAGATTTATCAGACTCTTCCTTGGAGCTTGCATCAGCTCTCTTCCTGTAACTTCAAGATGGTATCTCTGAACTCCACAGCCTGTTTAACCCTTTTTTGTCATTCTGTAACCTTTATATTTTTTACTGTGTGAAGTATTAATGCATGGTCTGAGAATTAATATTAGTAATTAAGATGGAAATAAAATAATCCATTTTTGCCAATAGACAATTTTCAAGGTAAATTGGAACTATTTGCCAAACCATAGCCAATAAAAACAATATAACTTCTGAATTTATTTATTCAATAAATTCTGACCTTGTGGAAAAATAGAAAAATGTCTGTCTAAGCTTCTAACACAGCATCTTCAAGAAAGGTTGGCAAGGAATTAGGGAAATGGGAGAGAAGACAGATTTTTTTTTGTTTGGTTTGTTTTGTTTTTTGAGACAGGGTTCCACTGTGTAGCCTTGGCTGTACTGGACTCACTTTGTACACCAGGCTGGCGTTGAACTCAAAGAGATCCACCTGCCTCTGCTTCCTGAGTGCTTGGATTAAAGAAGGTAGATTATTTTTTTATTTATTTTATTTTTTATTTTTTTTAAATTAAACTTTATTCACTTTGTATCCCCCCATAAGCTCCTCTCTCTTCCCCTCCCGACCCCACCCTCCCTCCCGCTTCTTCACGCATGCCCCTTCCCAAGTCCACTGATAGGGGAGGTCCTCTTCTCCTTCCTTCTGATCTTAGTCTATCAGATCACATCAGGAGTGGCTGCATTGTCATCTTCTGTGGCCTGGTAAGGCTGCTCCCCCCTCAGAGGGAGGTGATCAAAGAGCAGGCCAATCAGTTCATGTCAGAGGCAGTCCCTCTTCCCATTACTATGTAACCCTCTTGGACACTGAACTGTCATGTGCTATATCTGTGCAGGGGTTATCTCCATGAATAGTCCTTGGTTGGAGTATGAGTCTCTGGGAAGTTCCCTGTGTTCAAATTTCTGGTTCTATTGCTCTCCTTGTGGGGTTCCTGTCCTCTCCAGCTCTTACTATTTCCCCCTTCTTACATAAGATTCCATGTACTCTGCCCAACAGTTGGCCATAAGTCTCAGTATCTAATAGTCTGCAGGGCAGAGCCTTTCAGAGGCCCTCTATGGCAGGTTCCTAGGTTGTTTCCTGATTTCTTCTTCTGAGGTCCATCCTCTTTGCCTTTCGGGATGGGGATTGAACATTTTGGTCAGGGTCCTCTCTCTTGATTAGTTTCTTTAGATGTACATATTTTAGTGGGTTTATCCTATGTTATATGTCTGTATGAGTGAGTATATACCATGTGTGTCTTTCTGCTTCTGGGACAGCTCACTCAGGATGATCCTTTCTAGGTCCCACCATTCACCTGCAAATTTCATGATTTCCTTATTTTTCATTGCAGAGTAATACTCCATTGTATAGATGTATCACAATTTCTGCATCCATTCTTGAGTTGAGGGGCATCTGGGCTGTTTCCAGCTTCTGGCTATTACAAATAAAGCTGCTACAAACATGGTTGAGCAAATGTTCTTATTGTTTACTTGAGCCTCTTTTGGATATATGCCTAGGAGTGGTATGGCTGGTCTAACTGGATGTCTACATTTAGAAAAATGAAAATAGATCCATACTTATCACCCTGCACAAAACTAAAGTCCAAGTGGATCAAAGACCTCAACATAAAACCAGACACATTAAATTGACTAGAAAAAAAAGTGGGGAATACCCTTGAACTCATTGGCACAGGAGACAACTTCCTGAACAGAACACCAACAGTACAGGCTCTAAGAGCAACAATCAATAAATGGGACCTCATGAAACTGAAAAGCTTCTGTAAATCAAAGGACACCATCATCAAAACAAAATGACAGCCCACAGACTGGGAAAGAATCTTCACCAACCCTTTATCTGACAGAGGACTCATATCCAGTATATATAAAGAACTAAAGAAGCTGAAAAGCAGCAAACCAAGTAATCCAATTAAAAAATGGGGAACAGAGCTAAACAGAGAACTCTCTGTAGAGGAATATCAAATGGCAGAGAAACACTAAAGAAATGTTCAACCTCATTAGTCATTAGGGAAATGCAAATCAAAACAACCCTGATATTTCACCTTACACCCATCAGAATGGCCAAGATGAAAAACTCAAGTGACAACACATATTGGAGAAGTTGTGGAGAAAGGGGAACCCTTCTCCACTGCTGGTGGAAATGTAAACTTGTACAACCACTCTGGAAATCAATCTGGTACTTTCTCAGACAACTAGGAATAGCGCTTCCTCAAGATCCAGCCATACCACTCCTGGGCATACCTCCAAAAGACAGATTCTTAAAGAAGCAGCTTAAAACTTTCAAATGCCCGTGCTTCACTAAGCAATCCTCAAATTATTTCTCAAATCTTCGTTATAAAATAAACTAGAAGAACAACTTGGAATCTTAAGTTAGCCACAAAACTAAAGGATGACAAATAATCCATGTCTTCCTGGTCCCAAACTAGCAATAGCTGAAAAGCAAACTTGTGGCAATATGTTTGGTTAGTCATCTCCTATCTCAAACATCCATGCTGAGTTTTGGACCATACAGAACATTCTTTAACTGACTGGAAAATTACACCAAAAGCAATATAATGTAGTTAATTATTTATTTCTTAGGTGGCCTAAGGAGATAAAATGTAGTTTTCACACCCACCAATCAAGTTATCCTGAGCAGAATGCAAATTTTCATGCCTACCTCAATAAACAAAGACTTGCTACTACTGGTTCTTTGTTATTTTCTTACATTTAATTTCTTACATCTTAAATTGCCTTGTCTTTTTATGTGATACATAACAGCCTTTCCATAAATCCTGACTTCATTAAAGGTTTCCTTAACATTTCTTCTGCTCTCTCATTCTTTGTCTGGGAATGCACTCTAGGAATGATGTCCCTAACCTTAGACCACACCAAAAAAGATTGAGGTGATTTTTCAATTCTCCCTTAATGGTAGGCTAGTACGGTGCCATATATCTTTAATCCATGCACTTGGGAGAGAGAGTTAAACAAATCTCTGAGTTTGAAGCTAGCCTATTCTACTTCTACTTAGGAAATCCAGGAAAGCAAAAAAAAAAAAAAAAAAAACAAAAAAACAAAAAAACAAACAAACAAAAAACACGGTTTGATGTCAGGTAGGAGGAGGAAGAGTGAAAGGTAATGACTAGGAGAGGGGACAAGGGAGAGAGGAAGAGACAGAACCTAGTAAAAGGACATGGTATTTTCTTCAAAAAGAATTGAGGTCGTTCTTATGGAAGTCTTGTTTTCATTCAAGATTAAGTTGTCATAGAAAAGCAAACCTCATCCTGAATCATTCTCTGATTCCTTATATTGTCGTATGATCTACGATTCCTACGATTGTGATGCTGTTTACCATCTGGATCTCAGCAGTGCTAAACAGAAGCTAATGCCACAACACTGAACCACTATAGAAGTATGCGCTAGACAAATATCTTATGTTTATAAAGTAATGAGCTGTTGTGTTTTGAATGTGGATGTCCCTCTCAAATTTTTATGTTTGGAACACTTAATCCCAGACTGGTGGCACAGTTTTGGGAAACTGTAGGAACACTGGGAAGTAGAAACTTCACATAGGAAGTCACTGGAAGTTGGGCCTTGCGGTTTATAGTCTGTCCCCACTTTTTGTCTGTTCTCTGCTTCCTGATGCAGGGTTACTAGTGTGACAGAGGGTTAATATCCAGACTACATAAATAAGTGAAAAACAAACAAAAACCCCTTCTATATTGAGAAAACAAACATCCAAATGTGCCCATCTTTAATTCTAGCACCCTCGAGGCAGAGGCAGGCAGATGCCTATGAATTAGAGTAGTGGTTCTCAACCTGCAGATTGTGACCCCTTTGGGTCACATATAAGATATTTACATTATGATTTATAATAGTAGCATAATTACAGTTATGAAGTAGCAATAAAATAATTTCATGATTGAGAGTTACTACAATATGAGGAATTGTATTAAAGGCTTGCAACATTATAAAGGTTGAGAACCACTAGGTTAGAGGCTAGACTTGTCTACATAGTGAGTTCCAGGCCAGCCATGGTTACATTGTGAGAACCTGTCAAAAAAAAAAAAGATGAAAACCATTGAAAAGAAGGAAAGAAACTCAATTGAAAAATGCAATATGGGGGCTGGAGAGATGACACCCCCACACAGACACACATGCAGGCAAAACACCAAGATACATAAAATTTAAAAAGTAAAAAATGCAACATATAACTTTAGTTCTCAAAAAATGAAATATAAATTTCTATAATTTTTTAAATGATCATCCTTAGCCATTAAAGAAATGCAAACTATGTTTATCCTATATTATATGTATAGTATCCACTTATGAGTGAGTATATACCGTGTGTGTCTTTCTGCTTCTGGGATAGCTCACTCAGGATGATCTTTTCCAGTTCTCACCATTTACCTGCAAATTTCATGATTTCCTTGTTTTTTATCACTGAGTAATATTCCATTGTGTAAATGTACCACAATTTCTGTATCCATTCCTCAACTGAGGGGCATTTGGGTTGTTTCCAGCTTCTGGCTATTACAAATAAAGCTGCTACAAACATGGTTGAGCATCCTTGTTGTATACTTGAGAGGTTTTTTTTTTTTTTAGCATCTTTTGGCTATATGCCTAGCAGTGGTATAGCTAGATCTTGGATCTTGAGGAAGTGCTATTCCTAATTGTCTGAGAAAGCACCAAATTGATTTCCAAAGTGGTTGTATAAGTTTACATTCCCACCAGCAGTGGAGGAGGGTTCCCCTTTCTCCACATCCTCTCCAGCATGTGTTGTCACTTGAGTTTTTCATCTTGGCCATTCTGATGGGTGTAAGGTGAAATATCAGGGTTGTTTTGATTTGCATTTCCCTGATGACTAAGGACGCTGAACATTTCTTTAAGTGTTTCTCTGCCGTTCGATATTCCTCTATTGAGAATTCTCTGTTTAACTCTGTACCCCATTTTTTTAATTAGATTACTTGATTTGTTGCTGTTTAACTTCTTGAGTTCTTTATATATACAGGATAAGGAAGCTAATCAGGAAGGAGGACTCTGGCTAAGATGTTCAATCCCCATTCAGAAAGGCAAAAAGGAAGGACATCAGAGGAGGGAGAAACAGGGAACAGGACAGGAGCCTACTACAGAGGGCCTCTGGAAGGCTCTACTGGGCAGATGTTGAGACTCATAGCCTAACTTTGGGCAGAGTACAGGGAATCTTATGAAAGAAGTGGGAGTTAGTAAAACCTGGAGAGGACAGGGGCTGCACAAGGACAGCGACAGATCCTATAAGTCTGGGCACAGGGGTCTTTTCTGAAACTGATACTCTAGCCAAGGTCCACTCATGGAAATGTCCTGGAACCCCTGTATAGAGGTAGCCTATGGCAGTTCAGTATCCAAGTGGGTTCCATAGTAATGGGGACAGGGACTGTCTCTGACATGAACTGATTGGCCTGCTCTTTGACCACCTCTCCCCCCGAGGGGGGAGAATCCTTACCAGACCACAGAGGAAGACAATGCAGCAAGTCCTGATGAGACCTGATAGACTAGGATCAGAGGGAAGGGGAGGAGGACATCCCGTTTCAGTGAACTGGGAAAGGGACATGGGTGGGGAAGAGGGAGGGTGGGATTGGGAGAGGAGGAGAGAGGGAGGTACAGGGGGGATACAAAGTGAATAAACTGTAGTTAATAAAAATTAAAAAAGAAAAAAAATGAAAAAAGAAGCTAAACAACAAGGAAAAAAAAGAAATGCAAATTAAAACTATTCTGAGATTTCATCTTAACCCAGTCAGAATGGCTAAGACTTAAAAAAAAAAAAAGAAGAAGACAAGGGCTTGAGAGATGGCTCAGAGGTTAAGAACACTGGCTGTTTTTCCAAAGGTCCTGAATTCAATTCCCAGCAACCACATGGTGGCTCACAACCATCTATAGTGACATCTGGTGCCTTCTTCCAATGTACATGCATGTAAAATGTTGTATAAACAATAACTAAATAAATAGTTGTAAAAAAGAACACAAATACTCGTATGGACTTAGGGAAAGGAGAACACTTTTTCACTGCTGGTGGGAGTGCAAACTGCTATAGACAGTGTGAAAATTAAGGTGGAGGTTCCTAAAAATGCGAGAAATAAATCTGCCACATGGTCCAGCTAGCTATACTACTCCTGGACATATACCCAAAGGCCCCATTTTATACTACAGAGATACCTGCTTCTCATTCATGTTCATTGCTGCTATTCACAATAGCTGGGAAGTGAAAATGGTCTAGATGTCTACCAGCTGATGAATGGATAAAAATGTGGTGCATTTAGACAATGGAACAATATTCAGCCACTAAGAAAAAACAAGATTAGCCAGGTATACTGATGCATGCCTTTAATCCAGGCACTTGTGAGGCAGAGGCAGGCTGATATCTATGAATTCAAAGCCAACCTGGCTTGACACAGGGATATGTAGAAAGGCCCTCTCTCTAAAAAAAGAAGAAGTGGGGGCTGGAGAGATGGCTCAAAGGTTAAGAACACTGGCTCTTCGTCCAAAGGTTTTGAGTTCAATTCCCAGAAACCACATGGTGGATCACAGCCATCTACAGTGAGATCTGGTGCCCTCTTCTGGCATGTAAGCAGAACACTGTATAAATAATAAATACATAAATTCTAAAAAAAAAAAAAAAGAAGAATGAAAAAAAGAAAAGAAAACAAACATGAAAATTTCAGATAAATGGATGAAACTGGAAACATCATTCTGAGCTAGAAAATCTAGGCCAGGCATGGCAAATGTCATTTTTTTTTGTAATTTGTGGATTTTAGCTTTGAATCAGATATATGTATTCTATTTAGAATATCCCTGGAAGTAAAAAAAAAAAAAATTAGTGAGGGGCTATGGAGAAGCTTTCAAGAGAGGGTAGGTAAAACCCACTGGTATAAAGGGTTAAAGTATAATAATGGAAAAGGAAGGCTTAAATTTAGTAGGAGTGAGGAAGCCAGGGTAGAAGAAGGAAATAGAGAGGTATAAATAAAATAAGATATTTTGAATAAGTCATAATGAAAACCTGCCTACTACTGTAGAAGTTACACACACACACATATGTATGTATGTATGTATGTATGTATGTATGTATGTTTGTATATGGAAAGAGTTAAAATGGGTGTAAAGAAACAGCAATATCTCCACTAGGCAGCAGAGACTATCAAATAAAAAGCCTAGTACCAGGAGGGAATTAACTCTTTTGGAGTAGTTGTCCAGTGAGTTTACATAGGCCCCCAAAGATTACAGGCTGTTGTCAATGCTATAGTTTACCCTACAGGACTTTGTGGTAAGACCCTATTATAAGTTAGACCCATACGCTTTAGTCATAGAGTATAGAAAAACCAAGTTGGCACTGACCTAAGAGATTGTTCCCTATGGCTAGTTTCATAAGAGTGTAATGTTCTAGCCACACTGCCAGGGCAGAAAGGTAATCAACAGTCTTACCCAGCTCTGATCCCTGTGAGCTAAAGTAATGACTGGTTTGGCATGATTTTTCCCCCACTGGTTTAACAGTGGCATAAATCTTATGGAAGCAATCAACCACTTTCTGCTTGAATCTAAGACCTGTTCCACAAGATTGAACCCATACTTAGCAATATTGTGAGGCCAAGTACCCGTGGCTAGAGAGGTCATAGGTCCTAAAAGAGAACCCAATACTATTATTCTGCTGAATGAACAATATTAAAACAACTCTTCATGATATTACCATATCCATATCACTGCAATGGTCAATCTTCATCAAAGAAAGTTTTCTTTGAAGTATGTGTCGATTAATACAGAGATTCACAACTGGCCAAACTGCAGAGAATAAAAGACTGCAGAGTGCTTAGCCCTAATTGAAATACACACACACACACACACACACACACACACACACCACACATACCCTTTCTCAAGCTCAGGGATTATTGTTGAAGAGGAGATAGAGTATAAAATCCAGAAGTAGTGGATGATTACAAAGAAACAGTGTCTTTTGGACACTGCAGAACATATGGACTCTCACTGGTTGTGTCAGCATACACAAGACCTACACAAGTTCAAGCCAGACCAAATTTATCAAGGGGAAGAGAGTTGGGCATGAAGTCTCATTCCTAGCCAGTGAACTATTTGTAATTGATAGCTGTTGGGAAATGGAAAATCAGTTTTCTTTAAAACTGAAGCTTAATCCAAGAGACTCTAAAACATCCCTTTCAGCCTTTCTTTCTAGTCTACCTCTATTCCTTTGTGTCATCAATGACCCAAAGAAACACATCCTACCATGGACACCATAGCCACCAAACTTGTCTAGCATCCAGAGTAGTCAGTAGGAACCAAACAATAGAACACTTACCCCCAAAAAGACAAGATCAGATATCTACACAAAGAATCACTTCAAACATCATGACTCCATATACATATTCTCCAGCCCAAAAACACAATCATGAACAACCAAGACAATATGCCTCTTCTAGAAGTTATCAACCCTATTGAAATAAGATTCTAAAAAAGTAATTTAGCTGAAGCATAAGACAAGAAATAAAAAAAGCAATTATAAATATTTTCATTTTTAAAAGGATATGAATAAATGTTTTAATGAAGACTGAAAACACAGTTTAATGAAGTAATGACAAAAATTCAAGACATAAAGATAGAATTTAATAAAGAAAGAGAATCACCAAGGAAAACACCACCTGAAATAAAACTAGAAACAAAAAACTCAGGTTATTGAACAAGAAAAAAACCTCAGAAGAAAGCCTAATGAACAGATTTCAATAAATGGAAGAAATAATTTCAAGTCTTGAAGGGAAGGCAGAAGAAATGGCTAGCTCAGTTAAAGAAGGTGTAAAATCAACAAAACAAAACAAAACAAAACAAGGCACAAAACATCCAGGAAATTTAGGACACTATGAAAAGAACAAAGCTATGAATAATATATATTGAGGATGGAGAAGAAAACAAGGTTTTAGGCACAGAAAGTACTTTTAATAAAATCATAGAAGAAAACCTTCCCAATTTAAAGAAAGAGATGCCTATCAAGGTGCAGGAGGCATAGAGAACACCAAATAGACAGGAACAGAAAAGACACTTTCCACAATACATAATAAACAAAACACTAAGCATAAGCAACAAAGAAAGAATATTAAACTTGGTTGTCATGGAATATTTTGTTTTGTCCATCTGCAGTGATTGAAAGTTTTGCTGAGTGTAGTACTTTGGGGTGACACCTGTGCTCTCTTAGTGTCTGCATGAAATCTGACCAGGCCCTTCTGACTTACATTCTCTGTTGAGAAGTCAGGTGTGATTCTGATAGGTCTGCTTTTATATGTTACTTGACCTTTTTCCCTTGCAGCTTTTGATATTCTCTCTTTGTTCTGTAGATTTAATGTTTTTATTATTATGTGGTGGGAGGAGTTTCTTTTATGGTCCAATCTATTTAGTGTTCTGTACGCTTCTTTTATATTTATAGGCATCTGTTTCTTTAGGTTAGAGAAGTTTTCTTCTATGATTTTGTTGAAAATATTACCTGGACCTTGGAGTTTGGAGTCTTATTCTTCTATTCCTATTATTCTTAGGTTTGGTCTTTTCATATTTCTTTGATGTTCTGTGTCAGGAACTTTTTAGATTTAACATTTCCTTTGAGTAATGTATCAATTTCTTCAATTGCATCTTCTACACTCTTCTATTGCTTGTATTCTGTTATTGATGCTTGTGTCTGTAGCTCCTGTTCTCTTCCCTAGGTTTCCCATCTCTAGGATTGCTTCAGATTGTGTTTTCTTTATTGCTTCTATTTCCATTTTTAGGTTGTCCCAGGCAGGGTTGCCTTGCCTGGCCTCATGGGATGAAGATATGTGCAGTCTTGATATGACCTGATGTGCTGGTGAAGGTTAATATAAAAACTAATATAAAATTTTTAAAAAGAATTAAAAAATGAGTATCCAGACAGTCCTGATGAGACCTGATAGCTAGGATCAGACAGTAGGGGAGGAGGACCTCCCCTATCAGTGGACTAGGGAAGGGGCATGGTGGGGGGAGAGAAAGGGAGGGTGGGGCTGGGAATGAGGGAGTGGGGCTACAGCTTGGATTCAAAGTGAATAAATTGTAAAAATAATAATAAAAACTAAAATAATAAATTTTAAAAGTATTTTACTTTATTTTAAGTGTGTATACATGTATGAGTGCAGGCATGTATGCTATGTTATGCATGTCAAAGTCAAAGAACAGTTTTCAGGAGTCTGTTCTGTCTATTTTTATCCCATGTCATAATAAAAAATAATAAAATAATAAAAAGAAAGGCTATTAAAAGCTACAAGGGAAAAAGACTAAATCACATATAAGGGAAGGTCCATTAAAATAATACCTGAATTTTCAGTGGAGACTCTGAAAAGAAGAAGGGCATGGATGGATATTCTATGAGCTCTAAGAGGCCATAGATGTCAGCATAGACTACTATATCCAGCAAGACTACTGATTACAATTGACAGTAAAAGAAAAAATATTTCATGATAAAATAAATTTAAACAATTTCTGTTTACTAATCTATCTCTGTAAAAGCCACTAGAAGAAAAATTTCAGTCTAAAGAAGTTACTACACCCAAGAAAACACAAGGTATAAGTAATTTCAGAGCAGTAAATAAAAAGGAGAGAAAACCCATACCACCACAACAAAATAACAAGAACCAATAAAAATTTCTCATTAATAACTCAATATTATTTTTCAATTCCTCAATAAAAAAGTACAGATTAATTGGTTGGATTGAAAAACAGGATCTGTTTTATGCTGCCTCCAATAAACACACTTTACCATCAAAGACAGATATCACTCACTTTAGGATAAAAAGATGGAAACAAATATTCCAAGTTGTAGCGAAATGTTTTAAAAAGTTTAAAAAAAAAGGTATTCCAAGTAGTTAGTTTCTATTTCTGTAAAGAGACACCATGATAACAGTAACTCCTATAAAAGAAAACATTTAATTGGGGCTGGCTTGCAGTTCAGATGTTTAGTCCATTGTCATCATGACAGGAAGCATGGCAGCTTGTAAGCAGACATGGTGCTGGAAAAGGAGCCAAAAAGTTTTACACCTGAATCCACAGCCAGCAGGAAGAGAGAGGGACACTTGGCCTGGCTTGAACATCTGAGACCTCAAAGCTTTCCCCCTACAATAATATACTTCCCCCAACAACACCATACCTATTCCAGCAAGGCCACGCTTCCTAATAGTACCACTCCATATGAGCATCTAAAGGTCATTTTTCTTTTAAACCACCAAACAAGTAAATGGATAAAAGAAGCAAGCAGGTATAACTTGTAATATCTGACAAAACAGACTTCAAACCAATAGGAAAGGAAAGGACAAGAGATAGGAAAGGACAGTACATACTCATTAAAGGAAAATCTAATTATGAGCAATTGCAATTCTAAACACATTTATGTACCAACAACGGTACTCAAGTTCATAAAAGAAACACCGCTAAAGCCAAAATCATATATTCACCCTCACACAGTGATAGTGGGTGACTTTAATTCCCTACTTGCCAGTAGATATGCTATCTAGACAAAAGCTAAACAGAGATATGTTGGAATTAAATAATGTCATAAATCAGTGAACCTAACAGACATCTACAGAACATCCCACGGTAACACTAAAGAACATACTTTCTTCTCAGGAGCCCATAAAACTTTTCTCCAAATGGACCACACATTAGGACACAAATTAAGTCTCAATAGATAAAAGAAAACTTGAAATAACATTCTTTATCCTATCTGACCACCATGAATTAAAGTGGGATTATTAACAACAATAGAAACAGAAAAAAATTATACAAACTTGCAGAAATTGAGTAACTCATTACTGCATGAAAACTGGGTTAAGAAAGAAATCAAGAAGGGACTCCAGCCAGGGATGCAGATAGCCTGACTGATGATTCATCTTCACCTCTCCTTCTTCTCCTCCAAATCCAATCCTTCACAGCAGATTATCTGCTGCAGCTTTCCCTTCCTTTCTACTCCCATCTCCAGCAGAGCATGCATACCTTTCCCTCCATCCTTCTTTCTGCCCACTCATTGTATTATTGCAGCTCCAAACACCAGTGTGGATTTCCTAGGAACTTACCAGCCAAACCTTCTAGAGAAACAAGTAGGCCAGCAAAGAAGGTAGGCAAGCTTCAGATCTTCACTCTCCCTCTTCCCCTCCAAATCCAATGTCCCAGTCTCATTCCCAGATCTGTAGCACACTAGATGCTGTGGCTTCTCATCACTCTTGTGACTCCATTCCAAGAGGACAAAGCAGATCCTGGTTGAACACAGCTTTCTTACCTCCTTTGGCCCCCCTCTGTACCCCCTTTTAGCCTAACCCTATTCCTAAGTGTCAGCTCCCAATACCAAGAAACAAAATCTAACCAGAATCCTCAGTAGCTACAGCTGACAAGATCTCAGAAGAATTCCTTACAAGGCAACACACAGCCACCACACACTCCTAGGAATCAAATATCAAAGGAAAAATCCACAAAGAGGGCATTGCGATTCTTAGCATCTATGCATCAAACACAAGGGTACTAGTGTTTCATCCAAAGAAACACTACTACAGCTTAAATTCCATATTTACCCTCATTCCCTTGGTGGAAGACTTCAATACCCACCTCTTTCCAATAGACAGCTCATACAAACACAAACTAAAAGGAGAAATGCTTGAGCTAATTGATGTTACAAACCAAATGGACTCAACAGGTATTTATAGAACATTTCACACTCAAAAAATATATACCTTTTTCTCAGCAGCTCACTGAATTTTCTCTAAAACAGAACAAATACTAGGACACAAAGAAAGTTTCAATATATACAAGAAAACTAAAACAACACAACACCTTGTATCCTCTCTGACCATCACAGATTAAAGCTGGATATCAACAACAACAGAACAACATAAAATTCATGAATTCGTGGAAACTTAACAACTTTCTATTGAATAAAAATTGGGCAAAGACTATCAGTGGACTTGAGGAGGGGCATGCATGCAGAAGGGGGAGGAAAGGAGGGATTGGGAGGGGAGGAAGGAGGGAACCACAGGGAGGATACAAAGTGAATAAAGTGTAATTAATAAAGAATTTTAAAAAAAGAAAAAAAAATGCTTGAAGAAACTGGGTTCCCCAGTGATGGGAACAGGGACTGTCTCTGACATGAACTCAGTGGCTGCCTCTTTACCCCCACCCCTCACCCCAAGGGAGGAGTAGCCTTGCCAGTACACAGAGGAGGACACTGCAGACAGTCCTGATGAGACCTGATAAGCTAGGGTCAGATGGAAGGGGAGGAGGACCTCTCCTATCAGTGGACTTAGAGAGAGGCAGGGAGGAGATGAGGGAGGGAAAGTGGGATTGGGAGGGAATGAAGGGGGGGCTATAGCTGGGATATAAAGCAAATAAACTGTAATTAATATAAAAATTAAATTTAAAAAATTGGGTGAAGAGAGAAATTATGAAAAAAATTAAAGACTTCTAAAATTGAATGAAAATGAATATACAACATAACCAAACTTATGGCACACAATAAGAAATGATAAGAGGCAGATTCATAGTGCTAAGTGCAACATAAAAAATTGAAGAGGCCAGGTGCGGTAGCACATGTCTGTAATCCCAGCACTCACGTAGGCAAAGGCAGGTAGATCTCTGTAAGTTTGAGGCCATCCTGGTCTACAAAGTGAGTCCAGGACAGCTAAGGCTACATGGAGAAACCCTGTCTCGAAAAACAAAAACAAAAACAAAAACAAAAACAAATTGAAGAGATTTTATACTAGCAACTTAACAGAACACTTAAAAGCTCTAGAACAAAAAGAAGAAGCAAACACACCCAAAAGGAGTACATGGCAAAAAATAATATGCAGGGCTGAAATTAATAAAAAATAAACAACAACAAAACAATTCAAAGAACCAATGAAACAAAGACTCAGTTCTTTGAGAAAATCAGTAAGATAGACAAAAATTATGCAAATTAACTAAAAGGTGGTGAGAGAATATTCAAATCAACAAAATTAGAGATGAAAGAGTGAAGGAATAATAGGCACCAAGAAAATCTAGAGAATCATAAAGACACACTTTAAAAAATGCCAAAACAAACAAAAACCTGTATGCCATCAAACTGGAAAATTTTAAAGAAATGACTCATTTTCTCTCAATACATACCACCTTCCAAAGACAAATCAAGACAAATTGCTTGTCTGAATAAGCAATTTAAACAGACGTATAAACCCTAGTGAAATAAAAGCAGTCATTAAAAGTAGTCTACCAACCCCCCCCCAAAAAAAAATCAGGGCCTGTTGGGGTGACTTTCCTTTACATTGTGTAGTGTTTCTCTATATTCTTTTTTAAAAAAATTATGTATTTATTTGTTCACTTTACATTCTAATTTTAGCCTCCTCTTTTCTCTCCTCCCAGTCTCACTCTTCTAGCCTGTTCCCCTGTTCCTCAGAAAAGAGAAGCTCACCCCTTACCCACCCACCCCAGTTCATCAAATCACATCAGAACTGAGCTCAGCTTTCCCTGAGGCCTGGTGAGACAGCCCCACCAGGGGAGGAGTGATCAAAAAGCAAGTATCAGAGTCAATCCCAGCTCCCCTTACTAGGACACCCACACGAACCCTGAGCTGCTCTTCTGTTATATCTATGTAGGGGGCCTAGGTCCAGTCCATGAGTGGTCCTTGGTTGGTGCTTCAGTCTCCACAAGCCCCTCTGGGCCATGGTTAGTTGGCTTTGTTGGTTTTCTTGTGACGCTCCTGTCATCCCCAGGTCCTTCTATCCTCCTTCCCACTTTTCCACAAGACTCCCTATACTTTACTCAATGTTTGGCTGTGAGTCTCACCATCTGTTTCAATCTGCTGCTTGGTGAAAACTCTCAGAGGACAGCTATGCTAGGATATGCAGAATATCCTTAATAGTGTCAGGGGTTGGCTCTCTCCCATGGGGTGGGTCACAGGTTGGATCAGGCATTGGTTGGACATTCTCTTAATTTATCCTCTATCTTTATCCCTGCACATATTATAGGCAGGGTAAATTTGGGGTTGACGTTTTTGTGGGAGCACTGGTGCATTGGTGTTGCCCTCCCTCTACTAGGAGTTCTGTCTGGTTAGAGTGTGGCCTCTTTGGTCTTCATACCAGAACTAGTAGGGGTTGCAGCTAAAGTCACCCCCGTATCCTTCCAGGAGCCTACCCTGTCATAGGTCTCCAGTCTGTCTCAGAGATGCTTAGGCCACAGTTTTTCTTCTCTCTGCAAGCCCTCTGTCCTCCTGGGCCCTGTCCCACTCTCCCTACATAGAAATCCCCACCCTCATTTTCCTCAGCACTCCTCTCCTATTCTATTCCCTCTCTTTGAGAACTTCCTCTGTCTATTCTATTTCCCCTCTGTCTGAGACTTAATCATCCTCCTTTGGGTCCTCCTTGTTATCTTCTTTGGGTCTGTGCATTGTAGTATGCTTATCTTGTAATATATAGCTAAACTCTGCTTATAAGCGAGTACAAGGGGGACTGGAAGGAGACAAGGGAGGGGGCTACAGCTGGGATACAAACAGAATAAATTGTAATAAATAACAACAACAACAATAATAAAAAACTCAATAGGAAAAAAATGCTGTCAAGAGATATGTGAAGAAATGGCTTTGTCTAGAGACCAAAGAGAAAATAAAAATAGATCTTTCTCTCACAGCAGTTTGCTAATTCTGTATGTCCTTCAGGAAAGAAAAAAAAAATAAATGAGTACAAACTGTTAGCATATAGGCAGCCTGCTTCTGGGTTGCCTAGTAACCACTAATGTCATCATGTGTCACGTGTCATGTGTGTGGCAGACACAGTTCAGCTGTGCCCACATAAGCTATAAAAGGACTATCCCACCACTTTGTCTCTCTCTTACTATCCTCTCTTACTCTCTTTGCCTTGCTTTCTTTCCTGGGGGACCCCATCATGTTTCTCTTTCCTTTCTTCTCTCTCTCTCTCTCTCCACCTCCATCCAATAAATCTCTTCCATATAATATCTATTGTGTGCATGGCCTCACCAAGCCCAGTTAACACCAAAGGTTAATGCAAAAGTTAATGCAAAAGGTCTGTTTTAACCTCACACTCATGTCCCACAGTCATATTGCCAATTTCTGTCTTGGGAGGCCTCAGGTGCCTTCTCAGTCCTCTTCATATGCAGAGGACCAGGCCCTAAGCCTCATCCCTAGAGCTGCTACTGTCAGATATACAGTCTAGTTTGTTAACAGACCAAAAAGAAAAATAAAGACATGCCTCAGATGTAACCTTTTACCGTCCCTTTAGCTAAAGAATGTTCACAACTGTTTCACCCATGTCTCATAGTAAATAATCAGATACAAGGCCTAAGGATACAGAACTTTAAGTTATAGGGATCTAAGAAAGTGTTTTAAGGTTGGTTAATGTAAATTATAAATGAATGAGGGTCTCATAAGGTGTTCCAAGGTCATTAGATGCAAGTTATAAAGGTTAAAAAGTCTAAGGTGATTTAAGGTATCATTAATGGATAAAAAATGCTGCATATTTCTTCCTCTTGCTATGCTACTGTTATATTAACTGTCCAGAGCCCTGACATTTCTCACTAGAGCACTAATTTATTAATTTAACTCTAATAAAAACATTCAACTATACAATCCACTATCATGGTTCCAAGCTCAAGATTTTACATTTCTTTTGATTTGTCTTTTAAGAAGAAACTTAAAAATTGATTAGGTATCCATTCCATAGTGTGTAATCATACTGAAAGTTAAGATCAAGTGAGCTTTTGTCCCTTCTACTTCACAGAAGGCTTCTGCCTTTCCAGAGCTCAAAGAGTGTTTATGCTATTAACACAAAGTATGTCTACTGCCTTTTCAGTGCAGATTACAATGGTGATGCTAACATGTCTAAAGTTTTATCTCCTTTTTAAAATTAAAAGGGCTTCTTGTAAACTGCAGAAAAACCACTCGAATCTACCTCTCAGGTCAGTTGGGCTCCAGGTAAGTACTGCACCTATTGTTTTTCTCAGGGGGTGGGATTCCTCCCTCTTTCCCCAGTTTTTGGACTCCTCTTTCCTGGCTACTGGATCACTACATTTCTGTACCCAACACAGCTGACTCATGAGTCTTCACTTCTGGTAGGCACAAATGCTTCCTATTGTTCTCACCAATCTGCATCCAAAACCTTCATCTAGAACCTTTTCCCCTTTGGGTGAGATTTTCCCTCTTCCAGCACAGTTTTGACACCCTAGCCCTCTTCTTTGTCTATGAAATCTTAATGCTAGGTAATCCTGTCTGCTACGGGCAACTGTGCCCTTGGTCTCTGGCCAATGCTGATGAGCTGTTGGAACAGACTGTACCATACGAATCTACTGAGTCAAACCTTGCTCTAGGGAATCCTTGACAGGTTACTGACTCCTACCCTCCCAATGGGAATAGTCTATTCATCTGTTCCTTCAGATTCTCCTCTGGGATGTCTTCTGTAGAATTTCAGATTTCTATACCTAGTACTAGGTACTAGGTCACTTTAAGGACCTCAAAACTTACATGCCTCTGCAACCAAACTTTGCCTCAATATTCCTTAGATGGCAGATCCAAAGCAAAACATTTTTAATTACTGTCAGCAGCTGGGTAAATGGATGTTCCCATGTTCAAGTATCTTCTTCAATCCCAAACCTTCTGTCTCTGTTCCCACTCCCAAAAGTTTCAAATGTATCCCTAAAGGAATTTTCTCCTTAACCTACTTAACTTTGTCTTCTGCCTATATATATTTCCAGTATCCTGCCAGGTGAATCCAAGACAGCACCAAAGCTGCTATCCACAGACTGCATCAGGCTGGACCTGCACTTTCCCTCCCAACCACAGATGTTCTCCCAGATCCTGGACAACATCAAAAAAGCCTGCTCTTCCTGGAATTGGTCAACATTTCAGCCTTTTGACCTCCCTATAGCCACCCCAGTATCAGCAGAAAGTAGCTAAAGATGATTGATTTCTTTGCCCGTTATCCACTTATAAGACTGGAATGGTGTGCTTCAAGCCCAGGACAAGTAGCTCCAGGTTTTCCCAGCATTCCTCAGTCCCTATCTGCTGCTGGGCATAGCTAGCAACCCCCACCCTCTACCCTGAACTTTCCAGGGCAGGGGTTTCCTCTCCTCACCATGTAATTCAGACAGTTCAGAGCTCTTACTTTTTCCTCTCTCTCTCTCTCTCTCTCTCTCTCTGTTGTATGGTGACCAAGAGCTGCTTCCAATGAACCTACATTTATATACTTTAACTTGCCTTACATGAGAAGCAGCTCAGCGTCCTCTTTCTTTTAATTATAGAAAAGGGGAAGAATGTTAGTATATAGGCAGCCTGGCCTACCAACCTATGATGTCATCATGTTTCTCCCACCAGGTGCGTGGCAGACACAGTTCAGCTGTGCATGCACCAGCTAAAAAAGGACCAACCTACCACTATGTCTCTATCTTAGTCTCCTCTCGCTCTCTCTGCCTTGCTTTCTTTCCTGGAGCCCCCATCATATCTATCTCTCCTTCCCTCTCTCTCTCCCTCCACCCCCATCCAATAAATCTCTTTCATGTAATAGCTGTTGTGTTTGTGGCATCATTTTAAAATAAATACTAGCACACACCATGTTTGTCTTTCTGGGTCTGCGATACCTCACTCAGTATGATCTTTTCTAGTTCCAGCCATTTGCCTGCAAATTTCATGATTTCCTTGTTTTTACTACCTGGGTAGTATTCCATTGTGTAAAAGTACCACAATTTCTTTATCCATTCTTCAGTTGAGGGACATCTAGGTTGTTTCCAGATTTTGGCTATTATGAATAGAGCTGCTATATAACCTAGAACCTCTGCTCAGATGTAGCCCATAGTAGCTCAGTATCCAAGTGGGTACCCTAGTAAGGGGAACAGGGACTATTTCTGACATGAACTCAATGGTGGGCTCTTTGACCCCACCCCCACCCCCGAGGGAGGAGCAACCCTGCTAGGCCACAGAGGAGGACTTTGCAGCCAGCCCTGAAGATACCTGATAAACTAGGGTCAGATGGAAGGGGAGGAGGAACTCCCCTATCAGTGGACTTGGAAAGGGGCAAGAAGGAGATGAGGGAGGGAGGGTGGGATTAGGAAGGAATGAGGGAGGGGGATACAGCAGAGATACAGAGTTAATAAACTATAACTAATGTTAAAAAAATAAGAAAGCAAAATAGAATGTAACCACATTGTGACTTTTGTACTGCTTGAAAGAATTTTCTGGGTTATATACACTATGGCAGAAAAATAAAGTTATTGGAGCTTGCTGAAGCTTGTTGGAACAGAAGAAGAAGAAGAAGAAGAAGAAGAAGAAGAAGAAGAAGAAGAAGAAGAAGAAGAAGAAGAAGAAGAAGAAGAAGGAAGAAGAGGAGGAGGAGGAGGAGGAGGAGGAGGAGGAGGAGGAGGAGGAGGAGGAGGAGGAGGAGGAGGAGGAGGAAATAGTTTAGCAGGTGTTCTTGTATGGTGGAGTGCCTTTTGGGTATATACCCAGGATAGGTATAGCTGGGTCTTGAGGTACAGTTTTCTAATTTTCTAAGAAAGTACCAAATTGATTTCCAAAGTGGTTATATAAGTTTGCACTCCCACCAGCAATGGAGAAGTGCTCCTCTTTCTCCACATCTTTGCCAGCATGTGTTGTCACTTGTGTTTTTTTCATCTTAGCTATTCTTACTGGTGTAAAATGGAATCTCAGAGTCATTTTGACTTGCACTTCCCTGATGACTAAGGAAGTTGAGCATTTCTTTAAAGTACTTTTCAGCCATTTGAGATTCATTTCTTGAGAATTTTCTGTTTAGTTCTGATCCCATTTTTTTAAGTTGGATTATTTGGTTTGCTGGTGTTTATTTTCTTGAGTTCTTTTTATATTTTGAATATTAGCCCTCTGTCGGATGTACGGTTAGTGAAGATCTTTTCCCCATCTTATAGGCTGCCATTTTGTTCTATTGAGTGTCCTTTGCCTTACAGAAGCTTTTAAGTTTCAAAAGATCCCATTTTTTAATTGTAGATTTTAGAGCCTGAGCTTTTGTTGTTCTGTTCAGTAAGTTGTCTCTTGTGCCAGTGAGTTCAAGGCTCTTCTCCACTTTCTCTTCTAGTAGACTTAGCGTATCTGGTTTTATGGTGAGGTCTTTGATCCATTTGGACTTGAGTTTTGCGCAGGGTGATAGATACGGATCTATTTGCATTTCCTACATGTAGACATCCAGTTAGACATCAGCATTTGTTGAAGATGCTTTCTTTTTTTCATTGTATGATTTTGGCTACTTCATCAAAAAAAATCAGGTGTCCGTAGGTGTGTGGGTTTATTTGTGAGTCTTCAATTTGATTCCATTGATCAACCAGTCTAATTCTATGCCAGTACCATTCTGTTTTTATTACTATTGCTCTGTAGTATAGCTTGAAGTCAGGGATGGAGATCCCTCCAGAAGATCTTTTATCACATAGGATTGTTTTAGCTATTCTGTTCTTTATTTGTTTGTTTGTTTCTCCATGTAAAGTTTAGAATTATTCTTTCAATGTCTGTAAAGAATTGTGTTGGAATTTTGATGAATATTGTAGATTGCTTTTGGTAACATGGCCATTTTTACTTTGTTAATCTTACCAATCCATGAGCATGGGACATCTTTCCATCTTCTGATATCATCTTGTCATACAGGTCTTTTATTTGCTTGGTTAAAGTTATACCAAGATACTTTGTATTATTTGTGGCTACTGTGAAGGGTGTAGTTTCCCAAATTTCTTTCTCAGCCAATTTGTTCTTTGTATATAGGAGGACCACTGATTTTTTAAATTAAACTTTTATCCAGCCACTTTGTTGAAGGTGTTTATTAGTTGTAAGAGTTCTTTCTGGGATTCAACCCTGGGTGAGGTCAGGGCCTGAAGAAGGGTAGATTCGACAGTGGTGAGGGAGGAATGATTCAGGCATGGAGGTTGGGAGGAGTTTTACATCCTGACTGACTGGCAGCCTGGGTGTTTCTTTATATATACAGAACTCAGTAGGCAGGGACAGATGCATGTTACTAAAAAAACAAAGGTCAAATCATTTTTGTCCACAGACATGTGTTTCAGATTCTGCTTGGTCATAATTTAGTCATCATTGACAAGCCATGCCAAAACAAAATCATCTTTTACAACTATTTTTCCTCATCAACCCCACAAGTCAACTTTTAACAATCTTGCAATTTAAATGACATATTTTGCCAAAGCATGATAGCCTATTCTCAGGCTGGTAGTTCTTATGGTTTCAAGGGCACTAGACAGAAAGAAAAACTCCAAGCCAGTCTAGGCAGATTGTCATGTCCAAAGCAGTGTATTATCAACTTTTAATAATCAAAGCGCTGTCATTAGACCCAAGAAAAATCTTCAGGACAAAGCTACTGCAATTATTATTTGTTTTCTGCCGTAATATAATGTTTGTGTTTTATATATCTGTAAAATTTATTTATATGTCTAATCTTGGTATTTTTTTGCTCCTTGGTCATACAATACCATAGTGGCCCTGTATGATTTCACTTTTTCTAAGAAAGAGAGGTCTTAATACTTTATTCTTTTATCATTTATCAGCACCATTTTTTTTCCATCAGTATAAGGAAGAGGCTTTTAAACTGATCTGCTTCCAAATTCTCTAGCCCACTGAATATTGTTTACCTTTTTAAGTTTACTTTGTTTTGATTATCTTGTACCTGAGTAAATGCAGGAGCAGATATGCCAAGAGTATTTTTGAGTCAGAGCCTCATAAGGAGGTCTCTGGCATAATTATTTGAGTCACAACCTCCAGGGCATAAGGAAGACCTTTAAGTAGGGCCAGATGAGGAAAGCTCCCTAAAAGTGGAAGAGGTAGTATGGTTAGGACATTTCTGGGCAAGCTTAGAAGCAGTGCTCCTGGGAGAAGTCTTAAATGATTCATAAGAAAAATTTCATCAGTCCAATATCCCCAAGTTGTATAAACAATAAAAGACCCCTAAGCATGTGACATGTAGAGATCAAGGCTAAAAGAGTAGGAGATTACACCACAATGATTGCATCTCTGGGCTCAACTTTGCTGGATCTTTGTCAAGCAGCTGTGCTGGCTTTATGACTTTTGCTGTTCCCATTAGATACGGCTGTGTCACATTCTCTGGTGGAATTTTTGGGTTCACTTACATACATTCTCAGAACATCTGCAAATAGCAATACTTTGACTTCTTCATTTCCAATTTGTATTCCCTTGATCTCTCTTAGTTGTTTTATTGCTCTGGCTAGGACTTCAAGTACTATATTGAAGAGGTATGGTGAGAGAGGGCAGCCTTGTCTTGTCCCTGATTTCAGTGGGATTGATTTAAGTTCCTCTCCATTTAATTTGATGTTGGCTATAGGCTTGCTGTATATTGTCTTTATTATGTTTATATATGTCCCTTGTATCCTTGATTTCTCCAAGTGTTTTTAACATGAAGGGGTGTTGGATTTTGTCAAAGGCTTTTTCAGCATCCAATGAGATGATCATGTAGGTTTTTTCTTTTATCTTGTTTATATGGTGGATTACATTGATGGATTTCCATGTACTGAACCCTTGCATGACTGGGATAAAGCCTACCTACTTGATTATGGTTGATGATATTTTTCATGTGTTCTTGAATTCAGTTTGTGAGTATTTTATTGAGTATTTTTGCATCAATGTTCATAAGGGAAATTGGACTGAAATTCTCTTTCTTTTTCAGGTCTTTGTGTGGTTTAGGTATAAGGGTGACTGGCCTCATAGAATGAGTTTGGTAATGTTCCTTCAGTTTCTATTTTGTGGAACAGTTTGAGAAGTGTTGGTGTTAGCTCTTTTTTGAAAGTCTGGTAGAGATTTGCATTGGCCTTTAATTGACTTGAAGGTGGAAAGGGAACAATGTGACCTTGGCCAAGCTCAGTGGACTGCTGGTGCCCCTCACTGCCATAATTGTCCTGATGCCCAGAGACCAGAAGTCTTCCTTGTCCATACTGTCTTTCCTTGCTCCAGTTACAAGAAGGTGTTGGAAAATGCTCTGTCAAGCAGTCTCCAGGGAACTGACAGAGGTTGTTGATCTTTCTAGATTTAAAAAATCAAAATATTTATGGCTCCATCATGACATGCTACGTGTGGTAGCCTTTTAAAAGTAGAAACTATTATCTGACATTGCTGTATCTAAACAACAATGCGATCTTTTATATAGAAAGCCTGCATAATTTGTCCTCGTTGCACATTCCCCTTTTATACCACGATGAGCTGACAAACCTTGATGCCTCCGTGAAGGAACTAGATGGAATGCACAATCTGAAGACACTGAGTACACACTGCACGTCTATGTGTCAATAAATTAAGACAGGGGTAGCACAGCACGTTTGTTTTCCTTTCTGAAGCTCAAGCTTAGAGAAGTGGGCTTGCTGTTGGAATGCATAGCTCGTTCCTTAGAATGTGACTAGATTTTATTCTTTCTTCACACACACTTTTGAAAACAATTTTTTTTTTTTTTGTAGAATGTCACATAAGCTGAAGATGACAAAAGCAGCAAATAAGGATGTGTGTGTCCAAATCTACTCTTTTGGTTTTATCTCATAAGTAAGTTGTGTCATTCAAGTTATAGGTCTATCTGTCACACATCCACCTGTAGAGGCAGAAGTGAGAGGGATTCATAGCTAGCACCCTGCACACAACTCCAAATATATCAGTAACCTCAACATAAAGGTCAGATACCCTGGATATAATAGAAGAAAATGTGAAGAATAAGCTTGAACTCATTGGCACAGTAAAGGGTTCTTTGAACAAGACATTAACCACCAGCACAGGCATTAAGACCAAGAATTACTATGTAACCCACTTAGACACTAAACTGCCATGGATTACATCTTCGTAGGGGTTCTAGGTTATCCCCATGCCTCCCCCTGAGGGGAGAGCAGTCTTACCAGGCCACAGAAGATGACAATGCAGCCATTCCGGATGTGATCTGATAGACTAAGATCAGATGGAAGGAGAGGAGGACCTCCCCTATCAGGGGACTTGGGGAGGGGCATGCATGAAGAAGGGGGAAGGAGGGTGGGGTCGGGAGGGGAGGAGGGAGGAGCTTATGGGGGGATACAAAATGAATAAAGTGTAAAAAAATAATAAAAAAATAAAATAAAAAAATAAGAAAGTAAAGTGAAATTAGAAGAAAAAAAAAAAACTTCTTTGCCTCACAGGCTCTTACAGGGTAAGCTCTCCTTCCTCCTGCAAACTTCATGGTACCGTGTGGCTACTCCCGCAGCCCACTGGACCAGATTCCATCCAGCGTGCATTATTGCTTATCTAAGTCTTTCTGGTTTTTTCTTTCCTTAGTGTACGTTCTTTCTAGTATACCGAACAAACAAACAAATGCATGTGTACAGGATTTCCTATTGCAGAAATTTACTTCCCAAATGAAAAACTTTTTTCAGCGTCATTGTCTAACATCTTTCTCCTACCCAGTTTTAGAGCTGGAAGCAACAGTATATCCATATTGCTTTATCCATAAATATACAGTAATAATCAGACAATGCTTATTTAAAATTTTAAAAATAAGAATGGTGAAAATTGTTCCCTTGAATCATTTTGTCTATATGATGATGACTTTTACTATATAAAATATGGGATGAATGGGTAAGGCTAAAAGACATATTCATCACCTGAAATGGTCATAACTTCCTCCTGAACAAAAATTTCTACTCTCTCAGCAACATTTTTCCCTTTTCACCCCACGCTCTGTTAATAACCATTCCATTGTCAGACTCTACGTGTTTAATATTTTAGTTTCTAAAACATAAGAGAGAATAAATGACATTTAAATTTCTTAATTTTTACGCTTTCCATGTAAACTGCTCTATATTTCTGGGCACTGGTTTCATGATTTTATTGTACTTATTGCTTTATTATTTTTTTAGTAGGAAAATGATCAACCCTTGGGTATTTTAGAACTATGACAGTTATATTATACCGATGAGCTAAAATGTCTCCTGTGTTGTGATGTCCCTATGTTTCACAGATATTGAATTTGGAACAATGTTGGATTTTATAATTTTTCCTGAGTAAAATTACAAACATGGATTCCTCGACAATGTATGAATGTGAAGATATGATAATTTGGGGTTAAAAGGGAAGGCATTTAGGACAATTTCATCAGATCTAGAATGTTTCCATCAATCAAATCCCTCTAAGTGTATCATTGTTAAGTACCCTCATCGATGACACATGTTGTTTATTTGATTGATTTTGCTTTTAACTGGAACAAGTAGTTATGTTTCAGGGTCTATGAGCCATTTCACAACAGAGCTTTGTTTTATGCACAGAATGGCAGCATACCAAAATAACCCATTTTAAATTACTTAACTTACAAATGTTATGAAGTTGTTTTTTATGAATTGTATGAAAATAAATCATGGATTTCTCTGATAGAAAAAAAAAAGACCAACAATTAATATATGGGCCCTCATCAAGTGGAAAGCTTCTGAACAGCAAAGGATACCACCATTCAAGCAAAGCAGCAGCTTACAAAGCAGCCAACAATATTGGGAAAGATTTTTTTTTCTTTTTTACCAATTATACATTTGATAGAGGGTTAGTTTTAAACTATATGAATAAATGACCAAGATCAATAAAGCAAATGCCAGCACATGCTAGTGAGATGTGGGGAAAGGGAAACACTAATTACTGGTGGGAGTGCAAACTGGTACAGGCAATACAGAAATCAGCTTAGTGCTCCCTCAAAAATTTGAAAATCAATCTACCTCAACATTCAGCTATATTACTCTTGGAACTATACCAAAAGAATGCTACATTTTACTGCAAATATACTTGCACATCCATGTTCATTGCTACCATTTTTATAATAGCCAGAAATTGGAAACAGCCTAGATGTACATCAACTGATGAAGGAAAATGTGGTACATTTACACAATGGAATATTATTAAGCTGTTAAGAAAAGTGAAAGTATCAAATTTGCATGTAAATGGGTGAAGCTAGAAAACTCACCCTAAGTGAAGCAACACAGACACAAAAATACAAATATTGTATGTTTTCTTTCCTATGCAGAGGTTAGCTTTTAAACTTTCAATATATATTCCACAATCTAAATAACCACAGAGGTTTGGTACATAGTAAAGAAGCAGGGGGAAGGAAGGAAAATCTCACTAAAAAGGAAAATTGAATATAGTGTCATGAAGGGGAAACTAGAATATGAGGATTAAATAGGGGGAGGGATGAGAAAGAAGAATAAATGCAGAAATATGAAGGGGGTAACTAATACTACATTTTGAAAAACTGTATGGGAACAACCTCTTAAAATATATACAAATATGAAAGGAATCTAAATGGAGTCACTATATAATAGGGGACACAAAAGAGAAACTAGACACCCTATGCCACCAAGTAAAACTTCCAATACCAGAAGTTATTGGGTCATTCACTACAGGGATCCTACAGACACTTTCCACTAAGCATTATAGGCTATTGCCAAGGTTATTGGTTGCTCTGCACAGCCCGATGGTAATGTCTTGTTGCTGAAAACAACACTTACTTATATCACTGAACATGGAGAAGTTGAGCCTGTGCCCAAATAGAAGCTTCCTTCCTACTAGCTAGTGTTCATGGGGTTGGAACATACTCTGCATGCTACTGAAAGAGGAAGGTAATCATGAGTATCACCCAGCCACCAACTCTGTGACCTGCAACTGAGTCTTGCCTGCAAGATATATTGGTAAAATAGGGGCACACATGTTACAGCATTTAAACTTAGATTTAAGGTCCCCTCAATGAAATGTAACTATACCTGACACTGCTAAAGTGGCCAAGAACCTGACACTAGCTAGGTCATGGGCCTAGGAGAAAACCTAATATTACTATTCTGCTAAAGGTACATAGCAACCGAATGACTTCTAATGACATACTGCTTTATGATCAATGCTTTACCTAAGCCTTATCAGAGAAGCTTCTTCGTGCAGTAGATGGGAACTAACGTGGAGATCTACAACTACACAATGTGCTGAGAGTAAGCGACTTTTGAGAACTCAGTCCTAAACGGGCTATATTTATCAATATCATCCCAACCACCAAGACTCAGGAATCTGTGTAGAAGAGGAAGTGGAAAGATTGCCAGCCAACTGATGGATGACTCCAAGGAAACAGTATCTTCCAGACACAAAAGAACTGATGAGCATATGCACACAAAGAGACTATTGTTGCAGAACGTATAAGACTTTCACAAGTTCAAACCAGATGAGGTCCCATCACTGAGGGAAAGAAGTTGAAACAAGGTTCCACCTCTAAACAAGAAGCTATTTGTAATTTTTTTGTTGTTCTTTTTCAAGACAGGGTTTCTCTGTGTAGCCTTGGCTGTCCTAGACTCACTTCATAGACCAGGCTGGCCACAAACTCATAGAGATCTGTCTCTTCCTACCAGAGTTCTGGGATTATAGTCTATAGGCATGTGTCACTGCACCCAGCATAAGCTATTTGTAATTGGTACCTGCTAGCAAATGGAAAGTCAATTTTCTCCTATGACATGTCACTGGATATATCAACCACACTCCACAGCAGGGCCCATATGCAGGATAACTTGGTTTTGTTTGTTTTGATTTTCTTTTCTTTCCTTTTCCTCCTCCTCCTCCTCCTCCTCCTCCTCCTCCTTCTTCTTCTTTTTTTGTTTTGGTCTGTTTGAGGGTTTCTCTGTGTAGCCCTAGCTGTCCTGGAACTTGCTCTGTACACCAGGCTGGCCTAGAACTCACAGAGGTCCACTTGTCTCTGTCCCCTGAGTCCGGAGATTAAAGGCATGTACAAGCACCACCCAGTTTTGTTTTGATTTTCATTTTTATGTTTTTGTGTTTCTTTTTCAAAGAGAGAGAGAGGGAAAGAAAGAGAGGGGGGAATATAAAGTTTGGTAGGTAGTGAGGTGGGGAGGATCTAGAAAGAGTTGGAGGGAAAACACATGTTCAAAATATTTTGTATGAGAAGATAGGGGGTTAAGTGCTGATAAAATATTTGATAAAATTCAATTATAATTACAAACAATATAGAAACAGAATAATTTTTATATGAAGTTCCCTTATGTGTGTATCTATGTGTGTCTGAATCACATCGCACTAGAGCAATTACTGTTTTCTCTTTACCAGGTTCTGTTATCATCATGTGTATCATCCATCTAATAGTTACCACTGTGGTATTTTTGTAGCATGTCAAGAGCTACACTCTGTAACTCTTCTCCCTAGCTCCTTTGTCATATCTACCTATATCCTCAGCATATGGAAAATACTATAGTCTGACTGTGAGGAAATTGGGCTTTGCATTGATATAATAGCCACGTAAGTGAAAATGGACAAAATGGGAGGGACATAAAAAGAAAAAAAATGGGATACATTTCTGGTGTAGCTAATCAGGTATATAGCCAAGAATATTTAGGATTTATGTCATTTAATTTCCTTGAACTTACCTCTAAAGAATAAATTCCCATTCTTCCACGTAAAAAAGACAGATCTTAATCTCCATCCGTGGTTTTGGCTGGCAAACTAAAGTCTTTCATGTGTGGATTCCTAATAAAATCCACATTCTCATAATACAACATGCCTGTATTTCCATCATCTATGAAAGTATTAAAGCTTCTACTTTCTCATTTGTATGTCCATAAACATTGATATTAACCCGTAGGAAGAAAATTTATTTTTGGAGCTTTTAGGTTGTACCATCTGTCAAAAGCTCTTAAAATTGCCATGCGCGTGTATGAAAGAACTAATTACATACCATTAAGGTTCCAGTGGAATGTCCTCGATAACTCAGCCACTTCTTCCCATCAAGGCTATACATGATGATAAATTGAGAGATGTAAAGGCTGGAAATTTTCTGACGAGCACCCTGAGTCTTGATGCCATGAATAATCATAGGTGTCAACAGATCTACCTACCAATTAAAACAAAGACTTATTTTAATCTATTTTCAAAAGTACATATTACACCCTGATAATACTATTTATTGTTATTAATTATCCATTTATGAAGACTCTATTGCAACAATTACCTTGTGTGTTCAGGGAAAGCAGTGACTAATGTTGAAATGTGAACATGTATGTATGTAAAACCATGAACCATATGGTAGGAATGACTAGGAAAACTATTTATTAAATTATCTATCCACTTCCTGGCAAACCAGATCACTTTCAAATCATTGAGTTATTTCCTTCTCATATGCATCCATGGGGCTGTACATATGAACCAGAGTGGCTTTACCCATACTTCTGCATCAGTTTAAACTAATTTCTTCCCTTTCCTAGACTAGCCCCATCTCTATAACACTATCAGGAATAACACAACTCTTTCAAATGTTAATTCTAAAAATATTTTTGTTGCTTGGTCTTCCCTGACTTGGACAAATTTAATGCTGCTTTTTCTGTGCTTCTACTTTATATTATATATAATAACTTCATTCTAGCAAATTATTACACTATATTATAAATCTTGCTTTGATTGTCTTCTTCTTATTATACTGAGCTCCCTAAGGCAGTGAACATGCTTGAGTTGCATAAGCTCTTTATATTTCTGTTCATATGTGAAGAGAAGATAATGTTTATCTCAATGGATTAAAAATGTAATACATGTAATTTTATGACTCCAGCAACTAATACATACCAAGCAATAAATATATATTCCCTTTAGTATGGGATTGAACATAGTAGTATATATATAATGCTGATGTTTAGAAAATGCTTTGAAATGAATTAGTTAATAATGGCAGAGTGGTAGGAAATGATAAGTTCCTAAAGAATGAGAACTGAATGACCAATAGAACAATGAGCCACATATGGCAAGAGATATAGCTAGGTTAATGGCTTAGTGAGCAAATCAGAGTTAACATTCTCATAGATGCCCAACAGACTCATATAATTGAATGTTTAGTCATCAGTGAGTGGCACTATTAGGAGGTATGGCCTTGTTGGAGGTGGTGTGTGTCACTGTGGGGGTGGGGCTTTAGGGTTTACAAAGCTCAACCTGGTCCCAATGTCTCTCTCTGCCTACTGCCTGTGGATCCAGATGTAGAACTCTCAGCTACATCTCCACTACCATGTCTGCCTGCATGTCACCATGATCACAATGCACCATACCTCTGAAACTGTAAGCAAGCCTCCATTAAATGCTCTTCTTTATAAGGATTGTCTCTTCACAGCAATAGAAAACTAAGACAAATGACATGACTAAATTGCTATGATCACATGACTTTTTGTTTAATGACTATCTCCTTGAATTGATTGTAAGTAACATTCATATATTCATTCATTAGAATACTATTTCTGGTATTTACTCTTTGTAAAGCATTGTTTTAAGTATAATGTAGGAGAACAATGAAGTAGAACAGCAGGACATAGTGGCCCTATCTTTAAATAATAGATACATCACTGCCTTCTCCTGGATTAGTATTTCTGATTGAAGGCACTCTATTTTTCCTCTAGGTACTATGGTATAACGAAATAAAAACGCCACATTCAAGAATCATCATTTTTCCTAAATTGGTTTGTATTACTTCATGTAGAGTACGAGAGGCTTTTGTTTGTTTACCACATGTGAATGTATTCTCTAGTGAGTCTAATTAATTCTTACCAGCCTACCTACATTCTATGACTGATGGATGCTTGGTTTATCTATTTCCTTTTACAAAAAATATTTATTTATTTATTATTTATACAGCATTCTGCCTGCACGTGTACCTGAACACCAGAAGAAGGCACCAGATTTTATTATAGATGGTTATGAGCCACCATATCGTTGCTGGGAATTGAACTCAGGACCTTTGGAAGAACAGACAGTGTTCTTAACCTCTGAGCCATCTCTCCAGCCCCTACTTCCTATTTCTGTGTCTCTTTTTAAGTTATAACTGGTACCTGTAATATTTTTAACAATTTAATAAGTAAAAAGTAAACAACTTCATCTATGTATGGAGTCAGGTATTTTAGTGTGACTGTAACAGATATGTCTCTACTAGAAAGTAAACAAGGTGGTAGTAAGCTTCACAGTATACTAAGTTAGTTTTCAGCTAACAAACACTGCAAACATGACAGCTGCTTAGCTCCAAGGGGGCTGCCAGTTACCTGCTGCTGATGGTTCCGTACTGTTGGCCTGGTGCTTTTCATGCTTGCATATCTATGGGCCAGACTGTTTTACACATTTTACATCTTGTCAGCATAAATAATGTCTATCTGAAAGCCCTTCTTTGTTAACATCTCCCTCAACTCCCACTTTGCTTATCTGTTCTAAGTGGAACAGATAACATTAATTCCCTTAAGATATCTAAGATAAGATATCTAAGATATAAAATACTGCATCTTAAGAAAGACTGAATGATAATACAATTAAGGAGAACTGTAACTGGTCTAATGACCACATTAACCATAGAGAAAGGACTATCAAGCTAAAGTCGATACTGTGCATATCATATAGTATAACTGTTCACATTAGGGCACAAGAACTCAGCTGCTTTTTTTTTTTTTTTTTTTAGGGTGCAAAAACTCAGCAGCTCAGCTGTTTTTGTGGATGTGACATGGAATGCTCTGTAACATCTCTGTGTTTTGGTGTTCTTAATTGAAATGATGTTCATAGTAGTCTCTAGCTCATAAGATTCTGGTGGGAAGGATTTACCAACTTGGTTTGTATTGAGCACATATTAAAGAAGTCTTTCTTAATATTTTCATCATGACTTTGCTAGAGGATTAAAAAAAAGTTCACATATCTATTCAGTAATTGATGAGAAACTGAGAAGAATAGGAAATATTTTGGGACAAAGAAAATTGGAAAGCTGAAGCAATAGGCCAGATCTGGTAAATGGAAACTTGAAAGAATATGTCATTCAGAGTTCACTATTTCCTATTTGTGACTATAAAATGGACTATGCCTTGTGTTGGGCAGAGATGCTCAGTTGGCACTTCCAAGCTGTCCTCAGCTGACATATGTCGTGGTAAAAGATCCTCCCCCCAAAAGATCTCACTTGTCTGCCTATGAAGGACTCATGGGTCCAATTGATTATGGCTAAAAAATATTAGTTTTTGATATGGTTAGTTAAATAAAACATATTAAGATGAATTTCATGAGCTGTGTGTGGTGGCATACACCTGTAATCTCAGCACTCAGGAAGGCAGAGGCAGAAGCATCTCTGTGAGTTTGAGGTCAGCCTGGTCTACAAAGCAAGTCCAGGACAGGCAAGGCTGCACTGAGAAAACTCTGTCTTGAAAAACAAACAAAACAAAAACAAAACAAACAAAAAGGAAAAAAAGGAATAAAAGAAAAAAAAAGATGAATTTCATGAGTTGAGTACAGGGATCACTGAGGAATGTGTTTGCTGTGCAGGCATGAGGATCTGATTTTGGTTCCTCAGCACACATATAAAACCCATGCATAGAAACTAAGGTAGCCACTATAGAAATCAATGTGGAGGCTCCTCAAAAAGCTAGAGATAGAACTACTAGAACTATCACATGATCCAGTTATATCACTCTAGGGCATATATTTTTAAAAACTCCATTTTATACTGTAGATATGATTGCTGCTACTCACAATAGCCAAGGAATGGAAATGGCCTAGATATCCATCAGCTGATAAATGGATAATAAAAATGTGACACATTTATACAATTAAATATTATTTAGCTATTACAAAAATGAAATTATGGCATACTGAAACAAATGAATGTAGTTGGAAACAGTCATTCTACTAGAGGTAACCTAGACCAGACAGAACGACAAATGTTACTTGTTTTCTCTTATTTGTGAATGTTATTTTTGAATCTTCAGAAATACGTATTTCATTTAGAATAGCCATAGAAGTTTGGAAGTTACTTAGTGGCCATGGAAGGTGGCTTTCATGGAGGGAAGATTGAATATACTAGTAAAAGGGTTAAAAGAGAATTGTGTAAAAGGAAGGCTTAAATTTGGCTTGGGGTGGGAAGGACCAGAAGAAGAGAGTAAATGACATTAAAGGCCTTTTGTAAAAGTGATATGGAAAACTACTGTGGTGGTTTGAATAAGAATGGCTCCTTGGGCTCATATATTTGAATGCCTGGTCATCAGGGAGTGGTACTACTTGAGAGGGATTTGGATGTGTGGCATTGATGGAGTAGGTGTGGCCTTGTTGCAGTAAGTGTATCATTGCAGTTGGGCTGAGGTTTCAAAAGCACAAACCAGGCCCAGTGTCTTTCTCTTCCTGCTGCCTGTGGATCCAGATATAGAACTCTCAGCTACTTTCTCCAGCACTGTATCTGTCTATATGCTGCCATGCTTCCTGCAAAGATGACAGTGGAATAAACCTTGGAAATTGTAAACAAGTTCCAATTAAATGTTTTCCTCTTTAAGAGTTGCCATGTGCTTTGATTACCTCCCCCTGGGGGGGTGTGCAGTCTTGCCAGGCCAGAGAAGAAGATGATGCATCCAGCTCTGAAGAGACCTGATAGGCTAGGGTCAGATAGAAGGCAGGAGGACCTCCCCTATCAGTAGACTAGGGGAGGGGCATAGGGAGAGAAAAGGGTGGGAGGGGAGACTGGGAGGCTGGAGCTGGGATACAAAGTGAATAAACTAATAAATAAATAAATAAATAATGAAAAATATATATAAATTAAAAAAGAAAGAGTTTCCATGGTGTCTCTTCAGAGCAATAGAACACTGACTAAGACACTTACCTACTACTGTAGAAGATACACACATACACACACACACACACACACTAGACAAAGATAATTTGTGTTAAAATGGAGTTACTCTATAATGGGGCAACAATGCCCCTACTGTATATTGCAACTAACAAATAAAAAGCTCAGTGCTGGGAATGGGTTACCTACTTAAGAGTTCTTAGTCAGTGAAGTTATATAGATCCCCAAACATTTTAGACTTTTGCCAATGCTATTGTTTACCTTCTAAAACTTGACAGTAAGACCCAATTGCTGAAGACACCACACACTTGAGTCACAGAATATGGACAAATCAAGCTGGTACAACCAGGAAGTTTTATCCATGCTAGCTTTCTTTTTTCCATATAACATTTTTATTAATTTTCTGGGAGTTTCACATCATGAATCCCTATCACAATCCCTTCCTAGCCCATCCAAGTCTAACCCTCCTTGTGAACTGTCCTTCTCCCCAAAAAAGAAGTAAATTAAAATAAGAACAAAGAGAGAAAAGAAGAAAGAAAGAAGGAAAACAACAACAAAAAACAAGTTGACTTTGTATTATCTACGTACTCATTGGAGCATAGTCAAACTCTCAGCAGCTTGCCCACAAAACTGAGTTCTGTTCTATTTTATAGCTTTCACATTGCTATAATTTTCTATGCACAGTGCCAGGGTATAAAAGTAATCAAAATTATACCCAACTATGAACTCTGTAAGCTACAATAATGACTGATCTGGCAAGACAGATATGCCCATCGGTGTAATAATGGCATAGATGTTATTAAAATGACCAACTACTTTCTGCTTGGATCTAAGATGTGCTCCATGGGTTCCATAACTGACACTAGTAAAAGGTCAAAGAACCTGTGGTTTGATAAATCATAGGCCCTAGGGAAAGACCTAGTATTATTATTTTGCTAAATGGACATAGTATTAAAATGACTCCTAATAACTTATTGCTATACCCATAGCTCAGAGCATTTCTCAAACTCATCAGAGAAGTTTCTGCTTGCAGTAGATGGCACAGAGACCTTCTGCAACTGGTCAACATGCAAAGAATAAGATCTTATAGAGTGCTTAGCCTAAAGTGAGATATAATCTATCAAACACCTCCTGCATCTCAGGGAATTTTGTAGAAGATGGGGTGGAAAGTTTTTAAGAGCCAGAGATCGTCAATAACAACAAAGAAACAGTGTTTTCCAGACATAACAGGACAGTTACAAATGTGAACTTAAAGCAATGTGACAACATACACAAAGCTTGCACAAGCTCAGCCAGAAAAAATCCCAACATAGAGGGAGCAGAGAAAATGGGTGTGAAATCTCACTACTAACTGATAAGCTTTTGGCATTTAATAGCTGCTTGGGAGAAGGAATGTCTACTTTTTTCAGTGGAGTAACACCTGGTAAGTTGAACACACAGAGGGAAGGTCCCACTCACAAGAACAGATGAGCAATACAAACTGGACTTGAAATGAAAAGAAAAAAGAAGAAATAGTTAGAGGCAGGAAGGGTTGTTGGGTAGAAAGATATGGAATGTGGAGAAGATGGCTATGGAAGTAATTGGGGGAGGAGAAGTGAATATGTTCAAAACACATTATATGAAACTCTCAAAGAAATAATAAAAATATTGTTAAAAATAATATAAAAAGTAACAGACTAATACAACTGACATTCACCCCTGGCCTCCACGTGTGCTATGCATAGGTACACACATGCATGTACACACATAAATACACACCACACATATACAAAGAGAGACATTAAAATAAAAAGATAAATTTTATGTTAATTTTTAATATGGCTACAAGGAAATGCAAAGTAACGCATGTGACTTGCATTTGTGGTACATATCATATTTCCATTGATCAAGGCTTCTCTAGAGAAAAAGCAAAGTGAGACAATCTGAAAAACCATATACATTTTAAAATGTTGAGCTAACCTGCCTCAAGTATTACTCCATCCTAGCTTACTGTATTGGACTACATTAAGTAGGTACTTTATTTTATTTTAATTTTCTTATTTTTATTAATTACAGTTTATTCACTTTGTATCACAGCTGTAGCCCCCTCCCCCAATCTCCTCCCAATCCCACCTACCTCTCTTCTCTTCTCATACCCCTCCCCCAGTCCACTGATAGGGGAGGTTCTCCTCCCCTTCCATCTGATCCTAGTCTATCAGGTCTCATCAGAACTGCCTTCTTTGTCTTCCTCTGTGGCCTGGTAAGGATGCTCTCCCCTCAGGTGGAAATGATCAAAGAGCCAGTCACTGAATTCATGTCAGAGACAGTCCCTGTGCCTATTATTGGGGAACCCTCTTGGACACTGAGCTGCCATGGGCTACTTCCGTGCAGGGGTTCTAAGTTATCTCCATGCATGGTCCTTGGTTGGAGTATCAGTCTCAGAAAAGACCCCTGGGCCCAGATATTTTGGTTCTGTTGCTTTCCTTGTGGAGCTCCTGACCCCTCGAGGTCTTTCTATCTCCCCTTTCTTTCATAAGATTCCCTGCACTCTGCCCAAAGTTTGGCTATGAATCAAGTAAGTACTTCCTAATACCCAAAGGATATAAAATTCCTGAAAAAAGGACAGATTTAATTATACAAAAGAAGCTACAATTTATTGTTTTTAAGATGAAGGAGTCAGCTACCTATTTTGTATAAGAATGAAGAGCATTTGAGGACTCAGGGGAACCTACTCAATTGGAGATATCTCATCATAGAATACATGGTTTTGAAAGGTAGTAAATTAAAATTTATAGAAATCATTCTGATGTTATATTTCAAGTAAAAAAATTGGACCCATCTACATATTCATTTCTATTACCAAGTCATTAAATTATGAATATTTTGAACACATTAATAAGTAATTGTATTGTACAGTTTCCTTATATGTTAATGGATGTTTTATGGGAAAGACTGCAGAATGAAAGGGCATGTATAATGTTTTGAACTTGCCAAATACTGATATATTTCTCATAGTTTTCTGACCTTGATCCAAGAAATGGGATCTTTGGTACTCCAGGCATTGATTGATCCAGAACGATGAAGTCTTGCCAGGTTTGGGGCCCACTGTCCTTTGTCCAAGAAAGAAGAGAGAGATTATATTACATATTCAGCTGGATTTATCTTAAAAACTTAGAAACAAAATATTATTTGAAGAAAGATTAATCCTAGTTTCAAAAGAAATAAAGAAAAGCAAAAAAAAAAATTATAGTATGACACTACTGATTACTGTCTAAAGGATTTGCTTTTTGATGCTGTGTATCCCATGTTCTATTTTCTTTTGGGGGGAGGCAGTACTAGGGAATGAACCTGTGGCTTTGCATATGTTAGGCAAATGGTCTAACACTGAGCTATAAATGCAGTCTACAAGTGGTACTATAATGTTTCTTTATCATATAATGTATTTTATTGTAGAAAAGCTAGCAAATTACAAATAGTAAAAATAAATAAAAGGCATGGTCTTTCTATCCAGAAACTAATAAAATAAATAATACTCTTTTCCAAGGGGAATTTTCTCCTTTAAAGTAGAGGTTGACAAACTTTTTATGTCAAAGATAGTAAATACTTTAAGAGTGCAGATTATATGGTCTTTGTTGTAACTACATAACTGCCACTGTAATCATAGATGCTATATAAAGGAATGGGTGTGAGTATATGGCCTTATTATGAACATTTCAACTTGAATTTTATAATTTTCACATGTCATGAAACATTTCTTTCTTCTTTTCTTACTCATATAAAATGGAAATGATGGGCCAGTGAGATGCCTCAGTGGGCAAAGGTGCTTGACACTAAGGTTGATGGCTTGAGTTTTATCTACATAGCAGAAGAGAAAAGACTCCTACAGGTTGTCTTCTGACTTCTATATATGCATACTGACATGCACAGACATGCATCCACACACACACAAACACATACACAATAAGTATAATAAATTTTTCCCAACGTAATATTTTTAGGGAACTTTACATAATGCACCCTGATCACACTCACTTCCCAGTTCTCCCAAGTCCTCTCCACCACCACCACTGTGACTTTCTTCCTAAGAAAAAGAAGAAAGCAAAAACAAATCCAATTTGTGTTGCCCATATACTCATTGAAGCATGGGCAAATTCCCAGTGGCTAGTTGCTTAAGAAAAACTGAATCCTTCCCCACCCCCAACTATTTGAGAAGAGGAAGCAGCCTGGAAATGTGAGAAGAGGAATATGAAAGGGTAATAGAAGACAATGGATAGAATAAAAAATGCATTATATTCAAATAGAGAAACAAAAATGTCACAATGAAATCCACTCTTTTGCACAAGTAATATGCACTAAAAATGGAAAATTATTTAATGTGTATGAGTATTTGCTCACATGTATGTAAAGTGTGACTGGTGCCCATGGAGGGCAGAAGAAGGCACTGGATCTCCTGGAGCTAGGGTTACAGATGAATTGCCATGTGGATGGTGGGAATTGAACCCACGTCCTCTGGAAGATCAACAAGTGCTCTTAACCACTGAGCCATCTCTCCAGTCCTGTTAGGCCACAGAGGAGGGCTTTGCAGCCAGTCCTGAAGATACCTGATAAAACAGGATCAGATGAAAGGGGAGGAGGTCCTCCCCTATCAGTGGACTTGGAAAGGGGCAGGGAGGAGCTGAGGGAGGGAGGGAGGGACTGGGAGGGAATGAGAGATCGGGACACGGCTGGGATACAGAGTTAATAAAATGTAACTGATAAGAAAAAAATAAAATTTTAAAAAAAGGAAAAAAAATGGAAAATTATTCTTAACTCACATACAAAGACAGGCAATGGGCCTATCAGACAATTATCTGTAAACCCTTATTCTAAAACAATGTGTGAGAATTTTCTATAGATTCTATTCATGCTTTACTACCACTGTTAAGAGGAAAGTGTAGACTCTTATTATGCTCAATAGCACTCAGGAGAGCAGCACTGAAACTAGAAACGGTATTTCAGCAGTTAGTGCCATTGCCCAGGTAAAAAAATCAAAGTGGCCCAAATTAAGATGGTCACAATGAGAAATGGAAAGAACAGAGACTTGAGAGGAGTCTTGTAAAAGTACTTTTATTCGCCTGGTTCAGTTGTTGTCTCAGAGGATTATTGCCTCTGTCTGTTAACCTGGGCCTAGTCCTGGAAGCTTCCAGCCCCCATACAATCTAACTTAGGCCAAGAATGTTTTCAGCCCCTGAGACTTACTGATTAGTAAACTCACCCTTTCTTGTTTCTGAACTCTGCCTGGCTGGTCCAACTCAGCTGTTCTGGCTCAAACTCCTCTCCCAGCTGACTGATTTAATCTGGCTTTTCTCTTGGCCTTTGAATTGCCCAGCCTGGCCTCAAACTAACTCAAGCAATCTGTGCTAATCTCCTGGCTCCTTCTCATTCTCTTGCTCCTTCAGTCTTCACCTGAATTCTTTCTGTAAAACTCTGCTGGTAAAACTGTCTCCTCCCTCTCTCTGCATTGCCCATTAAGTAGCTTCCCTTTCCTCTGCATATCATATTCTGTCAAATCTTCTCTGATTTGTCACTTTTTCTGTCACTCAATTAAACATCACTTTCGAATATGGGTACTTCCTTCTACAAACTAACTTTACTTTCATTGTTTGGGATTAAAGGCATGTACCACCACACCTGGACCTAAGCTTTTCTTTACCTGAAACTTGCTCTATACCAGGCTGGCCTTAAATTCAGATCTGCTTGCCTTTGCCTCCTGGATTAAAGGCATGTTTGTATTTCAGCCAGCTTACAGGAACCTAGGTCTTTGGCTGTGATTTCTTGCCAGAGAAGCCATGTTCTGAATTAAAATTCCTCTACAGACTCTACTGAGCAGAAGAAAAGCATGGAGGGGGCTGAAGAGAAGGCATAGCAGTTAAGAGCACTTGTTGCTCTTCCAGAGGACCTAGGTTCAATTTCCAGCACTCACAAGGCAGCACAACCTGTAACTCCAGCTCCAGGAAATTCTATACCCTCTTCTGGACTTTGTGGGCACCAGGCATGCCCATGGTGCACAGATTTGTATGGAGGCAAAACATCCACATACATAAGATAAAGTAATACAAAGAAAAAGAAAAGCATGGAAAGAAGTAGATTGATTATTTAAAACTCTCCAACAGAAATGAAACAAACAAACAAATAAACAAAAACCAGACCAGATTCTTACAGAAAAAAAAAAAAAAAATAGTATTTACCATAGTGTCCTGAAGCTGTAATCTGAAAATCTCTGATGTTTCCAGAAGCCATTCCCAGAGGAATTTGGCACTCTGAAATCAAACAGAAATGACACAGAACCCATGAAAACACCTATATATTATATTTTAAGATAAATGGTGGTTCTCTTACTTGTTTAAGGTTATATCCTCAAACTCTTCCAAGTGAAATTTATAAGTTATCTTTGGTAACTGAATCAAAATTAAATTTGCAAATGTGCTATTGTAAAATTGAAGACTGTTTAATCACTAGTTCGTTAAATTCCACAGGTTCATATTCAAAGGGACTATAGTTTCTATTTCCTCTGAGGACTCTTGGTGTTTTCTACCAGCAACATTAATTTTAAATTAAATAATAACACAAGCTTTCATTTATTTCTTGACTAAGACAGCCACTTCAAGGAGGAGGAAAGTTGTATAGAAATAGACTGAATAGTTAGTTAGCTTCTACCCACAGTTACTCACCCTTGCTGTACACCAGAAAAAGAGTGCTCATCCCAGCCTGTAAGTGCTCGCCAATAAGACATTCTACTCGCCAAATTCCAGCTCTGGATGGTAGCATTTCCACTGTCTCAAAAACACCTTTTAAAACCAAAAGGAACAATTTTTTTTTAATTAAAATTGAGTATGAAATACACTGGCTTACTTTAACATGAAAATAGTTACCAAAATTTAGTCCCACCATTCTCAGATCTCTCACGTGCAAAAGACTTGTCATACATTTTGCTCTGAAAAATAATAGTGATATCTATACTATTGACCAGATATAACCTTCTAGGGAAAGAGAAAACACAGTAAGATCATCTTGGGTCCAGGGTACTAGTAAAGGGATCTCAAGTTACAAGTTGGAGGGAGGAGAGAAGCTGGACAGGTGGCTCAGGGGCTAAATGTAATAGTGTTCTTGCAGAGGACCTGTGTTTGGTAACCACTGCCTGCATTTATAGCTCCAGGGAGTCTGATGACATCTTTTGGTCTTTGTGGGCACCTGGCACTTATATGTGCACAGCAACACAACACAACACCCCCCCCCCCACTATTTTGTAGAGGAATTTAAATTCAGAACATGGCTTCTCTGGCAAGAGATCATATCCAAAGACCTTCTAGGTCTGTGATTTGGCTGGAATACAAACAGGCCTCTAATCCAGGAGACAGAGGCAAGAAGATCTGAGTTCAAAGCCTGGTATAGAGCAAGTTTCAGGTAAATAAAAGCTTAGGTACACACCTTTAATCTCAAACAAGGAAGGTTAGTTTGTAGACAGATATTTAAAAGTGACATCTAACTGAATGACAGAAAAAGTGACAAATTAGAGAAGATTTCATAGAATATGATGTGCCCAACTCTCACAAGAAGAGAGAGGGAATAGATGCTACTTAATGGACAATGCAGAGAGATGAAGGAGGCAGTTTTACTGGGAGAATTTTACAGAGAGAGGTTTAATGAGAGAATAAACTAGACACAGGTGAAGACAGAATGAGCCAGAGAATGAGAAAGGGCCAGAAGATTCGAAAAAGATAGTTTGAGGTCAAGCAGAGCAATTCAGAGGCCAGGAGAAAAGCCAACCTGAATAAGTCAGCTTGAGCCAGAACGTTGGAGTTGAACCAGCCAACTAATAGCTCAGAAAGAACAAGAAAGGGTGAGCTTACTAATCCGTAAGTGTCAGAGGCTGAAAACATTCTAAGCCTAGGTTAGATTGTATGCAGGCTAGAAGCTTCCAGAACTAGGCCTAGGTTAGCAGGCAGCCAGTAATTCTCCAAGACAACAATTGAAACAGGCGAATGAAAGTCATTTTATACTGTGTAAAAGAAACAATGGTGAACCAAAATAAAACTGTGTTTTGATTAACACTGTCATTAGTGCTTCACAAATGTATTGGTTATGTACATTAACAAATCCGCCTTACTAACTACTGGTGCCATGTGGGATTTGAGGGGAAGATGATAAAAGATTCTTAGGAAAGTACTATATGGTGTTAATTATTCATTTCTAGTAGTTTTATGTTCCCGAAGTTATCTTGTTCATTGCTGACTGATTTATCTCTGTGTATAGGATAAATATTTGAAAAAGTAAGGCATTTCATCAAGGTGCTTCTCTGCTTTGTTATTGATTCCATCAACAGTACCAAGACCATTTAAAGCAAGTACTCAATAAACACAGTAGGTAAAAGAAAAGAACAAACTAGCTCAAACCTGGATAGAGGTTGTACACTGCCATTTTGTACTCCTCTTTTTTCCGTACAGTGAACACATGTCCACTGAAATGAACAGACTGGATGTTCTCATTGCTGCCCATGCTGAGAAGATACCATCGAATCCTTTGATTTTGAGCCATTACTAAGCCTGGTAGAGTATCCATCACATAACCATTGATTGCTGGAGACAAACACAGAGAAAATTACTAAAATCCATCATTAAAGTTTCTTCTTTCTCTACAGAGAATACTGATACCCATTAGAATTTTACTTCTCATTACCGTTCAAATGTGGCCCAAGGCTCATTTGAAAAAGTACACACTATATTTCATAGTGAATAATATTTAGGTATGGATTATGTTACCATGAAAACGATAATTCTCTTTTAAAGTGGGGTCTTCCATCTGGATATTGCAGGATGTCTTGCAGTTCCTTTCCACATTTTCAGTGAAATACCAGCTCTTGGTTTCATCAAAGATAGTGAAAAACAGAGAAAATTCCTGTACTGCCATTTGTCTCCCATAAGCAGGACTCAATGTGTTTGTGCGGCAAATCAGAATGGGTCCAATCAATCCTGAGTGCATATCCCTTTCCTAGAATTCTCAGGAGGATATTAATTGCATTAGTGTAGGTTCTCTCTTATCAACTTGTATGCTAAAGTACCATTTGTTCTCTGTAGTAGAGTCCAGAATAATATTTCTTTCTTTTAAAAATAAATTATTTATTTTTATTTTATGTGCATTGGTGTTTTGCCTGCATGTATATCTGTGTGAGGATGTCCTATCTTGAAGTTATAGACACTTGTAAGCTGCTATGTTGGCACTGGGAATTGAATTCAGGACCTCTGGAAGAGCAGTCATTGATCTTAATCTCTGAGTCACTTCTCCAGCCCCCCCAGAGTAATTTTTATAACACAGAAAAATGATATTACTTTTTTCATTAAAACTTCTAATTGTATTTAGGGTAAATACCAAAATTTTTAGCAAAGAAGATAAAAACTAGGCTGGAAAAGATAGATCAATGGTTAATATCTCAATGATCTTCTCTTTCAGATCTGGGTGCTTTTCCCAGTACCCATATTGCAGCTCACAGCTTATTTTTACTCCAGTTCCAGAAGCTCCAAAGCCTCCTTATGGTCTTTGTAGCACCAGGCATGCACATGACACACAGACATACACAGGCAAAACACACATACACATTAAAAAAAAAAAACTTTAAAAACGATAAAAACCATTTACTCTTTTTAAGTGAGAATATGACGACCCCAATAAAGAGCTACTTACCAGATCCACATCAGAGAAATAAGCCCAGGCCTTGCACTCAAACTCATCTTCTGTGGGTGCCATATGATGTTGTACTTTCCAAAAATAAACTTTAGTTTCATTAGGCTTGACAAAGTTTCTTCTAGGTTTTTCTCTGTCTCTCTGATCTTCATTATAAGAAATGAGGCTAGAATAGAAGGAATAGGGACGAGAGGCCTGGTTTTTAAAAGTTACCTGAAGAAAAAAAAAAAGAATTTTTTTAGAATAATAAAATCCTAAAGATTTATAAGGTTTTATATCTGTTTCCCATATCTTTTAGTCTTTATCCTATTTTTATTACCTAAGATCTTAAAATGAAAGTTATGAGAAAATTTTAAATTTTAATTTTTTATTATTGAATAATATTACTTTTTGTTTTTTCATCTCTACATTCAAGTATTTATAATTGTTAATATTATTTATAATTGAATTCTAATTTTACAACATGAAATTTACACAGGAGAAAATTCTTAAACACTTAAAAGTAATTCAAAAGTTAACAGAAAATGTCACTTTAACTTCGGAGTGACTACTTAAGGTTTGTCATAACAAATTCCAAGATGTATGTAAAGGTTTTAAAATTTACCTTAATCAATTATTTGATAATTCCAAACAATGTATTTTGATTATAATCACCTTCACCTCCAATGTATTTTGATCATATTCATGTTCCCAGATCATGCCCTACTCACTCAATTTTTTGTCCTCTTAAAAAAATTCTCTTTAGATTTAAAAACCCATGTATATTTATCATAAAATATATGCAAAATAAAAAATTCCAAGTCAGAAAAAAAAATGTACCTACAACCCCATACCTTTACTATCAGTCAGTTGGGGAAATGAATGGATATTTTTGGAATAAAATAAAATAAAATAAAACTTTGGCCTCTTTCTTAAAATGCACCAAAAATTACTTGTGGTTTATAAGACTTATTGAGATATGGTTAAATAATTAAATAAAAAAAATTAAGCTAGGGGGTTCCAAGATGGTAGCGACCAGCACACACCATATCTGAGAGGCACAGGATCTGAAACTCTGAAAATGGTGAGTGGAGGGGCAGCTGAAGCCAGAACATCGACATTGAGGTTTCTTGGGCAAGAGGAGACAACTCAGGAGCTGGGACAGTTTGGATCCAGGTCATCTCCCGGGCCTGAGGGTGGAGAATATTTGACCCCCTGCACTTCCCCTTGCCCCAAGCATGGTCCTCCCTACTTAGCAGAGGTGGCAGTAATTGCCCCAAGCAGGAGCCTCCATGCTCGTTAAATGAGACAGCAGAGGTGTCTTCAGTACAAGCCTCTCAGGTCTGTGGCTGCAGCAGGCAGCCCCTGCCCCAAGGCAGGAGTCTCTGTGCTTGGTGACTAAGAGGAAGTCAAAGTATCACTATTCACAGATGACATGATAGTAGACATGAGTGACCCTAAAAATTCAACCAGAGAACTCTGTCAGCTGATAAACACCTTCAGCAAAGTGGCTGGATACAAAATTAACTAAACAAAATAAATAAAATAAACAAACAAAAAGTATATGAAAGACAAAAGGGCTGGGAAAGAAATTATGGAAACCACACATGTCAGAATACCCACTAATAACATAAAGTACCTTGGTGTGACTCTAACCAAGCAAGTGAAAGACCTGTTTGAAAAAAAATTCAAGTCTCTGAAGAAATTGAAGAAGATATCAGAAGATGGAAAGATCTCCCATGCTCATGGATCAGTAGGATTAACATAGTAAAAATGGCCATTCTGCCAAAAGCAATCTACAGATTCAATGCACTTCCCATTAAAATACCAACACAATTCTTTACAAAACTTGAAAAAAAAAAACAATTCTCCATTTCATATGGAAAATTAAAAAAAAAAAAAACAGAATTGCTAAAAAAATCCTGTACAATAATCGATCGTCTGGAGGTATCTCCATCCCTGATCTCAAGCTGTACTACAGGCCAGTAGTAATAAAAACTGCATGGCACTGGCATACAAACAAAATGGTGAATCAATGAAATGGAATAGAAGACCCAGAAATAAACCCTATGGATAACTTGATTTTTGACGAAGAAACCAAAACCATACAATGGAAAAAAGACAGCATCTTCAACAAATGGTGCTGGTCTAACTGGATGTCTGCATGCAGAAAAATGAAAATAAATCCAAATTTATCACCCTGCACAAAACTAAAGTCCAAGTGGATCAAAGATCTCAAAATAAAACCAGACACACTAAACCTGCTAGAAGAAAATGTGGGGAAGAGCCTAGAACTCATTGGCACAGGAGACAACTCCCTGAACAGAACACCATCAGCACAGGCTCTAAGATCAACAATCAATAAATGGGACCTCATGAAACTGAAAAGCTTCTTTAAAGCAAAGGACACTGTCATCAGAACAATGGCAGCCTACAGACTGGGAAAGGCTCTTCACCGACCCTAAATCTGACAGAGGGCTAATATCCAGTATATATAAAGAACTCAAGAAGTTAAACACCAACAAACCAAGTAATCCAATTAAAAATGTGGTACAGAGCTAAACAGAGAATTCTCAATAGAGGAATATCAAATGGCACAGAAACACTTAAAGAGATGCTCAACATCCTTTGGCCATCAAGGAAATGCAAATCAAAATGACTCTGAGATTTCAACTCACACCCATCAGAATGGCTAAGATCAAAGACTCAAATGACAACACATGCTGGAGAGGATGAGAGAAAGGAGAACCCACCTCCATTGCTGGTAGGAATGTAAACTTGTATAACCACTTTAGAAATCAATCTGGCACTTACTCAGAAAATTAAGAGCAGTGCTACCTCAAGATCCAGCTATACCACTCCTAGGCATATATATCCAATATATGCTCAAGTATACAACAAGGACATTTGCTCAACCATGTTTGTAGCAGCTTTATTCATAATAGCTAGAATCTGGGAAAAAAAAAAAACCAGAAGTACCTCAACTGAGGAATGGATACAGAAATTGTCATACATTTACACAATGGAATACTATTCAGCAATTAAAAACAAGGAAATCATTAAATTTACAGGCAAATGGTGGGAACTAGAAAAGATCATCCTGAGTGTGGTATCCTAGAAGCAGAAAGACACTATTGATTTACCTTTTAGTTAAGCAGTGGTTAATCCTAAACCAACTGTATACCCAAATCACCACACAGAGACTGGGATTCATTTATTTAACCTAGTGCACAATGCTGGGCAATGATCATTCCAGCCTAAACTTCCAAGCCTGCATAGTTTCCTACAATTTAGATTTTACCCATTATACTTGCTTTTAGTCACATCTAAGGTCCAGTTCATACCTCCTCATGGTTCCAAGTCCTGCCTATCTATTACTCCTCCTCCCACTCGCTTTCTTCTCTTCCCCTCTGGACCAGGATATCCCACTCTATTTTCTCCATTGCTCAGCATTGGGGCTGGTTGTTTTATTTATAACACAAAACAAATGGTGGCATGTATAAAAATACTTGAGACAGGTTTTGTTTAGAATAAGCATCACAATGCAATGTCCAGATTGAAACCAGATAGTGGGGTAGAGAAATCAGCATTTGAATGAACAAGGGTATATTCTATAAGAATATTATACCAACAACTCACTTATAAGTGGATATTAGACATAAAATACAGGGTAAACATACTAAAATCTGTACACCTAAAGAAGCTAAGAAAGAAGATCCTGGGTAAGATGATCAATCCTCATTCAGGAAGGCAAATGGGATGGACATCAGAAGAGGAAAAAAACAGGGAATAGGACAGGAACCTACCACAAAGGGCCTCTGAAAGACTCTACCCAGCAGGTAGACTCATAGCCAAACTTTGGGCAGAGTTCAGGGAATCTCATGAAAAATGGGGGAGATAGAAAGACCTGGAGGAGATAGGAGCTCCACAGGAGAGCAACAGAATCAGAATATCTGGGTACAGGGGTCTTTTCTGAGACTGATACTCCAACCAAGGACCATTCATGGAGATAACCTAGAACCCCTGTACAAGATGTAGCCCATGGCAGCTCAGTATCCAAGTAGATTCCATTAGTAATGGGAACAGGGACTGTCTCTGACATGAACTCAGTGGCAGGTTCTTTGATCACCTCCCCCTGAGGGGGGAGCATTCTTACCAGGCCACAGAGGAAGACAATGCAGCCAGTCCTGATGAGACCTGGTAGGCTAGGATCAGACAGAAGGGAGGAGGATGTCCCCTATCAGTGGACTTAGGGAGGAGCGTGGGAGGAGAAGAGGGAGGGAGGGTAGGATTAGGATGGGACAAAGGAGGGGGTTACAGCTGGGATACAAAGTGAATAAACTTTAATTAATATAATAATTTAATTAATTAAAAATAAAAACACAAAAAAAAGAAAAATTAAGCTATAAAAGAAAATATTTAAAAAAAGGGTAGAGAGAAATTTTTATGAATACAGGCAACGAAAGTGTCAAAGAAGAAAGTTTTATGAGTTACTATCTAAAAAACTATTTTATTAAAAAAAATCATATGCCCCTTCCCTAGTCCACTGATACAGGAGGACCTCCTCCCCTTCTATTTGGCCCTAGCCTATTAAGTCTCATCAGGGCTGGTTACATCATCTTCCTCTGTGGCCTGGGAAAGCTTTACCCCCCCAGGGGGAGCCGATCAAAGAGCCAGCCACTGAGTTTAAGTCAGAGACAGCCCCTGTATCCCTTACTAGGGAACCCACTTGGAAACTGAAGGTCTAGTTCCTCTCCATGCATGGTCCTTGCTTGAAGTATCGGTCTCTGCAGGCCCGCTTGGGGAAGAGGTATAGAGGAAATAGAGGGAGGGTGGGTGGGATTAGGAGGAGATGGAGGAGGCTACAGCTGGGATACAAAGTGAATAAACTGTAATAAACAAACATTATATAAAGTTAAGAGACAGTAACTTAGAAAAAATACTTTTTTTAATTTTTTTAAAAAATTTTTCATCAATTACCCTTTATTCATTCTGCATCCCCCCATAAGCCCCTCCCTTCTCCCCTCCCGATCCCACCCTCCCTCCTCCCTCTGCATGCATGCCACTCCCCAAGTCCACTGATAGGGGAGGTTCTTCTCTCCTTTCTGATCTTAGTCTACCAGTTCACATCAAAAGTGGCTGCATTGTCCTCTACTATGGCCTGGTAAGGCTGCTCCCCCCCCCCCCAGGGGGAGGTGATCAAAGAGCAGGCCAATCAGATTATGTCAGAGGCAGTCCCTCTTCACATTATTATGTAACCCAATTGGACTCTGAACTGCCCTGGGCTACATCTGTGCAGGGGTTCTGGGTTATCTCTAGGAATAGTCCTTGGTTACATCTAAAGAAACTAAGCAAGAGAGAGGACCCTAACTAAAATGTCTAATCCCCATCCGGAAAGAAAAGAGGATGGACATCAGAAGAAGAAGAAAACAGGAAACAACCTAGGAACCTACCACAGAGGGCCTCTGAAACCCTCTGCCCTACAGACTATCAAAGCAGATGCTGAGCCTGATGGGCAACTGTTGGGCAGAGTGAATGGAATTTTAGGTAAGAACTGGGAAATAGTAAGAGCTGGAGAGGACAGGGTCTCCACAAGGAGAGCAACAGAACAAGAAAATTTGAACACAGGGAACTTCCCAGAGAAAAAATACTTTTAATTAAAATTATTACTGGTTACCACAGAGGGCCTCTGAAATACTCTACTGATCAAGGTATCAAAACAGAGGCTGAGACTCATAGCCAAACTTTGGGCAGAGTGTAGAGAATCTTATGAAAGAAGGGGGGGGGGATAGAAAGAGCTGGAGGTGACAAGAACTCCAAAAGGAGACCAACCAAGCCAAAAAAAAAAAAAAAACCCCCAATAAATAAATAAATAAATAAACCTGAGCCCTGGGGGCCCCGCAGAGACTGTTACCCAAAGGCAATGCATGGAGAGGACCTAAAATCCCGGCTCAGATGGAGCCCATAAACTCAGTCTCCAAGTGGGGTCCCTAGTAAAAGGAGCAGGGGCTTTCTTTGGAGTGAAGTCAGTGACAGGCTCTCTGATCACCTCCTCCAAGGGGTGAAGCCTTGCCATGCCACAGAGGAAGACAATGCAACCAGTCCTGATGAGACCTGATAGGCTAGGGTCAAATAGAAGGGGAGGAGGTCCTCCAGTATCAGTGGACTGAGGAAGGGCATGGGAGGAGATGAGGGAGAGAGGGTGGGATTAAGAGGGAATGAGGGAGGACCCTACAGGTGAGATACAAAATGAATAAATTGTAATTAATAAAAAATAAATTAAAAAAAGAAAAACGAAATAGAAAGGTACAATCTCAAAGGTTATTTAAAGTACATGGTCTCATCGATTCATATAATAGAGTATCATGTAATCATTGTTTTTTGTTGTTTTGTTTTGAGACAGAGTCTCTATGTTGTCCTGGTTGTCCTTGAATTCCCTACACAGACCAGGCTGAACTCAAACTCATAGAGATCCACCTGCCTCTGCCTCTGCCTCTGCCTCCTGAGTGAGTGGATGGGAGGTAGGGTGGGGAGTGGGAGAGTATTAAAGGCATGTGCCTTCTTACTTAGGAAGTGTTTTGATGATGCAAAATGTTTATTACATACTACATAATTAAAAAGAAGCAGAATTACATATGGTATAATTTTTAATACATAAAGAAAAAATCAGGCAACAGATAAGAAATATACACCAAAATGATAACTATAGGATTATTTTAACTTCTCAATTTTTATGTACTTATATTTTTTCAGATAGGAGAGCACATTATTTTTCCCACTGCAATATATTCATTGTACATGGTACTATGTTATCGAGAATATTTTCATACATGTACATGATACAGTTTGAACATATTCCTCACATACTCCTCTACCTTCACCTCTCTTCCTTCTCTTTACCATTAGTTCCTTTTGTTTTCTTAGATCCAGCCTTTTCACATTGTGACATGCTTTTATCTACTGATGTTCACACTTAAGAATTGTACAACTGAGTTTCAAAAAATGCAAAAACTCCATAATGTTTTAATTAAGTTTGTGATTTTATACTAGGATACCCATATCTATATTTGGTGGCATGTGATTTGCAGGCTGTAGGTTAAGCCTAGACCAGTGGTTCTCAACCTTCCTAATGCTGTGACCCTTTAATAGAGTTCCTCAAGTTGTGGTGACTCCAATCATATATTACTTTCATTGCTACTTTATATCTGTAATTTTTCTACTGTTATAAATCATAATATAAATACTGATTTGTAGAATATCTGATATGCAACCCTTGGAAAGAGTCATTTGATCCCCACCTCCCAAAAGAGGTCTTAACCTACAGGTTGAGAACCACTGGCCTAGAGTATTTAACTTCTACTTTCATGTCATATTTTCATTTTTTAATGATCAGAACTAAACTAAATATATAGAATTGTTTCTGTAGTTCCATTGTCCTTAACTTACCATGATGTTGTCTTCAACTTCTGCTCTTATATATGGCCCCAACAACCCTAAATGTTCATTTAGTTCTCCACCGTATAAGGGTTTACTAAAGGAGCCATCAGTAAATTCCTGAAAAACTACTTTCTTGAACTGAGGTGCATTGCCATCTTGATCCCTGGAGAAAAAGCAAAATAAAATCGGTATTTTGATGGACCCATGAAGAAGGATGCCTCACACTTTTGCTTTCCCTGTATTTGAGAATGCACTTAGTAAAACTGATGATACATGATAAACGCAATAATTAATGGAAGAAAGAAAGCGAGATGAAAGATAATTTTCAGGGGCTAGGCATGTGATGGCTTAGTTGGTAAAGTGCTTGCTTAGAATGCAGGAATCCCTGGGTTCCACCATACCCAGCATAAAATGGGTATGGTGGTTATAACTTCAGCACACAGAAGGCTGAAGCAAGAGAATTAGTATGAGCTTTAAGGCAGCCTGGACCACACAGAAAGTTTGAGCATAGCCTTAGGTACTTGAGACCCTTTTAAAAAGAAAAAAAAAAGAATGAAAGAAAGAAGGAAGGAAGAAAGAAAGAGGGAGAAAGAAAGAATGAGAAAGGGGGAGGAAAAGGAAAGAAAAAAAGAAGAGTAATCTTCAGCTTTCTAGTTTGAACAAATAAGTTCACGGTGACACAGTTTCTCAATATGGATAATCCTTTAGGGGTAGATTTTGGTTTGGGTTGTATACAACATGTATGTGAACTAAATTGGCAAATGCCAAATATCTTGACATCAGAAGTTCACAAAATTTTATGCCCTTATTTTATTAGCTAGCTAAAAAATTATTTGTATGGTTAACCACTCCATCCCCTTTGAAATACTCTCTTTACTAGTGTGTAAGTTTTTGAAAAGCAGGCTTTTGTATATTTTGTCTATTGCTTCATTCCTAGTAGTTGGAACATTATCTAATACAAAACACATACTAAAAATTTATTGTTGAGGTCTGCAGAGATGGCTCAGCAGTTTAGAGCACTGGCTGCTCTTTTGGAGGTCCTGAATTTAATTCACAGAAACCACATACTGGCTCAACAATTTACAATGGGATCTAATGACATTTTCTGTCATGAGGCACACATGCAAATAGCACACTCATATACATAAATAAACAAATCTTTAAAAAATTATTATTTAATGTTGGATAAATATAGACCTTAAAAACATACTCCAAATATAAGAGAGCCAGGTTTCTATTTCTTGGATCTCTTAAAATTTAAAAATAATATTTTAAAGTTCTGAACTGAAATATACACATAAATATCTTTCATTCAGACATGCAGATATGGCCCAAAAAAGTACTTATCTCTTTCTATTCACACCCTTCTATCTCTCCACTAAAGGTAACCACTCTTCCAATGTTTATAATGATCTTATTTCTTTGCTTTTTTAAAAGTTTACCTCTTCTAACCACACATTCTTAAAGAAAACAGTTCAATTTTGCTTGTTTTCATTTTTTAAACATTGTACATATCCTTGGGTTTTTCTTTCACTAAGCATTAAAGCTGAGATATTCATCTGTGTTGTAATTATAGCTTATATATTCTTTGTTATTTTATGTTCTATTGTATTCCATTAGATTAATATAGTACAAACATATATATATATATGAGTTACCATTAAATTTGGGACTTAGAAATAGTCCTGATATGAACCTTCAGGTATATATCTTTGGTGAACAAATACATGTATTTCTTTTGGCCACACATGCAGGAACTGAATTGCTAGATAGTAATATTTTAGGCTTTATAGATACTGCTTTCTAAATCAGCTGTTCTATTTTCCATTTTTAACAACAATAAAATGTGGGAATTCATTTGCTCCAAATCCTCACAAATACTTGATCACATTTTACACTTTTGCTATTCTTGTGGTTGCATAATAGTATCTCGTTGTGATTTTATTTTATATTTCCATGATCAATATGGTGGTATGTTTTTCCATTCTATAGCTAATATCCTCATTCTCTTTAGCATTCTTTTTGATGTAAATCAAGTTTACAATATTATTCACTTTATTATTTCTAAAGATTTTTTTATTTATGTATATGTATGTCTTTCTCTGTGTGTGTGTGTGCGTGTTTGTGTATGCTACATGCATTCAGTGACCATGGAGACCAGAAGAGGTTTCAGAACTCCTGGAACTGGAGTCAAAGGAAGTTGTGAGCTGCTATGTGGGTTCTCAGAATCAAACTAAGATCCTCTGCAAAAGCAGCACCTATTGTTTTTTTTATTAATGACACTTTATTTACTTTGTATCCCCCTTGTAGTTCCCTCCCTCCTCCCCTCCCAATCCCTCCCTTCCTCCTTCTTTTCAACGCATGCCCCTCCCCAAGTCTACTGGTAGGGGAGGTCTTCTTTTCCTTTCTTTTGATCCTAGTCTGTTAGGTCTCAGCAGGAGTGGCTGCATTGTCATCTTCTGTGGCCTGGTAAGGCTGCTTCCCCCTCAGGGGGAGGTGATTGAAGAGCAGGCCAATCAGTTCATGTCAGAGACAGCCCCTACCCTTAGTAGGGAGCCCACTTGGATACTGAGCTGCCATGGGCTACATCTGTGCAAGGGTTCTGGGTTATCTCCATGCATACTACTTGGTTGGAGTATCAGTCTCAGGAAAGACCCCTGTGCCCAGATTTTCTTCATATGGAATAACAAGAAACCCAGAATTGCTAAACAGTCCTCTATAATAACAATTCATCTGGAGGTATCTCCATCCCTGATCTCAAGCTGTACTATAGAGCAACAATAATAAAAACTGCATGGTACTGGCATAGAAACAGAATGGTGGATCAATGGAACTGAACAGAAGACCCAGAAATAAACTCACACACTTATGGACACCTGATTTTTTACAAAGATGCCAAAACCATACAATGGAAAAAAGATAGCATCTTCAACAAATGGTGCTGGTCTAACTGGATGTGTACATGTAGAAAAATGCAAATATACCCATACTTATCACCCTGCACAAAACTAAAGTCCAAGTGGATCAAAGACCTCAATATAAAACCAGACACACTAAACCTGTTAGATAAAAAAGTGGGGAAGAGCCTAGAACTCATTGGCACAGGAGACAACTTCCTGAACAGAACACCAACAGCACAGGCTCTAAGATCAACAATCAATAAATGGGACCTCATGAAACTGAAAAGCTTCTGTAAGTACCTATTATTAAATGCCGAGCCAACTCCCCGGCTCCAAGTTCATAATTTTAAAACAGTGAAATGAATTTTATATTGATTAATTCTTCCTGCATCTTGAGTTAATAATTTTTATTGATTTATTGAATCTCCTCCCTGATATTAATATATTCTGTTTTCTTCTTTCTTGGATGTTTATTCATCTAATGGCTTTGCTCTGAGTGCTTGTTAAGGTAGAATTTCTCCTTATTGACTCTGATGGAAGCATTTTCACGGACTATGATGTAAGAAGTCAGCTCATTCATGTAATTAAAAAAATTAGTGATTTACTTCACTTTGTAAACTTCCATTTAGATTGACTGAAGACATACTCATCTAGAAAGACAAGCCTATTTTATTCTTAATAGCATGTAATAGTTCATCTGAACCAGCTCAGGGAGAATTGGAGATACTAATCAGTTCAGTATGCAAGTGGATGATGGAGAACTTAGTCCACCTCCATGACTCATCACCTAGTCTCGTTAATGGAGCAGCCTATGATTTATTATTATTATTATTATTATTATTATTAATTATTTAGTGTTTTGTAACCTGATTTTATCCCCAGTTATCCTTATCTTCCCATTTCACTATATGTTTGTCTTGTGCTAATATTTAGTTCATTTCAAAAATTTATTTTGTAAAAACATACTATAACCAACAAGGTTCTCACCATGTCCTCAGGTGGAAGCACAAGTTACTCATATCAGGCTGTTCCTCAACACCCTCTTGTCTCCAGTTTCATCTCTCTCATAGTGCACAAACTGCTCCACTTCTCTTTCTCTACCATCTTTACATCACATACTTGCTCATTATAGTAGCACCTCCATGCACCACGTCAGTAATGACATTTTCTTTTGAAAGGTAAGATGGTTAAATGTTTGTATAACCCATAGATTCCAAAGAAAACAAATCCCTGGCCAAAGTAAAACACAGCACAAAAAACCATAATTCAACACAGAGTCGTTCCATCTCATGGTTGAACCACCACAACAACCAACTAGAGAGACATTAGCAAATAGGCCAATGATGAGAAGTAAATACAGCAGGGCATGTCCAGTCGGCTGTGGGTCTCCACTCTGCAGGTACTGCTCTTCTTTCTAGGCTAGGATACAGCTCTAGGAGTCACATAGTCAGTTTTCTCAAAGGAAGAAAGCACAGACCCACTAGCACTTGCATTTGTTACTGTCTCTATTGATGGGCAGTGTAATAATTCACCATTTCCTAAGGTTCAAGAACAGCAAACACCTTCGTGTCTACAGTTCCAACCCTCTTTATATTACACAAACTGCTCAGCTTTTCTTCCTCTTCCATCTCTCCACCTCCTATTTGCCCACTTCTTTCTCTCCCATCACTCCACTACCCACTTCCTTGTGGCCTACAGTGTCTTCTTTTTTATTATTTATTTTTTATTATTAATTACAATTTATTCACTTTATATTTCCCCATAATCCTCTCCCTCCTCCGCCTCCATTTCCCTTCAGAAAAGAGCAGATCTCCCAGGAATACAAACCAAACATGGCATAACAAGATAAAAATAAGACTAAGCACTTCCTTTCATATTAAGGCCGGATAAGGCAACCCAATAGGAGGAGAAGGGTCCCAAATGTAGGTAAAAGAGTCAGAGACATCACTCAGAAAGACAAACAGGATGGACACTGGAAGAAGGAGAAAACAGGAAACAGGACAGGAGCCTACCACAGAGGGCCTGAAGGACTCTACCCAGCAGTATATCAAAGCAGATGCTGAGACTCATAACCAAACTTTGGGCAGAGTGCAGGGAATCTTATGAAAGAATGAAAGAAAGGGACGATAGTAAGACCTGGAGAGGATAGGAGCGCCACAAGGAGAGCAACAGAACCAAAATATCTGGGCACAGGGTTTTTTTCTGAGACTGATACTCTAACCAAGGACCATGCATGGAGATAACCTAGAACCCCTGCTCAGATGTAGCCCATGGCAGCTCAGTATCCAAGTGGGTTCCCTAGAAAGGGGAGCAGGGACTGTCTCTGACATGAAATCAGTGGCTGGCTCTTTGACCACCCTCCTCTGAGGGGGAAGCATCCTTGCCAGGCCACAGAGGAAGACAATGAAGCCAGTCTTGATGAGACCTGATAAGCTAGGGTCAGATGGAAGGGGAGGAGGATGTCCCTTGTCAGTGGACTTAGAGAGGGGCATGGGAGGAAAAGAGGAAGGGAGGGTGGGATTGGGAGGGAATGAGGGAGGGGGTTACAGTTGGGATACAAAGTGAATAAACGGTAATTAATATAAAAATTAATTAAAAAAAGAAAAGTAAAAAAAAGCATCAGAGACAACCCCTACTCCCATTGTTAGGAGTCCCACAAGAACACCAAACTACATAAGCATAACATATATGCAGAAGACCTACATCAGACTCATTCAACCTCCCTATTTGATGGTTCAGTCTCTGTGAGTCCCTATGAGCCCTGTTTAGTTGATTCTGTCAATTTTCTTGTCGTAGCCTTGACCCCTTTGACTCTTACAATCCTTAATCCTCTTCTTCTATGAGATGGATGTAGTCTCTCTGATGACAGCTGGGATAGGCACCAATCTCTGAGTATAGCAAGAGATCATTAGGAATCATTTAATTGACTTTTTTTTTTTTTTGCCAGTCATGTTTGGTTCTATAGGGTTGATGGATGATGATTTTTTTTTATCATTTTGGCACCTAATAAAGTCAAAAGTCATAATAATATAGAAAAAAAATCTCAATAATACAAACCTATTTCGTAGAGCATGAGGAGATTCACTCATTCCATAGTCCCAGAGCCGTTCCACAGCTGCAATAAAATAGTGCCTTGTCTTCTGTTGAAAGCTGCGGGGATCCTGCTTTATATCCTCACCATAAATGTCAAAATCCTCATTTGTTTCAACAGTGAAGCCATCATCATAGTCAGTGGCTTCTTGTTCTGACTGAAGAGCACTGAGTTCCCTTTCATGTCGTTTCAAGACTGGCGGGTTTTGAGAGTACAACCTTTGAGTCTGACCTGGCTTTACCCAAGGGGCTTCTCTTTGGGGCCGATTTTGTTTCTTGTTTGCCTCTACTGAACGATTGTTTTCATGAGGGTTCAGAGAAAAAATGGTGGTCTCTTTTTTAACAGATGTAACTTCTAGTGACTTCTCTTTGGATTTCCATTTATCTTTTGGTATCTCTGCAGTATAATGGTAATCCCAAGCAAGATGATCCAGCTGTTTAAAGGGAGTCTTTTCAGAGCTATCTGTTGTTCCTTTTATACCTTTCCCATCTCTCTTTGCTTTATTCCATTTAATAGGCCCATGCATTTTATAAAGAAAGATCTCTTTCATGAGATTCAGGTGTCCAGGAAATTCATGGTTAGTTTCTGTAGGTAAAGGTCCTTCCTCATGAATGGAAACTTGAGGAAGCAATTCAACTTTGCTAGATTCTTCAGACAAGATTGGTTTCAAGAGAACAATGTTCTCAAGTTTCTTAAATGTGACTGAGTTTGTGTTATTTGTCCTTGGGGTGACAAATTTTCCTTGATCTATGATCATCTCCCATGGCTGAATGGCTAAAGAAGAGTTATTTCTTTTGGTTTCTTTTAAGAAATGACTGCTTTCTTGAATTCTAGAACTTTTTGTCTTAAAGTCATAAGTGTAGGATGACGCTAGAACATGAAAAATATTATCTTGGAATGGAATCCTCTTGATATCTGTTGGTGGAAATGCTAATGTTTTTACAATGTGTGATCCAGAACTATTTGTCTGATCAGTGCTTTTAATCACAGAAGAATCTGATAAGGGAGATTGAATACTAGACTTTTTCCTTTCGTTACTGTGGTATATATGTTTAATGATACTCTGTGTCAAATAGTTTGTGGTTTGAGGCCATTGAGTTGAGGCATTATTTACAATTTGTCCCTTTTCAAGCTCTGGTTCTTCTAATGGCAGTCTGAATTGTCCCAAAGCCCGTTTACTACGTTCAATAGTAATGTTCTTCTGGCTTGGATAGTTCTTCACTATTTCACTGGGTTTTTTTACCAAGCTTTCTGAATTTGTTTCCTTGTCCTCCCCTCTTTTAAAGAAATGGGCCATGTGAATCTGTACTGTATCTGTTGAATTGTTTACTGACCTGATGTCTTGAAGTATTGGTGCATATGTTTCTTCATCTAAACTTATATTTTGCCTAGTGCCTAATAAGAAAATGACTTTCAGAAAATTCTTAGAGCCAGCTGCTGTGTGCACTTGAAGCAAAACTTTCTCTTCAATTGAAGCTTCCTTCTCTGTCTTTTCCTGAGTACTTTTTTCTTGATTATGCATATAATTTTCTTGTACATTTGCCAAGGTGGTAAGAAAGATGCTCATGTTGCTTGGAAAAAACATGTGTTTGAGTCTTGTGTCCTTTGTAAATCCATCCTGTTCTACTATCACTTTATTCTTCTTTGACAAGAAATTCTGATTTTTCACAGATGTTTCTAACATTAAATATAGTAATTGCTTTGGACTATGCCCTGGCTCAGAGCTCAAGAAGTTATTTCCATTGGCCTTTTTAATCCAATCTTCTGATTCTGGCAAGAACAACATCTTGAAAAATGGTGTGATTATATTTTCTGCATCTTGTGGAACAAGATCATCATCTTTTTGATGAAATATTTCTCTATTTTTTGATGAGGTAGTTCTATTTAGCATGTGGTTAGGTCTCAAATATGTAGTATTTTTGCCTAAAAGTGTTCCATCATGAATCAAAAACATTACTTCTTGAATCTCACTATTGATTTTTACTACAGTATCTTGCAAGACTGCTGTACTATTCTCAATTGATGTTGGGCTGTAAGTGTGAGCTTTTCCATCAGTTGTTGAATGATTATATGTCTTATTTGTTTTCATCAAAGAGATATTATCTTTGAATAAAGTATTGTCTTTAGCCAACAAAGCTATTATATGAAACCTCTTCTCTTTGAGTAATTTGTCATTCTCCACTGATGATATATTATCTCCTGGTGAGCTTTCTTGATTATTCAGTAAAGCCACATCCAATAAGCTGGAATCACTATTTCCTTTACTAATGCTCAGAGGTACACGAGACCCAATAAGGGGATGTGATTTTTTACTAAATACAGTGGTGCTTAATATACTACTAAAGTGAACTGGCAAATGTACAGATCCTGAAGAACCTGTCTTTTCAGAAACAGCTGTCAAATTGTCTGACAGAATTGCTGTGGTCATTAGATTATTTGGTAAATCAGAAACTTGCAAATCAGGTTTCTTCCACTTTACTTCTATAGTTGCCTTCACATTCTTATTTGATCTTACCTGGAGGCCTGGCTCAGGAGTAGATACTATTTTCCCACTGTGATGGTGGTCTAGCCTGAGTTGGGGCACTTTAGATGGGCTTTCACTGAAGTCTATTGCATCAGGTGAATGATCATCATGAATAGCCTCATAGATAGCTTCTTGGCTATCTGATAAGGATAAGCCATGTGGAGTAGGATGACTGTGTCCTAAGAGCATCAACAAGTCACTAAAGGAGACACTTTGTACTTTAAGCATCTCTGAGATCTCTCCAAACTGCGGCTCAATCTTCTCTGTATCATTTTCTGGAATTGTGGTGGCTTCGAATTTCTTTTGCTTAGTGTTAGGATGATTTAAATTCTGGAAGAAGCTTCTGGGTTCAATGACATTATTGTCATTCACCAACTGTGTTGGAATATCTTCATATATTTCTTCATAATAATCATTAGTGTTCTCATCACAACTAGTAACCTTCAGCAAGGCTGTCATACCTCTCTTTCGAAAGTCTGAATTATGACACCCTAAAACAAATACACCTGAAAATAAGAAAGAAGAAAACTCTGGTTATTCATAACCTCAGTTCTAAGTAAGTTCTGTATTTGGGGTTCTCTCCTATTACTAGGCAAATGAAGAAATGCTAGTCAAGGCTAACACATCATAGGTTATTTGTTTAAATCCTTGACATATGTAATAATTCACCAGTGGTGATAAAAGTCATTATTGCTTTGCTGCTACTATGCTATGTATATTTCTGATCACAAAAAAGAATATTAAAGGCCATTGAGAGAGCCCAGTGGGTAAAATCGCCTGGTGACCTTAGTGCAATCCTTAGAATCCATATTTTAGAAGAGAATTAAGTCTTGAAGTTATCTTTTGACCTCCACACTTGTGCTATAGCATATATGGCCACACACATACATACACGTGGTAAAGTAATAAATATAATAAAAACATCTGCAGTGTTCAATGATGTAACATTTATGAATCTACTTTTAATATAGATATTCTCAAAGAAGTGATTATAGAATTTTTACCAATAAAATCGTGGAATGCTAATCACTTACAGAAACCAGGAACAAGGTTTGAATCCTGAGGTTTAATCCTAAGAAAAGTCCCAAACTGATAATTCAGCCTAAGGCTAGAAAGAACCAGCCTAGAGTTGAGGCTAATAATATTTTAATAATATTATTCTTTTACTCTATTGTGTACGTTTCTGGTCAGAGGACAACCTTGGGTGTCAATACATGCCTTGCCTCCCACCTTGTTTGAGACAGGGTCTTCCTGATTGCCTTTGTATATGCCAGGCTAGATAGCTTCCAAGCTTCTGAGAATTTTCCTATCTTGGATTCCCACCTTACTGTAGAAGCACTAGGATTATGGACATGTCCTACTATGCCTGGCTTTTTCCATAGGTTCTGTCTGGTGATCTGATGACCAGTACTTTACTCACTGATCGATCTCCTTGGTCCAAGTATTTCTTTGATTGCTTGTTTGGTTTGTTTTGAGACATGGTATTTCTGTGTAACAGCCCTGGCTGTTCTGGAACTCACTCTGTAGACCAGGCTGGCTTTGAACTCACAGGGATCCACCTGCCTCTATCTCCCCAGTCCTGGGACTAAAGACATCCACACTGCTAAGCCAAAGTATCTATTCTTTAAGATACTAGAATGATGTGTAAAAACTAATTATATTTATCACATTTGTAATGCAAGAAGATGGCCATATTATAAAAGTGTAGGCAATGCAGTTTAACTAAAGACAAAAGTCTCTTCCTCTCTTCCCACCTGCGGCTCATTTTGAGACTGGGCTTGTGTAACCCCTGGCTGGTCTGAAAAATCACTGTGTAGATCAGGCTGGCCTCAATCTCAGAAATCTGCCCCTCTCTGCCTCCTGAAGGCGGCATTAAAGGAAGGCATTAACACACCCTGTATTTAACCAAAATATCTGGATTATACTCTAAATCCATATTTTTTAAAAAAAAAATTGCATGTCTACAATCTCAGAGGCTTGGAACACAGAGACGAGCAGATCCCTAGAGATTATTGGACATCTCACCTAGTCAATGATCTCCAGGTTCAATGAGAGACTGTGTCTCAAAAAACAAGCTGGAATTGAGTCTGGGATGAGTTTTATAAATCAGATTCAAAAAGAATATATGAAATGAAAGTAAATTTTAGAAGTTAATCAAACTGGAAAACTGGAGGAGGGGAACAGTAAAAACCAATAAAACAACCAAGTAGGCTTCATGCCAGGAAGGCAGGGGTGGTTCAACATATGGAAAACCATCAATGTAATCTACCATATAAACAAACAGAAGGAGAAAAACCACATCATCATCTCCTTAGATGCTGAAAAAGCATTTGACAAAATCCAACACCCATTCATGTTTAAAGTCTTAGAAAGATCAGGAATACAGGACACATACTTAAACACAGTAAAGACAATATAGAGCAAACCTATAGCTAACATCAAACTAAACAGAGAGAAACTTAAATCAATCCCACTGAAACCAGGGACAAGGCAAGGCTGCCTACTCTTGCCATATCTCTTCAACATAGTACTTGAAGTCTTATCTAGAGCAATAAGACAACTAAAGGAGATCAAGGGGATACAAATTGGAAAGGAAGAAGTCAAAGAATCACTATTCGCAGATGATATTATAGTATACCCGAGTGACCTAAAAATTTCAACCGGAGAACTCCTTCAGCAGATACACACCTTTAGCACAGTGGCTAGATACAAAATTAACTCAAAAATAATTAGTAGCCCTCCTGTATACAAAAGACAAAAGGGCTGAGAAAGAAATTAAGGAAACTACACCCTTCACAATAGACACTAATAACAAAGTACCTTGGTGTGACTCTAACCAAGCAAGTGAACAGCCTGCTTGAAAAAAACTTCAAGTCTCTGAAGAAAGAAATTGAAGAAGATATCAAAAGATAGAAAGATCTCCCGTGCTCATGGATCAGTAGGATTAACATAGTGACAATGGTCATCCTGCCAAAAGCAATTTAAAGATTCAGTGCAGTTCCCATCAAAATACCAACAAAATTCTTACAAAACTTGAAAAAAACAATTCTCCATTTCATATGGAAAAATTAAAAAAAAAATACAACAGAATTGCTAAAACAGTCCTGTACAATAACGGATCATCTGGAGGTATCTCCATCCCTGATCTCAAGCTGTACTACAGACCAGTAGTAATAAAAACTGCATGGCACTGGCATACAAACAGAATGGTGGATCAATGAAACAGAATAGAAGACCCAGAAATAAACCCACACACCTACGGATAACTTGATTTTTGACAAAGAAGCCAAAACCATACAATGGAAAAAAGACAGCATCTTCAACAAATGGTGCTGGTCTAACTGGATGTCTACATGTAGAAAAATGCAAAGAGATCCATATTTATCACCCTGCATAATACTAAAGTCCAAGTGGATCAAAGATCTCAAAATAAAACCAGACAAACTAAACCTGTTAGAAGAAAAAGTGAGGAAGAGCCTAGAACTCATTGGCACAGGAGACAACTCCCTGAACAGAACACCATCAGCACAGGCTCTAAGATCAACAATCAATAAATGGGACCTCATGAAACTGAAAAGCTTCTTTAAAGCAAAGGACACTGTCATCAGAACAATGGCAGCCTACAGACTGGGAAAGGCTCTTCACCAACCCTAAATCTGACAGAGGGCTAATATCCAGAATATATAAAGAACTCAAGAAGTTAAACACCAACAAACCAAGTAATCCAATTAAAAATGTGGTACAGAGTTAAACAGAGAATTCTCAATAGAGGAATATCAAATGGCAGAGAACCACTTAAAGAAATAAATGCGCAACATCTTGGATATCAGGGAAATGCAAATCAAAATGACACTGAGATTTCAACTCACACCCATCAGAATGCCCAAGATCAAAGACTCAAGTGACAACACATGCTGGAGAGAATGTGGAGAAAGGAGAACCCACCTCCATTGCTGGTGGGAATGTAAACTTGTATAACCACTTTGGAAAGCAATCTGGCCCTTTCTCAGACAATTAGGAATACTGCTACCTCAAGATCCAGCTATACCACTCCTAGTATACAACAAGGACATTTGCTCAACCATGTTTGTAGCAGCTTTATTCATAATAGCTAGAATTTGGAAACAACCCAGATGTCCCTCAAGCAAGGAATGGATACAGAAATTTTGGTTCATTTACACCATGGAATATTACTAAGCAATTAAAAACAAGGAAATCATGAAATTTGCAGGCAAATGGTGGGAACTAGAAAAGATCATCCTGAGTGAGGTATCCCAGAAGCAGAAAGACACACATGGTATATGCTCACTTATAAGTGGATATTAGATATATAACGTAGGATAAACACACCTTAAAATCTGTAAATGTTAAGGAAGCTAAGCTAGAAGGAGGACCCTCACTCCGAAAGACAGACAGGATGGACATCAGAAGAGGGCCAAAACAGGGAACAGGACAGGGTCTCTGAAAGCCTCTATCCAGCAGTGTATCAAAGCAGATGCTGAGACTCAACCAAACTTTGGGCAGAGCACTGGGAATCTTATGAAAGAAGGGAGAGATAGAAAGACCTGAAGGGGATAGGAGCTCCACAAGGAGAGCAAGAGAACCAAAAAATCTGGACAAAGGGGTCTTTTTTGAGATTTATACTCCAATCAAGGACCGTGCAGGGAGATAACCTAGAACCCCTGCACAGATATAGCCCACAGACTCAGTCTCTAAGTGGGTTCACTAGTAATGAGAACAGGGACTGTCTCTGACATGAACTCGGTGGTTCCTCTTTGATCACCTCCTCCTCGGGGAGGGGGGGCAGCCTTACTAGGCCACAGAGGAAGACAAGGCAGCCAGTCCTGAGGAGACCTGATAGGCTAAGGTGAGATGGAAGGGGAGGAGGTCCTCCCCTATCAGTGGACTGGGGATGGGGCATGGAAGGAGATGAGGGAAGGAGGGAAGGCATGATTGGTAGGGGACAAAGGCTACAGCTGCAATACAAAGGGAATAAAATTTAAAATTATATTAAATATGATTTCCATGAAAGACAAAGAATAAAATTAATAAAATTTTAAAAAGAAAAAGTGAATAAATTGTAATGAATAATAATAATTTTTAAAAAAGAAGAAACAATAAAACAGACAAGAATTATATACTATATATATATATATAAAGTTTATATATGTATATAAACTCTAGGATAATAAGATCAAAGAAAGTACTTAGAGAGACAAGTATATTTCTAAATTAATGACACACAAAATTACATAGTGAGAAGATCACACAAAATTAACTACTCTCTCTGTGAGTGTATTTTTGTCTTTTTGTCTGTTTCTGGCTCTGTCTCTCTTTCTCTCTGCGTGTCTCTATCTCTCTCTCTCCAAGCATAGAAACATAATATTCAAACTACTAAAAATCAAAATAATAAAAAATGCTTGAAGACATCCTGATTAAAATAGGGACTCAGCAAAGAAGATGTCAGTAAATGAACAAAACCAAAAATTGTGGTTTCTTGGAGGCCAGAAGAAAACAGTATTTCAGGGGCAAAGTAACCACTTGGTTGGTGATGAAAGATCTACTAAGTCAGGGCTTAGAAATTATTGGCAAGATAGAGCCACTGATACCATTTAGCAAACACAAAGTTTTGACTCATGTCAAAAAAGGTTTTTGGTTTTGTTTTTGTTTTATAGTAAAGGCTACTTTGAGGTTTTTGTTTGTTTTTCTTCACCATTGAAAATTGAATCCAGGATTATGTGTGCTAGGCAAGCACTATAACACTGAGCCACAATATTGTGTTGGTCCTGTCACTTTTATATTACCAGTGCCTACAATATCCAGCATGCGGAAGATCCTTAATAAATATATTAAAAGAATGAATGAAATATGCACATTTGAAAGTATTATATTATACATAAATATTATATGCAAATATACATATGGCAGCATTATTTATAAACATACTAGTAAAACTTAGAAGAAATATCTTATACTTTTTTGTATTTATGTCTTTATTGTCTGTATCTCAACCAAGTTCTAATTTCTTTGTTCCTCATAAAATAGTTTCCAATTACCAAAGCCACATATCAAAGTCACTTGATATATTTACTGTCATATTTACAAAATATGAGGTATTAGGCAAAAGAGCAATGAAGCAATGAAACAATCACAGCTGTTAGTGATATGATAAAATAAATAACTAACCAGGATTTTCCATCGACATAAAGACAGTTTCTCCTGAGAATGGAAACAGGATAAGCGTATCTTCATAGACCATTTTGTGCTTGAAAGTATATCCAGAGAAGAAGACAGATAAGAAGTCTGTCTGTGCTCCAACACTGAGAATGTACCAGTAGGCCACCTCATGCAAACAAACTGTAAACTGCAAGCTATCAAAAACATAGCCATTGATACCTATAAAAGCAATAGGGAAAAAAAAAATAAGGACTGTTTAGCTGTGTCTTAGATTATTATTTTGGATTATGATTGTTAGGATACAATTAGAAATTATCATATATTGTGCCCATTACCTTATCTCAGAGAAGAGTTAGCAATCGGGTAGACTGATAATCACCCAAATCCAATCACAAAGTAAAGACAGAGTTATAGAGTAACTTATATAGGTAAACCCAAATCAAATGATCAATATTAGCATCCTATAATGCCCCAGACTCAAAGAAACAAAAGACTAAATACTTGTAGCTAGATCTCTGTACCATATGGAGAAAATATAGTTGCAGATACGACTAGAATATAGACTCCATTACCAAACTGTATTTTAGCATTGTGAAGTGTCGAGAATTTCATGACACTGGTTATCTAAAACACATATTATTTATTTAAAGGAAATACATGATTAGCTATTAAAAACAAAGGGGCATGATGTCTCCAACCTATTCCCAAGTGGAAAATAGTAAGAGTAGAGAGCCAACTTCAGAGAATTGTCTTCTGACTTCTACAAACTTACTGTGGAATTATTACGCCAGCATACATTCATTTTCCCTGTCTCTTTGTGTGTCTTTGTCTTTTTCTCTTTCATTTCTCTCATACACACAAAATAAAAAAAATTTAAAGTATCACTTTTTAGAGGACATCTGTGGTAGGCTCCCATCCTGTTCCCTCTCTTCTAACACTTCCCTGTGTCTACCCTGTTTTCCCTTCTGAATGAGAATAAAGGATCTTCCCTAGGGTCCTTCTTGTTTAGCTTCTTTAGGTCTGTAGATTTTAGTATGTTTATCCTACATTATATTTTTAATTTCTACTTATAAGTGAGTATATACCATGTGTGACTTTCTGCTTCTGGGATACCTCACTCAGGATGATCTTTTCTAGTTCCAGCCATTTGCCTGCAAATTTCATGATGTCCTTGTTTTTAATAGCTGAGTAAAAGTACCACAATTTTTGTATCCACCCTTAGGTTGAAGGACATCTAGGTTGTTTCTACCAAGCAGGGAAACGAAGCAGCTACAAAGACTCACAGCCAAACTTTGGATGGAGCACAGGGAGTCTTATGGAAGAAGGAGGATATATATATAGAAGGGCCCAGAGGGGACAGGAACTCCACAAGAAGATAAAAAAAAAAAATAAAAAAAAAAAAAAAAACACCTAGGCCTAGGGGGGACTGCAGCGGCTGATGCATCAACCAAAGACCATGCATAGAGAGGACCTAGACCTCCTGTTTCAGATGTATCTCATAGACAGCTCAGTCTCCATATGGGTTCTCGAGTAAGGGGAGAAGAGACAGTCTCTGTCACGAACTCTGTTGCCTGCTCCTTGATCACTTCTCCCTGGTGGAGCAACCTTGCCAGTCCACAGAGAAAGAGTCCTGATGGGACCTGATAGGCTAGGGTCAGATAGTAGGGGAGGAGGACATCTTCTATCAGTAGACTAGGGGACAGGGATAAGGGAGAAGAAGGAGGCAGGATGGGACCTGGAGGAGATGCTGATGAGGGAGGGGGCTACAACCGGGTTACAAAGTGAATAAATCGTGAAAAAGAAATAATGATATTTTTAAAGAAAAAAAAACACTAAAAATATTTTTAGTTTTGATCATGTGCGTGCACATTTATTTTTAAATATGTGCCTGGAGGAGTGCAATGTGTACATGAGTGCAGCTGTCCGAAGATGTCAGATCCCTTGAAGCTGGAATTACACGCATTTGGGAGCTGCCTAACCTGGGTGCTGGGATTTAGACTTTAGAGTCCTCTAAAAGGGCAGTATACCATCTTAACTACTGAGCAACTGTTCTTGTTAGGTTTAATTGTCAACCTAAGAGAGTCTATAGGCATACAAGAGGAGAAGCTTTAATTGAGGAACTGCCTAGATCAGATTGGTTTGTGGGTGTGATAGCTATTCTTGGTTTTCAACTTGACTACATCTGGAATTAACTTAAACCCAAGTGCCTGGGTTTACCTCTGAGGAATTTTTTTCTTAATTAAATTATTTGAAATGGGAAGACCCACTCTATTTATTTATTTATTTATTTTTAATTTAATTTTTTTCTTATTGGTTACATTTTATTAACTCTGTATCCCAGCAGTATCCCGCTCCTTTATTCCCTCCCAATCCCACCCTCCCTTCCTCATCTCCTCCCTGCCCCTTTCCAAGTCCACTGATTGGGGAGGACCTCCTTCCCTTTCATCTGATCCTGTTTTATCAGGTATCTTCAGGACTGGCTGCAAAGTCCTCCTCTGTGGCCTAGCAGGACTGCTTCCCCCTTGGGGGTGGGAAGGTCAAAGAGCCTGCCATTGAGTTCCTGTCAGAAATAGTCCCTGTTCCCCTTACTATGGGAAACTAATTGGTTACTGAGCTACCACGGGCTACATCTGTCCATACATGGTCCTTGGTGGAGTGTCAGTCTCAGAAAAGACCCCTGTGCCCAGATATATTTGGTCCTTGTGGAGCTCCTATCCTTTCCACGTCATACTAACTCCCCTTCTGCCGAAGGTTTGGTTATGAGTCTTAGTATCTGCTTTGAAACACTGCTAGGTAGAGTCTTTCAGATGCCTTCTTCGGTAGTCTCCTGTCATATGTCCAATGCACATCCCATTTGTCTTTCTACCACTTCTACTTATTTATTTATTTATTTATTTATTTCCATTAATTAATTTAGTTATTCACTTTAAATCTTGATCTCAGCCCTCTTCCCTCCTCTCCTACCAGTCCAATCTTCATACGCTTTCCCCCATTCTCTCCTCCCTTTCCCTCAGAAAAGGGGAAGCTCTCCCAAGGGTACCAACCTGCCCTGGTACATCAAGTCACAGCAGGACTAAAGCTCATTCTCTTCTACTAAAGCCAGACAAAGCAGCCCAGCTAGGGGAAGGAGATCCAAAAGCAGGCAACAGAGTCAGAGGCAGTCACTACTCCCATTGGTAAGGGACCCACATGAAGACCAAGTGAATATCTGCTATATGTGTGTAGGGGGTCTAGAAACAGCCCATGCATCCTCTTTGGTTGGTGATTCAGTCTCTGTGAGTCCCATGGGCCCAGGTTAGTTGATTCTGTAGGTCGTCTTATAGTGTCCTTGGTCCCTCTGGCTCACTCAGTCCTTACCCCCTACTTTTCCACAAGACTCCCTGAGTTGCACCTATTGTTTGGCTGTGAGTCTCAGCATCTGTTTTGATCTGCTGCTGGGCAGAGCCTCTCAGAGGGCAGGTATTCTAGGCTCCTGTTTGCAAGTATAACAGAGTATCATTAATAGTGTCAAGGGTTGGCTCTCTCCCATGGGGTGGGTCTCAAGTTGAGCCAGGCCTTGGCTGGACATAACTTCAATCTCTGCTCCATCTTTCCAGGAAAAATTTGGGTCAAAGGTTTTGTGGGTAGGTTAGTGTCTCCTTCCCTTCCCTGGGAGTCCTGCCTGGCTACAGGAGGTGGCTACTTCAGGCTCCCTATCTCCTGCTGCTGGGAGTCTCAGCCAGGGTTTGCATCAAGCCCCATAAACTCCCGGAGCTCTCCTTGTCCCAGAGATGGCCCCTCACCAATTTTCATTCTCTTTCCCAGCCATCTCCCCCTACTGCTCTCCTCATATATGATACCCATCCCTGTTCCTCTCCCCACTCTGTCTCCCATCCAGTTCCTTCAAGCCATCTACTTCCTTAGTCTATTTTATTTCCCCTTCTGAGTGAGATTCAAGGCTCCTCTCTTGAGCCCTCCTTATTCTGTAGTTTCTTTGGGATTGTGGTTGTAGCATGGTTATCCTGTACTTTATGGCTAATATCCACTTATAAGTGAGTACATACCATGCATGTCTTGCTGGGTCTGGGTTACCTCACTCAGGATGATCTTTTCCAGTTCCATCCATTTGCCTGAAAATTTCATGATATCCTTGTTTTCAATAGCTGAATAGTATTCTGTTGTGTAAACATACCACATTTTCTTTATCCATTCTTTGGTTGAGGGTCATCTGGGTTGTTTCCAGTTTCTGGCTATTATCAATAAAGCTGCTATGAACATAATTGAGCAAGTGTCCTTGTGGTATGGTGGAGCATCTTTTAGGTATATGACCAGGAGTGGTCTTGAGGTAGAACCATTCCCAAATTTCTGAAAACCCTCCAGAGTGATTTCCAAAGTGGTTGTACAAGTTTGTACTCCCACCAGCAATGGAAGAATCTTCTCATTGCTCCACATCCTCATCAGCATGAGCTGTCACTTGTGTTTTTTGTCTTAGCTATTCTGTCTGGTGTAAGTTGGAATCTTAAGGTCATTTTGATTTGCATTTCCCTGATGACTAAGGATATTGAGCATTTCTTTAAGTGTTTCTCTGCCATTCGATATTCCTCTGTTGAGAAGTTTCTGTTTAGCTCTGCACTTGTTTCAATTCTGTTATTTGGTCTGCTGATGTTTAATTGCTTGAGGTCTTTATATATTTTGGATATTAGCCCTCTGTCAGATGTAGGGTTGGTAAAGAATTTTCCCATTCTGTAGGCTGCCATCCTATTGACAGTGTCCTTTGCCTTGCAGAAGCTTTTCAGTTTCATGAAGTCTGATTTATTAATCATTGATCTTAGTGACTCAGCTGTTGGTGTTCTGTTTAGGAAGTTGTCTCCTGTACCAATGCATTCATGGCTGTTATCCACTTTCTCTTCCATCAGATTAAGTGTGTCTGTTTTATGTTGAGGTCTTTGATCTACTTGGACTTGAGGTGTTTGTTTGTTTTAGTTTTTGGTTTTTCGAGATAGAGTTTCTCTCTGTAGCCTTGGCTGTCTTAGCTTCATTTTATAGACCAGGCTGGCATTGAACCCACAAAGAAAGAGTCACTGCCTCTGTCTCCCAAGTGCTGGGATTACAGGCGTTCACCACTACACCCTTCTTGGACTTGAGTTTAGTGCAGTCCCACTTTTAATACAGATTTTCTGAGGTGGAAACATAAACCTTTAATCTAGATCTTTTGAAATGGAAAGATCTACCTTTAATCTGGGTCATACCTTCTGCTGGCAGCCTATATAAGGTACATGGAAAAAGGAAGCTCTCTCTCTTTGCCTCCTTGGCAAGTCCATTGCATCACTGACACTTGAGCCTGCCTCTTTGGGATTCTGGTATATACTGAAGACTAGCTGAGACACCTAGCCTCATGGACTAAAAATTACTGGATTCTTGGACCTTGCCTTGATAGACAGGTTCATAGCCTGTGAGCCATTCTAATAAATTTCCTTTACACACACACACACACACACACACACACACACACACACACAAAGTTATATTCCTTTAAAGAACCTTGAATAATAGAGTGAACATGTCTATGAGGGATTATTTTGATTATTAATTGATATAGGAGGGACCATTCCACTATAGGCTACATGATTCCTCAGGCAGATGGTTCTAGGATATATAATAAGTAGGTAAGCATGAGCCAGTGAGGAAGCCAGCAATGTTCCTCCATGACTTCTGTCTCTAGATTTCTTCCTTGACTTCCCTCAGTGGTGGACTGTGGCTTGGAAGTATAACCCAAATAAACCCTTTCCTCTCCAAGTTGTTTAAGTTGGAGTGTTTTACCACAGCCACAGAATGAAACTAGAACAGCCATCTCTCCAGCTCACTTAAAGATACTATTAATGTAGGCAAATATATCAAACAAAATACAGAGTTCAGAAACTGATATAGATAGATGTAAATTAAATTAAATAAATATATATATAAATAAATGTATATAAAGGGCAGCTGGTTCAGTTCAGCTATTCTGGCTCAAACTGCTCTCCCAGGTGACTTATTCAATCTGCCATTTCTCCCTGCCTCTGAATTGCTCTGCTTGGCAGTGCAGAGAGAGAAGAGGCAGTTTTACTGGGACACTAATAGACAGATAGGTTGCAGAGAAAGAACACAAGTGAAGATCAAATAAGACAAAAAATGAGAAGGAGGCAGAAGATTAGAGCAGATTGCTTGAGTTAGTTTGAGGCCAAGCAGAGCAATTCAGAAAGAACAAGAAAGGTGTGTGCTTATTCAGCTGTAAGTCTCAGAGGCCGAAAACATTCTAGGCCTAAGTTAGATTGTACGGAGGCTGGAAGCTTCCAGGACCAGCCCTAGGTTAACACTAATCTTCCAAGACAACAACTGAGCCAAATGAATGAAAGTTCCTTTTATAGGCAGCATCTCAGAAAGGTAGGTAAAATAATGAACTAGTTGGTAAATTATTATGGTAAATATAACTGTTCATTTGGAAAAAAAAATATTCCACATCATTTCACATCACTAACAAAAATAACTTTCATATGGATTAATACATGTTCTTTGTGAACTATGTATAACTAGAGGCAGGCAGATGTTACTGCATTAGTCTGCTAGGGATGTCATAACAAAATATTACAGAGTAGGAGACTGAAACCACACAAACATATTTCTTCATATCTCCCAAGGCTAGAAGTATCATATAAGAGTGTTGGCAATGTTGGCTCTTTGCGAGAACTACTGACTTAAAAATGGTTCTCCTTGCTGACAAGATCTTCCCTCCAGTGTTTCTATATCTAAATAGCTTCTTCTCATAAGAATATTAATCAAATTGCATCAGTCTACTACATTATGAATTGGGAAGGGATATGATTCAGCCCATAGCAGATATATATACCCTGAAGCTGATACAGACTCAATACATGCCTATGTTCAGCCTTAGTTACTGACAAGTACTTTTCCAATGTAGTTATACAAATGTCCATCTTAAGCATCAATATATGAGAATTCTTGTTGCTCTGCTACATTTTCACATCTTTACTGGGTATGGTCTGCCTTTTATTTTTCGGTACTGAAGATTGATGTCAGGCTCTCATATATATTAAACACAAGTTGTATCACTGCTCTCCATTTCTAGCCTTAGAAGATTGTTAAATTTTAGACTTTTTAGTATATGTAGAATTATGTCACTAGTGTTCCTTTTTAGTGTGATACTATGAACTCTATTTGTTAAATTCTTTTCTTTTTCTTTTTAAGATATAGTCAAGGGGGCTGGAGATATGGCTCAGTGGTTAAGAGCACTGGCTGTTCTTCCAGAGGTCCTGAGTTCAATTCCCAGCACCACATGGCAGTTCACTACTGTCTATAGCTATACTCCATGGGATCCCATCCATACCTTCTTCTAGTGTGCAAAGCAAGTGTACATGCAGATAAAACATCTATATACTAAGTAAATAAATCTTTAAAAAAGATACAATCAAGACTAGAATCAACTTTATCATTCTACTGTGTCAGCTTTCCAAATGCTGGGATGAGAGGTGACTTCACCAAACCCAGCCTAAAATGCATATTAATTATCTCAACTCACTGTAATATAAGCTCCATTAAAGTTACTAGACTTGGTAGTGGGAGAGATGGCAGAGAGGTTAAATAACACTGGCTGTTCTCCCAAAGGTCTTGAGTTCAATTTCCAACAACCATATGGGGGCTCACAGCCATCAATAGTGAGATCTGATGCCCTCTTCTGTGTAGTGTATAAATAATAAATAAATAAATATTTTTAAAGTTACTAGACTTACTTATTCTTCCCAATCTTTAATTTTTAATTGAAGATATATATTTATAGTATATAATATGATGTTTTGACATAGAATGGCTAAATCAAGTTGTTTAACATGCATTATTATACACACTCATATGTACATACTTTTGTATGAAGAAAGAACACCTGAAATACATAATTTATTTTCAGTTTGCAAGTGTATCTATTAACTGTAGTAATCATAATATACACTCTCTTGTACTCATTCTTTCTAATTGAAATTTTCTGTCTTTTGATCAACTTTTCACTTCACCACCCAGAATTTGGTAACCACTCTCTATTTTTATGGGTTGTGATGACTCTTCTTGGTTGTCAACTTAACTACATTTGGAACTAAAACCCCAAAATGGAGGGCATACCGTTGAGGAATTTTTGATAAATTTGAAGCAGGAAGATCCACTTTTTTTTTTTTTTTTTTTTTTACTTTTTGAGATTGTAAAATTCTTTTCTTTTTAATTTTTCATCAATTACACTTTATTCATTCTGCATCCCCCCCATAAGCCCCTCCCTCCTCCCCTCCCAATCCCACCCTCCCTCCTCCCTCTGTATGCATGCCACTCCCCAAGTCCATTGATAGGGGAGGTTCTCCTCTCCTTTCTGATCTTAGTCTACCAGTTCACATCAAAAGTGGCTGCATTGTCCTCTACTATGGCCTGGTAAGGCTGCTCCCCGCCAGGGAGAGGTGATCAAAGAGCAGGCCAATCAGATTATGTCAGAGGCAGTCCCTCTTCACATTACTATGTAACCCAATTGGACTCTGAACTGCCCTGGGCTACGAAGATCCACTTCTAATCTGGGTCTTTGAGTTAGGAAGACACACCTTTAATCCAGATCTTTTGAGATAGGAAAAGACACACTTTCAGATCTTGAAACTGGAAGACACACCTTTAATCTGGGCCGCACCTTTTGCTGCAAAACTATATAAGTACATGGAAGAGGGAAGCTTTTCCCTTGCCTTGCTAACACATCCATTCCTTCAGTGGTATTAAAGCCTACTTCTCCAGGATTCCAGTGTCTACTGAAGATCATCTGAAACATCCAACCTTGTGGACTGAGCAACTGCTAGATTCTTAGACTTTGCATTGACAGCCAGCCATTGTTGGATTAACTGGACTGCAGCCTGTAAACCATTCTGATAAATCTACTTTCTGTATCTATATCTCTATTGATGTTGATATCTATATCAATACATATAGATCGACTCTATAAGTTCTGTTACTCTAGAGAACTCTGACTAAAACATTTCCCTCCTTTTTTAGATTTTTTTGTAACCATTTCTCTCTTGCTTTAAACACTGTGTCCATTGAAATAATGTACTTTCACTGCCCAGATAGGTGATTGTCCTAATATTTGAAACAAGCTGTAGTAGGAGATGGAAGATTGATGGATAGAAAAATAAAATCATAGATATCTAGTTTATACTACTCTAAGAAAATAATAAAATGCTTAATAAAATAATTCTGTCAGGTGGGAAAAAATCAACAACAAAATCATGACCTTGGAGGAAAGGAGGGAGAAAAAAATTATGTGCCATCAGAATTAAATACTACAAGTCAGACTCTTGACAAAACAAGCCGTGTCTTTGAGTATGAAGAAATGTAAATGCAATTGAAGGGACTATAAATATCAAAAGTTTTAGAAGAATGGAGAGTAAACTACTAAGGCTCTAGATTATAAGAGGCAACTATTACCAGAAATTCAAATTAAATGTAAGGCTCAGCTGGACTTGAAGCTGAGGACTAATACTACAAGATAAAAGGCACAGAATTCTGATAGAAGTTACACCCTGGAAGGTGAGTGTAACCTACAACATAACTTTCTATGCTTCTGTTCTTAAGCAGCTTTTCCATGATTTCCTATGATTTGAATTTTAGCTACATTATATGAAACATACAGGCTGGCATGTATTTATCCTATCCCAACAAGAATCAGGACTTCAAAATAACATATTTAAAATTTAAAAAAGAACTTTAGTGTTATTTACTAGTACTGCATGGCAGTCCCCTTTTACCCATACCCACTAGTAATAATGGTCTTGTAATTTTGCCAGGTTGATAGGTATGCTGTATCCGTATCTGTATCACTGATAAAGTCCTTTTCTAGTAGGATAGTAAGATTAAATTTTTATTATGTTTCTCCTATTCAAATCTATATTTTTATATATACAACACTGTAATGGAAGTTTTGGTTTCTTTAAAAACTCAGTTATGTTATGTAAATATGTTTTTGTTTTAATCCCAAGTGTGGGATTTTAGTTTGGGCTTTAGTTTGTCCACAGCTGATAATTGCCTCCTGTGGGGCATTGTCTTTGCCAGCTGGTAACAGCCTGCCTTACTCAGCATGGAGAGGGGCGGAGTCTAGGGCTCTGAGGGATATAAATAGGAGATCCTGGAGACAAAAAAGGTGGCCCTGTGGTGAGTAGCAGTTTGGAGAGATCAGAGACAGATGGTGTGGTGGCTTGGAGACAGGTGGAAAGAAACATTTCAATACTGCAGCTTGGAGGACACTGCTTGCTCCTTTTGAAACTGTTGACGGAGAATTGGTATTGCACTTAAAAAAAAATCCACTGACCCTAAACAGCTGGGAAAAGTAAAGGGGTTTGCACCCTCTGTCCCTACTAACCTCTCTTGTACCTAGGTTTTGGGGGTTGGGAGGGAAAGGCTATAATGAAACCCAAATAAAATAGTTTAAAAACGAGTGCAACACAACACACATATTTTATATACTGAATCATGTTACCCTCAATTTTCATGTTGACACTTGAAATTCTAATACTTTTAAGTGTGGCTGTACTTAGAGATGGATCTTTAAAAAGAAAATTAGTTAAAATAAAGTTATTAGTGCAGATCCTAATTTCTTTATAAGAGATGATTACAATACAGAAAGACAGGTACATAAGGAAGACCATACAAGGGTGAAACTAAGTCTTCTGACACTTTCATCTGAGATTTCTACCTTCTAACACCGTGAAGAGGTAAATCTAACATCTTAAAAAGGTGAATACCATGTATGTAGAATATTATTATATTCTTATTATATAATATTCTTATTATATAATAATAAGAAAGTATTTTGAAATGAGTTATCTTGGTATGGAATGATTGGCGAAAAGGAGTAATATAGGCAATAAAATACAAATTAAAAGGACAGGGTAACCAAGTAAACACCAAAAGAAAAAGTGGTTAGTGGAATGTTAGAAATATGCATTAGATAGTCATAGTTACACATTTATTTATAGTCTATACATAAAAGATATTATGTAGACATAATTTGGAGGTATCAATTTCTCTTTCCCAAATGTGCACTGAATACAAATGACTCTTCACTCACTGTACATGATGTTGGCGGCCTGGAATCCAGGGTCCTGAGGCTGTGTGTCAGTTGCATTGGGGAGGAAGCGTTGCATGTTCTCTGTGATGTACCAGCTTTTGTTCTCATCAAACAGACAAAACAGGATGACATTTCTCTTGTCTGACATCATCTGTTAACCACATATATTAAAAGGGAGATGGAAATGCCACTCCTACTGTAGACAGCCCAAGAAAGAAGATGGCATATACTATTCTTTTGGCTCAATTCATTTTCTCTGAACAGTGATGATTATATGTTTAATATTAATGCAACCCCAAGGCAAGAAGGTAACTGGTTCTAGTAAATTTCATTCCTCCTTGACCCAAGATCATATATTGGTACCATTTATAACAGTATTTTCATTTTCCCCATGCTTAAAATATAGAAATATAGATCTTTAAAGATCATCCCAATCAAATATCATTCGTAAGTTCTTATCTTGTAAATATCTTTACATGAGGCTACCAGCTTATAGTAAATTAAAAATATAAAAAGGAAATCATATATTACAGGATGAATACTAAGTAATACCTTAAAGATTTTGTTTAAAAAGATCTAGTATTTTAGTATAGCTTTTTGTATAGTGAACCAAATTCATGAATTAGCCACATGCTAATTTGAGTATAAGATTTAATATCTAAAATTCATATGTGTAAATTTAACTTTGTATGGCTCATAGTTGCAAAAGTCAAAATGCTGAAGAAGAAACTGGAGAACATATATTTCAGTCAGAATACACATTGGTTTTTGGAAGCAAAAGCTAGTGCAAAATATAATTAGGGAAAATTCTCAGGACATATATTTTGTCATATCCAAATATTAGTTCAAAGTGTCACTACTCTGGATTTGTATACCATGTGACATGCCTGCACTCAAGTACATGTGCTATTATCATTAAAATCTATGAAATGCCTTCTAACTAATAGGAATTTATGTATCCTAAATAGCCAAAATGAATGCATAGCCATCAAAATATAGCAGTGATTCTTCTGGAGTCAATAAATGAGAATTTTGTAAAGAACTAAGTTTTTCTTACTCAGATAATTTTCTAAAGTAGCAAAAATTATCTAAATACTAACCACAATCTGAAATAATTCTATATTTTTCTCCATTTTGCTCAACAAATATTGACTCCTTACTGTTGTAGAAGCTAGATACATATTAATTTTATTTTCTGTCAGGGTTTTGCTCATAGGTCAGGCTGGGCTAGAATTTCTTATGTATTCCAGAGAAAATACATAGAGAAACAGGCTGTAGTCATAAGCGTGTATGTTTAAAAATTGTGGAGGCTGGGAATGTGTCTTAGTTGGTAGAGTGTTTGCCTTGCATTCACAAAGCCATGGACCTCATCTCCAGTACTGCGTAAACTGTGCATGGTGGCATCATAGGTGTATGATTCCAGTATTTGGAAGGCATAGGCAGGAGGACCAGAAGTCAAAGATCATCTTTAGCTTAAGGTGTTTGAGGCCAGCCTGGAATACCTGAAATCCTGTCTCAAAAATATTTGGTCATCTAAATGTAAGTGGCAATTAGACAGGTAAAAATGGGTGGGATCCTCTGGGGAAAGCAAAATCCCAGATTGGGACTGAGTATTATAGAAAGAATCTAAGATTCTGGTTTTCTGTTTACCCAGAAGACAATTCTCTTAGAAAACTCAAATTTAATGAAAGCTAAGCAGAACTCAGCTTAATCACTTTTACTTGGTTATATTTTCTATAGGTTATAGAGATACCTATACCAAGAGAGTATAGGAAATATCTTGAAGTTCACAGGCATTTTATCCCACTTTTAGTTTCAAACTTAGTACTTGGGAAGAGAAGACCTCACCTGGTTTCCCCTTTGATCTACAGATTCTTTGTAGCAGATAAGAAGAGGGCCAATGAGTCCTGAAGCTAGATCCCTCTCAGGATTAATGAAACTTGAATAATAGCGGGTCAGGCACCGTGGGTCTGATTTAGTTGGTCCATCTTCTTCAGTAACTGTCCATTTATACTTGAATATTTCTCCTGGATGAATTGGCAAATCTTTCACATGTTTTACACCTACCCACATCCAAACCAGAAAAACATTATTAGAGTATAATGACTACGTATTTAGTAATGTTGAATTAAGTCTGGCCTAAACCTGCTTCTATTCACATTTTTTTAATTTTTAATTTTTTAATTTTTTACATTAATCACAGGTTATTTACCTTGTATCCCAGCTGTAGCTCCCCCCTTCATTCCTTCCCAATCCCACCTTCCCTCCCTCATCTCCTCCCTGCCCCTTTCCAAGTCCACTGATAAGGGAGGTCCTCCTCCCCTTCCATCTGACCCTAGCTTATCAGGTCTCTTCAGGACTGGCTGCAATGTCCTTTTCTGTGGCCTAGCAAGGCTGCTCCTCCCGTGGAGAGGGGAGGGTGTCGAAGAGCTTGCCATTGAGTTCATGTAAGAAATAGTCCCTGTTCCCCTTACTAGAAAACCCACTTGGATACTGAGCTACCATGGGTTATATCCAAGCAGGGGTTCTAGGTTATATCCATACATGGTCCTTGGTTGGAGAAACAGTCTCATGAAAGACCCCTGTGCCCTGATATATTTGGTCCTTGTTTTAAGATTGTGTTAAAGGGCTCTGTGCATAGAAACTGTAACCTAACTTTGTATATGAACAATTTTAACCTAACTTGAAAGTATACTCTTGTAACAAGTAGCTGAGTCTTAGCAAATCTTAACAGTCAAACCTCCAGCCAATGAAAGGCTGAAGCTATAAAAAATATTGAATGAGACAATTGTTGGATGCACTTAACCAGGCTATTCCTATGTCACTTTTTGTTCTCTGTCTATAAATACAGTCTGTGTGTATGTGTGTGGTGAGGTGAAGCATTCTGAATCATTTTAAGTCCAAAATTAATTCATGAATTATTACTTTTCTCAAGTAAATTCTGTAACGTTTAGTATATCTAAAGTTCTCCTTTTAACAGTAATCATGCTTTTATTTCAAGGGAACTACTAATCTATATGTTTATGTAAAATTTTTCAGTAAACAGAAAGTTAAATTGCATCTGTGGCAAACTTCAGATTCACAAAATTATTTTACACAATACAATAAAAATGGGCCCAGGAGACTTTTCTTGACATATTAGTTTGAACAATTTTACTTATTACAAATAATAGAAATAATATGAATATTTGCATATTCTTACATGAGGAATAATCTATTTTATTTTAATAATAAAATGATTAAGACTGTGGGCAAGAAAACAATCACAGCATATTACCTAATTGCATGGTAAATATATTTATAAAATGACCTTGCATTACTAAAATGATACACATGCTATTTTTGCACTTATTATTTTTAGAATAAATGTTTACACAAAGCAAAGAATTACGTGAAATTATTGTAAAATTATGCTGGAGTTGTACCTCAAGTGTATCTACATCAAGAAAGACCTATAAACTGAGATACTGCTTACCTTTTGGCAATTTCCTTGCATGTAGAGGACTGACATCAGTGATTCCATGAGGGTAAATGTTATATGGTTGGCTTGCTTGATTCTTAAATATAATCTGAAATTATAAGTCTTAAGATGACTAGGATCAAAAAGAAAACTGTGACCTGGCTCCAAAAAGTCAAAAGCTGCCTATATCTACATTATAGGAGTCTGGGCCCTTAATAAAACTCAATATATTTGCTCTTTTCATGAAAAGGAAGCTCAGGTAGCTGCTTAGGATTGTCATAGCCCTTTTCAATTTCAATTGCTTCAGCAAGTCTTGCTTGTATTTCCCCAAAAAAGTGAAATGTGGTGTCTGCTAAGGACACTACTTGTCCTCAGGCTTTCTGTATTCTTGGTACTTAATTCTTCAACACTTGAGAAGGAGACAGTGATTCCAGTTATAAGATTTATCACTTAATAAGAAGACATAACTAGAAAGACAATTTACAGCCTCAAGCAAGGGTGGCAGGTGACACTGATTACAAGAAATTTAAAAAAGAGTAAAAAAGAAAAAGCAGTAACATGAAAACAGCACTAAAGATGCCTAAAGACTACTTCTAGAACTGAGAGTGTAATTTGCATTTTAAAAGTTAATGAAGAAAAAAATACAATGAAAAAGGTTCTGGGAGGATATGTATGTACTGGTCTAAATATTGAGTAGTTAAAAGAAGTTGAGAGTGTGATTGGTCACATTAATTTTTTTACTCCATGTACTCATTACATATGAGTATATTTTATTTGTGTAACATTTATAATTTTTAAAAAAGTCTTTCCATTGGAGACTATGCTGAATTTTGAAGGATTACTGAAACTCAGATCCTTCCAGACTTTTCTTTTTTTTAAAAAAATATTTATTTATGTGTATGAGTGTTTTGCCTGTATGTGTGTATGCCTAGTACCCATAAAGGTCAGCAGAGGCCTTTGGATTCCCTGGAACTAGAGTTACAGAACACTGTAAGCCACCATGTGAGTATGTGAGTGTTGGGAGCTGAACTCAGTTCTGCTGTAAGAAAGACAAGTGCTCTTAACCACTGGGCTGTCTCTCTAATCTGGAGACTTTCTTTTTTTCTTAAGCAATCTTATATTTTCCCTTTTACTTACTATCAGTGTGTCTCCAATTTCTCCATAAAGTAAAGGTCCCAAGATTCCTGATTCATGCTGGATAGTTTCACGAGTCTTGAAGGTTTCATCTGTATATGCTATAAATCTGACTTTTTTATATTTCCTACCAATCCGATGAGGACCATTGCTCAGATACTGGCTTTTATAACTTCTGTATGAGAGGCAAAAAGATTAAAGGTAAGGACTGAAAATGTTTAGATAATCAAAAACCCAGTTCTAATATGATTTAGTCAAAACAAGGACTGAGAAAAGCATAGCCTTAGGCTTACCTATGCTAATATCTACTGTTTTATGAATCTCCACAGAATACACATGTTAAAGGCTGTAGTCAAAAGGGTATGGAGCTAGTAGGAAGTGGCAGAACCATTAAGAACTGGAGCCTACCTCTGAAAGGCTCTGCCCTGCAGACTATCAATGCAGATGCTGAGACTTATGGGCAACTTTTGGGCAGAGTGCAGGGAATCTTATGAAAGAAGTGGGAAACAGTAAGATCTGGAGAGGACAGGAACTCCACAAGGAGAGCAACAGAACCAAAAAATCTGAGCACAGGGGTCTTTCCTGAGACTGATACTCCAACCAAGGACCATGCATGGAGATAACTTAAGACCCCTGCACAGATGTAGCCCATGGCAACTCAGTGTCCAAGCGGGTTACATAGTAATGGGAACAGGGACTGTCTCTGACATGAACTGATTGGCCTGCTCTTTAATTACCTCCCCCTGAGGGGGAAGCAGCAATACCAGGCCACAGAAGAAGACAATGCAGCCACTCCTGATGAGACCTAATTGACTAGGATCAGAAGGAAGGAAAAGAAGTCCTCCCCTATCAGTGGACTTGGGGAGGGGCATGCATGCAGAGGGTAGAGGAAGGGAGGGATTGGGATGGGAGGAGGGAGAGAACCACAGGGGGGGTACAAAGTGAATAAAGTGTAATTAATAAAGAAAAAAAAAGAAAAAGTAAAATAAAGCAATATATGTAACACACACACACACACACACAAAGAACTGGAGCCTATGCAGCACTGAGGAGAGCAGGCACTGCACCTTGCCTGGGCAGTACAGTAGAACTGACCCTGGTGGAAGGAGTGTAGATGAGCAGACCCTGAGGGCAAGGGCATGAATGCGGGAGAGCTGGTCTTACTCCTCCTCTGCATGACATAACATGGGCAAGGGAAAGATGCTCTCCCTTCTTTGCCCCTCATTATCTGAGGCAGGCAGGAGAGCTGGCTGTGAGGTCATGAGAGTGGGAGAGCTGTCTCTGGCCCTCATTAGCTGCAGCACTTGGGAGAGTGAACAGCACAGTAGAGCTGGTCCTGGTGGTGAAGGCATAGGTAATGCAGTCTCGAGGGTACAAGAGCAAGAGAACTGACACTACCTCTTACTGTCTGTGGCATTGGGTAAGCTAGAGACCTTGCCCTGGTGGTGTGGGTGAAGGGTACCTGTTAGGCTGACCAATTCAGCTACCTCCCAGGCCCAGATCCGAAGCTTTGAGTTGGACTACCTCAACATCTACCTCATGTGTAAAATGCTGGAGTGCATGAAAGGGCTGCTGGTTCTATAGATTCATAGCTACAGGATCTCCATGAAACAGGATATACTAGAGGAGTCCCTGTGAGGATCCAGTATTGATATTATAGCAGAAGCCAGACGCCTCAAACCATACCAATGACTCATTGCAATGAATATTTGCAAATAAAGATATGTGGGCAAAAGGGTATATATTGTGTGACACTCTAAAACTTACATGACAAGATTTTTTTAAAATTCTATCTTATTTGGAGGGAGTTAAAAGGGTGGAGGGTCGATATGAAAGGGATGAGGATATGAGTGGGATAGGGGTGCATGATATGAAATTCACAAAGAATCAATAAAAAGTTTTAAAAATTTTCATATACTTCATTCCATTTTTTTTTTTTTTTACTTTTTCCTAGTTTGGAAAAAGAAACATACAGACTATATGATAACTAGAAAGGCAAATCCAACATTCATACCAGAGTAGAGATACCTGTAGCAGAAGTTCCTGTGAGGTTTTCCCTCATAAGCTTATTGTTCTCAGAATTCCATTGTCTTGTACCACCTTATTGCCAATGTTTCTACTTACAAACAATGTAAGTTAGCTTCATGTGATTATTGAACAATCCCAAAGCTACAGTAAAGTAGCCAGGCAGTACAATGAACTTTTCCATACTTTTTAGCTAGAGTCCCAATTTTAGTGCTTAACTGTTTTCTTTGTGTCTTAATCTTGGTGTATGTATGTATATATGTATATATGACATGTGTGTACATGTACATATGTGTGTATATATTTGCCGAACTACTGAAATAAATGTGAAATCCAAAAAAAAAAAAAAAAAGAGCTGGATCTTAGTGGGAAGAACTAAGGTTACTGGGGACATGCTCTTGAAGGAGATGATATTGGAACCTCAGGCCTCTTTCATCCCATTCTTTGTTTCCTAACAGCTGTGTATGGAATAGACCCCTTCCACTGTGCACTTTATTGTGATTTTCTGTGCTGTTTCAAGCCCAAAGCAATAATCAAGCAACTACAGACTGAAAATTCCAAATCCGTGATTCAAAATAAAACTTTCCTACTTATAAGCTGTTAATTATTAGATATTTGCCACAGTGCTGGAATGGTAGTCAACACAGCATCCATTTGATCCCATGACATACTACCTCTTAACTATGGCTTAAGATCTGGGTGCGGTGGTGCACACCTGTAATCCCAGCACTCAGCGAAGCAGAGGCTGTGAGTTCGAGGCCAGCCTGGTCTACAAAGTGACTCCAGGACAGCCAGGACTAAACATAGAAACCCTGTCTCAAGAAAGCCAAAAAGAAAAAGAAAGTAAAAGAAGAAAAAATAAAATCCAAAAATATATGGCTTAAAGATTCATTGTTTTGAATAAGTAAGAAGAATCCAAGTATAGGGGAACGTAGTATCAAGAGTCCAAAGATGCTTACCCATCATCCAAGATGAGGACTGAAGGAGCATAGTCCCAGTCTTCCTCCTCAGCAGAAATATAATGTATCCAAGTTTTAGGGTACTTCTTGGCAACAGAGCGAATTTGGATAAAAGGAGAGCTGTCATTATCCAATGTGAACACGTCCATTTCTGAATCAAGATCATCATCGTAATCTTCTATTTCCTCATTATTTTTCTTTTGCCATTGGGTTTCCTCAGGGCAGCTATCTACTTTGACATAAGCTTCCATGCCATCTGCAGTCAGACAACCCAAACAATGTCAGAGTCCTAACTTTCTTGGGTTAAATGTTATGAATTTTCCCCTCTTATTTGGATTTAAAGATTTTTTTTGTCTTACATGTCTCTCTTTCAAATCCTATATGAAATATATTATAGTACTTGTTGGTTTCTACATTTGATATTTTATCCAAGTAGCCTCTATGTAGATTTGAACCTTCTCTAAAATTCATTAATATCACAATATATATGAATATATAGGCATTTCCATTCTAAATTCATTAATATAACATATTTCAATGTATATGAATATTTCTCTTTGGAACTAATTATTTGTATGTATGTGTCTGTGTGTGTGTATGTGTGTGATTGATATGAGAGTGCAGACATGTGACATGGCATTCATGTGAAGGCCATAAAACACCTTTGTGGAGTTAGTTTTTTCCTTTCACCTTTACATTGGTTTTGTCCTGGAAACTGGTTTTGAGCTTATCAAAGTTTACAAATGGAGTCCCCATTATATTTTTCCTGATAAGATGTTATTAAATCAACAACTATATGATACTATAATGGATTAAATACAGAAATCATTGGGTAACTGTGAAGGTGAGACATTGGTCTGGTAGTGCCTCATGACATATGTATAAAAAGGTCATAATTAAGCTCATTATTTTATCTGCTAACTTAAAATGTTAAATAAAAATGAATGAATAATAAAAAATTAGTTGTAAAAATGAAGTATTTTGAATGGTTCAATTAGAATAATTATTTTTATGGAAAATAAATATTAAAATTAGAGAATAGTCAAAAGGAATTAACAAATATAAACTGTCACATTTATCAGGCTCCAACTTGACAATGACTAAACAGCATACAAGTAAATGACTTATTTATCTATATTTTCTTGTCAAAATTCCACAAATATGAGCCAGAAAAGGTATAATATATTTTTCATTACTATAAAAAAGTAGAAAAAGGTCAATTATAAAAATATATAGGATAATAACAATAAACACATGGCAAGATCAAACCCCTTTTTAAGGTAACCAAGAAATGAAATGTTAAGTGAAGAAAACATATTTCCTTAATGTTAAGGATATAAATTAAGGGTCTCAACATAGTTTCTCTAACAGATCTTACTATAGGCTGAATGCTTGCCCTCTCCTAAACTCAAGTTGAAATTTAATTGCCATTTGGATGTTCTTAGCAAGTAGGTCCATGTAAAACTATTTTGTATCGATTTCATTGATGAACTAATTTTGTTACTTCAAGAATGGCTTGTTATCTCTCTTTCACTCTTTCTCTTTTGTTCCTCTGCCATGTGTATCATTTTTTCTGTAACATAAGACAAAAAGAAATCTCCTATCAAAAAATTACATCTTTTTTTTTTGAGACAGGGTTTCTCTGTGTAACCCTAGACTCACTTTGTAGACCAGGCTGGCCTTGAACTCACAAAGATCCACCTGCCTCTGCCTCCCACAGTGCTGGGATTACAGGTGTGTGCTACCACTCCCTGGAAATGACATCTTGATATTGGATTTCCTAGGCTCTTGAACTGTGTGAGACAATAACTTTCTATTTATTATAAATTTACCCTATTTTTGATGTTCTGTTCTGGCAATAAAACTAACTCAGCCTTAAATGGACATAACCAAGAAAAAGCTATAGGTTGATACAAGATTTAAAAAATTAACAAAGTTAATATACAAGAAAGAAAATGAAAGTAAAATGATTATTCAATATGAATTTGCCCAGCTACTACCTATAAAGTCATGTGACCAGGAGTTACACTGTAGTCACAATTGTCCCAACTTGCTTACATTTGCCCTTTACTGGTTTGCAAAACCTCCATCAAAAAGCCCTTGAAAACTTCATGAGATACCTCATTTCCCTGTATAGAAACATTTCTTTACCTCTTCCCATAGCTGAAGCCTAGTTAATGAGTTCAGGCTGTAAAACCACTAGCATACTGTCTTTCATTTTTCCTGTTTCATTCATTTGTAAACTATGTCTCCTTCTGTCACATACATTTAACCAAAACCCCACAATACTATTGTACTAACAATAAAATCCTTCTATAGTCAACACAAAAATCTTTAATTAGATTTCAATTGAAGTCTAACATAATCATAACTATATAATGTCATTCCTGAAACACACTGTATTGTATTCTGCTCAGGTAATTTCACTAAAATTAGAATGGAATCTTTTATAGTACTTTTTTTTAAAGATCTAAGATAGTAGTACCATGCTTATGGGAAGAGATATGACAAAATAGCAGGAACTGTCCAAGATCTGTCAAAAGTGTTTGAGCAGTAAGGAAAGTTATTGGTGAAATCTCCAAGGAAGCCTCACGGTGGTTCCTCACAAGAAATGTGTGACCTTCGAGGAATATTGAGTGTACTTCAGGGGTGGTGCCCATTCCAATCACATGCCAGTAGACTGATTTTCTATGGCATCCAATCAGACCTGGAAAATGGGAATGACACAGCTATGACAAAGAAATAAGGAACATAAAACTAAAAATATTTGGACAAAATGACCCTAGAAATTTTACTGCTACCTTTGCTTATACACAAAGTTACCATGGAAGTTAGTTAGGGTACTAACAAACCAATGGCTCTTGCCAAGGTCACAAATGACAATCATACTGCTAAATAACACGAGCATGTTTTTTAATTTAAACTTCAGTTTTGCTGTAGTATATATTCAGTGGTTTCTAAGGCCTTCCATGGCTGATAACATTTTCTATTATTCCCCAAAGCTGATTAATCATTTGGCTCTAAATTATAACTTTAAAATAATCTTTCCATTAGATCCCTTTTAAAGATATTGCTCTACTATATTATCAGTCTATTTCCTCTTCTTTCATATATAAACAAAACAAAAAATAAAAACCAGAAGCTAGAATTCAGTGGGCTTTTTATTCAAATGTAGAAGTCTCTGAAAGCTGCAGAAAAAAGTTAACGGTTTTGAATTCCCAAAACCCTGAGGATTGTTGGGCAGCCATGTACATACCTGGCAGAGACCTGTTTACATAGCCATTGACTGTGTGCATTTTAGGCCAGTCTCTTGAAGATGCAGAATCCATAGACTGTGTAAAGGAGTCCTTTATTTCTGAGTGCCAGCTCTTCCCTGGTGAGAGAGGGAAAAATGAGGTTAGTTGAACTCTGTTTCATGAAGTAGACTACCCCTTTCCTTCTTTCTTTTCCCCCTTTGTGACACAGACTATTCACATTCTGAATTTCTGTCAGCAGAGTAAGCACAGTCACTGAGAAGGAAATTACTTTTTTTTTCAAACTAATTCTCCCTGTATTTGTTCATAGAGATAGGTGAAGAAGAGTAATGGCTAATGATAACTAGGAGAAGGGAGAATACTGGTTAGTTTGAACCACAAGAATTTTATTTTCCAAGTTAGATGATAGATTTTTAAAAGGGTCATCATAAATTAAAAGGGTCTTGTCATAAATTGCTTTATCCTATTTTATAGCAAGGAAACCCCAGGAACTTGAAGGTTTCCCAAACTCCTCTCCAAACTAACAAAAGCTGAAGCACTGAAAATTTCTTAGGCTGCTTTATTAAAAAAATATATAGTATATAAAAAAAACCTTCTTGAGTTCTTTATATATACTGGATATTAGTCCTCTGTCAGATATAGGGTTGGTGAAGATCCTTTCCCAATCTTTAGGCAGTCATTTTGTTCTGATGACAGTATCCTTTGCTTTACAGAAGCTTTTCAGTTTTAAGAGGTCCCATTCATTGATTGTTGATCTTAGAGCCTGTGCTGTTGGTGTTCTGTTCAGGAAGTTGTCTCCTGTGCTCTGACTCTGCAGACTATCAAAGCAGATACTGAGACTTATAGCCAACCTTCGGGCAGAGTACAGGGAATCTTACGAAAGAAGTGGGGAAAAAGTAAGATCTGGAGAGGACAGGAACTCCACAAGGAGAACAACAGAACCAAAAAATTTGAGCACAGGGGTCTTTCCTGAGATTGATACTCCAACCAAGAACCATGCATGGAGATAACCTAGAACCCCTGCACAGATGTAGCCCATGGCAGTTCAGTGTCCAAGTGGGTTCCATTGTAATAGGATCAGGTACTGACATGAACTGATTGGCCTGCTCTTTAATTACCTCCCCCTGAGGGGGAAGCAGCCTTACCAGGCCACGGAGGAAGACAATGCAGCCATTCCTGATGAGACCTAATAGACTAGAATCAGAAGGAAGGAAAAGAAGTCCTCCCCTATCAGTGGACTTGGGGAGGGGCATGCATGCAGAGGGTGGAGGAAGGGAGGGATTGGGATGGGAGGAAGGAGGGAGCTACAGGGGGGATACAAAGTGAATAAAGTATAATTAATAAAAAAAGAAATATAAAAAACAAAAAAAGAGACTAGTCAAGGTCAAGATGACATGGCCTCAAATAAGAAGAAAACAGTATAACTAGATAAAAAGAGAGAATTATATACCTACTCTGCCACAGTGTTCTAAATTACTTAAGTTAAACCAATTAATTTCTACAATAATCCTATAAAAATATTATTTCAATTTTAAATGTGAAGAAAATGATGCAGAGAGGTAAGTAATTTGCCTAATGTTGTATACATAGCAATAGATAATTATTAAAAGAAGGCGCTTAAGAGCTAGCAAGATGCCTCTGTGGGTAACGGTGCCTGCCACCAAGTCAAATTCCATCCCTGGAACCCACAGGATGAAAGGAGAGAACTGATTTTAAAATAAGGTATTTAAGAAGTAGAACCACCACAAACCTAGATGTCCTCAAATGGAGGAATGGATACAGAAAGTGTGGTACATTTACACAGTGTAATACCACTCAGCTATTAAAAATAAGAAACTCATGAAATTTGCAGGCAATTAAATAGAACTAGAAGAGATCATCCTGAGTGAGGTAACCCAGGAACAGAAAGATATGCATGGTGTACGCTCACTTATAAGTGGATATTAGCTATATAACACAGGATAGCCATCTATAGACCTAAAGAAACTAAATGCTAGGGACGATGCTTAAATCTCATTCAGGATGGCAATCAGAATAGACACCAGAAGTGGTGGAAGAGAGGAAACAGGATAGTAGCCTACTATAGAGGCTCCTCTGAAAGGCTCCACCCAATGGGGGAAGAAGCAGATGCTGAGACTCATGGCCAAACTTTGGGCAGAGCACAGGGAGTCTTATGGAAGAGGGGTATGGGGATAGAGGGACATGAAGGGGACAGGAGCCCCACAAGGAGACCAACAAAGCTAAAGGATCTGAGCCCAGGGGCTCCTGCAGAGACTGATGCACCAACCAAGGACCATACATGGAGAGGACCTAGACCCCCTGCTCAGATGTGGCCAATTGGCAGGTCAGTCTCCATATGGATCTCCAAGTAAGGGGAGCAGCGGCTGCTTCTGTCATGAACTCGGTTGCCTGCTCTTTGATCATTCAACCCTGGTGATGTGGCCTTGCCAGGCCACACAGGAAGAGGATCCAGGCAGTCCTGATGAGACTTAACAAGCTACAGGCAGATGGCAATGGTGGAGAACTCCCCCTTTTCAGTGGACTAGGAGAAGAAGATAGATGGAGGGAGGGTGAGAGTAGAGGGAGTTGAAGGAGGGGGCTTCAATTGGGATAAATCATGAAAAAATTGTGAAAAAAATTTTAAAAATGCTACCTTAAAATATTTTAGTATGTTTATCCTATGTTATATGTCTAATATCCACTTATAAGTGTGTATATACCATGTGTCTCTTTCTGCTTCTGGGATACCTTATTCAGGGTGATCTTTTCTAGTTTCCACCATTTGCCTGCAAATTTCATGATTTCCTCATTTTTAATTGCTGAGTAGTATTCCAGTATATAAATGTCTGACAATTTCTGTATCCATTCTTCAGTTGAGGGGCATCTGGGTTGTTCCCAGATTCTGGCTATTACAAATAAAGCTGCTAGGAGGTCTGAAGAAGCTGAAACCTTACTCAGAAGGGCAGACAGGATAAATATCGGAAGTAGAAGACAAGGAACAGGACAGGAGCCTTCCATCAGGGTATCAAAGGAGATTCTGAGACTCATAGCCAAACTTTGGGCAGAGTGCAGGAAACCTTATGGAAGAAGAGGGAGATAGAAAGACCTGGAAGGAACAGGAACTCCACAAGGAGACCAACAGAGCCAAAAAAATCTGCACCCAGGGGGGCCTGCAGAGACCGATACTCCAACCAACGACCATGTATAGAGAGGACATAGACCTCCTGCTCAGAGGAAGATCATAAGGCTGCTCAGTTTCCAAGTGAGTTCCCTAGAAAGGGGGGCAGTGGCTGGTTCTTTGATCACCTCTCTCTGAGGAGGGGGCAGCCTTACCAGGCCACAGAGGAAGACAATGCATCCAGTCCTGATGAGACCTGATAGACTAGGGTCAGATGGAAGGGGAAGAGGATATCTGTTATCTGTGGACTAGGGAAAGTGCACAGGGGGAGAAGAGGGAGAGTGGGTAGGACTGGGAGGAGATGTGGGACAGGGCTACAGCAGGGATACAAGGTGAATAAATTGTAATAAACAAATAAATAAATAAATACATAAATAGATTAATTATTTTAAAAAAATGAAGTAGAGCCAAAGGTATTTATTACTTAAAATCAAGGTCCTTTTTTTCTTACTTCATAGATAGAATTGGAACTTAGGTCTTAGAGTCATTCTTGTCCCCTATTTCCTTTACTCATGAATACTAATATAGTTTATAGTCTTCCTATAATCAACATGACTTTTTCTGAACATGAGTAGCCCATTTCTCCAACACTAGATATACCTATTTATTATATAGGTATACCTATATAAGATATACCTTCTTTTAGGAATTCACATGTCTGATTGAAGCTAACTAACCTTCATCGAATACAGCAAAAAGTAGTACAAAGTGGTACAACGTCTGTGTTCTTTCTTTGGACAGAGTGCCTGAAAGAGAAAGTAAAAGCATTTATTGTCAATTTAAAATGCCATTATAGAAAATTGCCACAAGGGGGAGCAATTTCTTCAGAAACCATTTGAGTATTGACAAATTAAGTACTCAGCCTAATGCTAGTATTGCTGTAATGTTCTTTGGTGTCATGTCCTTTAAATTGGTATGTCTAAAATTATCTAAGATAGATGGTTACTTATATAAGTTTCTAATTTCTTATAAATCATCACTTTTGTGAAATAAAAAAAAATGAATTGCTAGAAAATGGAGTTTAAAATACAAATATACAAGCCAAAATAAAACACAAAAAATTCAGCCACAAAAAAGAATTTCTCATTATTTTCTAGTTTTCTAAGCTAGAAAACGCAGAGCTATCTCTTGTTTTTTGGTTCCTTAACCAGAAGGTACCAACTCTCACATCTGAACCAGATCCTTTTCCTTTGCTTTTTGGATCCTATAGGCTTCTGTTGCCAGCCATTGTCTCTGCCATGGACATAACCGGAGTTTGGCCATGAAAATATGGAGGAAAGGAGTGAAAACTTATTTCTCCCTTCCCTCTGAACACTAATGTTACCTTTCCAGTTCTCAGATTTCTCTTTGAGACACAGTGCTCATTTTTAAGTTTCAAGCTGTGTTTTACTACAGATTGGAGGATACTGCAATGGAGAAAAAGGTAATCTCCATATCAGTTTGCTGGTCCTTTGAATTCTGGTGCTTTCTCTTACTTTTAAAATTTCAAAGAGCTAGGGTGCAATTTTTTTTGGTCATATTTTTAATCATTGAATTCAGTCAAAGATAAAGAGCAAAATGTGTTTACTTCATCTTATCCGGAATTAGACCACTAGTGATTGATTCTGGCCAAAACTATTTGCTTGTTAACTTACTTGTATACCATATGTGTCACCACTCTTTATGGTCACACAAATAACACATTTGTGGGATTTTGTTTTGTTATTAATTGTGGCTATAAGACTGAACTCAATATAAGTGACCACGTTTCTAAATGAAGAAATTATAAACTTTAGTCTTCTCCCTCTCTTCTGAAACATATTTATTATTATTCAGAAAAGGTATGTTGCTAAATTCTTTGTCTATCCTCCATCAAAATGAACCAGCTTTAATGAAATAACCTAAGAAAATGAAACAGAAATGATCAGAAATTACAGTGCATCTTCCAATGAACTATTTCTTGAGACCATATAAAATGTCTGGCTCCCCTTTATTGCCTATGCTGAACACATCATGTGGAGATGAGCTCAGTTAAGTCTTCCAAGCATAGATGTAAGACATATGAAATACCTTTGAGGTGATCTCATATCTGACCACTGTCTTGACTATAACTTACGCATCCATACATATGACAGTTCCAAACTCCATGACACCCAAGAAAACTAACAGAAACAACATATTATTGTTGCTTTGATCCATCAAATTATATAGTTATTGAGCAATAGATAACTAGAACAAAATCAGCTCCAGCTGATTTTCCATACAAAATAACTAAAATCAAATTATAAGTTTACTTCTTTATAAGTTTATGCTATTAAACTATAAATTAATAGGTAAACAAAACTATCATTAAAATGACAAGATATGAGTGACTGCATATTTTCTCAGATTTGTGTATACCTTTGGCTGACAAACTAAGTATTTGATCCAGTTACTATGTCATTGGTCACACATACAAGTATGTGTGCTTCCATGAAACTTTTAAGAAAACTCAAAGTTTTCAAAAAGCAAAGGAGAGAAGAAACACTGCTGAGATAACACACAGATTTCAGGTGGAATACAGCAATTATTTGGAAATAGAGATCTAATTGCAGATCTTGGATGTTCTTGAGCTAGAGTTCACTGGGATTACATAAGATAGACATTGTTGCTTAAAAAAAAAAACTCGATTATTCTCTTTTCTATGAGTATAATTCCAGGGAAAAGAAGCCCTTTTTAGAATAAAGAATTTTAAAAAAAAAGAATTTAAAGGCTCACAGTTATGATATTAACAGATTGTGTTGTTTTTGTCCTTCTGTTTCATCTCAATTCCATTCTTCATTATAGTTACCTTCTTTACATACTAGCAGAGCTCCAATGAGGCCTGAATTCAAATCTCTCACCAGATCCACATGAGATAGATATGCATAGGTGAGACATGGAGGGTCTGAAGCCATTGGACCATTCTCTTTCAGGACCTCCCAAACATAGGTATAACTTTCACCAGGAAAAACTTTATCATCTTCCTTCTCCATTTGGCTTGTATGATCTTTATATTCATCTCCTAAAGGAAAAAGGTATAAAATTGCCTTTATTTGTGTCTACTGTTCACGCAGAAACATATTAACCTCACAGTTACTAATGGATTCTATATAAGAAATAGACTTCCAGGATTTTGAAAGCTTTTGCCATAAAGAAATGATAAAATGTTCAAGGAGATAGATATGTTCAAATTGTTTTAAATATTATATAATATTTATATTAAACATATACCAGTAGTATGTACAACATATAAATAACTGTAAGTTCTTAAAATAACTGTAAGTTTATAAGTATATTATAAAATGTATATTTTTAAATATATGATTTACTTTAAAATTTAAGTTTTAAAAGACAGCATATCAAAACACTATATTGTACTTCCAAAAGATATGCAACTATTATTTATCCATAAAAAATCTGTTCTTGTTTTTAAAAAGTATAAGAACCTGAGTTTGATGCCCCAAACTACTGTTTAAAAAAAGATAAGCTCAGCCTCAAGACCAGCCTGGTCTACAGAGCGATTTCCAGGACAGTTAGAGCTACATAGCAAAACCCTGCTTCAACAAAACAAACAAATAAAAAGATAAGCTGTTACAATCCACAACCAATGTAAATTCATATGTAAACTTTTCTGTTGTATCCAAAAGACAGTGCTTCCCTGTAGTTATCCACTGCCTCTGGCTCTTGGAAGTTTTTTGTTGTTGTTGTTGTTGTTGTTTTTTGTTTTTTGTTTTTTTTTTTTTTTACAGTGATCCCTAAGCCTTGAATGAATGGGATGTGGAATATATGTTCTACTTATGGATGAGAATTCCATAGTTTCTCATTCTCTGAACCTTGACCTGTATAAGTCTGTGCTTTAGTAGCCACCTACATAAAAAAAAGAAGAATCTTCTCTATGAGGATTGAGAGATGCACTAACCTATAGGCATATCAATAAGTCTTAAGAGTAGGCTTAGTACTATGTCTATTTAGCAGAAAAGTGGTGGGTTCTTCTCCTAGGGTCTATGACCTATTTAGCCAAAGGTTCTTAGGCTAAATGATACCAAATACAGGTTTAATCTTGTGGAAGATTTAAATCTAATCACAAAGTACCTGGATACCCCCATTACATTTGTGCTACTATTGTACCAGTGAGTATGAATTGCCAGAAATCCTGCACAAGTTCAAGCCAGATTTATAAAAAGAATCCTAGCATGGAGATGGGAGGTGAGCATAAATCTCCATTCCCTAGCTGAGGAGCTACTAGCAATTGATAGCTATCAGGAAAGGGAGAGTTAGTTTTCTTAAAGGGTGTGACCCTTGGTATAGGTTGACTGTGTTCCAATGAAAGGCCTCATATCCAAGAGTATATGAGCAGCACAAATTTGACTTTATGTTTTTTTAAAGACATGGAGTTGGATGTGTATAGAAGAGGGGTAGGTCTGAGAAGAATTGTGGGAATTGGAGTGAATATGATAAAATATATACAATTTTCAAAGAACTAATAAAAAATGTGAGGGAGGGAGCCAAATATCACATGCCTGTAATTTCAAAATTGGGGAGGGAGATTCAGCTGGATCCCCGGGGCTTGCTGGCTAGCAAGCCTAGCCTGCTTGCTAAGTTCCAGGCCAGTAAGAAATCCAATCTCAAAAAAAAAAAAAAACCAAATAAAATAAAGAAATAAAGAAACTTAGGTAAGCAATGCCTGAAAAATGGCATTCAAGATTGTCCTCTGGCTACTACATACACGGACTCTTATGCACCTGTACATACAGACTTGTGCCCAAATGAGCACACACACACAGGGAGAGAAAGAGAGAAAGAGAGACACACAGAGAGAAATACACTTTCTATAACTTAACTTGAAAGATTAAAAAGGAACAGCTATGGGGAGAAACCTTATATTGTACTAAGGTACTTGTACACTAATCCTAACATATGTAGTGAAAATTGTGTTCTCCAGATTCTGTTAATCAGTAATGCTGCTTCCATTCTTGCATCCTTTGCCTAATGTAACTCAATTTAATAACAAATATACCATGGATATGCACTTTAAAGCCATTTCCTTTATTTTATTATTATTTTATTTTTGGTTTTTTGAGACAGGGTTTCTCTGCGTAGTCTTGGCTGTCCTGGACTTGCTTTGTAGACCAGGCTGGCCTCAAACTCACAGAGATCTGCCTGTCTCTGTCTTTTATTTTTTGAGATGATAATATAATTACATCATTCCTCCTCTCTTTCCTCCCTCCAAACTCTCTCATATAGCCTTCCTTGCTCTTTTTCAAATTCATGGCTTCCTTTTTATTAATTCTTATTACATACACAGGTACTGACCACACTAAGATGTGAGAGAGAGGTTATTAAATATCAGGCTTTTATTTAGAGGGATAACACTCTATTTGATGGATGACATAGATATTATAATAAAATGTCAAAATTTCATTCTTGAGGCTCTATAACGCTCAGCAGATAAGAGTGCTTACAGTTCTTGCAGAGGACCTGGCTTCAGTTCCCAACACCCACATAGCAGCTTACTATTATAAATAACTCCAGATCCAGGGAATACAATACTGTCTTCTGACCTCTGTGGGCTACGCACATGGAATATATACATAAACTCAGATATACACAGATATATAATAAATACGCTACTATTTTTTCAACTTTATTCATTTACTTAAATATTTACTTTATCAGGCTCCTCTACAAGCTAAGAATGTAAACGGGTTTACATTTATGTAGCAGAGAGTTTACATTTACAGAGTAAAAGGTATATCTCATTCCCGTTGGCCACTAGAAGGCTCCTTTCATGAAGTTAATGCACTTGGGAGTTTCTACACTAACATGGGGAAATTTTCAGAATCTTTAAAGGGTCTTCTCAAATTCTACCTCTTCCATTAGGCAATTACAAAGAGTAGAAAGTGTGTTTGTTATTTGACCATATTAGTCTGAAAATCCCAAGGTAGGACCTTTCCATTTCAGAATGACAACTTATGGTATATAATATAGAATATGTGCTCCAATAATTTATTAATGATTTCCTTTATTTGCAAGTATAGACTATAGACTATCTTGACAGTATTGGAGTCAACTAGCATCCTAAAGCTAGCTGGAGTGTGAACCATGGCCAAACATGTCAATGATGTCATCTTGATCTTCTGCTAAATGGCTAGTAGCATAGGAAAAACAAGATGAGAGACCATTAAAAGTCCTTTCCTTATAAAAGTCATATTCTACAGAAAGATGAGAATCCCATTTCATCCCCATATTATGAGGCTTGATGCTCCCTAGAAAATTTTCTGAGCAGAGGAAGGCTGATGATAGAATTTTTAGGACTCTCAGCCTTATTCTACAAGGGAGAACACAGGGGATTAGAATAAAAACAGCAACATTATGGTAAGCCTGGATGTTTAACTTACACCACCTGTCCTGGTTAGCTTTTATTATCAACTTGACACAATAAGAGTCACATCTTATTTGTGTGTGTGTGTGATAAAATAGCCCAAACAAAGACAACATAAAGAATTTATTTTGGTTTATGGTTCCAGTGGGCTAAATGTTCATTTTGGCAGGGAAGACACTGACACATGCATCTGGAGCAGGAAGCTGAGATATCACATCTCAATTGCATAAAGGAAGTAGATAGCCCTAACTAGAGGTGGAGGTGAGGGCATAAACTCCCCAAACTCATTCCCACTGATGTATTTCCTTCAGCAAGGCTCTATGTCCTAACAGTTCCATCACTTCACCAAATATCCTCACCAATTGGGGATCAAGTGTTCAAACACATAAGATTATAGGGGATGTTTCTCATTGAGGGGGGTCATAAGAAATCTACAGAGTAAGAACATGACTTTGTCCAAAAAGTTACTGGATTATCTGGTAATAGTAGATTCTTTCTCAGACATTTCAAAGTTCTAAAGGAGGGAATTTCTTTCTTTGGCCTAGCTTAGATACCCATCTCTAGGCCAGTTAACTGCAGCCAAGAAGAGGAGATACATAGATCAACAACTATTTATCTCTGGACCAACACCGTGACCATGGAGGTTCCGGCTCTAAAAGGTTTGAAATATATTTAGAAGCACCAATTTTTAAAAATATCAGATATTATTTTATAGCTTGGATTGGCCTAGAATTTATAGTGATACTCCTGGTTCAGCCTCCTGAGTGCTAAAATTAGAGGTATGTACCAACAAAATTTATTAGTAATGGTTGGGGCTTCCATACTGCCAGTATTAAGAATAAAACATAGAAAAGTTCTCTATAACTGAGCTATACTCCATCCGCCATAAAAAGTAGTTCTTGGGCAGAGCGCAAGGAGTCTTATGGAAGAGGGGTATGGGGATAGAGGGACATGGAGGGGACAGGAGTCCCCCAAGGAGAACAACAAAGACTAAGGATCTGAGCTCAGGTGGTCCTGCAGAGACTGATGAACCAATTGATGACCATGCATGAGGAGGACCTAGACCCCCGGCTCAGATGTAGCTGATTGGCAACTCAGTCTCCCTGTGGATCTCTGAGTAAGGGGAGCAGGGGCTGTCTCTGTCACGAACTCAAATGCCTGCTCTTTGACCACTTGCCCCTGGTAATGCAGCCTTGCCAGGCCATGGAAAAAGAGGATCCAGGCAGTCCTGATGAGACTTGATAAGCTACGGGCAGATGGCAATAGTGGAGAACTACCCCTTTCAGTGGACTAGGGGAAGTGCATAAGGGGAAAAAGGGTGGGACTGTGGGGAGTTGAGAAAGGGGGCTTCAATAGGGATATATAATGAATAAATTGTGAAAAAAATAGTTCCAGTGGGTGAGGAACACAATTTTAGGAAGAAAAAGCAAATGGTGTTTTTCTTCATCTTTGTTCTTATACAGAACAATGACTGAATACTAGTTATAATGTCATATGCTAGGGAAACTGTAATTGAATTTTTGGTATCTTTAAAAACTCAGTTATGTAAACACGTTTGTTTTAATCCCAGGTGTGGGATATTGGGTCAATTCAGATTGTCCAGGCTCTGAAAGGGGCTCTAGGGAATAAATGCCAGAGCCCAGAAAGAGAAAGAGGGCTACAAGAAGAAGTTGAAGGCTGCTGCTCCTCACTGCTGCTCCTGGTAGGTGTTGATATAGTTTGAAAAGAAGATGGAGATATCCTGAAACAAAGATTGGACTTGCCCCCAAGGAACTCAATGACCCTAACCAGCAGTAAGTAGCTAAGAAAACTATGGCCATCTTCCCACTAATAGTCTTTCTCTCCTACCTGATGTTGGAGTGTAGGAAGGGATTGGGGTAGAAAAGGGAGAAAGAAGTATAAGACCCCAAATAAAATAGATTAAAAAGTACACTTACAGGAAACAACAAATGTATACAATATTTGTATACAATGTATACAAATATCTTGAAATATTTACATTCCAGTAACTTTAAGGTACAAATGGTAGAACTAACATCAGGGTCCATGAATGTTGGAGCCCTCAATTAAAGATCACTTTGCTTCTTGAGTCTTTGCCTTTCTTGAGAACTACTTATAGAAATTTATATTAGTGAAACTCTCTTTCTTGTAGCACAAGACCTTTTTATAGTAAGATTAAATAAGGCTGATGTTCCTCTTCCCAATATAGCTCTTCCATATTTTCCAACATCAAGAAGTACAGGAAAATATATTTTCTTATCACTATCACCTTCTGTAAAAATCAAAGCAAATCTTGAGTTTTCAGTGGCTAGCTTTCTCATAATGTTAAAGAAGTCTGCCCAATAATAAAATGAAAAAGAAGGAATACAGAGCAGAAAACCTGAGGGGGGGCGGAAATGATGCTGAAGGCATCATTGAATCCTTGGACCCAGCCATCCCCAGTTCACTTGATGTAACTTTCCAGTTATATAAACAAAATCCAACATTATCTATACAAATATGTGAACTGTAGAACAGTGGTTCAGAATACAAGTTTTAGGGTTGGATGGGCCTCGTTGTGTTCCAGGAGTGACATTGTTATGGTTTAGAAATGCCCCTCAAATTATCCTGTTCTGGAGACTTGGCCCCAGTGTGATAGTATTGAGACATTTAAGAAGAAAAGGTTTCTTCTTAACCTTTTCAGTGTTTACATCTCTGATCACTTATTATACTATATTAAATGAAGCAGTCCCCATAGCTTATGCTCTTAGAGCTCAGAATGATTTATTAAATAATCCTCTTACCTTGTAAGGTGTCCCCCTAAGTGTTTTATTTTATAGTAATCCAAAATGGAGTAACATGGCCCTTATTATCAAGAACATGATTCTCATCTTTCTATAACTTGAATGACAAGGCAATATGAGAGAATTTGACTTACCCTCAGAAGCTTTCCAATAGGAAACACCAACAGCATGAAGACTGACGGGATGAGAAGCCATGTTTTTAACTGTAATGACCACAGTGTCATGAACCTCAGTCCAAATGGTAGGACCCAGTAGACCTGTTAACATGAGATATCCCTGAAAAGTTACTTGAAGGATAGCATACCAGAACAGCTCTCATTGTAAAAGTGAGGGTTAAAGTCAAAGTAGAAAAGCATGCCATTTTGAAACTAATGAACAGCAGTTATGCTTTCTACTAAGCCTAGTTTAGCCTCAGGGTTGTTCTGAGAAAGTACTTCTGACAAGTCATTCAATACGATCATTAATTCAGCTATATAGGAGAACAACATTAAAAGCAAATAAAACAAATACGAAAGTCTTGGGGAATAAATAAATTTGGTATAGTTCAATAAGGTGGCTGAATTAACATGATGAGCACTACAATAATAGAAAATAAGATTGTAGAGTCATACAGGGAACAAAATATGTAAGACCTTATTTATGGGAGGAAAGAAGGGAGGAAAAAATAATGAGAGATCATAGGTGATTCCTGTGATTGACTTCAGATTATGACAAGTGAGTAGAGCGTCCATGACACAGAAATTAAGAGAAAATTAAGCATTATAGTCTGTGTATATTTTTATAAGATGCCAAAAATGGTTTGTTGAATGAGCTGGAGTCAGTGGCATGAATATATGAAATACCCTTGTTTTTCCAAGATGACCAGTTTTTAACTGCACTCTGTGGATTCTTCTTTCTTGAACTTTGATCAAGCCTAAATCTTTTCTAGTAATCTTCAAATATTAACAGATGGTAATTGCTTTAAATGTTAACAAGTTCAGTCCCTTTTAACAACAAACTCTGATATCCTCTGAATCTTTTTCTTGTATTCTCTTTTTTTATTATTATTAATCTATTTAAACAGGATCAAAAAGAGAAAGAAAAGGAAATAATCCAGGACCAAGCTTGTAGAAGCCAAGCAGGGTAGACAGAAAATACAGCCAGTTTATTTCCCTGAAATAAACAGTTAAAGTAGCAGTTAAAGAATAAAACCTTTGGTAATCATCCTCTCTAAGTGTAGCCCTGAGGTTAGGAATTCTTTCAAGGAAATGAGGTGCCTAGTATCATAATTAATATACACAATATTATTTTCATTACCCATCCAGGGTGGCCTGGGCTTGGCAATGTTGAAAAGGTGGTCCGTGTACTCTACAAACACAGTCTTTTTGTACATGATGGAAGTGTTGAATGGAAAAGATGTTGGTATTCTAGGAAGAAATCTGGATAAAGAAAAGAAAAGGTCATTCATTTTGAAGGACTTTATTTGACCCCACTTCAAAAATCAGCTGGAAACCCTTTTCTTCATCTCACTCTCCTTTGATATCTACAAGCAAATCAGAACTTGCACATGCACCCTGTACTTGCTTCCTTCACTTCTCTATAGTTGTTGCTTCAGATATTGTCCCACCTCTCCACAATATTATTTGCATGCAAAGGAAGGAAGAAAAATTAGAAAAATTCAGGCAATAATTTTTTGTGTGTTTGTTTCAAGGGCTGTGAAATCACGCATTTACTTCATCAACCAGGACCTTTATCCATCCAAAGCCATAACAATCATGTAAAGACAAACAAAACTATCAGTATTTGAACAATGTTAATTGGAAGTATTTTTTACCTAATTTGTTTTGGACAATTTTATGTCTGCTATAAATGCATAGAAACCCTAACCTCTGAGCTTGGGCAGAGACTTGCTTACAAATTTGAAAACTTAAATGCAATAAATGCATTAAACACAAAGGGTGGGAGCAAGGTTATAAAAACTCCTTCATGAGAGGGATGGAGAGATGGCTCAGTAGTTAAGAGTACTTGTTCCTTTGGCAGAGATTGCAGGTTCAATTCCAAGAACCCACAGTGGTTACTCTCAACTGTCTGTAACTCTAGTTCCAGGAGATTAAACACCCTCTTCTAGCTTCTGTACACATGCGATGCATGTACATGCACATTCAGGCAAAATACTCAGGCACATGAAAGAAAAATAAACCTTTTTAATTAATTTTTTTTATTAATTACAGTGTATTCACTCTGTATCCCAACTGTAGCCCCCTCCCTCATCCCCTCCCAATCCCATCCTCCCTCCCTCATCTCCATCCATGCCCCTCCCCAAGTCCACTGATAGGGGAGGTGCTCCTCCCCTTCCATCTGATCCTAGTCAATCAGGTCTCATCAGAACTGGCTGCATTGTCTTCCTCTGTGGCCTGTTAAAGCTGTTCCCCCCTCAGGGGGAGGTGATCAAAGAGCCAGCCACTGAGTTCATGTCAGAGACAGTCCCTGTTTCCATTACTAGGGAATCCACTTGGATACTGAGCTGCCATGGGCTACATCTGTGCAGGGGTTCTAGGTTATCTTTGGAGTTATCAGTCTCAAAAAAGACCCCTGTGCCCAGCATGGAATCTTATGAAAGAAAGGGAAGAGAGAAAGACCTGAAGGGGACAGGAGCTCCACATGGAGAGAGAAAAAAAAAAAAAAACAAAAACATTTTTTAAAGATCTCCTTCATAAGACATGCAGACACCTAAATCATGGAAACACTATGGTGACTGTGGGAAAATCCATCTGGGAACATACCATGGCAGAGCCACCAAGCATGTCCCTGTGTTTGTACCCCAAAGCTGTAACAAGCAGTAAGGATGAGAAATGTGCTCTCTTAACTCTTTTAACAAAACAGACCTGTGTCTGTCTGCCAAGGGAACAAATTCTGCCTTGCTCTGCCACATATGTGTGTGCAGGTCCTCTTCAGCTATACATAACAGAAACATAAGGAATGAACAGTAGAAAGGAGAGAGCCTAACATAAAGAAACATCAGACAGAAGGCTACACCCTCTCAGAGAGAAACTTTGTGGCTGCTAGAGTATTGTAAATGTAGAAGTAAGGGTGGAAGGAGTAGATGAAAGAATGAGACAGATTTCCTCCTAAGAAAAGTAACATCTAGCTGGGCAGCGGTGACGCAAGCTTTAATCCCAACACTTGAGAGGCAGAGGTGGATCTCTGAGTTTGGAGCCAGCCTGGTATACAAAGTGAATTCCAGGACAGCCAGGGCTACACAGAGAAACCCTGTCTCAAAAAACCCAATAAACAAATAAACAGATAGATAAATATAAACAAACAAATAAAGTAACATCTAGAAGGGAACTTTCAAGTGGTGACCAGCTTTGGTTCCTTTCACACAAAGAAAAACCTGCTAGAAGAACAATCTAGCCACAAAGGAAGACTCACTCTTCCACTTAGCCCTGAATTTCACTCCACTCCAGGGTTTCCAGGATACCTGAAAGCCAGTTAATTGGCTCTGCCAACAAAAGGCCTTGACAAAAGACTTTCTATACTGGCTGTGGGCCAAGAGCCAAGGGTTGTTGATAAGGAAGCTCTTCCAGTAAATAGAGTATATTTGCAGAGAAATGCATGGGGGGAACTGCAGGAGTCAAAGGTTTAAACTAACTGTATAAACAGAGGACCAGTAGCCCCTCTCATCCATTTCTGCCTCATTATACTTGTAGCCTCGCAGGAAATACCTGATGATGACCAGTTTCTGGGGAGAGGCACTCCCCTGGGGTTATAGATGGATCAACATTATACACTGGTATAAAATAAAAAATAACTATTGGTATACCAGAAGCCATTTGTTGGTGAATATATAATGGTAGAGAGGAAAAATGCCTCTAATGGGCCAAACTTGAACCAGTGTTACTAATTGTCCAGTATATTAAAAGAGAAATTGCACAGAGTTCAGTTATATACAGACTGTGTCTATTATATAAGATTATGTTCAGCAACAAATGCCACTATTTTCTTGTCAGTAGCCAGTAGAAAAAAATTAGATCAGTGTCTCTATAGTACATAGATCTTCATACCACAGGTTAATGCTATCAGAAATTTTCCATTGTTGAAGAAGCACAAAACAACACAGACAAAATATCTTACAATCCATGCTAACTAATCTTTACATAGGCTAACTTATTTACTGTTGCCACCTATTCTTAATATGACAGGAACAGAGACCAATACTGAGTTCCTAATATGTCTTTACCTACCATGGAGACCAACCTGCCTCTCCATATCATGGTAACTATTTTGGATTCCTTTCATGCTAGACATGACCATACTTCATTCTGATAGGCAGATACACATAATCTAGGTATGGATTAATTTTTCCTCTGTGTAGTGCTTCCACCCACATGACTATCTGAAGCCTTGCAGAGAGTTTGAGTGTAGAATAATGCTATGTCACATCAGAGAAACAACGCTCATAAAAGGAAATCTGTTGGTAAGCTAATGGCCAAGGTATCCACAAGTTCTGTTTCACTCTGCCCATGCAAAATCTGTCAAAAGACAAAGGTGAGTATCCAGCATAGAAGCAGGTCTCTGTGAGGATAGAGGAGACACAGTCAAAGATGATTCTCCATTCTTGTGAGGATGATACATGGATTTGAAAACTAAAGAGTGGTTAAAAGGTGTGGGGGAGCATTCCCTTGATCCACCAGACCCCTAGTGATCCACCTGGGGATTTTTTAATTCTCCTCCCTGACTCAGTAAGCCAGGTGGGTCCAAAAGTCCTTATAGCAAAACTTTAAATATCCTAATGAAATAGAAGCTAGGCCAGCTGCTTGGTAAATTGTAATTAACTCTTGGGAAAGGAAGAACCAGCAGGTCAGGGAAGGAATGCCTTCACTACTTACCTTCTGCTATTATCTTGAGCAGCAAAAAGGGGTATATTTAAGCATACTCTAATATTATCCATCTCTAAAAATGTCTATACCATTGTTCTTGGCTATGTGTATTTCTATTATTTCATGCCTTTTTCACTGAGTTTATTCCTCCGTCTAGTTCACATCTCTTCACACCATTGAAATTCATGTCCTTTTTTACTCATCAAATTCATCTCTAGTTTGTTACTTTTATTCTTTTTTCTTTTCTATTTTGTTTGCTTAGTTCTACTGCGCATTCTCTACCTATTTTCTTCAAATATTTTGATGTGAATAAGGCTCACACCCATATCCGGAAATAGGTAATTATCATGGTGTTTTTATTTTAAACATTTTGGACTCTTAATATAAAAGATGGAGGGCTGTAAAGATGGCTCAGAGAGGTGTAAATTTTAATTTCCTTTCAAACTTTGGCAGAGTTTGTCAGGATGTGTTTAGAGTCAGCTTATTCTGTTGTCAAAATAGTATAAATAGTATCATTAAAACAAAAATTCTGCTGTTTTTTTTTTCCTGGTAAATACACACAACTTCCTGCATAACAGAAAGCTAATAAATTATTTGCTTTATTAAATTCACTTTTAGTGTGGTGTGTGTGTGCATATGTGCGTGTGTGCAGGTCAGAGGCTGATGTTGGGTGTTTTCTCTCTCTGTCTCTACCTTATTTTTATCTTTATTCTATGTTTGTGTCTGTGTGCATATACGCCACATGAGCACAAGTAGCTGCAGAAGCCAGAAGATGGCTTTGGAGCCCATAGACCTGGAGTCACAGGTGGTTGTGAGTGCTGGGAACAGAACTTGGGTCCTGCACAAAAGCAGAAATAACTAAACCACTGGGTCACCTCTCAGGATTCCAACTTATTTTTTGAAACTAAAACTGGAGCTCACTGATTCAGATATGCTGACTATATGATAAGCTCCAGGCACCTGCCTGTTTCCCAGTGCTAGAATATTTTATGTGGTTGCTAATGATATAACCTCAGTTCTTCATGTTTATAAAGCAAATGTTTAAATGTTTAAGTCATTTCTAAGACCTCCTAAATTCAATTTTATGCCAAAAGTATTATTCATTGTGCCAAGACACTAGATTAACATTATAATACAAAACACTGCTTGATGTATAATCATATTAATGTTAATTGTTAAAACCAAACAGATAAGTAGCCAAATTTTCAAAAAGATATCAGGTACCTGGCCTTGCTGCTTTAAGAACAGCCCACTCCTGCTTTAAGAACATTAATAATACTCAGCTACAGGCTATACAAACTATGGAATGAACTTGCATCCTTTCCCACACCATACACACACACACACACACAAACTCACACTATACACACAGAAAAACTTCAAGTGAATCAAAGACCTTAATGTAGGAGTTAAAAGTATAAACTGCTTAGGTTGGTAGTGGTACACATCTTTAATCCCAGCACCAGGGAGGCAGAGGCAGACAGATCTCTGTGAGTTCAAGGCCAGCCTGGTCTACAAAATGAATCCAGGACAACCAGGGCTCTGTTAAACAGAGGAACGTTTTCTCGAAAAAATCCAAATATGTGTATATATATATATATACATGTTGGTATAAATATATGTATTTATAAATATATTGCCTAGAATAAAATGAAGACTAAGATCTGGCAACTATTTCTTTTTTTGTCTCATAATGATTTTTTAATGGAAAGTATTTCTTACATATGATGTCAAAAGCATATGTAAGTAAGGTTAAAAATAAGATAAATTGAACTTCATGAAAACGAAAGACTTTGAGCTTGAAAGAATGCTGTTTGTAAATGTGAAATGATTACCCACAATAAAGGGGATGGAGAGAGAGCTCAGCAGTTAAGAGCCCTAGCTACTCTTCCAGAGATTCCAGGTTCAATTCCCAGCACCATGCAGGGGCTCACAAGCATCTATAACTCCAGCTTGAGGAGATCTGACACCCTCTCTACCTTCTGCAGGCAACAGCAATACACATGGTGAACAAATATACATGCACTTTTACCAATAGCCTCTTTTGAGCTCTCTTCATAGTGTCAAGCTTCAACTTGTCTGCATGACCTCTTTAATCCCGAGCCTCGAACTATTACTGAGGCTGAACATCAGGCCTCAGCTGCCCTCCATGACCCATTTATGCCTTCAAAACCAGTACTACCTGGGTAATTCTTACACTACCAAGTTCAGCTGCCTGCATGAGGTACAACCTTGGCTGCCTGAGGAACACAGCTTTTTTGTGCTGACTCTGAGGAAACACTTCCCAGAAGATTTCTCCTTAAAATGATGCTAGTCTCTTCCTAATAACCACTACTTTCTCAGCTCCAGGTAATCAGCATCAATTTCTCAGTAACACAAAGGTTTCACTTTAATGGTGCTGGTCTCTTGTTAATTATGGCTGACTCTTCAGCCCCAACTGACCAGAACCAGATTCTTATTTCAAAATATGTAATGGCCTGATGGAGTCTTTAAGTGACTCTCAAACTTCCCTCTGAATCTTCACAAGCCAGGCCTCCATCTTCTGCATTTCTCTTAATATACTTATCTTCCACATTCCCATAGAACAGCTCCCTGAGGTCTTAACACTCAGGGACTTCCTCAGGCCAAATTCCAAAGTTCTTCCACAATTCTACCAAGAATAACATGTTCAGGTCTGTCACAGCAATACCCACAATCCTGGTACCAATTTGTCTTAGTGAGGGTTACTATTGCTATGATTAAACACCACGGCCAAAACTAACTTGGATAGGAAAAAATTATTTGACTTGCATTTCCACATCATTGTTCATCACTGAATGAAGCCAGGAGAGAAACGCAAATAGGGCAGGAACTTAGAGACAGGAGCTGATGCAGAAGCCATAAAGGAGTGCTGCTTATTGGCTTACTTCCCATGGTGTACTCAGTCTTTCTTATAGAACCCAGGACCACCAGCCTAGTTGTGGCCTCACCCACAATGGGCTGGGCCCTCCCACATCAATGACTAAGAAACTGTTCCACAGGCTTGCTCACAGTCTAATCTTATGGAGGTATCATCTCAACTGTGGTTTCCTCCTCTCAGATGACTTTAGCTTGTGACCAATTGACATAAAACTTGCTATCACAAGGCAAAAAATCACTTTAACAGAAAATTAGCAAGGGATTAAGCCCATTAAAAATAGTCTCAAAAATTACCTTGGACAGGAGCTGGAGAAATGGTTCAACAGTTAAGAACATTGGCTCCTCTTAAAGAGGACCCTGGTTTGGCTCCCCAAACCCATGCGGTTGTTCACAACTGACTGGAATTCCAGTCTCAGGGGATCCATTGCCCTCTTCAGGCCTCTTTTTGGGTACTAGGCACTCAAGCGGTGAACTGACATACACCCAGGCAAAGCACTCATACACATAAAATAAAGCCATAAATTTGCTTTAAAAATTCCCTTGGTATCAATCTATACAAGGAAGTGAAAGAACTTCACAGCAAATTTTAAATCTTAAAACACTGAAGAAAGAAATTGAATATGACATTAGAAGATAGAAATATCTCCCATGCTCATGGATTGGAAAATTCTGTATTATGAAAATGACCATCCTATCAAAAGCAATCTACAGATTCAGTGCAATTCTCATCAGCATTGCAGCTTCACTCTTCATAGAAATATAAAAATAAATATCTTAAATTCATATGGAAACAAAGGATCCCATATAACCAAAGAAAACTTGAACAAAAAAATACTGCAAGAGGTAATACTATAGCTGATTATGAGTTATACTATAGAGACATGGTAATAAAAACAGCATAGTCCTGGCACAAAAACAGACAGACAGATAAAAGCAATTGAATAGAAGACCCCAATATAGATTCATGATCCTACAGTCACCTGTTTTTTGACAAATGGGCTAAAATATATACACAGGAGAAGAGATAACAATTTACAAATGGTGCTGAACAAACTGGATATCTACATTTAAGAGAAAGATACAAAAATCATTAATCTTTCCACCTGTACAAAATAAACTCCAAATAGCTAAAAGACCTCAATATGAGATATGAAACTCTATAGGGAGCACACTTCAAGATAAAGGATTAGGTAAGGACTTTCTGAATAAAACTTATTTCTGACTGCTCAGGACATAAGGCCAATAGTCAACAAATGGGACCTGTACATCAAAGGAAACCATCAAGTGAATAGACAGCCTATATAATGCAAGAAAAATTTGTCAGCTATATGTTGGGTAGATCATTAATATCGAGAATATACAAAGAATTTTTAAAAATCAAGAAACAGACATTCCAAAGGAGAGAGGCAACCATGTCCTACCTAATTATGTCAACCCATGAACCACATCAGTGACCACCAAGACATGATAACCCTAAGGGTTCAGTAGTGGCATGCATACCTTGGTGGTAAAAAATAGCTTTCTAACTGGACTTGAGACCTGCTCAAAAAGAAGGAAACCATGCCTAGTACTGGAAACCTAGCTAACTATACAGTGCCAGTGAAGTCATAGATACCGGAGAACTTGAATCAAGTACTTCACTAAGCCAAAAAAATCTCTAATGACAATCTAATTTTTTTCTTATACCCACAGATAAGTGTACTCTCAAGGAAACTTCTCTTCATAATGGATGGAGACCACAAAAGAAAACCACAACCAATAAAGTGCATAGTTATGGATCTCAGTCTGAATGGACACATCTATAAAACGTTCCTACACCTAAGGCTCAGGAAACATTTTGGAAGAGGGAGGAGAAAAATCATAAGAGCCAGAAGATCATGCACTTTGCTGTGAGATTGTGTCCCCTAGTAACATCAGAAACTACATGCATAAAGTTCAGCAACATGACTGCCCAAATGTGAATTGAACATGATGACACAATAGACAGGGAAAAGGCCAGGAGGCCTCATCTGTACACAAAGAACTACAGGCAAGTAAGAACTGCTAAGAGAGGTAGAAATAGTCTTCCTCAGGAAAGAGCTCACCAACTGGCTATTTAATAACGAATGTTCAACCTTGAAGAAAATTCATACAAGTAACATTATACAGACTGAAAAGGTTATATTTAGGAATATATGCATATACATATATTTAAACAATGACAATTAATAAAAAAGAGCTATAAATTTGAAAGAGTGCAATATATTGGAAAATTTGGATGGAGGAAAGGGAAGGGAGAAATGTTGTGATTATATTCGAATCTCCAAAAAAGTGTAATTTCAAAAACAATCCAATTAAAAAAGGGGTGGGGGGCTGTGGAACCGAATAGAGTTCTTATTAGAAGAAATATATAAGCTAATAAAACACTTCAAAAAGTGTTTAACATCATTAGCAACTAGAAAAATGCAAATTAAAACTACTTTAAGATTCCCTCATCCCAATTAGAATGCCTATCATCATCATTATCATAAAAAAAAATGACAACAACTTCTGGTGAGGATGTGGGGAAGGAGGAACCCTTATCCATGGAATATAAGCTGGTGCAACCACTTTGGAAGTCAGTGTAAAATTTTTCAAAAAGTTACAAATAGAACTACTATATGAACCAGATATGCCCCTGCCAGGTATATGCCCAAAAGAGAGGTAATTGCATGCTCATGTCCATTGCTACTTTATTCACAATAGCAAGGAAATGAAATTATCCTAGATATCAATCAAATGATGAATTGATAACAAAAACGAAGTGCATATATGTAAGGAACTGTATCAACTCAGAACCCCCAAGACCAAGCTCTCAGCACAAAGGAAATTTATTTGCCCCTGAGGGACAGAGGGCAGGGATAAAAGTCAAAGACAGAAGATGGAGGAAAAAAGGGAAAGGAAGAAGGAAAAGAGGGAAGGACTATTTGTCCTGGATGGGGGGTGGGGGTTAGAACAAAAGACTGCTTCTGGATAGAGAGGAGACAGATGTGGCCTACAGGCAAATGTGGTAAAGGTGTGTGTGTGTGTGTGTTTGTGAGAGAGAGAGAGAGTGTGTGTGTGTGTAAACCTCTGTGTTAGGATGAGTTGTTTAATTTTAATTGGGCATGTTAATTAGGTGAGCCAAATGAGGCTTTTGATTGCTAAACTGTAATACTTTCGTAGCTGGACCTCGGTAGTCAGCCTCAGAAGAAGGAAGTAGCCAAATAGACTTTGGTGGCTAGCTTTAGGAATGTGATCTAAGGGTTTGTTATTGTTGTTGTTGTTATCAAGGCAGAGGGAAAAGGGGAGAAGGGCAAGGCCTGCCAGAGCCATGTTTGCCATGCTGGGACTGGCCTGAGTCCTTCAAAATACCCAATGGAATTTTATTTTATTTAATTGTAAAGCAAAACAAGACCATGAAAATCACAGGTAAATGGATGGGGCTGGAACACAGAAAGAGAAATGCCACATATTCTCTCTTCTTTGTGGATCTTAGCTCAGAATCTTTAGATTTGATTTTATAACTTGGAATAACTGTAGAATCCAGGAATAAACACAGGGACCATTGCAGAAGGGGAAAAGGGAGCTCTAGAAATAGGGATAGCAGGACACATTAGGAAAGGAAAAACTGGGGGAAGGGTTTAATGGGGGAAGGAGAAGAACAAAAACAGAGGGAGAAGAAGGAAGGAGGGATAAATAATGTTAAGGATGTTTGGAAAAGCCATAATGAAATTTATTACTTACAAGCTTACAGGAGCTAGAGAGATGACTCAGTGCTTAAGAGCAATGACTGCTCTTCTAGAGGGCCCCGGTTCAATTCCCAGCACCCACCTGTCTGTAACTCTATTTCCAGGGATCTGATGTCTTCAGAAAGACATACATGCAGGTAAAACACTAATGCACATAAAATAAAAATACATTATTTAACAATGCATATACAATAATGTTCTCTCTCTCTCTCTCTCTCTCTCTCTCTCTCTCTCTCTCTCTCTCACACACACACACACACACACACACACACAGAGTAAAATAATATTTCTCCGGGAGCTATAGTCTATCATATAAAACCCCAGTGTGATAGTGTGTCAAACAAAGGATACCTCCTTTAGAATTGTTAGTTGGGAAGGGTCCAAGAGACTTCCCCAAACAACAGAGGCTATTGCTCTTGGCTGCCTGAAAAAAAATATGAAGATAACATCCTATTGTTGAAGACACCACACACTTTGGTCATAGAACTTGGAGGAATTGAGCTAGTACTTACCTGGAAACCCCTTCCCTGAGGGCTAGCACTCATAGCTACCAAGAAGGAAAAGTTATCATCACTTCTACCCAGCTTTAAAGTCTAAGAACCACAACAGTGATGTGACCAGCAAGATGCCTCAATAGTGCAATAGTAGCACTTGTATCTTGAGGGTAACCTACAGCTGCCTAATTGGATCTAAAATCCATTCAGTTGGAGGGAACTCATTGCCTAGCCAAGAACACTTGGCTGCAGAGATAATAGGATCTACAAGACCTATTACAATCCTACCACTAAAGCAATATAGTTTCCACCTGCCTTCTAAATACCCATCCTTATACCATAGATAAGTAAGCTCTGACATTTCATCAAAGAAGCTTCTTTGCTCAACAGATAGTATATTAGAGAGAGCCACAACTAGTCAAAATGCACAGAATAGGTGACCGTGGGGACCCAGTCTCAAATGGGACATCTACAACAAAGTGTCTATATCTAAGGCTCAGGAAACATAGTGGAAAAATAGGCAGAAAGATTGTAAGAGCTTGACGACCAGAATGACTGCTTTATAATATAGTGTCTTTTGGACAGAACAAGCATGTTGTACCCATGGATGCATAAATTTGAGAGGGAGTAGTTGGGGGGACATGAGAAAAGTTAGAAGCAAATAAGGGGGTAAAAATAATGCAAATACAATTTACTCACGTATAAAATCCTCAAAAAATATAAGACAAAGGTGAAAAAAGGAAGTAACATATTACTTTTCATACGCATGGAAAATATAGCAGGATAAACAAAAAGAAACTAAGAAGAGATAATATGTATTGAACATAAAAATAATGAAACATTTAAAAACAACTCAGAAATGTTAGGTTTTGTAGCACACATCTGTTATTCAGGAACTTGGGAGATACAGACATGATGATCAAAAATTCAAAGTTATCTTCATTTACATAGCTAGTTGGAATCCAATATGGGCTACATGAGATCCTGTCTCAAACAAAATAGAACCTCCAAACCCATTCTTTCAAAGGACCAACAACAATAAAACAGGCAAATTTTTGGCAAGCTTATTCACAGATAGCTGGCAAAGACACAGGAATTTAAGGGCATGTAACTCCAGACAATGTAAAGGACTCATGAAAAAGTAAAACACTGGTAACAAAGCAATTGTAAAACTGAAAGAGCTGTCCACTGGAAATCTTATTAACACTATCCTAAATATCACTGAGACCAAGTATAAATCATTAAGCCTCGCCTAATATTTAAATGATAGGTAATTCTATAGAAAAAGATGGCCTATTTATCTACTTACATGATAAATTCAACCAAACCTTAATACCAAAACTCAATGATGACAATAAAAATAAAGCTACAGAGCTGAGTGTGGTGGTGCCATTGTAATAGGCTACTGACACAGATGGAAATTTAGCTAAAATGTCAAGATAAATTGAAGTCATAAATGTAAAATTCTTACAACAAAATCTGGAAAGACACACAAAAATCTGGAAGGACCTTGAGGTAACAGAAGACATTTTTAACCAAAACTGTCAAATTTAAAGATGCATATTTTAAAAAATGCATATTTGACTATAAAAATTAAATATTTTGATAATTTATAAAGTAAGGCAAGAGATAATCTTAGGAGAAATTATACATAAAGAATAATGAATATATGTAATAAAAGTATTTTCACAGTTTAAAAAATAGAAGGCCCGGGCTGAAGACATGGCTCAGCAGTTAAGATCACTGGCTGCTCTTCCAGAAGACTTGGGTTCAAATCCCAGTGCCCACATGTCAGCTCACAACTGTCTGTAAGTCAAGTTCCAAAGGATCCAACTCCTTCACACAGATATACATGTATGCCAAACACTAAATGTACATAAATTTTTTTAAAAAAATATATAATGTAAGACCCCAAAGAAATATAGGTGAAACATTTAAAAAGCAAAATCTGAAAAATCAACTCTCATAGGCAACATGCATTTTAAAAGATGCTGAACCTCATTAGATATAAAATACTACAATTAAAGATACAGTGTTTGTTATATGCTTATAAGGCTGCAAACATTCAATAATGTAAGACTTATTCCTGATGCAAATGTAGAGGTAATAACAACCCCATGCTCTGAAGATAGGAATGTATGAAGAGTCTTAAACTTTCTAGAAATCAAAACTAAAGCAGCAGGTTGTGGTGGCACAAGCCATTAATTCCAGAACTTAAAAGGCAGAAGCAGGTGGATCTTTATGAGTTCTAGGCCATTCTGGTCTACATAGTGAGGCCCCGGCCAGGTGGAAATATATAGAGAGACCCTCTCTTGGGGCTGTGTTTGAGATTTAAAGTGAATACATAAATTTATCAATAAAAGTCAAAAACCAAAAAACTAAAATAAAACTATTTATTTTGTTTCAGCAAGATAGCACCAGAGAATCTGTCTGCTAAAATAACAACAATGTGTCTGGGGCTATATCTCAGTGATAAAGCACTTATGAATAAAATATGAGGACCTGAAGTCAACCCCAAGTAACACAAAATGAGTGAATTGGTGAGTAAATGAATGAACACATCAGTATAAAATGAAGTAGTAAGCAAATGAATGAACACATCAGTACAAAATGATATAGAATAGAGACATCTCTACCCAAATGGTAATGAGATGAATGTGTTTACTCGTAAAACCCAGCTCTTATACAGACATTAAAAAGAATTACAATTTCTATGTCCATTTCTCAACTGAGAGACATCTGGGTTGTTTTCAGATTCTAGCTATTATAAATAAAGCTGCTATGAATATGGTTGAGCAAATGTCCTTGCTGTATACTTGAGCATATTTTGGATAAATGTCTAGGAGTGGTATAGTTGGATCTTGAGATAGGACTATTCCGAATTGTCTGCGAAAGCGTCAGATTGATTTCCAAAGTGGTTGTACAAGTTTACATTCCCACCAGCAATGTAGTAAGGTTTCTCTTTCTCCACAACATCTCCAACATGTCTTGTCAAGACTCTACCCAGCAGGTATAAAAACATATGCTGAGACTCATTACCAAACTTTGGGCTGAGTGCACAGAATCTTATGAAAGAAAGGGGAGATAGAAAGACCTGGAGGGGACAGGAGCTCCACAAGGAGAGCAACAAAACCAAAAAATCTCGGCACAAGGGTCTTTTCTGAGACTTATAATCCAACCAGGGACCATTCATGGAGATAACCCAGAACCTCTGCGCAGATGTAGCCCATGGCAGCTTAGTGTCCAAGAAGGTTCTCCAGTATGGGAACAGGGACTCTCTCTGGCATGAACTAAGTTGCTGGCTCTTTGATCACCTCCACCTGAGGGGTGAGCAGCCTTACCAGTCCACAGAGGAAGACAATGAAGCCAGTCCTGATAAGATCTGATAGCCTAGGGTCAGATGGAAGGGGAGGAGGACCTCCCCTATCATTGGACTGGAGGAGGGGCATAGGAGAAGAAGAGGGAGGGATGGTGGTATAGAGAGGGGATGGGGGAGGGGGCTACATCTGGGAAACAAAGTAAATAAAATGTAATTAATAAAAATTAAATTAAAAAAGAATTACGTCTTTTTTTACTGACCTGGACAGAATTCAACTAAATGTTACTTAGTGAAAATGTATATAGAGTATCATAATATCCCATTTTTATAAAATTAATAATGACCGAGCAAACCTTACTTCTCTGTGTGTGTGTGTGTGTGTGTGTGTGTATTGAACAAGCCTGTGTGGTGTGAAAGATGAGGAAGTAAAACAAAACCAAAATATTTATAAAGTATGTATTATATGACTATATGTAGCATTTACATTAGTATAATACACACATTGTGTTTAAATCCCCCTCTCTCTTTTGGTATTTTGAGAAAGTGTCAACAGTAGCCCAGGCTGGCCATGAACACATGATTTTTCTGCTTTCATATTCCTTGATGTGTTTAAATCTTTATAGTACACATTTAAAGAAACACAATGAAAGCCCCATGTGGTGGTGCATGCCTTTAACTCAATATTCAGAAGGCAGAGGCAGAATGATCTCCATGAGTTCAAGGCTAGCCTGGTCTACAAAGTGAGGTCCAGGACATTCAGGGCCACAAAATGAGACCGTCTCAAACAAACAAACAAACAAACAAACAGAAATTACAGGAAGAGAAACAAAGTTAAATATAAGATAAGTAATTGCAACATTCAACTTGATAAACAGAAGTAGAATAATAATGTAATTCAAATAATATTATAAAGAATTGATTCATTAAATTAAAAAGCAGAAACTAAAGAAAAAAAGAATTGATATATCCACCCAAAAGGCACTTGTTGACAAAAATCAATAAAGTCAGGAAATATCCTATCTATTTGTTTGTTTGTTTGAAATGTCCTATTTTTAAAAGGAGGGAAAGAAAAGGATTGAAGGATGGAGGAGAGAAAGATAAAGAACGATAAAAGAGACATAAATATAGACAGTAGTTTAACAAAATCATAGACTAGTATATAATTCAATTTCAATACATTATCAATTCAAGATATAATAGATTTAAGAAGAGGCAGAAAAATTGGAGTAAGTCATTATTATAATACTGAGAAGCTCCTTTTTAACAGTGTAATCTCAGAATGCCTTCCTAAAAATGAAAGGCTTCGGCACCATGCAAATATCATATAAATACCATGTGCACACTCCTGAGAATTCACTGTTCTTATTCTTTTTATGGAAGGTTTGGGTTGGCCAAGGGAAATTCCATTCTTTTTGTCCCATGCTCATTGCCTCTTCATTTTCTCCTTTCTCTCTAAATTGCAGACTGGCAGCATGCAATAAAGAATCAATGAGCAAGCAACAGAAAACAATGCACCTTCTTCTAGTCAAAGTCCTACTGTCACAATGTTGCACTTGAAAGAGCATTTTTACCTTGAGTCTGTATGCAGCACATTGAGCAGGTCACTCTGCATATAGTTCCAGGACAGTTCCACTGCACCCAAGTAGTATCTTCTGGTGGCACTAGAACAGAAATTGAAAAGGCCCAGAAAGAAGCAAGTGAAAAGTGCTATTTGCATGGCTTTTATTACAAAAAAACAAAAACAAAAACATTCAACTAGAGAATTGAAAATTTAACTCTTTTCTAAAATTATCTTCAGCTTTCAAGAAGAAAAAAAAAAAGTAAAACATTTATGATTTAGTGAAAAGTCCTAAATATTTTTCACAGGATTTTATGGAAGTTTATCTCCTGTGAATGACAGTAGCATTAGCACTAAGAAGAGCTGGAAGGATTGCTTCCTTTTGGCAGTGGGAAGCAGGCACAGGAAAAGCTGGAATAGGAAAAGGGTGGCTGAGCTAAGGCTTAACCCATTCCCCTCTGAGAGCATCTCCCAAGTTTGAAAGCTTGGGAAAATGAACAGAATGCTGAGGAAGAGGTTTCAATTGTGCTCAAATTCCTGGCCTATTCTCTTCCTCAGTACCACCAGCAAAGAAACTCTAGATGTTGAAGATTCTGAAATCTGCATGAGATGTAAAAGCTTCTCCTTTAGGTCCCAGCCCACTTTCCCCACAGGAACTCTCTAGCTGCCCACATGGCCTGGAGATACAGATAGGGTATCTGTGCCCTCTGTCCTGTTTGCTGTTGTTGTTGCTTTGTTAACTTACCATAAACTAGAGTTATCTGTGAAGATAAACCTCAGTTGGAAAAATGTCTCCATCAGATGGCCTGTGGCAATTTTGCTGAGCATTGTTTTGATTAATGATTAATATGGGAAGTCCCAGGTCACCATAGGCAGAACCACCCTTCGACATGGGGGTCCTGAGTTGTATAAGAAAACAGGCTGATCAAGACATAAGGATCAAGTCAGTAAGCAGTGTTCCTCCATGGTCTCTGCTTCAGTTCTTGCATCCAGATTCCTGCCCTGCTTGAGCTTCTGTCTTGACTTCCACCAATGATGAGTTGTTACCTGGAAGGATAAGCTGAAATAAACCCTGCTGTCCCCATGTTGCTTTTGCTCACAGTTTATTATTACGGCAATAGAAACCATAAGCAAGACATCCTCTCTTCTCAAAAAAATCTGCAAACAAACTTACTATATGACATGGCCATATCATTTTTGGGCATACATCCAGAAGTAGTCTACATCCTACTATACGGATATATGTATATCCATGCTCATTGCTATTCAATTCTCAATAGCCATGAAATGGAAAGAGCCTGAACATTCAGCAACTGAAGAATGGATAATGAAAATGTGATATATTCATAAAACAGAATATTATTCAGCTGTAAAGAAAAATGAAATTATTAAATTTGCAGGTAAATAGATAGAACTGAAAAAATTCATTCTCAGTGAGGTAGCCTAGACCCAGAAAGACAAATATCTTAGGTTCTCTCTCATATGTGAATGCTAACTGAATCTTTATATATGTTTTAAATTGAAGTCCCCATAGAGATCAAGAAACTATGAAGGGGCCAGCAAAAGAAAGTAGATTTCAAGGGAAGTGGGATACAGACTGCAGTTGACATGAAAAGGAAAGAGTACTAACTGAACATGTAGGGTTAAGTGGGGCTAAGAATGGGAGAGCCAGGGAGAGAAGGGAGCATGGGGAGTGATTATTAACACTAAAGGTATCTAAAAAAGCCACATGAAAACCTATTACTTTAGAAGCTTTCTAAAATATACATATATAGATACATGAGATTTTAAGTGGGAGTTATCCCTACAACAGGGTGACAGTGCCTCTACTAAGAACGCCAGGCTAACAAATATAAAGCCCCGTGCCAGGAATGGGTCATCTCTTTTGTAGTTGTTGGCTCCATAGACCCCCAAACATTATAGGCTGTTATAATTTTTTGTCAATTATTCTACAGAATTTGATAGTAACCCTACTGCTGATGATATAACATACTCAAGTCATAAAACGTGGAGAAATCAAGATTTCACTGTGCTGGAAGGTCACATGTTTGCTGTTGGGTGAGACAAGTATCACCAGTCTTATCCAGCATCTATGAACCCTGTGAGCTCCTGTAATGGCTGGCATGGCAAGATAGCCCAACTGGTAGGGTAGAGGAATAAATGTCAGGAGAGTAACCAATCTCTTTATGCTCGTATTTATGGCCAGCTCCACAGGATAGAACTTGTACCTGTTACTGGACCAAAAACCCATGGCTGCCTAAGTCATAGGAAAGAACTTAAGTTACTGCATTTCTAAACGGACACAGAAATAAACTGGTCCCCATTTCCTTTGCGTTATGTCCATAAAATCTTTCAACCCTCATCTGAGACTCTTCTTTTTGCAAGCTAGTAAATGTATGGAGAATAAAGGACAATGAGTCGGGCGTGGTGACACAAGCCTTTAATCCCAGCACTCGTGGAGAAAGAGGCAGGCATATTGCTTTGAGTTTGAGGCCAGCCTGGTCTACAAAGCTAGTCTAGGGCAGCCAAGAACACACAGAGAAACCCTGTCTCAGTAAAAACCAAAAAACCAAAACAACAACAAAACAAACAAACAACAACAAAAAAAAAAAAACGAGAGAGAATGAAGCGCTCTAGTACTGCATGCACATGCAGGTAAAAAAATGCATATACATAAAGTAAAAATAAATCTCTTAAAAATATATATATATAAACTTTAAAGGGGGGAAAGATGCAGGCATTATAATACAAGTATATATTAATGTGGTTGAATGCTTTAAAAGTGTGTATGATGATTGCAGTCCTGTTAGGCCACAGAGGAGGACTTTGCAGCCAGCCCTGAAGATACCTGATAAAACAGGGTCAAATGAAAGGGGAGTAGGTCCCCTTTCAGTGGACTTGGAAAGGGGCAGGGAGGAGACCAGGGAGGGAGTGTGGGGTTGGGGAAAGAATGAGGGAACGGGATACAGCTGGGACACAGAGTTAACAAAATGTAACTAATAAGAAAAATAAAATTTAAAAAAATGTGTATGATGTGTTTTCCACACTGAAATGAGCGCCAGAATTAACATATATTCATTGCTTACATAAATACTCACAATCTGAAATAAATAAATGAAGCTGAAATAAACCCTGTCAATCCCCAATGCAAAGAGGCTTTCACCACTGGTAGCAAGCATTCCTCTGCGCGGGTGTGGGGCTGCAGCCGAGGTTGTTGAAGCTCCAAGCTCCGGGACAGGAAAGACGTCTCACTGCGGCAGGCCCGCCCTCTTCTGTTGCCTTCGGACTGAAAAAATCTGCCCCATCTGCCGGAAGCCAGCTGCGAATGACTAAAGCCTGTTCCTGTTCCAGCAGTTGTGTCCTTGCGATACTAGTTCCTCAAAATGGCCGCGACCAGTCAAGGTAAAGGAGGGAGCACGCGCGGAAGGGCCGGGGCGCAGCCACCTTCCTGGTCTAGAGTGAGGGATGGTCGAGCATCTCCTGGGTTCCTCGTGTCGCGGGAACCTCAATAGTACCTGGGCGGAGTCTTTTCAGGCGGGTACTCTGGGGCCTGGCCTGGCCAAGGTCATGCTCAGGCTGGTGACTAAGCTGCCTTGGCACGTTATCTCTGTTCAGCTCCTCCAGCCTTCCAGCGCCGCCCCTACCTAGGTATCCTAGGGAGATTCAGTTTCTGTTCTCAGAATCAATCTGGTCCCCTGACCGAAGTGTATTTGTCTCGTAGTGCTTCTCAGACACCTCACACCTTCATTTTCATTGGTCCTTTCCTAATTGTATTTATTGATGGTTCTGAAAACAGTAGAGATATAAGATGGTACTTTTAGTCGCCCTACTCAAACGAAAACTCCAGTGGCGCACTTTTAAAGTTATGCTTCTTACTCCATTTTGGTTAATGTTAAGTCAGTCAATTCATTAAGCTTGTAAACATCACACACGATGCAATTGCTAAACAGAATATCTAGGAATTTCTGAGAAATCTTGAGTCTTACATAATTGTAGTGCTTATGGTAATTCTTGTTTTCCTTTCTGGGTGCTGGGATTAAAAGAGACTTTAAAAAAATAAGGATTATATTATAGAGAAAATGAACATCTTGATATTGAAACTCAGGCAGGAGTGTAGCTCATAGGCTTGACTTTCTTAATCTTAAATTTAGGAGGGGAGTGTTCTGTAGTTTACTGTTCTTTTTTTTTTTTGCCTGCTGATAATTTAAAAATCACCTGCTTAATTTTATGTATATTTTAAGTTTTACAAGATACCTTAGGAACTGTTTTATACAATAGTATTCATTTATATAACAACATGGATACTCATTTAAATACCCTTCATTCCCTTGTTCATGAGTTCTACTTGGCATTTCTTGCTTGAGTCACATCAGCATGTCTCTTGAATGTTACTTTTCTCCTATTTTGATAATTTTCTTGGACTCCAATTATATATGTGTGAAACATTCTGAAAATTTTTGCTTTATTTACTATATTGATCATCTCTGATTCTGCCTCTATTTTCTATTTTTTTTAAAGATTTGTTTGTTTATTTATTTATTTATTTATTATCTGTACAATATTCCACCTGCATGTGTGCCTACACCAGATCTCATTATAGATGGTTATGAGCCACTAGGTGGTTGCTGGGAATTGAACTCAGGACCTTTGGAAAAATAGCCAATGCTTTTAACCTCTGAGCCACCGATCTAGCTCCCTCTATTTTTTTTTTTTTTTATAAATGACAATTCTTGGCTTTTTCCTTTATTTCTAAACAACCTTACATGATAAGTTTTTGATATTATCTTAATGCAGTATGTTTCCAGGGAAGAAGGACTGAATATAGTAGGTAAACAAGGTAATTTTGGACAAACCAGGGATTAGACATTTTGTTAGCTTGTTTTCTTTACCTGTCTATACACTACATTTCAGAGCTTTGTTTCCTGATTACAAAATGGGATTAATAGATAGTACCTACCTTTCTCTGTGCATTAAATTAGAGAATTTGTTACTAAGCACATTGTCTAGTAAATTAGTAATCATCCAATCAAACATTGTCTGTTTACTTAATCACTGGAGATCCATGTAATACAGAAAATTGGTTTGTAGATAGCTCCTACAGATTTAAATTTTTAAAATATATATTTAGAATGCTTTTATTCAATAGTATGGTTTTCCTACATCAGTTTAATTGGTTTTAAATTTGAGAGGAAAAACAATAGACGACTAATTAATTCTAAGTTTTCAAGGTGCTGCCATACAGATACTAAAATTTGTATATTTTAGTCATTTTCCAAAATTTCAACCCAGAATTTCAGAAATAATTTACTATTTAAAATAGAATATTTGTATATTCGCTATTATAACTGTTGCTTAAAAATCCCTTAATCTGTTCCTCCACTGAGGGGCATCTGGGCTGTTTCCAGCTTCTGGCTATTACAAATAAGGCTGCTACGAACATGGTTGAGCAAATGTCCTTATTGTGTACTTGAGACTCTTTTGGGTATATGCCTAGGAGTAGTATAGCTAGATCTTGAGGAAGGGCTATTCCTAGTTGTCTGAGAAAGCTCCAGATTGCTTTCCAGAGTGGTTGTACAAGTTTATATTCCCACCAGCAGTGGAGGAGGGTTCCCCTTTCTCCACAACCTCTCCAGCATGTGTTGTCTCTTGAGTTTTTGATCTTAGCTATGCGTGTAAGGTGAAATCTTAGGGTCGTTTTGATTTATTGTAGTATATCTGCACAATGGAATATTACTCAGCAATACAAAACAAGGAAATCATGAAATTTGCAGGTAAATGGTGGGATCTGGAATAGATTATCCTGAGTGAGCTATCCCAGAAGCAGAAAGATGCACACAGTATATACTCACCCATATAGACATATAATATAGGATAAATCTACTAAAATCTGTACACCTAAAGAAACTAATTAAGAGGGAGGACTCTTGCTAAAATGCTCAATTCCTATCCAGAAAGGCAAAGAGGATAGACATCAGAAGAAGGAGAAAAGAGGGAACAAGTTAGGAGCCTGATACAGAGGACCTCTGAAAGGCTCTGTCCTGCAGACTATCAATGCAGATGCTGAGACTTATGGGCAACCTTTGGGCAGAGTGCAGGGAATCTTATGAAAGAAGTGGGAAACAGTAAGATCTGGAGAGGACAGAACTCCACAAGGAGAGCAACAGAACCAAAAAATCTGACTACAGGGGTCTTTCCTGAGACTGATACTCCAACCAAGGACTATGCATGGAGATAACCTAAGACCTCTGCACAGATGTAGCCCATGGCAGTTCAGTATCCAAGTGGGTTCCATTATAATAGGAACAGGGACTGTCTCTGACATGAACTGATTGGCCTGCTCTTTAATTACCTCCCCCTGAGGGAGAAGCAGCATTACCAGGCCACAGAAGAAGACACTGCAGCCACTCCTGATGAGACCTAATAGACTAGGATCAGAGGAAGGAAAAGAAGACCTCCCCTATCAGTGGACTTGGGGAGGTGCATGCATTGAAGAGGGTGGAGGAAGGGAGGGATTGGGATGGGAGGAGGGAGGGAACCACAGAGGGGATACAAAGTGAAAAAAGTGTAATTACTAAAGAAAAAAATTAAAAAAAGAAAAAAATGAATAAACTGTAATAAATAAATACATTAATTAAATAATTTTTAAAACTTTTAAAAAATTCCTTAATCTATTTAAGAATGGTGTTAATTTAGTATAAAAGTAAATATTTTCTTATTCTTTTTAAAAATATTTATATAGCTAATCATATACAATGATAGATTTTATTATTACTTTTTGTGTACCTGTATATTTTGAAAATATTTTCACCCCTTTTTTGTTCGTCCCTATTCCTGCTGATCCCCTTCAATTGTTGTCTTGTCTTCCCTATACTTTTTTTTTGATGCCCCATTGAGTTTCATTAGGGTTATTTACAAGGACAAGGGTGAGAGATTGTTTATTAGTGCATAGGCACCTTACCAATGCTATAGCACTAAAGAAAATGTCTCCTTTCCCAACAATCACTAACTGCATCTCTTAATTCTTTTATAGGGAACTTTGATGGAAAATTTGAGGCACTGGATCTTGTAGAATTAACTAAAAAGCAACCATGGTGGCGTAAGCTGTTTGGGCAGGAATCTGGGCCATCAGCTGAAAAGTATAGTGTAGCAACCCAGCTGTTAATAGGAGGTGTTACTGGATGGTAAGTGGTGTTAAAGATTTGCAATTCTTTTGTGCCTGATTTAGTAGCACAATTATAAAAACTGTCTAATTAATTAAAACACACTGACTTCTCTGAATTTGGTCAGAATGTGTAGTGAATCATCAAATTAAAGTACTATTTATATTTTTGCATGCTACTGACAGGTCCAATGGAAACTCCAATCCCCCAAACTCCAAAAGGCAGTCCAAATATCCAGAAATGGCCTCAACCTGGACTATAGGAGGATCTCTGGTGGTTAGATAAATAACATTCCCCAAGAACTTGTAAAACTGGTTCTCTTCTGCCTCCCCCCTAGTTACTCACCTTTCTTATAACCTGACTATTTTAATTATTCTCTTTAGCAGTGGATAAAGAATAAAGAAAGTATAGTGAGAACAGCAAGAGCAGAAAATAGTTAAAATAGCCAGGTTATAGAAAGGTGAGTAACTTATGGGGAGGGAACCCCCAGTAGACTAGTTTGGGGACCCTGAAATGTATAACAAGTACTTGTGAATAGGGACCTGAGGAAGCCTAGAGGCTAGCCTAGGCCTTGATATGCTGATAGGTGGCACTAGCATATGTTAACTGGAGAACCATGTGTCTCCTTTGCCATAAATAAAGGAAATTATTTCTTTTGGCAGAAGAGAAAGTGAAGGTACACTACCAAATTTATTCTATAAAAGTCAATATTATTCTGATCGAAAAACTGTCTAAAGACACACAGAAAAAGCAAACTACAGACTGATTTATTTCATGGACATAGTGTCAAAATTCTCAAGAACAAGTTAAGAATATTGTGCATTACAATCAAGTGTGAATCATCCCAAAAAGGCAAGATTAGTTCTATATACATGCTTCAACAAATGTAAGATGCTATATAAATGGACTTATGAACAGGAACTATATAATTATTCCAATTAATACTAAAATGCATTTGACAGAGTTCAACCTGACTTCTTGATAAAAGTTTTGGTCTGGAAACTTTAGAAATAGATGGAACATACCTGAAAATAATAAAGACTATGTACAACCAAAACTGTAGCCAATGTTATCTTAAGTGGAAACAAACTTTGAGCATTTCCTCTAAAATTAGGAACAAGGCAAGGATGCCCATTTTTCCCCTCTCATTTAAATAGTGCTTGAAGTTTTGGCTATAGCAGTTACAGAAGAGAAAAACACAAAAGGAATAAAAAAGTCAAAACATCTTTGATTGCTGGGCTTTGGTAGTCATCTTCAGGAATGAGTCTGCCATAAGTAAGTGTCCAAATAAGGAAGTAGAGTTTGGTGGCTAGCTTTAGGGATATAATTATTGGTTTACAAAGGAGAGGGAAGGGGTAAGGGCAAGGCCTGCTAGCAGTATGTTTTCCAGGCCTGGGTCTGCTAGGGCGCTTCAAGTATGGTCCAGAACTTGTGATCCTCCTACTTCTGTCTCCCAAGTGGTGTTGTATAACACCACACTTGTAGTATGGCTGAGCCATACTATTTATTGTCACTTAAGCAATATAAATCAAAGTGGATGCTTATATAAAAATTTTCACACAAATGTTCCTACTATTATTTTTAATACCTGAAAGTAGAAACAATCTAAGCATACATGAAAAGGGAATGGAACAGGACTTGCTTTAATCCCATGTCTTTATACTTGTATCAAAAATCAATTTACCTCAGGGAGGCAGAGGTAGGCAGATCACTGTGAGTTTGAGGCCATCCTAGTCTACAAAACAAGTCTAGGACAGCCAAGGCTACACAAAGAAACCCTGTCTTGAAAAAACAAAACAACAACAAAAACAATTGGCCATCTGTCCATTAAATTGATCTCTCTGTGGGCCAGTAAAATATCTTAGTGGGCAGAGGCACTTACCATAAAGCCTGAGGACCTCAGTTCATTCTCAGTGATCCACAGGGGAAAAGGAGAGCTCTGACTCATACAAGCTGTCCTCTGACTTCCACATATATGCCATGGCAAGCATAGATGTGCACACATGCACAGAACATACCATGCCATACACACACACACACACCAAAACAAAATACTTAAAAATAATTCCTTAAAAATTGTTTTGTCTTGATGACAATATCATATTGATCTTATCACTGTCACTTTTTCTTCTTTCAGCTTTGTAGGCAATATATAGTCTATTGATACAAGGTCAATATATTACAATATATGATCAGCGTATATTCCTAAACACCTATAAATATTTTATGTTTTGATGCTATAATAAGTGTAAAATTTTCATTTTTTTTAAATCTATTGCTTGTATAATAGAAACACATTTTCTTAAAAGTCATTTATTGGGTTGCAGAGTTTGGGAATCCTCAAGATATAATTGTGTTTGACAGGCTTATAGGACAGTGGTTCTCAACCCGTGGGTCATGACCCCTTTGGGGGTTGAACAACCCTTTCCTGGGTATCACATAAGATCATCAGAAAACACTGGTATTTATATTATAGTTCATAACAGTAGCAAAATTACAGTTATGAAGTAGTAACAAAAATAATTTTATGGCTGGAGGTCACTACAACATGATGAATTTTATTAAAGGGTCACACCATTAGGAAGGTTGGGAACCATTGTGCTAGGAGGATTCATGGAACTCAAAGCTGTTTTACTCAGAGTTACAACTTCATAACAAAATCCAGCAAGAAAAGAAGCACACAGGACAGCAGGCAGCAGAAACACATACATGGATTTTCCTCTTGTCTTTTTTTAAAGTAAGTCTCTTGTACTTAGCATATAGATAGATTTAACTCTGTTAAAGCACCTAATTTTATATGGGTTTGAACTGAAGTCCTCATGCTTCTGCAGCAAGTACTTTACTCACTAAGCTATCTCCCCAGCCTGATTCCTTTAAAAATCCAGTTTGAAATGTCTTCCTTTTGCTGGACATGGTGCCACAGGCCTTTAATCCCAGCATTTGGGAAGCAGGCGGATCTCTGTGAGTTCGAGGCCAGTCTGGTCTACAAAGTGAGTCCAGAACAACCAGGGTTACACAGAGAAAACCTGTCTCAAAAAATAAAGGAAGGAAGGAAGAAAGAAAGTAAAGAAAGAAAGAAATTTCTTCCAGTGTTTAGAATATTTGTATATAATTTTTTGAGCCTTTGCTGTCTGGAACTCTCTATGTAGCTCAGATTCACAGAGATCCGCCTGCCTGTGCCTCCGAGAGTGCTGAAATTAAAGATATGCACTACTATGCCCAGCCTGCATATACATTTTTAATTGACAAGCTTCTTATAGTGGTACGTGAACGTATTCTTAGTATAAGCAAGTGGCTTAGTAAAGAAACCACTGAAGGGCTGGAGAGATGGCTCAGCGGTTAAGAGCACTGACCTCTCTTCCAGAGGTCCTGAGTTCAATCCCTAGCAACCACATGTGGCTCATAACCATCTGCAAGGGAATCTGATTTCCTCTTCTGGTGTGCCTGAAAACAGTGTTCATATACATAAAATAAATAAATAAATCTTTAAAAAAAACACAAAACACTGAAATGGCCACTCCATCATAGGAGATGGGGAGAAATTTTTATTATGGATAAGAGAGAAAGAACATTCAGAGCCATCTGAAAAAATCCAGAGCCAAGAGAAAAAGAAGCAGACTGGATATGGCCATATCTGCAAGAGAAGGGAGAACAGAGACTAACAAGAGAGAAAATAGTGGAGGTGGTAGGGAAAGAACATTGAACAGAGGGAATACTGAGAATTCAGGGGTAGTGGGAACACCTGCTCTATACAGAGAACAAAGTGAATCTGGGAGAAGGGAAACCTGTTAACTGAAACATCCTTGGAAGTTTTGGGTAGAGGTGAGATGGGCCAGGATGCTAGTGTTGTCTCTGAAATGTAAAATGAGTACTTATAAATGGCCTTCTGTTTCTGTACATGGTAGGAAGGAGCTAGGTCACCTCCAGGTAAGTAGGATATGAGCATTGAAGTTCAGGTTTGTGTGCAGCTAACAGCCTGTCGCATTGTCTGATCTTGGTTTGATTTCCTAGGTGTACTGGTTTCGTATTCCAGAAGGTTGGAAAATTGGCTGCAACAGCTGTAGGAGGTGGATTCTTTCTCCTTAAGGTTTGTATGTTAAGTTTTCCTAAGTGTTTAGAAATTCCACTTGCCTGTTAACATATTGTTAGAATTATAGCCCTGGCTATATTACATTAAAATAGTTTATACATTTGTTTTTGTGTACTATTTCGAGTGCTACTAACCATTTGAGTGAAGTCTTAATCCCTACTCACATTTTATTTCACACTTACAAGGTTGAGAGCCACTACATGGGTACTGAGACTTGAACTTGGATCATCTGGAACAGTCCAGTGCTCTAAACCACTGAGCCAACTCTCAATCCCAAATGTTTTGTTTTTTTTTTTTTAATTATTATTGCTTTGTATAAGAACTTCCCTTTAATAAGTGCTAATGTTTACTTTACATATATATGATGTGTGTGTGTGTGTGTGTGTGTGTATACATATTTTCTCCAGTTTATTTGGGTAACTAATTGATTTATGGTGTAATGGATAACCCTAATTTATCAGAAACAACATACTTGAGTCAGATTTATTCTGTCCACAATTCCTTGAAAATAGTTTACATTGAATTTACTACTTTGACTTTTATTTTACCATCTTATTTTTTAATTTTACTTAAAACTTTGCAAAGTTCAGCATATACATTAAAGGATTGCCAACAACTGAGGACGTTTATTTAATTTTGCTATCAAGCATGGAACCTTGAATATAGAATGTACATTTTGCCTGACGATCATAAACAAAAAATAGCAAATGTCTCTAAAAATAGAAAGTGAGAGGAATTTTGATTACCTACTTAATGTTTTATCTAGACAGAAAGAAATAACAAAGACCATGTTTCTCATTTCTTTTTTATCACTATTAAATTGTAGCTGGCAAACCATACTGGGTACATCAAAGTTGATTGGCAAAGAGTAGAAAAAGACATGAAAAAAGCCAAAGAACAGTTGAAGATTCGTAAGAATAACCAGATACCAACTGACGTCAAAAGTAAAGCTGAGGAGGTAAGACTTGCTTTGTTTAGATTTAGTATATGAAAAGTACAGGCAGTTTTGTGTACAAGATGGGATATAAAATTTTCTCAGCAATATAAAAAAACTTTATATTTACAAAGATCTTGGAGCTATGAGACAAAAGCTCTAGCTGTATGTCAGTCTTAGAATGTTATTACTGTAGAGACAATTTGCAGGGAACAGGGTCTCATGTAACCCAGGCTGTCCTTATTAAATTTCTGCCTCAGCCTCTTGAATGCTAATATAACAACGATATACTACCTCACCCAGTTCATGAAGGCATTAAATCTGGATTTTCTGAAAGAATAGCCAGTGCTCTTAACCCTGGAGATATCTCTCCAGCCTCTTGTAAAGTTTAGTAATTGACTTATTTGATGAATTTTGTCAGTGAATGTGAATACAAAGGAGATGAAGATAGTAGTTGTAGTTAACTAGTTCTTATAGGAACAGGGGTACCACAACGGGTAAGGTGTACTGTCATTGTGAACAAGTTACATTTTATCTCTATGCCTGCTTATCTTTGAAATAGCCAAATCTGTTCTGTACATGACTAATAGAAATGCTTGGATAATGGGTTGGTAGGCTTGAAGATAGCCAGATGGCAAATTCTTTACTGGCCAGGTATGGTGGTGCATGCCTTTTTGTTTTTTTCAAGACAGAGTTTCTCTGTGTAGCTTTGGCTGTCTTGGACTTGCTTTGTATAGACTCGCTTTGTATACCAGGCTGGCCTCCAGCTCACAGAGATCTGTCTGCCTCTTCCTGCTGGGATTACAGGCATGTACCAGCAGCCAGGCATGGTGCCACAGACTGGTAATCCCACACTTGGGGAGGCGGAGGCAAGTGGTTTTCTATGAGTTCGAGGCCAGCATGATCTACAGAGTGAGTCTAGGACAGCCAGGACTCTGTTACATGCGGAAACCCTGTCTCAAAAAAAAAATTACTTTATTTTTTTATGTGTATGGGGTTTGCCTTCATGTATATCTGTATACCATGTATGTACCTGCTGCTTGTAGAGGCAAGAAAAGGGCATCAGATCCCCTGGAACTAGAGTTACTGGTGGCTGAGAACTGCAATGCACTCATATATATACATATACCCCCAGATACACATATAAAAATTTAAGTGAATTTTTTTGTCCTCAAGTAGTACTTTGTTTAAGAAAATATGGAAGTCCTAGAGAGTTACGGGCTGCAGTAGAAGTGAGGCAAGGAGACGTAATGGCCTAGCTCATTTTTGTTTCTGGGATAAAATATTCTTACGGAAAACAACTAAGAGAGGAAAGGGTTTAGTAAGCTTACAGTTCTAGGTTTCGGGCCATCACTGAGGAGAAGTCAGGCAGGAATTTGGGCAGCTGATCACATTAATCCTAAATCTAGAGCAGGGAGAAACAAATGAATCTTTGCTATCTGCCTGCTATCCCACATATCCCACCTCTGACCAAAGAATTTAATTCACAGCCAAAGACCATGTAGCAAGAACCACAGAGAATGCTGTTTGCTGGTTGGCAGACAGGCTTATGCTCACTTAGCATTCTTGTACAGTTCATGACCACCTGTCTAGGGAACGGTTCTGCCCACAGCATGGTGCGCCATCCAACATCAACTAACTCAAGACAATTCTGTACACACATGCCCAGCTCAATATAGTTCTCAACCTTCTTAATGCTGTGGTCCTTTAATACAATTCCTCATGTTGTGGTGACCTCCAACCATAAAATTAGTTTCTTTGCTATGTCATAATTTTAATTTTGCCACTGTTACGAATCATAATGCAAATATCTGTGTTTTCTAATGGTCTTAGGTCCCAGGACCCACAGGTTGAGAACCACTTATCTAGGCAATTTTTCAGTGAGATTCTTTTCTCAGATAATTGTAGACTGTGTCAAGTTGGCAGTTAAAGCTAGCCAGGACACCTAAATACAGTGGTAGTGAAGAGACACTGTAGACTTTTACACAATGGTGCAAGGAGGATTGACTCACAAAGTGATGGGAATCTAATAGTGAAAATGGTTTACTTAGTTGGAAAGTGAAGACACTGTGCTTAACTTCAAGAAATGATTTGGCTTGGCCGGGGGATATGGCTTATTGGGTAAAGTGATTGTCATGCAAATCTGAAGACCATAGTTTTGGATCCTCAACACTCATATAAATGCCAGGTGGGTGTGGTGACCTCCCTTCAGTCCTAGGGCTACGGCAAGAATCACTAGAGCAAACTGGCTAGCCAGACTAGCTCAAATGGTAATCTCTTGGTCCAGAAAGAGATCCTGTCTCAATATATAATGTGGGAATGAGCTAGGAAGACACCCATCAATCTTAGCCCTCCATATGTATGTGCACTTGTTTATCTACATGTATGTACAACAAATACACACATGTACACGTACACACCACATAATGAAGAAACAAAAACATGAGTAGGCCAGAATGTTGGATATAGTATTTCACATTTACATTCTAAGGGAAGTGGTCAGGAGAGATAATAAATCGTTAAGAAAGCCATACAGAGTACCTATCTATGTATGCATCAAACCTTAGATCAATAGAAACTTTTGCAGGAAGGTATAGGGGAGGTGAAAGCTTTGGGAAATAAGAAAATAAAACTTTGCTTACAATCATCAGTAAGAGAAATGGTTAACATCCTTAGCAAAATAACTCATTGTAGAAAATCTTGTGTTTTTCAGGTTGTGTCATTTGTAAAGAAGAATGTTCTAGTGACTGGGGGATTTTTTGGAGGCTTTCTGCTCGGCATGGCATCCTAAGAAGTTCACTTCATTGTTCTGTTTTCGTTGTTTGTTTGTTGCCAGCAGCTTCTAGACTCCAACATAGGACAGTTGACACTACTTTTCCTCCTCTTCTCTTGTGCCATTCTCCCTGTTGTGGCAAATATGAATGGCTTCCATAGGCTTTTCCTTGTACAAGGTTAATACGGGCCTTCTCATGAGCGTGACAGGTTGGAAGAGACAGTAGATGTTAACTTTTCCAGTACTCTCCTGACTTGGTTGATGTATAGCTTAAAAAGAATGTTCCTTTTCCACTTTGTAAGATCCTTTTCCAAACTTGATTTGGAAAAGCAGCATGTAGTTATGTTAGTATATGTTACATGAAAAGGAACCAAATACATTTGCCTTTAAGCATGTACGATTTTGGTATCTTGGTATATGCATTCTCTTTGAGTTGGTTTTAGGCTATAGAAAGGGAGGTATTTATACTTGCTATAATTATCCTGCCAAAATGGCAGTGTAAGTAAGTACTATAACTAAAAAGATTGAATATAAAATGAACTTCTATTAAAGATGTATGAAATAATGTATGTATTGTATTTGGTAGGTGGGTCTTTATGGAAAACAACTACAAGAAATTCATTATTGAATGGTTGGATGAGTCATTTATAGGTATTAAGATCCAGACCAGGAATGTTTTCTACCATACCACATACTGTATCTCATGGCTGTTTTCAAATTATTTAGGTGAGAGAAGTAAAAAAAAAAAAAAAAATTATATATTTATTTCATAGAAAGGGTTCTGTGCTTTCAAATTTGAACTGTTTCCCACATTTGTTAAAATATTATGGGTTGCAGTATTCTTTTATGGAAATTCTGTTTATTTATCCAATTTGTATGAAATAAAACATATAAGCAAGAATTTTAAAGAGATGTTCTAGACATTCAGAATTGAGAAGAGCACATGTGAAATAAAGTATTTCCATCAAATGCAATCTCCATCAGAATTATTCTTTAAAATAAAAATCTGTGCACTTCACATTTTGGCATAATGGCTGTTACAATGATCTCAACTCCAACTAAAAATTCATCTTCCAGAAGCCAAGTCTTCTGTCATCTTCCTTGTCCCCACAGGGCCTACCACTTAATAGATTTCAAATATTTATTAAGTATATTTACTTGTATAAAGATAACTCCCTGTTAAAGGTTAGGCTTGCCCCAATTGAATTCTTAGCTATATAGATGATCCCATGTATAACAGTGTATTTTTTAAGTCATACATTCAAGATAACTAATTTTTTGACATACCTTAAGAATAGCATACTGAAGCCAGGTGTGGTGGGGCATGCCTTTAATCCCAGTACTTAGAGAGGCAGAGGAAGGCAGATCTCTATGAGTTTAAGGCCAGCCTGGCCTACAAAGTGAGTCCAGGACAGCCAAAGCTATATAGGAACCCTGTCTCAAAACCCAGGGCAAAAAAAAGAATGACATATTGAATTTGAAAATTGAAACTACCAGTTAAAACTTAGGATTCACCTATTTGTATTTTCTCATTACATTTTTATATTATTTGGGCCAACATAAGTTATTCTACTTGTAATATGTATTAGTCATTCTTCCATACATGACAGTATAACCTGCTTTGGTACATATTTTTCTAAGAGTTTGAAAATGATTTTTCACTATTTATCTTGGAAGCATAAGAGAGTGACTTCCCCATGTATCATTGCTTGCCTATAGCAAACATAAAATGATATTTGTTTTATCAGTTATTATAAAGTACTTGCCATTTGTTTACAGTATGTATTTAATACTAAAATCTAAGTATACCTTTTAAAAATCAGTATAATACCTTACTGTTACAGAATAAATAACAATTATTTAATATGAAGCATTACAATGTTTTAAATGCTCTTTCTGTGTGTATAGTATATATATTAATAACTGCATCAAACATGGTTGAGCAAGTGTCCTTATTGTGTATTTAAGCCTCTTTTGGATATATGCCTAGGAGTGGAATAGCTGGATCTTGAGGAAGCACTATTCCTAGTAGTCTGAGAAAGCACCAGATTGCTTTCCAGAGCTGTTGTACAAGTTTACATTCCCACCAGCAGTGGAGGAGGGTTCCCCTTTCTCCACATCCTCTCCAGCATGTGTTGTCTCTTGAGTTTTTGATCTTAGGCTGAAATCTTAGGGTCATTTTAATTTGTATTTCCCTGATGGCTAATGAGGTTGAGCATTTCTTTTAAGTGTTTCTCTACCATTCGATATTCCTCTGCAGAGAATTCTCTGTTTAGCTCTGTACCCCATTTTTTAATTGGATTACTTGGTTTTTTGCTGTTTAACTTCTTTAGTTCTTTATATATACTGGATATTAGCCCTCTGTCAGATACAGGGTTGGTGAAGATTTGGAAACAGCCCAGATGCCCCTCAGTGGAGGAATGGATACACAAATTGTGGTACATCTACACAATGGAATATTACTCAGCAATAAAAAAACAAGGAAATCATGAAATTTGCAGGTAAATGGTGGGATCTTGAAAAGATCATCCTGAGTGAGCTATCCCAGAAGCAGTAAGACACACACGGTATATACTCACTCATATAGACATATAATATAGGATAAACCTACTAAAATCTGTACACCTAAAGAAACTAATTAAGAGGGAGGACTCTTGCTAAAATGCTCAATTCCTATCCAGAAAGGCAAAGAGGATAGACATCAGAAGAAGGAGAAAAGAGGGAACAAGTCAGGAGCCTGACACAGAGGACCTCTGAAAGGTTCTGCCCTGCAGAGTATCAGTGCAGATGCTGAGACTTATGGGCAACTTTTGGGCAGAGTGCAGGGAATCTTATGAAAGAAGTGGGAAACAGTAAGATCTGGAGAGGACAGGAACTCCACAAGGAGAGCAACAGAACCAAAAAATCTGAGCACAGGGGTCTTTTCTGAGACTGATATTCCAACCAAGGACTATGCATGGAGATAACCTAAGACCCCTGCATAGATGTAGCCCATGGCAGTTCAGTATCCAAGTGGGTTCCATTGTAATAGGAACAGGGACTGTCTCTGACATGAACTGATTGGCCTGCTCTTTAATTACCTCCCCCTGAGGGGGAAGCAGCATTACCAGGCCACAGAAGAAGACAATGCAGCCAGTCCTGATGAGACCTAATTGACTAGGATCAGAAGGAAGGAAAAGAAGACCTCCCCTATCAGTGGACTTGGGGAGGTGCATGCAATGCAGAGGGTGGAGGAAGGGAGGGACTGGGATGGGAGGAGGGAGGGAACCACGGGGGGGGGGATACAAAGTGAATAAAGTGTAATTAATAGAGAAAAAATAACTGCATCATCTGTTTTATAGTTCTCTGTATTCTTGAGATTGTGCCATTTATAGTGATTCTGGCTGTAGCCATGTTACTTTCCCTATGTCTTACCATCATCATTGGTATGGTGACAGCAAAAGCTACTGTAATACACCTTTGGGTATGTGGTAGGGAGAGCATTTGCCCAGCATTTGTGAAGCCCTGGGTTAAATCCCCAGCATTTTGAGAATAGCCAAGTAGGCTTGCCTTTTAATGGGAGATTATGTTTTCTGAAAAAAAGCGGCTGTCTTTCCATGCACAACTTAAATGATATCAGGGTTTGGCTGTTACATCATTGAATGTATTTGTTTTCATTTGATTAGTGGGTGGTTTGAATAAACATGGACTCTATGCTGCCATACTTCCCACTATGATGATGATGATGATGATGATGGACTAAACCTCTGAACTGCAAGGCAGCCCCAATTAAATGTTTTCCTTTATAAGAATTGCTGTGGTCGTAGTATCTCTTCACAGCAATAAAATACCAAATTAAGACAATTAAAAAGACCTGTTTGGCAAAGCACATATTTTATTTCAAATATTCATAGTCCAATAACATGCTAACCTCTTAACCAGAGGTGATGGAGCTGATTTTCCTTGATGAAGAGGTTGAGCATTGTCAAATATAAGGTACTGAGAAGCTTGGTGTTTAAACATGTATTGGTATTTTTGGTTCCCCTTTCTGGCAGAAATGCAGTAACGCTACGGTCTTTGCATCCTCACCACTCTGGATAACCCTTTGACCAAGAGCATCTCTATGAGGGACAGAGTAGGATGAGGATACTGCTACAGAGTTATACTTTTGTGATATTCTCCATCAGACAGAAGGCCAAAGGGTAGAGTCCAAGGCACTTTCTTTTCTACTATATCTGTGGGGCTTCAACAGATAAATTTCAACATTTCCACACCACCTGGGGCTCTAAGGTCATTTTTGATCAGGAACCTATGGAATACTTACGTTTGTAAGAACAGCCTAACCATTGCTGTGTCATCATTCTTACAATATGCTAACAAGACTCCCCCAAATGACCCCTCACCATTCTAGACACTGGTAAACAGTTTGAGGTTTTATTACTCCCTCCTATGGCCCATCACTTGGGCCAGCGTCCATGTTGCTGAATCTGGATCTGACATGTTAATGTCTTATAGATTGTAACAGACCAGACATAATTCAAGTGGAAGAATTTAATTCAGCAAGAATGAACTATGTAATTCTAATTACTATAGTTTTAAAGGTGTGTGCTTGTGGATTTTTAAGGTACAGTCTAATGTCATTAATTATTAACAATGTTCTCTTTATGCCAGGTGATGGTGTTTTACACATTTAATCCCACCACTTGGGAGGCAGAAGCAGGCAGATTTCTGTGAGTTCAGGGCCAGCTTGATTTACAGAGCTGAGTTCCAGGACAGCTAGGGCTGCACAGAGAAACCATGTCTGGGGGGAAGGGGGATGGGGAAGATGTCCTCTTCCATTCTTTCATATTTGCCTGGAAGGTAGCCCTAGCTGAGAGTTAAGCTCTTACTTGAAACCTGTACTTTTTTATTTTGGTAAAATATCACAAATCTCTTCCTGAAAAAGTGATATACAAAGAATTTGAAATTTTTGAGTATCATTAGTGTTTTATCTGAGTGAGAAGCTCTTATCCAGTCATCCCTGCAGGAAAATGAATCTTCTGCCTTTCTTTTTGTCATGAGAAATTGATTTTGTAAAATAGAGCCTTTGCTTAAAATAGGCTATCTATTCAGTTAATTAGATTACCATGAACTATTGGAGAAAACTTTTAGTCGTGGATCTGATTTCCCAGAAACCATGCAGTGTGGTTTAGACTTTTTCTTCTTTTCTTTATTCCTTCCTTTCTCCTACTCCTTTCTGTTTCCAGTGCCTCTTTTCACATTTTGATGTATCAAAACTGCCTCCTTTTTCCATTAAGAAATGATGTGATTAATAAGAGTATCATTTCTCATCCTTGCTTACTCAAGGGAATCACCTGTAGAATTTTAAATGTTGATGCATGGATCTTGTCCTAGTAGTTTTGACTTCACTGTTCTGGGATGCCATTGTGGCATGCTGGGGTTTCACATACCTCAGATTTTCTCAAAGAGCAGTGAAGACAGAACCACCAAAGAGTTGGAAGTAGATGCTAATAAAATTACAATTCTGTTAACAAGTGAATACTTTTTAAATTTTATTTTGAAATTATCTTGATATGATTTCTGGATACTGAACACAAGTATAATACCACAATTTACTGAGTTACATTGTAAGGAAGAAAGGCATACTATGCCAAAATGGAAAAGTGGGGATTTTTGTCATCAATATGCTGAAATTACTTAATAAAAGGTTTCATGGTAATAGAATGTTCATTTACTCCCCAAATGAGCCTATAATTGATTTACCTGTTACTACTGAAAAGTAATTAACTAGTGTTATGATGGTGAAAACCAGGAGCTAACACTGAGATATTTCAAGGCAAAATAGTTACTTTTAAGGCTGTGCTAAGCTTCCAATCCTTAGAAGGAAGATGAAGTGGCATCTAAGCTGTATCAGAGGGATTCTTATATAGGTCCTTTGTGACTTTGGTAAACAAGCAAAGCTTAACAGAAGTGGAACTTTTGCCGTTAGTGTTTAGCATAAACATATTATTTTAAACACGGTTGTGGTCAGCCAGTTTCAGAAACCATCAATTTTTTTGTTTTTGTTTTGTTTTCTCACGTGATGTTGAGCTGGTTCTCAGGAGGTCTTTGTGGTCTATTGGCTTGAAAAATAGTCTGCACAATAGGAACCTGAATCTCATTTTACCTGAGAAATACAAGTAGAAGTACCAAGACTTTGGAAACAAATCTGGAAGCAGAACAGTAAGGAGAATGAAGGCCCTGTTTTCTAACTTGTATTAAAATCAATAGTGAAGGGAGAAATAGGGGAGTCAGTTTCTAACACTATTTAAGGTCTGTCAGTTACTAAACAAGTGATTAAACAGCGTCACTAATAGCTACTTGGAAGGTTTTGTATTTCCAAAATGAGGGATGAGATCATAGTTGTCACAAGCTAAGAGTTCTCTGAAGACTAAATTTCAGTGCTAGTCTTGGTCAGTATTACATAAAGAATATTCTGGTGGCTATTTTTACATATTCTATAATAGCTAAAGGGAGTAAGTGTAAGTCAATGTCTTTCACTAGATCTGTTGACAAACTAAGAATAGTTTAAAGAAAGGAACACATACTTGGAAGATTTTGAAATGCAAAATAAAGCAGTATATTTTAGGAGGAAAACACTTAAAATGTTTTAAACCTTAATTAAGTAAACAACTGTAATAAAACAGAAAAATGACTTTGATTTTGTGAGTTACATATTGTTAGGGTCTGAGAATCTCCAAAGAGAGACCCCAGACTCAGATGGTATGCAAAAACAAAGAGCATTTATTCTGCAAAGAATTCCAGCATGCTGGTGTCACCACCTTCACAAAATGGCAGAGACCCCGACAGGAGCCGAAGGCCCCCTTTCAAGCCAAAAGGAGTAATTCCTGCAGTGGCTATGTGATTGGGACTGGCTGATGCCCATGGAGGTTACGTGACTCTGACTGGGACTAGCTGGCTCCTTGGAATTAAGTCCTCTCAATGAAAGTCCTAAGCAATCACTATCAAATGTTATTTTAAGTATAGTTTAGATTCATAGATGATATAATTGTAATGTGCTTTATTAAAATAGTTTTACTATTAGTGAGAGTTTACTTTTAGTGAGAGTTCACTAAAATTGTTTCATGGGAACTCTTACCTTCCTTTTTGGACCAAATATCTCTAGGCAGCATATTCCCAACCATTCTCTTTGGAAGAAAATCACTCAAAAAATATTTGTCTACAAAAGAGGTTCACTTTGGCAACAGGGTAATCTTATAAAGAATTGTATATTATATTAGCATATGGCATATGAAAAACTAAACTCTGGAAAGAAAGTAACTAATTTACATGTGTCTAGGCTAGCATTCTTTGAGTATTTAGCAACAGAAGAACCTTTTTATTTCTTTGTTACAGTGATTCCTAGAAATGCTTTTGAGAAATGTTTTTTTTTTTTAAGAAAAAAATTTAATTAGGGAGGGTGTAGAAGGAGAACTTTAAGCAAAATTCACCATACCGTACCGCCACAGGAGGAGAACTGACTTCAGAAAGTTGTTTAACTTCCAAATGTGCACCATGACGAGAGACTAGGATTTAGCTCCCTGGTAGGTACACAGATAGGGGGAGGGGGCCATGGCTAGTTAATAAAGGTGAGAGATTTCCAAGATGGCTTGTTTTCTCCTGGTACTCTGACTTGAGACAAAATCCTGGCTAAAACAAGAACTAAAACAAGCCTTTTAGTTCTGTTGCTCTCCTTGTGGGGTTCCTGTCCTCTCCAGATCTTACTATTTTCCACTTCTTTCATAAGATTCCCTGCACTCTGCCTAACAGTTGGCCAAAAGTCTCAGCATTTGCTTTGATAGTCTGCAGGGCAGAGCCTTTCAGAGGCCCTCTGTGGCAGGTTCCTAGGTTGTTTCCTGTTTTCTTCTTCTTCTGATGTCCAACCTCTTTGCCTTTCAGGATAGGGATTGAGCATTTTAGTCAGGGTCCTCTCTCTTGATTAGTTTCTTTAGATGTACAGATTTTAGTAGGTTTATCCTATGTTATATGTCTATATGAGTGAGTATATACCGTGTGCATCTTTCTGCTTCTGAGACAGCTCACTCAGGATGATCCTTTCCAGGTCCCACCATAATTTGAACACAGGGGTCTTCCCAGAGACTCATACTCCAACCACATACCAGGCATGGAGATAACCTAGAACCCCTGCACAGATGTAGCCCATGGCAGTTCAGTGTCCAAGTGGGTTACATAGCAGTGGGAAGAGGGACTGCCTCTGACATAATCTGATTGGCCTGCTCTTTGATCACCTCCCTCTGAGGGGGGAGCAGCCTTACCAGGCCACAGAAGATGACAATGCAGCCACTCCTGATGTGATCTGATAGACTAAGATCAGAAGGAAGGAGAGGAGGACCTCCCCTATCAGTGGATTTGGGGAAGGGCATGCATGAAGAAGGGGGAGGGAGGGTGGGACCAGGAGGGAAGGAGGGAAGGGTTTATGGAGGGATACAAAGTGAATAAAGTATAATTAATTAAATTAAATTAAATTAAAAAAACAAGCTTTTTAAGCTTTTGTTTTCCAACAGCAGGCCTCCTGCTGATAGACTAGCTCAGCAAGTTCAAAGCATGGTTAGAATATGCTATGGATCAGTTGTGGGCCAATCAGCCATCCTTCATTTCTTCAAACGGACCAATTCTAAATTAGAGGAGAAAAACTCTTCAGAGATTTTTAAATTCTAGTCCTTGAGAAGAGCGTGTACTTTTTTTTTTCTTTCTGAGGCCTCACTCTGCTTTGCAGAGGGCCTTTTTCTCTGTGTTCTCTGCATGTGTATGTCTCCTCTCCCACAATAAATGCCTTTCTTTAACTGCTGATTTTATGTGAGATTTTTCTGCTGCCACCTGTTGCTTTTGAGAATTTTTTCCTGTCATTTAATTGTTTAACTGGCAGAGAAAATGAACCCTAGTAAGACTCCTCGACTATACCATGTATGTACATGTCTGCACACTCATACTCTAAAATTTAAATGAAAAAAAAAAGATAAGATTTAGTATCAAATAATGGTACTTGGAAACCAAGGAACTACCAGAATTTGCTCATGTTCTTACTGTTCGTATTTAGGCAGCCTGCTTCTGGATTGCCTAGCAACCTATGATGTCATCATGTATCTATGGCCAGGTATGTGACCTGGCAGATATGGTTATGTTGCTCCTTAAAAGGACCAACCCACCACTTTGTCTTTCTCTTGGCTCTTGCCCTCTTTCCTTTCTCTGTAGGGGCGTCTCCCCTCTGTTTCCTCTATCATGTTTCTCTTTTCTCTCTTCATCTCCATCTAATAAACTTCTTTCATAAAACATCTGCTGTGGACATCATCATCATTTATTTGGTCCTAATGCTTACAAATTCATCTTTATCTTTATTATTTTTTTGAGACAGGGTCACACATAATCTAGCCTACTCTGTGTAGTTGAGATTGACCTTGAACTCCTGATTCTCCTGACTTCATCTGAGTGCTGTGATTACACATTTGTATCTTTAAGCCTGATTTATGCAGTGCTAGGGATCAAATCTAGGGCTTTCTACACATTAACCAAGCACTCTACAACTGAGCTACATCTCTAATCTTAAAAGGCATCTTTCTTTTGTCAGGGAAGTGCAACAGAAGTACTAAGAACTATTTGATGGAAGCAAATGGATATGAAATAGTTGCCTGCTACCAATGCATTTCCTTTAGCGTTTTTGTTTTGATATTATCTGGATCTACTGTAATAGGTTTTGGTTATAAGGAAATAATAAATAAACCACCTAAAATTCTTAATTCTGTTGCTGCCTGCCTGACTTGTGTTTCCTCTGAGATTGAAACATTCCATCTTGCAAGGAATGTTTAAGCAGGAAGGTAAACAACTCAAAATAGCTTCAGAAAGCCCCTGAAATTGACCAGATTTACTAGGCTCCTCCCTCACAGAGTAAGCAATACAGTTTCAAGAAAGAAACCTACTGTGCTACCTGGAAGAGGTTTAGACCAAATGAGTCACTTGAGACACTCTCCTATTATGCCCAGATCTTAAGGTCCCCAAAGACTACCAGGAGCTGGACCACATATGCAAGAGCAAAGAGCTTTATTCAGGCTTAAACTCAGTTTCTCCACCATCACCAATGCAGTGGATCAGTGAGGAGAGCCCTGGGTAGCTACATGGCAGGGTTTTTATTGGAGTTTGAGCAAGAACTGGGAATTCCCAGTTTAGCAGTTACACAATTGGATGACATTCAGCAAGGGCAAGCTTGTAACAGAGTGATTGGCTAACTAACATAACACTGAGTGAGTTATCTATAGACCCCAGGAATGTCAGGTTGGTGGGCTGTGCAGCACAGATGCCCCACCCTGAGATAAGATACCTTCCCATTCTTGTGGTTACCTCCACGCTATTCCGTGGGTAGGGAATTTTATGGTTTTCTTATTCTTGGAATTGGTGACCTATGGCCTAGTTCCTGGGACTGATGACTTTTGGGGGAGGGGATCAGGCCTGGTCCTTTCACTCCAACCTGTTGAACTGGCTGCAGGTTATGCAGTATGCTCCACATTCCCAGCTTTTGTGAGCTCTTGCCTGTGCTGGGGTGAACTTCGGTGATGCATTTCTACTCTTCTAAGTAGCTCCAATAAAACTCATTGGTTCACCAAGTTGTCCTTTGGTGCTATCTGCACTTTGTTCTGTCATGGGCTCTCAATCTGGGGTGAGTAGGTATGTGTGCTGCATCTCCTGATGAAAAGTTCTGTCACACAACACTGACTGTAAGGCTAGTCCAAGATGGACTCACTGAAGACACCAAGATGGATGACCTGAGTAGGACACAGTCCCTTGAGGGAAATGGAAACTGAACGTCCTACATATTTCAGAAATCATCTGACCCTTATCTCAGTAGAACAGCTTGAACACATCCTGTTTTCCTAAAAGTCTCCTTTGTCAGCATCCTGTTGTCCCTATGACCAGAAGTACCCTCTCCCCCCAATTTTTTGCTTACAGCTTGTTTCTTTTCACAGGATGTTCTCTCCCTCAACTAAAACCACCCTACAAAAACAACTCTGCCTTTTGGGGGGATGCTCTTCCTTCATTTTGAGACAGTTCAGCAGTTCATACCTTGAATTAAAAACTTTCAGCCTCAGTGCAGCTTTGGTGATTTGGTTCTCTCATTAGGCCTCACACTGACTTCCAGTAAAAAAGTGTTTCATTCCTTTATAAAAAATTAGTAATCACTGAACATAAGAAGACTTTATGTGTTGGATTAGGGTAAAAAAATCCAGTCTCACTTCTGGGTTTTGAAAATCCACAAATCCTTGAGCTCAAAATCCTACCAATACCTGGGCTTGCTCCAAGCTTAGGGCTTGAAATCCTACCCATCTCCACCCTGAAAAACTGGCCCCGGGGAAACCCTATAATAGAAAACCTGCCTCCTTCCTACTCAGATCTTTGCTGCTTCTCTCCAAGCCAGAGGCAGCCACTTCTTGTGTTGTTTCCAATAAATCAGTGTGGAATTTGTTGTGCAGTAGGACCTTGTGGTATGCCTTGGCTCCCAACTGCCAGGATACCTTCAGAGGTACAACACTTGCACTGGGACATCATCCCCATCAGAGCTGTAACACTTACAGTAACAGGCCAGTGGAAATTCAACCTGCCCCTGGCCTGTCCCTGAACCTGAGACTTGGGAATCCCTGCCCCCATTATTCAGCATTAACAGCCAAGTAAGACTTCCAACAGTACTGTACTTTTCCACTAGCTAACTGCACTGTTTCAAAGACACAATAAACGTCTGCCCCTGTGCCCAGGCTACTGTTGTCTCTGTTCCCAGTCAGAGGCAGCTCCCATTCTGTCTCTCCCCAATAAATCTCTTCTGTGAGGTTTGTTGCATGGTGTGACTTTGCGTTGTTTCTTGGCTCTTGACGGCTAAGATGGAAAATTTACCCTTTTAGTATTGGCCTTCCCTGTCACTGAGGAAGTATGAACTATTTGTGGCAAGACACTTTGATGAAGATGCAAAAGAACATGTTACTACTGGCATCTAGATTGTTGGTATTAAGTTAGGTCAAAGGAAACTTTTATGTAACATATGAAGGGTATCATGATTCTAATGTTGGAGGGCCTCATGAAACTTAGGTTTTCTCACTGGCACTACTGATCTTGTTAAACAGCTAGTTATATATTAATAGCAGGCTTGAAGATTACTGCGTCTGACTCCTGCTATAATCAGTAGTTTGTAAAACCAGGAACTGAAACTAAAGGTCTTTGATTACCCATCCAAAGAATGGGATCTGAGTATCTTTTTTCTTGGGTAGATGATGTTCTGAACTGTTGGAAAGATCATATGATTACTATCTAGCTTTCTGGTAAAGAACAAAGCCATAAATTTATTCCTTCTCTTTTACAAATTAATCCAAATGGGTTTATCAATTACCTGGATAGGAAAACACCCTTAGAAATGCTGTCTTCTCTAGAAACTTTAGAAAACAGTATACAACCAGGGCTGGAGATATGGCTCAGGGGTTAAGAGCACTGGTTGCTCTTCCAGAGGACCTGGGTGTAATTCCCCAGCATCCCTATGGCAGCTCTCAACTGTCTGTAACTCCACTCCCAGGGGATCTAACACATACAAGGTGTATAGACACACATGTAGGTAGAACACCTACTCATATACAATAAAAGAAAGGTTAAAATATGTTGAAAGAAAAAGTATACAATCTACTTCAATAGGTATGTCAGCATAATGGTCTCTCTGGTCATTGTCTACTTCCTCTTCACATTGTTTCATATTATTCTATAGTAATCTGTGTTTTCTATACTATGCAGTGTTTCATCCACATTCAACAGAGATCCAAGATTTTGCAAGCAAGGCAAGATACAGATAATAGTCTGAACTTGGTGATTGAAGGAGAATTCATTAATATCGGTATCTAATAGTTTCTTAAAGTACATTCAGTAACAATCCAAAAATTTCATGTAAAATAGGTTTATTTTAGCACCTACCTCCCTTTTACATTATACATATTTATATTCTAACATAGGTTATTTGGTCTATTTTGCATAGATGGCATATTTGCTAACCCTTACAATTGACTTTTTCATTTGCTGTTTGCTGCTACCTGGCTTGAAGAAGGGATGGTAAATAAAACATGCTTGAGAGAAACATGAAGCAGAATTTAACTTCTCAGCACAACTTTACTTGGATCCAGACTTCAGTGCCAGGTTTTCTTCCTCTTCTTTCTCAAATCCTGAGCAGACAAGAGATCTTCCCTTGGGATATCGAGCACAACACTTACGAAGTTCTTGGACGACAGCCTGACACTTTGCTTCCACATAGTTGTTGGCTGAAAAACAGGCAACTCTTAGTAATGATCTCATGTACAAGGTAACTAAGCATTTTCCAATCATTTTTACTTAGCACCTATAAAATAAGATATACCCAGCTCTATTGAATTCTTTCTGATTTAGAAATAATCAGGTCAAGAAGTAAAAGGAAAATCCATTAATAACCATCTAGAAGTATAATAGGAAGAAAATTACAATTTATAAATGGTTTTGATATGATTAGTGGCCACTAGTCCCTTTTTGTAACTTGATGAATTAGAAAAATTCATACAACCTACACAGTTTCATAGCAAACTGCATTTTGATGTCAAATTTAATGTCCCCCTCTTTAAAATAAAATTGTGCACTAACAATGTTTTTATTTTTTTTTTTAGGTTTTGAAAAGGTTATAAAACATAATGTGACCACAGTGTGTAGTTTACTGTGGGTACTTAGGTTGAGTGTCAAGACCAACACCTATGGCTTGCTTAGTTCCTGCATCCCTCCCCCAGCTCAGAATTCAGTGGTCAATTGACGTCCATGCTCATTCTCTGAGGCACTGGGCTAGGGTATTTGTCAGTCTCCCAGCCACACAGACTGAGAGCCTCCAGTAAGTGAGCATTTACTTGGCCATCTATAAACAAGGGCTAGTGGTAGCTAAGGTTGGCTGTATATACCAAAAGATTTTGGAACAGGGAACAACATACCCTTAAGACAGGCAACCTGATCTATCCTGGAGAAAATTCATAGGCTAATGAATATTTATTATGCTGGCATTAGACATTATATTCTGTAGAAGTATGTTAAGTCTGATCTGTAGTACATTTTAGCTCTTAGTTTTTAAGTGCCCATATTAAAAAAAAAATCAGACTTCATATAAAAACCTAAGAATGTATCTCAAGATTTTAGAAAAAACAAGAGTAAGCCCAACTCAAAACTAATAGATGAAAAGAAAATAAAAATTAAATAAAAAATTAATGGAGAACATACACATACACAGAAAATGTCAATAAAACAGCTGCCTTTTCAAAAGAGAAACAAAACTGACAAAGTAGCTAAACTAATAAAAAGAAAGACTCAAATTAATTAAAATTACAATCTAAGCCCAGTTTCACAGAGCTATAATCCTAAACTACTCAGGAAGCTGAGGCAGGAAGATCTCAAGTTCAAGGCCTACCTGGGCTATGGAGTAAATTCAAGACTAGATAGGACAATGAAACTCTGCTTTAAAATTAAAAAAGCAACAAGCATATAGCTCATTTGGTAGTGTTTCTACAAGGCCCCAGGTTCAATTTCCAGTACAACAACAGCAGCAATAATAATAACAATAACAATAATAGGAGACAAAGGAATATTACAACAGAAACAAATGAAATTAGTGAATATTTTGAAAAATGTTGTCAATAAATTGGAAAAATCTAAGAATAATGGACAAATTTCTGTATATATGACCTATCAAAATTGAATCCCAGAACAGAAAAAGTTGAAATAAATCAATAGCAAGCAAAGAGACTGAAAGTATGATTTAAAGTCTCCCATCAAAGAAAAGCACAGACCCTGATATATTTGTAGTAGTGGAGATTGAAATTAGGGCCTTGTACATGCTAGACAGATGCTCTACAACCACTGTTCATTTTTATAACTAACACCAATGATCCTCAGACTAGATCATAAAATAGAAAGAGAAAGAATGGAGCTGGAGAGATGGGTTAGCAGTTAAGAGCACTGGCAGCAGCTATTCTAGAAGACCCAGGTTTGCTTCCCAGCAACTATATGGTGGCTCACAACTGTCTGTAGCTCCTGTTCCAGGGGATTGGGATCCAATGCCCTCTTCTGGCCTCTATGGGCAACAAGCATACATGTGATGCACAGACATATATAAAGGCAAAACACCCATATACAAAAAATAAAGGGAAAGAATTCTTCTAAATTCGTTCTACAAAATCAATAGCCTTAATGAACATACATGTAGAAAGCCTACATTAGCTACTTTAAAACTTAATTCAGTGACATTTTGAAAAGAGTTGGTTTTGTTTCAAGGATAAATATATGGTTCAACATAAAGAAACCAATAATTACCATATATAGTCAAAACAACCATATTAACACCTCAATAGATGTAGAAAAAGCCTTAGTAAAAGTCAATATCCTTTCATGTAAAATAAATTTGAAGAAACTAGGTACAATAGGGTTGTATGTTCACAGAATAAATGCTATATATAAGAAACCTATAGCCAATATTATACCAAACAGAGAGAAACCTTTTTTTCTCTAGAAAAGGGTTTCCATTCACTCTTTTTTACTTACTATAGTATTTGAAATGTTAGACAGAGAAATCAGCAAGAGAAATAAAATGAATACAAATAGGAAAGCAGGAAATCAAATTATTCCTGACTATAAATATGATTCTATACTTAGAAAAGCCAAAAGCTCCATTGTAATTGTTAGAACTGACACAAAATCAACATATAAAAATCAGTAGCTTTTCTATATACTAATAAACTCATTAAAGAAATCAGGAAAACAATAGCCTCAAAAAATAAAATGCCCATGAATATTCCTAATTAAGGTAAAAAGAAAAAAAAACTTTCCAATGAAGATTATAAAACCCTGAAGAATAAACTGAAGACATTAGGAAACGAAAAACACTTCCATGCTTATAAATCTGTAGAATATTGATAAAATTGCAATACTGCTAAAGATGATCTACAAATTCAATGCACTACCCACCAAAATGTTCATATGTTCTTCAAAAAATTAGAAAAACATCTTTACATTAATACAGAAGAGCAAAAGACCTCAAGTAGCCAAAGCAGCATCGAACAAAATTAATCAACTATAACAAAGGGCCCAGAAGTTACAGGCACCAGAGTTTTGGCCCAGATACCTTGAACTTGTTAGAGTACACATAGATGGGGATCAAACTGAGGACCTCATGAATACTAGGCAATTAGTCCTCTGCTGAGCTAATTCCTAGTCCCTGAGGTCTATTATTAAAACTTGTCTATGTGGTATGTATTTTTTATTTTTTTAGATAGGCTGTCACTTTGTAGCCTGGGCTGGCCTTGAACTTGTGATCCTCCTGCTTCTGGGATTTTAAGTATGCATTATCATGTGTGGCTCTTTCTTTTTATGACATGCAGTGTTCAGGATGCAAACTAAGGCCTAGTACATTCTGAGCAAGTGTTCTATCCCTGAGGCATATCCTCTACTCCAAAGCAGTCTTTTTATAGAAAGGTTTTGTTTAGTTCAGTTAATTTTTGTTTTGTTTTTTTGAGACAAAGTTTCTCTGTGCAGCTTTGGCTGTCCTGGTACTCATTTTTGTGACCAGGCTTGCTTTGAACTTATGGAGAACCATCTGACTCTGCTTCTCAAGTGCCCAGCTCTAGTTCAGTAATTCTTAACTGTGGTTGTGCTTTAAAATCACCTGGTTAGCTTTGTAAAATGATTCCTGCTCAGACCCTACTTTCAGGAAGTCTGCTTTAAGTGTGCTAGACAAATTTTAAAGTTTTCCAGGTAATTCTAATGTACAATTGAACTCAAGAACTCATGGGTCAAACGACATCAGTTTTTTTGTGTGTGGTGCTGAGGATAGAACCTTTGGGGCTTTGTACCTGTTAGGCAAGTGCTCTGCCATGGAAGATGGGTTCCTATTCCCTGTATCACATTACTTTTAATATACTCAACATGATACAATGGAGAAAAGATTCATGACTAATTAATTACAGAAGTGTTACATTTAAAATTAATATAAGTTGCTGAAAACTTAGTTTCTTATAGTTGACAGGTAAAATTGAAAAATATTTTAAAAAATATCTATATACTACCTTGCAAACATTTTTGTATTTCACAGGCTTGTTTCTGGCATGGATCCTTTTGTGGCATATCCAGAAAACTAAAACAAAAAAAAGTATTATAATTTTTCTTTTTTTTTTTTTTTTAGTTATAAAGACTTTGTAGCCTATCTACATGGAATTTTCTTCTGGGGGCAAGTAGAATGACCTTACAATTGCTGGAAAAATAAATGCATAAAAATATTCTTTCTTCATTGATAGGATAAATCAACTATATTTTTATATCTCCATCTCAATTAAGTATGGCAGATATAAATTAGATGAAAAAATTCAGTCTAGTCATCTTGAATATTGTAAACCAATGTTGTAATGACACCACAATTTTAAAGGCCTGGCCCAATGCCTGGCTCTATGATTAATAAAAGAAACCCTTGGTAAATGATTAAACTCTTTGAATGCTTTTCTTTCTTTCACTATTCATGTCAACGGGAATTATACGTACCTCAAAGAACTGATGGAAGGACTAAACATGATAAAAAATATAAAGTGCACAGAATAGTAACTGGGAGGCAGTAAGAACTTAATACATGGTAGCTATTATACCCAAGTACTTTTTGTTTTAAGACAGGGTCTCATTATTTCTTAGGCTGGCTTCAAACTCCTGGGGTCAAGTGATTTCTTGCCTCAGTCTTCTGAATAGCTGGAATTATAGGCATGCACCATTGCTCTGGGCCCAAGACTTATTTTAAAAAGCAAAACCTTACTTTAATGTACATAAACTGTCATGGCTGCTTTAATTCAGGAAATTCTTTACACGTAGTTAGCAATGTTAGTTGCTATTACCTCTTGAGAAACGTGCCAATTAAACATTATCTTTTGAGCTCATATGGATGCCAAATATGTAAGATGTTTGTAATCAAAGAAAGAATTTAGATTCACAAAGTTTTGATGAGAAACTCATAAAAACAATTCAAAGAGACAGTTTCAGAAAGAAGAAAGGCATAGGAGCCTCTGTAGCTAATTTCATCAGTACAAATAACCTTTTTTTCCCCCAGAACTCCTTAAGTTCTCAGTAGATCCAAATTAGGTCAGTAGTGGGATGAGAAACACTAGAACAAAACAGATATTTACAGGATGGAAGAAGGAAAGGCGGGTGAATTTGCTGCAGGGGAAATAAGCGACAAATGCATGTTGATGCTGCTAGAAGCTGCTCTCTTCTCTCTAAATCAGTACCCAGTCCTTGGTGATGAGGGCATCTGTTCTGTAGCATGTGCTGATTTTTGTGGGATTCACCAGATCCCAGGTTCAGCCGATGAAGTCCATTAAAGGTTCTATGGCAATTTCCAAAGGAGTCAATCTGAAGTTACATATCCTGCCTAAATGCTTTTGTTGACTTGATTTCTGCCCTGTGTATCCCTTTCTCTGTAGTGCTGGCAGTGTTCTTCATGGCCCTTCCTAAACATCTGTGTTCTTGAGCAGTTCTTCAAACTACTCCCCTCCAGCCCACCTCCCCGGGCCCAAGTGTGGGAGCACTGCAGTGGTGAATGAGGTGATTGCCATATAATGAATAGAACAGAGGAGTGTATCTTCCAAGAATTCCAGCACCTGAAAAAAAAATCATTCAAATCACTTCAACTGAAAAGAATGAAAACAAGTGGAAGAAAGAGAAAAAACAAAAATACATACCAGGTTAACCATCAGGCAAAAGTTTAAGCAGCAGTTCCTGTACTCCCCTGACCTGTCAGAAAAAGGAGATTTTATAAAGTACTCTGCTGTAGGAACCCCAGTACAGGGAAAATGATTGAGTAACATGTATACCATTAAATGATGTTGAATCTGCCACAAGCGAGAATTGTTATCCATGTAGCGTTCCTCTGGGTAGAGTTGCCACATGAGAGGTAGTTGGGATGTAAGAAGGTGACTTGGCCTAGTTGCGTCACCTAAGGGAACCTGAACTTGCTGGACTCGAGCCTTTAGGAAATTTGTCTCCTAATAGGTATGATCAAAAATAAAACCAAAGACATCAGAATATTGAGACTAAATAGCAACCAGGTTACTTTAAAGCAACATTAAAAATAAAATAAAATAAAATGAAAGCAGTTACCTCTTCCACCACAGCTACCCATGTGCGTTGATATTCGTCGCGGTAGATACCTTCTTGGTGAACCCAGAGATGATCGGGTGGAGCCCCCACATCCTCTCTTGCCATTCTGGGCTTTGGGTTCCAATTCTAGCCCTGCTTTTCTCCACCTAAGCCTGCAGCATCCGCGCACAGGACACAGGTGTGACTTTTGAGGTTTGGATGAACTCACTAGTGAGCAAGGTGACCTGGGACTAGCAACCACCAACCAGAACCAAACCTCGCACATATCTACTTGTACAACCTAAACATATCAAATGGTTTCTTAAGCTTTTTGAAAATGAAAACTTAAGTGACACTCAAGCAAAGCCGAGCTAATGTTAACTTTCTATGGAAAAGCAGTCAAGAATTCTCTAAGTTCTGTGGGGAGATAACATGAGAACTGCAGGAGGCTGGGCACTGGTCTCTTTTTTGTATTTACAAAGCATTATTCAGCAGTGTGTTAGCAACAGAAAATACACAAAAGTGTACCAAGGACATGGTTTTGGCAGAAAGATAGTGATTAAATGGACACATGAATGCCATAGTCCTCAGATAAAAGAAACTCCCAAGCAGTTTACATTTTAAAAAGATTCTCAATGTGTGCGGCTTTCTAAAATGAGACTAAGTTTGTTATAAGGACAAAGGAAATATCTGTCATTTTATTTAAAAGTCATTTATACTAGCAAGGTATATCCAGAAAGAGATTTCATTTTAGGAAAGATATTTAGTGTAGTTTTATGACTTCCTGAAAGCAAATAATAGTCACCCGTCTAGCTCCCTGTTTCATTTACGCAGGATGTCACAGTAGCCTGTTTTTTTTTTTTTTTTTTTTTTTTTTTTCAGAGACATAGTTGTAAATTTTTTTTCTACAAACCAAAAGGTCAAAAATATCTCTCTGCTTTTACAGTTCTCAGTTTTGGGTGGTAAGGAACTTCTCCGTAATAGTCTCCTGCCCAGCTTTGGATCTCATAATTTCACATGCATTTTTCATGAATAGAATCTCATAGAAACCATTCATAGCATCATGATGCGGATTCACTGTATTACTAACTTTACAGAGCACAAATACATCAGTGGCTAGCTGTCCCACTCTAAAGACCAATAAGTGCCTTTTAGTGATAAAGAAAATGAAACATAGTTTGGGAGATGGTTAGAACCTTCAAAGTGATACTGTCTAGAACAAACCAAATGTCAATCATGATATGGAATGAGCAGACAAAAATAAAGGAATGAAGCTAAATCTAGTCTTTTTTTTTGGGGGGGGGGCAGCATCCCAAATCTGATTTTTTCCCCCTTAACACTGTTTTTCTGCCTATGCCCTAAAAGGAAAGTAGGAATAAAAACTACTGTCTTAAAATGGGTATATTGGTGCATGCCTGTAATTCCACCATGCCAGAGGCTGAGCAAGGTTCAGGCCAGCCTGGGCTATAAAGTAAGTTCAGCTACACTCTCGGTTAACTACATAAGGCGACTGTCTCAAAAAAAAAAATATATGGTCACATTTTTGTGACTGATAAATAGGCATCATAGTTATTCATTCATTTCCCAAGTGATTACGACTCTGAATCTCTCACATGGTCCCCCTTTAACCTGGATGTACTCTCTCATTTTTCAACTTACTTATGATAGAATTATTTCTCCATAACCAACCTCTACTTTCTATATGGCAATATCACCTCTTCTGTACACTCAAAAGTTATGAGTTACCGTGAATTTCTTCTCATTCAGTTGCTACACCCCATGTATCCAATTCTAGCAAATAGTATCATTATCATCATATTCAAACCAAAATTTCTTACAAATACCAGGGCTGTTTCAAGCTGCTGTTCCTTTCTATTTGTCTAAAATACATGAGTCTCTAGCTACATATTTTGTCACTCTTATCATTTAGCAAATACAAGTGTTCTGCTTCTTCTTTTAGAGGTTTAGAAATACAACCCCCAGTAAATTCTAATACAAAAATAAAAATGAGCACACACACACATTTTGAAAGCAGGATCCAACTGTTAAGGGTTTTAAGACCATCTCAACTTCATAGATAGATAGTTCCTAGCAACAACCAACATGTTGACATTTACATTTCTTTTGAATAAAAACAAAACTTTATTGGTCATACTGACATTGAAAGGAAGTAATTCCAGTGGAAGAGAAGGCAGATAGCATGTGATATTCTGAATTACTGTGAGGCACTACAAAATATTCTCAGAAGAAAGTCAGTATAGTGTGCTGCTGTGACCTCCAAAGGTTAATAGGCTGGGTGCTAACAAATTGAGCCTGGGAACAACACTCAGTACATTAGGCTGGAATTATGTGTCCTATCATTCAGAGGGCAAATTGCCCCAGAGGCAGCTGCAGTGATCAAGAGACTGATAAGCCACCACATAACTAAAACCATTAACACTCTCAGTAGAGAAATAGAGAAATGAAAGGCTGAGAGAAGGGCATTCAGATCAAAGTCTATAAAATCACATGTTGGATGAATGGAACATCATTCCCATAAATATGATTCTTAGAACACTTGATCCAAACATTTTTCTTGGTCAAATAACTTTGGGAATATTGGAGATCATAAAAGCACATCAGAATGTTCAAAGTCTGAGCAAGTTATACTATACAGACATTTTTATATAGTTGAACATTTCCCAAATTTATTTGACTAGAGAACATTTTTTGGTATATGGTATTTGTTCACAAAATTCAAGATTCCCCAAACTAAGGAATATCTTAAAACCTCAGGATAAGTTTAGTTACAAGGCACAATACAATACATGGAATATAAACCCATGCAATGTAACTTAAAAATATTACCAGTTTCAAATACAAATGTATCCCAAACATGTTTGTATAACTTTACAGCTACCACAACCACTAAAAGATATTTCCTCCATAGAAGTTGTCTTGATTCCAAAAGCCATATTGACCTAGACAGATTAGTTTTATATGGTTTGTAAATTTTAGATAGATTTTAGATAGGAAAAGTTTTAGATAGGTTCTAAATGGATGATAGAATACAGAAGAGCTTTCTTTGGTTATACTTTAAATAAATTTAATTTTTTTCCTTTACAGAAAGAATAGTTTTGTATCTTTTTTTTTAAAGAGTATGATTTGCCTTAATTTTGAGGTATTTCAGTTTTTAATAGCATCGATAAGTTGAAAATGCTAATTATTTGAAGGCATTTAATAACGTCATCCAATTATAATTTCAGTTGGCAAAGAACACAGGCCGAGGTTTCAGCTTGGATGATTAATAAATCTTCCTTGTGCCACTTGGAAGCGTTGTTACCATCAGACAATCTAATTTGACATTTAGATTGCCCCAGTTTCCCTGAGGTGTAAATTCATGAACATATTGACTGCAATGATACTTATTAAACACTTCTCATATGTTTAACATGTGGTTAGGTGCATTGACCCATTTGATCTTCAGTTTTCGTGAGATGGTATAAAATGGGGATTAGTATTATTCCCACTTAAAGGTGATGCATGTAAGGCACAAAAAAGGTTGTACAGCTTGATTCCAGTTGAGGCAGTTTTTACGTATTATATATGTAAATTATTAGTAGAGTCCTTAGCCCATAATAGGCTTGCTATAAAGGTTAATTATTATTTCCCTCGCCAGTCAAACGTTTGGAGCTGTAACAGGTAGCATGAACATTCTAGAATACTAGACTGACTAAAATCAACAAACAAAAGTAATTTTGTTCTTGAAGGTGGCTAAACAAACTGATCAATTCAAAAGATCTCTTAAGCAAATGTAAGAAGATGAGCAGGCCTTGCCGGGCCATCAAGGCAGGGCACCTTAACTATGGACAGTACCTGAAAATAACGCATGACATAAAATTGAAACTTAGAGATATAGATAGGGTCAATTACACCCCTGTAATTGCTCCAACCTTTATTATTATAAAACTTAATCATGGAAGGATGTGGAATAAGCATTAGGTTTGCAAACAGAGGTTGTTGGCATATATATTACACCACAGTGACCTGAACTTGGGACAGTACTTGCGGGGAGACATGGGTTGGAAGTGACTTAGGAGAAAAAGAACAAAGCATCATCACGTCTTCAAGTATCGCCTTGAATAAGTTCACTTTCCAGCACTGCCATATCTATCTGGCTTCAGAAGTACAAAAGGAATTAAAAAAAAAAAAAAGCGTATGAGCTGTAGAGGCTTCGTGTCATATATTTTGCTTTCAAATATAATCAGTACTAAATCTTTCTTGTAATTGGTAAACTTGCAAACTGGAAGATTTGCACATTTATTCCGTAGTTTATCGGCATATTTTAAAATAAAATTAGTTTTACATATAAATTAACCATGTCTGACACCAGCAAAGAGATTAGAGGAAATTTACTAGAACTAGTTCCTTGATGTGATGCATCCCAACTTGAAAAGTGAGGTCCCTCAATCCTTTTCCTGTATCAAACAAATATATATCTAAAAAGTAGCAGCAAGCAAAACTGGAGTTACTTTTTCAGATACAGTAAAACACTGTTTCTGTAAAAGGTTACTCACATGAATATAATGTTTCTTGGACTGATTACTCCGCCTCCAGAACAGCTAGGCTAAAACTTCCAGGTCCCCCACCCCGGGACAGTCAAGCAGGGATCGCGATGTGAGCCCAGGACGGACCAAGGGACATCCCGGGCCGAGGTCACTAGAACCGAAGTTAGGAGGTGCAGGCCAGCAGCCGGAAGTGGTCCAGAGAGATTCAAGGGCTGTGACTTGGAAATAAAACAAAATAAAATAAAACCTTAACTGTTTTAGGACCGACTTTCAAAAGAGGCCGTTGTTCGCAGCCATGTCGCCTTAAAGAGCTGTCCCTGACGTGTGTAGGCCGCGCCGGGCTTTCCTCAACGGGCGGGCAAAATGGGCGCCAGCACTATGGAGGCGTCTGCCCTGGCGTCCTGGAGCTACTCACAGCCCACGTCCGCCCCGGCAGGGGAACACCGCCGCCCAGCCGCCCAGCCGCCCAGCCGCCCAGCCTGCCGCGTAGACCTCCTTTGCCAACCACCACCCAACGTCCCATTGCTTCGCCAGCCCAGACCGACCCGGGTGTCTCCCAGGTGCTGCTAGGCGGGTACCGCCTCCGCGCCCTAGGCTCCGCCCTCGTGGAACCCGCGCCGCTAGGCCAGGATTGGGCGGAGCGTCAAGCGCTGGGCTGGTAAGTAAGGCTGCGTTTGAGCACCGGGTTGGACAGGCTGCTTTGGGCTCTGGGCGGACTTGAGTGGAACAGACAAAGATGGCGGTGCAGGTGGTGCAAGCTGTGCAGGCGGTTCATCTTGAGTCTGACGCTTTCCTAGTTTGTCTCAACCATGCGTTGAGCACAGAAAAGGAGGAGGTGATGGGTCTATGTATAGGGGAGGTGAGTAGGTCGGCAGCCTGGCTGAAATCCCCCTGATCAGTACCCAGTAGTCCCTGAGGTGGCTGAGAGGCCACAGGACGTGATTCAGAACCTTTGAGTTTGTTTTCTAATGCTGTCGCAGGGATCTTTTCCTCTGGCCCTCTAATACATGCTTATGTACCTGCAAACCGTCAGCGTCTGCATGAGCCCATGGGGTTAGGGGTTATCGTACCAATGATTAAAACAGCGAATCAGGCAAGAAGCATTCTGATATAATGAGGACATCGAGGTATTAGGAAACAAGTAGCCCACAGTTACAGCCTCACGTCTCGCCACCAGTTTTCCCTACGAGAAGCAGAGTTATCACTAAGCATTTTAAAAGCTAGCAAAGAACTCAGAACAGAAGGGTTTTGTGGATTCCAAAGTCTCTGTTGTGGTTAAATGTTACAGAGGTGTGAAAGTAGATGAGGAAATGGAGTGTAGTTGTAAAGGACTGAGAACAAATTCTCCAGTCTTTCCTGCTGTTGTGTGTGAGCATATGGCCTAATTTTTATGTAAATCTGCATCCCTGTAACTAAATAAATGTGTCAGTAATGTTTTCTGCTCTTTCCTACTCTAGTTGAATGATGAAATAAGGTAAGACTATATTTGTTTATTTACACCATATTATAATCTCTAAACTGATTCTTAGTGAAGAATTGGAACAACTTTGGTAATAGTGTTTACACGTTTTATCTTAACATTAACAGTATAGATCTCTCTCACTATAAGCTGAGTTCCACTACAATTCTAAAGATTCATTTTAACCTTATAGCATGATTTTTATTTGAGATATATATGCTCCTTTGTGGAGAATCTGGCTGAAGGAACAAGCATCGTAAGTGAACCTGTAAAATTCTTATAAATAGAGTTTTGTTGGAGTTCCAGGAGCTCAATTGGTTATTACTGCATAATAGTTACACAAATAGAACTTTGTTGACTAAAATAAAGACAGTTTATTAAAAATGACGATCAATATACTTGACATTTGGCTCTATTGCTTTCCATTTTCTTGCTTTATGTGTTTCATAGTCTCTCTTCCCTGAAAAGTCAGGGATATGCCAGTTACTTTCCTTGTGGCAGATAGTGTCCACACATTGGGAGGCTTTTCCCTTGTTGGCCCATGCCCCCATCTAACTCCCCAGTGGATTTCTGCCCCACCCCACCCTCACCCCTGTGAACCCTACAGTAATCCTAGAGGTTCTAGTAGCTTGAAAGCTTGAGAGATGGTAAAACCTTTGGCTTCTTTAAACTCCTCTCCCCTTTTCTGTTTCAACCAAGGTTGCATTGCAAAAATGGTTCATCTTAGTTTTCCTTGACTTCTTCTTCTATTCCAAACCTCAGTTCCCCCCTTTTCTAATCTATCTCCAATAGGGGTGACTCCAAATTTACATACACTGGAACTGAAATGCGCACAGTTGCAGAAAAGGTATGTAGGATAAAATTTTGCATGATTGAGATTTTCAGTTGGGGAAGAATTTCTGCAGTCTGAATACTTCAGCTAGGATATTAATTCACCTTGTAATTGTACAGCATTTTTTTCCTATTAAAATCAGATGAAAAGTCTTGCTAGAATGTTTCTGGATTTTGTAGGAACTTTACTGGATCAACAGGAATAATCTGATCACATTACCCAGTTCCTCTCCTTACAGTTACTGCCTGTTTTCAAGCCTTTCCCCTAGGACTTTGAGATTTAGTTCATATTCTTGTTTCCTCGTTACCCAATCTTCAATTTATTTATAGTTTGCATAGGCAATCTATTCATGTCATGATCATTTGTTACAATCTAACACAACTATTTTTACTGTTTCTCCAATAATATAATTTTGATATATCTTAAACTCACTGTAAGTTGAAAATATCATAGACCCCAAGTGTACAATACACCTAAAGTACCAAATATTCTACAGATGGTGCATTAACAGTTGTTTATCTTCATGATTGCATGACTCCCTGAAAAAACTATAGTTCAACATTGCAAAAATGTATTATGCTACATGTTTATCAATAGCCCAGGAGAAAATTCAAATTTAAAGTACAATTTTTACTGAATATATACTACCTCCCATCAACGTAAACTTAAAAAATCCTTGGTTGAATAATTATGCATTGGGGAGTATTCACAATAAAACTTTAGAACAGTTTTTATTTGAATTTATACCTCTCTACCTTTTAGATCATTGTCCTACCTTTTTATCCTATATATATTTTAAGCATCATTTAACATTGCTATTAGTGTTTTATACACTCTTTATTCATTGTGCTTATACAATTTTTTAGTTATTCTTTTCACATCTCAATCTTAGTCCCCTCCCTCCTTTCCTCCTGGTCCCTCCCCTCTGTCCTTCCCTCATCTCCCTATTCCCCTCCCTCAGAAAAGGGGAGACCCCCTCCCACGCCCACACTAGCATATACAGTTGCATCAGGACTGTGTAATTTCCTCCTTCACAGTGTCCTGGCAAGGCAGCCCCACCAGGGGGAAGTGATCGAGAAGCATGCAACAGAGACCATGTCAGAGATAGCCACCAATCCCTTTTCTAGGGGACTCACATGGAGGTTACGCTGCCCGTTGGGTATATATGTGTAGAGAGCCTAGGTATAGTCCATGCATGATATTTTTATGGCACTTGACATTTTTTTTTTTTTTCATTTTCTGGAATTATCTTTCTATCTAAAGAACTGTAAAATTTCTGTCCTTATAATAGATTCCCTCCATTGGGCATCTGAAGATGTCTTTTCTTTTGTCTTCAGTTTAAAGGATACATTCTTGACTAAAGAATTCTTAGTCTGCATGTATTTTATTTCAGTACTCTAAGATGTAATCTTTGGGATTTTATAGTTCCTGTTGATGGCAGTTATTTGTCTCGTTGTTCTTTGAGAAGCTATGTATTCATCTGTCTCTGTTCCTAATTTTATTTTTCATCTGCTCTATGCCTACCACACATTGTACTAGTTGCTGGTAAGTAAGGTATAAATGAAATATGGTTCCCTGTTTCTGAGAAACTTGCATTCTTGTAGACGAGAAAAGTGTGAAAATAAATAGAATACAATGTATGTTCTAGCAGAAATAAGTGCATAGCTATTATGAAAGAAGATATATGCAGGAAACGGTGATTAGATATTTATAGTATGGTCAGGAACTTAATATGAAAGAGTTTACCAAGTGAAAATATTTACACAGAAGGGATATGTGAAAAGCCACTGAATGATAAGATAGGAACACATGATTTATAGGAACTCTTAAGTAACTGAATAATACAAAAGCATTACAACCTTCTGAGATAATATACTCTCTATATATATCTGTGTTGTGTTTTCAACAAGTTATAAAGCCAGGTGGTTGACACTTGTAATCTCAGCACCCAAGAAGGCAGGACAGAAGAATTACTGTGAGTTTCAGCCTAACCTAAACTACATAGTGAGTTATAGGTTGTCCTAGGCTATGCAGTGAGAAATTGTCAAACAAAAACAACAACAAAAAAGAACAGGTTATTCCTGGAGCAACACTTTATTAAAAGAATAGTCAAGATGGGCACAGTGGTGCATGCCTGTCTCAGGGAGACAGGAGGCAGGCAGATCTCTGTGAGTTCGAGGCTAGCTTGGTCTACAATGTGAGTCCAGAACAGCTAAGGGTACCCAGAGAAACCCTATCTAGAAAAATGAAACAACAACAACAAAAGAATAGTCAGTATTTGTTGTACAAATGGTACCTTTGTCTTGATTTTTATCTATCAGGATATATTTTCTTACCAAATTGCTGACTATTCTTTTAACTTTATTCACATTTTCTCTAATAAATGATGAAATTAAAGTTAATATAAGGATATATTTTATTTAGCTCTAATATCTAAAGTATTATTTCAATATGTAGTTAATATTTTTAAAAAAGCGTTCAGATATTTCACATTCTTCTTTCCCCTTTTAATAGGCCTTTTAATTGCAGTAGTTATTACATTTGTGGCTCATTTAGAAATTAGACTTGACATATTTTAAGAGCTGTGCCTAATGGCTTCTATATTTCAAAAACTTCCTCTCAGATTTTATCTTTGTCCTGTCACTTTTGACACTAACAGTCATTTCCATCCCTACCCACTCTAGAACCATTTTACTGCTCCTTAATTTCTTCTTTGTCTTTCTTCTCCCTTTTAGTCTACAATATTCTAAATGTGAGTACCTCTCTTGATTTAGGCCTGGACCTGTGGTCCCACTCCCCATACCATTTTTGTTACCTTATTAAAATTTTGTTGAGTCCCATACTGATTTTATTTGAGCCAAGCTAAAATACTACCTGACAAAACAAAACATTGCTGTACTTAATTTCCTTCCTTCCAGTTCATCCTGCAAGCAACTGCATGATATTAAAAGCTTTATACATCGTTTCATTCTGTCTTTTCTTATCCTTACTATCTGCCATTCCACCTAAAGCTCTGCAACTCTCCCAAACATTTTACTCACACTGTACCTCTTTTGTAGCTCATAACACCATTTGGCAACTGTGGGAATTCTAAATGTCCACACACAGCAATCAACAAATACATACATTTGCCTACCTTCTCTATGAGTATTTTTTCTAATTAAGTTAGTTTTCTCAGTTCTTGCAGCATTGATTTTCTCTATTATTTTATTGTAGTTTCATGTCTAGTACTTTCTCCTCAACCAACCATATTACTAACATTTTGAACACTGTTTTATATTCCTTCATGTGATGATGCATTTTGTACCTATTAGAGGATTATTCAAAACCACATTCTTGATATAAATACTCTGAAATATATATCTATATCTCTCTATCTATCTATCTATCTGTCTTGATTGGGATATTGTAACATTTAAAATTTTTATTAACTGGCAGTAGTGATGCATGCCTGTAACTCTAGCACTTGGGAAGCAGAGCCAGAAGGATCAGGAGTTCAAGGCCATCCCCAGCTACATATTAAGTTATAGGCCTACCTGAACTACATAAAACTCTGTCTCAAAAATACAAAAAAAAATTAGTTAAGTAAAACATTACATTATTCATAGGAAAAACATCAGTTTTTGAAGTGAAATTCTCTTCTGCTACTTTAATAAAATGCAGTCCTATAATTATAGAAAATCTGGGAGAGAAGTGTTATTGGCCAGAGAAGGATTATTGGCTGAAGACAGAAATAACCATTTCTGTGTATTTTCCTTTAGGTGGATACCATCAGAATTGTTCACATCCATTCTGTCATCATCTTGCGACGTTCTGACAAGAGAAAGGACCGTGTAGAAATTTCTCCCGAGCAGCTGTCTGCAGCCTCAACAGAGGCAGAAATATCCTTACTAATATATTAGATGCTTTGTATGCTGTTAGGCTTCTGGGCCATACCAATGCAATTGCTATAGTAATTTACTTTAGGTGGTTTCATAAATGTTCTCTCTAGGGAATGTTCCCCAGTTTTCATATTTACCCATTGGATCTAATTATTTGGTTAATCATCTCTCTCTCTCTCTCTCTCTCTCTCTCTCTCTCTCTCTCTCTCTCTTTCTCTCTCTCTCTCTCTCTCTCTCTCTCTCTCTCTGTGTGTGTGTGTGTGTGTGTGTTTATTCAGGTATTCTTTTTTAAACACTTTCTATCTTTAAAAAATTTACCTAACATCTGGGCATGGTGGCACACGCCTGTAACCCCAGCCCTCAGGGAAGCAGAGGCAGGCGGATTTCTGTGAGTTCAAGGCCAGCCTGGTCTACAAAAGTGAGTCCAAGACAGCCAAGACTACACAGAGAAACCCTGTCTCAAAAAAAATTACCTTACAAAGTTACAAAATATCAAGTATCCATATATTTTCCTACATGCTTACTTTCAGTTGACCCTCCCTCCCTCTGCTCCACCATCTCCCTGCTTAAATCACCATCTCCCCACTTAAATCCAACCTCAGTATATTCTTTATGCTTGCACATGCATTCTATTACCTAGTCCATTCTGCTTCCTTAAAGCCCTATTCCTACCCTTCATGGGTCTCTTTCTGGTTTTCACACACATTTACTCCCACAAAAATACACATATATAAAAATTAAAAGCTAAGATGCACATATGCAAAAGAACATATGCTGTTTGTCTTTCTGGGTTTGGGCTACCTCCCTCAATATAATATTTTCTAACTCTATTTACTTGTAAATCTTAAGAGTCTAATAATTGTTTCATTGTGTGTTTGTCCCACATTTTAATTATCTATTCATTGATTCAGTTTACCTGTAGGTTATAGCTTACAAAACTATGGCATAAAAAGAGGCCAGGAAATTGACAGGTTTGGAGGAAACAGCTACTTGTCCCCATCTTGCTTCTCATGGCCAACTAGTTATTTACCATCACTCTTGTAAGAGGCAGTTACTTTTTCTTATACCTCAGGTCCTTCCCTCACACTTATGTTCCTCTTTACCGAAAGGAGTACTCAAGTGGGACCCACTGGCCATATCTAGGGTTCTGTCCCTGTGAAGATGTTCTCTGCCTGAAAGCCACCAGACTTATTGAGTCACTTAAGGTCTGGGTAACCTACCTGGCTTGACTTCAGTTTTCCTTCCATATTCTTGTATGGTCTGGAACTCATCTCACAGGCTTACTTATCTGCTTCTCATCTACTGAACATTGTTCTTTTGTATATTTTTAAAAACAAACAGAAATAACTGCTAGCACGAAATTCCTATAGTTCTGAAAAAGATATTTATTACGTACTTACTTATATTCAAATGGAGACTATCTCATTCCCAAGCTAGTAATGGCTGGGTACACAACTGTATTTTGCCACTACAATTACTATTTGTCGAGCACTTACTGGGAGCCAGGCACAGAGCCAAACATCTACACAGAATAGCACATCTTCTCTTCACTACCATGTAAAACATTCAGGCTAAAAGAATAATAACATTTTCTCATCATTTGAACATTAAAAACACATTTAAGCAAGATGTGGTGGTTCCACCTGTAATTTCAGCATGTGGCAAGCAAAGACAGGAAGAGTGCAAATTCAACGCCTTCCTGGCCTGTCTCAAAAGTATACTATTCCTCAGACTTAGTTGTATAAAATGGTGGGTATGTATGCATGCACACACATACACATTTAATTTTGTGTGTGGGTGTTTTGCCTGCATGTGTATCTGTGCACTATATGTGTGCCTGGTGCCTATGAGGGCTAGAAAAGGCTGTTGTATCTCCCGGAACTGAGGTTACGTAGATGTTGGGAATTGAACCTGGGCTCTCTAGAAAAGTAGCCAGTGCTCATTAACTATTAAGACATCTCTCCAGCCCTTGAGTATGTTGTTTTATTTTTAAAATTAGCATGCAATTGTTTTTTTCTTTATTGCACTTTCAAACAATTTAGTTTTTTTTTTGCTCCTTCCCCTTCTCCTGATACTCCTGTATCCCATTAGCCTTTTCTGCTTTCATGTCCCATGTGTTTTGCTACTGTCCATATACCCTCCCTCAGCACCTCTTTTTTTCTTTTTTCCATTTTATGCTCCCCATTCTAAGTTGCATAACCTATATAGAATGGGGAAAAAATTTGCTGGCTATACTTGAGACATGCAGTTAATGTCTTGAATGAATAAAGAATTGCAAAAATTAAATACCAGAAAACCTGGCTAATCAATAAACTGAGTAGACAGTGCTCTCTTTTTAAAATCATTTTATTCTAATTAACATGACTCCCCAGCTAGTTGAAGCCAGCCACTCACACAGTTGCCCAGTCCTAAACACTATACATCTCAATAGAGTTGGAATGGTCATTCTGAACCGGTAGAGCTTCATTTAAGATTTTTCCCTCCCACTATCAATTACATTTTTTATGTGTATAGGTGTTTTGCCTGCATGTATGTTTATACATCATGCGCATACAATGCTTTGTACGCTAGATGGCATCAAATCCCTGGCAGTAGAGTTACAGATGGTTGTGAGTTTCCGTATGGGTGCTTGGAATTGAATCCAGGTTCTCTGCAAGAGCACCCAGTGCTCTTAATCTCTTCAGTCCTTCAACTACATTTTTAGTCACTTAACCTATGCATAAAAAGGAAACTATAACAGAGTTGAAACTAGAAAGCATAGTATTAAATTCTCTTTCATGACTCGTGTTCTCAAAAGACAAAACCTCTGTAGGTACCTAGCGCACACACAGTGCATATACATACATACAAGTAAAATACACAGATAAAATAAAAATAAATAGATCTTCTTTTTAAAAAGGAGCATGAAAAAATAAAAAGAAACATATCCAGCCAATAAATATTTAAAATGTTTAATATACAGCCATCAAGGATATATAAATCAAAATTATGTGGCAATCTCACCTTCCTTAAGTCAAAATGGTAACCATTGGTTTGTGTTTTAATATAGGTAATTTGTAGGAAAGGTAAGCAACACTTTACACGACAGGGGAAACTGAATTGTGAGCTTTGTGTGGCCTTCAACCACTCTGCTTTGCTATTTTTAACACTTGACAGCCTACTATAGAGAAATCAAATAAATTTTAAAAAATTCTTGGGGCTCTCAGAGGTAGAGCACTTGCCTAGCATGCCTGTTCCAATCTGTAGTGCACCCATATTAGTATATATGATTCTTAACCTGTGGGTCATGACCCCTTTAGCAAACCTCTGTCTCCAAAATGTTTACATTGTGATTCATAAAAGTAACAAAATTACAGTTATGAAGTAACAACAAAAATAATTTTATGCTTGGGGTCAGTAAAGCATGAACTGTATTAAAGGGTTGTATCATTAGGAAGGTTGAGAACCACTGAACATGCACATACACACTTTTATTTCTTATATTTCTTTAGCAAAAGTGGGAGTAGACAGAGAAGACAGAAGATTCTCAAGTTGAAATATAAGTGAATTCTGAATATTTGAACAAGCTTCTTTGCAGAGTATGTAAAGATTTGGATGACCAAACATTTTGCACAGTTGGAGTAAGATGGTGTAATAGGAATCTGAATTGTATTTAAAGAAAAGACTGACTTTAAGCGAGTAACATTGGAAGTTTTGGGTAAACATTAGGTTTACCCTTAATTATGTATTTTGACCCTTTTTACAAGCATAAGGATATCTTTTTTGTTTTGTAACTACCTTGACAAACATACAGGTTGGCTGAATTAACAGGTCGTCCTATGAGAGTTGTTGGCTGGTATCATTCCCACCCTCACATAACTGTTTGGCCTTCCCATGTTGGTAAGTGTTACAAGGTTTCAGTGTTTATTTCTCTTAAATAAATATCACTTATCCTCCATTACCTATCATGGTCATCAAAAGGCATTTCTTCTAAGAAATATTTTTAGTCAATTCCAACGCCTATCTTCTAATCTAGAGGAAATTATCAAGTTTTGAAAATAGCTGAAGTTTTCAATTTTTTTTTTTATGTTACCTTTCAAGGTAGGGATACTCTAGGGCTAAGCAGCCTAGAGTTACTACTTAATATTAAGCACACTTTTCATAATATTTCTTTAACTTGGTAAAATATGCTTTGACACTCATATTATTCATATTATCATTACAATGTATTCCTATTTTGCCTGTGGAATATTAATGTTGACATGACTGATAGTCATTACTGTTATCTCTAAATAAAATCTGTTACATAAGGTAATTTAACAGAATGTTTTTGTTTCTATTTCAGATGTTCGTACACAAGCCATGTACCAAATGATGGATCAAGGCTTTGTAGGACTTATCTTTTCCTGTTTCATAGAGGACAAAAACACAAAGGTATTGTATGTGTAAGCGTATGCATATATGTGTGAGTATGTGTGTTTGAGTGTGTTTGTATACAGAGAACACAGGATAGAGAAAAATCTCTCCTCAATTTAATAGGCTAGCCAAGGAAGTTTTCAATGAGAAGGATTATTGAGTCAAATCAGAAGAAGGTCAGGGAACAAGTCTTGAATATTTATTTCTTGGAGGAAGATCATCCCTGGCAGAGGAAATAGCCAGTACTGGCACCCTAAGATGAGTGTGGCATTTCCAGGGAACATTGAGGAAATTGGTGTGGCTGTAGTAGAGAAAAGAAGACCTTGACGATGTATTCCAATTTGCTTCATTCTTAATTTTTATAGTTATATTGTAATGCTTTATTTCATCAGCCCTTTTCTCTCTTGGAAGTATTCTGGTTTGTTTATCCTTAAAGAAGCCCAAAGTAATAATGGGAACTAGTTCTTATAAGGCCTTTACTTTGCCTCTGAATTGGGAAGCCATTAGAGGGTGACTGTCTTAATAGAATCATCCAAAGTATTGTATTACTAATGGATTAGACAGGATTGGAGGGGGAGGGGTGAAATGAATGGCATCAGAGAAACCAGTTAGGAAGATATTTCCATGATCTAAGCAAAACATAGAGCTTTGATTATGGTTTGGAGAATATAAGTATGCTGATGATGACTATGTTCCATAAATTTAATCTTTTCCAGAAACACTAGAATTCAATATCTGGAACTTTATAATTTTTTTAAATGCTTTTGGTTTTGTCACCATTTAATTTGTTTATTGTTATCATAAGTAGTGAATGAGGTTAATCACTTTCTTGGTTCTCGTATTTCTTCCTTAGAAGATGTTTGGTTGTGACTTGTATTGAATGTATGTACGATCCTATTCACAGAAATTGATTTATTTATGGCATATTCTATAATCTTTGCAATCTCTCTTTTTTCTTTTGGTTTTTTGAGACAGGGTGTTTCTCTGTGTAGCCTTGGCTGTCCTATATTCACTTGGTAGGCCAGTCTGGCCTCAAATTTACAGCAATCTACCTGCCTCTGCCTCCCTGAGTGTTGGGAATAAAGGCCTGCGCCACCAAGCCAACTTAGAATCTCTTTTAGCCTAACATGTCATAAAAGCCTTTGAGTTTTAGGTTAGACTCTACTAAATTGCTATAAAATTTCCAACACAAAAAATTTAATGGTTGAAAATAAATACTTGTCATATTGAGTCAATTATTTCACATGTGTTTGTATGTATGTGTATAGTATATCTATAAACATATCCAGATATTATACCTCAAAAAATCAACAACTTTATAATTCAACACTCTTGTGTATGATATTTCCTTTATACTTTTTTTTTTTGATAGACTGGTCGGGTACTCTACACTTGCTTCCAATCCATACAAGCCCAAAAAAGCTCTGAGTAAGTACAACAGAGATGGTATTATTGATGGACTAATGCGTAGTCATAGAATTGATTGTTCTGTCTCACTTAATTTTTCTCATTAGTAAGATACTAATAGTACTATATATCTATTCTTACCCACTAACAGCCCTAAGAAAAATTAGAATGTCTTTAACAGTTTGGGTATTATGAAAGTTTAGGAATCTAGAATCTCTTTGTTTAGCTATATCACCATAGTCTTGGTCCACATTTCCCAAACTGTGTTGCACTGGTAGTTTCTGTTTTTCTGGTGTATTCTAAAACAAAGACCAAATGTTAAGAAATTTAGAGAGTTTTTTCAATTTTTGTTTTTGTTTTTTTGAGACAGGGTTTCTCTGTGTAGCCTTGGCTGTCCTGGACTCACTTTGTAGACCAGGCTGGCCTCTGCCTCCCTGAGTGCTGGGATTACAGGCATTCACCACTGTGTCCAGTGAAATTTAGAGATTTTTATAGATACTTCTCTGTTGCTATATAAACTTTCTTGGTGTTGCTAAGGAGGAGCCCAGGGCCTTCTGAATACTAGGAAAATATGTACCATAGAGATGTAACTCTTGCCTTCCTGTCATAAAAGTATTTTCAGAATTATAATATTTCATTTAAATGTCTATATAGATTAATTTTCTCATTAAAGTATAATAATGTAGCCGAGTGTGGCTAAACAACATAAAAAAAAACAAATAAAATAAAACAAAGGACCTGAACTCTATTGTTATTGTTGTTGTTTTATCTTGCTGTTACAAATAAAGATAACAGTAACTGCTATCCTCCCACCTCCATTCTCCACAATGTACTTACTAGTTTTTCTTTCCTTTTTTGTTACTTTTCTTTTTTAAGTTATTAATATATTATTATTATTTATTACAATTTATTTACTTTATACATTTTTAATCTTGAAAAGTTTGCCTCTTTTTATTTTTATGTTTGAGACAGGGTCTTGTTATGCACTTCACTCTGAGATTATGATATTCCTGCCTCTTCTGTGTTAGGCTTTGCAGATATTGGCTACTATATTCAACTGAAGTTTGCCTTTTTATTGTATTAACAATCGACATTAGAAAATATTGATTTGGCTCTCCATGATTACTGAATTTTCTCTTTTTTTAAAGATTTATTTATTATGTATACAGTGTTCTGCTTACACACCATAAGAGGGCACCAGATCTCAATATAGATGGTTATGAGCCACCATGTGGTTGGAACTCAGGACCTCTGGAAGAGCAGACAGTGAGTTGTGCTCTTAACTGCTGCTCCATCTCTCTAGTATGATTACTAAATTTTCATAGTTACAAACCTCTATGCTCAAGACTGTAACCATAATTTTATTGTATATATTATGTGTATTAGTTAATTATAATAGAAAATAAATTTTATCATTATGATTAGGTAAATATATTCCTTCTACAACTAACTAACTAACTAACTAGTGTGCTATGCTTTTGATTTTTCCTTACATAGGGTTCTGTTTTGTTTTGTGTTGCTTTGCTTTTTGCTTTTGTAGGAGGATTTGAATAAAATTTCTCTCACATTTGTCTTCTTTTTAATTTATTAATTTCTTTATAAATTACAGTTTATTCACTTTGTCTCCCCGATGTATCCTCCTCCCTCATCTCCTTCCTAATCCTACCCTCCTTCCCTCATCTCCTTCCATGCCCCTCCCCAAGTCCACTGATAGGGGAGGTCCTCCTCCCCTTCCTACTGAACCTAGCCTATCAGGTCTCATCAGGAGTGGCTGCATTGTCTTCCCCTGTGGCCTGATAAGGCTGCTTCCCCCATCAGGGGGAGGTGATCAAAGAGCCAGCCACTGAATTCATGTCAGAGACATTCCCTGTTCCCATTGCTAGGGAACTCACATAGAGACTGGACTGCTATGGGCTACATCTGTGCAGGGGTTCTAGGTTATTTCCATGAATGATCCTTGATTGGAAAAGACCGCTGTGCCCAGATTGTTTTGGATCGGTTGCTCTCCTTGTGGAGTTCCTGTCCCGTCCAGGTCTTCCTATCTCCTCCTTTCATAAGATTCCCTGCACTCTAGCCAGAGTTAGGCTATGAATTTCAGCATCTGTTCTGATACCCTGCTGGGTAGAGTCTTTCAGAGGCCCTCTGTGGTAGGCTTCTGTCCTGTTGCCTGTTTTCTCCCTCTTCTGAGGTCTATCCCATTTGCCTTTCTGAATGAGTATTGATCATCTTACCCAGGGTCCTCCTTCTTGCTTAACTTCTTTAGGTGTACAGATTTTAGTATGCTTATCCTATTTTATATGTCTAATATCCACTTATAAGTGAGTATATACCATGTATGTTTTCTGCTTCTGGGATACCTCCCTCAGGATGATCTTTTCTAGTTCTCACCATTTGCCTGCAAATTTCATGATTTCCTTGTTGTCTTTTATCACCTCCTTGAGTTCTAAGCTCTGAGGAATAGTTTGGAAACACTTGAAATCTCCACATTTTAAGGATTACACCATAAAATTATCCTGTCTTTGTCTGACATCTCCCTTAGGCCTGATTTTCAGCTGATAACCAGAGTGGCAGGGGACTATGGCTTTTGTTTGTGTGTTTGTTTTTATTCTCCTGAGTTGTAGCCATTAAAGTCTGGAATCTTGATTCATTGTCATCTTTTGCTAGAAGAGATCCTCCAGTAACTTCCTAAGAATGGTGTGCATTTGAGACATTTTTTGTTTAAATCCTAGTTGTCTGAAATTATTTATTCTTAATAACAGTTATGAAAATTGAGGCAGAAGTCCTGAACTCAATGGTTGGCATTCTTTTTTAATTTATCTAGTACATTCCTGTTTTATGGACTTGAAATTCTAGCAGAAGCAGATGTACCATCAGCTTCCCTCACAGCTTTCTATTCCTTAGTAGAACACATATCAAATCCATTTTCTCCCATCTCTAATTCCTCCCTTTATCTAGTTAGAGAACTAGAAATAGAATGAAACTTACACAATTGTAAATTAGATTTTATACTCATTGTTGACAAATAAAAGTTTGCCACAGAAAAACAGAAACAATAAGATAAACATTTGACATCGTTATTCAAATTTTTAGGTTCAACATCAAAGTTAGATAAAGTCTCACCACTCATGTTCAAAACACAAAATCAGTTGTTTTTATCATCAGTGCAAAGAAGGAAATTGGGAAAACAATTTCACTAAAGATAGCATTACATTTGTAAAATATGGAAGAGAAAATGTAATAAAGGCAAGGAGAGACTTGATCCATTAGAGTAAAAAGTGATAAAAGAAATAAAAGAATCTATACATATATTTGTATGTATAGGTATATGATTGTCTGAGTTTGCTTCTTTCTGTGACTAAAACAATGATCAAAATAATTTGGACAGGAAATGGTTTATTTTACTTTACGTCTTGCAGTCTATTGTTGAAGGAAGGTAGTGCAGAAATTCAAGAGAAGGACCTAGAGCAGAAACTGTTGCAGAGGCCATGGAGGAGTGTGGCTTACATGCTTGCTCAGCCTACTTTTTTCTAGTTCTCAAGACCACTACCTAGCAGTAGCGCAGTTAACAGTGGCTGGGCCATCCCACATCAAACATTAACCAAGAACTTGTCCCCATTGATACTCCCACAGGCCAATCTGATGAAGGCAATTCTTTGATTAAGGGTCCCTCTTCTCAAGTTACTCTACAAAAACTAAACAATACAATGATATAGTGAAAGATTTGTTATTGTTCAATGATAATATTCTCCAAAGATATCTAGAATCAATGCAATACTTATATAATTCTAAAGGTCCTTTTTGTTGCAGACATAAAATTGCAAAAAGTATAGAATTCCAATATTGACAAGAAAAGACAATAATCAGAGAAATAAATATTTAAATTTTACTATAAAGCTTATATAGTGTGAAACTAGACTAAGTATAGATATAGACCAATGGAATAAACTCAGAGGCCCAAAGTAAAACCAAATTAATTTTCAGTAAGTGTGCCAATGTCATTGAACGAGAAGCAAATATTTTCTTCTATGAATGGTGCTTTGACAATTATAGATCCTTATACAGAACAGAAAAGCTGGACACCAATCTCACAGCATATATAGAATTTAGCTACAAATAAACCAGTGTACACTTAGAAGAAAAGGTAAGGTAAATCTTCATGACATGAATTTGGCAATGACAGTTTTTCATAGATGTGACAGCAAAACATGAATTACAAAAGAAAACGGATAAATTAACAAGACAAAACTTTTGCATGCAAAGATATTAAGAAAGTAAAAAGACAACCTGTAAGGTTGAAAACATTTTCCAATTTTATAACTAACACTATTATACTATCTAGAATATTATGAAAAAAATCTTAGTATTGGACATGATAGTTCATACCTGTGATCAAAGGACTCAGGTGGCTGAGACTGGAAATTTGCAGTGAGTTCAAAGAAAATCTCAGTTACATAATGAGTTCTGGCCCAGTCTAGGTTGCACTGTGAGATCATTGCCAAACCCTGTCTCAAACATGCCTTAATACTGGAGTTGGTGGTAAATGACTATAATCTACCAGTTTATGGCAGGGAGAAGCAGGATATCAGAAGTTCAAGAATGCTTTGGCTGCTAAGCATGTTCAATTCCAACATGGGGAACATTGGATACTGTCTTAAAAAGTCAAAAATAATAAAAACAAATTATCAATAAAAAGATGAGAAAGCCAGACATGGTGGTACACGTCTTTAATCCCAACACTCAGAAGGTAGAGTTGGGTGAATCTTTGTGAGTTCAAGGCCAGTCTGGACTATATAGTGAGTTCTAGGTTCGACAGGACTGCATGATGGGACTCTCTTGGAAAAAAAAAAGACATAAATTACCAATATAGTAATGAAATAGTTGACATGACTATAGATTTAGAGATACAATAATAGTAATAATGACAATTATTATTATAGGCTGGAGAGATGCCTTTGGAGGCAAAATGGATAACCTTGCCAACCAGAGGCTAGAAGATCAAAATTATCAAGAATATCATAGACTAGAATTGGTCACTGGTATCAGAGTGCTTCTGATCAGTGACCCTTCCACAGACAAGTCATTAGCAGCACTTGTGCACATTGAGTCATTGTCAGATTCTCCGAATATTCCTGGCGTAAGTCACTTTTGTGAACATACGCTGTTTGGTAAATATCCTAAAGAAAATTAATATAGTCAGTTTCTCAGTGAACATGATGGAAGTCAAAATGCCTTTTCTAGTGGAGAGAATACCAATTACTATTTTGATGATTCCCATGAACAGTTAGCAAACCTGGGTAGGTTTGCTCAGTTTTTTTCTGTGCCTCTTGTTTGATTCTAGTTGTGAAATCAGAGAGGTGAATGCAGTTGATTCAGAACATTAGAAGAATGTGATGCATGACACCAGAAGACTCTTCCAGTCAGAAAAAGCTACAGGGAATTTCAAACACCCTTTAAGCGAATTTGGGACAGGTAAAAATATACTGTAGAGACTTGACCCAAGCAAGAAGGCATTGATGAACAAGAGCAACTGAAATTTCATTCTACTTATTATTCTGGCTATTTCTGTTTTAGCCTGTGCTACTTACTACTCCTGGTTTATTTCACGCTGAGAACCAAGCCTAGAGCTTCAGACGCATGAAGTGAGCACTCTTACCCAGTGAGCCACCTCTCCATTCTTCTTTTAAATGCCTATTTTGAGACAGGGTTTTGCCAAGTTGACCAGGATGAACTTGAACTTGAGAGCCTCCTGTCCTAGCTTCTCAAGTACTTGGGATTACAGACATGAGCCACCACATCTGGTACTAATCATTTTTAAAAGATTTTATATATATATTTAAAAGGTTATTCACTTGGTCTGTATCAATTTCACTAGGTCCTTGTCTTTTCAAATTGTTGGTGGAGGTTTTGTACAGAATCCTGGTCTTATAGGTGGATGTCTGCCAATTCCACCACTGGCCATTCTCATCACATCAGTGTGTTTTGAATTCCAAAAAGACATAAATTGCAGACCAAAGGAGGACCATTATATTTAAAGTTCAAATGTGTCTTCAAAAATTATATTTGAGAGTCCAAAAATTGAGATCTCGGTGAACTAAGCAGATAACTATTTTTCCTTACAAAATGTTTCCTCAACATTTAAGAAAACCAGAAAGTATGGGTTGGGCAGATGGCTCAAAAACAAATAACAAAGGCCAGAAGAAGGTGATGGCTCTTCAGAACTTGAATTACAGACATTTGTGAGCTGCCATGTGGTTGCTGGGAATCAAACCAGGGTCTTTTGGCCTTCATGTAAACTGTACTCATGTGGTGCACAGATATTTATGCAGACAAAAAAACACATATACATAAAATAAATGTTTTTGTTTTTGTATTATGTTATCATATAGAATTGTTTACAATATCCTCTTATAATCTTTTTTATAAATCCTTATGTAATTATTTTATTTTATTGCTATTTTAAAATGCATACACACACACACACACACACATATATATATATATATATATATCTTGTGCCTGAATTTTTGCCTGTGTGTGCCCACAGGGGCCAGAAAAAGGTGTTAGATCCCCTACAACTGTAGTTATGTAAGGTTGTAAGCTGCCATGTAGGTACTGGGAAATGAAGGTCCTTGTGCTGGATAGTTTTATGTCAGCTGGATACTAGGTAGCTAAAGTCATGTGAGAGGAGAGAATCTCTGTTGAATAAATGCTTCCCTAATATTGAGCTTTACAGAAGACAGTGTCTTAATGATTGACGAGGAGAGTCCAGCTCATTTTGGGTAATTTCATCCCTGGGCTGGTGGTTCTCTAGAAAAGCAGGATGAATGAACCATGATGAGCAAACAGTAAGAAGCACCCCTCCATGGCCTCTGTATAAGCTCCTGCATCCAGGTTCCTGCATTGTTTTAGTTTCTGTCCTGACTTCTTTTATAATAAACAGTGATATGGAAGTGGAAGCCAAATAAACCATTTCCTCCCCAACTTGCTTTTGGTCATGATGTTTCATTGCAGCAATAGGAACCCTAGATAAGACAGTCCTGTATAAGAGCCGCCAGTGCTCTTAACTGCTGAACCATCTCCCCAGCTCCATCATTGCCATTGCTCCCACTGGGATTTTAGTTATTTGAATCATCCTTCCTTCCCCGCCTTAGTTTATCTTGCTAAAGTTTTCTCAATTTTTTGATACTTTAAAAAGCAACCTTTTTGTTCCCTTCTGTTTATTTTATGTTCCCTACTCTGTTTTATCCATTTTATTATAATAGTAATAAACATCTACTATTTATTATTCATTTATTTTTGCTTGAGTTAGGTTTAGTTTAGTTAAAATTTTCTCTCTTTGCTGGGTGATGGTGTCACACACCTGTGATCCCAGCACTTGGGAGGCAGAGACAGGTAGGTGGCTCTCTTGAGTTCTAGGTCAGCCTGGTCTACAGAGTTCCAGGATAGCCAGCACTACACAGAGAACCATTGTCTCAAAAAACACAAAAGAATCGTTTTTCTCTCTTTGAGGTATAAAATTGGATTGTTGACTTATTTCTTTTGGTTTATTATTGCTGTAAATGTGTATTTGTATGTGGTGTGTGGCACACATGCAGGTCAGAAAATAAGTTTGGGAGTCAGTTCTCTTGTTCTATTGTAGTTTTCATGGGTTAAATTAAAGTTGTTAGAGTTTTATGACAAGCCTTCTGAATCATCTTCAGCCCTGGTATATATTTTATTTTTAATTTTTTAAATTTATTCACTTTATATCCCAATTGTATCCACCTCCCTCCTCACCTCCTGGTCCCACCTTCCCTCCTTCTTCCCCCTCTCCCCTCCCCTACTTCTCAGAAAAGGGGAGCTTCCCCCCCACCAGCCCACCATAGCACATCAAGTCTAAGTGCATAATATGCTTCAATTTTTGTTTTGTTTTCAGATAGGATCTTCATTAGATAATTTTCTGGAACTCTTTGTCTGCATCTGTAGCAAAGTAGATTTTAAAAATGTTTATTTATCTATTTGTTTATTTTGGTTTTTCAGTACTGGGTTTCACAACTCTGTAGATAAGCTGGCCTTGAACTCAGAGATCCACCTGACTCTGCCTCCTGAGTGTTTGGATTAAAGGCATGGAACACCATGCCCAACTTTAAAAAATATTTATTACATGTGTGTGTTTTTGCATGCACATGTGTATGATGTGTGGATGTGTGCTATGTCATGGTACACACATCAAGGTCAGAGAAAAACTTTCTGGAGTTCTACTGTTTGGGTTCTGGAAATCTGATTAGTGTCATTATGCTTGTGTAACAAATACATTTACCCACTGAGCCATCTTACTTTCCCTATTTTTTTTAATGTGCATGTTCATGGATATAAATAAACTGTGTTAACTTTCTTCATCATATTATTTTTGCTTTATCTCATAACACATTAACTATGTTTTAATTTTCATTTGTCTCAGGGTTTCTTCTAATTTCTCTTATAAGTTCTTCAACTCATTTGTCTTTTAACAGCATCTTGTTTAATTTATTTATCTGTGGATTTTCTTCTTTTTCTCATGCTATTCATTTCTAGTTTCCTTATGTTGTAATCAGAAAAGATAAGATATTTTGTAGCCTAACATGTGGTCTGTCCTGGGGAGATTTCCATGTGCATTTGAGAATATATATGAGCCAGACATGATAATGCAAGTCTGTAATCCTAGCACTAGAGAGGCTGAGGCAGACATATCATTAGGTTGAGCCAGCTTGAGCTATTGAGTGAGTTCTAGGCCTCCCTGACATATATCATGAAACCATGTCTACAAATTTTAAAAGGAAATTAGTTAATTGTTTATTGAAGTATTTTATAAAAAATTTAAGGCTTATCCTTTGTGTTTATTCAGAAGTTTCTTGGGTCAGAACTATATTGGTACTTTAGTCATTTTTTTAAATTCATTCCTTCCCCTCCCATCACTGGGATATTTGCACAGAGTGACATCTGTCCAATGGTCATCACATGTCCCATGTATAACATAAAGTTTACATTAAAAAATATGAAATACTGAAGATCTCTGTCTGCTTTTCAGATCAAATCTCATTAAACTTGTGGGTTAAATTTGATAGTAGAGTTAATTTAATTCTATGTTTAGGGCTTTTATGTGTTTTAATCTATTACATATACCCATATAATGACAAGCCCTATTCATTAAGCATCTGTGTGAAGCCCCTACCATCTACTTTTCTCTGCCTCAAATGAGAAGAGTATCTGGTATCAATTCGTCTATTCATTGTTTCTTTCTAGAACACAATTTATTTGAAATTACTTTTGTATTGATACTTAATAGATATTTTTTTTCCTTTATGTTTTATAATTGGTATTTTTTGTTATGGTAAAAGGATTTTTGTGGCTTTCGATATTCTAACTAGTACAACTACCAGATTACTTTGTATTCAGTTAGGAATTGCGATAGCAAGGTTAGACTTTTAGTCTCTCTATAGTGTAGTTCTAGTTTGTTCCTAGAATATTTACCATTACGCTTGAGAATAATTTATAGGGCTTCTCTACCCATATATGTCCTCAGCTATAGTTTTGTCATCCTGGACTCATCAGCCTACAGATTGGGAAAGAATCCTCACCAACCCTTTATCTGACAGAGGGCTAATATCCAGTATAGATAAAGAACTAAAGAAGCTGAAAAGCAGCAAACCAAGTAATCCAATTAAAAAATGGGGAACAGAGCTAAACAGAGAATTCTTGACAGAGGAATATGGAATGGCAGAGAAACACTTAAAGAAATGCTCAACCTCATTAGCCATTAGGGAAATGCAAATCAAAACGACCCTGAGATTTCACCTTACACCCATCAGAATGGCTAAGATGAAAAACTCAAGTGACAACACATGCTGGAGAGGATGTGGAGAAAGAGGAACCCTCCTCCACTGCTGGTGGGAATGTAAACTGGTACAACCACTCTGGAAAGCTATCTGGCGCTTTCTCAGACAACTAGGCATAGCGCTTCCTCAAGATCCAGCCATACCACTGCTAGGTATATAACCAAAGTTTGCTCAAGTACACAAAAGGGATACTTGCTCAACCATGTTTATAGCAGCTTTATTTGTAATAGCCAGCAGCTGGAAACAGGCCCCTCAACTGAAGAATGGATGCTGAAATTGTGGTACATCTACACAATGGAATATTACTCAGCAGTGAAAAATAAGGAAATCATGAAATTTGCAGGTTAATGGTGGGACCTGGAAAAGATCATCCTGAGTGAGTTGTCCCAGAAGCAAAAAGACACACGTGGTATATACTCACCCATAGACATATAACATAGGATAAACCTACTAAAATCTGTACATCTAAGGAAACTAATCAAGAGGGAGGACCCTGACTAAAATGCTCAATCCCCATCCTGAAAGGCAAAGAGGATGGACATCAGAAGAAGAAAACAGGAATCAAATTAGGAACCTGCCAGAGGGCCTCTGAAAGCCTCTGCCTTGCAGACTATCAAAGCAGATGCTGAGACTTATGGCCAACTGGCTCTAAGTGTGAGGCTCATGGAATGGAAGTATGTGAAATATCTTACATAGTTTTATCTACAGAAGAGAATTAAAATGAGGGATGTTAGTAATTTTGTGAATAATTCTATCTACAAAATGAATTTGATGGAGTCACTGAAAAATCTGCATTGGAATCAATTTATTCAGCTTCATGGCAACTTACTGACTAAAAGCAGTATTAGTTAATTGTTTCTTTTATCTGGATAGCTGGGCATATTGGCATTAAGTTCTTAAAGGTTTTCTGTTAATTTCACAGAAACAGATTTAGATTCTCTAAGGGACTAGAGAATATTGATGTACACATAGACTTCTAACTTGCTCTTCAGAAAAGCCTAATTTGAACTCTGACTACTCACAAATTGAGTAATGAATTGTAGGGATATTAACCTTTGAAGCAATTGGTATTTTAAAATCTCAGTTAAAGTATAAAGGACTTATTATAATTAAGGGATAAAATGTGACCTAAAACGGTTGTCTTGCAGGTATGAGAGAATTGAAATACCAATCCATATTGTACCTCATATCACTATTGGGAAAGTATGCCTTGAATCAGCAGTAGAGCTGCCAAAGATCCTGTGTCAGGAAGAACAGGATGCATATAGAAGGATTCACAGGTAGCAACTCTTACTGTTTCTCTTGTTAGCTTCAGTGAAACTCCTTTAACTTCAACAGCTCAGCTTGAGTCCCCTTTTTTCTACCTGTCTGGGAAAAATCAGCCTCAAATCATGTTTCTCACACTATATTATAATGATCAATTTAACATTTCTATCTTGCCTCATGTATTTTCGATTCTTCAAGAAAAAACACACTTCCTTTTCGGGGTGTGAAAATAAACCACATCATAGTGGTCCCAGTGTTAAGTACTGAGTCTTGTCCATAAAATTCATAGTGTATCAAGACCTTTAGTGAGAGATAATTTCATAGTTATGTTTTTGAATTATCTTTTTAATTTTTGAATAAAACCAGTATCCTTCAAATAATTTAAAATGAAGAATGGTTTATTACATTCATCTAATCCAATTGGTAAAGGTCTGATGTAGGTTATGATTTTGTTATACACCTGACCATTTTGTTTTTGCTTCATTGCTGACCTAAAGTATATTATCCTTTTAGCCTTACACATCTGGACTCAGTAACCAAGATCCATAATGGCTCAGGTAAGATTTTTTTTTTTCTTTTCTGGAGAATACGACATGATCTCTGACATACTCATTTGTTGTTGTTGTTTTGTTTTGATTTTTTTTTTTTTTTAGATAGGCGTAGCCTTGGCTGTCCCGTACTTACTTTGTAGACCAGGCTGGCCTTGAACTCACAGAGATCCTGTCTCTGCCTTTCTGAGTACTGTGCCATACTCATGTTATAGAAGCAATTTTAGTTCATCTTCGAGTTTCCTTTCCAAGAACTTAACTAATCTTGCTCCTTACATTTCCTTGGAACCTTAAATACTATAAATATGGCCTTATGATGAGACAGAAGGAAAACTAGAAAAGCTTCTTTATAAACAGTTGTGTCCTGGTATATGTTTAAACTACCTTTAAGGGAATCCCACTTTCCCTAGTATTCCATAGCATGGATGTTCAATAACTTTCAGAAATTTTAGTGATAGGCCATTATGAACAGGTTTCGTCACCAACCTATTGAAGAGTTGAAAGACATAGGCCAAGTATAGGAAAGAGAATACATCAAGCAGGAACTTTTCCATGTGAATAAATAGAGATAGAGCAGGAATTCCTGGGCAAGTCTAAGGAGCAAACAAAACAAAACCCCTCAGTTTAGTATAGTATACATACCAATTTACTTTGCTCAACATACACTCTTCCCCAGCTACAGCTATTATTCAGCTAACCCAAATTTCTTTATTTAATGGCTAAATTAGATGTGGTGTCGCATGTCTGTAGTACCAGCAATTGGGAGGCAGAGGCTGCAGGATTGCCATAAGTTTGAGGGCAGCCTAGTCTACATAGAGAGTTCCAGGATAAAATCTGGCTACTGAGTGAGACTCTGACTTAAAAAAAAAATAAAACTAAAACAATAAAAATAATAATAACAAGACATTTATAAGCTAAGGAAGATGAGGAAGAGTGGAAAGCTTTTTTTAATTAATTAATTTTGAGGCAGAGTCTTTCTATGTAGCATTGGCTGTTCTGAAACTCATTATATAGACCAGGCTGTTCTCAAAGTCAGAGATCTGCCTTCCCCTGCCTCCCAAGTGCTGGGATTAAATGCATGCACCACAACAACCAATGGAAAGATTTCTGATATTATTGGTAAGCAACTACTTTGGAAAGGAAAGAAGTGAGGCTTGGCTTGATATATACCATCATTTCTATCTGGATAAAATATATATGATATATAACCGTACTCTTTTTTAAGATGTATTTATTTATTATTTATACAGCATTCTGCCCGCATGTGTACCTGCATACCAGATCTCACTACAGATAGTTATGAGCTACCATGTGGTTGCTGGGACTTGAACTCAGGACCTTTAGGAAGAACAACCAATGTTCTTAACCTCTGAGCCATCTCTCCAGCAGCAACATACTCTTAAGATCACAATAATTTAAAAAATAGAGTAATAGCTCAAAAGTAGACTAACAGATCAGTGGACCTGGACAGTACTTACAGACAGGCCCATGTATGTGAAACAAATCATATTTATTTGAAATTTTCAAATTGGTAAAAGATGTGTTAATCACTAAGTACTATCCATTCTTTTGTTCATCTAAAAAGAAAAATTAGTACTTATTCCCTGCTAGATAGCCTTCTAGGCACAAGACTGTAGTACTGATCAATAGAGAAAAGCTTAACTTCCATGGACTTAATTCTGGTTTTATTTGAGGAAACAGTAGAGAACCCTTCACTGCTTTCTTAACCCTTTCACTTGAAGAAATGAAGGGCAGAAAAACTTATCCTTTTTTTGAAACTTAATTTTATATTTTTACATAGATTTCTATTTGGTTTACAGATTTAGAGCTTCAGAATTTGTATGCAGTTGCTCAGTTCTTCTCTTTCCCCCCAGTCGACTACTGAAAATCATTTAATAGTCATACTTATCGTACTTTAGAAACTTGTTCCTCCAAGCCATTTTATCTGTCCACAACTGAGTATTATAGTAGGAATATCCTAGTGGATAGTTATCTTATCTGCTTTCTTTCTTTCTTTTCTTATTGAAGTGTTTACCAAGAATTTGTGCAGTCAGATGTCGGCAGTCAGTGGGCCTCTGCTGCAGTGGTTGGAGGACAGATTGGAGCAAAACCAGCAGCATTTGCAGGAGTTGCAACAAGAAAAGGAAGAGCTTATGGAAGAGCTGTCTTCCCTAGAATAAAGCAGGAGAACAAAATATATGTGGTAATATTTTTTTTTCGGTTTGTGTTCTGAATATGGTCCAAAACTATGTACAGCTCTTATATAGACAAATAATACAGCAGCACTTTTTATATACCAACAAATAGTTTGATGTATATAAAAATGCAAGGTATTTTCCTAAAATTTCCCTAGAGCTTATTCTCCTACCTGTAACTGCTATAAAAGAAAACATACAGGATGATTTAAACAGAATATTAAAGTTATTTTTAAGGGGTATAAGAAGTAATTAGCAAGGAATATCTGGGAATAAAATATCTGAAAAGTTTATTTTAAAATTTAAGAATATTTATTCTATTTTTTTTTTGAGCCAGACTGTCAGTATGTATCCTTATTTGTCCAGGAATTCATTATGCTGGCCTCAAACTCACAGAGATCTCCCTGTAGTGCTGGGATTAAAGGCATGTGCCACCTATCATGTTTGGCATTAAATGTTTATTCTCAATGAAAATAACCAGCATAAACTTTTTTAGACAATGTCTTATTATGTAGCCTAGCTTATCTGCAACTAAGAGAAATCTACTTGCCTCTGCTTCCTGAATGGTGGGATTAAAGATGTGCACCAGCAATATAAACTTCTTATAATTTGAAGTCTTTGTTTTTTATTTTCAGATATATCCTATATAATGAGATAAAGAAAGAAGAACACTTGGTATTTCTATTTTAGAGTTTGATGTTTTTGCTAGGCAAGTGAATCCTATGTACTATAGGATTAATGGAAAGATGTCCAGGTAGCTCATTAGCATCCACCTCTGTTGATTATTCTTACTTAGAATCATGTATCATGACTTCCTTCTTGATATCTAAATATGTATTATGATATATCTAAATTTTTGTCTGTGTGGATATCCTTTTAAGCAAACAAATGAGTTCTAGCTTGTTTAAGTCTAAAGCAAATTCTTGCTGATCTTGTCTAAGAATTCCATGATTTTTTTTTAATGAAATAGTAGGATTGATTTAATTTGTAATAGAAATCATACTTCAGAAATGTGATGATTGTATGATTCCCTCATATGTAACCACTAATTGTAAATGTGTCTTCAGAGAAGAGTTGATTCTGTTGCATCCTAGAAACTGAAGTAGGAATTGGAAAAAGAATAAATAAATAAAAAGAAAAAAAGGAATTAGTATCAGTTCCAACCACAGTGATATTTGGGATTTTGGCTTGTGTCCTTATTTTTCCCTAGATCATTGTTTTTCAGTATTCCAGAACCACTTGCAGCAGAGTCACCGGAGTTCAAATTCAATCTTTGAGCCTAGAACCTAGAAATCTACAAGAGCTAATTATCTGATTATGAGGCATACTTACATTTGGAAACAAATATTCTTAAAGCATAAGGAATGTAAACACTTTATTTTATCTAATTACCTCCTACTACAGTTAGTATTTATTCATTTTTATAAGGCACATGAAAATACCTGGCATTCAATTTATTAAACTAAATAAACTTTAAAAAAGATAAAGTTGGAGAGCTCACATTATATAACTTCAAGACTTATAACACTGTGGTAATCAGTATACCATGATATTTGCAGAAGAATCAACGGAACAGGAACAAAAATTCAGAAATAAGCCCTCAATAATACGCTTAACTAATTTTGAAAAAGTACAAAAGTGATTCAAGGAAGAAAGGGCAGCCATTTCACCAAATTGAATCTCCAAAGGACAACAAAATATGTTCTAAAAGTACCTCAAAATGTATCATGAATTTTAAATCTAAGATGGAAAACTTTAGAAAAAAATATTCATAAAAAATCTTGAGGAGTCAAGTACTTAATGTTCAACTGAAAAGCACAATCCACAAAAAAACAAAGTAGAAATCTCTGCCCTGCAGACTATCAATGTAGATACTGAGACTTATGGGCAACCTTTGGGCAGAGTGCAGGAAATCTTAGGAAAGAAGTGGGAAATAGTAAGATCTGGAGAGGACAGGAACTCCATAAGGAGAGCAACAGAACCAAAAAAATCTGAGCACAGGGGTCTTTCCTGAGACTGATACTCCAACCAAGGACTATGCATGGAGATAACCTAAGAGCCCTGCACAGATGTAGCCCTTGGCAGTTCAGTATCCAAGTGGGTTCCATTGTAATAGGAACAAGGACTGTCTCTGACATGAACTGATTGGCCTGCTCTTTAATTTCTTCCCCCCTGAGGGGGAAACAGCATTACCAGGCCACAGAAGAAGACAATGCAGCCACTCCTGATGAGACCTAATTGACTAGGATCAGAAGGAAGGAAAAGAAGACCTCCCCTATGAGTGGACTTGGGCATGCAGGCAGAAGGTGGAGGAAGGGAGGGATCAGGACGAGAGGAGGGAGGGAACCACAGGGGGGATACAAAGTGAGTAAAGTGTAATTAATAAAGAAAAATTTAAAAAAAGAAATATTAGACTTCACCAAAATTAAAATTTTCTTTTCTGCAAAAAAGTTAAGAGGAAACTATACAATATCTACATGGTGGAAAAGATACCATGCTTAAAACTAAAAACAAAAAAAAAAAAAAACAATTCTAGTAGAAAATGGAAAAAAAAGATATAAACATTGTCACTAAAGTGGGTATATAGATGGCAGGTAATTATGTGAAAATATATTGAGCCTTCAAGTCATTGGGGAATGCAACTTAAAACTATGGTATGGAGAAAATAGTGAAGATACCAAATATTGTTGAGGATGCAACCTAGATTTCTCATACAGCAATGACAGGAATGTAAAATATAGCTACTTGGTAGAAGAGTTTAGAAATTTTTATAAAGTTAAACATATACTTAATCTGACCCAGCTATCATACTGTCTTGGCACAAATAAAATTTACATTTTTCTTAGCAGTTTTATCTGTGATAGCTGCAAATTAGAGATGACCCAAATGTTCTGCAGTGCATAAATAGCTAAACAAACCATTCTTACCATGGAATACTCTATATATTGGAAAGAAACACTTAATCCAGAAACATGGCTTCTGTGGCAAGGGATCATATCTGAAGACTTAATTCTATGTGATCTGTCTGGAATGCAGACATGCCACATACCGTTAATCCCTCTGGCTGAAACACAGACACACTCTTAGCACACACCTTTACTCCCAAACAATGAAGGTAAAGTTAGTTTGTAGAAAGAAACACCCATGTTTGAAAGTGATATCTAATTGAAGAGCAGACCAAGTGATGAATCTGAGAAAGATTTGACAAAAGGGTCAGGATAGGCTATGCCCAACTCACATGAGAGCATAGAAAAAGAGTCTGCTTAAGGGAGGGCAGGGCTTAGAGAGAGGAGAAAAGGCAGTTTTAACCAGATGGTTGTACAGAGACAGGCTGCAGAGAGAGAACACGTTAAATGCAGGTGAAGATAGATCCAGAGAATGACAAGAAGCTAGAAGATTAGAACAGATTGCTATAGTTAGTTTGAGACCACACAAAGCAATTCAGTCAGAAGCTGAGAGAATCCAGTTAGAATCAGTCAGCTTGGAGAGGTGTTTGAGCTAGAACAGCTGAGTTGAACCAGCCAGCCAGAGTTCAGAAAGAACTAGAAAAGGTGGGCATATTCAACAGTTAGTCTCAGAGGCTGAAAACATTCTAAGACTAGATTAGATTGTACAGAGGCTAGAGGCTTCGAGGATTGGGTCTAGGTTATTGGACAGAGGTAAGAAGCCTCCAGGACTAGGCCTAGGTTAGCAGATGGAGGCAGTAAGCCTCCAAGATGACAATTAAATCCGGCAAATTAAAGTTACTTTTACAGAATACACTGCTAATATATATGAGTTGGATGAGACTTGGGACATTTTAGTAAATGAAAAAAAAAAAAGCTATTCTTAAAAGATCACTTGCTGTATGGTTGCATTTCTAGAGCATTGTTGAAATGACAAAATTAATGAAAAGGAAAAACAGAATAATGGTTTCTAAAGTCAGGGAGTGGATGTTGTAAAGCATATATATTGTTATGATAGTATGACATAAAAGTTCGTTTAGGCTGATCAAACAGTTTTGTACCTAAACACAGTTTTAGTGTTTAGTATATAAGTCTGTTCCTATGCTAACATTTTATACATTTATATGCATATAAATCAATGCATATAAAAATCTCATAGAAGTTAGTAGGAAATAAATGTTTTGTTTTATGATATAATAAGATGTATGAGCTATATGTAGTGGCACATGGCTGCAATCCCAGAGCTCAGGAGTCTGAGGCAGGAAAATTACCACAAGTTTAGAGCCACCCTGAGGTATATTGTTCCTAGCCCATTTTGCTACAGTATAACACCTTGCCCCAGAAAAAAAGGTGAGGAAGGTAGGTGATAAAAAGAAAACTTGGTGGTGGGGATAAAATTATTTGAATATTCTGATAGGCCAACTATGAGCACAAGTATATGCTTCATTCTCATGACTAAAATTATAGTAGATGACCATTAACGTTACTTTTCTGTCAATGTTCATATTTTTTAAATGTTGGTCATTGCACTCAGAGGTTAAGAGTACTGGCTGCTCTTTCAGAGGTCATGAGTTCAATTCCCAGCAACTACATGGTGGCTCACAACCATCTATAGTGAGATCTGGTGCCTCTTCTGGTGTGGAGGCATACATGCAGGCAGAATCTGTATAAATAGTAAATAAATAAAATTTAAAAAATGTTCTTCATCAGAAAGAACAATATGTGATGTGATTATTTTCCTAGTTTACCTTTACACAAAATATTGCATTACAACATACAGCTTTGTATCCTCTTTGATTCTCCCTTTTGGATCACAGTCAAAACTCTGATGGAAAGAGAAGGTTCTTGTTTAGATAGATGTGTTCTCCCTCTGTTTTTTAAAAGTCTTTTCTTGGGATAAGGCCTTACTCTCTAGCCCAGGCTGGCATTAATCTAGCAGTTTTCTTGCATCTTTCCTGAGTGCTAAGATTACAGGCATACAATAATACCATGTCTGACTGCTTCCTTATTTTCTATACATGGAACTGCACTCTGACCTTGTCTACACGGCCTTTGAAACCATTCCTCCCATACTCACCAGTGACTTCTACTAGTCAAACTCGTATTTTCTTTTGGAAACTGTCATTAATAAACCTCTGGCTTGACACAGTTGATCATTCTTCCAGCTCTACCATTTTTTGTTTTTGTTACTGTATATTTTATTAGTTCCTATTCCTTGTCTGTCTCTTCTAAAATTAATTCATAACTTCTCTATACATTTACAGACGAATCCATTTTTTTTCTACACCTCTGTCTGAACTCCAGACTTAGATTTCTAGCTACTCATTGTATATTTCCACTAGGCAGTCTTACCACCACATTGAATTTGATAAATCTAAATCTTAACATGACATGATTTTTTGTTTAACCTATACTCTCTTATATCTCTTCCCTCAGTGATGGAAGCATCCATATGCACAAACTGGAATCCCAACAGGCAACCTCAACATTTCTTGTCACCTTTTAGACTCTTTGCATTGGGACAGAGTTACAGCAGTTTGAATATTTTCTGTAATCTAATCAGAGTTGCAATATGTGGAATAGGTATGTGCAAAGAAGAATGGGCAGGTGGAATATCAAGGTGCCTACAGACTGGGGTTACTGCATGAAGGCATAAAGTTCTTAGCCTTGCAGCAGCATGGAAGGAACAAGATAGAGTGAAAGGTGTCCTGTGTCAGTACCCTCAGAGTGAAAAGGAGACATTCTCTTAGATTAAATAAAAGGATTTGTGCAAATAAGTATATGTTTTGAGGAAAACTGAAGCTAGTTTTTTTTTTCATGCTTGTGACATTATTTACAGATATGTAAACAGGAAGGATAAAATTAATCCCCATGATGTTAAATGGAAATAGAAACTTGATAAGAACATTTCAAAAGGGAATTACATGAGAGTTGTGTGTATATATTGAGAGAATGATCAGCGTGTGTGTATACCTCCAGTTCTTACCTCTGCCCATTAAAAGAAAATAGAAATGACACTTCAGTAGCTAATGAACACACCACTAATAGTGAATAGAGTTGGGTCCAGAAGTGAATGCATATGTATATGGTGAACTGATATTTTTTTTAAATATGCCAAGACTACAGAGTGGGGAAACAATAATCCTTTCAACAGCTGGTGATTTGATAACTAAATATATGCACCCTTACCCCATATCATGTATGAATGGTAACTAAAAATGTATCAAAGATTTAAATTTAAGAACTTTTAACTACTAAAATATTAAAACAGCAGTAAATCTTTATGACTTCAGTTTTAGCAATGGTATTTTAGACAAACCACAAAAAGATAGTTGTTAGACCTCATGAAAACTTAAAAATGTTGTACATCAAAAACATAAAAAATGAAAACTCAGAGAATGGGCTTTATATTTACAAATAACATCTCTAAGAATATGGTATCCAGAATATATAAAGAACCCAGGCACTAACAGCAAAAAAGCAACCCAATTCAAAAGTAGAAAAATAAAAACCGTAAGATACCACCTAATACCTACTTAGAATAAAATACAGGCCCAGTATTCTAGAAAATGGTAGACTAACAGCTGTGTGACCTAGTGAAGAAGAGTAAGAATAAAATAAAATAACTATTGTAATGAGTGGAAGACCTTCAGAAATCCACAAAGTTAGCAATAGAACATCTTAAAAATTGGAAAAGAAATGGGTGATGCACTGAAAAGAAGTAGGCCAAGGTCCAGCTCCAGCCTCATTACTCTCTGGCAGGGGAAAGAAAAGAAGAAGCCTTCTTCAAGATGTAATCTAGGCCACATTGAGGAAAAGAGGTGGGTAGTTCTCCCTTCAGAGCAATCCCACAACCTTCACAAACCTCAATTCCTGTTGGCGTTTTAATGAGGCATTGATTCCTCTGTTGGATGGGTCAGCAGTAGAAAGGAAAACCATTTTGTCACTCTGTAAGACTACAGAGCAATGGCCTAGTGTCATCCTAAGAAAACTTAAAAAAAAAACTGAGCTGCTGTGTGGCACAAGAACAGGAAACAACCACAAACTAGAGAGCCTAAATTTAACATACCTCAGCTCCAGAGTGAGAGATAGCATCCCCTCAGCAGGGTGATTAATACTTAAGGAGGTTTTGAAAGTACAAAGACATATCTTTCTCCCTGTAACAGATCTTAGTGCTGTGACTATTTCCTACACTCCCAACACATTTGGGAGACATTCTCTAGACAATTAGTCATTCCAGAAATTAGATTCTGGGGAGTATTGGGCAGGTGAGAGAACATGTCCAGCCCACAAATTGTAAAGTTAAGGGTGGCCAGCAGAGAACCCTATTATACAAAGAAGAAAAACTACTAACTTGAAAAAAAATGTTTTCAGATATTAGACATATCCAATATAGATTTAACAGCAGAAAAAAAAAAAAACATAAGAACTACAAGAGTTCACATGCTCAGCCGATACACTCCCTACACTTCCCTACACTCCCCAGATGTAACCTTTCACATTTACCTAATTTTGTTTGCAAGTATTTTCATTATTGAACAATCTGTTTTCCTTTTCTTTCTGACCCCTGTGCTTTCACACCTCCTTGATAGTATGACTTTGCCCACTGGTTTGTTTTAAAACTCTTACCTTTTTTAGTGTGTATGTATAAGTGTGCACATGCAGTGGTACATGTGTGGAGGTCAGAGGACAGCTTTGCAAAGCTGGATCTCTCCTTTCACCTTTACATTCCAGGGCTTAACCATGGGCTGCCAGCCTTACAAAGCAAACAACTTTACCTTCTGCGCTATCTTACCAGCCCAACTCTCAAGTCTTGATTTTTTAGTTCTCATACATTTGACTAGTTTTGTATTCCACCTTTCTCATATTGGGAAATCTTTGTTCTTGCTTTTTCTTTTATTTTTGATCTATCGCTTTTTTTTCCCTCCACAATAATCTATTTCTTTATCTATATCTTTATCTATATCTTTATATTCTTATATCTATATCTTTCTATATCTATTTCTTTTGTTTAACCTTGCTGTTATATTTCTTCTCTTTTATCTATCTTTTTCATCTCATTCATTTGGTATTCCTATATTTACCCTAAAATAAATTTTAACTTTATAGAAAACATAATGTGATGGCTATTATTGGTTGTCAACTTGACTACATCTGGAATTAACTAAATCCCCCAAAATGGAGGGCACACTTGTGAAGAATTTTTTGCTTAATTTTAAGTAGAAAGATCCACTTCTAATGCAGATCTTTGAGATAGGAAGACACATGCCTTTAATCCAGGTCTTTTGAGCTGGGAAAAGAAATGACTTTAATCCAAATCTTGAGGTTGGCAAAGATTCAGAAGACATGGAAGAAAGAAGCTTTTACTGTTTGCCTGCTTACCCTTGTCATGCTAGCAAGTCTATTCCTTCACTGTCATTAGAGACTATTTCTTCAGGATTTTGTCATATAATGAAGACAAGCTGAGACATCCAGCCTGTGGACTGAGTAACTACTGGATTCTTGGACGTTCTGTTTACAGCCAGCCATTGTTGGATTAACTGAACAGCAACCTGTAAGTCATTCTAATAAATCTGATATATATATATGTGTGTGTGTGTGTGTGTGTGTGTGTGTGTGTGTGTGTATCCTGTAAGTTCTGTTACTATAGAGAACCCTGACTAATACACATAGTTTGGCTACTGGCTATTTTATGGTTAGTAGTAGTGAATTGGTGAGTTATAATCAACTTAAATGCATTTCTATATTGTGTACAGTTTGATGTTATCTCTATTACATCAGTTCGTTTTTTAACTCCCTTAGCTGTATTTAATAATCAACCCTCCAGAGTAGGCTGTTCAATAAGATCCCCAAATAAAACCTAAAGTAATACCTAAGTCTACAAAGGCACAACTCACAACACAAATAAACAAGTAGCATGAAAAACTAGGCAACATGACTTCTCCAAAAGTCCTTAACTACTGAATTCAACAGGTAACATTCAGATGAAGATTTCAAAGTTTATTAGTAAAGATTATCAGTGTCTTCAGTGATGCTATGAATAAATGAATTCCATCTAGTATGTGGAGAGGAAACTCAGTAGCATAAAGAAAAAGAAGGTGAGGAAAATTAATGAGACAGTAAGCAATATGGAAGAAAAAGGCAACAATAGGTGATAAATCAAGAAAATAGAGATTCTGAAAAAAATGTTGCAAATAAAAATCTCAATGAACCAAATATAAGACAAAGTGGAAATCATCACCAATTAGACTTGACCAATTAGAAGAAAGAATATTGGAGATAGAGGATGAGGTTGAAGAAATTAAAATATCAATGAGGAAAAAAATGTACCACAATGTCCAAGAAGTGTAGGAAATAATGAAAAGACCAAACTTAAGAATTTGCAGAATGGAATTACCTAAAATAAAAACCATAAAAAGCTATGTAATGAAATTATAACGGAAAGTTCCCCAAATCTAGAGAAATGGAAATCTAAATACAGGCATTCAACCCTAAGCACATATAAGCAGAAAAGGATATCTCCATGACATAACACCAAAATGTACTTCAGCAATTAATGACACTCACTGTTCTTACAGATGTCCCAGGTTCAATTCCCAGGACCTGCATGGATGCTCACAACTTACTTTTTTTTGAAGATTTATTTATTATGTATACAGTGTTTTGTCTATATGTATTTCTGTGTGCCAGAAGGGAGCACCAGATCTTACTATAGATGGTTGTGAGCCATCATGTGGTTGCTGGGAATTGAAATCAGGACTTTTAGAAGAACAGCCAGTGCTCTTAACCTCTGAGCCATCTCTCCAGCCCAGCTCACAACCTTTTAAAATTCCAGTTCCAGGGTGATGTGAGAGGCTCTTCTGACCTTCTCAGATACCAAACATACAAGTGGTGCCCTTACATTTGTACAGGCAATTAACCCATACACAAAAGTTCATTTTTAAGCATACCAACCAAAGAAACATTAAAAACTGTAAGGGAAAAGCATCATAGTGGTTAGATCTTCATTATCAACGTGATTCAGTTTGGATAAATGACTTATTTCAGGAGGTTATTATTACTATTTTTGTAGCACTTGAGGATTGAACCCAGGACTTAAACACAGGGGGAACACTTTTGTTACTGAGCTACTATTCGGCCTGACTTAACTGGATTTGGAATAATCATGTAAACACACATGCACATGAAGGTGTTTCCAGAAAAGTTTAACTGGAGAAGGAAGACTGACCCTAAATGTAGGTGACAACATTTCCTGGATTAGGTCCTTAGACTGAATAAAAGGAAATGAGCAGATAATCGTCAGCAGTTCTTGACAAAATGAAAAGCAACCAGCTGCTTAATGTGAATAGCTGCCTCATGCTCCTGCCACTGTGCTTTCACTAACATGATGGAATGTATGCCCTCAAATTGTGAAGCAAGATAAACCCTTCCTTAATTTGCTTTGGTCAGGTATTTTGTCACAGAAATGAAACAAAAAAAAAAAAAAAAAAAAAAAAAAAACTAAAACAAAAAACAAACTCCTCATAATGGCATCAGTTCTCTTATCAGCAACCCTAAAATCCAGAAGCACGGAGTGATATATTTAAAGCAACGAAAGTAAATAACTGTCACCTAAGATTGCTATATACAGCAAAACTCTCTTTTAAAATTGACAGGGAAATAAGGATATTCCAAAATGATTTTTTTCCCTTTACTACTCTGTAGTGGCCTTCTTACATCTTCTGACTGTTTTTGTTTGTTTGTTTTAAGTCTGCTTTATCAGATATAAGAATAGGTATGCCAGCTTGTTTTCAGTTTTTATATGTTTTGCACGTTGATGTTATTTTTGGCATTCAGATTGTACATGTTTTTTGCTGGTGACAAGTGGCTTCTTGAAAACAAATATCCAACAGAAAGTTGAATCTTGCTTTTTAATCCAGTCAGCCAGTTTTCATTACTTTATTGGTGAAGCAGGGCTATTTGTATTTAAGATTGTTCTTGAAAGATGATTATTTATTTTGGTGACTTTGTTCATTGATTTTCTGGTTGATTGGATTGTTTGTTTTCTTTCTCATTAACATTTGGGGTTTGTTCATTTACTTAAAGACGGAAATCACCTGCTCATTTCAATAGATGAATAAAAGTCTTGTTTTAAAAAGTTCAATATCTAAGAAAAAAAAATCAGTATCCATTTGTGATTAAAAAAAAAAAATCCCTACAGGAACTTGGAATAGAAGTGCCAGCATAGTAAAAGTTTTACACATCACACCTTATAGCCAACAAGATACAAGATGCTGAAAACTGAAAGCATTTGTCAGGAGTAAAACAAGAGTGCTCATCTCACTCTCTTCACTCTTACACGTTGTAACACAGTCTTAGCTAACATCAAAAGAAAAGAGAATAAAATAAAAGAATACAAATAGGAAAAAAGTCAAATTAATTCTAATTGCAGATAACATGATCCCATATTTCAAAAATCCTAAATATACCACTGAAAACCTCTTAGAACCTCTTTAACTTTTTCTTCAAAGTAACAGTACAAAATATACTGGCTAGTTTTATGTCAACTTGACACATGATAGAATCATTTAGAAAGACGGGTCCTCACTTAGGAAAATGCCCCTATTTGATTGATCTGTGGGCAAAACTAGGGGGCATTTTATTGATTGATAATTGCTGTTGGTGCACTCCTCATTCCACAAGAAATGGTTCCACTCCTAGGTGGGTGGTCCTGGATGGTATAATAAAGCAGGCTGAACAAACCATAAGGAGCAAGCCAGGAAGCAGTGTTCTGGCATGATTTCTGCTTCAATTCTTGCATCCAGAGTCCTGCCATGATTTTTCTGCCCTGACATCTCCCAGTGATGGAGTGTGACCTGAGATTTGTAAGATTAAATAAACCCTTTCTTCCCATGTAACATTTTGCCATGGTATTTTATTCACAACAATAGAAACCCTAACTAAGACACAAAATGAACACACAAAAGTCAATAGCCTTTCATATACTATAATGAATCTATGGAGAATGAAATCAATCTGGAAGAAAATCTCCTTCCGTATACAAAATAAATAAATAAAGAAGTATACACCTAAACAAGGAGGTAAAACATACATTGAAAACTTAGTCACTGAAGAAAGAAGTTGAAGGCTAAAGTAGAAGATGAAAGTCTTCTCATGCATGTGGATTGTCAGAATTAATATTGTGAAGAGGGTTGTGTCTTTAAAAGTGCTCCTTAGGATTCAACAAAATCCCTATCAAAGGTCTTATGCTATTTCTTACAGAAAGGAAAAAGGAGTGGAGGAAGCAATCATATGTTCAGCCCTCAACACTGAAAGAAAAATCTGAAAAGCTCAAATTCTTTTTTGAACTGAATGTACTTGCTCATGTCTGTAACTCCAGCATTCAAAAGACTGACACAGAGGGATTTTTGTTGAGGCCAACCTGAACTACAGAAAGAGATCCTGTCTCAATTTTTAAAGAAGTTCTTTGTTGTTTGTTTGTTTGATTTCTGAGATAAGGTTTCTCAGTGTCGCCTTGGCTGTCCTGGAATTCACTTGCTAGACCAGGCTGCTATCAAGGTTCATACAGTTTACCTCTGATATTTTCACTGTAATGCCAACTGGCAAGTTATGTCTTCATCTGAATGATTATAGTTGCCACTAACTATTGACTAAGCTCCAACAAAATTGTGTTGGCTTCTTGTGAAGGAACCTTTCCTGAAACAATGAGGTAAATATTTTGTGTGTCAAAGAAAAGTGGTTCATTTTCACAAGGAAAAAAAAATTATGTATGGTTCTGGTTAAAAAAAAAAAAAAAAGGTAAACTTTTCCCAAAACTGGCTCATTTATTTTAAAAGAATGAAGCTTTATCATGCCCTTGAGTCTTTGGACTACTGGTAGTGCCTCACTACGATTAGACTTTTTCATGTTACAGTATTGCTATTCAGTGTGATCTGCTGACTCTACACATACAATTAAGGCTCTTGAAACTCATCTTCAGTATACTTTATGTGGAAAACATTCTTTATACCCTTTGCTTATGCTAAATGTACTTAATGAATGCATGTTATATTCTCAATGAGAAACACTCATGGCCACCTACGTGATAGCTGGAAAGCAGTTGTAGATACTGGAGAAATAGGGCTCACTCTGATGGTGATGAAGCTAATAAAAACAAGAGTGCTAAAACAAAAGAAAAAACAAAACAAAACTGGTTAACCTGAAGCCACGGATTTAAGCATTCTTGTTTCTAACAGCACTTTACTACCATGATCTTTATCCCTCCTCTTTCCTGGGAGAATTTCCTGTTACAATTATGTTTGTACATTTACCTTGGCCTGGTTTAAATGACTTAGCTTATTTAAATAACATTGGGTGCATGACCTTCTCTCTGCATGATTAAATAGTTTAGGTAAATGAGAGGTCCATTTTCAGAGAATGGTCCTATTTCAAACCTAAATTGTCTTTTTATAGTAAGTGTTACACTTGGATCTAGTCTACATTATCCAGTAGTATTTTCCAGGACTGGGCTGCTCCATCTATGCAGCCTATGTAAAAGGTAACTCTGTTAGCTGGACAGGATTGTTGTGGCACTTACCTAAGCTTATCCCACCTACCAGCAACATTAAATGTACCTTATTTCATTTTCATTGCCTCATGGACAGTAGCCCATAGTGAATTCTGTCATTTGACAGCAGGATGACTATCAAGTTTCATTGATTGTGGGATAAACAATATAGGAAGAGATTGCAATAAGCATATTAATCTCCTTTCTTTTGTGAGTTTTTGCTTTGGATAACCAAGACTCATTCTAATGTATCATACACGTATGACATTTTGATATATAAATGTGATTCTATAAAATATTTTCTGTCAAGATAAAATGTGCAACTGCTAGTATTCCTTATTGTGCTTACATTAATGAAATATTGAACTGGTTTGGCTCCAGTTAGGGAGCCTGTCCTAAGTGTATCTTTTGAATGATTATAATACTTAAGGAATCATAGTGACTGTTGTTCTTGTGCTGTTGCCTAAAACAATGTATTTGGTAGAAATCCTAGAAGTATAGTTTTCTAGACTATATTTGATGAAATGCCCTACGTTCCTGAGAATTCATAGCTCAGTACTGAAAAAACAAGGGCATAGAAAACGGGCCTTCCATGGTGGCCTTGTAACTTCCCAATCCCACCCTCCTTTCCTTTTCTCTGCCTATGCCTCTTCCCTAGTCCACTGATTGGGGCGGTCCTCCTCCCGTTCTATCTGACCCTAGCCTATCAGATCTCATCAGGACTGGCTGTATTGTCTTCCTCTGTGGCCTGGTATAGCTGCATCTCCCAGGAGGAGGTGATCAAAGAGCCAGCCACTGAGTTCATGTCAGAGCAGCCCCTGCTCCTCTTACTAGGGAACCCACTTGGATACTGAGTCTATGGGCTACATGTGAGCCATGGTTTTAGGTTCTCTCCGTGCATGGTCCTTGGTTGGGGTATCAGTCTCTGCAGAGCCCCTGAGGCTCAGTTGTAGTAGTTGTTGTGTTTGTTTTTGTTGTTGTTGGTAGTGGTGGTGGTGGCATGTGTGTGTGTGTGTGTGTGTGTGTGTGTGTGTGTGTGTGGTTCTGTTGGTCTCCTTTTGGAGCTTCTGTCCAGGCAAATGGTGGGAACTAGAAAAGATCATCTTGAGTGATGTAGCTCAGAAGCAGAAAGACACACATGGTGTATATACACTCATAAGTGGATATTAGCCGTATAATATAGGATAAACATACTAAAATCTATACTACTAAAGAAGCTAAACAACAAGGGAGACCCTAAGGGGAATGCTCAATCCTCATTTCAGAAAGACAAATGCAATAGACATTGGAAGCAGGAGAAGACAGTGAACAGGACAGGAGCCTACCACAGATGGCCTCTGAAAGACTCTACTGATCGAGGTATTAAAGCAGAGGCTAAGAGTCATAGCCAAACTTTGGGCAGAATGCAGGGAATTTTCTGTATTCTTAAGAGGTTTGAGGCTTTCTTCTTGGCTTTATTAAGCACATTATAGAATATAAAACTGTCTTAAAGGGATTCTTCAGCAATAAAGTATCCCACAACTAGTACAGCATTCATTCAGGCTTTCTTATTTCAGTGTTTCTCTGTCTGGTATTTGATAAAAGGATATAGAAAGTTGGAATCCCTGCCTCCTCTTATTGTATACACTGATAACTAACTGACTTAGTCATTCTTAAAGTTGGCCTCTGCTTGACAATGTTGTAGGTTCAAGAGTATCTTTGTTTAAAAAAAACAGAACACCTAAATACTTAAAAATGATGCATAATGTTTATGGCTTGCTTTTAATTAGTTCATAAAAACCCAACGACAATTGTGGGACATACACAAATTGTCACATCACACAGCTTTAAGAAATTAACAGTTGAATAGTCTTTCACATGTTTGTGGAATAAAAATTGAGCAGTCCCAGTGAAGGTTATATAGGATTTTTATACTGCTTGCTTTAAAAATCTGTATCTAATGAGAGCCAAGTATCATAGCACATACCTCTAATCCCAGAATTTAGCAGGTGGAGTCAAGAAGATCAAGAGTTTAAGGTCAGCCCCAACTACATAGTAAGTTTGAAGCTAGCCTAGGACATATGAGATTGTCTCAAAACAAAAATCCATCAATTCACAAAAGTCAAAATTACCTATTATGCATATGCACAGTGTCTGCAAGGTTTCATGAGAACTGACTTCTGATGTGTGAGGTTTAAGTCACAATGAAAGTGTTATTGTGAACTTATTTTGGACTCTAATCTGTATTTTAAATTTCTACATGAACATGTGTTATTCTCCAAATAAAATGTTAAAATAAAATGCCCAATCTTAAAAGCACAAAAATAGCATATTAAAAGAAATTTGATGATATTAAGAGAAAACCCTATATCATCATCATCTATTAACTATGCTTTTTCCTAATCCTATTTTAGTTTTCTATTTTATTTTTATTCAGTACTAGCATTAGTGGATCTTATAGTTTTGTGTGTGGCTTTTCTTGTTTAAAAAATAACTTTTAAAAATTTCTTTCTTTCATTCATTCTTTCTTTCTTTATTGAGATAGCATCTCACTATGTAGTTCTGGCTGTCTTGGGACTTGCTGTGTAGATCAAGCTGGCTTGAAACCCAGAGATCTGTCTGCTCTGCCTTCCAAGTGCTAAGCTTAAATCCATGAGCCACCTTATCAAGCTTGTGTGTGTGTGTGTGTGTGTGTATGTGTGTGTGTGTGTGTGTGTGTGTGTGTGTGTGTGTGTAACTTTGGAGACAAGAAGAAGACATCAGAACACCTGGAGCTGAAGTTATAGGCAGTTGTGAGCCACCCAACATGAATTCTAAGAACTGAACTTAGATCATCTGGAAGAGTAGTACTCTTAACTGTTGAGCCATCTCTCCAGCCCCATATGACCTTCACTGGATGTAATCCTAAAAATTTTACGTTTCATAATTGTTTTAAGGGGCTGGAGAGATGGCTCAGAGGTTAAGAGCACTAGCTGTTCTACCAAAGGTCCTGAGTTCAATTCCCAGCAGCCACATGGTGGCTTATAACCATCTATGATGAGATCTGATACCCTCTTCTGGCTTGTACATGCAAGCAAAAAAACACGATATACATAATTGTTTTAACTATAACCTCACTATCCTCTCTGTTGATGGTATCATGATTTGCTCAATCATTTATTTATTTATTTATTTTTAAAAGATTTATGTATTTATTATGTATACAATGTTCTGTCTGCATGTACACCCCCATGCCAGAAGAGGGCACCAGATCTCATTCTAGATGGTTGTGAGCCACCATGTGGTTGCTGGGAATTGAACTCAGGACCTCTGGAAGAGCAGCTGGTGCTCTTAACCTCTGAGCCACCTCTCCAGCCCTGCTCAATCATTTATTACAACAAACAAAAGCAAACACTGGGCATCTGATCTTTAGAGTTACTATTTTATGACACTCTTAAATTTCTAGCTTCTAACAAAAATGAGAACAAGGAACTTAGAAAGTACATCTCACTGTAAGAAAGGAGGAAGAAGAAGGAGGTGAAGAAGAGAAGAAACAAGAAATGCTGTGGTTTGAATGTACAACATCCTCTATAGGCTCTAATATTTGAATACTTTGTTCACAGATAAAAGTGCTATTTAGGAAAGTTGTGAAACTTTTAGGTGTTACATTTTTGCTGGAGGAAGTTGGTCAGGGATGAAGTTTGAAGTTTTATATACCTCAATCTTAGTTCCATTCTTCTCTCTGCTTTCTGACTGCTGGTGCAATGTAACTAAATGCACTATGCATTTGTGGCAGGTACCTCCTAAGCCATGAGTCAAAATAAACTCTTCTTTCCTTAAATCACTTTGACAAGTATTTTTATCAAGGCGATGAGGAAAATAACTTTATACACTGTCCTGGAAAAACAGGCCTTGGATTTATTAGAAAAAGAATTCAAATCAACAGTTGTATATCTACTTAAAGAGCAAAAGAAACCATAGATAATGAACTGAAGACAGTGGTCAGTGCGCTGGCTAGTTTTATGTCTACTTAACATAAGATGGACTCTGAATTGATAAAATGCCTCCATAAGGTTGGTCTATTGAAAGTATAGTTAAGAAATAGGAGAGTTAAAATGATACGGTACAAAATACCTATATAGCACAAAAGAAAGCAATGATGAAGAAACGAAGATCAACAAGATATAGAAAACAGACCAAAAATAATAGAACTAAATCCTACCTTATTGGTAACTGCATTAAGCAGAAATGAATTAATCCAATGAAAGGGAAGAGATTGTTTAAATGGCTTAAAAATCATGTTCCAACTCTGGACTTCTTCCCTGGATAAACACTTGTATCCAAATAGTTTATGAGTAAAAGACTGGAAAAATATAATAGAAACAGAAATCCTAAGAGTTGGAATGGACAAACTGATGTTAGATACAATGTATATATTTTAAAGTAGAGAAAATGAAGGCATTGCATGAAGTAGAGAAAATGAAGGCATTGCATGAAGTTAAATTAGCTAGTTTTTAAGGAGGATATAACCAATGTAAATGCCTAACAACACAGCCCAAATTCCATCAAGCAAAACAACAACAACAAAACAAAACAAAAAAACTCAAACCACCAACGAAACAAACAAGGACCTTGATTAAATCAAAGGAGAAGACATTTAAAAAGTAATTGCTTCTAAACTTCAAAATCCCAGTTTCTTACACATGACCAGATAGAAGATGAGCAATGAAATAAAATAATTTGACTTAAAACAACTTATAAGATGCAACAGCAGGGTACATATTTTTCTCAAATGTTAAGGAGCGCTGTCCAGGTTAGACCATAAGAACAGCCTCAATTAATTTAAATAATTTAAATGATAAAATATGTTCTTTAACTACAACAAAAAAGTAGAAATAATTAGGGAAGTTTACAAATTTATGAAAATCATAAACATTCTTAAATACTGAATCAAAGAAAAGTCACAAGGAAAGTGGCAAAATCCTTTGAGATAAAACAACACTATCATATAGCTAACTCATGAAACACAGCACTAGTGTCTCAGGAAATTTTATAGTTCTAAAAGAGTATCTAAAAAAGAGACAAGGATTGAAATCAATAATATAAGTTTCTATCTTACGGAACTAGAAAAAGAAGATCAAATTAAATTCAAATTGTGTGAGAAGAGGGAAAGTTACAATAAGGTATAGAGTAATAATAAATTACATAGACAACAATAGAGAAAAATCAATAAAAAACAAATTAATGTTCATTCTCTTAAACACCCACAAGCCCAACAATCTTTTAAGCCATTCTGATTATTAAAAGAATAAAAGAAGTTTCAAATTCTTAAAGTTGAGAATGAAATGGTAGACAAAAACATCAAGCTTGCAAAAAATGAAGAGGATTATTAAAGCAAACTATGAATTGCCGTATTCTACTAATTAGATAACAGATAAATCTTTGGAAAAACACAAAACACTGAAACTTACCCAACAAGAAAAAATATAAGACCTGAAGAAGTGAAAAGGTTAAACTGGTGACTTCAAATTTTCCTGCCCCCCAAGGAAAGCCCAGGACCATAGGTTGCATTGGTAAATTTTGTCAAATATTTGAACTAATACCAATCCTTCACAAACTCTTCCAAATCAGGAATGTAAGCAATGCTTAAAACTACTCAACTTGCTGAGCAGTGGTGGCATACACCTTTATTCCCAGCACTTGGGAGGCAAACGAGTTCAAGGCCAGCTTGGTCTATAGAGTAAGTTCCAGGACAGACAGGGCTAAACAGAGAAACCCTGTCTTGAAAAACAAAACAAAACAAAACAAAACAAAACCCCTAAACCACTAAACTCATCAATGCTACTATGACCCCGAAACCAAAGAGATTACAAGAATGCCAAATGCTGATATTTTTCATGAATACAGATGGCAAACATTTTCAAGAAAATACTAGCAAACCTAACTTGTCAGAGTATAAAAGTAATTGTGCCCCATGATCAAAGTGGAATTTTCCTAAGCATGTTAATCTAATTCAAGTGAGACAAAGAGAGAGAGAGAGAGAGAGAGAGAGAGAGAGAGAGAGAGAGAGAGAGAGAGAGAGAGAATATACAAAGCTAGGTGTGGTGTGGTGACTCATACCTGTAACCCCAGTATTCAAGATGCTGAAGCAGGAAGATTATTACTAGGTTCAGGTCAGATTGTGCTACAGAATAAAATTGTCAAGAAAAAGATGATGACTATGATGATAAGGAGGGAAAATATTTATAAATAACAAAATTACAGGATCAGTTCATGAGATGTAAGATAAATTGTTGTACAGCAATTTCCTCTGAGATGAAGCCCTTCACTTTGGAGGGAAGCTTAAGACATAGGATGTTTTATAGGTGAGGTGGACATTCCATCCTTCAGGGAAAGACATGAAGTAAATAATGCAGTATTTCCAGGAAGTCCCTAAAACTGATCAGATTTACCAGGCCCCTCTGTCCCAAAGCATATGTAAGCAGTAAGGACTGATGAGAAACACTCTTATACAAATTGTGGTGTCTAAAAAGACCCTCTCCAACCTGTTGAGCTGACTTCAAGTTGTGCAGTGTGTAGTGGGAGTTTTGATTTCTATGGAAACTCAGTTATGCTATGTAAATGTTTTTGTTTTAATCCCAAGTGTGGGATTTTAGTTGGGCTATAGTTTGTCCACACCCGTTAATTGTCTCTTGCTAAGCATGGCTTTTGCCAACTGGTAATGGCCTTCTACATGCACATGGAGAGGGGTATGGTCTAGGACTCTGAGAGTATAAACATGAGAACTGAGAAAGAGAAGTTATGGCATTCAGTGTTGGTGTGTAGTGTGTAACAGTTTGTAGAGACCAGAGATGGTTTGACGGTTTGGAGCAGAGAGACAGAGAGAAACACTTTGGGGCACAGCAGCGTGGAGGAGACTGCTAGCTGCGTCTGCGGTTGAGAGAGATTGGTATAGAGCCCTAACAGAACCCCGTGACCATAAAAAACTAGGAGAAGTAAAGGAGTCTGGGCCTCTTCTCACCACTAACCTTTTCTCTCCCATATAAGGGTTGGGAAGTTGGAAGGGAATTTGAGGCCTAAACACTCCAAATAAAGTAGATTTAAAAAAAAAAAAGTGGATCTCTGTGAGTTTGAGGCCAGCCTGGATTACAAGGTGAGTCCAGGAGAGCCAACACTTCACAGACAAACCCTGTCTCAAATAGATAGATAGATAGATAGATAGATAGATAGATAGATAGATAGATAGATAGATAGATAAATGCTGCCACAGCAGTGAGTTCTAGGTTTTCAGCTTCCATGAGCCACTGTCCCTACTGGGGTGGGCTTTTGGTGGTACAGTTGCCTTTGAGACATTAGCTATCTTAGGTGAGTAGATATTTACTTATGTCTTTCCAAGAATAAGTGCATTTGACCAAAGCCAACACATTTTATAAAGAAATCACTAGACATAATAGAAAGAAAAGGAACTTCCTCAACCAGACAAAGGTCATATGTGAATAACCCACAACATACTCAGTTGTACAAAACAAAATAAAGCAAACTGCTTTCTGCATAAAATCAGTATCAAGGCAAAGCTGTCTATTCCTTTCACTTCATTATATTGGAGATTCTAGCCATGGCAATTGGTTAAGGAAAAGAGAAATAAAAGCTCCTCCAAATTGGAAAGGGTACAAAACTATATTTTCTGTTTTATTTATTTATATCTAGATACATAGCCTGGGCTGGCCTAGAATTCTAATTTTAGCCCAGTTTGGCCTCAAACTTATTATCCTCCTCCCTTTGTCTTTTGAGTTCTGGGATTATAAATGTGCTCCATCATACCTGGTGAAAATCATGTTTATTTACTTATATATGACACATACATAAACTATGAGAGCTAATAAATGAGCTCTTTAAAGTTGTACAGGACAGAAAGATGGCTCAATGAGTAAAGGTACCTGCTGCCAACCAAGCCTGATGCCCCAAGTTAAATTCCAGGAACAAACATGGTAGAGAAAGAAAATTGGCTCCCATAAGTTGTCTTCTGATTTCCACAGGAATGCTATTGCACTCTTGTGCCTACACACACACACACACACACACACACACACACACACTACATAAAATTAAAAAATAAGTTATAGGATACAAAATCAATACACAAAAATCAGCACCATGTATATATACTAATAATGATTAATATGAAAATAAAACTATTTCCATTTATGGTAAAATAAAGGTTAAATGCTTAGCATCACTTTAGCTCCAAAATATTAAGATATATATGACATACATAATAAAACTCCTATAAATTATTGTTTGAGCTCCACAGGCACACCATGGTATGTATGTATGTGTTTGTGTACTTAATAAATGTAAAATTTTAGATGTATCATAGACTTACATATATGCTTTAAGACTGTAAAACTCCTTCAAAAATATATATATATAACAGAATTAGACAGTCTTTAGATATAACATTGAAAGCATAAGTAATGGAAAAATGAATAAATTGGATTCTATCAAACAAATTATTATTATTTTAATAGTCACTATTAAGAATGTGTACACAAACAAACAAATAAAAAGAAAACAGCTAGGTTGTGGTAGCATACACCTTTAATCCCAGCACTCAGGAGGCAGGGGCAGACGAATTTTTGTATTCTAGGCCAGCCTGCTCTACGAAGTGAATTCCAGGATAGCCAAGGCTACACAGAGAAACCTTGTCTCAAAACCACCCCCCAGAAGTGAAAAAATAAAAATAAAAAGGAAATGAAAATGATATATCCTAGAGGCCATGACCATGGTCATATATAAATTGTGAATAAAGAGACAAAATCAGCTCATGGTCTGAGAGTTAAGGTAGCTTAATGGTAGAACAATTATCTACTATGTGCAAGGCCCTGGACTGTGTTCCTAGCACCACAAAAATATAAATAAATTAAATGTAAAATAAATTAAAATGGACAAAAATAGTGAAAGGGAGTAGTCAAACAAATACTTTCACATTATTCAGTAGCTCAAAGGCAAAACAGACCAAATGCCCATTAAATAATTAAATATAAAATTATTAAATGAAGTACTACCTCTACAGCATAAATAATCCTTAAATATAATTTTCTCGGTGAAAATGTCAATCACAAGTGACTATATTTTGATTCCATATCTATGAACAGTCCAAAACAATACATTTTGCTTCTAGAAAGCAAAATAAACACTATTTGGCATGAAAATAAAAATTAGTAGGTATAGGAAGAAGAAGAAAAATGTAATATTGTACATAAGGCAAAAATTAATGAAAATATACAAACTATCAGATATGATAGAATTAGCAAAAAAACATTTAATTTTTTGAGATTTTATTTATTTTTATTTTGTGTGTGTGTTTGCTTGAATGTATGTCTATACACCATGTGCCTGCTGTGTCCAATGAGGTCAAAAGTTCATAATGGCTCTCTTGGCTCTAGAGTTACAGTTGAGAGCCACCACGCCTGGGAATTGAACACAGGTCCCCTGGAAGAGCAACCAGTGCTCTGAATGGCTGAGCCATCTGTTTAGCCCTACAAATTTCTTAAAGCTATTATTATAATTACTATGAATACCCTCAAAGATTTAATAGAAAAACACAAGCACAATGAGAAAAGTAATGGAAGATTTAGAAGAGAAAAAAAAAGCATATTGGAAATGTAACATAGTCTGGATAGGACTAATTGCAGATTTGAGTCTGCAGTTAGTTAATAGTTTCTGTTTGTTTTATTGTTAACTATCTGTTGAGATGCTAGCTACAAGTGTAAAGTCTGCCCTCACAGCCCAAACAAGTGCCCCATACTGCCCTCTCAAGACCCCACGGCTATCTTTCCTGGCAATCTTCCACAATTCCTGTGCTTTGCAAGTTTAAACATGGTGTTCTGCAAGTTCCAAATATACCTTACAGTGCTGGAACACTGCCATGTGACAGAAAGAAATGGTCACTTAGTTATGGTCACCTGCTGGGGCTGCTGATCCTTTACCAGGGTGCTTGTCCCCCACTGGTTAGGAAGAGGAGGGAACAGACACTGAAGCCATCTCTGTGTGCAGCCAACTTTGTGGTAACTGTCTTTCTGGGACCCCTACTACAAGCATGGGATCATCTGTGTCCAAGGCTGCCTTTGGTGCAATCACCAATGAGCCCATGGAACCAGAGTCAAAGCATCTGGCCAGTGAGTTGGAGGCTGCCACCTCTACTAGAGACCCTATCCTTCCTTTCCCCATCCCCTCAACAATCCATGAAGGAAAGTATCAGATCACTGCTCATACTTCCACTAAGCATAGAAGAACCACTGGCCAGTTTGTTTGTCTCTGTTTTGTTTTTGATTTGGGGTTTTGGTATTTTGAGACAGAAACTTCTAGGTAGCCCAGTCTATCCTGCAATTTGGTATGTAGCCAAGACTGCTCTCTCTAACTTGTTTTCATCCTCCTGCCTCTACCTCTCTAGTATTGCAATAACAGGCATGTGCCAGAAGGTCCAGCATCAATGGCCTTTTTATTTATTTATATTATTTAAGACCTTTATTAACAGGTGCTTGCAGTTTGTTGACTTTTTTTTTAAATCAAGTTATAAACTTAGTACAAATTAAAAATGAAGTTCTTAAAAATCTCAACTTGACCAGATATGAAACAATTTAAAAACCATTAAAAGTGTATTGAGAAAAACCAGGCCTTTTTTTTTTTTCTTAAAAAACACATTTATCATTACCAAAGAGAGACATCTTTAGGTAAAAATAATAAAAAACCCATGCTGCATAGATAATGCAGATAGTCCTAGTGTATCTGGTCAACAGGCAAAAAGCAAGCACTTAGGTCTTCAACTCCAATCTTTGTTCATTTCTTATTGCTGGAATTTCACATTCATTTCTTCTTGTTGGATGACACAAACCGGATGACGGTAGTGATCATAAGCCGGCATTTACTCAGCCCTGCCTGCTCAGCCTCAGGAGCAGATGAATTCTCAGCTGGTGGATCTGCTGCTTTCGTCTCTTGGCCATCTTGGGGTTTAGGGTTCTCTGGGCGTCTGCGTTTGTAATTGAAGTTGGAGCGATACCGACGTTGAGGTGGCTGCTGACCTTGGGTCTCATTTTGATTTTCCTTGTCCTCTTCATTGCCATCCTCTCTAGGCTGTCTTTGGAGAGAAGGGCTCCTGCGGAATCGTGGTCTGTAACCCCAACACATGTTCTGTCTCACTGGTCTGCCTTGCTCTCCTGCTCCCTGGTTGTCAGCACCCTCCATCATTTCTCCTTGCACAGGAGGGTTGGAACACTGTGGTGACGCCCATAGGGTCTCCGCATGTAGTAAGGTGGGAACCTTTGCCTGCCATAGGGCCGCCGCTGTTGGGCCTGGCCTTCAGGAGCGCTTTCTGATCCCTCATCCTTTACCCCACTCTCACTGGTAATTGCGTGGAGGCCCACTATGACGTGGATAGCGTCTATAATGGTTATGGTCTGCTGTGTATTTACTGCCTTAAACTGGAACCCCACCAGGGCCTGTAACATTTGCTGCCTCTGCACCCTTTTCTCCTTCAGCAACACCAAACTCCACAGTCTCTCCATCTCTTACGGCAGTCTGGTGTACAAATATGTCTTCCTTGGTGTCATTCCTGTTGATGAAACCGTATCAGTTCCTTACATTGAACCATTTTACTGTTCCCAAAACCTTAGTTGAGATGACCTTCTCGTCCCGCCGGTGGGTGCCGCCGATGTGAGGCCGCCCCCGATGTGAGGCCGCCCGGGCCGCTACTACCCGCGCCGCTGCCCGAGGAGCCGGGCTTGGTGTTGGCGGCGCTGAGGGCGGCGGCGGGGGCGGCGGGGGCGGCGGGGGCGGCGGCGGGGGCGGCGGGGGCGGCGGGCAGCTGTTAGGTCTCTGGCCTCGCTCAGCTCATGGTTGCAGCGGTGGTGACTGGGGTCGGCAGCGACTGCTGAGGGTCCTCCCCGGGGTGTGATGGCGACTAGGCTGGCGGCGACTGCTGAGGGTCCTCCCCGGGGTGTGATGGCGACTAGGCTGGCGGCGACTGCTGAGGGTCCTCCCCGGGGTGTGATGGCGACTAGGCTGGCGGCGACTGCTGAGGGTCCTCCCCGGGGTGTGACGGTGACTAGGCCGGCGGCGGAGGTGGGCATCTCAGGGCTCTCTGTGGTCTGCTCTCCGCTACTGCTACCGATCGAACTCTCAATGGCCTTTTTAAATACCGAATTCTAGAACACTAAAACGTATTTAAATAACAGACTGGTGACATAAAATGGTGGAATTAGCATCTACTCAGTTGGTAGAGTGTTTTTCTTGCATAAAACAAAACAAAACAAAACAAAACAAACAACAATGACAAAATGGCTTTAATTCTCAGCATCACATTCCCAGCATATGCTGGCATAAATTCGGGAGAGTGGAGCACAGTTGTAATTCCAGCACTCAGGAGGTAGAGGCAGAAGGATCAGGAGCACAAAGTGAATTTGTACACAAGCCCGTACATAAGACTCTATCTCAAAATAAAAGCTATAGCTATTTTTTGTTCATAACAACATTAACAATATACACGTGTGCATATGTAAATATTACTATGGGCAGGCCAGATAATGAATTCTGGGGAAATACATGTTACCCCATTCTAAGTGTGTGTGTGTGTGTGTGTGTGTGATAGAGAGACAGAGGCAGAGGCAGAGACAGAAAATGAATATCAGTGCATCAAGTAGTAAAATGAAAAGAAAGCTATATGAAGTGAATTGAAAATTATTTCTCAATCTGTATTTTAATACTTTTCATCATCTCTAGGCCAACTGCACTATATAAACCAAACAAGTATGAGTGCTGACCATCTGGCTAATGTCCTTTCTGCAAAGCTAGGAGCAACATCTGGGTGGTGGTCTTCAAAGCTCTGGTCACCATACATCACCTCATGGTTCATGGAGATGAGGTGAGTGTCGTATACATGCAGTATCCCTTTACTTTTATTACAAAGAGCCATAAACAGAAAAATTGTGAAATGTTCTTGTAAAGATCCCTCTCTACTTTTTACTTCTACTCGTGAAAGGTAAAATAAGGAAATTACATTTTTGTATTTCACTAATGATTGTATTTTTGAAATAAGTGTTCTTAGAAATATACCAGTTATCTACTGGTAAAATATCCCCTGGATAATAAATAATAGAGTAGATATTTAATATTTAGATTACTCTTCAAATATTTTAGATTGGGACCCCTCCTCACAAATGTACTACTGCACAACTGCTTTACTTTTTGAGAGGGGCTGGACACGTGATGGTATTATATGTTCACATGCCTGCTGCTTCCTATATACATACTTTTGATTCCACAGAACAGCTGAAATATTCTATAACATTATATTTTCTAGTTCAAATTCACAAACCTTTTAGTAATTATTGGATTAAAATTAATGTTTAGAGATTGGTTGTAATTTGAAACTTATTGTAAAGTAGTGGTAATTACACAGGATACTATCTATAAAATAAAACATACATATGTAGCATAATAGAAATAGGTAGCACTAAAAATGTGAAGAAATTATGGGGGGAGTCAATTTTAAATAAAGTCTATCAACCCAAGTGGATACTAAAAAATAGGATGATATTCTTACCCTACTATATAATAAAATCATTTCCACAAAAAAGAAGTATAGAGCATTAAATTTAAAGCTAAAGAAAGTGTAAGTGTCTGTTCTGTACAGCATTTTGATAAGAGATAATAAAGCTAATTATAAGACTGTATAATTATAGAAAAGGGCATATCACAACATATTAGTATTAAATCAAATGTGATGTTTAGTAAGAAGGCTGGATTTCAAAAAACCTAATAGAGAAAAAGTTTTAATTTTTTACATTTATTTATTATGTGTGTGCATGGTTAGTCTTGGAAACAAGTGCCTTTACTCACAGAGCCATCTTGCTTGCCTAAAGACAAATTTTAGGATGACATTTGTGTGTGTGTGTGTGTGTGTGTGTGTGTGTGTGTGTGTGTACTGAGACATGTATGCCACAGTGCACATATAGAGATGAGAAGACAGTTTTTTGGAGTTGGTTCTCTCTTTCTACAACGTAGATTATGGGAATCAAACTCAGGTCATCAGGCTTGATGGCAAATACCTTTACAGGCCCTATTTGGGTAAATAAAAAAATATATATACACAATATTTTTTCATGGAATATATGCATATAAAATTCTAAGAAAATAGATTATAAAAACTTAAAAAATTATGACACTTGTTGGACCTAGATAGGAGGAAAAATAAACAGACCTTTGTGATGGTCAAAGGCAACTTAACTGTAATGTTCCATTGTTATTTTGTAGGGAGGATTAAGACAGAATATTCACTATGAAGCCCTTGGCTGGTCTGGAACTCACTGTGTAGACAAGGTTGGTCTTTAACTCAGAGATCCACCTGCACCTTTAATCCAGTTCCTTCCGAATTCTGAAATTAGTACACACCACCTCAACTGGACCTTTCCTTCCTTTTATAAAATTAGCTTCAAGGTGGATACAGAAGAAAAAAAAAGCAGCTGTCATTTCTAGTTGGTGAGGTACCCAGATATATAATTATTTTTGCACTGTTTTGCAATTTACAATGAGTCAAAAAAAGAGAGAAGAGGTTAAACAGAAAGTCTTCAGAGCAAACCATTTAGTTAAAATCATTAACAAATGCATCTGTATATAAAACTAACCTTTAAAATTGGTACTTAATGTTTAGTAGCATTTTATTCAATATCTTGCCTTTCGAAACTGTTTACTTTACACAACTGTACAAAAGTGTCTTAGAAGGTAAGATGAGTCTTTGATGGAAATATTTCTATGGAACAAAGAAGGAAAAGATCTGAAAGCTATTCCTTGTAAAGAAAATGCTTCCATATTATTGAGGATGTGATGTGGTGAGAAATTTATGTAGGTAAATATCTCTCAATTCATCGATACAAATGTGAATGCTTACTAGCTTATTAATTGACCTCTAGGTCTTTACTCAATGAGGCCTTATCCAGCCTACCAAAAATTGTTCCACATTCTTTTCTTTATGCTACTTCCCAGTCTGAGTTTCCTTTATTCCACTTCTCATTAGCTGTTTTGTTTTGTTTTGTTTTGCGGTCATTACTTTCTGTCATCCCACATTCAAAGAACACAAGAGCTGAAACTTTTGACTTCCAACACCTAGAACAAGACCTGACTTGCAGTAGGTACTGTTTGGTGAATTAATATGTTGATGAATAAATAAAGCTACATTTGAAGGTTGTGTAGCTAGACGTTGACATTCTAAGGCCTTTTCCCAGTTTCTATGTGAATTATGGGGCAGGATCATTTGCTAAGGGCAGGAAAGTAAAAAAAAAAAAGAGATGGTAGGAACAGGCTGGGACAGTAAGAATTCACAATACTTTAATATTGAAGATATGAAAGAAGCTAAAATTATTTCTTCTGTTCAATAATGTCACTATTAGCACACCATATATCAAAGGTTTAAGGAATAAAAAATAAAAAATAAACTTTAACAGAGTGCTTGAGAATTGTCAGATTAGATTAATGAAATAAAGTCTAGATATTATAGTTCAAAGCTATTGGAGTATACAGGTGAATTGGGTTAAAATCTCTGCATTTGTTGACATATTGCAAATAATATTACTGAATTAAAAATAACATACCTCATTTTTATGCTATATTATGTCAACATTCATCAGGGGAGATGGCAGGTACCTGAATAAAAAGTCCCTCTCATACAGAATGATCTCACCTGACATCATAAATATCAAGAAAGGGTCAGTAAACATCATTAATTTCTAAGTAAACCGTGAAACACATATAGTTGACTTTGAATTTTGTACAGAGCACAACACTATTTTAAGACATATATGTCACAGTACTTCTCAAACTTTTACTGATATTTATGATTTTCCTTTATCTTTTGTAGGATACATGGTGTGATAAGAACTGTGAATATCAATGAGCTTCTAAACACACTTCCAGTCATTCAAACCCAACTTGATACTCTTCTTAATTTTAATGTAAAAGCTTTTGTCTTTTTTTTTTTTTTTTCAGAGCTGAGGACCTAACCCAGGGCCTTGCTAGGGCCTTACCACTGAGCTAAATCCCCAATCCCAATGTAAAAACTTTTAAGAATATTAATAAATGGTATAATTTAACTGTATCTGGGAGAACAAATTATCTTTAACTGTTGTGATAATTAGATAATTCTTTCTTTTTTAGGCAAATCCTGACCAACTAACCAACGGGATCATACAGTCTGCTTTTATACTTCTCTTTAAAGATTCTCTTTGCCTCTTTTTTTTGGCTAATAATGAAGGGATCCTTAATATTTTAGGCAAGTTAAAAACTTTTTAAAAATTCCAATATTTTTAAAAGAAAATTTTAAGTGTAGTTTATTTGTAAAAGTATTTTTATCTTTATATTTAGATTTATATTTGTTGTAGACTCAAGATTTTTGAAGACTATGTATTTTAAAATAATAAAATACCACTACATTATACATTAAGGAAAATTAGTACAGCTCTCACTTTCCTCTTGTGTTATCTATTATTTCTATTTTTAAAGAATTATTTTAACGTGAGGAAGAACCAATGCAAGGAAAGTTTGGATATTTACATCAAGTTTCTTGGAAGAACAATCAAACTGATAGAATTCCTAAAGGTTACAGAGGTTAGAAATGTATTTGTATCCAAGGATTTTCTGTTGCTCTGTATTCATTTAGTATACCCTTATTTCACTATCAGAAGCAGTTTCAAAACTGAATCAAACCATATATATATATATATATATATATATATATATATGTATATGACATGACATAAATCTTTCCAGGCACTGGACAATAGAACAGGTCTGTGGTGAGTGAGACAAAGAAATAATAGCAAAGGTAAGCCTTATTTTTCCCTCATGCTCAGAGTAATGCAAGCAAAACAAGGTGAATCACCTCTAGGTCACTGACAGGAAAACGTTTAAAAGCCAAAGAGAATAAACAAAAATTCTCTATGAGCACAACAGTGTGAATAGTGGCTGACTTCTCCTTGAAAAGTTATAACACATTCACACGACAACTTACACAGCTTATACAACTTAGTTCTTCCTCAAATATCAAAAGTTCAATACTAGCAGGCCTCTTCTTTTAGTCTATCCTTTGGATAACTATAATGTACATATGTTTGCCTGGCATGCTCTTTTTTTTTTTTTTTTTTTTTTTTTTGTGGGGAGAGGTCGTTTCAAGACATGGTTTCTCTGTGTAGTCTCGGCTGTCCTGGACTGACTTTGTAGACCAGACTGGCTATGAACACACAGTGATCCACTAGTGCTGGGATTACAGGCATGTGCCACCATACCTGGCTAGACAGTCATATTCTTGATGTACTTTTTCTTTTGAATATCCACAATAGCCCATCTGTTTCTTTCTTTTTTTTTTTTTAATTACTGCTCTCTACAGTTATATGTATGCTGTCTTCCTCTTTGTGAATTCAGGAATTTGGAGTTGAGCGGAAAAACATTCCGAATGTTTCTCAGATCAGTGGCCTATTGTATATAGAGTAAATTTTTATATTTGGATGTCCACTGTATTAGTAGTCATCAGAAGACTCTTTTGTCATAAAGTGATGTGTGTATATTTTGACTTAACTATAAGTTACATATACACACAAAATGTCTCCTGGTATAACAGTTAGAACATTCTTTTTGATGGGACAAGCTGGTTATTTCTTACAATTGCAAAGTGGTAGAATGCTAGTGCCTGTCCCATAACAGTGCCGTAACAATCAAATGAGCTCAGGCTTTTTTTTCCTTCCCCAGAAAGTAGGGCTGGGCAGTTTTGATGGAGATGGGGATAATCACCCTTATATCCTTTATGTCTTTAAAATTGGCACTGGTTTCTGCTGTTCTTCTGGAGGGCATTGTTTTTGCAATACTGTTTTGCTTGGATGGGGTGAAATGTTTCAGGATTAAACTCAAGGCCTCTCACATGTTAGTCAAGTTTTATACCATTGAGTTATATGACTAGCCCTTCTATCTGTCCATGGCATTCATAAAATGTTCTTTTAAAATTAACATACAAAGGAATGGGTTTCATTATGGCCTTTTAATATACATTTTGTTTTGTTGAAATTTTTCCACTTTACCCCTCCATCATCATGCCTCCCTCCTGCTGGTCTCCTTCCTTTCTCCAGTAGCTACTCTTTTGCTTTGATGTCACATATATTCCGTTGCTCTTTTCTTTTTCCCCACTCCCTCCATGAAGTCTTCTTTCTCCTCTGAGTGTCTTTTCTCAGTGTCATGATCTACACACATACACATATACACACATCTATGTATGAATCAATCATCTATCTTTGCACATATATAAAAACTTTAAAACTAGCCATTTCTTACTTTGTTTTTGAGACAGCGTCTTAATAAGTTGCCTAGACTCTCCTGGAACTCACTATGTTGCCCAGGCAGGCCTCCAACTTATAATCCTCTGGTATCAGCCTTCCTGACTGAAGGAATAACAAGCCTTCACCACTAAACCTACCTTTCAATTAATCTTTAATGAAACTGAGCTACAGCTATAGGCCTAGGGGCCAGGGCAGAAGGTAGGGCAGATTCTGATGGGGAGAGGAATTTCTGAAGTAAGAGGTATCCATTTCATCTCCAACAAAGGAAGCTGACAAATTCCTTGGAAAATCTGGTTACTTAGAACTTTCACAGCCATCTCTTCAAGCATCCCCATCCTAGGGGTTCACAGTGAGAACCGCTGTTGGCTTAAATAATATTGGGCTTCCTTAAAGAGCAGTTAGATAATCTCAATAGTAGGGAGACAAAGATAAAATAAGAATGTTTAGGTTAGTACATAGAAAGACAAAAGAGAAACACAATCTCAGCCTCTTAGTTCCCGAGAAAAGAAAAATGGGCTAGGATCATGGCTAGGTATCTACAGACTTCACTGCCCTGGTTTTTAATTCACATTGGCATTTCTGGTCCTGTGGAGGCCCCCAGGGCAGCAAGGGAATTCTTGCTGAAAACTACCTTTGCCATTGCTGCATCTCGCACAACTGGTCAGCATGTGCACCCTGAATTCTAAGGAGACATTTGTCAGGAGGAATACCCAAGTGGCGGGCCACATCTCCTAGTATGCTACCCATCTCTTCCCTTTTTACCTCAGTGCTGGTCTGTAGGATACTTGTGTCAGAGAAGTGGAGTACATGCATTGAAGATTCTGCAAGAGGCAGATGATAGTCTTGTTGGTAGAAGTTCATGCAAGTCTTCAGGCATTTCTATGCAAAGCAGCTCTGTTTACTGGATGAGCTTCATTGTTATGTGGCTCCTTGGGCCACAGCCAGTAAAGAAAATCTTTTGTCAAGGTCTTCAGCTAGCAGTTTGCCCCAGTCAACTGGCTGTCACAGGTAATCTGGAAACCCTGGAATGGAGTGAAATTCTCTAGGCTAGGTGGGAGAGTGGACCACAAGAATAAAAGACTGAGGTCAGCTCCACTTTGTGCTACTTGGTCAGTGTCCTTGACAGAGGTCTCTTTTTTAAAAAAAAGTATCAGTTCAGAAAATTAACTGCTAGATTCCATGGAGAGCTGTTAAAGTCTTCCTTTTTGACTAGATTGTACTTCCAGCAGGCTTTTCTCTGTGTCAATGGTTAAGCTGGTCACCACTTGAGAGATCCCTTCAGATGTTACCTTTCTGGGAAGGAAATCTGTCTCATTCTTTCAGTTACTCCTTCTTACACTTAAATTGCAAAGGATCTGTTCTGTCTGCAGTCAGACACACCTCTATCTTTTGCTAAAATAGTTCAGACATCATGTGTCTGGTCCACACTGCCTGTCAACAGTTCTGGATGAAAACATGGGGATCTGATAGATGGCTCTGCCATAATGTTTGCCCAAATAAATTTTCCCACAGTCACCACAGTGCCTCCATTGTTTGAGTGACCACATTTGTAATAAAGGAGGTCTTATAGCCTCGCTCTCACCTTTTGCATGCAATGCACTTGCTGCATTTAACTTTTTTGGATTTCTAAGAGGCTTCTGCCAGTTGCATCTGCTATGCTTAGAAGGCAGCATTTGAGGATTTACAGCTAGCAGTGAACTGTCCAAACTAAATCAAACCAAAAATGTTTCCAACATATTCAAACACTGAAAAGTTTTGTATTTATTCTTTTGGAATTGTCCCTGAGTCATATCTACACGACTGGAAACAGTTCTTTTGCTAAATCTTACAGCCAGTTCAGTACTTTGTATCATTTATCTTTACTCTCAAATCTCTTCTCTCCCAGTGATCCAATTTTATCTATGATACAGTATAGGACATCACTGGGGAATTAATCTTCTATGAGAGGAAGTCTTCATATTTCATTTTAATGGAACTGGAGAATGAAACATGTTTATATGTGTTCAGCAAGTATTAGTTAAGCATGGACTTTGTGCCAAACACTTAAGATTTATAACTGATGGACTGAGGGAGGGGCATAGGAGAAAAAGAGGGAGGGAGGGTGGGATTGGGAGGAGACAAGGGAGGGAGCTAACAGCTGGGATACAAAGTGAATAAACTGTAATAAATAAATAAATAAATAAATAATAAAAAGAAATATTCTCAATGAAAAAGATTTATAATTGAACAAAACAGAGGAAAACTCCTATTTTACTGGAGTGTATGTGGGATTTTTTGTGATCAACTTGTGTTGCTGTTTCTAAATTTTTAAAAATTTATTTATTTATTTATTTATGCAATATATCCTAACTGCAGGCTCTTCTCCCTCCACTCCTCCCAGTTGTCTCCACCTCCCCTCTTCCCTAGATCTACTCCACCTTCCCCAAATCCTACCAACCCCAGGAAAGAACAGGCATCTCAGGAACATCAACTGAACACGGCACAAGAAGATACAGTAAGACCAGGCACAAGCCTGGGCGAGACAACCCAGTAGGAGGAAAAGGCTCCCAAAAGCAGACAAAAGAGTCAGAGACAGCCCCTATTCCCACTGTTAGGAGTCCCCCCCACCAAAAAAAAAATAAAACCCAAGCCAACAACCATACGGTATATGCAGAGGAACTAGCATAGAAACATACAGGCTCTTTGACTGATGCTTCAGTCTCGGTGACCCCTCATGGGCCCTGCTTAGTTGATTCCACTGGCAGTCTTTTCCTGGTGTCCTCTACCACTCTGGCTCCCACAGTTTCTCCCCCCCCCCCCTTTTACTTGCACAGGGTTCCAGAGAGGAGAGATCTGATGGAGACCTCCAACTTGGGTTCTTTCTCACCCTAATGTTTGTCTGTGGTTCTCTACATCCAACTCCATCAACTGTGGGAGGCAGCTTCTCTGATGACAACTGGACTAGCCACTGATCTACCAGTATAGCAATCATTAGGAATCATTTCATTTATTTTTTTTTTGGGGGGGATGCAGTTGTGTCTGATTCTACCCTAAGTCTCTCGGCTATCCAGCCTCCAGTTTCTGGTCATCCAGGCAGTGTCTGGCATGGGTCCTCTTGTGGCATGGGCCTCAAATTAGATCAGGTCATTGGTTGGTGACTCCTGCAAGTTCTGACTGGCCATTGCCCCAGCACATTTTGCAGGCAGGAGAGACAGGTTTTAGGTGAGGATTTCATGGCTGGGTTGGTGTCCCAGTCCCACCACTGGAAGTCTTGTCTAGTTACAGAAGATATCCTCCATTAAAACGAGTCTTCCACAGGATCACCCTCATAGATTCCAGGGGGAGATTACACTGTACTAGGTTTTCCGATCTCACCCCACCCTCAATGCTCTCAAAATCCAGTTGTCTCTCCCCATACTTTCTCCCTTCTTCCATCCACCCCAACAGGTTCCTCCTATTTCCATTCCCACCTGCCCCCAGTCCACCCCCCAAAAATATATTATATTTCCCCTTCTTAGGGAGGTCCATGCATCCCTCACCTCTCTCCCCAGAGCCCTTTTTGTTACTTAGTTTTTCTTGGTCTGTGGATTGTAGCTTGATTATCATTAATTTAACAGTTAATATCCACTTATAAGTGACTACATACCAAGATTGTTTTTCTGGATCTCTGTTACTGGCACAGCCATAATGGAAATGACAAGTTATGAAGCTAACCTGAATGCTGCGATTGCTTTCATTCTATCTTTTTTTTTTTTTTTTTGGTTTTGGTCTCTGTGTGTTGCAGTCTTGGAAATTCTCTGCACTATAATTCATTTTATGTCTTTTCCTGAAAAAAATTATATCTGAGTCTTTTAGGAAAAATCCTAAAATTAACTTTATCTGCCCACTATTTGGCAGTCTTCCTTATGCCCTGGAGATGATTATGTATAGATAAGCACATAGTTAGATGAGGCCATTATGCCAGGAATCTTCTTGTGGTATCTGGCCCTGAGCAAACTCAAACAGTATAACTGGTGCAGGGTAAACAGAGACAACTAATAAACTCTGATTGACCAGAAGAATAGGTTGCAGATTCAAGGCCTCTTCATTATAAGCTCTCTGAAAATGTAGTTTAAAGACGGGGGAGGGGGGTGTCATACCAACTACACTCCTGGAGGAATGGAACTCAGTAAAAAGATAGATTGACTAAAATAAACCTTTTTCTACTTTATAGCATAGATGATGAGATATATAGTAAAAGAAGTTAGATATTGGTATTTACTATTCATAAAAAGACCAGTTCAGACATTTCTGTTTGTCTGTAATGCTTTAAAACTGCAAACACAACCTAAAAGCAGGCTGTCATATAATAAACGTGTTTGCATTGGAGAAGACATTTGTTAGAATCTTTAAATTGGAGTTACAGGGCTGATTGTAAAAAAAAAAATCTGTTCAGTTTGTATTTTCTAATTGTGACTGAACTTGTAAACCCTGGACATGTAATAAAAAAATCAAACATAATCTGTATTTCTTGGATAATCATTAGTCTGTATTTGCTCTGTGAAACTTTTATAAATAAAGAAGCACCTGCTTGTTAGTCCATCACAGCTGCAAGACTCCCCTGACCATCACCTGACTCACTCCTCCCTCCTTTCCTAGACTCCTTATCTCCTCTGTAGTCGCCTTGTCAGCGCCAACCAACCGACCTGCCAGGGAAGCCCACCCCCTGCATTTTACCTCACTCAGGATGATTTATTTTTCTAGTTCCATGTATTTGCCTGAAATTTTCATGGATGTTATTTTTGTTTTGTTTTTTTTTCAAAACAGAGTTTCTCTGTATGGCTTTGGGTGTCCTGGAACTCACTCTGTAGACTAGGCTGGCCTCAAGCTCACAGAGATCTGCCTGCTTCTGCCTCCCAAGTGTTAGGGTTAAAGGAGTGCACTGCCACCACTCTGAAATGTTATCCTTTTAACAGCTGAGTAATACCCCATTGTGTAAATGTACCACATTTTCTTTCGTTTTCAATTTTTTATAAATTTATTTATACACTTTACATCCTGCTGGTAGACCCTTCCTCATCTCCTCCTGTTCCCATTCTCCCTCCCACTTCCCCATATCACCTCTCCCTCACTCTGAGGATATCTGAGGATAAGGGGAGCCTCCCCTTACCAACTCAGACCAGCACATCAAGTTGCCTCAGGACTTGGTGCATCTTCTTCCTCTGTGGCCTGGCAGGCAACAGAGCCCATGTCAGCAACAGCTCTCTCTCCCCACATGTTGGCCAAGGTACCCACTGTCTACAGATGTGTAAGGGGCTTAGGTCGAGTCCATGCATGGTCGTTGTTTGGTGCTCCATAAGCCCCCTGTGCCCAGGTTGATTCTCTCTGTTGGTCTTCTCCAGTCTTCTCTGAGTCCTTCTGTTCTTCCCTCCATTCTTTCACAAAACTCCCTGCATTCCTCCCGATGTTTGGCTGTGACTCTCAGTATCTATTTAGATCCAATATTGGGTAGAACTTCGCAGAGGACAGCTATGCTAGTCTCCTCTCTGTAAGCATAGCAGAGTTTCATTAATAGTGTCAAGGGTTGACTCTTTCCCATGGGTGGATTTCAGGTTGCACCAGGCATTGGTTGGACATTCTCTCACTCTCTGCTCTATTTTTATCCTGCACATCTTGTATTCAGGGTAAATTTTAGGTCAAAGTGTTTGTGGGTGGGTTGGTGTACCCCTACCTCCACTAAAAGTCCAGTCTACTTAGATGGTGGCCTCTTCAATCTCCGTGATCCCTGCAACTAAGAGTCTCAGCTAGAGTCACCCTTATATCCTCCCAGGAGCCTAACAGGTTATAGGTCTCCAGCTTGTCTCAGAAATGTCCCCACCCATGATTTCTCTTCTCTCTGTAAGTCTTTTGTCCTGCTACCTTCTCTCCCCAGTTTGATATACACCCTCATTTCTCTTCACACTAATTCTTCAACTCTGTTCCTTCTCTTCAACCACTTCTGGTATCTATTCTATTTCCACTTCTGAGTCATATTTAAGTATCCTCCCTAGGGTCCTCCTTGTTACTTATCTTCTTTGGGTCTGTGGATTGTAATATAGTTATCCTGTATTACGTGGCTAATAGCCACTTATAAGTGAGTATATACCATGCATGTCTTTCTAGGTCTGGGTCACCTTACTCAAGATGATCCATCCATTTGTCTAGAATTTTCATGATCTCCTTCTTTTAAATAACTGAATAGTATTCCATTGTGTAACTGTAGCCCAATTTCTTTATCAATTCTTTGGTTGAGAGACATCCAGCTTGCTTCCAGATTCTGGTTATTTGAGCAAATGTCCTTGTTGTATGTTGAAACATCTTTCGGGTATATGCCCAGAAGTGGGTCATGAGGTAGATCTATTCCCAATTTTCCAAGTAAGTGTCACATTTATTTCAACAGTGATTGTACAAGTTTTCACTCCCACTAATCATGGAGTAGTGGTCCCCTTGCTCCACAATCCTCTCCAGCATGTGCTGTCACTTGAGTTTTTTATCTTAGCCATTCTGATTGGTATAATATGGAATCTCAGAGTCAGTTTGATTTGCATTTCCCTGATGACTAAGGATATTGAGCATTTCTTTAAGTGCTTCTTCACCATTTGAGAGCCTTCTATTGAGAATTCTCTGTTTACTTCTGTACCCCATTTTTAATTGGATTATTTGGTTGTTGCTGTTTAATTTTTTGAGTTCTTTATATATTTTGGGTATTAGTTCTCTGTTGGATGTAGGGTTCGTGAAGATCTTTTCCCAGTCTGTAGGCTACTGTTTTGTCCTATTGACAATGTCCTTTGCCTTCCAGAAGCTTTTCAGTTTCATAGGTCTCATTTATTAATCATTGATCTTAGAGCCTGTGCTGTTGGTGTTTTATTCAGGAAGTTGTTTCCTGTGCCAAGAGTTCAAGGTTTTTCCCTACTTTCTCTTCTATGATTTAGTGAATCTGATTTTATGTTGAGGTCTTTGATCCACTTGGACTTTAGTTTTGTGCAGGGTGATAAATATGGATCTATTTGCAATCTTCTACATGTAGACAGCCAGTTAGACCAACACCGATTATTGAGGATTTTTTTCTTTTTTTCCTTTATATGGTTTTGACTCCTTTGTCAAAAATCAAGTAGGTGAGTGGGTTTATTTCTGGGACTTTGATTCAATTCCATTGATTGACCTGTATTGTTTTTATGCCAATACCATGCAGTGGTTATTACTATTACTCTGTAGTACAACTTGAAATCAAGTATAGTGATACCTACAGAGGATCTTTTATTGTAAGACTGTTTTCATTATCCTGGGTTTTTTGTTTGTTTGTTTTTCCATATGAATTTGAGAATTGCTCTTTCAAGGTCTGTAAAGAATTGTGTTGGAATTTTGATGGGAATCATATTGAATCTATAGATTGTCTTTGGTAAGGTGGCCATTTTTACTGTTAAGCCTACTCATCCATGAGCATGGGAGGTCTTTCCATCTTCTGATATCTTCTTCAGTTTCTTTCTTCAGATACTAATTTTCTTGTCATACAGGTCTTTCACATGCTTGGCTAGAGTTATATCAAGATATTTTATATTATTTGTGGCTATTGTGAAGAGTGTTGTTGCACTAATTTCTTTCTCAGCCCATTTATTATTTGTATAAAGGAGGGCTACTATTTAATTTTGTATCCAACCACTTTGCTGAAGGTGCTTATTAGCTATAGGAGTTTTCTGGTGGAATTTTTGGGGTACACTATCATATCATCTGTGAATAGTGATACTTTGACTTATTTCCTTCCAGTTTGTATCACTTTGATCTCCTTTAGTTGTTTTATTGCTCTAGCTAGGAGTTTAAGTACTCTGTTGAATAGATATGGAGAGAGTGACTACCATAGTCTTGTCCCTGATTTTAGTGGAATTGCTTTAAGTTTCTCTGAATTTAATTTGATGTTGGCTATCGGCTTGCTGTTTATTGCCTTTATTATATTTAGGTGTGGGCCTGGTATCCCCGATCTTTCCGAGATTTTTATCATGAAGGGGTGTTGGATTTTGTCAAAGGCCTTTTCAGCATCTAATGAGATGATTCTGTGTTTTTTTTTTCTTTCAGTTTATTTATATGTTCGATTGCATTGATGGATTTTCATATGTTGAACTATCCCTGCATCCTTGGGATGAAGCCCACTTGGTTATGGTCGATGATGTTTTTGATGTGCTCTTGGATTTGGTTTGTGGGTATTGAGTAATTTCACATCATTGTTCACGAGGGAAATTAGTCTGAAATTTTCTTTCTTGTTGACTCTTTGTGTGGTTTAAGAATCAAGGTGACTGTAGCTGCATAGAATGAGTTTAGTAATGTTCCTTCAGTTTCTATTTTGTTGAATAGTTTGAGGAGTATCAGCTCTTATTAGAAAGTCTGGTAGAATTCTGAGCTGAAATTCTGCGCTGAGATTTTTGGCTGGGAGATTTTTAATGACTGCTTCTATTTCTCTACATGTTATAGTACTATTTAGATTGTTCATCCGAACTTGATTTAATTTTGGTAAATGGAATCTATCAAGAAAATTGTTTATTTAGATTTTCCAGTTTTGTGGAATACAGGGTTTTGAAGTAAGACCTAATGATTGTTTGTATTTCCTCAATGTCTGTAATGTCTCCTTTTTCATTTTTGATTTTGTTACTTTGGATACTTTCTCTCTGCTTTTTAGTTAGTCTGGTTAAGGGTTTGTCTATCTTGTTGATTTTCTCAAAGAACCAGCTCTTAGCTTTGTTGATTCTTTGTATTGTTTTCTTTGTTTCTAAAGTTATTGCTTTCAGCCCTGAGTTTGATTATTCCCTGCCCACTACTCCTCTTTGGTGTGTTTGCTTCTTTTTGTTCTAAAGCTTCCAGATGTGCTGTTAAATTGCTAGTATGGGATTGCTTCAATTTCTTTATGAAGGCCCTTAGTGCTATGTACTTTCCTCTTAGCACTGCTTTCATTGTGTTCCACAGGTTTGGGTATTTTGTGCCTTCATTTTCATTGAATTCTAGAAAGTCTTTAATGTCTTTCTCATTTCATTCCTGACCCAGTGGTCATTGAGTAGGGAGCTGTGTACCCCATTTTCTTTATCCGTTCTTCAGTTGAGGGACAGCTAGTTTGTTTCCAGTTTCTGACTATTATGAATAAAGCTGCAATGAACATACTTGAGCAAGTGTCCTTGTGGTAGAATGAAGTAATCGTAGCTTTAATGTTTCTTACAGAATTGTCTTAGAGTAAATATTTTATAATGAGATTGTGAATTTGTTAAACATATGAAAGAATTAACATTTTATAATAACATTTTAGGTACCACACAGTTTAATTGAAGCACTAAAACAGCATATAGTTTCTTTGGAATTGAAAAAAAATGACATACTGTCTCCTTTTAGGTAAGCTAATAAATATCTTTATGTAGGCTAAATTTGCTTCCTTCTAAATAATTTCCTTCACCTTCAATTTTTAACAATACAAGACTGCCTAAATAAAGAACTGTGACTATGGTGAAATACTATTCTATTTGGGAAGGTTCTAGAAGATATATGTTCTTTTAGTCATCCTCATTATGTCTCATTTTTCTTTTCTTCACTTTAGCCTGAAGCATGCACTTATGCCATTCATTCTAAATAGTCCAGTTGTGAAAGCTTCAAGAAGTTCTTGCTTTGCAGGCAATATGATTATGATTTGTTGGTATAATGTTCTTTTAGAATGTATACAATTTACCCTTGTTCATTCAAATGCTGATTTCTCTACCCCACTATCTGGTTTTAATCCAGACATTGCATTGCGATGCTTATTCTAAGCAGCACCTGTATCAAGTTTGTGTAAACATGCAACCATTTGTTCTCTGTATTGTCAATAAAACAACCAGCCACAATGCTGAGCAATGGAAAGAATACGGTGGGACATTCTGGTCCAGAGGGGAGGAGAAGGAAGCAAGTGGGAGGAGGAGGAGCAGAGATTGGCAGGAGGGGATTTCGAACCATGAGGAGTAATGAACCCGACCTAAGATATGATTAAAAGCAAGTTTAATGGGTGAAATCTGAATGGTAGAAAACTATGCAGGCTTGGAGGTTTAGGATGGAATAACTATTGCCCAGCATTGTGCTCTAGGTTAATTAAATAAATCCTGTATCTATTGTGACTGCCAGTTTTATTTTTCTTTTGTACATATATTTTTAATGGACACTTCTGCATGTTTTATGGGTAAGTTTGAAGAAAATTACAATGAACAGAGATTCTCTGAGTAAAGACACACACACACACACATACTCATACATATGTTTAATTTCTAAAATAATTGACTGTCACCTTTTTCTGCTTTTGTTTTGTTTTTTACACTTTTTAATTATAATTTTTATTTATTATTATTTATTCATTATATCCCAATTGAAGTCCCCACCCTCAACTCTTCCCAGTCCCACCCTCTTTCCCTCTTCTCCTCATCCCCTGCCCCTAGTTCACTGAAAGGTCCCCCACAAATGGTGGCATGTTTACACAAAATTGAGACAGGTGCTGCTTAGAATAAGCATCACAATGCACTGTCCAGATTGAAACCAAATGGTTCTCCTCTGTCATCTGCCCATAGCTTATCAAGTCTTATCAGTACTTATCCTTCTTTTAAATATAATTTTTATTTATTACAGTTATTTACTTTGTATCCCAGCTGTAGTTCCACCCTCATTCTCTCCCAGTCCTGCCTTCCCTCCCTCCCTCCCTCTTCTCCTCCCATGCCCCTTCCCCAGTCCACTGATAGTGGAGGTCCTCCTGCCCTCCCCTCTGACCCTAGCCTATCAGGTCTCATCAAGACTGTCTTTCATAGTCTTCCTCTGTGGCCTGGTCAGGCTGATCCTCCCTTAGGGGGAGGTGATCAAAGAGCCAGCCACTGAGTTCATGTCAGAGACAGTCCCTGCTCCTCTTATTAGGGAGCCCATTTGGATACTGAACTGCCATGGGCTACCTCTGTGCAGGGGGTCCAGGTTATCTCCATGAATGGTCCTTGGTTGGAGTATCAGTCTGGATTCTCTTACACTGTGGCCTGGTAACGCTGCATCACCAGAGGCAAGTGATCAAGAGCAGGAAACCGAGTTTGTGACAGAGGCAGCCCCTGCTTTCCTTACTCGGGAACCCACATGGAGACTGAGCTGCCAATCTGAGCTACATATGAGCAGGGGGTCTAGCTCCTCTCCATGCATGGTCCTTGACTGAACAGACCTTTTTCAGTGCTTATAGCTTGAGAAACATTAGCCTTTATTTTCCCCCAAGATAAGGTCTCATATAGCCTAGGCTGCCCTAGAACTTGCTATGTAGCTTAGGATGACTTTGAATTTCTGATCTTTCTGATCCCATCTTCTGGGTGCTGGGATTATAAGCAAGTACCACCTTGCCTACTTTATGTGATGCTAGTGGTTGAACCCAGGCCTTTATGCATGATAGGAAAGCTTTCTGTCTATTGATCTACATCCTCAACAACAGTAGATGTTTTAAGATAGTTAATATAGTGGTTAAAAAAGCAACCTATGTTTTCAATTCAGGGCGAATTTAGAGGAACTAGGAGACACACAGTTGTGATTACTAAGAAATCAAGGCTGTAGTATCTCAACACATACAAATTTTATTGCTACTTTAAATAATATTGAAAAGACTTTTCTTTATAAGTCAGTGATTTTAAAATACTGGGCATGTAGCCAGAGTGGCCTCAAAAATCACTCCTCACTGAAGAACCATATACTTTGGTGCAGATCACTTTGCCTCTGTATGCTTCAGTTTCCTTGTCTGTTTTTGGATGCTGTTTTTCAGGATTAGATTGGTTGCTTATACAGGTAGAGTGCTTAGAACAGACAGGCTCTGATCCAGATTAAGTGCTTATAGCCACTAGTGCCACTTTCTAATTTTTTTGTTCTTCTCATATCTTCTAGCTGTTCACTCTAACTTATTTAATTGTAAATCAAGAGATATGCGTTGAGTGTTTTGTTCTCTGTCTTTTGCCATAACTGAAAGCACTTATTTTTTTATTTTTAATTTCTATCCACACTTTATATATATAAATAGATAGAAATGTTTTCCAAATCCTGCATATATCTAGTTGTCAACTGGATTTCTCTATTTCTGAATGTTCTGAAGTTATCTTAAACTGGATTAATCTGAAATGAAATCATTCATTATTTCTTAAACTCTGTTGCCATTGGCTTTGGTTTAGTAAATGGCACATACATGGCTTTTTGTTATCTGTGAAATATTTTGTCTTATAGTTTTTTATATGTAAAAATCTCTCTCCCTTCAGCCCAGTGTGTCACACTGATAGTTTAGAAATTTGAATATATACATGTCATTTCCTTTATTCGACTCTTTAGTCAAGGACAGGGACCTTATGTTCATTTCATGTCATTCTTGCCAACATCTCTGTGATACTATTGTAGTTTCACTTGAATGTTATATATGGTTGTTTTCATTCTCAGTAGTAATTCCTTTCCTCTTCCTCAGGCCCTAATCTTTATAACCTATCTGGCCTATGTTTTATCCTTTATGTCTTGGATTAACTAGGACAGACTAGTCATCTTTTCCGCTTGAAACACAGTTTAATGTGGCCCAAATTTGTTATGCAGTGAGGCTGGCCTTGAATTCCTGATCCTCCTGCCTCAGCCTCCCAAGTACTATGATAACAGTCTGCACTACAATGTGTGGCAAGTAATCACAATTGATTCCCTAAATGAAGTAAATTTCTCTAATATATCGTAAGGGATCTGGCACTTTTCCATTTATAATATTTAAATTTTTTCAGATCAAACAATAAAAAAATGAGGTAGACACCAAATTTATATTAGTAACCATATTTTCAGCTCTATATAGAAGTCATCTAATATTCATTGGGATATCCTATTGAATTACTGCTTCTTCCATATCTACTGCAGGCCATTCTTTGTGCAGCATAATGACCTTATTGATGCTACATCACATCTGTTCTCTGTATGAAATTGGACTGAAATGATGGCCTCAGAATAAAAGCCAGAATCCCTTAAAAGGCCCTCAATGATCTGGCAACACTTATGCCACTCTTGCTTTTATTATTATTTTTTTTTTTTTATTTTGCAATTCCAGGCAGTTTTTTCCTCTCTGTTCTTTATATCATATATATTCTTTCCTCACAGTTCATTACTCATCCTTCTGTTATTCACTGCCTCATACTCTTTGTCTTTGACTTACAAGAATCCTGCTCAGGCATTTCTATATAAAATTTCAATTATGTCATGCACTAAAAATATGTAAAACAAAACTTAGAAATACATGAATAACTTGATAAATTACCACTATAATGAGTTATTTCAAACAACACCTCTCAATACTGGACAGATCCCAAACCTGTGAGAAATTTTCAAAGCTATTAGGTACGTGCTATTAAGCCAGAAATCCTGAATTCAATCTCCAGAGCTAACCTATCAGGAGGAGAGAACTGACTCCCTGTAAGTTGTCTTCTGACCTCCACACACATGCCATGCACACATGCATGCGCTCCCCTAAATGAATGAATGCATAATTAAAAAGCCATATCTCCCATTCCTTGATGTCCTTTTCTTTACCACTTATCACTAACATTACCAAATGATTTTTCTGTTATTTTCTGTCTCAAAAAAAAAAGTGAAACTGTAAGAAGGCGCAACTTTTTATTCTTTCATTTATTTTGCTCACTGTCGTGCCTTCAACATATAATACAGTGTTTGTCATGTAACAAATACTTGATGAAATTTATGTAATAAATAACTAAATATCTCTCTATTTATTAGTACTCAACGATCATTTGACATTGCTGTATTTACACTCATTTAGTGTGTTTTTATTCTTTCTCTTATTTTCTGGTTATTTTGTCCACATGATTTGTTACAAATACCATTCACAACCTTGTAAATCTGTAAGAGACAAACAGCAAGTAAAACAGTCACAGCAAACAATCTGGTTGGCTCCCTTGTAGGAAGTAATTGTTTTTTTGTTTGTTTGTTTGTTTGTTTGTTTGTTTTTAAGACAAAGTCTTACTGTGTACTCGGGGCTGGCTTGGAATGTAGATCCACCTGCTTCTGCCTCCATTTTAAGTGCTGAGATTAGATGTGTGTGCCACCATGCCCAGCTGTAAGCATTTATGTTTACAATGAATATTTTGATGAATTTAGAGTATGTATATAAAATAATGTAAAATTTGTGTTTGTTTCATGAAACAGATCATAACTTTGGAGAAAGTTCCATTAATGAATAAGCTTTTATTATTCAAAAACATATGTATTGCAGAAAAAGGCAACAACTAGAAAATAATTTTCAAGTTAGGTACAAATTTTTTAGAAAGCTGTTTGTTATCTACTATTTCAACTTTTATAAGTAATTCATAGATTTCTTCCTATGCTCTCATAATCCCTTTCAGTTCATCTGAATGATGTAAACTGTCAAGGTATGTTTTAGATATTGACATTATTCATTATTCTTTATATCCTTAATTCCTTTGTTTTGTAGCATAAAGTATATTAAATTAATGATTCTTATTTTTGCCTGTAGTTTTTTCTTTTTTTCCAAATTTTTATTTTTATATTAATTACAGTTTATTCACTTTGTATCCCAGCTGTAGCTCCCTCCCTAATTCTCTCCCAGTCCCCACCCACCCTCATCTCCTCCCTGCCCCTCTCTAAGTCCACTGATAGGGAAAATATTCCTCCCCTTCCATTGGGCCCACTCAAGCAAAGACAATAACATTATTAGTTGGAACTCCTGAAGGTCATAAGACAAACAATGTTACTTCAAAGAGTAAACCCCTAAAATTTCAGTCAAAACCATCTAGTAAGGGAGAAGTAAGGGAGATAATTAACAACTAATAATATGAGATGTAAGATTAAGACAAGCTAAGGAGACAGGATAAAGAGGACTATCACATAATAATAAAATACAGTATTTCTGAAGATATAAAAGTATTAATTCCATATTCACCAAGTTATACATATATAGTAAAATTATTATTATAAACACATGAAGAACTTGAGAAAATAAATTATAATGGGAATTTCAAACTGCCTTTTATTACTGAACAGATCTAAAAGATTATGAGATGATAAGGATGGGAATTTGAATAAAATAAAAAAACAACATTAACAAATTTGAATACACATATATAGCATCCTCATTTTCTTCAAATCAATACTATATCTGCCTTAACAGAATTGTAAAATACAGAGATTTACAGGCTGCATTCTTTTTAGTACCTAATAAAATTAGAACTAAATAATAGCAATGACTGAAAACCTTAATTATTTAAACCTTTAAAAAATAGGGTAGTCTTGATGAAGGAACCAAAGGAAAGTTATTAAGTATCTAAAAGCAGTGTTTTATTCTTTTTTTTTTAAGACAAGATTTTCTGTAGTGCATACCGACTTTGAACTTGTTATGTAACTGAAACTGACCTTAAACTGGTTCTCTTGCCTCTACCTCCCAAATGTTATGATTATAGATGTGTCATGCCCAGCTTTTTAAAAATAATGAAAGAAAACACTAATGAGAAAATAATGAGAAGAAAAATTATAACAATTTTTTGTTTTCATTTTAAAATTGTTTTTAACTTTTCCCTGAAGAAAATGGAAAATAACAAAATTAATTAGAATATAAAATTTGTAAAGAAAAATAAATGAAATTGAAAACAAAAATACAAAAGTTATTTTCTCATGAAGTTCTTCAAGGTGCCTCTGACTAATAAAAAAAAGAAAGGATACAGCCAGGTGCATGCTCTTAATCAGGAGGCAGAAGCTGGAGGATCACAAGTTCTAGGCAAACCAGAGCTACACAATAAATTCTAGTCCAGCCTGAGTTATATGAGATTTTGTCTTCAAAGAAAGGAGAAAGTGGAAGAACTTTAAGAGGAGGAAGAGTTAGGGGAGGAATGAAGACTCACTATGCATCATGGGTTCACAGTTGAACTTTTTAAATCTTAAGGAATAGATGAGCTGGGTGGTGGTGGCACACGCCTTTAGTCTCAGCACTTAGGAGGCAGAGGCAGGTGGATCTCTGTGAGTTTGAGGCTGTCCTGGTCTACAGAGTGAGTTCCAGGACAGCCACAGCTACACACAGAGAAATCCTGTCTCAACCAAACCAAACCAAACCAAACTAAAACAAAACAAAAGAATAGATGATTTCAATTCTAAGCTATGGGTAAAAGGGAAGGTCTTCAGCTTATAATAAACATAACATGTTTAATACATAGGATAAAGAAAGGATACTGCTGAAAATCTCACATTATAGTTTGTGCTTTAAATGCCTCCAAACATCTTATGTGTTGAAACATTGGTCCCCAGTGCAGCAGTGTTGAGAAGTAGAGCAATTGGAGTTGATTGGATAATCCTATTATCCAAAATAAGAGTCTGACCCTATTTCTTTCTGCTAGGCCTCACTACATAAAGCTTTTGACTACTTCCTAGCAATGCTACAGTCTGGAGAAAAATCTTCCAACAGATGGTTCTTTGAGTAACATTTAAGGTCTAAAATTCTAATATCGGGTTTATATTGAAGCCTAATTTATTCTGAACTGATTTTTATGTGAATATCTAATTTTATCATTTATTAAAGGTATTATTTTGTCATTAGAATTGACATGAAGGAGCCTCAGCTTTCAGAGGTGAACATGAGTGGTGAAATAAAAAGGGAATTAAATACCTATACTTGTATATCAACCATCTGGAATTCCAAGCCAGCTCCACTTGTTCTCTGCATGGTAACTTTTGTGCTATATAATTTTTTTTAATCTTGATATATATGTAAAAACATAAATTTTTATTAAGGAAGTAAATAGAGCAGGAACTTTCTCTTTAATCACCTCTTACACCTTTCACTCATATTTGGTGCAAACACACTCAACTTTTATAAATATTTTTTGTCTATTCCTATTGTTCTTAGGTTTTGTCTTTTCATGGTGTCCTTGATTTCTTGGATGTTTTGTATTTGTAACTTTTCTGATTTTTTTTCTTTGAGATATGTATCAATTTCTGCGATTGTATCTTTAGCACCTGAGATTCTTCCATCTCTTGTACTCTGTTGGGTGATGCCTACCTTTCTGGTTCCTGATTTCTTCTCTAAGTTCTCCAACTCCAGAGTTTTCTGTTTGTCTTTTCTTTATTGATTCCAATTGTTTTTATATCTTGCACAATTTCCTTCATCTCTTTGAATGTGGATTACTGTCTTTCCATGATGGCCTCTATTTTTTTGTTCATTTCCTCTTTATGTACCTCTATATGCCTACACTTTTTGTTCATTTCCTCTTTATGTGCCTCGAATAACTTGTATAATTATAGATTTATGATCATTTTTCTGTGTTTCAACTGCAATAGAATAGCCATTAATTTTTGGAGGTTCTGGTGAAGCCATGATGTCCTGGTGTTTGTTGCCTGTATTCTTGCACTGGCCTCTAGCCTTGCCTGATTATTCTTGGAGTCTGTACTACAGACTGGATCCACCTGTCTCTAGAGTCTTGAGTCACCCCTGGATTCACTATCTCTGCCAGCTCACTGTTTGTGACCCAGGTAGCTGGGGCTCAGATGGAAACATCTCTGAGTCTAGAGCTGCTCCAGTGCCCCACACACTTTCTTAAGAAGGTAGAGGATGGGATTTGAGTCCAAGGCCTGGCTCAGCTCCACTGGGTTCACTGGCTTTGCTGGACACGTTTTTTCCAACCCAGTTGGACTAGGCTGCTGGGGAGCAGGCAGAATGATCTCCAAGTCTAATGCTGCTCCAGTGCCCCACAGGCCTCCTTGGGAAGGAGGACAATGGAACTTGGGTTAGGTGCCTAGCTCAGCTCCAGTGGGTTCTCTGTCTGTGCTGGGCTGCTGTTTCTGGCCTATGTGAGCCAGGCTGCTGGGGCACTGGCAGATAGATCTCTTTTCCTAGAGCTATTCCAGTGTCCCACCGGCTTCCCTCAGATGGTGGGGAATGGACTCTGGGGCCCACTGTCTGTGCTGTGCTGGATGATTCTGACCCGGGTGAACCAGGCAGGAAGGGAGTAGGCAGAATGTATCCCCTCCATTGGGCAGTGAGAGTGAATGGCACTAGCTGCTGCAACCAGGAATGTGTCCACAGGATGCTGAGTGTGGTCTCCCAGGTTTGGAAACAAGAGCCTCTAGTACACAGAAGGTGTCCACAGGACTGTGAGTGGACACCCAGTTTTGGAGTCTCACCTACAGTACAGGAAGGTATTCACTCCACAGGCAGTGACAGTGAGCGCCCAAGGTCAGAGACTGCCCAGTTGTGGTTCCAGGAACATATCCACAGAAAGTGGGCTTGGGCAGTGGGTAGCCTAAGGCTGCCTGGTCACAAGCAAGAGTTCCCTGATACTGCCTGTCCCGGAAGGTGTCCACAGAGGGTGTGTTTGGGCGGGTGGGTGGTCTAAGGCTGCAGGGTAGGAGCTCCACCCCCACCCCCGCATACACTGCTGCAGGTCCCAGGAATATATCCACAGATAGTGAGTTTGGATGAGAGGACTAGGGCTGCAGGGTCAGAGCCCAGAAAGCTGCCACCTGTCTCAGGAAGGTATGGGCAGATGGCAGATGGTGGGATGGGGTGAGTAGCCTAGGGCTGTTGCAGTGCCCACAGGGAGCCCAGGAATTTTTCCTGGTGTTAGCTGGGTGGCTTGAAGATGGGCCTTCAAATATTCCCGTGGATTCTCCTCTCACCTGAGAAACAAAGACATCGGGGTTTGGGGGTCCACAGTACGGCCTGCCAGTCACCCTGCTCTCACTGCTGAGCTGCTTTTCAGATACCCGGCATGGTCTGTGCTGCCATCTTGGATCTATTACTCTATTCTTAACCCTCTCAGCTAATTTGGTTTCCTCCTAAGGTGCATCCCAGGGATACTTAGCTCCTTCTCCTGATGTTTCCTGGCCCTCTCCCACAGCTGAATCCCCAGGCTGATCCCACTGTTTCCTCCTCTAACTCCTCCTTCTCCCCTGGCTGGCAGAAAGTCCAGTCCTATTCTCTCTACTGCTCAGCAATTGGCTGTGAGCTGCCTTATTCGCATATCAGGGGACAATTGGGGAGTAGTGTTTATACAACAAGAGACAGGTGATTCTCTGAACAAAGGATTGCAACCAGATATGGGGGAGGGGATACAGAAATCAGTATTTGAATCACATAATAACCTTATGGCTACAGGTTAGTACCAGAACATGTAATCACTAAAATCCCTCCCATTGTAATGGTTCTGTCTCTGTGATAAATCCTTTTAACTGTGAAGTAATTCTTTCTCTGAGAGAGAGCTTTTGTTGGGGGGTGGGGTAAAAGAAGTGTAATGAGGACACTAAAGTTTGTTGGGGCCATTTGTCTCACCCATTTTTTTCTCTTGAGTGCTTGTGTGTGTGAACAGTCTATTTTCTATATCTCTCCTATTTCTTATTCCCCTGTAGATTCACAAACAAGTTAATAAACTCGGGGCATTCCCATTAGCTTTATAAGATTAGCAGGCCAAAGATTTCTTTACCCTGCAGACCTCTCCATAGTGGCCTGCTCCTGCACAGGAGCTAATCTCCAGATCATTTTTTTTTCCTTTTACATCCTCTGCAGTTTTTTACTACAAGCCACTTCACAGTCCTGGCTACAGGAAAAAAGTGGTCAGTTTAAGTTCACCTTGTTAGTGGAAGCACAGCCAGCCCTAAGATAAATAACCCCTTAGCTCCCTGCCCCATCCTTTCCTCTTCTTTCAATTGTTGTGACCAGTTTCCTGAGCCATGAGTTCAAGGGCAACCTAAGAGATAAAGCAAAAGCTGAATTTTGCATCCTGTTCAAAGATTCTCCCCTGGACTGGCAAAAACTGGACTTTGGAAGCTCCTCCGCCTCCAATTCCATTCTCTCTCCCAGCCCTCCTTCCAAACCTGATCCCCACCCAGCTAACCTCCCACCCTTTCCTATCCAGTTCCCTCCCTCCATCTACTTCAGATGTCTACTTCATTTCGCCTTCAGAGTGAGATTCAACCATCTCCTTGGGCCCTCCTTCTTAGCTTCTTTGGGTCTGTGGACTGTAGTATGGTTATCCTGTACTTTATGGCTAATATACACATAAAAATGAGTACATACCATGCATATCTTTCTGGGTCTACTTACTTCACTCAGGGTACTTTTCTAGTTCGTTGCATTTGCCTGCCAATTTCATGTTGTCCTTTTTTAAAAAATTAATTTATTTTTTAAATAAATTACAGTTTACTCATTTTATATACCTCATCCCCTCCCAATTCCACCCTCCCTCTCTCATCTCCTCCCATGCCTCTCCCCAAGTCCACTGATAGGGGAGGATCTCTTCCCCTTCCCTCTGACCCTAGCCTATCAGGTCTCATCAGGACTGGATGCATTGTCTTCCTCTGTGGCGTGCTCCCCGCTCAAGGTGTGGTGATCAAAGAGCCAGCCACTGAGTTCATGTCAGAGACAGTCTCTGTTCCCATTACTAGGGAACCCATTTGGACACTGAGCTGCCATGGGCTACATCTGTGCAGGGGTTCTAGGTTATCTCCATGCATGGTCCTTGGTTTGAGTATCAGTCTCAGAAAAGAACCCGGGGTTCAGATTTTTCTTTTGATCTGTTGTTCTCTTTGTGGAGCTCCAGTCCCCTCCAGGTCTATCTCCCCCTTCTTTCATAAGTTTCCCTCCACTCTGCCCAAAATTTGGCTATGAATCTCAGCATCTCTTTCAATACCCTGATGGGTAGAGTCTTTCAATGGCCCTCTGTGGTAGGCTCCTGTCCTGTTCCCTGTTTACTTCTTCTTCCGATGTCCATTCCATTTGCCTTTCAGGGTAAGGATTGACCATCTTACCCAGAGTCGTCCTTCTTGCTTAGCTTCTTTAGGTGTACAGATTTTAGTATGTTTATCCTATATTATAGGTCTAATATCCACTTATAAGTGAGTATATACCATGTGTGTCTTTCTGCTTCTGGGATACCTCACTCAGGATGATCTTTTCTATTACCACCATTTGCCTGCAAATTTCATGAGTTCCTTGTTTTTAATTGCTGAGTAGCATTCCATCGTGTAAATGTACCACAATTTCTGTATCCATTCCTCAGGTAAGGGACATCTGGTTTTTAATAGCTGAGTAGTATTCTATTGTGTAAATGCACCACATTTTCTTCGTTCATTCTTTGGTTGAGGGTGGGGAAGCCATGGCAGGGGGGCTTGCAGTTCAGCTCTCAAGTCTGTTCTAATAGATGAGTAGTGACTTGATTACAATAAATCCTTCTCATTTGCATTGACCTGGAATTTGAGTTGTATTGGCTCTAAATGGACCCCATAACACAAAGGCTTTACCACATTGAGTACATCTAAATTTTCTTTCTACTGTGTTTTCTTTAGTGAATTCAAAGATAACTATGATGGGCAAAGTCTTTACTATGTTGCTTACATTCATAGAGTTTTTCTCCATATGAATTTTTTCATGACAATGAGTACTACAGAAATGTGCAAAGGCTTCACCATATTAAATATATTCATAGGGTTTCTTTCCAGTATGATATCTTTCATGCTTTTTAAGCTGACTGTGTTGTGGAAAGGCTTCACCACATTGGTTACATTTGTAGGGTTTCTCTCGAGTATGGGTTCTTTTATGTATTTGGAGACTATTGTGTTGTGAAAAGGCTTTACCACATTGATCACATCCATAAGGTTTCCCTCCAGTATGAATTTTTTCATGCCTTTGAAGATCACTATTACATGCAAAGGCTTTACTACATTGATTACATTTGTAGGGTTTCTCTCCAGTGTGTGTTCTTTTATGTTTTTGGAGATTCCAGAGATGTGAATAGGCTTTACCACATTGATCACACCCATAGGGTTTCTCTCCAGTATGAATTTTTTCATGCCTTTGAAGATCACTATGAAATGCAAAGGTTTTACTACATTGGTTACATTTGTAGGGTTTCTCTCGAGTATGTGTTCTTTTATGTATTTGGAGACTACTGCGATGTACAAAGCCTTTACCACACTGATCACATCCATAGGGTTTCTCACCAGCATGAATTTCTTCATGCCTTTGAAGATCACTATTACATGCAAAGGCTTTACCACACTGTTTACATTCATAGGGTTTCTCTCCAGTATGTGTCCTTTTATGTATATGGAGACTACTATGATGTACAAAGGCTTTGCTACATTGATCACATCCATACGATTTTTCTCCAGTATGAATTTTTTCATGTCTTTGAAGATAACTATGAAATGCAAAGGCTTTACCACACTGATTACATTCATAGGGTTTCTCTCCAGTGTGTGTTCTTTTATGTATTTGGAGATTATTGTGTTGTGAAAAGGTTTTACCACATTGATCACATCCATAGGGTTTCTCTCCAGTATGAATTTTTTCATGCCTTTGAAGATCACTATTACATGCAAAAGCTTTACCACATTGGTTACATTCATAAGGTTTCTTTCCAGTATGTGTTCTTTTATGTATTCGGAGATTACTGTGTTGTGAAAAGGATTTGCTACACTGATTACATCCATAGGGTTTCTCTTTAGTATGAATTTTTTCATGTCTTTGAAGATCACTATGAAATGGAAAGGCTTTACCACATTGGTTACATTCATAGGGTTTTTCTCCCGTATGTGTTCTTTTATGTTTTTGGAGATTCCAGAGATGTAAATAGGCTTTACCACATTGATCACATCCATAAGGTTTCTCTCCAGTATGAATTTTTTCATGCCTTTGAAGATAACTATGAAATGCAAAGGCTTTACCACACTGGTTACATTCATAGGGTTTCTCCCCAGTACGACTTCTTTCTTGCCTGAAAAGATAATTGGCACATGTGAAAGCTTTACTGCATTCATTGCACTGATAAACCTTTTAATCTGTATGAATTAATTTTACAACTTGGTCTAATTGTAAAGTGGAATCAGATCCTAAGGTTTTTTTTACTTTGTTTACATTCATGGTATTCTCTTATTATGGGATGTTTCCCATACTTGAAGATACCTGTGATGGTAAGAGCATTCATTACATGGCTCATTTATACCATCCTTTTTCTATATGAGTTTTTTCACATATTTGAAGAAGAGAATGAAAGAAATCAGAGTTTTACCACACTGATTGCATTCATTTTTTCTATACTGTGAGTCATATTCCATTTGCAAAGTAAACTAGAACAAACAGAAGAATTTTCACATTCCTAGTACTCAGGAATTTTCTGCAATGTGAGTTTGTGGGTGCATTCCCAATAAAGTTTGAAAACCAATTGATTGGAAACTTGTATCCCATTCAGAAAGTCTATACAAACTGGAGGCTAATTGTTCTGGGAGAGAGGTACGTTGCTTCTTCCAATATTCTTATGCTCACATGGCTTGTATCAATTGTGACTTATGCCATACCTATTAAAAGGATAACAAATGAAAGGTTTCCACACTGCATTCACACACTTCATCTTAAAGATGTTCTCCACATAAAGTCCTCATAAAGATGTTCTCCACAACATTCTTGACTCTCAAAAATTCCCCCTCACTAAACTTAGCAACACTACTGCAAGTATATAAGTAACACCAGCTTTACTATAGACCATTTGCTTATTAGAAGGCCTTGGGGATAAAATTACTGTCACCTATTCAATGTGTATTCTTTTTGCAATATCTGAGTTGTACAGACTAAACAGATTATATTTCTTCTACACTGTAGCTCTAATGGGGCTATGATTGAAATTATGATATCTATTAAAACATTGCTTCCTTGTCTTCTTTCTTAAAAGAATGCCTTACAAACACAAATCACATACCTCACATTGAGGTACATGGTTTTCTCAGAATTTAATAGTCATCAATACATTTAAAACAGTGCTTTGTAGACTTTAAAATTTCCAGGATACATTAAAATTTCTTCAGAGCATATTTGTATCAGCTTGCACATAAAAATTACCTTCCATGTCTTCTAGAACTTTGACAATATTCTTCAATATTGTGGTCTTCCCATTTATACCCTAAAATATAGTACCAGAAAAAAAATATATTATTGGAAAATAGACAAAATTTAAGTTATTATCTTCAGTGAGCCTTAGAACTATGTCTTATTCATTCACCTTATTCTTCCTTATTTTCAATTGAAATTACAGAAGAACATCAATAACCAAGAAACAGTTGTCCCCTTATTTTAAAACAGAAATGACAATTTAGTCTTACCTACAGCAATGAGGTTCCAGCAGGTCTCTAGCATCACATCTATGTAGAGACTCTTCTGAGAAGGATCCAGCAAAGCCCACTCTTCCTGAGTGAAGGTCACATGCACATCCTCATAGGTCACTGCATCCTAAAATATGACATACATGTGTACAAGAGAAAGCATGACACTGAAAACACTGTAAATGTATACTTCATTGACAATATATTCATATAATTCCTGTGCATCCCCCATTAATTTCCTGACAAAGAAGTTCTAATGTAATCACCAAGTTATTTTAGAAGGAAACTGAATAATGAGCCTCACCTCTGTCAATTCTGCACCCTTTGAATAAGATATAGCCTTGCAAGAGAAATGTTGATTAACACGGAGAGAGAAAGAGAGAGAGAGAGAGAGAGAGAGAGAGAGAGAATACTCAGTATACTCTGATGTGTACTGAGCACACATCAGAGTAATTCTATGAACATTACTAACTACAAAAAAAAGATGGAAAAAGATGGGCAAACTGGGTAGACTGGATAATGCCTTTAATCCCAGCACTCAGGGGAAGAGGCAGGTGTATCTCGTTGCATTGAATGCCAGCCTGTTCTATGCAATGAGTTCCAGGACAGCCTGAGATACACACTAAGACCCAGATACCTCTGAAAAAAAGAGTAATCTATTAAACAAAAAAGACAGAAAGAACTCAGAGGTTTTCACTGAAATTCTTACAAAATGTTATACATTCACTCTAGTACTGTATTCACATTAAAGAAACCTGAAGAGTCCAGTTTAAACTGTAATATTTATAAAATCTTACTAATGGGGAATGCATGTTTAAACAGGTACGTATGGAAAGTTAAAAATATTAGCAATGTAAATGTTGACCCTAAATAAGCAACATGGGGCAGGATAGACAGCTCAGCAGTGAAGAGCTCCTGCTGGTCTTGAAAATAATTTGGCTCAATTGTCAGTACTTACACAAGGGCTCACAACTATCCAATACTCCAAGTTCAGGAGTACTGAAGCCATCTTCTCAGTACTGTGAGGACCAGGCACACATAAGGGGCATATTCATGCATACAGGCAAAATACTCATATTCACTCAAAAAAAAATTCAAAGCAAAGTCAATAGATGAAAAGAATGCCATACACCTGTAATCCAATGATTCAGAAGACTAGGCAGTCATGAATACATGTCATGAATACATGTCATCTTGAGATATAGCATATACTTTCTGCCAAATTTCAAAATTCATTATGTTTATGAAGCTATAGAAAATAGCATAAGCTTGACAGAGACAAAAACCTACATTCATGAATACATGAATACATGTCATGAATACATGTCATCTTGAGATATAGCATATACTTTCTGCCAAATTTCAAAATACATGTCATGAATACATGTCATCTTGAGATATAGCATATACTTTCTGCCAAATTTCAAAATTCAATATGTTTATAAAGCTATAGAAAATAGCATAGGCTTGAGAGAGACAAAAACCTACATTCTAGGCCCATCAGCCAATAACACAAAAACAAACAACAACAACAAAAGCCAAACATGATGGCCCATAACTAATCCCAGCACTCTGGAGCCACAGTCAGGTGGATCTTTAAGTTCAAGGCGCACCTGTTCTACATTCCTATATTCAGGACAGCCAGGGCTACACAGAGAAACTTTGTCTTCAAAAACAAAAGCAACAAAATTAAACATAAAAAACAACAGGCTAGCATGTAATAGCAATAGCTTAGCATTGAACAGCAATTGCTTCTACTGTATCTTATGTCATTTAGCAATAGAGTCTATAATGGTGAAGGCATGACAGCATGTGAAGTAAGCTGACTGATCAGTTTTAACTACAATAAAGAAGACACAAAGAACAGAAAATGGCTTGAGTCTATATACACTCAAAGCCCATCCCCAAAAAGAATTTAGAAAGGATCCAACAACAAAGCTTCCATAACCTCCCCAAAGAAAGCCATGAAGGAGAAACAAGTGTTCAAAGACATCATCTTATCTAGGAGCTTTTTGGTCCCACCAACTATATTCTGACCATGGTCACTACAGATTCATGGTCATTTCATGATGAAAATGCATTTAGTTTAACTTCAATAATTCTAATAATCTCCAGCAGGCCATGCACTGTTCAAATGTCCAAAGTCTCTTCTGATGCTAAAGGTACTCACTTGACTGCCACATTTTATAAAATCAGAAAACAAGTTATATCTTTCCAACATACAATGGTACATTCCCATTCCAATAGAGAGGAATGGGTACATTGGACCAAGGCAAGAAACCCAGCAGGGGAAACACAAAATCCTGAACTTTCAGTGTCAAAGGGCTTAGATGGCCCTCTCTCTGCAACTTCTTATACATCTTTCAGTTTGGTCACTTCCACTCCTTGTATGCAGTTCTCCATGGCAGGTGTCTCATATAGCTTAGGAATATCTATGTAAGAAAAATTACCTCATATAAGAATACATGCATTCATTATGCAAAAAAGGAGGTACAGTAGGACTATTTGTTATAAGTTCTTTCATTAGAACTATACCTAGTAAGTCATTTTCATTTATTGTAAGTTTAAAACTCATTATTAGTTCAAAGCTGAAGTTTTATCCTTTTTTATTTCAAATGTACATTATGCATCCAAAGCAAGAGTTTTTTATGTCAAGGTTTTTAGCAAGAAACAGCCATCTGTTTTGTCATGTATAGCTATTCCTTGTTTCTATATTCACCTGGCCTTCTTATAGTGGTAAATACCTGGACCTCATCCTTGGATTAAACCTAGAATAAATGTATTTCCTTGATCATTAATTTGTTTCAACCTCGTTTTTCTTCCTGGTGTAATTCATGTGGCTCATAGAGCTCTTAGCTAATTTGCAGGAGGGTAGAAGTTACCTGAGTCATTTTAGGAATCATCATAGGAATTATAAAATCGTCTTCGTAAGAATCTGCAGGAAATCTGCCCAACAGAGAGAGTAGTGCCTATAGAGCAATAGGCACTGAGGGATTCTCTATTCCATGGCAGGTGTATATGAGGGACACAGTAATGACAAGCATGGAAAGGCAAATTATCAGCAATACACAGTCTAGAGGCAAAATCCCTCAGGCTTTGTCTAAGCTAAGGATGCACTTATTTCAGCCATGCAAAAAACAATAGGCTGCCTCCAGAAAGCTCACTTGCTTGCCTTTACCAAGAGATGAGTCACTTGTCTAAGACTATTACATTTTTATTAAACACTTATTGTCATTTAAAGTCACAGTTTGTTTGACTGTTTCTTAACCTAATTTTCCTCCCTTTTTTTTTTGTAGTATGGCTCATTGACAGAAAGCTCTAATACCATCCAAATAGTGACTTCTGCATTTTGTACAGTATACTATAATAGCATATTTGCTTATCATCTCTATTAACAACTCTTGTTACAAAAACCTTGATATTTCATTTTGCTTCTCCACATACCAACCAAAAGAATGTTACGAAAACCCTTTGTAGGTGATTGTTTCAGCTAGAATGGTAAATGATACATGAAAAAATCCAGGTAACCAAAATGGTTGGATTACATGAGTAAGGAAAACTGGGAGCAGAGCAGGACAAACCTAAAACTAAAAGGCTGGGTATGCCAATCATTACCTTGTAACAGGTAGGTACTGAGGGATGCTGGGAGAAACTGGCAGCCATGTATGCTTTGATTTAGTTAATTGGCACCTCAGCCATTTGTCCCAGCATTTGAGACTTACCAGAATGGAGGAACAAAAAGGCTGAAATGATTTGACTATAATCTCAAAAATTATTTAGACAGTTGAAACAGGCTTGTGGTACAATATTCTTCAGGGACTAGACATATGTATTAGAACATATCAAGTATTACTCACAACTTTTGCTCCAGTTGTGCATTTTCATACAGGAATAACAACATTCCTGTCAGGCACAGACATACCAGTTTCTCCAGATCTTCTATGTTCACTGAACTAGTATAACTACAGAAATTTATTTCTAGAAATAAGTTTAGTTCCTCATCCAAAATCTTAATCGCCTTGGTCTGTGAACCCCAAAACACGTTGGATTTTACTGATCATCTAAAATTGATTACCTGAGTATTTATTGCTAATGCCAACTACTGTCAAAGCAGGAAAGATATCACCATCCTTCCTCCCCATCCCTTACTGTGCTGTGACTACACAAGCTTCAAAGTTGGTCAGTGAACAGAATTCTCACAAAGGCCCCTCTGTATTTGCAATTGCCCACCCTCTCAAAACAGGGAGGTCAGAGGACATTCATTCACTGGTTTCTTTTCCATCTCACTGACTAGGCAAGATACAGCCTGAAAGGACTTGCAGGACTGTATTCCAAGCACTGGGCTGCAGAGGCAGGGTTAGGTGTTCAAAGCAATTCTTAACTACACAGCATGAAGAAAGGCTGAGCTGCAGGAAACATTGCTCTAAACAGAAACAAATATGAAAGCCCTTGAGAGAAAGGAACAAAATTCTTAATGACCCAGAAACACCGGAGAATAGGAACAATTAAGAGATTAGAGAAGTGATGAATAAAGAAAATTAAATACAAAAGCTAATATCAACAATTGACTTTTTAACAAGATAAACATAATTGAAAAAATGCATAGGTATAATGACTTTGAAAAAAATACTGTTTGACTTGTCCCTGTGTGCAATGTTAACTGCTGAGATCTGTAACCTGACACACACAGTTATAGCCAATAGCCTGTGTCTCAAATTTCTGAGCTGACTTTATGTGCACATATCTGCAAGAACAGTCCCTTAATTGGAAATTAAAAATTCATGGGCTCAAGCTAAGTTACCCAAATTATACTCCTACCAATCTGGTCTGTTTTCATTTACATGAATTAATACATGTTGGGAAATTACAAAACCACTCACCCTGCCTTAGTCAGATCCTTCTTCCCAATGCTGACCCCTGCAGCTGACTCCCTTAAACTTTAGTTTGTGATCTAGCTATTGCCTACCCTGTTTCACCCTACAGTGCACTCTGTAAACTGTTGCTCCTATTCTGGTTTGAAGGCAGAAGCCATGCTCCACATGCAAATCCTTTTCCTGTTACTGAAATGGAGAATTTCATGATTCAAATGGTTAATTTTAAATCTCTGTCATGGAACAGTCATTTAAATTAAGAAATTAAGAGTTTAATCAAGAGAAATGCAAAGCATTTCCTGGTAAGCAAGAGAATAGGATCAAGGTGACCTGAGACAGATTAGCTTGTCTTTAAAAACATTTTTCTAAAAGGCAGAAGATCCAGGTGTTCTAGCATTGATATCCCTTTTCTGGGAGAAATCACTGCACAATTAAAAGATTAATTAAGAGAAATCGCTTTAATGACAGCATGCATTCAGCTCTGGATAATATTCAAAGAAGAGTCAGCTGAGAACAGATTTTGCATTCCATATATGCTGTCACCCTTAAGTCTCTTTTAGGTTCAGGCACCAGGTTATGTTTTGAATAATTTAAATATAGACTGGAGATTGCAAGTTTAGCCACTTAGACAGATGGAAGAACTATACAGCAAAGATATTCCCAGAATTGTTTTTTAAGTATGCCAGTGCTGTCAAATAGCAGGTCACTCTTCAGTGTCAGAAGAGAAGATAGGAAAAGATAGTAAAAAAATAAATAAATAAAAGGTGGGATGGGGAGCTCTTACACAAGCTATGTCTTATGACAAGTAAGCTTCTTAAGAATAGCATCTTATATACTACTTTCAGGAAAAATGGAAGAAAATGGGAGGTATCTATGAAGTCAGAAAAAACTTTCCTAAAATGAGACAAACTCAGGAGAAGTCTAATAAAACAATACTGCACAAGGGGAACACAGGGTATCTCAAGATCATTACTGACCAAGCCTACAGTGGACTTGGGACTGATCACCAGAGGCCCATATGTTGGGTAGAGCTCAGTTCTCAACCTCTGAAGCAACCCCTCCCCAAAGGCTGTGACCCCAGACCATTACTAGCTCTCCCAAGCATATTCCTGGCTTTAGAGGAGCTCTATTTTATTCTCAATACTTCAGGGCCTTTGGAAAAGCTATCAAGGCCTAGGCTCCAGGCTGTTACTGTCTCTGCCAAGCATGCTGCTGGGTTTGAGAAAGAGCTATGTCATTCTCCATTTATGAGGACAGGTATAGAAAGCCTTGCCTGATCAAGCCAATCCACAACACAACCATGTTTTCCCTTTTCAAAGAGTTGTCAACTGGTGTAGACTTCTCAAAGTGGCTTAATTATGCTTTTCTCAAAAAGAAAACTGGACATTTATAGAAAGGAATTTAAATTCAGAACATGGCCACTCTGGAAAGAGAACACATCCAAAGTCCTTCTAAGTTGGAGTGGTCTGACTGGAATACAGACATGCCTTTAATTCCAGGAGAGAGAGGCAAGCAGATCTCTGAGTTCAAGGCCACCCTGGTATAGAGCAAGATTCAGGTAAAGAAAAGCTTAGGTCCAGGCATGGTGGTACATGCCTTTAATCCTAGCACTAAGGAGACAGGGGCATGTAGATCTCTGAGTTCTAGTCAGTTCTGTTGAGTCAGTGAGTTGAGAAGCAGTGGAGTGGAGCTAAGTTTGTGGAATTCAGAGGCAGTTTTACTGGGTGAGTTTTTCAGAGACAGGTTGAAGAGCGAACAAACTAGACACAGATAAAGATAGAACAAGCCAGAGATTGGGAAGGAGCCAGATGATTAGAACATATTGTCAAAGTTAGTATGAGTCCAAGCAAAACCATTCAGTCAGAAACTTAGAAAAGCCAGATTTAATCAGTCAGCTTGGAGAAGAGTTTGAGCCAGAACAACTGAGTTGAACTAGCCAGCAAGTGTTCTGAAAAGAACTAGAAAGTCTGAGCTTATTTAGCAGTAAATACTCATAGAGTGAAAACATGCTAGGCCTAGATTAGACTGTATGGAGACTAGAAGCTTCCAGTAGGCCTAGTTAGCAGATGGAGTCAGTAAGCCTCTGAGAGGACAATTACATCAGGAGAATAAAAGATACTTTCAAACTTTATTGCACACCAGGCCTTAAGATTGGTTGTGACCCTGTAATGCCCATTAAACAGCTTGTTAGAGGCCTGTTCTTTGATATGAGGAAGGGCCTAGCGACTGATTATAAATCAGAGATGTCACCTTTGTTATGGTCTGGATCCATGTGTCTGGACCATCCTGGTGAACAAATTTGTGTATCCAAGCATCCTAATCTCTAAGAGGCCTGGATAGCATACTATTTATTTGTGGGGTGTTTTAGAGGCCATCCTCCCTCAGCTAAATTCTACTTGGTGTCACTTACCATTTCCTAAACATTGGTAAATGCTTTACATTATCTATTCTAGTCTTGTACATCACAGCTTAATACTGGAGTGCTAAACAACACATGAGATGCCTTTTACAGCCTCCACAAAATTAACTCCGAATGGATCTTACACCAAAGTGTTAAATGATAAGGGAAGATCTTGGGGAAGATAATAGAGAAACTAGAGCTCTCCCAGTGTGGCATCCTTCCAAGGATGTTTTTACACATAATCCGCAATGCTTTGCACAGATGCAACCCCCCAAATGAAGTTATGCAGAGCCCACCGAAGGGCCTAGGGACTGACTAGGACTAACAGGGAAGGACTAACATCTGGCCTCTGCTTACCACCCTGCTCGAGGGTTGACCCACCGCACTAGCTCCCGCTGCTCAGCTTCCTGCTCCTCCCCGTTGTGGGCAGTGACCCTGGGCTCACCATGTCGCGGCTTTGAAGCTTGCCTGAGTTCCCCTCACAGCACCCAGCAGCTGCGCTCAGAGCATATCACACGGAATCACTCAAGCCTGTTTAGCAACACTGCAAAACCTGCTGCGTGGCACCCGGAAAAACACGCCTCCTCTTCTTGACTGGCAGGTCCACCTGGAGGCCATGATTGGCCAGTGAGTCTTGAGTGACATGAGCACCTCCTTTAGGGATCCAGTGTGCTGAAGGGACACAGCATAGTGGTTCCTGGCCTAGGCTTCCAGTCCAGGGCCAGACGCTTTCCAGATAGAGATTTGCATTTCAATAGCGCTTGTGCCCATCCTCCCGTAGCCTACCAGACTGTCTTTCCACACAGCCAGGGGAGGACCACCAGTCCGGTTCCCGCTGCTCAGCCGCCTTCTCCCCTTTGTGGGCAGGGACCCTGCGCTCACTACTTGGAGACTTTGGAGCTTGCCTGAGCTCCGCTCACAGCACTCACTAGGCACTTCGCTTTCTTCCTCCTGAAATCAAGGTGGATAAGCATGCATTTGTAATTCCCATAACTGACCACTAAGCCTCACCAGCCTGGAAACCAGGTAACTTCCTGGAATGCTGGAAATAACAAAACCTCATGGGAAAGTAAGGTTGCCCAGTGAATTTGCTCTTATAAGCCCTTGCAACAGTTGACTGGGGCCATCTAGCTGGTAAATAATAGCAGAATTGTCCTGATCAAGTTCATCTCTTGGTCAGTACTTACTATTTAACAAACGCTTGCATTAAAATTGTTCTAAAATGGTTGAGTGTTTTTGTTTTTGTTTTTCCGGCGAAAACTAGGATTACCATATGGAGGCTGGTAGCCACATAACTCTACCTCCAATTCGCTCTTCATTCACGATACTGGAGAGGTTGGGCTGCCAGGGGCTCACACACCTTGAGATGGCTGACCCAGCTGAACCAAGGTTCCCAGGAAATGCATTCCGTTCTACAGACTCCAGAGATGAACGGCACCCTCGGGGAAAAACAGCAAGCTTTTTTTTTTTTAGCTAACTTCCTGTTGGTTTATGGATCCTGGTTAAGGGGTACACTATGTGATGAACTGGGAGAACCTGACGGGATTTGTACACCCCCGTTTGGGCGTGTAATGTCCCATGGCCTGTTGGATATTTCTGGGTAAGAGGTTAGCCAGAGCCACCAGTTGTTTTCAACCTGCCTTGGAGCCCAGAAGGCGTCCCCTGGTGAGGCTGAGAGGTTGAAACTCTGGGGTAGCCCAGCGCCTGGACTCCCACAAAGCCAAGGATTCCCCATGGCGCCAGGCAGTTGCTGCAATTATGCAAGCAGGCCTCCTATCCGTTAAATTCTCCTAGTCAGACTGTTGAAACCTCTGTGCCACACCAATCTAATTGTTTCTGTTGTCTCTGTGGTCATGTCTGTTTTGTGTCTTGTCCATGTCTGATCCCTGAGGTGTTTTACAACTTGGAATGGCTAAATTAGGACGAACATTATAAGAAGGACTGATGGACCTCTGAGGCAGAGAAGCCCAATTGTTGAATGTCGTCTTGACTTATGTATCTGATCTATCTCCGTATGTTCTGACTGGGGCTGTAAGGCAGAGCTGCACAAGGTCTCCAGGTGCTGCCTAGTCCTGCCCCCACCTGCTTCTAGCTCATAGCAAACCTGAGCTTACAATTTGTGATATTCTGCCTTGCAAACACTGAGAAGTTACCTTACAATCAAGTACGATTTTGTAAAACATAAGCATCACTGATACATTGAGAACTACGCTTATGAACTGTGTTGCATGTCCTGAATTTCTGGGCCACATTAAAATCCTTTGGAGGGACATTTGTCTTATACATAAAAACTACTTCCCATTTTTTTCTAGAACTTTGACATGATTGTTCAATATTGCTGTCTGCAAGATGTATGTTAATATATAGTACTAGAAATGTATAAGATAGTTTTGGAAAGAATAAAAAAATGTAAATTTCCATCTTCCCTGGACATTATAACCAGGCCTGATTTACTTGCCACATTCTTCCTCTTCCAGGGGGCAATGAACTCTCTAGGTGTCCTCTCCATCCATAGTTCAGGCTGGGCCCTAGCAGCAGGCGAGGCAGTGGAGCATTCTTGTATAACACTCTTTTTAAAACTCTATTAAATAAAACAGAACCCCAAATAAGGGGTTCCTTAAAGCATCTTAATTCCAACCCTCCAACCCTAAGTAGGAGAGAGAAAGCTATTAGGGAGAGGGGGCACAGACTGCTTTACTTCTCCCAGATGTTTAGCATCAGTGGTTTCTTTTAGGGCTATACCAGTCTCCATCAACAGCAAACACAGCCAGCAGTCTCTTCCAACCCACTGTGCCATGAAGCTTTTCTCTCTGTCCACCGGCTCCAAACCTCCACAGCATCTGTCTCTGGTCTTTCCAAGATTCCACTAACCACAGCCCACCACTGCACTCCACACTGTCTCTTTTTGGACTCTTATATTTATATCCTCAGAGCCTGAGACCACGCACCTCCCTATGCCACACGAGTCAGGCCATTACCAGCTATCAACAGCCACACCACGCATGAGACAATTAATCAGCTGTGAACAAACTAAAGCCCAACTAAAATCCCACACTTGGGATTAAAACAAAAACATATTTACATGACATAACCGAGTTTACAGAAACCAAAACTTCCATTACAGTCTTCCCCAATGGTTAGCATTGCCACATACAAGTGGAGTTGTTGGTGCCTCATCTATCTTCACTGGAGACTTCGGTGTATTTGCTAGAATCTGGGGGTCTCTGTTGTAGTAACTTTTTAATTAAACATTTAATGGCTGTGTTACACAGATTCTCTGATAGGTTTGAGGACCATGATCCATTAAGTATAGCTGAACTAAACAAACTGTATATTTTAGTTACCCATTCTAGGCTTAACCATAAGAATATAAAACAAGAGACTCAATAAAGTTTAATATTATAACCAACTGTATCAGTTCTTAGCATGACTTTATATAAAAATATATTTCTGAACAAATTAAAGGATCTGATCATCCATTATATGGATGACCATCTACTTGTATTTCTTAGTTACTTTTAACAAGCTGTGATAATTTGGTTATTTACCTTTGAGAACAAATATAGGAGTACAAATAAAGCCCATCCTGGTACTCAATCATGATAATAAGCACAACCATGAATTTTCAAAAGAATATATTTATCCATGAGGCAATCTACAATTAAGCTGCATGTCTTAATCATTTTCAACAGTCCATAATAAAATGATAATTGTTGAACTGAAGCTCCTTCAGAATCAAGATCCCAAAATACAGAGACTGGAAATGTTCCTGACCTGCAATATGGCATATCATCATAGAACACAACAGTCTTCTGTATGACCCAGTTTAGAAAAAAAAAAAAAAAAAAGCAAAACCAAAACATACTAATAATGTCAGTAAAAACAAAGAGGCAAAAATATATATTCTTACATCTCTCTGTTATCCTAAATAGACCTCATTAGCCAGTGATTCTTACTTTTCTTTTAATGATGTAACCTTTCTAATGTATACATCTCTGTTGTGATGATGGTAACATCAATCATAAAATAAATATCTGATTTGTAAGCAATCCTAGGCTATTCCTGTAAAAAGGTCTCTTGGTTCCCAAAGGGTTGTGTGACACATAGGTTAAGAAATTGTTTTAAGTTCTTTGTTAGACTGCCTGTGATCATTGTTTTATTGTATTATAAGACAGGACTTCTTTAGTCTCTGGTGTTTAGCTGCGGTCCTACTTTTTAGGTTTTTGGTCATCTGTTTGTTTGTTTTGTTTTGTATACAGAACTCAGTTGGCAGGGATAGATATATGTTGTTCCAAAACATAGATTATATAATTTTTGCTCCTGGACACGTGTTTTAACCTTTTCATGGTCATAGGTTAGTAAGCATTGATAAACTAAGACAGAACAGTGTTATTTTTTGTTATCAACAACATAACTCAATTTCTAACAGTCCTGTAGCTTTAAGGCCATATTTTACCAAAATATGATAGCCTGTTGTTATGCTGGCAGTTATGGTTTCAAAGGCACTAGACAGAAAGAAAATCTCCTAGCCAGCCTGGCCAGATGTCATGTCCCAAGCAGTATATTACCAACTTTTAATAGTCATGGTATTAATTGTCATTAGGCCCAGAAAAATTCTTTAGGCCAAAGGTACTGCAGTTATTATTTATGTTTTACAATAATATAATGTTTATATTTTATATATTTGTGGGATAATTTATATGTCTAATATTGGTATTCTTTTGTTCCTTGGACATATGACATCACAGTGGCCCTGTATGAGTTAATTTTTCTAAGAAAAGGAGGTGTTAATGTTTTGTTCTTTTTAAATATTTTATTCTTTTATCAGTTATTTACATCATTATTTGTCTATCAGTGTAGAAACAGACTTTTAATTTGATCTGCTGTCAACTTCTCTACCCTGCTGAATCTGGTTTATCTTTTAAGTTTACTTTGTTCTGATTATCTTGTTTCTAAATAAGTGCAGGGGCAGGTGTTCAAAGAGTATCTTAGAATTAGAGCCTCATGAGGAGGTCATATTTATTTGAGTCACAACCTCCAGTTCATCAGGAAGACATTCAAATAGGGCCAAATAAGGATATCTCCCTAAAAGCAGGAGGGCTATTATGGCCAGGACTTTTGTGGGGAAGCTTAGAAGCAGTATTTCTGAGAGAAGCCATAAATTATTCATAAAAAATCATCCATCCAATATCCCAAGTTGTACAAATAATAAAATACCCCAGCATGTGGAGATAAAGGCCAAAAACTGGGATACCACACCACAGTGATTGCATCACTTGTCTCAGCTTTGCTGTATCTTTGCCAAGCAGCTGTGCTGGCTTTATGACTTTCATTGTTTCCATTAGATATGGCTTTGTCATCTCTTTTTTTATTTATTAACTTAAGAGTTTGCATATTTCATTGTGTGGAATGCAGTCCTTTCTTGTCCTCAGATGATGACTAGAAGGATATGAATGAAAATAAGCACAACTCCCAGATTTACTATTAAAGTGATGATAATAAACCAAAAGTTTTTTCCTGAGACAAAAGAAGTGAGAGATTGTAAGAATCTATTTGCAACCTCGGAAGCTGAGGTGGACTCCAACTGAGCTGAAGTACTTGCTGTAATTTGTTGATGTAAAGACTGTATGTTTATTGCTCAGAATTGTTCCATAGGCCATGGAGGTAGGATCTAGCCTGTGCCCAGGTCAAGTTACAAGCATTTAATGGAACTGGGGTGACAAAAATTCAGTTAAATTGTGAATAACAGGAAACAATTAATCTAACTTTAATATTTTCAATTTGATTACCCATAAATAAGATTGTTTCTTCCAAAGTATTTGCCCTGTCTTCTAGAATTTTACCTTTTTTTTTTGAGAGATTAGTGCCAATGATATGTTTTTTGAAAGCAGATTAACATGTTCTGCAATATGAACCTGTTGAACTAGTACTGTGGAGGAGGCCATGATTGACCCCAAAATTTTAATTAAGGCAATACTTTCTAATATAAGGGCAACAACAAATCTTTGGTGTCTAATACGACCATTGGTAATGGTACCCAATGTATAAATGCCTGGGTTATCAAGCCAAAACTGGCTTAGATTACAGGTAATAAAACATAAGTAGATTGATTTACCAAAAGTTCTTCCTTCCCAAGAGGAATTAACATAATCATTAGCCCTGCAAGAGGAACAATTTACAGTAAAAAAGGAACTATATTTAGAAAGTGCTAAAGCATTTTTTATTTTTAAATATATTTATCAAGATCATATATTAATAAGCTATTATAATAAAATTCCTGATAAACATTAAAGTGTCCCATGTCCTTATATATTTAGACATTTTTAAAAAAAGCCTGCTTTTGCAATATCAAAATAAAGTACCTTTTTTAAGAGTGAAGTCACAGAGCATAACCATAATTTTAGAAGACAAAACCAAATTTTAACAGTGTAAACAATTTAGTCTCTAAAGTCAATACCAAGTACATTATTTTGATTTTATAAAGTTTGGCTGCCAGCAAGAAAAGTTCTTGTATGTGAACATATGTAGGTGCAGCTTTAATATCTTATTAATCAAGTATAGTTTTACATTTTATTTTACTTTATTTATTTTTTGTAAACCTGGTTTTTAAGACAGGACAAATACATATAAAATCTTATCCCAATTTGAAAGTATCTTTGAATACCTGTTTCTTTAGTTGGCTCATGCTATTTGTTGTTGTTCAGAATGGTGCCAACCCTAAGTTACAGGTTTAAGTTAACTTTTTGATACAGTTGTTACAGATTTTTAACCATATCCAATAATTTATAAGCCAATAATCTATAACTAAGATATCCAGAATGACCTGTCAGAAGCAAATGTGTAGTGACCATATACATTTATATGTTTAAAACAAACAAAACTTTTTTTTAAAATAATACTCAGATCCTAAGGTAATTTCTATTTATTTAATTAATTAATTTAATGTATATGAACACTCTGTTTTCATGCACACCAGAAGAGGAAATCAGATTCCATTGCAGATGGTTGTGAGCCACCATGTGGTTGCTGGGAATTGAACTCAGGACCTCTGGAACCTCTGAGCCATCTCTCCAGCCCACAAAACTTTTTTTTTTTACTTTCTCTAGCTGTAGTTTCAAGGGGGAAGCACCTTGCTATCTGCTGATTCCAATTTTCATGGCCACAAACGTTTTGTAGCAGGACTAGCCATCAGCTTCCTTACTGGAGAAACTGAGAAGTGGCTGGTGCCCCTTTGAGAGCAGCTTGTACAGGTCAAGCAGCCTGGGCTTTGCTGCTAGCTTGATCCAGACAGGAGACAGGGCTTCAAAGGCATATCCAGTTTATCAGTTTTTACTGCCTCGTTTTAGTTGTCTTTTTTCTGAAAATTCTTGAAATGAGTTTAAACTAAGTCAAGGGCTAAACAAACGTCCAGCAGATCAAGTTTGGCCTTTTCCTCAGAATATGATGTCAGGGTCTGAAAATTACTGAAGGAAGACCCCAGACTCAAGTAGTATGCAAAAGCAATGAGCATTTATTCTGCGGTAGTTTCCAGCATTCTGGAATCACCATTCAGGCAAAACAGTGATCCAGAAAATGAATACAGAGGCTCTTTTTATAGACAGTTAGGGGCTTTGTGTGGTAACTCTTAAACTAATTGGTCTGGATAGGCTGATTATTTAGGGATTTTCCCTAGTTACTGGCCACTTTGTTGACTCATTGATGGTTGACTTTTACTCATGTGTTGACCTTTAATTTGATTGGTTAGGGCTAGCTATGCTTTACTTTGGGAACAGCAAGGCCATAAAGTATTCATAAACATAGTTTTTGGCAAACTTGACCTGTAAGCTGATTGGTTGTCCTCATGTTGTGGCTTTTCCAAAAATTCTGTCTGAACTCTGAGAAACAGAAACTCAGGCCTAGTCAAACAAAGTGGAGAAACTGAAGCCTGTCATGGAGTCAGGATAGCCAACTAGATAGACACTAAATCTGCCCCAGCTTATACAAATATCAACCAGGCCCAATCAGAATAGATCAGGGCCACCTGGGATAGTATGTTAGTAGACTCCAGACTCCTCAGCTATGTGACCTCGATTGGGATTGGTTAGTGTCTATGGAGGCTACATACTCTGATTAGAATTGGCTGGCTCCCTGGAATTAAGTCCGTTCAATGAAACATTCAAGCAATTAAACAAAACTACAGACATAAACTGACAAAAAAAATCATTGCTTTGGAAATGACTCCCATGTTCTCCTTGCCTGCTACTGGGAAAAAAAATCTCAGCTCTGTCTTGACTGTTTTGATGGCTATTCTTCTTGGTAGTCAAACTGATTACATTTGCAATTAACTACAACCCAAACAGTTGGGAACTGTGGGAGACTTTTCTTTATTATATCCTTTGAAGTGAAAAAAAAAAACAAAACCTTCTTTAATCTGGAACTTTTGAGTTGATAAGATCCACCTTTTATCTAGGCTACAGCTTCTGGTGGTAGCCTAAATACAAAAAGGATGTTGAAGATGGTAGTTCATTCTCCTTGTCTGCTTACCCCAACTCTGGCAAGCAAGTTAATTTTTTTTTTTACTGGAATAAGAGCTTACTTCTATAGAATTCTGGCATATTAGGCCACTTAAGACACCCAGGCACATGAACCAACCCATTACTGGATTTGTTGTTTTTAAGCAAAATCCCAATCGCTTGGTTTTACCATTAAAGACTCAGGAGCCAGATGCTGGGGTGAAAGCCTACTAACTCAAAGAGGCAGAGAAAGCACCTAGCCTGTCCTTCCTACTCAGCCAAAGTCCAGAAGGAAAAAGCACCTTCTCCTTCTCCAGGCTGTGTTAGAACCCTTCAAACTCACTGCCCCTCCTTTTCACTTCCTGTGCATCTCTCTATCAGTCCTCAAGACTTCCTTTCACTCACCATGTTTTTTCCTATGTTCATAACATGTCAAAGGGTCGCTTGCTCTGCCTCTAGACCTAAGGATGACTTTATTTAATCCTGTTTACAGAACGCTCTTGAATTAAAGATCTGTGTTAGGGCTGAGGCACACCACAACTGGAAACAGATTTTTTTTTCCAGTAAATAATCTCAGAGTTCACAGTGTGATCAAATATCTGGCAAATGGAGTCTTCAACTTTCCATTGGTAGACAATCCTGCTTACTACATACAAACATCCATTTTATCAGTTCTGTTCATCTAGAGAACCTTTACTAATATACTTTTTTTTTTCACCTTCCCTCTGAGGAAGATGTAACTGTTAACAATAGTGCGCCACAGTGTTTGTCATCTCCCAGGGTTGCCTCATACCTACCAGGTGAAAAATAGCTGCACTTTACCTGAACCCAGCCTGAGGCCAACAAACAAGAAAATTTGTTTCCTAAAATCTCTTTAATTGTTAATATTCTGGGCACCATTCCACTTTTGGGACAGATTGATAATCCAACTGCATGTTGAATAACAGGAGGAAGAAGGGAAGTGCCTACTGAGTGCGGCGAGATGAGCTCAGGCAAGCTCTGAGGTTCTGATACTATGAGCACAGGATCACTGCCCACAAAGGGGAGGAGCAGGCTGAGCAGCTGGAGCTGGAGTGGTGGGTCCACTCCACCTAGGTGGGAAAACAGAAGAGTAGGTTATTAGAGGAGAGGCCCAAGAGCTACTGAAATACAAATCACTGCATTCCTGGAAAAGGTCTGGCCCTGGAACTGCTATTCTACGTCCCTTCACCACAAGCTTACCCTAATGGAGCTGCTCCTGTCATTCAAGACTTACTGGCCAATCACAGCCTCCAGGCGGAACTGACAGTCAGAATAGGAGAAGGCGTGTTCTTCCGGGTGCCGTGCGGCGGGTTCTGCTCCTTTGCTGAGCTGGCTTGAATGCTTCCCTGTGGTGTGTCCTGAGCACTGCTGCTGGGTGGTGTGATCGCAGCTCCGTAAAGTCCAGAAGCGGCGACATGGTGAGCACAGGGGCACTGTCAGCAACCGAGATGAACAGGCGGCTGAGCAGTGGGAACTGGTGCGGTGGGTTGTCCCTGGGGCTGGATGGTAAGCGGTGGCTAGATGTGAGGTCCCTTTTAGTCCTAGTCAATCCCTGGATCCGGCGGTGGGCTCTGCATAACTTCACTATGAGGGCTGCATCTGCGCAAAACATTTGCAGCTGGGACTTGTGTGTAGGAACATCCTTGGAAGGATGCCAAACTCGAAGGGCCCTAGTTTTTCTTAGTATCTTCTACAATTTCTGCTTTTAGCCGTTAGCATTTAGGTGTAAGATCCATCTGGAGTTGATTTTGTGGAGGCTGTAAAAGGCATCTCACGTCTTGGGTAGCACTCCAATATTAAGCTGTGACTTACAAGACTAGAATAGATGATGTAAAGCATTTACCAATGCTTAGGAAATAGTGACACCGAGTAGAATTTAGCTGAGGGAGGATTGCCTCTAAAAACCCCACAGATAAGTAGTATGCTAACCAGGCCTGGTAGAGATTAGGATGCTTGGATACACATGTTTGTTCACCAGGATTGTCCAGACATTTGGCTCCAAACCACAACAAAGGAGATAACTCTGATTTACAGCCAGCCACTAGGCTGCTCCTCATATCAAAGAACAGGCCTCTTACAAGCTAGCTGCTCAAAGGGGCATAACAGGAACACAACCAACATTAAGGCCTGGTGTGCCATAACGGTGTTAAAGTATCTTTTATTCTCCTGTTGTAATTGTCCTCTCAGAGACATACTGCCTCCATCTGCTAACTAGGCCTCGTCCTGGAATACAATCTAATCTAGGCCTAGGATGTTTTCGGCCTAGGATGTTTTCAGCCTCCGAGCTGTATAAACTCACCCAGAACTCTTTCTGGCTAGTTTACCTCAGCTGTTCTGGCTCAAACTCCTCTAAGATGACTGATTTAATCTGGCTTTTTTCAGTTTCTGACTTAATTGCTCTGTTTGACCTCATACTAACTTTGGCAATATGTTCTAATCTGGTTCCTTCTCTGGTTTGTTCTGTCTTCACTCTGTGTCTGTAATATTCTCCCAGTATAATTACCTCTGAATTTCACGAACTTCACTCCACTCCACTGCCTCTCAACCAACCCACTGACTCTACAGATCTGCTTGAACAGAATTGACTAGAACTCTAAGATCTGCATGCCCCTGTCTCCTGAGTGCTAGGATTAAAGGAATGTACTACCATGCCTGGACCTAAGCTTTTCTTTACCAGAAACTTGCTCTATACCAGGCTGGCCTTGAACTCAGAGATCTGCTTGCCTCTACCTCCTGGGATGTAAAGTATGTCTATATTTCTGGTCAGACCACATAGACCTAGAAGGACTTTGGACATGATCTTTTTGCCAGAGCAATCATGTTCTGAATTAAAATTTCTCTGCTTGAAGATGCCATTTTTGTTGTTTTGTTTGTGTGTTTTTAGAAAAGCATAGTTTTCCCACATGGACATGTCTACGCCAGTTGACAACTCTTTGAAATAGCAAAATATGGTTGTATTGAGGACTGGCCTGATCAAGCAAGGCTTTCTATGAGGCCACCATATATGGAAAATGACATAGCCTTTTCTCAAACCCAGGAACATGCTTGGCAGATAACAGCCTGGAGCCTAGGCCTTGAGAGCCTTCCCTAAGGCCTCAATGTATTGAGAATAAAATAGAGCTCCTTCTCTAAAGACTTGAATATGTTTGGAAGAGCTGGTACCGGTCTGGAACCCTTTTGGAAAACGGTTACTTCAGATCTTGAGAACCCAGCTCTACCCACTACACCGAACTGTGGTGATCAACCCTAAGTCCACTGTAGGTTTGGTCAGTAATGTTCCTGAGATACTCTGTTCCATGTGTGCAGCACTGTTTATTAGACTCCTCAGTTTGTCCTTTTACATATGATAGTTTCTGTTGACTTCATAGATAACTTCCATTTTATTTTATTTTATTTTTTCTGAAAGTAGTATACAAGATGTTATTCTTAAGAAGTTTACTTGGCATAAGACAGCTTTTTCAAGACCTCCGCACCCCAGTTTTTATTTTATTTTTTTCTACTTTCTGCTATTCCTATCATTTCCTCTTCTGGCACATCCACTTCAGGACCCTGTCACTGAAGAGTGTGACCTGCTGTTTGAGGGCACTGATGTACTTAAAAATTATTTCTGGGAATATCTTTGCTGTGTAATTTCCCCATCTGTCTAAGTGGCTAGATTGCAGTCTTCAGTCCATATTTAAGTTGTTCAGAATATGACCTGGGGCCTGAACCTAAAAGAGACTTAAGGGTGAAAGCATATGTAAAATGCAAAATCTGTTCTCAGCTGACTCCTCTTTGAGTATTATCCAGAGCTGAATGTATGCTGTCATTGAAGTAATTTCTCATAATTAATCTTTTAGTTGTGTATGCAATGATTTTTCCCAGAAAAGGGATATCAATGATAGAACAGCTGCATCTTCAGCCTTTTAGAAAAATGTTTTTGACTATGTTGACTCAGGTCACCTTGATCCTAGTCTTTTGCTCCCCAGGGCAATGATCTTGCTATCCTTTTGATTAAGATTCTTAAATTCTTAAGTAAAATAGTTGTACACCACAGAGTTTTAAAATTAACCATTTGAGGCATGTAATGAACTCTGATTACAGCAACATGAAAAGGATTTGCATGTGGAGCATGGCTTTTGCCTTCACACCAGAACAGGAGCAACAGTTTACAGTGTACACTTCAGGGTGAAACAGGGTAAGTGATAGCTAGATCATAGACTAAAGTTTAAGGGAGTCAGCTGCAGGAGTCAGCATTGTGAAGAAGGACTTGATTGAGGCAGGGTGAGTGGTTTTGTAATTTCCCAGCATGTATTAATTCATGAATGTAAATGAAAACAGAGCAGTTTGTTGGTGTACAATTTGGGTAAGTTAGCTTGAGCCATTGAATATTGTATTTCCAATTAAAGGACTGTTTTAAACAGATATGGGCAATCCTCCTTGATCCAGTTAAGTTGGTTCAGAAATTTGAGATGCAGTCTATTGGCTATAGCTGTGTGTGTCAGGTTACAGATCTCAGCAGCTAACATTGCACACAGGGACAAGGTCAAACAGTGTCTTAATGCCATTTCCTCTACAGGGAAGAACCTGCTCTTTCTCAAAGTCTTATGTGTTCTTTCAATTATGTTTATCATTTTTAAAACATCAGTTGTTGGTATTAGCTTTTGTATTTTTTTTTCTTTAGGTATCACAGCTCTAATCTCTTAATTGTTCCTATTCTCTGGTATTTCTGACTCATTCTTTTTTTTTTTCTCAAAGGCTTTCATATTTGTTTCTGTTTAGAGCAATATTGTCTAAAGCTCAGCCTTTATTCATGCTGTGAAGTTAAGACTAGCTTTGGGCTGGAGAGATGACTCAGGGGTTCAAAGCACTGGTTGCTCTTCCAGAGGTCCTGAGTTCAATTCCCAGCAGTCACATGGTGGCTCACAACTATCTATCTTGAGATATGGTGCTCTCTTCTGGCATTCAGGCACACATGCAGACAGAACATTGTATATATAATAAATAAATAATTTTTTTAAAGGACTTGCTTTGAATACCTAACCCTGCCTTTGCAGCTCAGTGCCTGGAAGACAGTCCTCCAACTCCTTTCAGGCTGGGCCTTGCCTGGTCAGTGAGATGGAAAAAAGACGAGTGAATGACTGTCCTCTGAAGGCCCTGGCTTTTGGGAGGGCAGTGGGGAATTGCAAATAAAGAACAACTTGCATAAGAATTGAGTTCACTGACCAACTTTGAAGTTAGTGTAGTCACAGCACAGAAAGGAATGGGGAGGAAGGATGGTGAGATCTTTCCTGCTTTGACAGCAGTTTGTCATTAGCAGTAAGTAGTGAGAAAATCAATTTTAGATGGATCAGTAAAAGTCTAAACTGGCCATGTTTGGGGGTTCACAGACCAAAGCAATAGAGATTCTGTATAAGGAACCAAACATGTTTAGAAAACAAATTTCTGTAGTTCAAAAAACACAGAATATCTGGAGAAACTGTTGTGTCTGTGCCTAACAGGAATGCTATTATTCCCGTCTGAAAAAGCACAACTTGAGAGAAAAGGTATGAGTAATACTTGGTGGGCTCTAATACATATGTCTAGTCCATGAAGAGTATTGGCTCATAAAGTCTGTTTCAACTTTTTAAAATGATTTTTGTGATTATAATTACATCATTTTAGCCTTCTCGTTTTTCTTAAGCTTCAAATGCTGGGACACATTCCAGAGCTGCCTATTTAACAAATCAAATTAGATATGGCTGCCAAACTCTCCCAGCATCCCTCAGTCCCTACGTATTACAGAGTAATGGTTGGTATACCCAGCCTCTAGCCCAGGGTTTATGCTGCCCTTCTTCCAGCTGTCTTTCTTTATGTAATCCAACCATTTTGGCTACCTGGTCTTTTTCATGTATCATTTAACATCCCTGGCTTTTGGTTTGGCTCTTTTGTCTTCCTTCCTCCCTTTCCTCATATGACTCAGAGTTATGTCCATTCTGAACTCTCCCAAGTGTCCCTGCATCTGCCTATTCTCTATCCCTTTTATCTATAATAAACTTTCTACTCTACCATACCTAGAAGCAGCCATGTCTTCTCTTTATTTCATTCCCCTCCCATTTACCACTCATTACTTTCAAATTCATGGCTGCTTGGAGCTGAAAATAAACAGTATTGGGCTAAATATGTTTACTATTTGTCCTATAATTATTATGGTGGCATATTATTTAACCCGCTATCATAATCAATAAGACACAGGCACCTGTTAGATTTTACATTTCCTTTCTAACACCTTGGGCTGAGCAGATAATTTCACCTACGCTATCTCATAACACCCAGCCACATCCCATACCATTCACCTTAACCATTCCTTTCATCCATAATCTTATAAATACTTGATTATTCTTCATATTGGTCACTCTTTTCTATGCCATTCTTGGAGTCCTTTCTGCTGACCCACATGGTTCCTTTTCCACCTAACCCACGCTGATTGCCTTCCTTCTCTCTGAACAGGTAAAATTATCTGCCCAACCCAAGTTGTTATAAGGCGATCTAAAAATCTAACAGGTATCTGTGTCATAGTTATTATAATTGAGGGTTAGATAATACTGCCGTAATAATTATAGGGCAAATAATAAACACATTTAGCCTAATACCATTTATTTCAGCTACAGCCACTTTTTGCTTTCAGGGAATATCTTTGCTGTATAATTTCCCCATCTGTCTAAGTGGCTAGATTGTTGTTACTGTTTGACTTTGAAGTTTGGCTGCAGGACTTCCTAGCTATGAAGTAGAGGTGGCTACAGTGAACATTGAGTTTGTAATGGAATGTGCAAACAAAGGACTCTGTGCCTTGCAAGAGGAACAGGAAGTGCTCTGAGAGACTAGAAAATTCTACTAAGATGGAAATTTCTCAGACTAGGGCTCTGTCTGCCCCTACTATGGAAAAACAGAACTGAGAAGACATCAGATGTCTGAGTCATTTGATCTCTGATGATCCACCAGTAGAGGAGATACTACTGTCCTGAGGACCAGCTGGGTTGTACACGGTGATGAAGGACTTTGTGTAGGCCTAGCAGTCAGGAGCTCCAATGGGAGGTACAGCGTTCAGGTTCTTTCCAGGTTCTCCTCTAATGCAGCTGTGAGAGAGATCACAAGACATCCCATGATGAGTGTGGGTGCCACTGTCCCCAGACTGGGAGGAACAGGTGTGTTGAGCTATCAGAGTCTGATCTGCTGGAACTGAGATGGTCTATGGATCAGACTATTGTTCTTTTGGTCCTTGTGGTAGCCTGAGCAGAGTCCATTGGCCTCTGACCCTCCCTTAATGTAGATTCCTGGGGAGGCAGAGGCTCTCCAGCCCTGGCAGTAGAACGCTGTGGTGCTTATAGTATCACTATCCAGTGTTCACACACAGGCATTGCTTTTGGTATGCAGTAGGAAGACAGATTGGAAAACTGAAGGTCTGGTTTCTAGAAGTTCTAAAGCTTGCATTCCACACTCAGTTTTGTTTGACAAATTTTATAGTTTGGAAACTGACAGAAATTGGATGATGGGGATCAATACTTGATTAGAATCTTTTTACCTTTCTGCTATTACCAGCCACAATGGTGTGATTCAGAGAAATTCAATTCCAGAAAACAAAAGGAGTTTTTGAAATGTTTCTAGGTATGCATGGTGGTATGCAGGTGAACAGGGCAGATTCCACACCTTGTGACATAATCCATGTGGCAGGAAGTAGACATTAAGTTATTCTACAACATTCATGAGGGAAATTGGAATGAGATTCTCTTTTAATTGTTAAGGTATCAGGGTGACTGTGCCTTCATTGAATGACTTGGGCAATGTTCCTTCTGTTTCTATTTTGTGGAATAATTGAGGAACTCTTCTTTGAAAGTCTGGTAGAATTCAACTTTGATAAGTGAAATCTATCTAGAAAATTGTCCGTTTAGCTTTTCCAATTTTGTGGAATGCCAGGTTTTAAAATAAGACCGAATGATTCTTTGGATTTCCTCAATATCTGTTGTTATGTCACCCTTTTCATTTCTGATGTTGTGAATTTGGATACGGTCTCTCTCTGCCTTTTAGTTAGTTGTTTCAGTTGTTGATTTCTGAAAGAACCAGCTCTAGGTTTTGTTGATTCTCTATATTGTTTTCTTTCTTTCTAGGTTATTGACTTCAGCCCTGAATTTGATAATTTCCTGCAGTCAACTCCTCTTGGGTGTGTTTGATTCTTTTTGTCCTAGACCTTTCAGGTGTGCTTTAAAAATTGCTTGTGTGAAATCTCTCTAATTTCCTTATGAAGGTACTTAGTGCTATGAACTTTCCCCTTAACACTGCTTTGACTGTGACCCATAAATTTGGGTATGTTTTGACTTCATTTTCATTGAATTCTAGAAAATCTTTAGTGTCTTTCTTATTTCTTCCCTGACCCAGTGGTCATTGATCAGAGTTGTTCAGTTTCCATTAGTTTTTAGGTTTTTGCTTGTTTTTGTTGTTGAACTCTCTAGTTTAAATCCATAGTGGTCTGATAATAGATTGAGCATTTTCTTTGTCTGATGTATTCATTTCTTCTATTGTATAGTCAATGAATCCCATCTCTGTATTCTGTGGGTGAACCTTTCCTCTATTGTTCCTCTTTTTCTTCTATTGTATCTTCAATGCCTCCCATTTCTGTATTTTGTGGGTGACCCTTTCCTCTGTTGTTCCTCTTTGCAGTCCTAAAATTTTCGTTTCCAGGATTCCCTCAATTTGTGCTTTCTTTATTGCTTCTATTTCCATTTTTTCATATTTCCATAAAACTGTGTTTTCCGCAATTGTCTTTTTTTTCCCTTGCCTTTATTTAATGGATTTATTGGTTTCCTTCAATTATTTGTGTTTTCTTGGATTTCTTTAAGGAATTTATTCATTTCCTCTTTAAGGACCACTATCAACTTCATATAGTTGGTTTTAAGGTCTTCTTCTCGTGCCTTCACCTATGTTGGAATATCGAGGACCTGCTATGTTAGGATAGCTTGGCTCTGTTGGTGGCATATTTTCCTGGCTCTTACTGATTTTGTTCCTATGCTGGTGTGTAGGCATCTGGGTTTGGGGTGATTATATACTTAGGTCTGATTTCTGAGATTGTTTTGTTTGGGTGGAAGTTTTGTTCCTGGGATTCTCTTTGCGCTCTGGATTTTCCCCTGAATGTTACCTCTTTTACTGACCTGCTTGGCTGGTGTATTCAAGGGAAATTCTTATTGGTTCTTGGAGGATGGGGAAAGGGGAGGTCTTGGAGAGATGATCTGAGCAATCCACAGGGGGTATAAACAGGGGAGAGGTGAAGCTGCCTCTGAAAATTGGGTCTGGGATAACAGATAGTGTGGCAGATCTGTGGACAGCCTATCTGGTGTTCTGGCTAGCATGACATGTGGTTGTGCAGAAAGTATGCCCTGGTGAGGGCTGGGACATGTACATAAAGCAAGAAAAGAAGGGCAGGTGAAGATGGTCTATGGTATCTACGAGATGCATGGAAAAGGGGAGAGGTATTCTGTCCTAGTGCTAAGGACAACTGTGAAAATTGGGTCGTGAGTAATAAGTAAGTGGGGTAGGTCTTTGGACAGACTGCCTAGTCTTCTGGCAGACATGACCTTTGGTTAACCAAGAAGTATGTGCCCATACTTGAGGGATGAGGGAGAAAGAGAAGGGCAGATAGGGATGGTCTGTGACATCTACAAGAGGTGTGAACAAGAGGCAGGGGAGGAAGCTGCAGCACTAGGAGCAGCCCTGAGTACTGGGTCTCAGATAATAATGTGGGGAAGGTCTGGAGGAATCCTACCTGATCTTACACTAGAGTTCTAATTCTGAGGAATCAGGGTCCCAGATCATTTATTTTATATATATATATATATATATATATATATATTAGGTTTTTGCTGTTATTAATCTGTTAAAAACTTTTTCAGGAAATATTGGGGTTGACCTAAGTTCAGGTATGAACACCCAACCCAAGTTAGGAGGCTCATAACACCTGCTATGACACACATGGAAGACATTCTATCTCCCACACATAAACAAACACATAAAAACGAGAATACACTTGTTTTCAAAAGCTTTTATGACTTATAAAGCAGATAGTACAAATCAAGCTGTTTAGGTATATGATACAAATACTCTGTTTCTTTAAAAATCTGCACTCTTGCATTTGGTTTTAAAGTTTGCATTTCCTCACACTAGTGCAGACTTACATACAATCATCAATCATAGGAAACAAGATGGTTTTTAATTGTTCCTGACAGATACCTTTTTTGTGTGTGTGATAAGAGAATGAGATACTTTTAGTTGTGAAAATTATTTTTTCCAGTGTTGAAACATTTTTATGATTTAAGAGAATCTCTGTAATTGAAATAGTCCTCCACCCTAATCCTTTTTCAATTATTGCAAAGGAAAGAACCAGAGTGCACTGGGTGAGTATTGGCCAGTGATTTCTTTGGCTTTGGTTTTTACTATAATCTTTATGTTCTTGCTTAAAGACTGTGTTATATTTATAAGTCTGCCTTTGTGTCTCCTTTTATCAGTGGTGCCATTTATGCTATATGATTTTGTTAATTATAACCTAAATATATTGTTGTTTTTCTTGAAAATGATAAACCTTCATCTTTTTTGTGTGTTCTGAAAGTTTACTATATTAGATTATGAGTTCCTTGAGTTTTTGTTGGTTTAGGGACTTCCTGTGAGGAAACTGTTTTAGTTTTCTATTCTTGATCCTGAAGCCTTGCCTATCCTCATTTCTTGGCAAGTCTGTTTTCCAGGTGTTGTAAACATCACTGTTTGGGTTTTTGCTAATTAAGTGATTGACATGTTTAACATATTGGTTTTGGGCTTTTAAAAACTTTCTCAGATATTATTGTCTCTGTGTGCTAATTAGCTTTAGTTTCTGAACATTTCAGAACCTACAGTCATCTGAGGGAGCTTCGGTTGAGGTCCTGTCCACATCATAATGGCTGCTTGCTATTTCTGCGAGAGAATGTGTTGACTGGTGATTGATGTGGGAAGGGTCTTCTACTGGGAGTGACAATATCCCTAAGTAGTGACAATATCCCTAAGCAAGTGGACCTGGGCTGGATTTGAGAGCTTGCTGAGCATGAGGCAGTGACCAAGTAAGAGAGCAAGCCAAGTAACAATGTTCGTTCATGATTTTTGACTTCACTTTCTAGCTTGAGTTTCTATCCTAACCTCCCTGTGATCTGACAGAACCATCCAAAAAAATCCTGTTCATTACCTGAGATGCTTTTGGTTAGAGGATTCAATGACAGATTTAATGCAGCAGAGTAGCAAGTTAGAACAAAGCATGGTAGGCAAAGTGATTTTGGTGCTGAAAAGAACCTGAGAATGTTCTCTTTTGAGAGGAATTGGGAAACTGTCAGGACTTGAGATTGCAAAAAGCATAGATTTCAGTAGAAAATAGACTCCATGAAAAATTTAGTAGAAGTCATTTGTGCGAGATTTTGGTCCAAAGTCTTTCTTATTCTTCCCATGCCCTGAGAAATTATGTAAGGTAGAATTAAAATGTAGTGAGCAGATTTCTTAGATGGAATATAAAATCTGTTGGATGGTTATTACTAGTGACTAATGAGGGATACAGTGAAAAGAAAAAACAACAGGTTGGGTAGAAATAGATGCAAAGTCTGTGGTTTGTAGAAAACTCTGCACCCAGGTAGTTTCAAATGGCAGTCTGGTGCTGAAACAATGACAGGAATTTTCAAGGTGATTATCACCATTAAAGCAAAGACTCTTGCTCAGGGAAAGTCCCCTAAGGGAAACACTTCAGTTAATGGAAGGAGTTTGCAAGGCAAAGTCCCTGGAGGAATGTCATACAAAACCTGCTGCAACCATGGTCCAAGCATGGCAGGGTCCTTCCCAATTTAGAATCCAAACTTGACATGATCATCCATGTTGTGCTGGTTCTGGAAACAAGAAAGATGTAATATTTGAGGTCATGGATTCTACCTCTGTTGTTTCAGTTCAGCACTGTTCCAGCTGTCCATTTATGAGAAAGTCAGAGACCCAATCATGATATTGTAAGAATTTTATTGCATGAAGCTATGAGGATGAAGCTGGAGTTGCGTTGAGAGACCACAAGATGTTGAGGTCTAATAAGACACCTGCCATGGAGAGCTGCATGTAGGAAGTGGAAGTAACCAGACTGTGAGATGTGTGAGAAGTTGCAGGAATAAGGCAGTCTTGGCCTGTCTCTCGGGCAAGTTGAGCAGGGTCTACCTGAAAGAGGGAGTGGGAATGATAGGGACAGAGACATGAAGAATGGAGTCAAGACAGGTTTTTGATCAAGACTCGTTTATTAGGCACTCAAGCAGCTCTTTTAAAGCAAAAAATCACAAGCAACTTTCTCATGGTAATAGCCCATTTGCTTCACCTGGCAAAATGTCCAAGGATTCACTCAAGGTTACACAAAGTTTGTTACCAAGTTCTCAGGAAGAGAGCATCCCACTGGAGAATGGCCAAGGTTAGTTTCAGAGAAACTAAATTTTAGATTAAACCCATATCTGCCAAGGCCAAGAGGCAAAATTCCATTACCAAACTCCTTCACAGTCTAATCCCCTAGAAACTACAGTATTTGGTGTTGCCCTTACTGGATTTCTTGGCTTGGTCCAATGTGACTACTCCTTTCTATTGGAATGGGAAGGGGTATTATGTACCATTGTATGTTGGAAAGACATAACTTGTTTTCTGATTTTACAAAATGCAGCAGTCAAGAGATTGCCTTGAGTTTCAGGTGAGATTTTAGACATTTGAATAGTGTATGGCCTGTTGGAGACTATTAGGATTATTGAAGTTAAACTAATTGCATTTTCATCATGGAATGACCATGAGTCTATAGTGATCAGGGTCAGAATGTAGTTGGTTGAATCATAAAGCTCTCAGATAGGATGATGTCTTTGAACACTTGTCTTTCTTTTGTGGCTTTCTTTGGAGAGGTTATGGAAGCTTTGTAGGGTGAACCTTTCTAGATTCCTCACTGGGATTTGAGTGTGTATAGACTCAACTCATTTCCTGATCTCGGTGTCTACTCTGTTGTGGTTGAAACTGATCAGTCAGCTTTCTTCTCTTGCTGTTATGCCTAGGGATATAGACTGACACCCTAAATCACATAAGAAACAGTAGAAGCAATTTCTTTTCAATGCTAAGCTATTGCTATTTAATGCTAGCCTGTTGGTTTTGTTTTTAATTTTGTTGCTTTTGTTTTTGTTACTGAAGGCAAAGTTCCTCTTTGTAGCCCTGGCTGTCCTGAAAGTAGGTATGTAGAACAGGCAGGACTTGAACTTAGAGATCTACCTGATTCTGGCTCTAGAGCGCTTGGATTTGATGTGGGCCAACATGCCCGTTTTTTTGTGTTTTTATGTTATTGGCTGATGGGCCTGGAATGTAGGTTTGTTTACATATCAAGCCTATGCTGTTGTCTATAGCTTCACACACATCTTGAATTTTGAAATTTGGCAGAGAGCATATATTCTATACCTCAGGATGACAGGTATTCTTCACATGAATACTGCCTGAGGCTTCTCAGTCATAGAATTTCAGGAGTGTAACATTCTTCCTGTTATGTTTGCTTTGAATTTTTCGTGAGTAAAGGTTAATATTTTGCCTGTATGCATGAATATGTACCTCATATGTGCCTAGGCTTCACAATAGTCAGAAGATGGATTTAGAACTCCTGAATGTAGAGTAATAGCTAGTTGTGAGGCTCCATGTAAGTACTTGCAATTGAGCCAAATTATTTTCAAGACCAGCAGTTCTTCACTGCTGAGCCATCTCTCCTGAACTGTGTTGCTTTTTTTTTTATCAACATTTACATTGCTAATACTTTCATCTGTCCATTCGTAAGTGTTTGAACATGTGTTATCTTTTAGTACTGTCCCAACCCGCAGAACTGTCAGCATGGAACCTGGAGAGGGGTGTGGGAATGGGATGGAACAGGAGACACAAAGAATGGAGATAAGACAGAATTCTGATCAAGTCTCAGTTTATTGTGCTTTAGGTTACAGCTTATAGAGAGTAAGAATGGGCAACTCGGGGAGAGGAACTAGTTTCAGTGAAAATCACAAAGCAGGATATTCTCAAGGAAATTCTAAAAAGTGGGAGGCAAGTTCTCATACACATACCTTGCCAAATCTAAACAGTTGAACAAACCCCTACAAAGCTCAAAGCAGCACCTGCGGTCCAGAGATGGAAACTCACTGTACCATGCAAGGCACAATATGCTTCATAGATTGCAAGCAGGCAGGAGTCACACAGCCATTCTATGGCTCCACACAGGTCCCCCTTTTTAATATTTTTTTCAAGGCTGTGATGCCAAGGGAACTGTGCCTGTCTGAGGTTGGAATCCTGAATCTTTAACCCTTGCTGGCCCGTCATTGGATACATTAGCAGCTATTGGCTGAGCTCCTGTCTTAGGATGCAAGGGTGGCAACAAAGACCATGGTGGATTCTCATACTCACTGGCTAACCAGTTCAGCTCAATGGGATAGTTAGTATTCTGTAAAGGAAGTCTCAAAAAGATCTGCATCTGCCATTTTCAGCCTGTGGTAATGGACCTGTATGGGTTTTGCCTTAATGGCGTCAATCTGCTGGTTAAAGAAAACCATAAGCTTATTAAACAGTATTGGACTGAGGGAAAGCAAAATAAGCAAGCCTATCAGGGGTCCTAAAATGGAGGGTAAAAGGGTAGTAAGACAAGGAGAAGTTCTAAACCAAGTCTGAAACCACCCCTGCTCTTCTTCCCTCAGAAGTTTTCTTTGCTCTAAGTCTTCCCTGACCTTGTTCATGGAATCCTTTACTACTCCTGAATGGTCTACATAGAAACAGCATTCCTCTTTTAGGGCAGCACAGAACCCTCCCTGCTGAGCAAATAAAAGGTCTAGTCCTCTTCTATTTTGTAACACTACTTCTGAAAGAGAGGTTAAAGATTTCTGTAAGTAGGAAATAGCAGTTTCCATTCTTTCAATATCTAGATCAATTGACGATCTCAGCTGATCATAGTATCTATCTTGCAAAACTAAAGAAGAAATTCCTGTTCCAGCTCCAGCTAGGTCCAAGCCCAGGAGAACAGCTACTGTAACTGCAGTAACTGGTTCTCTTTTAGGGCGTAGCAAAGCTTGATTCTGTTTTGGGTCCCAAAGATGAGAAAACTGATCAGAGGAATAATATGTTAATCTCGGCACTAATTATAATAAAACACAGTATTAATCATAAAACAAATGTGCCGAAAAGCAGGGAGTGAGGCCATCAGAACAAGCCCACCAAATATTGTTTGGAGGAATTACATATTGTCCTGCTCCTGAGGCATTTATACTCTTAATGGTTTCATTACAGAGATGTTTATGTGAAGCAGGAACTTTACCAATACATGTTCCCTGTTCTTGGACGGACTGTAGGGTTAGGCGAACTTGAGTGGTCTGCAGCCATCTACATGAGCTATGATCTAATGAAATAGAAAAACTACCTAAAACAGCAATTCCTTCATCGTAGGGAGTAGCAAAGGCAACAGGAGTCTGTTAAATCAGGTCTAGATTCATTAAGGGTTAGAAAAGTATGCTGTACAAGTTCTAAAAGAGAATCCTCAGTGGACTTACCTGATATGGGCGTTACTATAGGAAAAGGTATTAAACCTGGGGAAAGCATGCCTCGTGGAAGGGTGGTAGGTTCTGGTAGAGCTTTTAGAACTGGAGCCTAAGTCTCCTAGAGCTCTTGCTTATCATATTCAACATTATAATATGGATATATTACCTTGCTAGGAGAAGAGGGAAGGTGCATCCACATAATTGGTGCTCCTTGCCAGAACACTGCAGTTGGTTTAACAGTGGTGTTGAATATGATAAGCATTAAAGGTTTGGAATAGTCAACACAAGTAATGAATTGCGATGCAATAGCATTTTCAACCTTTTTAAGGGCTACGTGTTCCTCTGTAGCAAGAGCTCTAGGAGACTTAGGATAATTATCTCCTTTTAAAATGTCAAATAAGGGTTTTAATTCACCCGTGGTTAGTTTTAGATAAGGTCGTAACCAATTACTATTACCTAGCAATTTTTGAAAATCATTAAGTGTCTTTATCCATTGTAAAAGTTGCCTTTTTATTTATAAATTTTGGTCCATTAATCTGAAATCCCAAATAAGGATCTTGAAGCTGAACTTTTTCAGGTACAATTTGCAGTCCTGAATTTTTTAAAACTGTTTTTAAATTTGCAAAACATTTTAAAACTTAATTTTCCTTTTTGCCTGCCAGTAGTATATCATCCATATAATGAATAATATAAATTTCTTTTCAATTGTTTCTAACTCTTTGTATAGCAGAAGCTACAAATATTTGACACAAAGTTGGACTATTTGCCATACCCTGAGTCAACACATTCCAATGATATACCTTCATAGTTACTTGATGGTACACTGAAGGCAAAACGTTTTTGATCATTTGGATGTAAAGTAATTGTAAAAAAACAATCTTTTAAATCTATAATTATTTTATAATACCCTTGAGGGATGGCTACGGGTGTTGGAAGTACAGGTTGCAGGGGTCCAATAAGAACCATGGTGATGTTAACTACACGTAAATCTTGTAACAATCTCCATTTGCCTGATTTCTTTTTGATGACAAATATAGGAGTATTCCATGGAGAGTTACTTTCTGCTATATGACCAGCCATTAATTGCTCCTGCACTGGTGTCTGAAGTGCTGTCAATTTTTTCGAGCTCAAAGGCCACTGATCAACCCATACAGGGGTGTCAGTTTTCCAGGTTAAAATTTTTACATTTTGTTTTTGCTGCCTGAGGCAAAAGTGAAACTAAAGACAATAAATAGCCTGTACCTGGGTTAATATCCCGGGACAAAACTGAAATCACAGGAACGAAAATAGCCACAATTTTGAACAAAAGTAAAATCAAGCACTCTCGAGTAGACGCAAAAACACAAATAATTAATCATAGAAATGAAACAGTAACTCTGAGCACAACACCAAGAAAAAGACAATTAATCATACACAGAGTCGAATTAAAACCAGAAACCTGGCTTTTCCCAAACTTTTTTTGCCACAGAAGTTCCAGAAAGGCTACTAAAACTGATTCTCATTCAGGTTTTCCTATCCCAGGAGTTCCAGGGAGGCAGAAACTGACAGGATCAATTTTTTTTTTTATCCCAGTGGTTTGCACCTTTTTTTTTTCTATTTTTCTTTTTTTTTTAATTTTATTTTTGTTATTAGTTACATTTTGTTAACTCTGTGTCCCAGCTGTATCCCGCTCCCTCATTCCCTCCCCAACCCCACACTCCCTCCCTGGTCTCTTCCCTGCCCCTTTCCAAGTCCACTGATAGGGGAGGACCTCCTCCCCTTTCATTTGACCCTGTTTTATCAGGTATCTTCAGGGCTGGCTGCAAAGTCCTCCTCTGTGGCCTAACAGGACTGCTCCTCCCCTGGGGGGCGTTAGGGAGGTCAAAGAGTCTGCCCTTGAGATCCTGTTAGAAATAGTCCTTGTTCTCCTTACTTTGGGAAACTACTTGGTTACTGAGCTACCACGGGCCACATCCGAGCAGAAGTTCTAGGTTATATCCATAGATGGTTCTTGGTTGAGTGTCAGTCTCAGAAAAGACCCTGTGCCCGGATATATTTGGTCTTTGTAGAGCTCCTATCCTTTCCATATCATACTAATTCCCCTTCTTTCATATGATTCCCTGCAGTCTGCTGAGGGTTTGGTTATGAGTCTTAGTATCTGCTTTGAAACACTGCTAGGTAGAGTCTTTCAGATGCCTTCTGCAGTAGACTCCTGTCATACATTCAATGCACATCCCATTTGTCTTTCTAAATGAGGATTGATCATCTTCGCCCATGTCCGCTTTCTTGATTATCTTCTTTAGGTGTGTAGATTTCATTATGTTTATCATAGCTTGTAGGTCTATATAAGCGCGTATATACCATGTTTGTCTTTCTCCTTCTGGGATATTTCACTCAGAATGATCTTTTTTAGATCCCACCATTTGCCTGCAAATTTCATGATTTCCTCCTTTTTGATTGCTGAGTAGTATTCCATTGTGTAAATATACCACAATTTCTGTATCCATTCCTCCGTTGATGGACATCTGGGTTGTTTTCAGGTTCTGGCTATTACAAATAAAGCTGCTACAAACATGGTTGAACAAATGTCCTTGTTGTGTACTTGAGCAAATTTTGGGTTTATACCTAGGAGTGGTATGGCTGGGTCTTGAGGTAGCACTACTCCTAATTGTCTGGGAAAGGGCCAGATTGACTTCCAAAGTGGTTGTACCAGTTTACATTCTTACCAGCAATGGAGGAGGGTTCCCCTTTCTCCACAACCTCTCCAGCATGTGTTGTCACTTGAGTTTTTCATCTTGGCCATTCTGATGGGTGTAAGGTGAAATCTCAGGGTCGTTTTGATTTGCATTTCCCTAATGGCTAATGAGGTTGAGCATTTATTTAAGTGTTTCTCTGCCATTCGATGTTCCTCTATCGAGAATTCTCTGTTTAGCTCCGTTCTCTATTTTTTAATTGGATTACTTGGTTTGTTACTTGTCTGCTTCTTTAGTTCTTTATATATACTGGATATTAGTCCTCTGTCAGATAAAGGGTTGGTGAAGATTCTTTCCCAATCTGTGGGCTGTCATTTTGTTTTGACGACAGTGTCTTTTGCTTTACAGAAGCTTTTCAGTTTCATGAGGTCCCATTTATTGATTGTTTCTCTTAGAGCCTGTGCTGTTGGTGTTCTGTTCAGGAAGTTGTCTCCTGTGCCAATGAGTTCTAGGCTGTTCCCCACTTTTTTTTTCCCAACTGATTTAGAGTATTTGGTTTTATGTTGAGGTCCTTGATCCACTTTGACTTTAGTTTTGTGCAGGGTGATAAATATGGATCTAGGTTTGCAGCTTTTAAACTCTCAAATTTTGCAGCAGCCACAGTTTTTGAGCAATGTTCCATACTCTCAATTAATTCTTTTATGAGACTGAAATATGAGAAAGCTGTGACTGGAACCTTGTCAGGTCCAAAAGTACTATAAAAATCCTGGAATGCATCTCCAACTCCAGACCAACGTCTTACATTAATTGTTCCTTCTTCAGGAAACCATGGACAAACGTCTTTTAATAAAACTGAAAAATTGAAATAGATGCTTTGGTTTAACCTTTACCCCTCGCGCCTTGAGAGCCTCTCCTACTTGATCCAGATATTTTTCACATTAGCTTAAATCCTGTCCCATGATCACTGATTCTTACTTCAGGCTGAGCACTGCAGCAGGCTCCCACTGCGTCCTGAGGTTTTTCTTCCCACTTCTTCCCCCTCCTTGCACTCTCAGCGTTCCTCACAGAATCCCCCCATATCCAGGCCTCCACGTTAGGCGACAGTTTGTACCAACCCGCAGGACTGTCAGCATGGAACCTGGAATGGGGTGAGGGATTGGGATGGAACAGGAGACACAAAGAATGGAGACAAGACAGAATTCTGATCAAGTCTCAGTTTACTGTGCTTTAGGTTACAGCTTATAGAGAGTAAGAATGGGCAACTCGGGGGGAGGAACTAGTTTTAGTAAAAAATCACAAAGCAGGATATTCTCAAGGAAATTCTAAAAAGTGGGAGGATGGTTCTCAGGTAAGTGGGAGGCAAGTTCTCATACACATACCTTGCCAAGTCTAAACGGTTGAACAAACCTCTACAAAGCTCAAAGCAGCACCTGTGGTCCAGAGATGGAAACTCACTGTACCATGCAAGGCACAATGTGCATCATAGATTCCAAGCAGGCAGGGGTCAAATAGCCATTCTATGGCTCCACACAAGTACAATCATATTAACTTTGCAGTTTAAACAATGGCCACTTCAGGTTTCTGTAATATGAATGCAGAACTAGAGTAAATGTGTATTCTTTGTAAGAACTTCAGTGAAAACCGCTGGGTTCTTTCTGTATTTTTTCTTTGTTTGATTGATTTTTTTTTCAGGGTGATTCCTTTTGTACCTCTGGCTGTGCTAGAACTTGTTGCATAGTCCAGCATGGCATTAAACTCAATGAGATACACCCACTTCTGCCTCCTGAGCACTGGGATTGAAGTTGTGATCCAATCTACCCAGTTTGCCCATCATTTTTTGCAGTTAGTAATTGTTCATATAATTTCTTAGAGGTGTGCTTAGTACTGTTGATCTGTTTGCATGTTTCTCTCTATATATGTCTGTTAATTGGCATTTCTCTTACAAATCTATATCCTATTTAAAGGGCACAGAATTTACAGACGTGAGCCTTATTATTCAGTTTTGTTTTTTTTTTCTAAAATGACTTGGTACTTACATTAGGACTTCTGTGTCAGGAAATAAGTTGGAGAAGCACCAGAATTATATGAATATGTCTTCAATGAAGTGTCCATTTACAGTGTTTTCAGTATTGTGCTTTCTCTTGTACGCATGAATGACATTTTTTAGGATGCAGTGACCTATGCTGATGTGCATGTGAACTTCACTCAGGAAGAGTGGGCTTTGCTAGATCCTTCTCAGAAGAGTCTCTACATCTATGTGATGCTGGAGACCTGCAGGAACCTCACTGCTATAGGTAAGACAGTGAATTTTCTTTTGCCTTTTAAAATAAAGGGACAATTATTTCTTGGTTATTGAAGGTCTTCTATAATTTTGATCAAGAATGAGGAAGGAGGAGGTGAATAAATAAGGCATGGTTCTAGGTTCACTGAAGATACTGCTTTAAATTTTGCCTAGTTTCCAATACCATATCATAAATTTTCTCATACTATATTTTAGGCTACAATTGGGAAGACCATAATATTGAAGAACACTGTCAAATTTCTCGAATACCTGGAAGGTAATTTTTATTTGCATGCATATATGAATTTGCCTCTTGTGAAATTTTAATGTGTCCTGGAAAAATTTTTTTTTGGTTGGTTGCGGTCTTTTGTTGTTTTTTTTTTTTATTTTTTATTTTTTATTTTTTTTATCAGTTACATTTTATTAACTCTGTATCCCAGCCGTGTCCCGATCCCTCATTCCCTCCCGGTCCCTCCCTCCCTCCCTCATCTCCACCGTGCCCCTTTCCAAGTCCACTGATGGGGGGACCTCCTCCCCATTCATCTGATCCTGTTTTATCAGGTATCTTCAGGACTGGCTGCAAAGCCCTCCTCTGTGGCCTAACAGGACTGCTCCTCCCTTCGGGGGTGGGGAGACCAAAGAGCCAGTCATTGAGTTCCTGTTAGAAATAGTCCCTGTTCCCCTCACTTTGGGAAACCAATTGGTTACTGAGCTACCACAGGCTACATCTGAGTGGAGGTTCTAGGTTATATCCATACATGGTCCTTGGTTGAATGTCAGTCTCAGAAAAGACCCTGTGCCCAGATATATTTGGTCCTTGTGGAGCTCCTATCCTTTCCCCATCAGACTAACTCCCCTTCTTTCTTATGATTCCCTGTACTCTGCCAAAGGTTTGGTCATGAGTCTTTGCTTTGAAAACACTGCTAGTTAGAGTCTTTCAGATGCGCTCAGTAGACTCCTGTCATACGTTCAATGCACATCCCATCTGTCTTTCTAAACGAGGATTGATCATCTTACCCCATGTCCGCTCAATTGATTATCTTTTTTAGGTGTATAGATTTCATTATGTTTATCATATCTTATAGGTCTATATAAGTGAGTATATCCCATGTTTGTCTTTCTCCTTCTGGGATATTTCACTCAGAATGATCTTTTCTAGATCCCACCATTTGCCTGCAAATTTCATGATTTCCTCCTTTTTGATTGCTGAGTAGTATTCCATTGTATAAAAATACCACAATTTCTGTACCCATTCCACCGTTGATGGACATCTGGGTTGTTTTCAGGTTCTGGCTATTACAAATAGAGCTGCTATAAACATGGTTGAGCAAGTGTCCTTTTTGTGTACTTGAACAAACTTTGGGTATATACCTAGCAGTGGTATGGCTGGGTCTGGAGGAAGCACTATTCCTATTTGTCTTAGAAAGCGCCAGATAGCTTTCCAGAGTGGTTGTACCAGTTTACATTCCCACCAGCAGTGGAGGAGGGTTCCCCTTTCTCCACAACCTCTCCAGCATGTGTTATCGCTTGAGTTTTTCATCTTGGCCATTCTGATGGGTGTAAGGTGATATCTCAGGGTCGTTTCGATTTGCATTTCCCTGATGGCTCATGAGGATGAGCATTTCTTTAAGTGTTTTTCTGCCATTCGATATTCCTCTGTCGAGAATTCTCTGTTTAGCTCTGTTCCCCATTTTTTAATTGGATTACTTGGATTGCTGCTTTTCAGCTTCTTTAGTTCTTTGTATATACTGGATATTAGTCCTCTGTCAGATAAAGGGTTAGTGAAGATTCTTTCCCAATCTGTAGGCAGTCGTTTTGTTTTGATGACGGTATCCTTTGCTTTACAGAAACTTTTCAGTTTCATGAGGTCCCATTTATTGATTGTTGCTCTTAGAGCCTGTGCTGTTGGTGTTCTGTTCAGGAAGTTGTCTCCTGTGCCAATGAGTTCTAGGCTGTTCCCCACTTTTTTTTCCAATTGATTTAGGGTATCTGGTTTTATGTTGAGGTCCTTGATCCACTTTGACTTTAGTTTTGTGCAGGGTGATAAATATGGATCTATTTTCATTTTTCTGCATGTAGACATCCAGTTGGTCCAGCACCATTTGTTGAAGATGCTGTCTTTTTTCCATTGAATGGAATTGGCTTCTTTGTCGAATATCGAGTATTCATAGGTGTGTGGATTTATTTCTGGGTCTTCTATGCGGTTCCATTGATCCTCCTTTCTGTTTCTATGCCAATACCATGCAGTTTTTATTACTGTTGCCCTGTAGTACAGCTTGAGATCAGGAATGGAGATACCTCCAGATGATCTGTTGTCGTACAGGATCGTTTTGGAGATTCTGGGTTTTTTGTTTCTCCATATGAAGCTGAGAATCTTTTTTTCAAGGTCTGTAAAGAATTGAGTTGGTATTTTGATGGGAATTGCATTGAATCTGTAGATTGCTTTTGGCAGTATGGCCATTTTCACAATGTTAATCCTACCAATCCATGAGCACGGGAGATCTTTCCATCTTCTGATATCTTCCTCGATTTCTTTGTCTTATTGCTCTGGCTAGGACTTCAAGTACTATGTTGAAGAGATATGGGGACAATGGACAGCCTTGTCTTGTCCCTGATTTCAGTGGGATTGATTTAAGTTTCTCTCCATTGAGTTTGATGTTAGCTATAGGCTTGCTATATATTGCCTTTACTATGTTTAGGTATGTTCCTTGTATCCCTGATCTCTCCAAGACTTTAAACATGAATGGGTGTTGGATTTTGTCAAATGCTTTTTCGGCATCTAAGGAGATGATCATGTGGTTTTTCTCCTTCAGTTTGTTTATATAGTAGATTACATTGATGGATTTCCGTATGTTGAACCACCCTTGCATGCCTGGGATGAAGCCTACTTGGTCATGGTGGATGATATCTTTGATGTGTTCTTGGATTCGGTTTGCAAGTATTTTATTGAGTATTTTTGCGTCAATGTTCATAAGAGAGATAGGCCTAAAGTTCTCTTTTTTTGTTGGGTCTTTGTGTGGTTTAGGTATTAAGGTGACTGTGGCTTCATAGAATGAGTTTGGTAGTGTTCCTTTTGTTTCTATTTTGTGAAATAGCTTGAGGAGAATTGGAGTTAGCACTTCTTTGAAGGTCTTGTAGAATTCTGCACTGAAGCCATCTGGTCCAGGGCTTTTTTTGGAGGGGAGACTGTTAATGACTGCTTCGATTTCCTTGGGAGATATAGGGCTATTCAGTCTTTCTACCTGATCTTGACTTAGTTTTGGTAGATGGAATCTTTCAAGAAAATTATCCATTTCATTTAGATTCTCAAATTTTGTGGCATATAGGCTTTTGTAGTATGACCTAATAATTGTTTGGATTTCCTCAATGTCTGTGGTTATGTCCCCATTTTCATTTCTGATTTTGCTGATCTGGATAGTTTCTCTCTGCTTTTTAGTTAGTTTGGCTAAGGGTTTGTCTATCTTGTTGATTTTCTCAAAGAACCAGCTTTTTGTTTCATTGATTCTTTGGATAGTTTTATTTGTTTCTAGTTGATTGATTTCAGCCCTTAGTTTGATTATTTCCAGCTGTCTGCTCCTCTTGGGTGTATCTGCTTCTTTTTTTTTTCTAGGGTTTTCAGTTGGGCCATTAAGTTGTTTGTATGTGATGTTACGAATTTCTTCTTGCAGGCACTTAGTGCTATAAATTTTCCTCTGAGCACTGCTTTCAATGTGTCCCATAAATTTGGGTATGTTGTGCCTTCCTTTTCATTGAATTCTAGGAAGTCTTTAATTTCTTTTATTTCTTCCTTAACCCAGCTGTCATTGAGTAGTAAGTTGTTCAGTTTCCATGTGCGTGTCGGCTTTTTGTTGTTTCTGTTGTTGTTGAAGTCGAGCTTTAGTCCATGGTGGTCAGATAGTATACAAGGGATTATTTCAATCCTTTTGTATCTGTTGAGGCTTGCTTTGTGGCCCACTATATGGTCTATTTTGGAGAAGGTTCCATGCGGTGCTGAAAAGAAGGTGTACTCTTTTGAGTTTGGGTGAAATGATCTGTAGACGTCTATTAGGTCCATTTGATTTAGGGATTCTGTGAGTGCTTTTATTTCCATATTTGGTGTCTGTCTAGTTGATCTGTCCCTTGGTGAGAGTGGAGTGTTGAAGTCTCCCACTATTAAGGTATTAGGATCAATGTATGATTTAAGCTTTAATAATGTTTCATTTACGAATGTCGGTGCTCTTGTATTTGGGGCATAGATATTCAAGATTGTGATGTCCTCTTGGTGGATTTTTCCTTTGATGAGAATATAGTGGCCCTCCTCATCTTTTTTGATTAACTTGGGTTGAAAGTCTATTTTATTAGATATTAGGATGGCTACTCCAGCTTGTTTTCTGGAACCATTTGCTTGAAAAACAGTTTTCCAGCCCTTTACTCTGAGGTAGTGTTTGTCTTTGTTGCATAGGTGTGTTTCTTGGATGCAACAGAATGTTGGATCCTGTTTCCTTAACCAATCTGTTAGCCTGTGTCTTTTTATTGGTGAGTTGAGTCCATTGATATTGATAGATAATAGTGACCAATGCATGTTAGTTCCTTTTGTAATGGAGTCAATGATCTAACCCTGTTTCATTGCTTGTTTTCTTTTCATTTTTGTTGGGACATTATCTGTATGCCCTGTTTTCTTGGGTGAATTTGTTTTCATTGGATTGGAGTTTTCCTTCTAGTATCTTCTGTAGGGATGGTTTGCTGTGTAGATATTGTGTAAATTTAATTTTGTCATGGAATATTTTGTTTTCTCCATCTATGTTGATTGAAAGCTTTGCAGGGTATAGTAGTCTGGGTTGACATTTGTGATCTCTTAGAGTCTCCATGATACTTGCCCAGGCCCTTCTGGCTTTCATAGTTTCTGATGAGAAGTCCGGTGTGATTCTGATAGGTCTACCTTCATATGTTACTTGGCCTTTTTCCCTTGCTGCTTTTAATATCTTTTCTTTGTTCTGTAGATTTAGTGTTTTGACTATGATGTTACGTGATGTGTTTCTTTTCTGGTCTAGTCTATTTGGAGTTCTGTAGGCCTCTTGTATATTTATGGACATCTCTTTCTTTAAGTTGGGAAAATTTTCTTCTATGATTTTCTTGAAAATATTTTCTGGACCTTGGAGTCTGGAGTCTTCTTTTTCGTGAATTCCTATTATTCTTAGATTTTGTCTTTTCATAGCATCCTTGATTTCTTGGATATTTTGTGATTGGAACTTTTCTGATTTTACTTTTTCTTTGAGAGAAGTATCCATTTCTGCAAGTGTGTCTTCAGCTCCAGAGATTCTCTCTTCCATCTCTTGTATTCTGTTGGTGATGCTTACTTTTGTGGTTCCTGATCTTTTCTCCAAGTTCTCCAGCTCAAGGGTTTTCTCATTTTGTGTTTTCTTTATTGATTCTAATTCTGTTTTCATGCCTTGCACCATTTCTTTCATGTGTTTGAATTTGGATTCCTGTCTCTCTACGATGGCCTCTATTTCTTTTTTCATTTCCTTCTTATATGCCACTAATTTTCCCTCTACTTGTGTATCTATTTGTTTGGCTATGTTTGCCTGTGTTTCTTTAAGGATATTGTCTATTTCTTCTTTCTTTGCCTCCAATTGACTGGCCATCTCTTTGAAAGACTTGTTCATTTCCTCCTTATGAGCCTCAAATAATTGGGCAAGCATGGCTTTAAAATCATTTTCCTGTGCTTCTGCTGAATTGGTGTATCCATCGATTTTGGGGTTTGCTGGTGAAGTCATGATGTCCTGATTCATGTTGGAAGTGTTCTTCCGCCTACCTCTGGCCATTGGCTTATCTGAAACCTTCCTTTTGTTGTTTTTGAGACAGGTTTTTCTGTATAGCCTTGGCTGTCCTGGACTTGCTTTGTAGACCAGGCTGACCTCAAACTCACAGAGATCCACCCACTTCTTCCTCCTCCTCCCAGAGTGCTGGAATTCAAGGCATGTGCCAACATGTGTGTCCTGGAAGTTTTAAAGTAAAGATTATGTGTTTTTTAAAAAGCACTACTTTAAGCATGTTGCTGATTATTAAATTCTCACAAATCCATGTATTTCAATGTCAAAAAACTGATTTTTTGTTTGCAAGGCATTCCTGTAAGAAAGAAGACAATAAAACAATGCTATAACATATATTACCACTTGAATCATATTGATATTATAGCTACTCAGTAGAACTTCAATTTGTTAAGTCACATATGACTCAGATATTGTAAGAGGTATACATATTGAATAGGTTATACGTATATGTCCAAAACCTTCTAATAAGGTTTTTCTAATAATATTTCATAGTAAAACTGTTGATACTCATATTCTTGTACTACATTGCAAAGTTTAGTGAAAGGGGCAGTTTTTGAGAGTCAAGAATGTTGTTGTGGAGAAACCTTAATTCCTATATCACATATCTATGATGGAACAAAAATCAAGCCATATGAATTTAATGTGAAAACATTTCATTTGTTATTCTTCTTTTAATAAGTATATGTCACAATGAATACAAGCTATGTGAGCATAGGAATATTGAAAAAAAAGCAACATATCTCCCTTTCTCCCAGAACAATTAGAAGTTCCGTAGTAGTCTCCACTTTGTGTAGACTTTCTGAATGTGATACAAATTTACTGTTAATTGGTCTTGCAACTTCATTAGGAATACATCCACCAACTCACACTGTAGAAAATCCCCATGAGTACTAGGAATGTGGAAATTCTTCTACTTGTCCTGGTTCACTTTGCAAAGTATGATTCACATTATAGGAACATTCCTGAATGCAATTGGTGTGGTAACACTCTGAGTTCTTATAATATGCTTCAAATTTATGAAAAACCTTATAAAAAGGATGGTATGAAAGTGAGCCATGTAATAAATACTCTTACCATCACAGGTATCTTTAAAGATGCAAAACAACCCATAATGAAGGGGAGAACTATGAATGTAAACACAGTGATAAAACCTTAAGATCTTATTCCTTTTTACCATTAGACCAAATTATAAAATTAATTCATAGCGATTAAAAAATTTATTAGTGTAATGGTTGTGGTAAAGTTTTCACATGCACCATTTATCTTTGCAGGGATGAAAGAAGTCATACTGGAGAGAAACCCTGTGAATATACTCTATGTGGGAAAGCCTTTGCATATCACAGTCTTCCTTTAATGCATGAAATAATTCATATTGGAGAAAAACCCTATGAAGGTATTCAATATGAGGAAGCCTTTGCACATCACAGTAGTCTTCAAATACGTAAAAAAACACATACTGGAAAGAAACCCTATGAATGTACTCAATGTGGTAAAGCCTTTGCATGTCACAGTGACCTCCGAATACATATAAGAACACATACTGGAGAGAAACCTTATGGATGTAACCAATGTGGTAAAGCCTTTGCAAGACACAGTGACCTCCAAATACATAAAAGAACACATACTGGAGAGAAACCCTACGAATGTAACCACTGTGGTAAAGCCTTTGCACGTAACAGTCATCTCCTAATACATAAGAGAATACATACTGGAGAGAAACCCTATGAATGTAACCAATGTGGTAAAGCATTTGCACAACAAACTGGTCTCCAAATACATGAAAGAACGCATACTGGAGAGAAACCCTACAAATGTAATCAATGTGGCAAAGCCTTTTCACAACACAATTATCTCCGAAAACATAAAAGAATACATACTGGAGAGGAAGCCTATGAAAATAGTCAATATGGTAAAGCTTTTACACATCACAATCATCTTCAAATGTGTAATAGAATACGTACCGGAGAGAAAACTTACAAATGTACTCAGTGTGGTAAAGGCCTTACACGTAAGAGTAATCTCCTATTACATAACAGAACACATACTGGAGAGAAGCCTTATGAATGTAATCAGTGTGACAGAGCCTTTGCATGTCACAGTAGTCTTCGAATACATATAAGAACACATACTGGAGAGAAGCCGTATGAATGTAACCAGTGTGGTAAAGCCTTCGCATGTCACAGTAGTCTTCGAATACATAAAAGGACACATACTGGAGAGAAACCCTATGAATGTAACCAGTGTGGGAAAGAATTTGCTTGTCACAGTACTCTCCAAATACATAAAAGAACACATACTGGAGAAATACCCTACAAATGTAATCAATGTGATAAAGCCTTTTCACAAAACAGTCGTCTCCAAATACATAAAAGAACACACACTGGAGAGAAACTCTATGAATGCAATCATTGTGGTAAAGCCTTTACAAATAACAGTAGTCTCCAAATACATACAAGAACACACACTGGAGAGAAACCATATGAGTGTAACCAATGTGGTAAAGCCTTTGTATGTCAAAGTAGCCTCCGAATACATAAAAGAACACACACTGGAGAAAAACCCTATGAATGTAATCAATGTGATAAAGCCTTTGCAAGTCACAGTAGTTTCCGGATTCATAAAAGAACACATACTGGGGAGAAACCTTTTGAATGTAATCAATGTGGTAAAGCCTTTGCATGTAACAGTCATCTCTTAAGTCATAAAAGAACACATACTGGAGAAAAACCCTATGAATGTAACCAGTGTGGTAAAGCCTTTGCATGTAACAGTCATCTCCTGAGTCATATCAGAACACATACTGGAGAGAAACCTTATGAATGTAAGCAATGCAGTAAAGCCTTTGCACGACACAGTCATCTTCAAAGGCATGAAAGAATTCATACAGGAGAGAAACCCTATGAATGTAACCAATGTGATAAAGCCTTTGCATGTAACAGTCATCTCTTAAGTCATAAAAGAACACATACTGGAGAGAAACCCTATGAATGTAACCAGTGTGGTAAAGCCTTTGCATGTAACAGTCATCTCCTGAGTCATATCAGAACACATACTGGAGAGAAACCGTATGAATGTAAGCAATGCAGTAAAGCCTTTGCACGACAAAGTCATCTTCAAAGGCATGAAAGAATTCATACAGGAGAGAAACGCAATGAATACAACCATTGTGGTAAATACTTTTTACCACACAATAATCTTCAGACACTTAAAAAAACACATACTGGAGAGAAAACCTATGAAAGTAATCAATGTGTTAAAGCATTTGGATATCACAGTAGTCTTTGAGGAACTGAAAGAACTCATATTGAAGAGAATCTATGACTCTAAAGGATTTTATAAGATCTTTAGCCAACACACTTACATTCAGTTATACAAGATTATTTATTCTGGGGAAAATATCTGACAAGTGACAACAATCTATTCAAGCATTATAATGTCTCCTCTCATTTTGTTTGCACTTGCAAACTCATGAACAAGAGCCCTATGAATTTAAATAATAATATAACCATTTTATATTCATAGTTTCTTCAGTTACATCAAATAACTCATCCAGGTGTAAAACTTTATGAGTGTGTATTAGTGCCTTTTTTGTTGCTGTGATTAAACACAATGTTTAAGCAACTTATAAAAGCATTTAATTTAGCTATGGTCCAGAAGATATGGAATCTCCATGAAAGTGGCAATGCAGCAAGTGTCACACATGGTAGCTAATGTAAGAAGCCCAGAGCTCATACCCTCAACCTGAAGCAAGAAGCAGAGAGTAGGAGCTGCAAATGGTGCGTGGATATAAACTCTCAAACCCACCCCAAGCTACATATTTCCTATAGCAAAGAAGCATTTCCTAAATCTTTACAAATAATACCACTAACTGAGAAGGATTGATTTCTGTCACTTCAAGTCTACATGCTTGCTTTCTGTTACATGAACCAATTCATGATGCAGAAAAAACTTTGTAGGTAATTCTTTAGGTAACTCAATAACTGAGTTACAGGAATGAATGCTTACACAAGAAAAACATTCATGAGTAAAAAATTATTTAACAATTTGTCTTAATTTTAATTACATGGCTCCAGGCGTAGTGGTGCATATTTGTAATCCCAGCAATCTGCGAAGCAGGATCAGGCTGATCTCTTTGAGTTCAAGGCCAGCCTGGTCTAAAATCGTGTCCAGGACAGCCAAGGCCACACAGACAAACGCTGTCTCAAAAAACAAAAAAAGAAAAATGTGATTTCAGTATTTCTTTGTGTGTGTATATGAATATCCATGCTGGTTTCCAAGACTATTAAACTCTTTGATCTTCTTGTAATAGGAATTATAGGAAGTTGTCAAAAACCTGACCACCTTCTTGGGAATGAACTTGTCTCAACTGCTTAGCTATGTCTTTAGTTTTGTAAATATTTTGAAGCCTTCATATATCATCTTGATGTCAGGAAGTAGGAAAGAACTCATACATGAGAAAAGCCCTATTCATATAAATGATTTAAGAAAGACTTTGGACATCTTAGTTGTCTTCAGTTTCAAGAAAAAATTCTCATTTCATCACTTTTTTCATCATAGCTTTGAAGAAAGTAAGTTATTTACCATGGTCACTCAAATGTAATAAAGGAGACCACCTATTGTGGTTGTGGTTTGTATTTTGAAACGTTTGGAGTAGATATTGACGTTTGCTGTATGTATAGCAAATCCACTTACAGAAGTTAATTAAGCTGTTTTTGTATTCCTTCTGTGGCTTCTGTTCATCTTCTATTGCACTGTCATTTGGTGATAGGTATTTTTATGCTGCAGTGTAAACAATGGGATCCCTATCATCTAATTTTTCCGTTGTTTGTTAATATATTGGGCAGTGTGTGCCCATACTTTTGAAATAAGGATGTCTGTGAAAGGATGGTGGGTGGTTATTCCTGTTTTTTTTTTTTCATATATTCATGGATTCCCTTGAGATGTTGTTTGTTATTCAGCCCTGCTTAGATGTCGGTAATTAGTCAAGGCTATTATATTAGAACCCTTGATTCTCATGAGTCAGCCTCTTGAGTACAAGTCCAAGGGTAAAAGATGAACTCCCCATGTGTCCTGTTTTGTCAACACATTGTAATAATGTTAATGTTAAAATGCTTAATGTCAAAGGATACAAGAAACGTTAAATGCCTGTTAGGTGTATCCAAAGCAGCATTTTCATCTATCTGATAGAGATGTAATAAAATAAAACAACCAGCAATCAACTGTATATCTCACAACACGGCTTTATAGGTATGGGTTCCTATTACTTTCCTTTTGGTTCTTCATCTTGAAGTACTGCCTTCTAAGGAAATTGTTTAAAGGTACTAGATAATGTAACAGCAATGAGATTTATTTTAAAAAACAACAACACTTCTGTTGTGTGTCTCTATGTGACTATGGGTTTTTAGGCCATGACAGATACATGGAGCCGGGTGACAACTTTTTTGGGTTTACTTTGGCCATCTTTATATGATGATCAAGGTCAGGTTGCCCGAGTTGCACAGGCATTTCCTACTTAGCTGTCTCATTAATGCTCAAATAAGATTAGTTAGAACATTTCATTAAGAAAATACTCTCTTTTCAGATTGTAAAGATATTGTCATCTAAGGATGGAGAAAAACAGGACAATTTAAGTAATAAATCATATTTGGCAACAAAAATCATATAGTGCTATATTTTTTGGAATGTTTAGTTTATTCTTAGGAGTAAACACTTATCATGACACTTTCTCAGAACTGCAAATGAATGCCAGAAAAATGTTTTAATGTATAAAGTTGATTGTTGCTGAGCCTGATTACAAATTTGTTCAATCTCTGGGAAGCCCATATTACTCCTAAAATTTTTTTCTCTTATTTTTTCACTTGGGCTGTGGTATATGTACACTCACACACCAGCACATACATAAATAATTTTTAAACCCAAATAAGGGCCAATTCTAAATAAGAGTTGGAATAATTTGGAGCTAAGATAAAAAATGTGATCAAGACAGTGGTAACCCATGCCTTTAATCCCAGCAGAGATAGGAGGATCTCTATAAATTAGTTGTTTTCTGAATTCTAGGGTTAACAATGAACAGGGTGGTGATGATTCACACCTTTAATCCCAGCACTTGGGAGGCATTCACCTCTAATCCCAACACTTAGGAGACAGGAGCATGCAGATCTCTGGATTCAAGGCCAGCATGATGCAGAACAAGTTCCAAGTAGAGAAAAACAAAGGTTTAGGTGTGTGGTTCACACCTTTAATCTCAAAACCCTGGGTGGCACAGACCTTTGATGATAATTGCAATGAATTGCAGTGATTAAATTTAAAATTCTATTGCAGAAGTCAGGCTGAAATTCAAAGGGATGTTCTATTTATATATGTATTTATTTATTATGCATACACTGTTCTGCCTACATGTCAGAAGAGGGCATCAGATCTCATTATAGATGGTTGTGAGCCACCATGTGGTTGCTGGGAATTGAACTCAGGACTTCTGGAAGAGTAGCCAATGCCCTTAACCTCTGAGCCATCTCTCCAGCCCCCCAAAGTGAATGTTCTTTGTGACCTAAAAATAAATACAATTAAAGTTATATTTAGTTTCAAATTTTCAGACGAATTTTTTTTTTTAATTTTCAGTTGAAAGATAATACTTTTTCTATTTTCTGAAAGCATTTTGCCCTAGGAACTCTATAAAAAGGGAGCCCCCGAGAGTTAGTCTTGGGGTAGGATTTTGTCTTTGTCTTTCCAGGAGAACAAAGATATCCAATTAAGGAATCTGGAGACTGCTGAACAAGTGAAATATCTGAAAAGAGAGGAAGGATCAGACACCAGAGAAGACAAGTATCTCAGATGATCCAGCCTCACAGCTGTCTCAGTAGCTGTTTCCTCAAGAATCTGCATCCAGAACAACTTCAGAACAGCTAGCTGAGATGATCCAGCCTCAAAGGCTGTTCCAGTCAGGACTTCATTTATCCCTGCATTTTCACAGCACTTAGAGACTGGACAGCAAATGCTACACTTTTCAAAAGACCTGACCATTTTCCCATTTTCTTGGGCCCCCAAAAGGAAACTACATCCCAATCAGCAGGAAGCAATTTTAAGAAAACAACATCCAGTGCCCAAGATATGGGTTGGATGATTTTTGGTTGTTTGATGGGTGATGGATATTTATTATTTAGGGGGTTGGTTGCAAGTTGTTAATGGTCTTAGGGAGGAAACAAAGTGATGGAGAGTAGATTCGGGAATTTCTTTTTCTTTCCTCTATCCTTTCTCTCCTATCTTGTGTTAGAGGAAAAAAAGAGAGGAGATGAAAAGAAAATAGAGGGCATATAGGAATAATAGGGGGAAAGTGTAGCTAATTGAATCTACTCTTATTTTGATACAAAGATCTATAAATTTAAGGTTACAACATTATAATAATCAACTCTTTAAAGTATTACCCCTATGTAATTCTTAAAAATGCAATGTGGAGTTCTAGTCCTTTTGAAAGTTACTGTCACAAACTGTAGGATAATTTAGAAATGCAAACTAATAGTTAATCAAACTTGTGGTTTTGTTAGTCATATGTGTTTTCTAAATTAATCAAACAGTATATAGCTAGAAACAAGTAATTCAGATATACTAGAGATAGATGGTCTTCAAAAACCTCAGAGATCTATAGAATATGACATTAAGATATGTTTTATTCATTTAAGAATTTTTTGACAATGAAACATGTCAGCTCCTGGCAGCAGCCCCATACTACAAAGGAGATGATGAGCATCAAAAAATTCTCCTTTGGGAGATGGCTTCATATGTGGCAAGAAAATGTTCTTGCTTCTACTGCAGACAGAATACTGCACAAACTAGACTGAAAAGTTGGCTGCTCAGCTTTTCAAGGACAAGGTAGGCAAGTCTTTTATAATACCTGCTTCATGGAAAAGTGTGTCAGTTATTCTGAGCCAGAAGACTGAAGATGATGTTTCACTGTTATTGAGATATCATTTCTGACTGTCCAGGCAGCTAGCAGTCTCTGTCATTTCCGTAGTTTTGGAAGTATCTTACTCTGCACTTCCTGTTTATTTTGATAATGTTTATCCTCAGGTCTGTGATGGGGTTGAAGGGGTCTGTGATGGGGTTGAAGGATATATAGTTTTAGTATTACAATTAAGCTTAGGTTTTTTTAGGATTTAAGAAGATATTTTAGGTATAAAAAGATGGGGATTTTTGGTAATACAAGTTATGATTTAGGTACAGAATTTTGAACAGACCAAGAAAGGTAGGTAGTGGAGTACTACAAGGTTGCTAAGTATATATAGACTAAACATAGTGAATGTAATTTTTACCAGATAGTATACAGTTTATTGATGTTAGAGAAAAAGTGTTTTATTTAGACCAAAAGGGGAAAATGTTGCAGGATATTTGATATTATTGTGAACTCCGAGATTGTGAACTGTAAAATCCTGTTTCTGGTTTGGTGTGGTTCAGCTGTAACTAACACCTTTAATCCAAAACTTCCTGTTTATTATAAATAGGTGATTTTGGTGTGACTCAATCCTAGCACACACCTTTAATCCAAGAGCTTTCTATACACAGAATTTAATAATGTTAACCCTAGTTCAAGAGGTGGAACATGAAGCCAATTCTTTTAACTGTCTTGTTGAGAATGAGTGGCTGAGCCTGGCTGGATAGGGTAGCCAGGACACAGGATTTGTTACTAACTCGAGTAACTGAACAAGGCACCCATCAAATGAACCCTGCCTGCCTTTAACTCCACTGTCTTTCACATATGAGCAATGTCTATTTTTTTCCAGAGGTCCTGAGTTCAGTTTCAGCAACCACATGGTGACTCATGACCATCTGTAATGTGATCTGATGTCCTCCTCTGGGATGCAGGTGTATATACAGATAGAGCACTCATATACATAAAATCAATAAATCTTTTAAAAAACTGGCTTACTGTGTACATCACAGGAGAAATACAGTAAGCAGCTGTTGGAGTCACCGTTATGAAAAAGGCCCTGATTGTGGCTGGGTGAGTGATTTTGTAGTTTTCCAGCGTGTATTTATTCTTATCCAGCGAATGAAGACAGAGCACATTGGTGGGTGCACAATTTGGGGACTTTAGCTTGACCCAATGAATATTGAATTTCCAACTAGGGGGCTGTCCTTTGTAAATAGGTCTAATCCAGTTGCGCAGTTATGTCAGCTCAGAGGGATGAGAAATGGGCCATTGTCTGTAGCCATGTGTGTGAGGTCACAGATCTCAGCAGATAACATTGTACACAGGGACAAGGTCAAACGGTATAGTGTTAATACCATCCCCTCTCCCAGGGCATCACGTGCTCTTTTTCAAAGACACTATAGCTATGTTTTTAAAATTATGTTTATCTTTTAAAAAGTCGGTTATTGATTTCACTTTTTAAATTCTATTTTTTTAAAAATGCAACAGTGTTCTAATCTCAGCCAGCACAAACCTAACCAGCTCTGCACAACTTCTCTCTCAGGCTAACATATTAAACGAGGAAAATCATAGTTCTATTGGGGAGAGCCACACTACTTTATCCTGATCTCTTATTTTGGTTGAACTAGTGTAACTACAGTAGTTTGGTTTAACATAAGTTCAGTTTCTTATCCAGACTCTTAATTGCCTGGTCTGTGGATCCAAGAAATGGCCCGTGAGGACATTTATTGGTCATCTAAAATTGATTATCTCGCTACTGTTAGGATTGTGCAGTGAAGATATAGGGTGGGTTCATAAATCACACTATGCAACTGGTTCCACATGGGAGGTCTTATTAAGGGAAAGGAGAAGGGGGTCACAGAGACCATCTCTGGGCAGGGTAGAAGAGGAGAGGGAAAGACATGGTGGGGGAGGGGTGCCCCATCAGAGAGAGTGGAGGAACAGGAGAGAGTAAGAACAGAAGAGCAAGAAGGCAAGAGAGACAAAAGTGGCAAGTTGGTCCTTTTATGGAGCAACTTAAACATGCCTGCAATGTGCGACACCTGGTGGGCTACACATGATGACATCATAAGTTGCTAGACAACCCAGACACAGGCTGCCTAAATACTAACATTCCTCCCTTTTTCTATAATTATAAAATGAGCTTGGGCTGCTTCTCATGTAAGGCAAGTTATTGTAGGTTCATGGGAAGCAGCTCTTGATTGCCATGCAAGAGAAAGAGAGAGAAAAAAGTAATAACAACAAAATGTCTAGATTACCTGGCAAGGAAGAGAGGAAATCCCTGCCCTAAGAAAGTTCATGGTAGAGGGTTGTCAGTAGAGAGCTGCCAGCCACACACTGCAGCAGGTAGGGACCAGGGAATGCTGGGAGAACCTAGAGTTACTTATTCTGGGCCCGAAGCACACCGTTCCAGCCTTTTGTTAATGATAAGTGAATAACAGGCAGAGATTCTCTTCTGGCTACTTGCTGCTGACACTGGGGGCCTATAGGGAGGTCAAAAGGCTGAAATGCTGGCCATGTCCTGGAAGAACAGGCTGTTTTGATGCTGTCCAGGGTCTGTGAAAACATCCATGCCTGGGAGGAAAAGCGCAGGTCCAGCTTGATGGAAGTCTGTGAGGTCAGACTAGAACACGTATGGTTGCTGCTTTGGTGCTATCATGGATGTAGGAAACACATGGTGTGGCAGGATATGGAAACATATATATAGGCAGAAAACAAAGTTAAGTAGGGTATGGAGAAAAAATTTTAGGTGTACATTTAAAACTTTGGGGAGAGCAAACAGGGATGGAAGGTATGGATCAAAAAGACGTGAACATGGAAACCTCCATTTACCTGAGGGAATCTCCATCTACTCAATTACTGGCAGTAATTGAAAAGGCTTTGCTTAGAAGGAGGATCATGGGTAAGATGATCAATCTTCATTTAGAAAGGCAAATGGGATGGACATTGGAGGAGGGAGAAAACGGAACGAGATGAGCCTATCACAGAGGGCCTCTGAAAGACTCTACCAGGCAGGGTATCAAAACATATGCTGAGACTCATAGCCAAACTTTGGGCAGAATGCAGGGAATCTTATGAAAGAAGGAGGAGATAGAAAGACCTGGAGGGAACAGGTCCACAAAGAGAACAACAGAACAAAAAAAAAAAAATCTGGGCACAGTGGTATTTTGTGAGACTGATATTCCAAAAAAGGACCATGCATGGAGATAACCTAGAACCCCTGCACAGAAGTAGCCCATGGCAGCTCAGTGTCCAAGTGGGTTCCCTAGTGAGAGTAACAGGGACTGTCTCTGACATGAACTAATGGGCTGGCTCTTTGATCACCTCCACCTGAAGGGGGAGCAGCCTTACTAATCCACAGGGGAAGACAGTGAAGCCAGTCCTGATGAGATCTAATAGACTAGGGTCAGCTGGAAGGGGAGGAGGACCTCCCCTATCTTTGGACCGTGGGAGGGGCATAGGAGAAGAGGGAAGAAGGGTGGGTTTGGGAGGAGTGGGAGAGGGAACTATAGCTGGGATACAAAGTGAATAAACTGTAATAAAAATAAAATAAAAATTAGAAAAGGCTTTGCTTTGGATGTGATCTAAGGAAATGGAGGTCAAGTTTGGTTACAGAAGTGTGTAAGCTTAGAGGCCCTTAAAGCGGGCACTAGGTGTTGAAATCTGAAATTCTCCAGAAGATATCCCAAAGGAGAATCTGGAGGAACAGACAAATGAACTAACCCTAACCCTAACCTTATAGGGAAGACTCCTCTCTTATTATTTTTTACCAACTCCTGTATGGTGACTCAGGGACTATCCTCAGCTGTTAATTAAAGATGGCAGTGAGGCCATGTCTGCATCTGTAGAACTATAAATATATTTTGAACATGTTAAGGACTTGATAATCTATGCGATGACTATTAACTTGCATTTGTTAACCATTAAATATTAGGACTTTATGTTTTGTCCCTGTTAATTTGGAGCCTTAAAAGTCATAAATATAGTCCATTAAAGTGAGAGCATAACAGTTTTCTGTATGATTTAGTATATAAAAAGTTCATAGCTTATAAAAGTCTAAGGCTATGCTATAGATTAATAATATTACCATTTTTAGAAAACAATACCAGGCATAGTTTAACCTTTTGATAGTGAAGATATAGCACAATGATCAAATTTTAACATAAATGAATGCCTCTAAAATTAATAGACCTTAATTTAGAGTATTGGTAAAAACTTGTACATAGAACCCCTAAGTTAGGAGTTTTAAAACCAACAATAGTAGAACGGTATAAATAAATTTTAAAATTACATTTGAATTTATTATACCAAACCTATTAGCCAGAAAGCCTAGTGGTGAATCTGGATCACAGGCAGCTCATGGCAAGAGAAACAGAATTCATCCATTAATTTAAAAATCGATAAAGACATAGGCAGTTAGATATACAATTTTAAATTAACTTAATTTTAATTGACCTGTATAATCTTGAAAGTTTAGCATTCTATAAAAATTATTTTGAACCAGGGTTGAATCATATGTATTGTAAAATGTAAGTTTGAATTTTTATAAAAATCCATACCAATTTAAAATGAGACTTATTGATTGATGACCTAGTCTAAAAGGAGATAAAATAGACAGAGAATTAATTATGATTAAAATTGTTCATGCCTTTAATTATGATTAAAATTGTTCATGTTCAAGTGGTCACCTTAAGGCTTACAGTTTAATCTCAAGATTTTTTTTTTGAGAGTATAAAGAGAAAACAGTATTTTTATTTAGTGGGAAGCAGAGAGAAACAGGACTTTGAGAAAAGAGAAATAGGAAATTGCTTTTTACTTCATGGATCACTTAGTATTACTGGATTTTACTGGATATTAGACATTTGAGTAGGGAAAATGTAAGTGTAGAAGCCAGGCTTCCCAAAGAGGAGAGAATATGAAGAAGCCATTCCTGTGAATGAGAAAGGGGAAATGGAACTGGACAATGTGCCTAGTGGTTCATCGACCAAATAGCCTGGCTAAGCCTGAGAACCTCAGTGCCTGGTACCAGGGCTTTATCAGCAATAAGGCTGAGTTCTTGTAGAGGGAATCTCTTCTGTGGAAAAGGATAGGGGTAGATAGGCAGCTTTAGAGTGGAGGTAGGAAGAGGTGCAGTGGCCTTTTAGGGCCTATAAGAGACTGCAGTTTTGAAGTTCTGAAAACAGTGGGAAAAAAAAACAAAGTAGTAAAAGCAGCTGGCAGCAGGGGGAAACCATAGCATAGCATTTTTTAAAATAACCAAGATGCCTGCCAATCATGTGATTGCCCTTGATTAACCTAAGTTAAGATGGTGGTGACACCATATGATTGCCCTTAGTGGAGATAGCAGTGAAGCCATGGCTCCACCCTCCTTATCCCAAAATCAACATGGCAACTAGTCATGTGCCACAAAAGCAGCATGGCAGAACCAGTATCAAAGGTAGAGAACTCTTGAAGTTGATACTTTATAGCTAGAAGTTGGGTGGAGAACAGGAAAAACAGAGAGGAGAGACAGAATGCTTGAATTTAAGATACCTCCTTCCATTTATCAGACCAGTGACAGTAATTAAAAGATCCCGTATAATATTGGGATTTAATGTGCCATTAATTGGCCAGTTCTAACAATTATCTAAGGAATATGTAGGCCAAGTTTTATTAGAGAGGCATATGAGCTTAGAGTCTTTTATAACTCAGGCTCCATGTGTAGGGTTTTAAAATTCTCCAGAAGACATCCCAGTGGGGATGCTGGAGGAATGGAAGAATGGGCAGTTCATTGGGAGGGTTGGAGTCAGTGACCTTTCAGAGGCATCTCAAAGGCAAGGTTTAACTCAGTAGAGTAGTATCTGGTCCAACAGTTCATCAGTATTGGCCAGAGACCATAGCAGATATGGTTTATCTAGTACTAGGATTTTCATAGAGGGAACAGGGGTATGAAACCATGCCAGTAGGGAAAAATCTCACCCAAGGGAAAGAGAAGCAGTAAATGGAGGTCAGCTAAAGGGTCAACCATTGCCAGTGAAGGCTGTGATTGGGGGTTGCTCTGTCTCAAATGGTACCAGGAAGTTGAGGGACACTCGGTCAATCTTTCCCGACCTGAACAGTGAGGGGAACTCACCAATCCATCGGGTGTTGCATGTAGGAAGTAGCAATCTGGTTGCCAGAAAGTGCGTCGTGTGCAGATTTGAAATTAAATAGGTTTCCAGCAGCTCCTGTGGCAGCACTGGTGCCAGGAGCAGCCACCATGTGGCAAGGGTGCTAAAAGCACCTATTTGGCCAATGCACCAATGTTAGGATTGTGCGGAAGAGTTATACTTCGGATTCATAAATCACTCCATACAACTGGTTTCATGTGGGAGGTTTTATTAAGGGAGGGGGAGAGGGTCTCGGAGACCATCTCTGGACAGGGTAGAAAAGAGAGAGAGAGAGAAGAAGAAGGAGAGAAAGACATGGTGAGGGAGGGGTGCCCCATCAGATAGAGTGGAAGAGCAAGAGAGAGGAAGAACACAAGAACAAGAAGGCAAGAGAGAGAGACAAAGTGGCCTGTCGGTACTTTTATGGAGCAACTTAATCACGTCTGCAATGTGCAACACCTGGCAGGTGACACAGGATGACATCATAGGTTGCTAGGCAACCCAGAAGCAGGCTGCTTAAATACAAACAACCACTATCAAATCAAAAAAGTTTTCACCCTCCTTCTTTCCATCCTGTTCTGTGCTGTGACTATACCAGCTTCAAAGCTAATTATAGAGCTCAATTCTTGCACAACCCCCTCCTCAGGTGAAGGAGTCTGGTAATGGAATTCTGCCTCCTTGCCTTGGCAGATATGGGTCTAATCTAAAGCTCAGTTTCTCAGAAACTGACCTTGGCAGCTTCTCCATCAGGGTGCTCTGCTCCTGAGAACTAGATAGCAAACTTCATGCAAACTTGGAACCAGATAGCAAACTGTGTAACCTTGAGTGAATCCTCAGATGCTTTGCCAGGTGAAGCAGATGAGCTGTTTTCATGAGAAAGTTGTTTGTGGTTTTTTGCTTTAAAAAAGCTGTTGAGTGCCTAATAAATGAGTCTTGATCAGAAACCTGTCTTGACTCCATTCTTCATGTCTTTGTCTCTATCATTCCCACTCCCTCTTTCAGGTAGACCCTGCTCGACTTGCCCGTGGGACAGGTCATCAGGAATACCAATAAGAGGCAACACGTGAGTTCTTTTGTTAGGGTCCAGAAGATGCTGAAAGAACAATTCCAGACTCAAGTAGCATGCAAGCAACAAAAGATGTGTATTCTGCAGAAGACAAGCATGCTGGGGCCACCATCCAGGCAGAATGATGACCCCCAGGTGAGCATGAGGATAAGAGCTCTTTTTAAGGTCAACTAGGGGAATTTCAGGGGCAGTTAGGTTATCTTTATTGTGATTGGTGTTGTTTAAAATCAAGGATATGAGTGTATTGATGATTAACTAGGGCTTGATTAGGGGTTGGGGGCTCTCTAAACTGGTTCAAATTGGCCCAATTTGGTGGATGCCAGGGATGTTACAAGGGTCAACTCCTAACTGGCTTGTGTCAGAGTAGTCATTGGGCTGCATTCCTGTACCAAGAATGTTCTACTACAAGATAAGGCTGCCTAGCATAGATGTCCCACCCTGAGATCAGATACCTTCCCATTTTTGTGATTATTTCCAGGCTATTCCTTGGGTAGGGGATTTTATAGTTTTGTTCCTGGAATTGTTGACTTATGGCCTAATTCCAGGGACTGATGACCTACGGGGGGGGGGGAATCATCAGGAGGCCTGGTTCTTCACTTCAAGGATTTTCCTCTGAGGCAGCTGTAGGGAGCTGTGAAGGAAACCTCAAGCCATACAATGGTGAGTGTGTACCACTGTCCCCTGACGAGGAAGAGCAGATTGTCTGAGCTATTAGAATCTCATCTGCTGAGACTGGAATGGTGTGTTACCAGACAATAGTTTTTTTTTGGCACAAATAGAAACTGGTAGAAATGAGGTAATGTATATCATCCTTCAGCAATATTTGGTAAGAATCTTTTTACCTTTCCACTACCATTCCCTAGAGACTTCACTGTTTGGGTAAATTACAAAGAGAACTAAATTATCTGAGGGGAATGGCACTTCAAAGGTTGTGTCTGTGCAATGCCTGTGACAAGCCAACTTGGGAAGGTACTAGAAACTAAAATCAATCTATAAAACTTCTAGAGCCCCATGGGACTCAAGCTTGTCCTAACAGAAGTCAAATACTTGCTCTTGTTTTTTCTTGGTTAACTTCTTCTATAATGCTTATCACTGCTTAGTTCCTGTTCCACCTTTGGGTCCTTCTTCTTCAACTACCTTTTGTCCTTGTTATGAAGGTCAAAACATTCAAAGCCAATTAAGAATCCTTAATGGAATTCCAGAACTTAGGGAAAACACCAATCCCCTCCTTCAAAAATTTCCTTTACTCAAACTGGCAGGGACATCTTTGTGCCACTCCATTTTGTTGTTTTGTTTTATTTTCCTATTAAGATGAATTTTCAAAATATAAGAAGAAGGGTTAAAAAGGCCAAACATTGCAGGCCCTCAATAAGAACTATGTTAGGAAATCACTGTGCCAGTTGTATAATAAGGGTGTGAAAAAACAGGCATGGTGATGCACACCTTTAATCCCAGTTCTCAGGGAGGCAGAGGCAGACAGATCTCTGTGGTTTCAAGACCAGCCTGTTCTACAAAGTGAGTCCAAGACAGCCAAAGCTGTACAGAGAAACCCTGTCTCAAAAAAACAAAAAGGTGTGTGTAAAAAATATCCAATAATATGCTACTACATTACTAATACTACTTTAGAAAATATAATTTTCAATATATATTATATATGGGCTGAAATATGTGAGAGCATATTTTTTGTTCATTAGTAGCTCATATCAGTTTGAGTCTTTAAAGCTATATTGCTCTCCATCAAAGAAGCTTATCTCTTTTAAAAAATGAAAGAGAAAGAAAAAAATCAAATTCAATATAAGTTTCAAGAATATCCTGTCCCTTTTTTGTCTCAAAATAATAGAGTAGTACTGTTTCCATACTTTGGCATTAATAGCCTGAGCCAGGTAAGGGAAATGTAAGGGAAATGCAGTTTTTCTAATACTTACTGACCACTCCCAGAAGACACCTTTAAACTTACCTGGAAAAAACAACTATTATTTCTTGAAAAGACTAACTCTAGTGACTCATAAAAATCTACAAAATATGTGTTTATAGAATAATGAGTACTGTGATGTTTACTTGAACTTGCATCAACCAATTAAATTTTCCTCAGTTAAAAACAGGAATTATATTGGTAATTGAAATTTTCCCAATGGAATAAAAGGCCATTTCACTAACCTGGCATATGTCCATCTTCATGTGAAGAGTTTAAGTTAGTCTGGGTATAACTCCACTTTGAAATGAGGAGCCATCTTGACTAGGAGCTGAACTCTGGTACCAGGAAATATCACAGAATGTACACTTGGCAGACAACAAATTTAACTCTCCTAGCAATGGCCTCCAGGAAATACCACAAAATAAATACTTACTAAGAAATAGAGACAATCTCCCCTGGCAGCAATCAATGAGAATCAGTTTGGAATTGGCTGGGAAAATTCTTCCCAAAGTTCCAGATATAGTTTAGAAGAATAGCAATTGTGATTATGTGCGTTAGGCAATTGTGATTATGTGCCTCCGAGAAGGTCACCTCACCCCTCTGACTTTTACCCAATCCTGTAATGCCAACGTATGTGGCACCCTGCTTGCTGTTATGGAAACCCCCTACTTGCAGTCTTTCCTTTTATTAAAAACCCTGCTCATTCAGGGGTCAGGGTCCCACTTCTCTACTGCTGTGTCAGTGAGACTTGGGTTGGGAGTTCAATCGCTCTCATAATAAAGCTCTCTTTGCTCCTGCTTCGAGTTGTCTCCTGGTGGTCTCTGAGGGTCGCGTGATCCTGGTATAACACATGCTCTCAAAAATAGACTGAGGCCCTAATGTAAGAAAAAAAAGAGGCATCTCTTGAAGAAAAACTGGGACCGTGTCCCACAGCAGGATTAAGCTGGACAACATGAGGGCACTGTTAAACAGCCAGGGAACTGAGAATAGTTTCCAAGATCATCCTCTACAGGTTCACCAGCTTAAGTTTTGTTTTGACCATCTCTTGTAAACATTGAAACAAAAATGCATTTAGTATATTTTCTCATAAGTAACCCTTAAATGACTTGTTTTGCTCTGAGAAATATACTATAGCAGTAATCAGATGTACCACTGAATAGTCTTTGAGCTCAAAATGAATCATAGCTTAGGTACTGCACATAATTACTGAAACTCTACCCAGTAGGGTATCAAAACATATGCTGAGACTCATAGTCAAACTTTGGGCAGAATGCAGGGAAGGAGAAGGAGAAGGGGGGAGATAGTAAGATCTCGAGGGGACAGGAGCTCTACAAGGAGAGCAACAAAACCAAAAAATCTGGGCACAGGGGCCTTTTCTGAGACTGATACTCCAAACAAGGACCATGCATGGAGATAACCTAGAACCCCTGCACAGATGTAGCTCATGGCAGCTCAGTGTCCAAGTGGGTTCCCTAGTAATGGGAACAGGAACTGTCTCTAACATGAACTCAGTGGCTGGCTCTTTGATCACCTCCACCTGAGGGGGGAACAGCCTTAACCAGTCCACAGAGGAAGACAATGAAGCCAGTCCTGATAAGACCTGATAGACTAGGGTCAGCTGGAAGGGGAGGAGGAACTTCCCTATCATTGGACTGGGGGAGGGGCATAGGAGAAGAAGAGGGAAGGAGGGTAGAATTGGGAGGGGAGGGAGGAGGGGGCTCAGTTGGGATACAAAGTGAATAAACTGTAATTAATGAAAATAAAAAGTGAAAAAATTGTAGTAAAAGAATATCTTAAACCAAGAGAGATAGAGACACACAGAGAGAAATGTATGGTAGTGCATACCTTTAATTCCAGCACTTGGGAGGTAGAGGCAGGTAGATATCTGTGTTCAAGGCCAGCCTGTTGTACAGTAATGGTTCCAGGACAGCCAGGGCTGCTACACAAAGAGAAACCCTGTCTCAAAAAACCGAAAGAAGAAGAAGAAGAAAAAGAACAAGAACAGGAAGAACAACAAGAAGAGAAGATCTACACCCAGAGAAATTTCTCATGAGTAATACATGAAGTCTGAAAGGGAGAACTTGTTATCAGAGAGTCTTAACTTCACAGATAGCACTGCTGCCTGCTGAAAGGTTCTACTTACAAGATCCCTAAGGATGGCAGCAGAAATATTTGCACTGAAAAGTGTAAAATATGTCAAATTGTGGTTATGCTAATTTGCTTGGTACTAATAGAGATTTCCCTCTCCGTGAAAGTACCAATATAGCATGCTGTGCTTCTTAATTGTACACAATTAATACAAACTAAAAAAAGAGCCAGGAATATTTATTATTTTAATTATTTATTTATTCACTTTACATCCTGATCATAGTTCCTCCCTCCTCTCTTCCCAGTCACACCCTGTCTTCCCCATCCCCCCCATTCCTCAGATAAGGTGAGCCTCCACCCCACCCTCCCCAGCTCATTAAGTCATATAAGGACTGAGTGTCTCCTCTTTCCTTCTTGCCTGGCAAGGCAGCCCCTCCAGCAGGGAGTAATCAGGAAGCAGGCAATGGAGTCTTGTAGTTAGTACACCAGTTTGGGTATTGTGGTTATTAATATTGTTATTGATTTATATGGAGTTAAACAGCAGTAATTCCTAATCTAGCTGTATACCCAAATCACCACACAGAGATTAGAATTTATTTAATTAATCTAGAGCACAATGCTGGGCAATACTTATTCCATCCTAAACCTCCAAGCTCACATATTTTCCTACCATTCAGATTTCACCCATTAGACTTGCTTTTAGTCGTATGTTAGATCCAGTTAATCTTTCCTCATGGTTCCAAGTTCCCTCCTGCCAATCTCCACTCTCTTCCCTCTTGCCACCTTCTCCTCCCCTCTGGACCAAGATGTCCCACCCTGTTTTCACCATTGCACACAGCACTGGCTGGTTGTTTTATTGACAATACATAGAACAAATGGTGGCATGTTTACACAAACTTCAGACAATGCAATGTCTGGATTGAAACCAGATAGTGAGGTAGAGAAATGAGCATTTGAGTGAACAAGGATACATTCCATAAGAATATTATACCAACAGGGTATCAAGAAATCATTCCTTGAAATCATTTGTTATGCATTTCCATACACCATCTCTGAACTCTGTCCATTATCTATGTGTAAATTAAGATTACTCCCCAAAAGATAATTCAGAGCAGCATCTCTAGGGGGAAGAGCAAGTATCTGATCAAAAAGAACAATGCTCTTGCAGGAGTCATAGATTAACAAAACCCATAGTATCAGACATAGGAAATTTGTCTTTGAATTTTCATCTGGGGGTGTCTAAGAGGGTCCTAAAAAATATGGGCTATTTTTGTTGACCTTAGTGGCCTAAAAGAGATTGAAGGTAAGACCCTATTTCCTGAAGAGACCACACACTGCAAACATAGAAGCTGGATAAATCAAGCTAGAACTGATGTGGCAGCCTCCTCCTTGAGGACTAGCTCTCATGGTATCAGAAGGCAATATGGAAATTACCAAGAGAGAAGAGCAATCAATAGTCCTGCCCAAATATACATCCTAGAACCACAGCAATGACAAGCCTGGCAAGCCATCCGCAATAATGCAATAAATGACACTATCATCTTAATGGTATAAATAGCTATCTAATTGGACTGTACAATCCGAGTTAACTTGTGCCTGGTACTATAAACCCAGCCAACTATCTGTAGCTGGAGTGTTCCTAGATCCTAGAGGAGAAACTACTATCATTTTCCTAAACCAACATAGTTTCTAACTATATTCTAAACATGTATCCTTATAGCCACAGGTAACTGTAAATCTTACCTTTCATCAAAGAAACTTCTTTTTGAGGTAGATAAGAACTATTACAAACACTGGTACAAGGAATAAGTGACCATGAGGTATACAATCTCAACATGTACATTTACAGTGCAACCCTTAAATCTATGGTTTATGGAACATCACAAAAGAAGAAGAGCGAGCCAGAGGATGGAGATGTGTACTGTAAGGTAAGCCTTCTACACTTGAAATAGAAATGGCATCTCCACAATTGTGGCCACCTGAACAAGATCTTCATAATGATAACATCATCAAGATGCTAATTGAAGAGTTTTCATGAGACCCAACACTTAGATGAGGAGCTCTAGGTTTACTAAGAGAGAGAGAAAAGAGTTGTATCCAGAGATTAGTCCATGATATGTTATCCAGTCCTTAAGCAGTCAGCCCTAAACACATGTACATAAGAATATCACTAAATTGACTCAGTATGTTTTAATATATGTAACACTAATAATGAAAAAGAGGTAATAAATTTGAGAGGGAGTTGGGGTATACAGGTGGAACTGAAAGAAAGACAGGGAGTGTTGTTTTCCTCCTGCCTGGGGGTTGCAGATGAGAAGTGTACCTGAAACCATACTGGGATCACACACCCTGGGAACAGCTGGGTACCTCCAACAAGGGAGTGGTTGAAATATAAATACAGAACTCATGAATGAAAACCTCTCAAAAAATAAGACATTTAAACAATTTAAAAAAAGTAAATAATCCCAAGAGGCAGTGAGTTTATTGCAAAGCTGTAAGAGTCAGGTCCTGTGCTTTCTTGTACATCCCCTCACACTAACCAAGGGATTATTTTAACCACTTTGTGAACTACATATCCATTCCTGTTTTCAGTCTTTTCTCCTACATTATAGTCTTTAAGTAAAGAGGAGAAAAAAAAAACAGTTTGTCTACAGATACCCTGTGGACTTGATAATCCCAAAGATCATGACCAAGGAAAGTTAATTTCCCAAGTGTCTGAATGCACCTTCAGTAGAGGTGTCACTGCTACTCCTCAGCCATGTGGATTTAAGGTGCAGTCTTCCAAAAATAAACAATACTTTTGGGGAATGAATGCAGATTTTTTTTTATTAAACACTAGGTATTTAAAACATTAATGAAACTTGTCATGGTGGCTTATGTCTTACTACACTTGGAAGGCAGTGCTAATATTATATTAGCACAGAGTCAGGCCGATCTCCATGAGTCTGAGGCCAGTCTGGATAAAATAATGAGTTCCAAGCCACCCCGTGCTGCATAGAACCCTGTCTCAAGCAAAAATAAAGCAAACAACTAATGGAGCATGCTAGCTACATGAAAACATAAAGAAGTGTCTAGAACATACAGCCAAACTTTGAAATTGAGAAGAAATATTCATGATACACAAAGTCACATATCATTTAAACATAACAATTTATAAACAGAATTTAAAACTATATTGTATCAGAATATAATCAATGCTAATAAATGTGATTAATAAATTTACACACTATAAAAAACAAATACATTATAGTCCTTTGTGTCCAAGATTAGTACCCTGTCCTCCAACAAACCAAAAGGCAAGCTGCTTGTGGAGCAATGACATCTCAGGGGGGCTTGCCACTGTACTATGCCTTTAAGTTACCTTTAGTTAGGTCCTGCATAAGAAATGCTTGTGCCCTAAGGACTAGCCCTGTATTTACTTGTTTGCAGAAGGATGAAGCCTTCTAAAGATAGCAGGGGGTCATCTTGTACTTAGAAGTAGTCTGTACAGCAGTAGGCACAGAACTTCCACTTGGCTAGCAGGCCTGGGTTCCTGTTGTGTGGATCAAACAGATTTCCCAAGCTACAATAGCCTTGGACCTAGGTGCTTCAAGGGGTGTGTCTCTGAAAAAACCCTTAGACCTCCTGGAATGGAAAGCATCTTCCAGGTAACAGGAGAGGTGGACTTGTTTGGGTCTGCAAGTTGGCCTAGCCCAAAACATGAAGTTGGGGGTGTACTGTGGATGGGTTTTGCTGACCAGACCACACACCACCTTATTCTTGGACCAGCACAGAGACTGTGGGCACTGGGACAGCTGTGGGTACAATCTTGTGGCTGCCCACAGTGACACTTGGATGCCGCCTGAGGGAGGGATGGGAGATAGAGAGAACAAGGTGACACAAAGAAGGACACCAAGTCATTGATCAAGGTGCCGATTTATTGAAGGGAGAGCCAACTACATAAAAGCAGGAGAAAACAAGGAACTTTCTTTATTGTAACATCCATATGTGTCAGCTGGCAGCTTCTCCGAGGATTCACTCAAGGTTGCACGGAACCAGCTATCTGGTTCCCAGGGTAGTGCAGCGCCTGCTTAATCTTGTTCCCAGGAACAGCGAGGAGCTTGTCTATCTTGTTCCCAAGAGCAGAGCTCCCTCATGCAAATCTTGCCAAGGTCAGTCTTTCAGAGGCTGACTGACTGCCAAAGTCAGAAGGCAAAATTTTGTTTACCAGAGACCACTACTCAAGCTCAGCACCAAATACGCACTCCATTTTGGCTAATTCGAATCCACTCTGGCGGCCACAATTCCTCCCTTTCAAATTAAAACAAAAGGACCGTGCCTGTCTTAGGTGGGGGTGATTCCCAATAAATACCTTACCCGTCATGGGAGAATCCCGCTTATAGGGGGATTTCCGTGTCTTAGGTTGGTAAATATCCGATCACCCAGAACCCGTCATTGACTAACCGGCCCATCACACAGGAAAGGAGAGGTTAAAGCTGACTTTTGAGCTGGAGGGATTTACAGCATGCTGCCGTTCAATGGCCAAAAGGACTTTGTGCGTGGTATCATTAAATCCAACCTGGCGCTGTCGAGCTGAGTGGACACATCTGGCAATTATAAACCAGCCAAACATACATAAATGAAAATCCAGGATGGATCAAGAAGCTTCTTAAAATGTTCCCAGACGCATGTCAGAAAGGAAGAATCTATATCCAGTGGCTCCACAACAATTTCCTGTAACCTAATAAGATCATTAGCAAGTTGAGCAGATAATTGTACATACTCTGAATCCCATTGGCCCTTAATAAGAGCAAAAAGTTGTTAGCTAAAGACATGTTAGTAACAGGGAAAGGGGTAAGACAGAACTTACCATAATGAGGATCACAGGAATATTTAGACATGCTTTTTACTACTTCAATTTCTTCAGACAACAAATCTATTTGTTGTTCTAAAATGGCTTGATGAAAATGATTATTATGAAGCAATTGAGTTTGATAAGCAGTAGCTGTGGTATTAACCAACTGATCTAATGCTTCAGCAGTAATGGTATTCTGAGAAGGAGCCACTGCTGCCCTAACTCCTCCTGCGAGGGCAGCTATAATAGCTGCTGTAATAGCTGTAGTAATGCCAAAATCTCTTTTAAATCTAGTAACAGTCATAAGTCCAACTTTATGATAATGATCTGGGGAAACAACTGGTACCCACAAGCTAGCAGGTGTTCTAATAATTCCTGCAAAAGGAAAAGTAATATTCCAACAGGAGGAAATTCTGCAAGAGGCTATAGAACTATTAATTTCTGCAGATACCAATGGACTATTAACTAGTAAGAAGAAGAAAAGGTGGTTTTAAACAAACCTTAGCAGGAGAAAGAGTAAGATTAACTTTTGGAGTTGCTGATAAAGGTGTGCCTGTAATAGCACTGAAACGCACAGTACCATTTTCTACAATGGTCGTGTTCAAAAAGCAGAGAGATCCAATATCCATGCAACTCAACTTTCCGCATAAGTAATATGGGCCCATTACCCATGGATACTTCATAGGTACACCATTAGCATCAGCCACAGGGTCAGTGTGTTGTCTGACCCATAATCCTGGTTTATTCAATGCCTGCAAGGGCTGATGAGGAAATAAACAATAAACCCAGGGTAAAGGAAGACCTACAGAGGTAGAATAAATACTTCCTTCAGAGCAACTAGATAACTCTACCAAAGCAGGCTGATCAGTTAAATTAGAATAGCCAATGGCAACTCGAAGGTCAGTCAATATTAATTCATTTCCCAAACCTGGCTTTAGCTGATAAGTATCAACATGTTTTCCATAGTAAAGTTGAACACAAGGGAGATAAAGTTTACCATAAGAATGTTCAATAAATGAACCAGCAAGTTTAAAACAAACTGAATCAGTAAAATTATAAAACCTAGAAATACCTGTAGAAGTATCTACAGAAAAAAAAAGGCAAACCTAAGCTATCATTGCTAGAATAAAAGACAGGAAACAAAGGTGCACTAACATGCACAGGGAGAACAATAGGGGGGTTGGGCACTAGGGCCCAAAGATTTAAATCAGTCACTTGTCACACCAGTCTCTCTGGCAGCCATTGAGCAGCATCCTCATCCTGTGAAAAAACACAAACATATCCTCGTCCCCAAATCAAAATGGGGTCAGGTCCATGCCATGAATTATTTAAAGGATCCTTCCATTTAACCATGGCATAATGACGTGCCATTTCAGGGTGCCAAAATCGTTCAGCCACAGATTTGCCATGTTTGTCCAAGGTTAAAAATTGTAATATAAAAAGTACATGATTTAATTGAGCTCTGGATGAATGAGGAGGACATAATTCCCCCCCCCTTTTTTTAACAATTTAATTTTATTCTATGTGCATTAATATGAAGGTTTCAGATTACTTGGAATTGGCATTACAGACAGTTGTGAGCTGCCATGTGGGCTCTGGGAACCGAACCCAGGTCGTTCAGAAGAGCAGACAGTGTTCTTAACCACTGAGCCATCTCTCCAGCCCAATTCCCCCCTTTTTGTCTTTTGTAAATACATCTTAATGGTGGCATGGGCACGTTCAATCATGCCTTGGCCCATAGGATTATAAGGAATACCTGTTACATGCTTAATATTTAATTTTTTGCAAAAAAATTGAAAAGGCTTGCTGGCAAAAGCTGGTCCATTGTCAGTTTTAATTTGGTGTGGCACACCAAGAACAGCAAAAGCAGCCAAACAATGGTCTATAACATGACACGCAGCTTCTGCAGAATGCAAGGTAACAAAAATAAATCCTGTACAGGTATCAATAGCTACATGAATACATTTTAATTTCCCAAATCCCATAAAATGACTCTCATCCATCTGCCATAGCTGACCCGGAGTTAACCCTTGGGGATTAACCCCAAGATGAGGTACTGGGCAGAAGACATCACAATTGTTACATTTTCTAACAATTTCTCTGGCTTGTTCTTTGGTAAGGCCATAAGTTAAATGTAGAGAATGACTATTAAAATGATGCATTTCATGAGCCAATTGAGCTTTTTGTATAGGTGTTTCTTGAGCCAAGGTTATTAAGGCTTCATCAATTGTCTGAAGCAAGAGGTCCAGGGAGGCCAGAATGAGCTCTAACATGAATAATAGCGAAAGTATTATGATGGGCCTGAATAAGTACTTGATTGTGAGCAAACATTTGACTAGCACAAATAGTAGAAAGAATCTGACCTGCTGTTTCAAGCTTAGGAATAGCTTGAGCAATATAAGCACTGTCAGTAAACAAATTAAAAGGCTCAAAAAAAATGTTGCAGAACTGCATGGATGGCCACCAATTCTGCAAGTTGAGCGGATAACCCTGGAACTTGAAAAATAACTTTTTGTCCATTGACAGTATAACCAGCTTTTCTTTTAGCATTACCATCAGAAAAAATAGAGTAAGCATTTTTTAAAGGCTTATTTTTAACTATGATAGAAAAAACAACACTATGTAAAGTAAAAAATTGAACGATTTTATTAGAAGGGTAATGATTATCTAGTTGTCCTGTAAATCCAGCCAAAGAAAGCAATACTCATCTGAATTGGCATATAACCAATCAATCTGAGCTTTACTATATGGTATAATAATCTTGGAAGGCTCAATTCCAAAGTAAGTCCTTGCCTGGGTGCATCCGGCCACAATGACTTGGGCAATAGCCTCATAATATGGCAAAATTTCTTTACTGGGACTAGCTGACAAGTGGATCCACAATAGAGGATTAGATTGCCATAACAATCCAGTAGGAGTTGACTGTGTTTGAAATATAAGCAATAGAAAAGGAATGTCTGGATCCCAATATGTCACAAATTGATCTTCTAAACCCTTTTCCACTAACAATAATGTATCTCGGCCTCTGGAGTCAATACTGGGGGGGGGAGGTAGGAGCTGTATACCCTTTAAGAATATTGAATAATGGCATAAGTTGTCCAGTAGTTAATTTCAAATATGGCCTAAGCCAATTTATATCTCCCAATAATTTTTGAAAGTCATTAAGGGTCATTAAATTATCTTTTCTAATTTGTACTTTCTGATGTTTAATAGCTAAAGGAAATAAATTAAAACTTAAATAACTTTAAGGATCTCTAGTTTGTACCTTCTCTGGAGCAGTTTTTAATCCTGCTTGGGATAAAGCCTCAAACAAATCTGTATAACAAGCCATAACATCTTGAGCTATAGGAGAGGCTAATAAAATATCATCCATATAATGAATGATATAAATAGAAGGCCATTTTTTCCATACTGGACTAATAGCATTAGCTACAAATTGTTGACATAAAGTAGGACTATTTGCCATGCCCTGTGGCAACACTCTCCAATGATAATGTTTCATAGGTTCCTTGAAGTTAACAGAAGGGAGACTAAAAGCAAATCTATGGCAATCCTCAGGATGCAAAGGAATGGAAAAAAAGGAACTTGTAAATCTAAAATAATTTTGTAAGTATTTTGAGGAATCCTACTAGGTGATGGGAGTCCTGGTTGCAATGCCCCCATAATTATCATAGTCTCATTCACCTTTCTTAAATCTTGTAAATCTAAATTTGCCAGATTTCTTTTTAATTACAAAAATGGGCATGTTCCACGGTGAATTAGAGGGAACTATATGCCTTGCCTGGAGCTGTTCTTTAACCAAATCATGAGCAGCCTGCAATTTTTCAGTCGTAAGGGGCCACTGGTCAACCCATAGAGGATCCAATCGATCTTTTCTGCATGGGCAGCAGGCTCTACAATGGGCCCTACTAAAAAGCTCCTAGGCCTTTTCTTTTATTATTTTTCTCAACAGTAATTGGTGAAGGAGCACCTTGAGACTCTTTTCCCATTCCCCATTCAGGGAGATGTCCTTGTTTAAGCATTTGTAATGTAACAGCGTAACTAGGTGAACACATCGTAACTCCCATCTGTGATAATATATCTCTACCCCATAAATTAACAGGGAGGCCAGGAATAATGAAAGTTCTAATATATCCAGAATTGCCTTCTGCATCATGCCAAAAAAGCAACTTTGTTCTGTATTTTGGGAATGCCCAATCCCCTGCAGATGAGTAAGTGTAGGTTCTTTTGACCAAGAAGCAACCCATGCTTCCTGAGCTATGATGGATACATCTGCCCAGTATCCAATAGCCCATTAAATCCCTTTTCTTTAATCCACAAATCTAATTTTGGTCTATCCTTAGAAATTTGCTGAACCCAATAGGCTCCAGTATATCCAAAACCCTTAGAACCTCTCTCATGCTTAGCAACAGCAGTCTTCAGGGACACTGTAGGAATCAACAATAGCTGAGCAATTCTCATATGTGCAGGAATGACTGAAATTCCATTAGGAGAAGCAGCTATAATTCTAATTTCTCCTTGATAATCAGGGTCTATAACTCCTGGACGGATTTGTAGCCCTTTAATGGTAGCGCTGCTTTGTCCAATAATAAGTCCTAATGAATTTTTTGGTAGGGGTATGCATATTCCAGTAGAAAGAGTCTGAACTCCCATTTCAGGTGTTAATACTGTGTAGGTGGTGGAACTGAGGTCCAATCCTGCACTTCCTGGGGTTGCTCTGATAAGGGAAGAAAGGGGTTTGAGGTGGTCTGAGGTACAAATTTCATTGCCCCATATACCTGATGCTGGCAGTTAGGGTCCTGAGGCTGGCCCCATTTCCCGTTACCCTGATTCTGTCCTTGGTAATTTTGTCTTGAGCCTAGGATAGGTTGTCCATCCTTGTCAAATTTAGATTTACATTCATTGGCCCAATGTTTTCCTCGCTTACATCTAGGACAAGTACCTGGAGATCGAGGTTGAGACTGCATTGGACAATTCCGTTTAATATGTCCAGTCTGTCCACAATTAAAACAACCTCTTTGCTTACTTCTTTGCATAAACATTTCCTGAACCATGACACCTTTTAAAGCAGCAGCCACAGCAAATCCTTGTTGATAAGCAGGACCAATGTCAGCACATAAACGAATATACCCAGACAGGTCAGTTTTGGCTCTATAGGGCCAAATGGCAGCTTTACAAGCTGGATTGGCATTTTCAAAAGCCAGTTGTTGCACAAACTGAATTCTCCCTTCTGGATCCCCAAAAATCCTACCTGCAGCTTTTAACAATCTGTCCACAAACTCCTGAAAAGGTTCATCAGATCCCTGTTTAATACTGGCTAATGCTGAACTCATTTCTCCTTTGGAGGGTAATTTTTGCCAGGCACGACGGGCCGCAGCTGTAATTTGAGTATAGACAGCAGGAGGGTAATTAATTTGATTATAATTTCCTTCATATTGTCCCTCTCCTAATAACATATCTTGATTCCAGGCAGGATTTCCAGATTGAACATTAAGTGTGGCAGTCCTGCGAGAAAATTCCCTAAAATCTGCTGACCACAGCAAATAGTCTCCTCCGGACAGTACTGCACGTGCAACAGTCTTCCAGTCTAAGGGAGTCAAGTTATTATCTGCTATGGTTTCAAAAAGAGCCACAGTAAAGGGAGCTGTAGGTCCATACTGTGAAACTGCTGTCTTTAATTCTTTAAGCTGTTTAAATTCAATACTGACATGTTGTCTAATTCTATTACCTTGTGGATCCATAACCTCTACCACTGGATATGCCATTGGAAACTCAGAAAAATCTTCCCCTTTTCTTTTTGCCCTGTCTATAACCTGTTCTATAGGTGACATAAAATCATGTCTCTTTTTAGCTTGTTTAAGTGGAACCAACTCCTTGTAGGAGGGTGGGCCTCTGGCTTTAGGAAGAGGCCAGTCAGGATTACGATATTTAACAATCTCTTCCTCTAAGTCAGCCTCATCCTCTGTATCTGAATCTTCTTCCTCACTAGTATCATCCTCCTGAATTTTTTGTAATGCTCTCTGGGCTGACCCATAAAAGTTTTTCTTTTTTCTCATTTGAGGCTCCTTTTCGTTTTTAGTCTCAGCCAGATCCACCCAATCATCTGGATCAGAAGATCCCTGAGACATTCTTTCATCCTCATGTTGGGACATTTTTTCTTCCCTAACTTCTTGCAAGTGGGCTCTAACTGAGTCTATAGACTCCTTAGTATCTGCATCTGATTTTTCTACCTTAAGAGCCTCATTTATTAAAGCCCACAATGCAAAAGTTGTAGCTCCAGACTCTTGTCCTCTTAACCTTGTTCCAACTCGGTCCCACGTAGCTAAATTTAAACTTCCACTTTCTGAAAACCAGGGACAAAAATAATCGACCTGATCCAAAAAGTTTTGCAAAGTTTTTGTTTTAAAATGTACTCCCCGTGTCTTAAGAACCTGTTTTAGGGATCTGATGAATCCCATCCTACTAGTTCCTTGTCCCATGACAGCCACCTGACTCTTACCTTAGTTGATTTGTGTGCACTCCTGTGGTCTGTATAACTTGCCTCAGCTGATCTTTCTTCTCAGATCCCGGGTTTCAGCACCACCTGTGGCTGCCTGCAGCCACACTTGGATACCACCTGAGGAGAGGACTGGGAGATAGAGAGAACAAGGCGACACAAAGAAGGACACCAAGTCATTGATCAAGGTGCCGATTTATTGAAGGGAGAGCCAACTATATAAAAGCAGGAGAAAACAAGGAACTTTCTTTATTGTAACATCCATATGCGTCAGCTGGCAGCTTTTCCAAGGATTCACTCAAGGTTGCACGGAACCAGCTATCTGGTTCCCAGGGTAGCGCAGCGCCTGCTTAATCTTGTTCCCAGGAACAGTGCGGACGGAGCTTGTCTATCTTGTTCCCAAGAACAGAGCTCCCTCATGCAAATCTTGCCAAGGTCAGTCTTTCAGAGGCTGACTGACTGCCAACGTCAGAAGTCAAGCTCAGCACCAAATACACACTCCATTTTGGCTAATACGAATCCACTCTGGCTGCCACACAACCTGGCTCCAAGACACCACTACAGGTATTGTAGGTGGAAGCTGGTGGCCCCTGCTCTGGAAAGATAGGGAGTATCAGCGGGGACAGTCACTGAGGAGGACAGCTAACTAGAATGGAATTTTCCCAACCTGAAGTTCAGAGAGTCAGAACCTACTCAGAAGTGTGGAAGTTCTGAATATGTGCCTTAAGGGATGGTTGGGCCCACTGGGTCCCTAGCACAGACTGAAACTTGAAAATGGTGGGAAAGCAGACCAGCACAGATTTGCCCAGACACACAGCAACACCTTTCTATTGTTCTCCCACACTGCTCCTCCCTGCTTTGTGTCCCGACTGCTGTGTCTTCTGAACTTGGCTGTTCATAGGTTTCTCTGACCTCAAAAGCAAACCTCTTCTGGAATTGGAAGGTGTGTCCTGGTTGTGGGTGGATGGGCAGCAACAAAAGCTTCTACAAACTCAACTGGATCTGTGTTCCATCTACCTGCCTTTGAGCTCTGATCACAGACCTGGAGTGAAAGAGTTGTGCACTCATGACAGAAAAGTGCAGGGCCTTAAAGGATGACAAGTGGGTAGGGTGGAGATTGAGGAGCCAGGTAGAGAGCCTGCAGGTAATATAGTGTTAGACCATAGAGAGGAAGAAAACCAGTTCAGTATAGGTTGAAAAGCATGGTTTCCATAGGAAACAGCAACATATTCCTGTAAGGTATGGAAACTAATAGCAATGTGGCTCCTGTTTTGGTTGCACATTATGAGTCCAGGACAAATCCTGGTATACACACACACACATACATGCACACACATGTATGCACACATACTCATGCACACAAGCATGCACACTAGTGCACAAGTCGAGTGAAATTCTTCAGTCTGCCATGTCCAATGAGAAGCACTTCTTTGGCTGCCAACACCAGCCAGAATATTGTTTGTGGGAGAGCAGAGGGCCTTGTCTGGGGCACACCTCTAGAGGCACCTTGTATGATTCTCATCGGCTATTGGGTCAGACTGAGTAGTGAGAAAATGTCCAACTTAGAAAATTATTTGAACAGTCAGCAATGACGTGAGAATTTAACAACCAACAAGGGGGCTGTGGAGACACTCAGAAGGTCTGAGCGGCTATTCCACAAGCCTGAGGACCTGAGTTGGGATCCCCTGAACATACATAGTAACAATTCCTAGAATGGCATGGGAACTTCTAACCCAGCAAAAAACAAACTTCTAACCCAGGACCCAAAAGGATCCTGAGAGCCGGTCATTCTGTGAGATCCCATCACAAAAGAGAGACCTATGATATTTCACTCTGGCATCCAGATGTGCATGTATGGTTGTACAATTTAGCATTGTCACATCTCCAACACACATACACACATACGTACACACACACTGATAATTGAAGGTTGGCAGCAGCATGATCCCTTTGACTCTCCAACTAGTCCAGATCAATCCATGAGCTGTAGGCTCTATGGGAGAGCTTGTTTGCAGACAAGGTGGACAGCAAGTGATGAAGGATCTTGGATGAATGTGTCAACCTCTGGCCTTCACCCATTCACCCCACCCTCCACCACCAAACACACATACATGTCTGGGTACACACATACGAGTGTGTTTGAACACATACACACAAACATACACACTCATGTGCTCAAAGGGAAAAAAATGCAACCAGTATAGAGCAATGCCCACCATCAACTGACATGGAGAAGCCAATTGAAAGCACATGAGAAACCAGAGCACATCTCCAGGAGGAATGCTCCAGTGTGTCTGAGGGGAATGTGAAATGGTTTGGCCGTTTGGATAACCACTGGGTAGATTTTAGTGAGCCAGCTTCTGGGAGGAATGGAAAAACACAATATAAGCTGATTACACCCCTAATCCAAAACCTGAAATCTGAAACTCAAGAACACTGAATTTCAGATACAGGCACTCATCTGCTCCAGCAAAGGGCTTGTTCGGCAAGGAGTGGCTTCACTCAGGACATGGAGATGAGATCCTCCAAGAATCCTCAACCAGTGAGAAAACCAGGCCCAGCCCTTCTGAGAGCCATTCAGCCCCAGGAGAAATCATCAGGCATTTCCATGACGACACAGACGCTCAAGACACCAGCCAGATCCAGAGGCCACCTGCTGGGTCCCAAATGAGGCTCAGAACCAAAAGGCCCATGTGTGCACGCTGGGGTACCACAGTCAAGCCTTCAAGGCAGTATCAGCAACAGGGTAAACAGAAGCAAGGATAAACAGCTTGGGGAAGCTTCCTGTAGGGTAATGTGGGGAAGGTGCCTACAGGGTGATGTGAGAATCCCTTTCTTCCAAACAGACACCCCAGTCACAGCACCACCCTCTCTGGGTAACAGGCCAGGCAAAGGCTAACATAACATTCTGATTATCATAAACCAAAATGAAGAGCAGGGAATGATTTTGCCTGACTCAGCAGTGTGCCCTGACCTGGACAAACAACCAGGAACCAGAAACCCCATGCTCCAGAGGTGAGTATGGCATCCCTGCCCACAGGGACGACTTTGAAGCTGAGTGAACTCTCTAGGGCACTCCCTAACCCGAATATGCTTCCCCCTTTCTAGAAAAGTACTTCAGCTTTCAGGGTGCTGAGGGAATGTGTGGAACAGCAGAAAGAACTGCTACCTTACTTATCCACACCTGGAAAGTCCACATGGGAAATTCCAGAAGTGAATACCGCCCAAGTTGGACGTTACACAACATTCTGCCAGCTGTGTCTGCGGCCCACCCCAAATGCATGTCGTCAGTGCCCATCCCTCAGGAGCCACCTGGGTTATTGAGGGGATGGTGCTGAAGGATAGACTTGACAGAAGGCCCCAAAGCAAGAGGGGCAGTGAAGGAGGTGCGGGGAGCAAAACATGGGGATTGGCTAAGTCTGATGCCATTCTCACCAGAGACGTGTCGCTGTGTTCCAAGACAGGAAACTACAAAGACACCTGGCAAAGGCCCCAAAGGTATCCAGGATCAAGCTGTGGCTGCCCATGTCCCCTTCATCCCATCCATTCACACTGGATCCATGAGAAAAAGACTCCATTATTTTCTCAGTTTTCTTATTGCAGGTATCAGGACTCAACCATTCTTCTTCCTGCAGGCAACACAGTATTCGTCCTAGAACAAGAGTACTGCACCAAGAAGACCAAGAGCATGGCCAGAACCTCAGAAAGGAGAGCTGTGGGCACCTCAACCACCCATGCTTCCCAATTAAATGAGGTTTCCAGATTTTTAAAAATGAACACAGGAGAGCCCCCAGCAACTGAGGAGTAGGGAAGCCAGTGCACATAGCTCCTGTTTACTGCAGGGTCAGACGTTGTGTGAGCCATGTCAGCCCTTCATGCTCAATGACAAGATAAGCAGCAGGTCTTCTGCTCTCTTCAGATTGGCACTTTCAGTTATGCAAAGGACAGATACTGCATGTAGTAGGACACCATGTATTTACAAGACATTTATAGAATGCCTCTTATATTCTGGTCCTTGGAGTAGGAGCATCAAGTAAGATTAAAGACAGAAACAAACTAGTGTTATGCCCAAGACTTGAGGATCTCAAAGACTACCAAAGGGCTGATTCCAATGCAAACACAGTAGGGTCTTTATTACAAGCTTGAGCTCGGGCTCACACTATAGCGGACACAGTGGTTCTCCAGTGTAGAGCCCTGAGCTCAGGGGAAGGAGGGTTTTTATTGGGGTTACAGCAAGGTACAGGGAATTCCAGCTTGGAAGTTCTATGATTGATTGACATTTAGCAAATAGTGGGTGATAAAACCCAATTGATTGTGTTTGGAGGGCCAAACCCTAATTGTTTTACTCAATCTATTGTAAAGAACATCTGGGTAAACTCCAGGCATTCACTGATTAGCTGTTGCTAGGGGTGATGGTTAAATGTTAACTAGCAGGACTTCTGTAAGGTCTGGTCCAGGCTATTCCTTGGGTAGAATTTTATGGTCTTGTTCCTGGAATTGGTTACCTATGGTCTAATTTCTGGGACTGATGATGTGGGGGAGGGGACAAGCTTGGTCCTTTCACTAGGAAGTGAAAGCCAGGGGCCAGCAGAATGGCTCATTGGATAGAGGGTCATTGGATGAGGTCATCAAGGCTGATGACCCCAGTTTGATCTGTGGGACCCAGGAGAGAAACAACTCCCAAGAGCTGTCTTCTGAACTCCACCTGTGCACAATGGCATCTCCCCATCCCCCCTGTCAAGTATAACTTTTTAAAAGGGGCAGGTGAGATGGATTTATGGTTGAGCCCTGGTTGCTCCTACAGAGTTCAGTTTCCAGAGCCCACAATGAGGCTCACAACCATTTGTAACTTCAATTCTAAGGGAATGAAAGCCCTCTCTGGCCTGCAACAATACCTAAATTCATGTGCACATACCCCGCTTCCACTCACGAAAACAAAATAAAACAAAAACCAATACAACAAGAACCTACATAATTGTGAGTTTACTCCTCCCTGATGGGTTCCACCTCAGTTTTGTGCTTCACCTCTTGTCTTAGTCAGGGTTACTATTGCTGCGACAGAACACCATGGCCAAACAGCAAGTTGGGTAGGAAAGGATTTATTTGCAATACGCTTCTATATTGTGGTTCAGCACTGAAAGAAGTCAGGACAAGAACTCAAATGGGGCAGGAACCTGGAAGCAGGAGCTGATGCAGAGGCCATGGAAGGGTGCTAAATACTGGCTTGCTTCTTCTATGATGACTCTAGCTTGTGTCAAGTTGTCATGAAACTAGCTAATACAACCTTAAGTGAAGCTTGACTGACTGCTGAGCTACTGCTTTTCCTGCCTTCTTAATCTTTACATCAGCAGAGAATAAAGATCCTGTAATCACAGAACACTGCCATGATGGAACCACCATGTTGTCATGGATTTGTGGCTCTCTTGCCTGAGATCCAGCTGAGGCTCTGAGAGCACAAGAAAAGGATGAAAAGGCAAAGTGAGAGTTTTCCCTGATCTTGCATCAAGAAAAAAATCTTGGAAAATGCAGCCCAGATGTAAGAATATGACCCTGGTTCAGTACAATCCTGTTCAGCCTGCAGCCAAGACAAACAGGTCCTCTGGCTTAAGTGCCCAGGCCAGATCTCAAACCCTGTTTGTCAATCTTGAAAAGTCTAGATTACTCTTCCCAGTAATTTAGTTCCATGTTCTTCTACACCTCAACCACCCATGTTTCCCAAGTAAATAAGGCTACCACATTTTTTATTTTTAATTTTTAAAATTTTTATAAATGACAGTTTATTCATTTTGTATCCCCACTATAGCCCACTCCCTCATCCCCTCCCAACCTCATCCTTCCTCCATCATCTCCTCCCATACCCATCCCCAAGTCCACTGATTGGGGAGGTCCTCCTCCCCTTCCCTTTGACCCTAGTTTATCAGGTCTCATCAGGACTGGCTGCATTGTTTTCCTCTGTGGCCTGGTAAGGCTGCTCCCCCCTCAGGGGGAGGTGATCAAAGAGCCAGCCACTGAGTTCATGTCAGAGACAGTTTCTGTTCCCATTACTAGGAAACCCACTTGGACACTGATGGGCTACAGCTGTGCAGGGGTTCTAGGTTATCTCCATGAATGGTTCTTGGTTGGAGTATCAGTCTCAGAAAAGACTCCTGGGCCCAGATTTTTTGATCTATTGCTCTCCTTGTGGAGTTCCTGTCCCCTCTAGGTCTTTCCTATCTCTGCCTTCTTTCATAAGATTCCCTTCATTCTGCCCAAAGTTTGGCTATGAGTCTCAGCATCTCTTTCAATACCTTACTGGCTAAAGTCTTTCAATGGCCCTCTGTGGTAGGCTCTTGTCCTGTTGCCTGTTTTCTCCCTCTTCTGATGTCCATGCCTTTTGCCTTTCTGCATGAGGATTAATCATCTTACCCAGGGTCCTCCTCCTTGATTAGCTTCTTTTGTGTACAGATTTTAGTATGTTTATCCTATATTATATGTCTAATATCCACTTATGAGTATATATCATGTGTGTCTTTCTGCTTCTGGGATACTACACTCAGGATGATCTTTTCTATTTACCACCATTTGCCTGCAAATTTCATGATTTCCTTGTTTTTTTATTGCTGAGTAGTATTCCATTATGTAAATGTACCACAATTTCTGTATCCATTCCTCCACTGAGGGACATCTGGGTTGTTTCCAGATTCTGGCTATAACAAATAAAGCTGCTACAAACATGGTTGAACAAATGTCCTTGTATACTTGAGCATGTTTTGGATATATGCCTAGGAGTGCTATAGCTGGATCTTGAGGAAGCACTATTCCTAATTGTCTGAGAAAGCACCAAATTGATTTCCAAAGTGATTGTACAAGTTTACATTCCCACTAGCAATGGAGAAGGGTTCCCCTTTCTCCATATCATCTCCAGCATGTATTGTCACTTTAGTTTTTTATCTTAGCCATTCTGATAGGTGTAAGGTGAAATCTCAGGGTCGTTTTGATTTGCTTTTCTCTGATGACTAAGGACGTTGAGCATTTCTTTAAATGTTTCTCTGCCATTTGATATTCCTCTATTGTGAATTCTCTGTTTAGCGTTGTACCCCATTTTTAATTGGGTTAGTTGATTTGTTGCTGTTTAACTTCTTGAGTTCTTTATATATTCTGGATATTAGCCGTCTGTCAGATACAGGGTTGGTGAAGATCCTTTCCCAGTCTGTAGACTGTTGTTTTGTTGTCATGACAGTGTCTTTTGATTTACAGAAGCTTTTCAGTTTCATGAGGTCCCATTTATTCATTGTTGATCTTAGAGCTTGTGCTGTTGGTGTTCTCTTCAGGAAGTTGTCTCCTGTGCCAATGTGTTCAAGGCTCTTCCTCAGTTTTTCTTCTAACAAGTTTAGTGTGTCTGGTTTTATTTTGAGATCTTTGATCCGCTTGGACCTTAGTTTTGTGCAAGGTGATAAATGTGGATCTAGTTACATTTTTCTACATGTAGATGTCCGGTTACATCAGCACCACTTGTTGCAGATGCTGTCTTTTTTCCATTGTATGGTTTTGGCTTCTTTGTCAAAAATCAAGTATCTATAGGTATGTGGGTTTATTTCTGGGTCTTCTCTTCGATTCCATTGATCCACCATTTTGTTTCTATGCCAGTACCGTGCAGTTTTATTATTATTATTATTACTATTGCTTTGTAGTACAGATTGAATCAGGGATGGAGATACTTCCAGACAATCTGCTTTTATACAGGATTGTTTTAGCAATTCTGGGTTTTTTGTTTGCAGGAGTACATTTCAGTGATGATTCCATTATATGAGGAGCAGAGACCCTATCACACTGGTCTTTGGCACACTTTCTGTGGCTCTGCTTTTGTCTGTCTCAACTGTCTTTTCTTGAAAACAACTAGGAGAGAGTCCTTGTTCGTGACTTCCCAAAATAGATGCAGACAGGTGCTGGCCTTGGAGATGGATCGCTAGGCTTTCTAGAACCAGGAAGCATGGCTGGGAGGCTAGAGTTGTGCTCTAGACCTTACCAAAGCAAGGCAAAAGTATCCCCAGCACCTCAGGAATGCAAAAAGCCAACAAGTCTCATCAAGAACTCTAGTTTTCTACAATAGCCCTTAATGAAAGCTGGCTGTCAAACTGTCCTGAGGTCTGGTGCAAAGTCCTTCATTTCCCCTAGGGCCACCTTGTGCACTGTGCAATGGTTTAGTGCCCCTGGCTTCCATCAACATTGTGGCGGCCAAATGATGAGAGTTTTTGTCATGTGAAAGATACTACATGGAATGGATCCAGGGTGAGACCAGATGCTGCATGTGAAAATCTGGCTACGTCCCTACTTGCCTCATTGCTTCTTGGGAGCATCTGCAGGAGTTGGGAGAGGTGGAGAGCTCTTAGTTGCTAGATTTTTCTGGCTGCTAGTTGGGAGGGGCATCAGTGGGGGGTGGAGTGAGGGACCAGGTCAGATGATGTAGCTGAGGCAGCCTGGCTGGCACAGCAGGGCCATTGTCTCTCTTGTTCTTGTATCACCACTGACCTGGATTTCTTAGACTCTATCTGGAAACAAACTTTCACTTACTGTAAGAATTGCTATATCACACTCTATCCTCGAGGTTGCCTAAACACCATGCCTCTGATAAACTGTATTATCTCCTCCATGGGCCCAGGACCCAAAGGTGTACATCCTTTCTGATATGCACACTGTTGGGTTTTTTTTTTTTGTGTGTGTGTGTGTGTGTGTGTACATGTGTGTGCGCAGGCATCCCTCTATTCTTCCTCTGCCTGTTTCTTTTGAAACCTCTCTCACTAATGACCATGATGTTGCTGCTGCTTCACCTTAGTTGGAGGAAGGTTATCTACTCTCTCTTTCAGATGTGACCCTTTACATCCTACCCTCAAGGCTTTTGTGTTTTTGAGGTCTCTGACTCAACTGGGCCAGGAAGCCCCTGCTCAGCCAACCATTCATCCAGGCATCAGGCATGGTCTTCTTGCAGACCATCATAGGCCTTCCTCTTCTGTCCTTGTGGTCTTTCTCCTGACAAGGCCTGGAATATTGAAAGGTTGTCTATGATCAGCATAGAATGCAAGTACTCCAGAGCTAAGAACCTTGCTCCCTTAAGTGTGCCCTTGTTCTCTCCCTGAACCTGATTGGATTGTGTCTTTCAAATGTTGAAGTCCAAATTCAATAAAATGGAATCCGATGTGGCAACAAAATCTTGTAGAGATCAGAAGTTGAGGCCATACTGGATCTAATCTGCCCTGTGGACAGCAAGGCTTTGGACCTCAAGAGTAGTGCAAACAAATACTTCTCATGTTTATTACTAATGTAGCTTCTGATAGCTATTCTTGGTAGTCAGCTTAACTAAATCAGGACTTAATTAAAATGCAAATGACCAGGCACACTGCAAGGGATTTTTTTTTCTTAATTCACTCATTTGAAGTAGGAAGAAGTAGGAAGACACAATTCTAATTTGGGCCACAGGAATTATGGGTGCCACTGGTTCCACACAGGCCAAGGCTGGAATGCTACTCATGTCCCACAATGCACAGCGCTGTACTCTCAGAATTTTCTCAACATCTTTAGGCCATGAAGAAATTCATGTTATGTCTGAGAGATTCCATGTCTTTGACCACCTTTACTACCAAGTAAGAACAGACCACTTCAAATTACTATATACAGTGAACATCACCCTAGTACACACACATTGACCACACAGAATTTAGTCATCTTAAGCCCAAGGGTACCTGTAACTTCCAGCTAGAGTTTCCAGTGTGAGCAAGCATCTCCTTTGATCACCTCACTTTTCCTTGGGTACTTGCTCCTAGCCTGTGCCAACCCCTCCCTTTGGCACAAACATTGCCTGGGCCATCGTTGTCTCCATCCTAAACTGAACATAAACTATATATTTTCTTTTAAGAGGAATTAACCAGAAGTTTGTCCCTGGGGCTTTTATGGCCTTTTCTATGTTGCATCATATCCTCTTTTCTTCTAGGACACAGATGGAGCCATACTCTGAAGTGGGCGCACACTGACCACAGAGCATTGGTGAGCCAGGCACCCAGATGACCCTGAAGACTTTCCCCTAAGCAAGGTAGCCATCATGGACATCACCCTGGGTATTACTCTGATCAAAGAGATCAGCAATTCTTCTAAAACCATCAGGTAGTTGCTCCCTGCTATGCTTCTTGAGGAACAGTGGTCCTTGTGTCCATGAGTGCCTGTGATTTGTTAACAGGGCAGCGTGTGGTGCTCAGAGGGCAGGCTTACTGTGCTGATCAATGTTTGGATATTTAGAAAATTGCCAAATTCAAAACTGGATATCATCAAAATGAAATCTCGTCTTTCTTTTTGAAATAGCTACCAGTTTCTTGAAAGAGAAACTAAAGAGCTAGCAATATTGAGCACTAGATCAGTAGACATTTCATCTTTTTAATGTCAGTACACTATTTCTATGTAGCCTTGATGGTTGATATTTCTCCTGCTTGGTTTGTGGCTATTTTCTGTAAGCTCCTACTGAATCAGTCAGGTTTTCAAGAGACCTAGAAGAGCTAAAGACATATCAGATTGTTTTAGGGATAAAAATTATTTCATTATTTTCTAAATCCTGTGGAACAAATAACAAAAAATGAAAAACTGCTCCTCATTGTAGACCAGTAGACATTCAGGATTTTGGCATATGCCTGCCTCCTCTAGGCTGGCCAGATTATTCGCATGTGTCTTTGTTTGGAGTATGCTGTCCCCATTGAGCTAAAAGATGATAGTGGTGGTTAGAGGAGCAAGGGCATCGCTGGAATGGTGCAGGAGGAGTTGAAATGCACAAGGAGTCATGTAAGAAATATTTCTTAAGTTCAGAGAGGAAGAGGTAGGTATCCCTCTGTCAGGAAGATTTTTCTTAAGTCTTTTTCCTAGATAGAGTAGGCATCTGTGATCTCAGAAGAGGTCTCTGAAGTTTTATCTTGCAGGCTTACTGAAGTGAGTTCTAGTAAAGTACTCATAGCTGCGAGTAGCACTCATGGCCTTGTCTCTTCCTTTGTGTACTCATCTTTTCCCCTTCTTGTAGCACTCCAGTTATCCCAGCACAGCCAGACCATGATAAGGATGCCAATTTCGGAAAGGCAGAATTGAGAAAACCCTTTTGGGAAAAGCAAGGAAGCCTTTTTGATAACAAGAAAAGAAGATTCCTCTCAGCAGGGTTGAGGAAGTAGCAGAGCAGCTGCTCTTGATGCAACAGAGGCCTTATGCCATGGTGGAGAGTGTGCCTGTGGAGGTCTGTAATGTAAGGGGGCACACAAGTGTAGAAGATAAAGCTATCCTCTTGCCATGGTAGATCTCAGAGCATATTTAGGAAGTGTTTCTTTCAGATACCACCTTTATTCTTGCCAAGCTGGTATTGCAATATATCTGATTTCTGGAACTGGAGGTGAGTAGAGAGTAAATGTGTGGAGTATGTGACGCTTTTGGTCCTTAGAGAGCTAGAACTTCAAGTACTATATTGAAGAGGTATAGAGATAGTGGGCAGCCTTTTCTTGTCCCTGATTTTAGAGTTTCTCTCCATTTAATTTGATTTTGAGTTTTTCTCCATTTAATTTGATGTTGGCAATTGGCTTGCATATATATAGCCTTTCTTATGAGTGTGCGGGTATCTCTGTGACAAGCTGGAGACCTAAGTCAGGATATGCTCCTGGAAGGATATGAGCGGGACTCAAGCAGAGACTCCTAACAGCAGAGGCCATAGAGACTGAAGAGGACACCCACTGACTAGACTAGTCTCCTAGCAGAGAAAGGGGAACACCAACCCGCCACAAAACTTCAACTCGAATTTATCCTGCCTACAAGATGTGCAGGTATAAAGATAGAGAAGAGATCGAGAGACTTCCCAACAATACCTGGCCCAACTAAAGACCCACCCTATCGGAGAGTGCCAACCCCTGACACTAGGAACGATACTCTGCTAAGCTTACAGACAGAAGCCTGTCAGAGTTGTTCTCTAAGAGTAGCTACCCAGCAGCACCTCAAAACAGATGACAAGACTCACAGCCAAACATTGAGCAATGCTTAGGGAGTCTTTTGGAAAAGTGGGAAGAAAGAGAAAGGGCTCTGGAGGTGACAGAAGTACCACAAGAAGACCAACAGAGCCAACTAACCAGGGCCCAGAGGGGTTTGCTGAGACTGAAGCACCAACCAAGGACCATGCATGGACTGGACCTAGACCCCCTACACAGGTGTAGCAGACGGGCAGCTTAGGCTTCACGTGGGTGCTCTTGTAAGGAAAATGGGGACTGCATTGGACAGACTCACTTGCTAGCTTTTTGATCACTTTTCTCTGGTGGGACTGCTTTACCAGGCCAATGTCGGTAAAAGGACATGTTCAGAATCAGGAATTCTATAAAATTATGAAATCACTAATTCATTTGAACATTAATACATCTTTTTAAAAATTTGTAGGAGATCTGCTCATCCAGGAAACACCAAACAGTGAGGGCATCTTTGACATCATGCCAGGTTTTTGAGAGATATAGTATTTTAAAAAGAGGGGTGTGAGCAGGAGGAAGCCATTCTGGGCTGCAATCTCTGAGAGACTCAGATTTATCCCTAGTGCAGACCTTGCAAGAAACACTAGGTTGCCTTCCAGAAAGCCCACATGCCTACTGAAGCTCCTCTTTCATATAGCCAGTGATGCTAGGGAGCAACAGAATGGGACAAAGGCCACCTGAGTCAACAAAGGAGAGCTTGGTTCAGAAACAGTTTTCTAAAAGGCTCAAGGCGCAGCTGTTGTAGAGTTAATATCCTTTCCAGGGTGATATCACTCCACACACTTAAGAGTTTAGTAAAGAAAAATCTTTAATGATAGCATGTATTCAGCTCTGGCTGAGGATCAGAGGATCCAGCATAGAATAGATTTTGCATTCCACATATGCTGTCATCATTAACTATTTTAGGTTTAGGCCCCAGGATACACATTGGACAACTTAACTATGGACAGAAGACTGCAAGTCCAGCCCCTAAGGCTTTATAGAGCAAATCTACCTTCTAGGTCATATATTGTGGTCTATTAAAGGCCAATAGACACAAATACATAAAACATCAAGGGAAAGTAATTTTTCAGCATTGTGGTCACAGTTCTTACATGAATGTCTAGAAAAGGTTGACCTCGACTCTGAGGAGGCTGTTTCAGAGGAAGGCCACAGCTGCTTCCATGCAGGACCAGGAATTCAGTTTAACTAGATTTCACTGCTGTCTGTCTCAGGGCTATGTCAGCACTATAGAGAATTCCATTTTTAAAGCTTTATTTTAATTTTAATTTTATTTTTCCACAATTTATTCATTATATATCCCGATTGAAACCCCCTCCCTCAACTCCCCCCAGTCCCACCCTCCCTACCTATTCTCCCTATCCCCTTCCCCTAGTCCACTGAAAGGGGGAGTTCTCCACTATTGCTATCTGCCCATAGCATGTTAAGTCTCATCAGGACTGCCTGGATCCTCTGTGGCCTGGTAAGGTCACATCACCAGGAGCGAATGATCAAAGAGCAGGCAACCAAGTTCATGACAGCTCCTGCTCCACTCACTCAGAGATCCACATGGAGACTGAGCTGCCAATCGGCCACATCTGAGGAGGGGGTCTAGGTCCTTTCCATGCATGGTCCTCCATTGGTGTTTCAGTCTCTCTGTAGGACCCCCTGGTTTCAGATCTTTTAGTTTTGTTGGTCTCCTTGTGGGGTTCCTGTCCCCTCCATGTCCCTCTATTCCCACCCCTTTATTCCTCCATAAGACTCCCTGGGCCCTGAGTCTCAGCATCTGCTTCAATTCCCTGTTGGGTGAATCATTTCAGAGGACCCTCCCATCCTGTTTCCTCTCTTCTAATGTTTATCCTGTTTGCCATTCTGAATGAGATTTAAGCATTCTCCCTAGTGTCCTCCTTGTTGTTTAGCTTCTTTATATTCGCTTAAAAGCAGATATTAGCCGTATAATATAGGATAGCCATCTACAAACCTAAAAAGTTAAGCTTTATTTTTTTAAGTATATGGATGTTTTCCCAGCATATGTCTGTGTGTACTACCTGAAGATGCCAGGAGGGGGCATCAGATCCCTTGTGACTAGGGTTGCAGGAGCTAGGTGGCTTCTGAAACAGAATCTGTCTCCTCTGTATCAATACCCAGTGCTCTTAATTGCTGTGCTCTCTGCTTTTAATTTAAAATGTATTTTTATACATGTTAATTAAAATATATTACATCATTTCTCCCTGTCCTTTCTCCATTCTCAAACTCTTCCCTTCCAATTTCTTCCTTTTAAGTATGTACGAGTAAGTACATACAAATATAGGAATAAAACTTGCTAAGTCAATTTCTGTTGGTTGAGTGTATATAGATTGAGGAGCCAACACTTTACATAGGATATTCAATTAGGGAGCTCCTTCCTGCCTGAAGCTACTTCTCCCAATTGCAGGAGAGTTTACCCTCTTTAATGACCAACAGGAATCTGACCCTGAAGTGACCTAGGCTGCCTTGGGCATGAAATATTAAAAAAGATAGGGTGGTAAATACCTTAGCTAACACTTGCTGGTGCCATGGCCCTGAAGTTCTGAATCTGCAGGGAAGACTATGGACATTGGCATTAGCCGATCAGTCTCCCTTGGGATTTCTTTTGAATCCAAATCTCTCTTGTTAATGATTATTAATATTTAATATTGACAAATCTTTTAGTTAAACAGCAGCTATTCCTATACCAGCTATATACCCAAATTACCACACAGAGACTAGGATTTATTTAATTAACCTAGAGCACAATGCTGGGCAATAATTACTCCATCTTAAGCCTCCAAGTTTCTATAACTTCCTCCCATTCAAATTTCCCACATTATATTTGCTTTATAGAAAATATCTTAGGTCCAGTTAACTTCTGATGTTTCCAGGTCTTCTTCTCTCATCTCCTCCCAATCTCTTCTTTCTCCTTCCCTCCAGACCCAGGATGTCCCACCCTATTCTCTCCATTGCTTAGTATTGGCTGGTTGTTTTTATTGGCAATACAGAGAACAAATGGTAGCAAGTTTACAGAAACTTGAAACAGGTGATGCTTAGAATAAACATCACAATGCAATGTCTGGATTGAAACTACACATCAGCATTTGAATGAACAAGGGTAAATTGTATACATTCCACAAGAACATTATACCAACACTCCCTCTATAATAGTTCATGCATACTCAGAGTTCTTTGTAAATGCCAATTTCTCCTAGTTTTCAGTCTCAGGTTCTCCTAATAGCAACCTCAATGTCATCTGGAGTCACCATTAGTCAGGGCTCCTAACTGAATGTTTGCAGACATCAACGAAGCAGAATACAATCCCATAAAGACCACAGTAGGCATAAACTCCAGCATGTGTCCTTGTTGGCTCCCATTGCTGCCTATTTACTACACATGAATAAACTCAGTCTTCTGGATTTGGTCAAGTGGTCCACTTTTTGAATATGTGTATTAGCAGTTTCTTTCCTGATAATTTTTGTATTTTTCCTTAATTTTGTGGAGATTTGTGCTGGGAAACTTCTTTAAGCACCAAGTCTAAATTAGTTTCTGATGCTCTCAATCTTATATTTCTTCTGGGTCATCAGGGCTGAGGTAAAGATGAACTTAGGACCAACCATTCACATCTTACTGCTACTAATGACATATTCATGAGGATGAATAGATGGTTCAGCCCCTAAGAGCACTGGCTGCTCAGATACAGGGCCTAGCTTTGATTCCCAGAACCCAAGTGAAGGCTCACAACAGTCTAACTCCAATCACTAGGGATCAGACACTCTTCTTCTGGCCACCACTGATACTTGGCATGCACTTGGTATACACAGTGGCAAAACTTATACACCTAAGTTAAAACAATTTTAATTAAAAAAAACATATATTTTGTTACAATATGGAATCACATATGTATGTTATGTGTCTTTTCACCATTTGCCTACCTGGTATTCTAGGAGGTCAGAAGAAGCATCAGATATCCTGGATCTGAAAATACAGGTAGTTCTGAGCTATATGAGATGGGCACTAGGAAACAAATGTGAATACACATGAGGAGTAGTACCACTACCACTAACTATCCAGCTCCAAATAGGTCATTCCAGTGCAGAGGATATAGAAGCTCCATTGCTCCTTCTGTTTTCTGTCTCTTGAAGATGATGAAGTCCCTGCTAGATAGTTGTTGAAGTGATTCAGTGGACTTCTATCCTTCTGTGAATGGACTTTCCACATTGCTTTTTGTTTTCATTGTTTACACAGTTCTCTTAACCAATCAGAGTTCCATCAGATTAGGAAATTTTCCATAATTTGAGATATACTCTTTTTTTTCTAGAATCTTTGAGATAGGATATCTCTACAAAGCCATGGTTGTCTTAGAAATATGTGGACCACACTGGCCACATATTGGCCACAAGACTGGCCTGCCACTGTCTTCCAGGAGGTGGAATTACAGGGATACACCTCTAAGCCCGGCTGAGATACATTTTTAAAAGGAAATATTTTGAATCAGATAATAAAAACATAAAATAAGACTTAGAAAGGAACCATCATAATTTTGATGAATAGTAACACTTCTTGAAATTCTACAACAATGATTTAAACTGGCAAATGATTTCATGTGTTCTCAATCATATGGTTATTTTCTTTGCTTTGATAATTTCATCCATTTCACAATCTTTGAAATGTGTTTGTATGTATACACCTATGCCACGGTGTGTATGTGGTAGTGAGAGGACAACTTATTGCTGTAAACCCAGAAATTCCTTTGGTTCCAGTGACCTAACTGGCCTTCATTTGGGTTTAAACATTATTTATGCATGTGCTGGTATGTAAGTGTAAATATGCCACATCCTAATTGTAGAAATAAGAGAAATTTTTATAGAAACAACATGGGACTTCCAGACATTGAAATCAGGTCATCATGCTTAGCAGCAACCAACTTAACCCACTGAGAAAATTCACTGGAATTCATTTGTGGTTCTGAGAAAGCGTTATGAAGAAGTGCTAAGTATAAACAAACACTTTCAAAAAAAAAAAAACGATAGCAGTATATCATTTGCAAATAAAATTTATTATTCAAATTGTTCTGTTTTCCTCTATCTTGGGATGATAATATGTTTACAACCTGAAAAGGAGAAAATACATTACTTGATGCGATGCTTCAACTGATCTCATTGAGCATGAGTGAGATGGCTCAGTGGGAAATGTTTGTGGTGTGCATAGCTGACAACCTGACCTTAATCATCATATAAAAATGGCCAAAGTACACAGGGGTCTTTTCTGAGACTGATACTCCAACCAAGGACCATTCATGGAGATAACCTAGAACTCCTGCACAGATGTAGCCCAGGGCAGTTCAGTGTCCAAATGGGTCCATAGTAATGGGAACAAGGACTGTCTCTGACATGAACTGATTGACCTGATCTTTGATCACCTCCCCCTGAGGGGGAAGCAGCCTTACCAGGCTACAGAGGAAGACAATACAGCCAGTCCTAATGAGACCTGATAGACTAGGATCAGAAAAAAGGAGAGGAGGATCTCCCCTATCATTGGACTTGGGGAGGGGCATGGGTGGAGAAGAGAGAGGGAGGGGAAGATTGGGAGGGGAGGGGGAGTGAGCTACAGAGGGGATACAAAATGAATAAGTTGTAATTAATAAAAATAAAAAAAATGGCCAAAGTAGACCTCAGAAAGTTGTCTTCTAATCTCCATATACCTGTCATGGTCTAAAACCCCATAACATTACACAAACACACAGAAATATATCTTTTTCTCTTTGCTGTTACAATATTGTATATAACAAGGTAAATTTCATTGCTGTTACAGTATCTTGAATCTATAAATAATTCCTCCAGAAAGCTGAAGTGCCAGTGGTAACTAATGGGAAAATAAAGAAGCATAGAACATCAAATGATATATACATATCCATACCAATCAAGCTATGTTGTGAGATATACAGTTGATTGTTGATTATCGTATTATTACAACTCTACCAGATAGATGAAAGTGCTGCTTTGGACACACATGAGGTATTTAATATTTCTTATATTCTCTTCTATCAAGCATTTTAACATTAACATTGTTAAAAAGTGTTGAAGAAACAGGACACATTGGGGGTACATTTTTTACCCTTGGACTTGTACTCAGGAGGCTGCTTCATGAGAATCAAGAGGTCAAATGTAGCCTTGACTAGTTACTGACATCTAAGCAAGGCTGTGTAACAAGTTTGTAAAAAAACAAATTTTTATAACAAATTTGTAAAAATCAGAAAAACAAAGGTCAGTATCAACCAACCAACCACTGCACTTTCACAGTCATACTTACTTGAAAAGTATGATCACACACTGTATGATATATAAATAAACAATGGACCACTTAGATGATAGTGATCCCATCCTACATATTCCAGGGGGGAAAAAACTTATCACCAAGTTAACGTGCAATAGAAAGTGAACATAAGCCACACAAGGACTACAAAAACAGCTTAATAAACTTCTGTAAATGGATTTGTTACACATACAGCAAACTGTAGTACCTATTCCAAATATCTCAAAATACAAACCACAACCACAATAGGTGGTCTCCACCATCACACTCTAGTGAACATGGTAAATAATTTACTTCCTTCAAGGCTACGATGAAGAAGAAATGAAACAAGATTTTTCTTCTTGAAACTGAAGACAATTATGATGTCTAAAGTCTTTGTCAAATTGTTTACATGACTAGAGTTTTTCTCTTGTATGAGTCCTTTCCTATTTCCTGACATCTCCAGGTCTAAAGTCATGGCAGAGCAGTTAAAACAAGGTTCATTCCCAAGACCACTGTTATGTTTTTGACAACTTCCTAAAATCCTTGCTACAAGAAGTTCCATCGGTCTAATCTTCTTGGGACCCAGCATGCACATATACACACAAAGATGCAATAACACCACATAACTGAAATTAAACAAATGATTACAAACATAAATTTCACTCATGGCTATTTTGTGTGTGTGTGTAAACATTTTCTCCTGTACCTCAAGGCACCTCAAGGCTTACCCACTGAATTTTTCTTCATCATGAACTGGTTCATTTAACAGAAAGCAAGCATTTAGGCTTTCAGAGAAATCAATCCTTCTCAGTTGGTGATATCATTTGGAAAGATTTAGGAAATGTGCCCTGCTGAAGGAAATATGTCATTTGGAGTGGGCTTGAGAGGTTATATCCACACGCCATTTCTAGTTTCCACTGTCTGTTTCATGCTTTAGGTGAGGATGTGAGCTCTGAGCTTCCTGCTTTAGCTGCCATGTGTAACAATTGTTGCATTGGCATTTCCAGGGTGACCTCATAGCACTGGATGAGGTTTTTTTCTATATAACTGAAGAGAACAGTGAATTCTAAGAATTACCTTATTATTTAAAAAGGCTTTTGTTCCTATGAGTTTTGAAAAGCAAACAAAATATGGAGTGACAACCTAGTGCTTGAATACATTGTTGACATTTGTCATATTTTTCCCAAAAATAATCTTGTATATCTGAAAATAAGTATTTGCTAAAGATCTTACCAAATCCTTTATAGTCATAGATTCCCTTCAGTATGAATTCTTTCAGGTCTCAAAGACTACTAAAAGGTTTATATAAGAGTAAAAAGGTTTTACTCTTATATAAAGATACCATGAGGTGAAAATCTTTACCATATATACTATATTTATGGGGTTTCTCTGCAGTATGACTTTTCTCATTACTTCTAAGACTACTGCTATATGCAAATATGTGTTCTTTTATGTATTCGTAGATAACTGTGTTGTGAAAAAGCTTTATTACACTGATTACATTTGTAGGGTTTCTCTCCAGTATGTGTGCTTTTATGTATTTGGAGACTATTTTGTTGTGAAAAGGCTTTATCGCATTGATTACATTTGTAAGGTTTCTCTCCAGTATGAATTCTTTCATGACTTTGAAGATGATTTTGACGTGCAAAGGCTTTACCACATTGATTACATTTGTAGGGCTTCTCTCCGGTATGTGTTCTTTTATGTATTCTGAGATGACCTTGTTGTGAAAAAGCTTTTTCACATTGATTACACTCATAGGGTTTTTCTCCAGTATGTGTTCTTTTATGTATGCGGAGACTACTATGACGTGTAAAGGCTTTACCACATTGGGTACATTCATACGGTTTCTCTCCAGTATGTGTACTTTTATGTATTCGGAGAATACTGTGACACGCAAAGACTTTACCACACTCGTTACATTCATAGGGTTTCTCTCCAGTGTGTGTTCTTTTATGTATCCGGAGACTACTGTGGCATGCAAAGGCTTTATCACATTGATTACATTCATACGGTTTCTCTCCAGTGTGTATTCTTTTATGTATTTGTAGAGATATATCCTGTGAAAAGGCTTTATCACACTGATTACATTTGTAGGGTTTCTCTCCAGTATGGATTCTTTTATGTATTAGGAGATGACTGTGACATGCAAAGGCTTTACCACATTGGGTACATTCATAGGGTTTCTCTCCAGTATGTGTTCTTTCATGTATTCGGAGATTACTGTGACATGCAAAAGCTTTACCACATTGGTGACATTCATAGGGTTTCTCTCCAGTATGCGTTCTTTTATGTATTCGGAGATTACTGTGACATGCAAAGGCTTTATCACACTGACTACATTCATAGGGTTTCTCTCCAGTATGTGTTCTTTTATGTTTACGAAGATGACTATGATCAGCAAAGGCTTTACCACACTGACTACATTCATATGGTTTCTCTCCAGTATGTGTTCTTTTATGTATTAGGAGATGACTAGGACATCCAAAGTCTTTACCACATTGGTTACATTCATAGGGTTTCTTTCCAGTGTATGTTCTTTTATGTCTTTGGAGATGATTGTGATGTTCAAAGGCTTTACCATATTGAAGAATTTCATAGGGTTTCTCTCCAATATGAATTCTTTCATGCCCTTGAAGAAGACTATAATATGCAAAGCCATTACCACCTTGAGTATATTCACAGGGTTTCTCTCCAGTAATACTTTTTTCATGCCTACAAAGATAAATGGCACACATGAAAGCTTTACCACATTCATTACACTGATGAATCTTTTGAATTAATTTTACAATTTGTATGAATTAATTTTACAATTTGTTCTAATGGGAACAGGGAAATAAGATCTTAAAATTTTATCACTTTGTTTACATTCATGGTATTCCCCTCAATTATGGGATGTTTTGCATCCTTTAAGACACCTGAGATGGTAAGAGAATTTATTACATGGCTTACATTTATAGCATCAGTTTCCTATATGAGGTTTTTCACTTACTGAAGAGAATTTAAAGAACTAGGAGCTTTACCATAATGATTGCATTTTCCTATAGTGTCAATCATACTGCATTTGCAAAGTGAACCAGGACAAACAGAAGAATTTGCACATTTCTAGTACTCTTGGATTTTCTGCAGTGAGTTTATGGATGCATTCTCAATGAAGTTGGAAAACCAATCAATTGTAAACTTGCATCTACTCAGAGTGGGGACTACTACATATCTTCTAATTGTTCTGAGAGAGACAGAGAGAAAGTGAGAGAGAGAAAGAAGGTACATTGCCTATTTCAATTTCTTATGCTCATATAGCTTGAATCCATTGTGACATATGATATACCCATTAAAGAAGAATAACAAAAGGTTTCCACATTGAATTCACACAGTTTGACTATTTGTTCCTTATAAACAAGTGGTATAATTATTAGGGTTTCACCACAACAACATTCTTATAAGTTATACCAGCTTTACTCTGGACTATTTGAATATTAGAATGCTTTGAACATACACTTCTCACTTATTCAACATGACTACTTTTTGCAATATCTGAGTGCTATGGACTAAACAGATTGGCAGTTCCACAACATAGCTCTAATGGGGCTATAATATAAAAGGTGATATCCATTAAGGCATCGTTCCTTTGTCTTCTTTCTAAGAGGAATGCCTTGCAAAAACAAATGAGATACCTGATATCGGGCATATGGTTTTGTGAGAATATAATAATCATTGATATGCTTAAAGCAGTGCTGTTTTATACTGTTGGTTTTCTTTAAAACTTCCAGAACCAGGGTGTGGTGTCACATGCCTGTAATCCTAACACTTGAGGAGGCAGACAGGCAGATCTCTGTGAGTTCAAGGCCAGCCTGGTCTATAAACCAAATCTAGGACAGCTAAGGCTACACAAAAAAAAACAGTCTCAAAAAACAAACAAACAAATAAACAAACTCCAGAAAACAAATTTTTTTACAAAGGCATATCTGTGTTAGCTTGCACATGAAAATTACCTTCTGTGTCTTCTAGAACTTTGACAATTTTCTTCAATATTATGGTTTTCCCAATTGTAGCCTAAAATATAGTACCAGAAAATTTATGATATGTTATTGGAAATTAGGCAAAATTTAAGTTAGTATCTTCAGTGAACCTTAGAAACAACCTGATTTATTCACCTCACTATTCCTCATTCTCAATTAAAATTACAGAAGAGCATCAATACCAAGAAACAGTTGCCTTTTTATTTTAAAAAGTGAAAGAAGATTCACAGTCTTACCTATAGCAGTGAGGTTCCTGTAGATCTCCAGCATCACATCTTTGTAGAGATTCTTCTGGGAAGGATTTAGCAATGCCCATTCTTCCTGAGTGAAGGTTACATGCACATCGTCATAGGTCACTGCATCCTAAAATATGCCATATATGTATACAAGAGAAAGCAGGATACCCACAACACTGTAAACATATACTTGATCGACAATATATTCACATAATTCTGTTGTTTCCTCCACTTATTTCCTGACAACAAAGTTCTAATGTAATCACCGAGTCATTTCAGAAGGAAACTGAATAATGAGTTTCACCTCTGTCATTGCGGAACCCTTTGAATATGATACAGCCTTTCAAGAGAAATGCCAATTAACAGATATAAAGAGAGAGAAACAGCAAATAGATAAACAATACTGAGCACACATCAGAGAAATTGTATGAATAACTACTAACTACAAAAAAATGATGGGCAAACTGAGTGTACTGGTTCATGCCTTTAATCTCAGCACTCAGAAGGCAGAGGCAGGTATATCTCATTGAGTTAAATACCAGTCTAGTATATGCACCAAGTTCCTGGACAGCCAGAGGTACATATTATGGCCCTGATTCCCCTGAAAAAATCAGCCAACCAGGGGAAAAGGGAGGGAGAATGGGACTAGAAGGACATGAGGAGGAGGCTACAGCTGACATACAAAGTAAATAAATTTTAATAAATAATAAAAATAAAAAAAATTATTTTTAAAAGAAAAAAATTTAAATCAACCAACCAGAAAAAGAAAGAAAAACAGAAAGAAAAAAAAGAAGAGGTCTTTAAAAATAATTTATTTTATTTCAATTTTATTTTATGTAAGTTAGTGGGAAGGTGTCAGAGCACTTGGAATTGACATTACACACAGTTGTGAGCTGCAATGTTGGTGCTAGGAGTTGAACCCAGGTACTCTGGAAGAGCAGACAGTGTTCTTAACCACTGAGCCATCTCTCTAGCCCCAAAAGAAGATACAGTTCCTATAAAGTGTTATGCATTCACTCCAGTATTCATCTTCCAGAAACCTGAAGGGCCCCAGGTTAAATTGTAACAGTAATAAGATCTTATTAAAAGAGAATAAAAGTTCAAAAAGTTTAAAATGGTCAGATGAAAATATTAGCAATGTACATGTTGATCAAAAAATAAGCAACATAGCTGAGGACAGATGGCTCAGCAGTGAAGAACTCCTGCTGGTCTTGCAAATAATTGGGCTCAACTGCCAGTATTTACAAAGGGGCTCACACCTATCCATTACTCCAAATTTAGGAGTTTTGAGGCCATCTTCTGACTACTGTGAAGACCAGGCACAGAAGAAGTGCATATTCATGCATACAGACAAAATACTCATATTCATTCAAAACAAACACAACAGGTAGAAAGAATGTCAAGCACCTGCAATTCAGTGACTCAGAAGACTTAGGCAGTATTAATGTGGTAAATTTCTGTCATTCTGAGAAATAATCTCTGCCAAATTTCAAAATTCAAGATGTAGGTAAAGCTCACAACAACAGCTTGACATGTACAAAACCTACAATCCAAGCCCATAGCCAATAATGTACAAAGGAAAAAAGGTAGGCATGTAGGCCCACACCTAATCCTGGGACTCTGAAGCCAGAGCCAGGTGGATCTCTGAGTTGAAAGCCTACCTGATCTACATACCTACTTTCAGGAAAGCCAGGGTTACACAGAGAAACTTTGTCTTTAAAAACAAAACAAACAAAACAAAAAAAGCAACAAAACTGACAAGAAAAAAAAACACCATAAAGCTAGTAAAATAGCTGAACATTGAATAGCAATTGCTTCTCCTGTATCTTATGTGATTTAGGGATAGTGTCTATAATTGTGAAGGCATGAGAAGGAAGTTGACTTTCAACCACAACACAGTTGCCAAAAGAACAGGAAATGAGTTGAGTCTATAGACACTCAAATCTCATCTCCAATTAAAAAGAAAATCTAGAAAGGTTCCCCTTAGGAAAGCTTCCACACAGCCAGGCATGGTGGATCGTGCTTGTAATCCCAACACTCAGAGGGGCAGAGGCAAGCAGAGGGCTCTGAATTCGAGGACAGCTTGGTCTACAAATGGCCTCAGAGGATAACCAAGGCTAGATGGAGAAATGCTATCTCAAAACAAAACAAAAAAACAAGAGTGGAAAGCTTCCATACACTTCCCAAAAAAAGCCACAAATAAGAGCAAAGTGTTCAAAGATACCATCCATCATCCTATCTGGAAGCTTTTTCATTCAGCCAACTACATTCTGATACTGGAAGCTGCCGGCCCATGGTCATCCATGATAAAATGTATTTAATCTACCATACATGATCAAAATAGTCTGCAACAGTTCCCAACACTTCAAACATCCAAAGTCTTTTCTGACACTCAAGACAATATCTTGGCTGACACATCTTGTAAAATCAGAAAACAAGTTATACCGTTCCAACATACAATGGCACAGAATACCCTTTCCCATTCCAATAGAGAGGAATGTGTACATAGTGAGAGAAGACTGGACTAAGGCAGAGAACCAAGCAGAAAACAACAAATCCTGTAGCTCTGTCTCAGACACATGGGGCTTCATTATCAAAGGGCTTAGGAGAAGGCCCTATCCCTGAAACTTCTCACATGCCCCTTAGTTTGGTTACATCTACTCCCTATAAGCAGCTCTCCACATCAGGTGTCTCACAGCTTAGATCTCAATATCTTGTGGTCTCAAAATGCAACTCAGGCTTCATCCGCACAGCTTCATGCAATGAACTCTTCACAGTATTCTTACTGGTGTGAGTCTGCAAACATAGACGGCTGGAACAGTGCTGAAATGAAACTACAGAGAAAGAATCCATGACCTTAAATACTGTATCTTTCTTGTTTACAGAGCCACCACAACATGGGTGATCCTGTCAAGTTTTGGTTTCTAAATTGGGAAAGACCCTGCCACACTTGGACCACAGTTGCAGCAGGCTTCATATGAAGTTCCTTCCTGGCACTAGGAATCACTTTGCCTATTCCTTCCATTAATTTAAGGCTTAGCAGGAGGGAGTGTTACTCTTTAGGCACCTTTTAGGCAATCCTGAGCAAGGGCCTTCTCTTTACTGGTGATAATCTCCTTGAGCATTCCTGTCCCTGTTTCAGGATTTGCTTGTCATCTGAAAACACCTCATGCTGTTTTTCTCTACAACCCACAGACTTTGCATTTATTTCTGCCCCACTTGCTCCTTTTTATCACTGTACACCTGAATGAGTCACTAGCAATAACCATCCATTCAACAGATTCAATAGTACATCTAGGAAATCTATTTACTTTTTAAAAAAATTCTGCTTACAAAATTTCTCAGTACATGGGCAGAATAAGAAAGATTTTGGGACAAAATGACCTCTAGCTGAATTTTTCATAGTCTATTTTCCACTGAAATCCTATGACCACCACTTCCTCTCTCTGGATTATTATCAACACCTTGCTCTTCCTGGATCTACAAGAAGAGCTGATTAAGCTCTATGCACATCTTTCTATGCTTTTTGCAATCTCAAGTCCTAATAGTTTCCACATTCCTTCAAAAGAAAGAACAGTCCCAGGTTCTGTCCAGCAGCAAAATGACTTTTTGTGTACTATGCTTTGTTCCAATTTGCTATACTGTTGCTGTGATTGAATCCTGTAGCCAAAAGTGCCTCTGGTCATTAACTGGTTTTTGTTTGTTTGTTTGGTTTATTTGGCTAGTCCTGTCAGATTACAGTCCATGATGTTGGCTGTTTAGGGTAGAAAATGAAAGTGAAAACTATGAACAAACATTGTTTGCTGGCATGCTCTCTTGCTTGGTCACTGTCTTAATGTTTAGCTAGCTCCCTTATCCAGCGTAGGTCCACTTGCTTAGGTGTTGTTGAAATTATAACGGTATCAGGTAAATACCGTATATTATTATCCCTATAATTGTTACGGAGGTATTATTTAACCCACTGTCACAATCAGTAAGACATAGACACCTGTTAGGTTTTATAATCACCCTACTTGCCTTGGGCAGGGCAGATATTCCACCTTTGCTATCTCAATAACTGCCCCATCCACTGCCCAGCCACCATCAAATGCCATCCACCTTAACCATTTCTGTCTGGGCTACCTTACATCCATAATTTTATATTTAATTGCTTATACTTTTTTATCTTGGTGTTTTTTCCATCCACTCTATCCTCAGAGTCCTTCCTCCCAGCCCATGTGGTACCTTCTCCAGGCTAACCCATCGTGGCATCCTTCTTTCTCCTCTCTTCCCATCAAACTATTTGTTTCCCAAGATTCTACTGTTGATAAAGCCTGGGAGCCTTAGCCACGCCTACCCCATTCGGCCCTGCCCAGCTTTTAGGCCTTTTAATTATCCAATCAGGAATAATGTCTTAGGCAGGTTTCCACAACAATGATAGGGCAGTAACCAGATCTTGAGTGTCAGTTATTAGCATAAAATGCAAGCATCAGACCAACCCCCAACACTTAGGGATATTGCCGCTCTCAGTGGAAGAGCCTTCCCATATCAATCATCAGTCAACACAATCTCTCAGACATGGCCATTTTGATGTGAGCATGCACTCAACTGAGGCTCCTTCAGATGCTTGTAGGCTCTGAAATGTTGAGAAACTGAAGCAGGTTAGAACACAGAGACAATAATATATGAGAAAGTTTTTAAAATGTGTTAACCATATCTCACTTAAGTAGCAAAAACCCAAACTGATGATTGCAACAACTGGAAAACATAGATCATTTGCCAAGAAATGAGGACAGACAAGCCTTTAGGATCAAGAAAAGAAAAGTTAAACGGTTTCTTCATAGAAAGTTCCAAGCCAACCAAAATTCATGGAATTCATAACATAATGTAATAAATTTTCAGAACACAAAAATAGATGAGGGTCTATATAACTAGACTATAATGAATAAAATCATGCAACATCATCTATCAAAACACAGAGACAGACTTATACATATAACACAGTCCTTTAAACAAGAATTACATGATTATAATTAAAATCAAAGAAAGCACTGGCTAGCACTCACCCTGTGCACTCTGGTTCTCTCCTTTCACAATAATAGAAAACGCATTGAAAGTGGAGGGCTCTTCCAACATCAAAGAATCACTTAAAGCATACAAATGTTTCAACATTGGAGAAAATGTCAGACCATCCCCATCTGACCTTCTCTACCTGTCTCACCTCTGTGTCACAGTCCCCAACTACAGGCAGACACTCCCTGCTAAAACAAAGACCATGCTGCTCAAAGACTAGGTAGTCTCTCCAAAGACCTACTCCACTATCTGGTGGGGTACAGACTAGGTAGTCTGTCCAAGGACCTACCCCACTATCTCCCATTGCTCGTGGGAGTGCAAACTTGTACAACCAACCATGGAAATCAATCTAGCAGTTTCTCAGAAAATTGGGAATAGTTCCACCTCAAGTCCTAGCTATAACACTCCTGGGCATACACTTAAAAGATGCTCTACCATGCCACGAGGACAACCGCTCCACTATGTGCATAGCAGCTTTATTCATAATAGCCAGTATCTGGAAACAACCCAGATGTACATCAACCGAGGAAAAGATAAAGAATGTGTGGTACATTTACACAGTGGAATACTAGTCAGCTATTTAAAAAAAGGAAATCGTGAAAATTTCAGGCAAGTGGATGGAACTAGAAAAGATCATCCTGAGTGAGGTAACCCAAAAGACATGCATGGTATGTACTCACTTATAAGTGGATATTAGCCATAAAGTACAGGATAATGATGCTACAATCTATAGACTCAAAGAAGCTAAGTAAGAAGGAGGGCTCAAGGGAGGATGGTTGAAGCTTACTCAGAGGAGAAATACAATAGGCATTGGAGGTAGATGGAGGGAGGAAACTGGGTAGGAGAAGGGATGCAGAGGAGAGCAGGGGTGGGGATTAGCAGTAGGGAAAGCAGAGGAGAAAGGGCTAGGCAAGAGAACAGAAATCAGAGGTGTGTTGGGGGTGGAATATATAGGAGACTTACCAGAGCCTCAGGATTCAGGGGGCCCCAGGAAGTCTATGAGGGTCACCCCTAGCTGAGATTCCTAGCAGCAGGAGATATGGAGACTGAAGAAGCAATCTCCTGTAGCCAGACAGGACTTCCAGTGGAGGGATAAGGACAACATTCCATCCATAAAACCTTCCACCCCAAATTTATCCTGCCTACAAATAGTGTAGAGACAAAGATGGAGCAAAGATTGAAGGAATGGCCAATCAAAGAGTTGACCTACTTGAGACTCATCCCATGGGCGACACTATTAATGTTACTCTTTTATGCTTGCAGACAGGAGCCTAGCTTAACTCCTCTGAGAATCTTCATCCAGCAGCTGATGGAAACAGATGCAGAGACTGACTTCTAAATTTTAGACAGAGCTCCAGGAATCCTAAAGGGGAGTGATTGAGGGAGGAAGATGGGTAAAGGACTTCACAAGAAGAACTACAAAGTCAAATAACCTGGGCCCCTGTGGCTTACAGAGATGGAAGCACCAACCAAAGAACATGCATAGAGAGGTCCTAGGACCCCTGCACATATATAGCAGGTGTGCCGCTCATGTGGGTCCCCTAACACCTGCAGTGGGGAACTTCTCTGCCTCTGATGCCTCCCTTTGGATCCTGTTCCCCTAACTGGGCTGCCTTGTCTGGCCTCAGTGAGAGAGAATGTGCCTAGTACTGCAGCATCTTAATATGCCAGGGAGGGTTTGTACCTATGGAGGATTTCCCCTTTCCCTGAGGAGGAGGGGAGGTGAGAATGGAGAGGAAAAGTGTGTAAAGGGGGGATTTAGGGAAGAGGGCTGTGATCAACATTTAAGTGAATAAAAATAAGTTAATGAAGGAAAAGTGAAACTTGAAAAGTGACTTTTTAAAAAGATATACTTGAAAAAGGCATAGGTATACTGACTAAGAAAGAGAGCAGGACCATCCCTGTAGAGGGAATGGCATTAATAAGACAGTGTTTGACCTTGTCCCTGTGTGCAATGTGTAACCTGACACACAGCTACAGCCAATAGACTGCATCTCAAATTTTCTGAACCAACTTAACTGTGTCTATCAGCACAGTCCCTTAACTGAACATTCAGCATTCACTGGCTCAAGCCAACTTTCCCAAATTGTACACCCACCAATCTGGTCTCTTTTCATTCACACATGCATGAATTAATACATGCTGGGAAACTACAAAATCACTCACCCTTCCTCAATCAGAATCTTCTTCACAATGCTGACTCCTGCAGCTGACTGCCTTAAACTTTATTTTTTGATATAGCTGTTGCCTGTTTCACTCTGCAGTGCACTCTGTAAACTGTTGTTCCTGTTCTGGTGTGAAGGCAGAATCCATGCTCCACATACAAATCCTTTTCTTGTTACAGCAATGGAGAGTTCATTACATGACTCAAATGCTTAATTTTAAAACTCTGTTGGTACAGTCCTTTAACTTAAGAATTTGAGAACTTTGGGGCTGGAGAGATGGCTCAGAAGTTAAGAGCACTGGCTATTCTTCCAAAGGTCCTGGGTTTAATTCCCAGCAACCACATGGTGGCTCACAACCATCTGTGGTGAGACCTGCTGTCTGCTATTAGCATGGAGGCAGAACACTGTTTAAATAATAAATAAATATATCTTTTAAAAAAGGAATTTGAGAAATTTAATCAAGAGGCAAGCAAGGTCCTGGGGAGGAACAGACTGGGATCGAGATGACCTGAGTCAACATAGATAGTCTTAGAGACATTTTTTTAAAGGCTGTAGATGCAGCTGCTCTAGAATTAATATCCCTTCCAAGAAACAAATCACAGTACATATAAAAAATTAATTAAGAAAAATCTGTTTAGTGACAGCACGCATTCAGCTCTGGCTAATGCTCAAAGAGTAGCCATCAAAGAACAGATTTTGCATTCCACATATGCTGTCGCCCTTAATTTTCTTTTAGTTTCAGGCTCCAGGTTATGATTTGAATGATCTGAATATAGACTGGTGTGTGGAGCTAAAAAATGGCTGGCTGCTTGATTCCAGCCTGCTTGGAATCCATGAAGCACTGTGTGCTTAGCACGACAAGGTGATTTTTCACCCCTGGACCAGAGGTGTTCTTTGTTCTTTAGATGTGTGCTCAACTGTTTCGATTTGGCAGGTATCTGCATGAGAACTTGCCTCCCACTTACCTGAGCACTTTTCTCCTGCTTTTAGAATTTCCTTGAGAATATCCTGCTCTGAGATTTTCACTGAAACAAGTTCCTCCCCCTGAATTGCCCATTCTTACTCTTTATAAGCTTTAACCTAAAGAACAATAAAAGGAGACTTGATCAGAATTCTATTTGTCTCCATTCTTCGCATCTTACTCACTTTTTAGGGTCTCCTTTGACTGACCTGCAGGCCGGGTAAGACTGGAGATTGCAAATTTAGCCACATAGATAGACATTTACACAGAAAAGATAGTCCCCCAATTGTTTCTTACATACAAACATCAGATCACTCTTCAGTGACAGGATCCTTAAGTGGTCAGAGGTTCAGAAAGATAGGAAGAGTAGAAGGTAGAAAAGATAGAAGTTGTGCTGGGGAGGTCTATTGTTTTTAACAAAATTTCAATTGTTCAATTTTACCAATGAAGACAGTGAAGCCAGATGCTGGGATGAAAAAGCTCAAGGAGGCAGAGAAAGCACCCAGCTGACCTTCCTCCTCAGCTGAAGACCCAGCAGGAATCCCTTTCTCCCATGGCATCTCAAAATGAATGGCCCTCCTTTCTACTTCCTGTGTGTCTCTCTACTTCTCCTCCCCTCTCCCTCTTACTCTCTATATTTTTTCTTAATAATCCTATGTTCACTCCCTGTCAACTGGTTTTTGCTCCACCTCTTGACTTATGATTGGCTTTATTTAATCCTGCTTATAATACTGAAGCAGAAAGCTCTTGGATTAAAGGTATGTTTTTCCAGTAAATATCACAATCTCAGAGTTCACAGTAGGATCAAATATCCTGCAACAGAGGTCTTGCACAAGCTACATTTTACACCAAGTAAACTTCTTAAGAAGACTACCATCTTATATACCACTTCCAGGGGGAAAATGGAAAGAAACAAAAGACTTCTATGAAGTCAGAAGAAACTATCATACAATGGGACGAACTCAGGAGAAGTCTAATAGAACAGTGCTGCACAAGGGGAACACAGACTACTCAAGAACATTACTGACCAAGACTACAGTGTCTTTGGGACTAGTTACCATAGCCCCATGTGGTGGGAAGATTTGGGTTCTCAGCATCTGAAGCAACCCCTCTGCAAAGGCCCTGGCTTCAGATCATTACCAGGTCTCCCAAGCATGTTCCTTGCTCTAGAGAAGGAGCTTTATTTCATTCTCAATAAAGCAGGGCCTCAGAGAAAGCTCTCAAGGCCTAGGCCCCCAGGCTGTTTGTTCCTGGCTCTGCCAAGCATGTTCTTGGGTGTGAGAAGGAGCTGTGTCATTCTCCATACATGAGGGCCTCATGGAAAGCCTTGCTTGGCCAATCTAGCCCTTAACACAAGGGTTTTCCCTTTTCAAATTGTCACCTCTTTTCAAGAAGAACACTGGACCTTTATGGCACACCTGGCCTTAATGTTGGTTGTGACTCTGTAATGCCCATTGAGCAGCTTGGTGGAGGTCTGTTCTTTGCTATGAGGATGGGCCTAGAGGTTGGTGTGTATCTGAGTTGTCTCATTTGTTGTGGTTTGGAGCCATCCGTCTGGACGATCCCAGTGAACAAACTTGTGTACCTAAGCATCCTAATCGCTAACAGGCCTGGATAGCATACTACTACTCATCTGTGGGGTGTTTTAGAGTCAGCCCTCCCATTCTACTCGGTGTCACTTGCTGTTTTCCTAAGCATTGGTAAATTCTTTACATCATCGATCCTACTCTTGTACATCGCAGCTTAATACTGGCATGCTACTTAACACACGAGATGCCTTTTACAGCCTCCACAAAATTAACTTCAAATGGATCTTACACCTAAGTGTTAAATGCTCAGGGCAGAACTTGTAGAAGACACTAGAGAAACTAGGGCTCTCCGAGTTTGGCTTCTTTCCAAGGGTGTTTCTACACACAAGCCCCTGCTCCAAATGCTTTGCACAGATGCAGCTCCCAATGTGAAGTTATGCAAAACCCACTTGTCAGGTCCGAGAAGTGACAAGGACTAAAAGGGACCTTTGGCCACCCTTACCACCCAGCCCCAGTGATGACTCCAGCTACCACTGCTCAACCACCTGCGCCTTCCCAATGTGGACAGCGACCCTGTGCTCACCATTTCACAGCTTCGGGGCTTGCCTGAGCTCCCCTCACAGCACCCAGCAGAAGTGCTCAGAACACTTCACACGGAACCACTCAGGCCGGCTTAGCAACAGAGCTGAACCTGCAGCGTGGCACCCGGAAAAACACGCCTCCTCTTCTTGACTGGCAGGTCCACCTGGAGGCCATGATTGGCCAGTGAGTCTTGAGTGACATGAGCACCTCCTTTAGGGATCCAGTGTGCTGAAGGGACACAGCATAGTGGTTCCTGGCCTAGGCTTCCCGTCCAGGGCCAGACGCTTTCCAGATAGAGATTTGCATTTCAATAGCGCTTGTGTCCATCCTCCCGTAGCCTACCAGACTGTCTTTCCACACAGCCAGGGGAGGACCACCAGTCCGGTTCCCGCTGCTCAGCCGCCTTCTCCCCTTTGTGGGCAGGGACCCTGCGCTCACTACTTGGAGACTTTGGAGCTTGCCTGAGCTCCGCGCACAGCACTCACTAGGCACTTCGCTTTCTTCCTCCTGAAATCAAGGTGGATAAGCATGCATTTGTAATTCCTAGAATTAACCTCTAAACCTCACCAGCCTGGAAACCTGGTAACTTCCTGGAATGCTGGGAACTGTAGTTCTTTGGAAACAACAAAGCCTCATGGGAAAGAACGGCTGCCTAATGGATTTGCCCTTATAAGCGCCTGCAACAGTTGACTGGGGCCTCCCAGCTGGAAAATAAGGCAGAATTGTCCTGACCAAAGCCTGATTTTGTGTGGAGCCGTAAATGGTTGTCTCTTACTCTTGTCTGATTTGGAATCCATGAAGCACAGTGTGCCAAGCACAGCACGGTGATTTTCCACCCCTGGACCGACCGCAGGTGTTCTTTGTTTTTTAGATGTTCACTCAACCATTTAAATTTGGCAGTTATAGCATGAGAACTTTCAGCCCGCACTGAAGACATCCTGCTTTTCGGTTTTTACAGGAACTAGCCCCCCCCCCATGCCCATTTTTACCCCTTATAATCTGTAATTTAGAGAATTAACGAGACTTGTTCAGGACACTATCTTGTCTCCATTTCTTCTGTCACTTGTCCCCTTTCATTCCCACTCCCCTCTCTAGGTTCCACGCTGACATTCCTGCGGGTCGGGACAAGCGCTAGGCACACCCACTGTGTTTCATGGATTCCAAATCAGGTAAGAGTAACAGACATCCATTTATGGCTCCACACACGTCTAGAACAGTGTTTAATATTTAATAAATTCTTCCTTTTAATTTGTTCCAAAATATTTGAGTTTGGTTTTCTGGCGACAGCTAGGATTACTGTGTGGAGGCCGGTAGCCACCTAACTCTACCCCCAATTCAGGATACTGGAGAGGTTGGGCTGCCAGGGGCTCGCACACCTTGAGATGGCTGACCCAGCTGACCCAAGGTCCCTGGGAAATGCATTCCGTTCTACAGACTCCGGAGATGAACGGCACACTCGGAAATTTTTTGTTGTTGTTGTTGTTAGCTTCCTGTTGGTTTCTGGATTCTGGTTAAGGGGTACACTATGTGATGAACTGGGAGTGTTAGTATTTAGGCAGCCCGCTTCTGGGTTGCCTAGCAACCCAAGGGTTCATTTGCTTCATAAAAGATCAACCTGCCACATTGTTGCTCTCTTACTCTCCTGCTCTTCTCAGACCTCAGTTGTGGAGTAGCCTCCCCCCCTCTCGTTCTCCTCTCTCTCTCTCTCTCTCTCTCTCTCTCTCTCTCCATCTGCATCCAATAAACCTTATGGGAATTAAGATCGCTTGTGTGCATGGCGTTTTTATATAAATATGAACAGAGAGAACCTGAGGGGTTTGTACACCCCAGTTTGTGCAATTAGGAGACGTCCCATGTCCCACAGCCTGGGCAGTCGGTAAATGGAAAGTTAGCCAGAGCCACCAGTTGTTTTCAACCTGCCTTGGAGCCCAGAAGGCGTCCCCTGGTGAGGCTGAGAGGTTGAAACTCTGGGGTAGCCCAGCACCTGGACTCCCACAAAGCCAAGGATTCCCCATGGCGCCAGGCAGTTGCTGCAATTATGCAAGCAGGCCTCCTATCCGTTAAATTCTCCTAGTCAGACTGTTGAAACCTCTGTGCCACACCAATCTAATTGTTTCTGTTGTCTCTGTGGTCATGTCTGTTTTGTGTCTTGTCCATGTCTGATCCCTGAGGTGTTTTACAACTTGGAATGGCTAAATTAGGACGAACATTATAAGAAGGACTGATGGACCTCTGAGGCAGAGAAGCCCAATTGTTGAATGTCGTCTTGACTTATGTATCTGATCTATCTCCGTATGTTCTGACTGGGGCTGTAAGGCAGAGCTGCACAAGGTCTCCAGGTGCTGCCTAGTCCTGCCCCCACCTGCTTCTAGCTCATAGCAAACCTGAGCTTACAATTTGTGATATTCTGCCTTGCAAACACTGACAAGTTACCTTACAATCAAGTACGATTTTGTAAAACATAAGCATCACTGATACATTGAGAACTACGCTTATGAACTGTGTTGCATGTCCTGAAATTTCTGGACCACATGAAAATCCTTTGGAAGGACATTTGTAATTTCCTCTGAAGAATTTCATCTTCACACTAGTTCTGTGTTTGTTTTCCAGAAAACTGGAGTTCCCTAGTTTAAAATGTACAGCTAATGAAATCTTCTTACAAAGGAATGCATATTTGAAAAGTTACTAATTTGTTGACTTATAGATAAATGCTGCTCCAAAAAAACAAGCAAAAGGGGGGGGGGAAGCATGGGGTAATAGAGATGGCTAAGGAGTTAAGAACAATTCCTGATCTTGTAGGAGACCCTGCTTCAATTCCCAGCCCTCACATAGTGTGTCTCCACCATTGGTAAATGGAAGGCATATAGTGCCATCTTCTGACTTTTGTAACATCAGCAGTCACGTACATTCAGGCAAAAGACCCATACGAAATTAGTAATTTTTTTTTTTTTACCAAATTAAAAGGATACACCAAAAACAAATGTTAAACACCTGCACTCCAATATAGCAGGAGAATCAGACAGGATTAATGTCATGAACACAGGCCATCCAAGTAGAAGAAATGATGCCCCCTGCCAAAGGTCAAATTTTCAGATGTGGTGAAGGTCAGAACAACAGCAAATGCTTGACATGTATAAACATAGTTTCAATGCCCATCATGTAAAAACATAAAAAAAGAAATCTGGCCAGGAAGATATGGCTTTCCAAGGAAAAGACTTTCTAGTGTTTCTTATTTAGGGAATCTATAATGGCGGTGAAGGGATGGCAGCAAGGGAAGGAAGCTGGTTGATCAGTTTCAACCTTAAGAAAGCAGACACATAGACTAGTAAGTGGGATGACACTATGAGCATTCAAAGTCCTCTCTAATAAAGTACTACTTCCAGAAAGACTCAAGCTTCTCATGGTTCCATAAGCAACTATTAAAAAGAAAGGGACAAACCAGAAACAAATGTTCAAATACAGCATTGTCCCCTTTACTAGTACAGCTGTAAAAGAAACTTTTATTTGCCTGTTGCATTTCTTATCTTAGAAGATTACTGCCTCCATCTGCTATCCTAGGCCTAGTCCTGGAAGCCTCTAGCCTCCATACAATCTAACCTAAGCCTAGAATGTTTTTAGCCTCTGAGATTTATTGCTGAATAAGCTCACCCTTTCTTATTCTTTCTGAGCTCATAGCTGACTCCTTCTGTTAGGAATTATAAAAAAGAGAGATGTGGAGGTTACAGAGGTTACACGCGGGTCCACAGATCACACCACGAGATTGGTTCCACGTGGGAGGTTTATTAGATAGAGGGGGGTTACAGAGAGGGAGGTAGATAGAGATAGAGAGAAAGAGAGAGAGAGAGAAGAAGGAGAGAGAGAGAAGAAGAGAGAAGGAGAGAGGGGGAAGAAGCGAGAGAGAGAGCAAGGGCAGGGGCCCCAGTTCTTATAGCATGATCTAGAGCATGCTCAGGTGGTTCCAGGTGGTCAGCAGGTGGTCTGGGTGTCTTTCCAAATGCCTGTTACCTGCCGGGTCTGCCAGGCCCCAGGGGCTGCCTGTAGAAATGCCTGCTTGCTGATCCCAACACCTTCAACTCAGCTCTTCTGGCTCAAACTCTTCTCCCAGATGATATATTCAATCTGGCTTTTCTCTCTGCATCTGAATTGCTCTGCTTGGCCTCAAAATCCAGCAGTCTCTCTAATCTGGCTCCTTCTCATTCTCTGGCTTGTTCGGTCTTCACCTGTGTCTAGCTTGTTCTCTCTCCGCAACCTGTCTGTCTAGTACTGTCTTGGTAGAAACTGCCTTTTCTCTGTATTACCCTTTAAGTAGCTTCCCTTACCTCTCTCTTTTGAGAGTTGGGTGTATTCTACTCTGTCAACTCTGTCTGATTTCTTAATTTTTCTGCCACTTATTTAGACATCACTTTTAAACATGGTTGGTTCCTTCTACAAATTAACTTTACCTTCATTTTTTGGGATTAAAGGCATGAACCACCACATCTGGGTCTAAACTTTTCTTTACCTGAAACTTGCTCTATACCAGGATAGCCTTGAACTCAGATCTGCTTGCCTCTATCTCCTGGATTAAAGGCGTGTTTGTATTTCAGGGGATCACACCGACCTTTGAATGTGATCTCTTATCAGAGCAGACAGGTTCTTAATTAAAATTTCTCTACATACGTCTGTGGGATTCTTTGTTGTTTTGTTTGTTTTTCACTTTCCAACTGAGGAAGATGTTAATTGCTTTTCTTCCACATTTGTCTCAAACTTACCAGGTGAAAATAGCTGCAGTTTACCTGAACCCAACATGAAGCCACACACAAAAAAATCTTGTTTCCTAAAATCTCTCTTAATTGTTACTATTCTGGGCACCCTTCCACTTGTGGGACAGATTGGTAATCCAACTGCATGTTGAATAATGGGCTCTGCAAGCTATCCCCCTTGGTTCCAGGAGGAAGAAGGGGAAGTGCCTACTGAGTGCTGGGAGGCGAGCTCAGGCAAGCTCTGAAGTCTTAGCACTACCAGTACAGGGTCACTGCCCACAGAGGGGAGGAGCAGGAGGCTGAGAAGCGGGAGCTGGAGTGGTGGGTTCTCGGTTGGGAAGACAGATGGGTAGGCTATTGGACGACAGTCCCAAGTGCTGCTAAAATGCAAATGTCTGCATATCCGGAAAAGGTCTGACACTGGACTAGACCCCTAAATCAGGAATACTATGCTGGGTCGCTTCTACACTTTCTAACCCTAAGGGAGATGCTCATGTCACTCAAGACTCACTGGCCAATCAGGGCCTCTAGGCAGACTTACCGGAGGAGGCATGTTCTTCCTGGTGCCAAGGTCAAGTTCAGTTCCGTAGCTGAGCAGGCTTGAATGCTTCCCTGTGACATCCTCTGAGCGCTGCTGCTGCCTCTAGTGATTGCAGCTCTGGCAAGATCTGAAGCGGCAACATGGTGAGCAAGGGTCACTGCCCACAAAGGGGAGCAAGCAGCTGAGCAGCGGGAGCTGTTGGGGTGGGTCATCCCTGGGGCTAAGTGACAAACGGCGGCCACCTGTGAGGTCCCTTTTAGTCCTAGTCAACCGCTGGACCCAGCAGTGGGCTCTGCATAACTTCACATTGGGGGCTGCATCTGCGCAAAACATTTGGAGCAGGGGCTTGTGTGTACAAACATCCTTTGCAGGATGCCACACTTGGAGAGCTCTAGTTTCTCTATTATCTTCCCCAAGTTCTTCCCTTAGCATTTAACACTTAGGTGTAAGATCCATTCGGAGTTAATTTTGTAGAGGCTGTGAAAGGCATCTCATGTGTTGTTTAGCACTCCAGTATTAAGCTGTGATGTACAAGACTAGAATAGATGATGTAAAGCATTTACCAATGTTTAGGAAATGGTAAGTGACACCAAGTAGAATTTGGGTGCTTCTAAAACACCCCACAGATAAGTAGTATGCTAACCAGGCCTGGTAGAGATTAGGATGCTTGGATACACATGTTTGTTCACCAGGATTGTCCAGACATTTGGCTCCAAACCACAACAAAGGAGATAACTCTGATTTACAGCCAGCCACTAGGCTGCTCCTCATATCAAAGAACAGGCCTCTTACAAGCTAGCTGCTCAAGGGGGCATAACAGGAACACAACCAACATTAAGGCCTGGTGTGCCATCAAGGTGTTAAAGTATCTTTTATTCTCCTGTTGTAATTGTCCTCTCAGAGGCATACTGCCTCCATCTACAAACCTAGTCCTGGAAGCTTCTAGCCTCCACACAATCTAATCAATGTCTAGAATGTTTTCACCCTCTGAGACTTATTGCTTAATAGCTCACTTTTTTTTAAACTCTCGCTGGCTAGTTCACTTCAGCTGTTCTGGCTCAAACTCCTCTCCAAGCTGACTGATTAAATCTGGCTTATCTCAGTTTCTGGCTGAATTGCTCTGCTTGGCCTCATACTAACTTTGACAATATGTTCTAATATTCTGGCTTCTTCTCATTCTCTGGCTTGTTCTGTCATCACCTGTTTCTAATTTGTTCTCTCTTCAACTTGCCTCAATAAAACTGCCTCTGAACTTCACAAACTCAATTCCACACACTGCCTCTCAACTCTGCCTCAACAGAACTGTGTGAACAGAACTGTTGAACTGTAGAACTCAGAGATCTGCATGCCCCTGTCTCCTGAGGATTAAAGGCATGTACCACCAGGCCTGGGCCTAAACTGAACTCAGAAAACTGCTTGCCTCTGTCTCCTGGGATTCCAGTCAGATTACACAGACCTAGAAGATCTTTGGATGTGATCACTTGCCAGAGCAGCCAGGTTCTGAAATAAAATTCCTCTACATAAAGATGCCATTTTCTTTTTGAGAAAAACATAGTGTTTCCACATTGGCAAGTCTACACCAGTTGACAACTCTTTGAAACGTAAAAATATGGTTGTATTGACGGCTGGCCTGGTCAAGTAAGGTTTTCTATGAGGCGCTTCTATATGGAGAATGACATAGCTCCTTCTGAAACCCATGCGTGGCAGAGCCAGTAACAGCCTGGAGCCTAGGCCTTGAGAACTTTTCCTAAGGCTCTGAGGTATTGAGAATAAAATAGAGCTCTTCTCTAAAGCCAGGAATATGTTTGGGAGAGCTAAAAATGGTCTCTGGCCAAGGCCTTTGCAGAGGGGTTGCTTCAGATCCTGAGAACCCAAATCTTCCCACCACATGGAGCTGGGGTGATCAGTCCCAAGTCCATTGTAGGCTTGGTCAGTAATGTTTTTGAGATATTCTGTGTTCTCCTTGCACAGCTTTGTTTTATTAGACTTCTGAGTTTGTTTCATTGTAGGATAGTTTCTGCTGACTTCATAGATATCTGCCATTTTGGTCCATTTTTCGCCGGAAGTGGTATACAAGATGCTTTTCTTAAGAGGCCTGCTTGGAATAAGACATAGCTTGTGCAAGACTTACCCTCTTCAACTTTTATTTATTTATTTATTTTTCTACTGTCTGCTTTTCCTGTATTCCTTCTTCTGGCACATCCTCTTCAAGATCCTCTCACTGAAGAGTGACTGTTGTTTGACATCACTGGTGCACTTAAAAGCTACTTCTGGGAACATCTTTGCTGTTTAAATCTCCCATCTGTCTAACTGGCTAGGCTTGCAGTCTTCAGTTTATATTTAAATTGTTCAAAACAACCTGGGGCCTGAATCTAAAACTGGCTTAAGGGTGACAGCATATGTGGAATGCAAAATCTGTTTTCAGCTGACTCCTCTTTTACCACTAACCAGAACTGAATGTGTGTGGTCATGAAACAGATTTTTTAAATTAGTCTTTTGATAGTACATGCAGTGATTTCTCCTTGGGAAGGCATATTGATTCTAGGACAGCTGCATCTTCACCCTTTTTAGATAAATGTTTCTGAGACAAGCTGTGTCAACTGAGGTCACCGTGATCCCAGTTTGTTGCTCCCCAGGGCAATGACATTTCTTTTGTTTTGCTTAAACTTCCTAAATTCTTAAGTTAAAGGTTTGTACCACCACAGAGTTTAAAAATTAACCATTTGAGTTATATAATGAACTTCTATTGCAGTAACAGGAAAAGGATTTGTATGTGGATCATGGCTTCTGCCTTCAGACTAAAACAGGAGGAACAGTTTACTGTGTATACTTCTTAGTAAAACAGGGTAGGTATAGCTAGATCACACAGACTACGTTTAAGGGACTCAGCTGCAGGGGTCAGCATTATGAAGGACCTGACTGATGGAGGGTGAATGATTTTGTAATTTTCTAGTATGTAGTAATTCTTGCATATGAATGAAAAAGACAAGATTGGTGGGTATACAATTTGGTTTAGTTGGCTTGAACTAGTGAATACCGAAGTTCCAATTAAGAGAAGGTCCTATGGCCGATATGTGCAATCCTCTGATATGTGCAATCCTCTTGACACAGAAATTTGAGGCACAGGCTATTGGCTATAGCTGTGTGTGTCAGGTTACAGATCTCAGCAGCTAACATTGCACACAGGGGTAAGGTCAAAGAGTATCTTAATGCCATTCCCTCTACAGGGAAGAACCTGCTCTTTTTCAAAGCCAGCATACCTATTTGTTTTGTCAATTTATCTTTTTAAAAAGTCAATTGTTGGTATTACTTTTTGTATTTTGTATTCACTGCTCTAATCTCTTAATTGTTTTTATTCTCTAGTGTTTCTGGATCATTAATCATTTCATCTTTTTCTCAAGTGCTTTCATATTTGTTTCTGTTTAGAGCAATGTTTCCTGCAGCTCAGCCTTTCGTCATGCTGTGTAGTTAAGAATTGCTTTGAACACCTAACCCTGCCTCTGCAGCCCAGTGCTTGGAATACAGTCCTGCAAGTCCTTTCAGGCTGGGTCTTGCCTAGTCAGTGAGATGGAAAAGAAACCAGTGAATGAATGTCCTCTGACCTCCCTGTGTTTTTGGTGAGGTAGGGAATTACAAGTAAAGAGGGAGCTGTATAAGAACTGAGTTCACTGATCAACCTTGAAGCTGGTGTAGTCACATTGGGGAAAGGGATGGGGAGGAAGGATGGTGAGAGCTTTGACAGTAGATGGTATTAGAAATAAGTACTCAGGTAATCAATTTTAGATGATTAGTAAAAGTCCAAGCTGGCCATGTTTGGGCATTCACAGACCAAGGCAGTCAAGATTCTAGATGAGGAACCAAGCATGGCTAGAAACGAAGTTTCAGTACTTACACTGGCTCAATGATCACAGAAGATCTGGAGAAACGGGAGTGTCTTTGCCTGACAGGAATGTTGTTATTCCCATCTGAAAAGGCATAACCTGAGAAAACTGTGAGTAATACTTGGCATTCTCTAATATGTATGTCTAATCCGTGAAGAATATTGGATCATGAAGCCTGTCCTTCAACTATTTGTTTTTTCTTGGCTTTATTGAAGGGATTTATTGGTTTCCTCCAATTGTTTGATTTTTAACCCCCAGGATTTTATTAAGAAATTTCTTTCTTTCCTCTATCAACTTCATATAGTTGGTTTTAAGGTCTTGTTCTCGTGCTTTCAGCTATGTTGGAATATTTAGGACCTGCTATGGTAGGATAGCTTGGCTCTGTTGGTGGCATATTTTCCTGGCTCTTACTGATTTTGTTCCTATGCTGGTGTGTAGGCATCTGGGTTTCAGGTGATTAAATGCCAAGGTCTGATTTCTGAGTTTGTTTTGTTTGACAAGTTTTGTTCTTGGGCTTCTGTTTGCTCTCTGAATTTTCAGAGAGTATGTTGGCTGAGTGTTGCTTATCTTACTGACCTGCTTTGTGTCTTCAAGGGGACATGCTTGCTGCTCTTGGAGGCTGGGGGAAGGGAAGGTCTTAAAGAGATGATCTCAGCAATCCACAGGAGGTGTAGTCAGAGGGAGGTGAAGCTGCCTCTGGTGTTCTAGTGCAGTGGCAGGGGCGACTGTGAAGACTGGGTCTGGGGTTACAGATGGTGTGGTAGGTATTCTGGCAGGTGTGGCATGTGGTTGAGCAGGAGTGTAGCATTCTTTTTAAAAATTCTCCTTTACTTGGGGTGTTTATGTCTCTACTTCCCTTCCCACTCCCCCAAACTTTAATAGAGAGAGAAAAAGTTAGTGGGAAGAGGGGCCCCAGAGCCCTATTCTTCTCCTGGCCATTTAGGGTCAAGGGGTTCTTTTAGGGCTCTGTACCAGTCGCCATCAACGGCAGATGTAGCTAGCAGGCTCCTCTATGCTGCTGCGCCCTGAAGCGTTTCTCTCTGTCTGGTCTCCAAACTGCTACATGACACACACTGACACCAAACACCACACATTCTCTTTCTCTCGGCTCCCATATTTATACTCTCAGGATCCTAGACCATGCACCTCTTCATGACACACATGGAAGTCTGCCAAAAGCCAAGCACCCACAAAACAATTAACAGGTGTGGACAAACTGTAGCCCAACTAAAATCTCACATTTGGGATTAAAACAGAAGCATATTTATGTAACATACAAAGAAAGCAAAATTTCCATTACAAGGGAGTGTCTGCCTAAGAGGGGGCTGGGACACAGAGATGAGGCAGAAAAGAGAGGACAGGTTGGGATGTTCTGTGATATCTACAGGAGACATGGAAAGGAGGAGAGGAAAATTCCTCAGGTATTCTGTTCTATCACTAAGGACAACTGTGAGAATGGGATTTGGAGTACCAGATAGTGAGATAGGTCTTTGGACAGGCTACCTAGTCTTCTGACAAGCATGACCTTTGGTTAAGCAGGGGCTGTCTGCCTATAACTGGGGTCTCAGACATAGTGATAAGGCAGGAAGAGAAGGTCAGATGGTCTGTAGCATCTTACAGGAGGCATACGCAGGGGGAGAGGAAGCTGCAGAATTAGGGGGCATCCTATCTTGTCCCATTCCCAATGTCTTAATACTGAAGCACCAGATTGCCAGGAATAATTTAATTACATCTAGATGTATTTAGGTTTTTGTTGTTGTTAATCTATGAAAGACTTTTTGTTTATTACATAGAAGGTATTATGTAAGCTGGACAAGTCACTCCAGAAATATTCTTTTTAGGGTTAGTCTTTTTAGGATTCAGCAACCAATACCCAACCCAAATTTGGAGGCTCATAATGACCTCCCAGGGGATCTTCCAACCTTTTCTCTGGTGTGTCACTCATACACACATGGTCATATACATAAAAATGGCAATTCACTTGTTTTCAAAAGTGGTCACCACTTCAAAAGCAATTGTGCAAAACAAGGTGTTTACTATGTACCCTGGATGTCCTAGAACTTACTTCATAGTCAAAGCTCTCCTGAAACTCATAGAAATTCACCTGCCTCTGATTGCTGGGATTAGAGTATGAGCCAACAAGCTCAGCCTGTGCATCCTTTTCTGAAGTTAGTAACTATTGATATAATTTCTGTGATGAATGCTCAAGACAATCTGTTTGCATTTTTCTCCAAATACCTGTTGGTAGACATTTCAGATGGAATGTCATGTTTTATTCAGTGGACCCAGAAATTGGAAATGTGGTCTTCCTTTTCTGTTTCTTTCTAAAACGGCTTGTGATTATGTTAGAACTTCTGTGTTATGGGACAATTGTGCAAAGCACAGAGAATTGTGTGAACAGATTCTCAATGAAGTATATATTAGTAATCTAGTCATTCTTACCCATTCTGTCCTACACATGATTTGGGATATTTTGGGATTTAGTGGCTTATGTAGATGTGCATGTGACCTTCACTTTGTTGGTTCCTTCTCAGAAGAGTCTCAACAAAGATGTGATGCTGAAAACCTGTAGGAACTTCCCTGCTATAGGTAAGAGTGTGAGTTTTCCTTCACATTCTAAATAGATGAGCAGGTGTTTCTTGGTTATCTAGGCTTTTCTGAGATTTAGTTTCTGGAAAAGGAAGAATGTGGTAAATAAATCAGGCCTGGTTATAATGTCCAGGGAAGATGGAAATTTACATTTTTTATTCTTTCCAAAACTATCTTATACATTTTTGGTACTATATATTAAGATACATCTTGCAGACAGCAATATTGAACAATCATGTAAAAGTTCTAGAAAAAATGGGAAGTAGTTTTGATGTGTAAGACAAATGTCCCTCCAAAGGATTTTCATGTGGTCCAGAAATTTCAGGACATGCAACATAGTTCATAAGCGTAGTTTTCAATGGGGCCTGGCAGACCCGGCAGGTAACAGGCATTTGGAAAGACACCCAGACCACCTGCTGACCACCTGGAACCACCTGAGCATGCTCTAGATCATGCTATAAGAACTGGGGCCCCTGCCCTTGCTCTCTCTCTCGCTTCTTCCCCCTCTCTCCTTCTCTCTTCTTCTCTCTCTCTCCTTCTTCTCTCTCTCTCTCTTTCTCTCTATCTCTATCTACCTCCCTCTCTGTAACCCCCCTCTATCTAATAAACCTCCCACGTGGAACCAATCTCGTGGTGTGATCTGTGGACCCGCGTGTAACCTCTGTAACCTCCACATCTCTCTTTTTTATAATTCCTAACAGAAGGAGTCAGCTATGAGCTCAGAAAGAATAAGAAAGGGTGAGCTTATTCAGCAATAAATCTCAGAGGCTAAAAACATTCTAGGCTTAGGTTAGATTGTATGGAGGCTAGAGGCTTCCAGGACTAGGCCTAGGATAGCAGATGGAGGCAGTAATCTTCTAAGATAAGAAATGCAACAGGCAAATAAAAGTTTCTTTTACAGCTGTACTAGTAAAGGGGACAATGCTGTATTTGAACATTTGTTTCTGGTTTGTCCCTTTCTTTTTAATAGTTGCTTATGGAACCATGAGAAGCTTGAGTCTTTCTGGAAGTAGTACTTTATTAGAGAGGACTTTGAATGCTCATAGTGTCATCCCACTTACTAATCTATGTGTCTGCTTTCTTAAGGTTGAAACTGATCAACCAGCTTCCTTCCCTTGCTGCCATCCCTTCACCGCCATTATAGATTCCCTAAATAAGAAACACTAGAAAGTCCTTTCCTTGGAAAGCCATATCTTCCTGGCCAGATTTCTTTTTTTATGTTTTTACATGATGGGCATTGAAACTATGTTTATACATGTCAAGCATTTGCTGTTGTTCTGACCTTCACCACATCTGAAAATTTGACCCTTGGCAGGGGGCATCATTTCTTCTACTTGGATGGCCTGTGTTCATGACATTAATCCTGTCTGATTCTCCTGCTATATTGGAGTGCAGGTGTTTAACATTTGTTTTTGGTGTATCCTTTTAATTTGGTAAAAAAAAAAAATTACTAATTTCGTATGGGTCTTTTGCCTGAATGTACATGACTGCTGATGTTACAAAAGTCAGAAGATGGCACTATATGCCTTCCATTTACCAATGGTGGAGACACACTATGTGAGGGCTGGGAATTGAAGCAGGGTCTCCTACAAGATCAGGAATTGTTCTTAACTCCTTAGCCATCTCTATTACCCCATGCTTCCCCCCGCCTTTTGCTTGTTTTTTTGGAGCAGCATTTATCTATAAGTCAACAAATTAGTAACTTTTCAAATATGCATTCCTTTGTAAGAAGATTTCATTAGCTGTACATTTTAAACTAGGGAACTCCAGTTTTCTGGAAAACAAACACAGAACTAGTGTGAAGATGAAATTCTTCAGAGGAAATTACAAATGTCCTTCCAAAGGATTTTCATGTGGTCCAGAAATTTCAGGACATGCAACACAGTTCATAAGCGTAGTTCTCAATGTATCAGTGATGCTTATGTTTTACAAAATCGTACTTGATTGTAAGGTAACTTGTCGTCAGTGTTTGCAAGGCAGAATATCACAAATTGTAAGCTCAGGTTTGCTATGAGCTAGAAGCAGGTGGGGGCAGGACTAGGCAGCACCTGGAGACCTTGTGCAGCTCTGCCTTACAGCCCCAGTCAGAACATACGGAGATAGATCAGATACATAAGTCAAGACGACATTCAACAATTGGGCTTCTCTGCCTCAGAGGTCCATCAGTCCTTCTTATAATGTTCGTCCTAATTTAGCCATTCCAAGTTGTAAAACACCTCAGGGATCAGACATGGACAAGACACAAAACAGACATGACCACAGAGACAACAGAAACAATTAGATTGGTGTGGCACAGAGGTTTCAACAGTCTGACTAGGAGAATTTAACGGATAGGAGGCCTGCTTGCATAATTGCAGCAACTGCCTGGCGCCATGGGGAATCCTTGGCTTTGTGGGAGTCCAGGTGCTGGGCTACCCCAGAGTTTCAACCTCTCAGCCTCACCAGGGGACGCCTTCTGGGCTCCAAGGCAGGTTGAAAACAACTGGTGGCTCTGGCTAACTTTCCATTTACCGACTGCCCAGGCTGTGGGACATGGGACGTCTCCTAATTGCACAAACTGGGGTGTACAAACCCCTCAGGTTCTCTCTGTTCATATTTATATAAAAACGCCATGCACACAAGCGATCTTAATTCCCATAAGGTTTATTGGATGCAGATGGAGAGAGAGAGAGAGAGAGAGAGAGGAGAACGAGAGGGGGGGAGGCTACTCCACAACTGAGGTCTGAGAAGAGCAGGAGAGTAAGAGAGCAACAATGTGGCAGGTTGATCTTTTATGAAGCAAATGAACCCTTGGGTTGCTAGGCAACCCAGAAGCGGGCTGCCTAAATACTAACACTCCCAGTTCATCACATAGTGTACCCCTTAACCAGAATCCAGAAACCAACAGGAAGCTAACAACAACAACAACAAAAAATTTCCGAGTGTGCCGTTCATCTCCGGAGTCTGTAGAACGGAATGCATTTCCCAGGGACCTTGGGTCAGCTGGGTCAGCCATCTCAAGGTGTGCGAGCCCCTGGCAGCCCAACCTCTCCAGTATCCTGAATTGGGGGTAGAGTTAGGTGGCTACCGGCCTCCACACAGTAATCCTAGCTGTCGCCAGAAAACCAAACTCAAATATTTTGGAACAAATTAAAAGGAAGAATTTATTAAATATTAAACACTGTTCTAGACGTGTGTGGAGCCATAAATGGATGTCTGTTACTCTTACCTGATTTGGAATCCATGAAACACAGTGGGTGTGCCTAGCGCTTGTCCCGACCCGCAGGAATGTCAGCGTGGAACCTAGAGAGGGGAGTGGGAATGAAAGGGGACAAGTGACAGAAGAAATGGAGACAAGATAGTGTCCTGAACAAGTCTCGTTAATTCTCTAAATTACAGATTATAAGGGGTAAAAATGGGCATGGGGGGGGGGCTAGTTCCTGTAAAAACCGAAAAGCAGGATGTCTTCAGTGCGGGCTGAAAGTTCTCATGCTATAACTGCCAAATTTAAATGGTTGAGTGAACATCTAAAAAACAAAGAACACCTGCGGTCGGTCCAGGGGTGGAAAATCACCGTGCTGTGCTTGGCACACTGTGCTTCATGGATTCCAAATCAGACAAGAGTAAGAGACAACCATTTACGGCTCCACACAAAATCAGGCTTTGGTCAGGACAATTCTGCCTTATTTTCCAGCTGGGAGGCCCCAGTCAACTGTTGCAGGCGCTTATAAGGGCAAATCCATTAGGCAGCCGTTCTTTCCCATGAGGCTTTGTTGTTTCCAAAGAACTACAGTTCCCAGCATTCCAGGAAGTTACCAGGTTTCCAGGCTGGTGAGGTTTAGAGGTTAATTCTAGGAATTACAAATGCATGCTTATCCACCTTGATTTCAGGAGGAAGAAAGCGAAGTGCCTAGTGAGTGCTGTGCGCGGAGCTCAGGCAAGCTCCAAAGTCTCCAAGTAGTGAGCGCAGGGTCCCTGCCCACAAAGGGGAGAAGGCGGCTGAGCAGCGGGAACCGGACTGGTGGTCCTCCCCTGGCTGTGTGGAAAGACAGTCTGGTAGGCTACGGGAGGATGGACACAAGCGCTATTGAAATGCAAATCTCTATCTGGAAAGCGTCTGGCCCTGGACGGGAAGCCTAGGCCAGGAACCACTATGCTGTGTCCCTTCAGCACACTGGATCCCTAAAGGAGGTGCTCATGTCACTCAAGACTCACTGGCCAATCATGGCCTCCAGGTGGACCTGCCAGTCAAGAAGAGGAGGCGTGTTTTTCCGGGTGCCACGCTGCAGGTTCAGCTCTGTTGCTAAGCCGGCCTGAGTGGTTCCGTGTGAAGTGTTCTGAGCACTTCTGCTGGGTGCTGTGAGGGGAGCTCAGGCAAGCCCCGAAGCTGTGAAATGGTGAGCACAGGGTCGCTGTCCACATTGGGAAGGCGCAGGTGGTTGAGCAGTGGTAGCTGGAGTCATCACTGGGGCTGGGTGGTAAGGGTGGCCAAAGGTCCCTTTTAGTCCTTGTCACTTCTCGGACCTGACAAGTGGGTTTTGCATAACTTCACATTGGGAGCTGCATCTGTGCAAAGCATTTGGAGCAGGGGCTTGTGTGTAGAAACACCCTTGGAAAGAAGCCAAACTCGGAGAGCCCTAGTTTCTCTAGTGTCTTCTACAAGTTCTGCCCTGAGCATTTAACACTTAGGTGTAAGATCCATTTGAAGTTAATTTTGTGGAGGCTGTAAAAGGCATCTCCTGTGTTAAGTAGCATGCCAGTATTAAGCTGCGATGTACAAGAGTAGGATCGATGATGTAAAGAATTTACCAATGCTTAGGAAAACAGCAAGTGACACCGAGTAGAATGGGAGGGCTGACTCTAAAACACCCCACAGATGAGTAGTAGTATGCTATCCAGGCCTGTTAGCGATTAGGATGCTTAGGTACACAAGTTTGTTCACTGGGATCGTCCAGACGGATGGCTCCAAACCACAACAAATGAGACAACTCAGATACACACCAACCTCTAGGCCCATCCTCATAGCAAAGAACAGACCTCCACCAAGCTGCTCAATGGGCATTACAGAGTCACAACCAACATTAAGGCCAGGTGTGCCATAAAGGTCCAGTGTTCTTCTTGAAAAGAGGTGACAATTTGAAAAGGGAAAACCCTTGTGTTAAGGGCTAGATTGGCCAAGCAAGGCTTTCCATGAGGCCCTCATGTATGGAGAATGACACAGCTCCTTCTCACACCCAAGAACATGCTTGGCAGAGCCAGGAACAAACAGCCTGGGGGCCTAGGCCTTGAGAGCTTTCTCTGAGGCCCTGCTTTATTGAGAATGAAATAAAGCTCCTTCTCTAGAGCAAGGAACATGCTTGGGAGACCTGGTAATGATCTGAAGCCAGGGCCTTTGCAGAGGGGTTGCTTCAGATGCTGAGAACCCAAATCTTCCCACCACATGGGGCTATGGTAACTAGTCCCAAAGACACTGTAGTCTTGGTCAGTAATGTTCTTGAGTAGTCTGTGTTCCCCTTGTGCAGCACTGTTCTATTAGACTTCTCCTGAGTTCGTCCCATTGTATGATAGTTTCTTCTGACTTCATAGAAGTCTTTTGTTTCTTTCCATTTTCCCCCTGGAAGTGGTATATAAGATGGTAGTCTTCTTAAGAAGCTTACTTGGTGTAAAATGTAGCTTGTGCAAGACCTCTGTTGCAGGATATTTGATCCTACTGTGAACTCTGAGATTGTGATATTTACTGGAAAAACATACCTTTAATCCAAGAGCTTTCTGCTTCAGTATTATAAGCAGGATTAAATAAAGCCAATCATAGGTCAAGAGGTGGAGCAAAAACCAGTTGACAGGGAGTGAACATAGGATTATTAAGAAAAAATATAGAGAGTAAGAGGGAGAGGGGAGGAGAAGTAGAGAGACACACAGGAAGTAGAAAGGAGGGCCATTCATTTTGAGATGCCATGGGAGAAAGGGATTCCTGCTGGGTCTTCAGCTGAGGAGGAAGGTCAGCTGGATGCTTTCTCTGCCTCCTTGAGCTTTTTCATCCCAGCATCTGGCTTCACTGTCTTCATTGGTAAAATTGAACAATTGAAATTTTGTTAAAAACAATAGACCTCCCCAGCACAACTTCTATCTTTTCTACCTTCTACTCTTCCTATCTTTCTGAACCTCTGACCACTTAAGGATCCTGTCACTGAAGAGTGATCTGATGTTTGTATGTAAGAAACAATTGGGGGACTATCTTTTCTGTGTAAATGTCTATCTATGTGGCTAAATTTGCAATCTCCAGTCTTACCCGGCCTGCAGGTCAGTCAAAGGAGACCCTAAAAAGTGAGTAAGATGCGAAGAATGGAGACAAATAGAATTCTGATCAAGTCTCCTTTTATTGTTCTTTAGGTTAAAGCTTATAAAGAGTAAGAATGGGCAATTCAGGGGGAGGAACTTGTTTCAGTGAAAATCTCAGAGCAGGATATTCTCAAGGAAATTCTAAAAGCAGGAGAAAAGTGCTCAGGTAAGTGGGAGGCAAGTTCTCATGCAGATACCTGCCAAATCGAAACAGTTGAGCACACATCTAAAGAACAAAGAACACCTCTGGTCCAGGGGTGAAAAATCACCTTGTCGTGCTAAGCACACAGTACTTCATGGATTCCAAGCAGGCTGGAATCAAGCAGCCAGCCATTTTTTAGCTCCACACACCAGTCTATATTCAGATCATTCAAATCATAACCTGGAGCCTGAAACTAAAAGAAAATTAAGGGCGACAGCATATGTGGAATGCAAAATCTGTTCTTTGATGGCTACTCTTTGAGCATTAGCCAGAGCTGAATGCGTGCTGTCACTAAGCAGATTTTTCTTAATTAATTTTTTATATGTACTGTGATTTGTTTCTTGGAAGGGATATTAATTCTAGAGCAGCTGCATCTACAGCCTTTAAAAAAATGTCTCTAAGACTATCTATGTTGACTCAGGTCATCTCGATCCCAGTCTGTTCCTCCCCAGGACCTTGCTTGCCTCTTGATTAAATTTCTCAAATTCCTTTTTTAAAAGATATATTTATTTATTATTTAAACAGTGTTCTGCCTCCATGCTAATAGCAGACAGCAGGTCTCACCACAGATGGTTGTGAGCCACCATGTGGTTGCTGGGAATTAAACTCAGGACCTTTGGAAGAATAGCCAGTGCTCTTAACTTCTGAGCCATCTCTCCAGCCCCAAAGTTCTCAAATTCTTAAGTTAAAGGACTGTACCAACAGAGTTTTAAAATTAAGCATTTGAGTCATGTAATGAACTCTCCATTGCTGTAACAAGAAAAGGATTTGTATGTGGAGCATGGATTCTGCCTTCACACCAGAACAGGAACAACAGTTTACAGAGTGCACTGCAGAGTGAAACAGGCAACAGCTATATCAAAAAATAAAGTTTAAGGCAGTCAGCTGCAGGAGTCAGCATTGTGAAGAAGATTCTGATTGAGGAAGGGTGAGTGATTTTGTAGTTTCCCAGCATGTATTAATTCATGCATGTGTGAATGAAAAGAGACCAGATTGGTGGGTGTACAATTTGGGAAAGTTGGCTTGAGCCAGTGAATACTGAATGTTCAGTTAAGGGACTGTGCTGATAGACACAGTTAAGTTGGTTCAGAAAATTTGAGATGCAGTCTATTGGCTGTAGCTGTGTGTCAGGTTACACATTGCACACAGGGACAAGGTCAAACACTGTCTTATTAATGCCATTCCCTCTACAGGGATGGTCCTGCTCTCTTTCTTAGTCAGTATGCATTTTTCAAGTATATCTCTTTTAAAAGTCACTTTTCAAGTTTCACTTCTCCTTCATTAACTTATTTTTATTCACTTAAATGTTGATCACAGCCCTCTTCCCTAAATCCCCCCTTTATACACTTTTCTTCTCCATTCTCACCTCCCCTCCTCCTCAGGGAAAGGGGAAATCCTCCATAGGTACAAACCCTCCCTGGCATATTAAGATGCTGCAGTACTAGGCGCATTCTCTCTCACTGAGACCAAACAAGGCAGCCCAGTTATGGGAACAATAATACCTCTGTAACAATTATAGGTATAATATTATACGGTATTTACCTGATACCGTTATAATTTCAACAACACCTAAGCAAGTGGACCTACTCTGGATAAGGGAGCTAGCTAAACATTAAGACAGTGACCAAACAAGAGAGCATGCCAGTAAACAATGTTTGTTCATAGTTTTCACCTTCATTTTCTACCCTAAACTGCCAATATCATGGACTGTATTCTGACAGGACTAGCCAAAAAAAAAAACCAAACAAACAAACAGAAACCAGTTAATGACCAGAGGCACTTTTGGCTACAGGATTCAATCACAGCAACAGTATAGCAAATTGGAACAAAGCATGGTATACAAAAAGTCATTTTGCTGCTGGACAGAACCTGGGACTGTTCTTTCTTTTGAAGGAATGTGGAAACTATTAGGACTTGAGATTGCAAAAAGCATAGAAAGATGTGCATAGAGCTTAATCAGCTCTTCTTGTAGATCCAGGAAGAGCAAGGTGTTGATAATAATCCAGAGAGAGGAAGTGGTGGTCATAGGATTTCAGTGGAAAATAGACTATGAAAAATTCAGCTAGAGGTCATTTTGTCCCAAAATCTTTCTTATTCTGCCCATGTACTGAGAAATTTTGTAAGCAGAATTTTTTTAAAAAGTAAATAGATTTCCTAGATGTACTATTGAATCTGTTGAATGGATGGTTATTGCTAGTGACTCATTCAGGTGTACAGTGATAAAAAGGAGCAAGTGGGGCAGAAATAAATGCAAAGTCTGTGGGTTGTAGAGAAAAACAGCATGAGGTGTTTTCAGATGACAAGCAAATCCTGAAACAGGGACAGGAATGCTCAAGGAGATTATCACCAGTAAAGAGAAGGCCCTTGCTCAGGATTGCCTAAAAGGTGCCTAAAGAGTAACACTCCCTCCTGCTAAGCCTTAAATTAATGGAAGGAATAGGCAAAGTGATTCCTAGTGCCAGGAAGGAACTTCATATGAAGCCTGCTGCAACTGTGGTCCAAGTGTGGCAGGGTCTTTCCCAATTTAGAAACCAAAACTTGACAGGATCACCCATGTTGTGGTGGCTCTGTAAACAAGAAAGATACAGTATTTAAGGTCATGGATTCTTTCTCTGTAGTTTCATTTCAGCACTGTTCCAGCCGTCTATGTTTGCAGACTCACACCAGTAAGAATACTGTGAAGAGTTCATTGCATGAAGCTGTGCGGATGAAGCCTGAGTTGCATTTTGAGACCACAAGATATTGAGATCTAAGCTGTGAGACACCTGATGTGGAGAGCTGCTTATAGGGAGTAGATGTAACCAAACTAAGGGGCATGTGAGAAGTTTCAGGGATAGGGCCTTCTCCTAAGCCCTTTGATAATGAAGCCCCATGTGTCTGAGACAGAGCTACAGGATTTGTTGTTTTCTGCTTGGTTCTCTGCCTTAGTCCAGTCTTCTCTCACTATGTACACATTCCTCTCTATTGGAATGGGAAAGGGTATTCTGTGCCATTGTATGTTGGAACGGTATAACTTGTTTTCTGATTTTACAAGATGTGTCAGCCAAGATATTGTCTTGAGTGTCAGAAGAGACTTTGGATGTTTGAAGTGTTGGGAACTGTTGCAGACAATTAGCATCATTGAAGTTAGATCAAATGCATTTTCATCATGAGATGAGAAGGAGCTTATGATGACCAGGGTCATTATATAGTTGGTTAATTTAAAAAAGTCCCCAGATAGAATGATTTGTTTGAACATATTGTCCCTCCTTTATGTCTTTTTTTGGTGGACCTTATAGAAGCTTTTGTAAGAGTAGCCTTTCCAGGTTTAGTACTGGGGATGGGATTTCAGTGATATAGAGTCAAACCATTTCCTGTTCTTGGTGTCTATTCTGTTGTGGTTGAAACTGATTATTCGGCTTTCTTTTTGTGCTGTCATACCCTCACTATTATAGACTGTATCCATAAATCACATAAGATACAGTAGAAGCAGCTGATATTCGGTTTTAAGCCAGAATTTTGCTAGCTAGAATTTTTTATATTTTTAATTGTGTTGCTTTTGTTTTTGTTGTTTTTTGTTTTTTATATTTTTTGTTTTTTTATATATTTTTATTTTAAATCATTACATTTATTAGATTATTGCACAGGTTATAATTTCTTTTATTAAATAATTACAGTTTATTCACTTTGTATCCCAGCTGTAGTCCCCACCTTTGGCCCCTCCCAATTCCATCCACCCTCCCTCCCTCATCTCATCCCATGCCCCTGCCCAAGTCCACTGATAGGGGAGGTCCTCCTCCCCTTCCCTTTGTTTTCTTCTTTTTTTTTTCTCTGTGTAGTCCTGGCTTTCCTCAAAGAAGTTATGTAAGTCAGGTGGGTCTCGAATTTAGAGATCCATCTAACTCCTGGCTCCAGACTGCTGAGATTAGATTTACAGGTGGGTCAACATGCCTGGTGTTTTATTGTTGTTGTTTCCAATTTTTTGTTTGTTTGTTTGTTTGTTTTCTTTTGTTTTTATATTTCAAGCATATACTGCTGTTCATAGCGTCACTCACATCTTGAAATTTAAATTAGGTAGAGAATATATGCTATTTCTCAGGGTGGAATATATTTACGTCAATGCTGCCTAAGCCTCTGAGTCACTGAATTGTAGGTGCTTGACATTCTTCCTAGCTGTTATTGTTATGTCTGATTCACAAGACCCCCAAAAGACCACCAGGAGTCGAGTCCATTGCAAAACACATGAGGAAATTTATTCGCATCTCGGGCTGGAACTTTCACACACATCAAGGCTTTGATATCCAGCAGAGAGCACTGAGCTCTGGTTTGTGGGTGATTTATAGGTCCCAGTCCTTCCCAGTGCACCCAAAGCAGGGGATTCTAGCCTGACAAGCTTTTAGTGGTTAAAACAGAAAAGGAGATGCTATATTTCAGAAACGGTTTTGGCTTTCTTTGTTGCCAAGGGAATGGCGAGTCTTGGGTAGCGTGTGCTATTTTCAGGGACAAAGCTACAAGTTGGGGGCCATCCAGGCTGGTTTCCTGGCATCGATAACACTAATGAGCAGCAAGGTCAGCTCCTCTCTGCAGTTGGCTGGATCTGCGTAGAAGCAGCAAGGTCAGCTGGCCTGATATGTTTTAAATTTTTTAGCTCAATAACCCAAAAACCTAATTTTTAAATCTCTGGCCTCTCATGTTTGTGTTTAATTTTTTTGAATGAATATGAGTATTTTGACTCTATGCATGAATATGAACTTCACATGTGCCTAATAGTCAGAAAATGGCCTGAGAACTCCTGAACTTGGAATGATGGGTAGTTGTGAACCCCTTGGTAAGTACTCAAAATTGAGTCCAATTATTTGTAAGACCAGAAAGCAAGACCCTGCTAAGCCATCTCTCAGGCACTATGTTGCTTGTTTATGGTCAACATTTACATTGCTAATATTTTTATCTGTCTATTTATAACTGTTTAAACATGTATTTTCTTTTAGTAAGATCTTTTTAATGTTTCATTTTAAACTGAGGCACTTCATGTTTCTATAATATGAACACAGAATTAGAGTAAATGTATCATTCTTTGTAAGAACTTCAATAAAGACCTCTGAGTTCACTTTATGTGTTGGGTAGGTTTGGAGGGCTTCCCTTTCTTGAGGAATAGGGAAGAGGGAGAAGAAGAAAGAGAGATGGAGGGTGGGACTGGAAGGAAAGGAGGGAGGGGGCTACAATCAGAATGTAAACAGAATAAATAAAAAATTAATTAAAATAAATAAAACCTGAGCCCTTTTTTTCTTCATTTGACTGATTTTTGCAGAGGAGTCAGGATATTAGTATGTACTTGTGGCTGAGCTGGAAGTGGTCACATCCATACTTGCATCCAATTCAATGAGATACACCTGCCTCTGCCTCCTGATTGCTGGGATTAAAGGTGTGAGCCAATACATCTAGCTTTTCCATTATTTTTGTTGTTAGTAATTGGCATATAATTTTTCTGATGTTTTCTCAGTACTGTTGATCTGTTTGCTTTTCTCTTTATGTCTGTTAATTGGCATTTCTCTTGCAAGGCTATATCCTTTTTGAGAGGCACAGGAATGATAGAAGTGAACCTCATTGTTCAGATTCCTTCTAAAATGACTTGATGATTACATTAGAACTTCTGTTTCAGTGAATAAGACTGGGAAGCACCAGAATTAAATGACCATATTGTCAATGAAGTATACATTTATAGTGTTGTCAGTATTGTGATTTCTGTTCTGCATATGTATGGCATATTTTAGGATGCCGTGACCTGTGAAGATGTACATGTGACCTTCACTCAAGAAGAGTGGGCATTGCTGAATCCTACTCAGAAAATTCTTTACGTAGATGTGATGCTAGAGACCTACAGCAACCTCACTGCTATAGGTAAGCCTGAATTTTCCTTTGTGCTTTAAAATAAGAAGACAACTGGTTGTTGATTTCTTGGTTATTGATGCTCTTCTATAATTTCAACTGAGAACGAGGAAGAATGATGGGAATAAATCATGCATGGTTCTAAGGTCCACTGAAGATAGTAACTTAAATTTTGCCTAATTGTATTACTCATACATACATACATACATAATCTAAATGTATTAATCATCCATTTTCTCGTACTATATTCTAGGCTACAATTGGGAAGACCATAATATTGAAGTACATTTTCAAAGTTCTAGAAGACATGGAAGGTAATTTTCATGTGTGTACTGATACAAATATGCCTTTGAAAAAATTTTACTGTGTCCTGGAAGTTTTAAAGAAAAGCAGCAGGGTAAAAAGAATCATTGCTTTAAGTGTATTGATGATTATTAAATCCTTATAAAACCATTTTCCTCAATGTCAGGTGTCTGATTTTTGGTTATAAGGCATTCTTCTAAGAAAGAAGACCAGGAAACAGTGCCTTAACAGATATCAGTATTTGAATCACTGCCCCATTAGAGCTATGCTGTAGAACTGCCAATCTTGTAGTCTAATACCTCTCAGAAACTGTAGTATAAACCTTGAATATACTTCATAAGTATATGTCCAAAGCCTTCTAATAAGCAAATACTTAATAGTAAAGCTGGTGTTACTCATATACTTGTAGTAATGTTACTACGTTTAGGAAGGGGGTGGTTTATGAGAATCAAGAATGTTGTGAAGAAACCTTAATTCCTATATCACATGTTTATAACAAACAAAAAAAAATATTTGAATGCAATGTGGAACCCTTTCATTTGTTATGATTCTTTTAATAGGTATATCATATATTACAATTGATACAAACCATGTGAGTATAGGGACATTGGAAGAAGAAACATTCCTCTCTCTCCCAGAACAATTAAAAGATATATAGAAGCCCCAACTTTGTATAGACTTTCTGAATGGGACATAAGTTACAGTTGATTTTCTAACTTTATTGGGAATATACCCACAAATTTACACTGAAGAAAATTCCTAAGTACAAAGAATGTGGAAATTCTGTTTGTCCTGGTTCATTTTGCAAGTATAGTATGACTCACAGTACAGGAATATTTATGAATACAATCAGTGTGGTAAATAGCTTAGTTCTTTTAGTTCTCTTAGTTCTTCTAGTCCTTTCAGTTCTCTATGAAAAGCCTCATGTAGAAAAGAGCACAATAAATATGAGCCATGTAATAAATGCTTTTACAACCCATCATGAAGGAGAACACCATGAATACAAAGTGATAAAACCTTAAGATGTGCTTCCTCTTTACAACTAGACCAAATTAATTAATACAGATAAAAAGGTTCATTAGTTAAATGAATGTGATAAAATTTTCACATGTGCCAATTATCTTTGCAGACATGAAATAAGTCATACTGGAGAGAGACCCTATGGATGTAACCAATGTGATAAAGCCTTTGTGTGTCACAGTAGTCTCCAAATACATAAAAGAACACATACTGGAGAGAAACCGTATGAATGTAGTCAGTGTGGTAAAGCCTTTTCTCAACACAGTCGTCTCCAAAGACATAGAAGAACACATACTGGAGAAAAACCTTATGAATGTAAGCAATGTGGTAAAGCCTTTGGACATCCAGGTAGTCTTCAAAGACATGAAAAAATTCATACTGGAGAGAAACCTTACAAATGTAATCAATGTGATAAAACATTTTTACAACACCATAGTCTCCAAATACATAAAAGAACACATACTGGAGAAAAACCCTATGAATGTAATCAATGTGGTAAAGCCTTTGTGAGTCACACTAGTCTCCAGATACATAAAAGAACACATACTGGAGAGAAACCATATGAATGTAATCAATGTGATAAAGCCTTTTCACAATACAGTCATCTCCAAAGACATAAAAGAACACATACTGGAGAGAAACCGTATGAATGTAACCAATGTGGTAAACCCTTTGGACGTGTCAGTCATCTTCAAAGGCATGAAAGAATTCATACTAAAGAGAAACCCTCTGAAGGTATTCGATATGATGAAGCCTTTGCATGTCACAGTCATCTCCGAATACATGAAAGAACACATACAGGAGAGAAACCCTTTGAATGTAACCAGTGTGGTAAAGCCTTTGCATATCATAGTCTTCTTCGAATACATAAAAGAACACATACTGGAGAGAAACCTTATGGATGTAAACAATGTGGTAAAGCCTTTTCACAACTTGGTACTCTCCAAATACATGAAAGAACACATACTGGAGAGAAACCCTATGAATGTAAGCACTGTGGTAAAGCCTTTGCACAACATAGTCATCTTAAATGTCATGAAAGATATCATACTCGAGAGAAGCCTTATGTTTTTATTTAATGTGGTGAAGCCTTTGCACATTTCTATAGTCTTCATCATCATGAAAGTATTCACACTGGATAGAAACCCTATGAGTGTAAGCAATGTGGTAAAGCCTTCACCACAGTTATCTCTGAATGCAGATGAAAGCATGTGCTAGAAAGAAATCCTACAAATGTAATTAGTTTTATGGGGTCAGCTTAAATCCAACCCAATTCAAACACTGGGTCAATGCAGAAGACAAGGATTTGTTGTAACTCCCTACTCATCTGTCAGGGACACAAAACAGACTTGGGAGCTGAACTGCAACTCCCCTGCCCACTCCCCACCCTCTACCTCCAAGACAGAATGTTACAGAGCTTTTAAACTTGAAAACCACAAACATCGGTGCCAAGTTATAATTACATTTTTCCACCAATCAGGATTTAAGGAGAGGGGCTTTCCTTATGTGGTTGGTTTGTGTCAACTGATAGAGACTAGGTTATACAGTATACCCAATCTAATCCATTTGTTCTTTTGTGATTAAGAAGTCATTAGGTTCTGTTCAATAAATAAATAAAGGATGAATAACAAGAAGCTTTTATTAAGAGCAGTCATGTTTTGGGGAACAGAAGCCGTGTTTAAGTGAGTCATGTTTTGGGGAGCAAAAGATGAATAACAAGCTTGTCAGATATTGGGAAGTCCCCAGGTCTTCTGGGGCCTGAGAAATTGAACTTAGTTTCATCCTATGATTAAATGGAGTCTGAAAACAAAAAGGCAATACTTAGGGCAAGTTTCTTTTGCATGTTCCTAACATTTGCGTATTATAGTCATCAAATAATTAACGCACATTGGCATATAATCCTACAAATGTAATCAATGTGATAAAGCTGTTATTGAAAATAAATGGTATCAGCCAAATAATGTTTTTTATTAACCCTATAATTATGGCAATATCATTTAACCCGCTATCACAATAAGACACAGACACCAGTTAGATTTTATAATTGCCTTATAACACCTTGGCTGGGCATATAATTCCACCTACATTATCTCAATAACCTTCCCGTCTACCTCCCTGCCCCGGTCCAATGCCATCCACCTTAACCATTCCTATTTGGCCTATTTCCCATCCATAATTTCATAAATACTTGTTTATATTTCATCTGGTTTGCTTCCTCTATCCACACCATTCTTGGAGTCCTTCGTCCTGGCCCAGGTGGTTCTCTCTTCACATAACCCATGGTGGTTTCCTGCTCATCTCTTCCTGTTTTTCTGTTTCCTTCCCATGATTCTCCTGTTCCCCAAAGCCTGGGAGCCTTAGCCACACCCATCTCCTTTCGCCCTCCCCAGGTACAGGTCTTTTTTATTAACCAATCAGGAATAAATTCTTAGGCAATGTTATAAACAGCAATACTTGGGGTACATGACAGTTTGCTCATTAACAGTAAGAATATTGGGGGGGGGAAGCAATTAACAAATACAAAGCACCAGACCATACTCCAAAAAAAGCCTTTTTACAACACAGTTATCTATGAATACATAAAAGAACACACGTTGGAGAGAAACCCAATGAATGTAAGCAATATGGTAAAGCCTCTTCATGTAACAGTAGTCTTTGACATAATAAAAAGTCATACTTCAGAGAAGCCCATAAATATAGCCAGTGTGATAAAGTTTTGCACATAATGATATCTTTATATAAGATAAAACATTTAATATGTAATCAATCTGTTAAGGCCTTTGCATACAATGATAGTTTTTGAGGACCTGAAAGAATTTATACTATAAGGAATCTGTGACTATAAAGAATTTGATAGGATCTTTAGCCAGTACACATTCAACTACAAAAGATTATTTATTCTGGAGAAAAATATCAGTCAAGTGTCAGCAATATGTTCAAGCTTTATGCTGTCCCTGTTTATTTTGTTTATACCTGAAAACTCATATGGACAAAGCCCTATGAATTTAAGCTATAGGTTTCATAATTCTCTTCAGTTACATGAAATAGCTCATCCAGGTATAAAACTTTATGGATGTGCATTAGTGCCTTTTCTGTTACTGTGATAAAACACAATGTCTAAGGCAACTTATGAAAGGGTTTAATTTGCTTGATGGTTCCACACAATGAAAGTGGCAACACAAAAAATTGTCACACATGGCAGCTAAAGCATGAGGCTCAGAGCTCACATCCTCAACCTGAAGCATAAAATAGAGTGGAAACTAGGAATGGTGTGTGGATATAAACTCTCAAGTCCACCCCAAGTGACGTATTTCCTACAGCAGAGCAGGATTTCCTAAATCTTCCCAAATGATAACACCAACTGAGAAGGATTGATTTCTCTGAATTAAAGACTAAATTCTCACTTTCTGTTGAGTGAACCAATTTTTTTTTAAATTTATGATTGTGAGCCTAGACTTTAATGGCTGACCTATCTCTCTAGCCCAGCAGTTTAGAGCTCTGGCTGCATATGGTATATACTCACTTATAAGTGGATATTAACCATATAATATAATATAAACATACTAAAATCTATAGTCCTGCAGAAGCTAAACAAGGCTTACTCCTCATTCAGAAGGGTAAACAGGATAGACATTGGAACTGGGAGAAAACAGGGAACAGTACAGGAGCCTTCCACAGAGGCCCTCTGAAAGACTACCCATGAGGGTATTGAGGCAGATGCTGAGACTCATAGCCAAACTTTGGGCAGAGTGCAGGGAATCTTATGGAAGAAGGGGGAGATAGAAAGACCTGGAGGAGACAGGAGCTTCACAAGGAGACCAACAGAATCAAAAAAATCTGGGCTCAGGGGGTCCTGCAGAGACTGATGAATCAACCAAGGACCATGCATGGAGAGGAACTGCTTAGATGTAGCCCATGAACAGCTCAGTCCCCATGTGGGTGCCCTAGTAAAGGGAGCAGGGACTGTCTCTGATGGAAACTCAGTGGCTGGCTCTTTGATCATCTCCCCCTGGGGTGGGGTGCAGCCTTGTCAGACCACAGAGGAAGACAAAATATACAGTCCTGATGAGACCTGATAGGCTAGGGTCAGATAGTAGAGTAGGATGACCTCCCCTATCAGTAGACTAGGGGAAGGACACAGTGGGAGGGGCATAGAAGGAAGGAAGGATGGGACTGGGAGGAGGGAGCTACAGCTGAGATACAAAGTGAATACATTGTAATAAATAATAACAATAAAGAAAAAAATTTTAAAAAGTGCTGGCTTCTGATCCAGAGGTTCTGAGTTCAATTCCAAGCAGTGTGTTGGTGCCCAAGAAAATTAGATCCTTGGATCATCTTTTAGCAGGAATTACAGGAAGTTGTCCAAAACCTTATCTTAGTCCTAGGAATGAACTTTTCTTAACATCTTGGCCATGTCTCTAGCCTTTCAGATGTTTTTAAAGCCTTTACATATCACCCTGATGTCAGGAAGTAGGAAAGAACTCATACAAGAGAAAAACGCTAGACATGTAAATGATTTGACACAGACTTTAGACATCATAGTTGCCTTTGGTTTCAAGAAGAAAACTCTTGTTTCATCTTTTTGTTTCCATCATAGCCTTGAATGAAGTGAATTATTTACCATGTGCACTTAAGTGTAATGGTGGAGACCAACAATTGTGGTTGTGGTTTATATTTTGAAACATTTGGATTAGATACTAAAGTTTGCTGTATGTGTGGCATATCCATTTACAGAAGTTTATTAGGCTGTCCTGATATTCCTTCTGTGGCTTCTGTTCATCTATTGCACTTTCACTTGTTGATAGGTATTTTTATGCTGCAATGTATAGAATGGGATCTCTGTCACCTAAGTGGTCCATTGTTTATTCATGTATCAGGCAGTGTGTGGCCACACTTTTCAAGTAAGATTGTCTGTGAATGGGGAGTGGCTAGTTAGTTTTTTTTTTTTTTCCACAAAATCCCATGAAGTGTTGTTTTGTTATCCAGCCTTCCTTGGGTGTCAGTAATTGGTCTAGGCTACATTTGACCTCTTGACTTCACATGTCAGCCTCTTGAATACAAGTCTAGTTGTAGAAGCTGTACCCACAATGTGTCCTGTTTTGTCAACACATTTTAACAATGTTAATGTTAAAATTCTTGATAGAAGATAATATAAGAAATATTAAATACCTCATATGTGTATCCAAAGCAGCATTTTCATCTTTCTGGTAGAGATGCAATGAAGTAGTATAATCAGCAATCAACTGCATATCACACGACACAGCTTGATTGCTATGCTTCTTCTTGTTCTTATTGGTTACTATTTCTTATTTCTTATTGGTTACTATTATTTGGTACTTCATCATGAAATACTGCCTTCTATGGGAATTACCTGGAGATAGTTGATACTGTAACAGCACTAAGATTTATTTTAAAAGAAATATTTCTGTTATTTATATTATTTATATTTATAAATATAAATATTTCTGTTCTATGTGTGTAATGTTATTATAGGGTTTTAAGCCATGACAGATATGGCTTGGAAGACAACTTTGTGGGGTTTATTAAAAGTTATTTATTTTATGTATATGAGTGTACTATCTTCATGTACACCTGTGTGTCAGATCATATCAGGTCACATTATAGATGGTTGTGAGCCACCATTTGATTGCTTGGAATTGAACTCAGAACCTCTGAAGAGCAGCCAGTGCTCTTAACTGCTGGGCCATCTCTCCAGCCCTATTTTGGCTATTTTTATATGATGATCAAGGTCACATTGCCAGCTTTGCACACCACAGACAACTCCCACTAAGTCATCTCACTGATGATAAAAAGATTAGTTGAAACATATAAGTAAAATAGTGTCTTCTTTTTAAATTGTAAACATATTTGTTTCTAAGATTGTGAAAACCAGAACAGTTTGAATAATAAATCTTATTTGAAAATGGAAATTACAAAAAAAAGAAAATGGAAATTATATACTGATATTCTTTTTATTGGAATGTGTTAGTTTATATATAGGAGTTAAACACTTGTTCATAACACTTTCTTAGAATGACAAATGAATTCCAGAGAATTGTCTCAGTGGTTAAAGTTGGTTGCTGCTAAGTCTGATCACCTGAGTTCAGTGTCTGGGAGACGCACATTATTCCTATAATTTTTTTCTCTTATTTCTACACTTGGGTTGTACCATATGTATATTCACACACCAGTATATACATAAATAGTAAGTGCCAGTGAGGTCACTTGAACCAAATCACTCCCTGGGTTTTATCGCTAGAACTCAAATAGGGTAAGTAAATAATAGACAGATAAGTTGTTCACTCACTGCCACATACACATGATGGCACAGGCATATACACCCAAATACAGTTCAAACATTCTGAAATGGATGAAATTAACACATCAAAGAAAATAAGCCAATTATTGAGAAAATATAAATTGAATTGCCAGTTTAAATTTTATTGTTGTAGAATTTCAAGGAGTATTACTATTAATCAAAACAATGAAGGTTGCTTTGTTAATCTTATTTTGTGCTTTCTCTGATTAAAAGATGGGTCCTTTAAAAAAATGTATCTCAGCTGGGCTTAGAGGCATATCCCTGTGAACCAGCTCCTGTGAACCATTCTTTGAGTTTGTGGCCAGTTTGGTTCATAAAGTGAGTTCTTAGACAGTCATGGCTTTGTAGATATATCCTGTCTCAAAAAGGTTCCAAAATGAGAGTTATGTCTCAAATTATGGAATTTTTGCTAATATAATCTGGCTTCTGATTGGTTTCAACAAACCTTTTGTTATCTGTTGTAGTAAATAAAAATAAGTGAGTATTAAGTTATATAATGTTTATTATTAGCCCTATGATTATTATGGCGGTAATATCTAACCCACTATCAAAAATAATAAGACACAGACACCTGTTAGATTTATAATTGCCTTATTTACCTTGGACTGGGCAGATATTTTCCTTACACAGTCTCAATAGCCTCACCATCCATCTTCCAGCCCCCATCCAATGCCATCCACCTTAATCCTCCTCATCCGGTCTACCTTCCATACATAATCCCATGGTACTTGCTTATATTCTTCATCTGAACCTTTTCACACCATTATTGGAGTCTTTTCTCTCAGGCCACGTGGATTTTTTTCCACACTAACCCATTGTGGCATCCTTCTTCTTCCTCTCTTCCCATCTTTCTGTTTCCCATAATCCTCTCTTGAACCCCAAAAGTCTGGGAACCTTAGCCACACCTACCCCAGTCTGCCCTGCCCAGGTATAGGCTGTTTAATCAACAAATCAGATATGTCTTAGGAAGGTTTAAAAAACAAAATTAGGTGTAACCAGATCTTTACTCACATTAAGCTAACTGTGTAAACAAAAAAAATCAGAAACAATGAGGAACGTCCATTCACTGGGGGATAGAAATCCATTGACTCCTTCAACAGTCACCTATCAGGGACTTCATCACCTAAGGAGTAGTGGAGCACATTCATCCTCTGCATCATAATGATATACATGCATTATAGGTGGGCATGTCACAGATAACTCCATTCTTTTAATTGGCTTAATAAAGGTGAGTAGCTGAGTCTGCCTGGTTAGGCTCTGATCTTAATTCCAGTAACAGAAGAAGGCTCCCATCAAATACAGCCCTCCTGCCTTAAACTCCACTGTCTTTCAACTATGAGAATTATTAGAATTTTTTTCATCATTGAATCTGTTATAACACATCAGAGAACTTTGGCAGAATTCCGTCCGTATTCTACAGATGGTGAAACCCAGGCTCTTAGAATAAAGTGGTTTTGCAATATAGTTAAATGTAACTGCCCGTCTCACTCTTCCCATCATTGTAATGACTCACTAAATGAAGTTGAAGCCATCTAAGCCAGGCATGGTGATACAGCTCTGTAGTCATGGTGCTTAGAAAGTAGAGGCAGAAACTTCAGGATTTCAAAGTTATTCAAGGTGATAATGGTCAATGGTATGGTGGGATGCCATACGGAACAAAGGTTGTCTGATTTTACTTCAGGCCAATGTCCACAGTCTTCTCTGTAGCTCCCGAACTTCAGGGCAATGGCACCAGCAAGTGGTAGCTGACATGTTCACCACCCAGTGTAATATTTCCTGCCCAAGGAAGCCTAGGTCACTTCAGGGTCAGATTCCTATTAGTCATTTAAAGAGGAGAAGTCTCCTACAAATGGGAGAAGTAACCTCACACAGGAATGGGCTCCCTTATTGCATATCCAATGGAAAGTGTTGAACCCTAAAACCACATACACACAATCAACAGAAATAGACTTAGCAAGTTTTATCCATATATTTGCACCTACTTAGTCACACATACATCAAAGGAAGAAATTGGAAGGAAGAGATGGAAAAAAAGACAAGAATCACTTAAAGAAATGTTCGACATCCTTAGTTATTATGGAAATGCAAATCAAAATGACTGAGATTCCATCTTACACTCAGAATGGCTAAGATTAAAAACTCAAGTGACAGCACACGCTGGCAAGGGTGCAGAGCAAGAGGAACAGTCCTCCATTGCTGTTGGGAATGAAACCTTATACAACCATTTTGGAATTCAATCTGACAGTTTTTCAGAAAATTGGAAATAGATCTATAGTAGATTTATTAGTATATATAGTAGTATAGTTCCCAGCTATACTACTCCTGGGCATGTACCCAAAAGATGCTCCACCATACGACAAGGACACTTGCATAACTATGTTCATAGGAGCTTTGGTCATAATAGTGAGAAGCTGGAAACAACCTAGATGTACCTCAACCAATGAATGCATAAAGAAAATGTACATTTACACAGTAAATAAGGAAATCTTGAAATTTGCAAGCAAATGGACAGAGCTAGTAACTATCATCCTGAATGAGGTAACCCAGATTCAGCAAGACACACATAATACGTACTTACTTATAACTGGATATTATCCATAAAGTGAAGGGTAATCAGACTACAATCCACAGACCAAAAGATGCCAAGTAACAAAGATGTCCCAGGGGAGGATGCTTGAAACTCAGAAGGGGAAATGAAATAGATATCTGGAAGTAGATGGAGGAAGGGAACTTGGTGGGATCAGGATAAGGAGAGTAACAGGGGAGCGAGTGGATCATAAAAGGAGGGAAGGCTTCTGAGAGTCTGTGGAGGTGACCTTAGCTGAAACTTCTGCCTTCGGGGGAAACAGAACCTGCAGAGGCCACCTCCGGTATCCAGGCAGGACTTCTGGTGGAGGGAAGGGGACTCCAACCCACAAACCTTCAACCTACTCGTCTTATGCATGTACTGTGTGAGGCTCATGCCTATAATCCCACACTAATGGTACATGTACTGTGTGATGTCTGTCCCTATAACACTGCAATCATTGTGAGTGAACTATGCAAGTTTCTAACCAGTAACTCAGCACTCACTGTGCATGTATGAGTGCATGTAATGTAGGAGTTTCATGCCTATAAGCTAACATTCATAGTGCACGTACTATGGGTAGGCTCTTTGTTGTAACTGAAGACTCATGGTGTGTGTTCAGTGGTTGTTTGACATCCGTAATTCTAGCAAGCATGGAATCTCTTGTGATAATATATCACTTCAAAATAGGGATGATTCACTTTTTTTGCTATTTGTTTTCCTGTAATTTTATTATATTGTCTTATTGTTTAGTGAGTTTCCACTATAATGGAAACAAGTGTGGGATAGTGGATGGCACTGTCTTTCATGATTTTAATGGAAGTGCTTAGAGGTTTTCTCCTTGTATGAAGATACACCTTTTATTATGATGAGTTACATGCCTTCTGCTACTGTACTTCCCAGAAATTTTGTCATCCACGTATGTTGGATATTGTCAAAGGCCTTTATACACCTAATGGGCAATCATGTGATTTTTTTTATAGTTATTTGTATGTTTTAGTACATTTGTTGACTTACATATGGTAAATAGTCTCCATATCTCTGGGACAAATCCAACTTTATTCTGATGGATGAGACATTTTTCATTGTCTTTTACAATACTAAGTCTTTATTTTTGTCTTTGCTTTAAAACAACATGTATTTGAAATGAAAATAGAATTATGTTGCTTCCACTATTAGTTTTCCTCCTTCCAAGTCCTAGACTCCAATTCCTCAATATAATATTTTCAAACAGTATACAGGCATGTGTCAAAAAGACTCTCTACAATGACAAAGTAGATATCAAGTAGACTTTATCCCTAAAATTCAGGGATTTTTTTCAATTTAAGCAAGCCAATAAATGGACTAAAAGACAAACATCACATGATCATTTCAATAGATGAAGGAAAAACTTTTGAGGACATCCAGTGTAGCTTAATGAAAATGCCCTAGGCAATGTATAGATAGGGGAAAATACCTTAGCATAATAAAGGTATATATAAGAAACATAACCAACATCCTCCTAAACAGAGATTGAAGCAATTCAGCTGAAGTCAGAAAGGCGACACGGATGTCCATTATATCCAGTAACTTATAATACTGTAGGCTCTAAATACCAGCTGGGGGAATAAGGAAAGGGAAGGAAATTAAAGGAATGCCAATATGGAAATAAAAAGTCAAACTGCCTCTATTTGAAGATAACATGGAAATCCTGAAACTTCTACAGGAAACTTCTAGAAACAATAGGCTAATTCAGTAATGTGGTAGGATACAGAATAATCTTGAGCAAATTAATAGTTTTCCATATACAGAAACAAACGTACAAAAGAGAGGATGAATACAATACTATTTACAATACCCTCAAAGAAAATTAAATAAACCTAATCAAGGAAGCGAAAGACATCTATGATAGATCATCTGATGCTCACACACTGGTGGAGTAGGTAATGTTAAAAATTGCCATTATATATAAAGGTAAATACAGACATAAAAACAAATAGAGGTAAATTGAACACCCAAACACAAGTACATGTAACCTCATATCTGATAAAGATGTCAAAAACACATGCTTGAGAGAAAAACAAAAACAAAAACAAAAACAAAACAAAACAAAAAACCTTCAACAAATGGTCCTGGGAAAACTGGATGTCCACATGCATGACAATAAACATGTTTTAAAAATGTTAATGTTAAAATGCCAGATAGAAGATTGTCACAAAAATTAAATGCCTTGTATGTGTATAGAAAGGAGTATTTCCATCTATTTAGTAGGTATGTATGAAGTAGGATACTCAGTAATCAACTGTATATCTCATGACATAACTTGAATGTTATAAATACATATATATTAGTCAATGCTGCTTCTTCATGTTCCAATTACACATGCATTTAGCAGTTTATCTTGAAGTACTGCATCCTAAGGGAATTATCTACAGATGCCAGATAATGTAAACACAATGAGATATATTTTTAGAAAACAATTATACTGATGTGTGTGCATATGTGTGTAATGTGATTATGGTCATGTAAGTGATGCCATATGAAGAAGAAAACTTTGTGGGGATTGTTTTGCCCATCAGTATATTGTGATCAAGGCCAGATTGCCAGCCTTGTACACCACAGTCATTTTTTTTCCCAATGAGGTGTCTCATTGGTGCTCAAATAAGATCATTAGAAACATTACATCAGTAGCATATTGTCCCCTAGTCATACAGTAAACATATTATCACCTAAGGATAGAAGAACACAGGACTATTAGTATGATAAATCAATCCTATTTGCAAGTGAAAATGATATTTATATTGCCATCTTTTTATTTTTGTTTTGTTATAGTAGCAATGTTACTCTGTATGGGTGAACATTAAGGTAGAATGGTAAGAGGAATGGTAAAGGGAAAGTTATATGGACCTCAAGAACAGGTTACTTACAGTGCCCACCCTGAAATTCAGGGTTTTTTTTTTTTTTCAGTTGCTCATTTACAAATTGAAAGGTCTTGCTAGTGGATCAAAAAGTTCTATATGAGTGACACCTGAACCAATTCTCTCCTCTTTTAGAAAGAGATTCTAAGTTTAATATGATTTTGTAACTAGGGTACCATTAAGTACCATATCTCTGGTCCACTTTATATTGTGACCTGAATGTTTTGTCCACTTTATATATATTTGTCCACTTTATATTGTGACCTGAATGTTTTGTAAGAGAGAAAAGCACTTTCTCTTTGGTTGTAGAGGTCTAATTGTCTTCAGTGGTTAAGATCACAGATTACAGAGATTTAGGCAAGACTAAAAGGGGTGTTTCCCTTTGAGTAATATAAGAAACATTTCAAATTATGAGGAGGATGGGGGTACAAAGTCTCTTTTTGGGTATCCCACACAATTCTATCGAGTCTGCTATATGCCCATTGTGGCATTTCATTCACTATTGACATTGTGTTCCCTGATATCCCCAGCATTATTAAGATCTGCTGCCAGTTCATATGGAGCAACCTCTTCTGGTTACCTCCTATCACCAGCATTGAGAGTCTCACTTTTGCCTTGTCTGATCTTGCAAGCCTCAACATTCCCCCAGTTCCCATATGTGTGATCTCAGTTCAGAATTTGTAAAGTGAGTGGATTAACATTCTTCCTTGCTGCGGTCAACGTTGTGTTTATTTCTTTATTTAGTTCTTTACTTAGTTAGTTTGGAAAAGACAATATAACAGCCCCCTCCTTTTTTTTTTTTTTTATACACACAGCAATCTTACATGCATTCTGGATGGTAGTACAAGCACTTACTGTATCTTTAGTAATTTTCTCTTTGGAAAAGAAATTTAATCCAAATATTCTGACAATCACACAACTTTATCTGCCTATATGATGTACTCTTAGGGGAATAAATCTTGATCATTGTCTTCTATTAAGAACACCTCAAGGGAAGAGAATTCATAGGTAGGGACATCTCTGACAAGGTGCAGACCTAGGACAGGGTAGGCTTCTGGGAGGATATGGGTTGACTTTAGCTGAGACTCCAGTAGCAGTGGTCATGGAGACTGAAGAGGACAACCTCTAACTGGACAGGACTCATAGTGGAGAGAGGGGAACACCAACCCACCCACAAAAATTTCAACCCAAAATTTACCCTGCCTATAAAATGTACAGGGATACAGACAGAGCAGAGATTGAGGCAATGTCCAACCAATGCCTGGCCAAACCTGTGACCCACACCCCTTTGGGAGACAGCCAACCCTTGACACTATTAAGGATATTCTGCTATGCTCACAGATAAGAGCCTAGCATACCTGTCCTCTGAGGTGCTCCACCCAGCAGCAGCAGACTGAAACAGATGCTGAGACTCACTGCAAAACATTGGGCAAAGTACAGGGAGTCTTGTGGAAAAATGGGGGAAAGGATAGAAGGACCTGGAGGTGACAGGAGCTCCATTAGACCAACAGCGTCAACTAACCAGGGCCCAGTGGGGCTTGTGGAGACTGAAGCATCAACCAAGGACCATGCATGGACTGGACCTAGGATACCTACTGAGAGACCAAAGAATTAAAGATTAGTTTTTTGAGCTATTGTTTTAAAGTTTAAAGCATAAACCTGAACAAAGGCCAGACAGGTGAAGACATGTCCAGCCTCCTTCGAGGAGGAACCAGCCTTACTGTATTCCTTTCCTGCCCACTAGAGATACAGTTGCTAGGAAACAGGCCTAGATTGCCCCTCTCCATTAGGACAAACAAGGGAAGCCAGACAGTTAATGGTTTCGGGGGCCTTCCTATAGCAAATCAGTTCAAAATGCAACCTCCCCTTTTGCGTTTCGATGGCATTCCCCTGCTTTGGGCTTGATGGGAGGGACCTGACTCTTTAACAACTACCTACACTTAGCAGGAGGCTCTCTGCTCTCATCTGCTGTGGTGGTGTGTGAGCCCAAGCCAAAGCTTGTAATAAAAAGATCCTCCTATATTTTGCAACAGACTCGACTTCTGGTGATCTTTTGGGGTCTCAAGAATCCAGCACAACATTACACAGATGTAGCCAATGGCAGCTCAGTCTTCATGCGTGTTCCCTAGAGGGGCTGTCTCTGACATGGACTTTGTTACCTGCTTTTTTATTACTTCCCCCTGGTGGAGTTGCCTCACCAGGCCACTCCAAGAGGTTGTGCTCAGTTCTGATGTGACTTGAAGTATTCCCCTTTCCTGAAGAGTAATGGGCTTGATTCCAGGAGAAAGAAGGACAAGCACCTACTGAGTGCTGGGAGGGGAGCTCAGGCGACTATGAAGTCCTGACTCTAAGAGCACAGGGTCACTGCCCACAAAGGGGAGGAGCAGGCGGCTGAGCGTCAGAGCTGAAGTGGTGTATCTTCTCGCGGCTGGGTGAGAAGACAGACGGGTACATTTATAGAGGACAGGCACAAGTGCTACTGAAATGCAAATCTCCGCATAAGTGGAAAAGGGCTGGCCCTGAACTGGAAGCCTAGGTCACCAACTACTAAGCTGTATCTCTTCAGCACACTCTAACCCTAAGGGAGGAGCTCACGTCACTCAAGACTCTCTGACCAATCAGAGCCTCCAGGAGGACCTCACAGTTGGAGGAGTGTTCTTTCTGGGCGCCAAGCTGCAGGCTCAGCTCCATTGTTAGGCAGGTTTGAACGCTTCAGTGTGATGCGGTCTGAGCACTGCTGCTGGGTGCTGTGAGGTGAGCTCAGGCAAGTTCGGAAAAGGAGACATGGTAAGCGCAGGGTCACTACCCACAAAGGGGAGGAGCAGGGGCCTGAGCAGCGGGAGCTGGAGTTGTGTGTTCTCCCTGGGGGCTGGGTGGGAAGACAGATGGGTAGGCTATTGATGACAAGCTCAAGTGCTACAGAAATGTGGATATCTGCATATCTGGAAAAGGTCTGGTCCTGGACTGGAAAGCCTATGCCAGGAAACACTAAGCTGTGCCCCTTCATTATTACACTCTAACGTAAGGGAGGTGTTCATGTCACTCAAGAATCCCTGGCCAATCAGGTACTCCAGGCGGACCGCCAGTCAAAAAAGGGGGTGGTTCTTCCGGGTAATATGCTGCCTTTTCAGCTCCGTGGCTTAGCAGGCTTGACTGGCTCCGAGTGACGTCATCTGAACGCTGCTGCTGGGTGATGTGAGAGGAATCCAGGCAAGCTCCGAAGCGGCAAAATGGTGAGCACAGGGTCGCTGCACACAATGGGGTGGAGCATGCGGTTGAGCAGCGGGAGATGGAGTGATGGGTCGTTCCTGGGGCTAGGTGGTAAGCAGCGGCTAGATGTGGCCATCTGTGGGGTCTCTTTTAGTCCTAGTCAGTTCCTGGACCTGGTGCAGGGCCCTGCGCAACTTCACTATGGAGGATGCATCTGCGCAAAGCATTTGCAGCATGTGTAGAAACATCTTGGTAGGATACAAAATTCTAAGAGCCCTAGTTTCTTCTAGTATTTTCTACAAGTTTTGCCTTTAGCATTTAACATTTAAGTATATGATCCATTTGAAGTTTGTTAAGGCTGTAAAAGGCATCTCATGTGTTAGGTAGCACTCCAGTATAAAGCTGTGATGGAGAAGAGTAAGATTGATGATATGAAAAATGATTAGGAAATGGCAAGTGACACCAAGTAGAATGTAGATGCCTCTAAAACACCCCATAAGTAAGTGGTATGCTAACCAGACCTGTTAGAGATTAGGATGCATGAATATACATGTTTGTTCCTCAGGATTGTCCAGACATTTGGCTCCAAACCATAACAAAGGAGACAACTCTAATTTACAAAGGGCCATTAGGCCCCTCCTCATTATCAAGAACAGGCCTCTAACAAACTGCTCAGTGGGCATTACAGAGTCACAACCAATATTAAGGCCTGGTGTGCCATAAAAGCCCAGTTTTCTTCTTGAAAAGAGCATAGTTCTGCCACATGGGCAAGACTATACCAGGTGACAATTTGAAAAGGAAAAACACTTGTGGTGAGGGCTGACTCCATCAAGCAAGGCTTTCCATGAGGTCCTCATGTATGGAGAATGACACTAGCTCTCCTCTCTGAGCTAGCAGGCTTTCACCCCAACATCTTGCTCCCGAGTCTTTATTAGTAAAATAGAATGACTGAGATTTTGTTAAAAACAGCAGGTCACGTGATCCCAGTCATTTGCTCCCTTTGATTAAACTTCCTGAATCATTTAGTTAAAGGGCTGTACTATAGCAGAGTTTTAAAATCATCCATTTGAATCATGTAGTGAACTGTCCATTGCAGTTCACTAACAAGAAAAGGATTTGTAAGTGGCACAGGGCTTCTGCCTTCAGAACAGGAAAACAGTTTCCTTTGTACACTGCAGGGTGAAATAAGGTAGGCAATACCTATATCACAGACTAAAGTTTAAGGGAGTCAGCTGCAGGGGTCAGCATTGTGAAGAAGAACTTGATTCAGGGTGAGTGGTTTTGCAATTTTGTAGCTTGTATTAATTCATGCATGTGAATGAAAACAGACCAGATTGGTTAGAATACAATTTGGGTAAGTTAGCTTGAGCCAGTGAATACTGTATTTCCAATTAAGGGACTGTCTTATACAGATAGGTACAACCCTCATTGTCACAGTTAAGTCAGCTCAGAAATTAGAGACACAGGCCATTTGTATTTCTGTGTGTGTCAGGGTACAGATCTCAGCCACTAACCTTGCACATAAGGGCAAACACTATCTTGTTAATGCCATTCTCTCTACCAGGGAAGGGCCTGCTCTTTTTCAGAGTCAGTATAGTTTTCTTTATCTTTTTGAAAAGTCAGTTGTTGGTATTACTTTTTAAATTTCCTTTTCTTTATATATCCCTGCTTTCATCTTGTTTCTATTCTCCAATGTTTCCCAGAGATAAGAATTTAATTCCTTTTTCTCAAGTGCTTTGATATTTGCTTCTGTTTATAGCAATGCCTCATATAGCTCAACCTTTAAGACTTGCTTTGAACCCCTAATCCTGACTTTGCTGTCCAGTGTCTGGAAAATAGTGCTGCTGCCAGTGACCTTCCCCAGCATGGAGAGGAGAGTTGGAGGGTCTTTGCTGATGTGGCTGCCTTTAGAGGGGATAAAGCATCAGCCAGGAGAGAGTGAGTCAGACTTGATGATCAGGGAAATCACACAGCCCTGACTGACTAGTAGCAAGGCCACTTCTGTTATGGATGAGGAATTGTACGCCACACAGCAGGTCTGATATCAGAAGGTTTATTTGAGGGAAGGGAGAGGAGTTATAGCCTGGGTGAGCCATGAGGGCAGAGAGATAAAGAAAAAGAGAGGGGAAAAAACAGAGACAGAGACACAGAACAAAATGGAGAGTAAGAGAAAGAGGAAGAGAACATGGGGTGGCAGGTGGGTCCTATTTACTGGCAGTACACAACTGTTGGTGGCCATGGGTGATGACATTGCCAGGTCCCTGAAGACACCTGAAGGCAGGCCAGCAGGACCACCTGTAGGCTAACAGCTTCTGCTGCTCTGACTGACTAGCAACCAAATGCTTCTTTATTTATACGGATATCATAGAGCAAAGATGACTAATGATTATCCAAGAAGTACAGACCATGTGTTTGAGTTTTCATTACATATCCAAAGTTACACGTTCAGTCACATTAGAAAATACAAACAGAACAGATTTTATTAGTATTAGCCCTATAACTCTAATTTAAAGAATCTAAAGAAATGTCTCCTTCAGGGGCTGGAGAGATGGCTCAGTGGTTAAGAGCACCTCCAAAGGACCTGAGTTCCATTCCCAGCACCCACAAGGCAGCTCAAAACTGTCTGTAATACCAATTCCAAAAGATCTCACACTTCACAGTAACGCACATAAAATTAAATAATCATTTTATAAAAGAAAAAGAATGTCTCCTCCAAAGCAAACACGTTTATTATATGACAGCCTGCTTGTAGGCTGGCAGTGTTTGTAATTTGAGAGCACTCCAGATATTATCTGAACTGATCTTTTTATGAATAACAAATACTAATTAATACCTAACTTCTTTTACTATATGTATCATCATCTACACAATAAAATAGGAAAGATTTATTTTAGGCAATCTATCTTTTTTACTGAGTTATATTCCTCTATGGGTGTACTTTCTTTAAACTATGTTTTCAGAGACCTCTAAGGCTATAATAAAAAGAGGCTTTCAATCTGTAATCTTTTCTCCTGGCCAGTCAGAGCTTGTCAGTTGTCTCAGTTTAACCTGAACCAATTATAATGTTTGAGTTTGCTCAGGGGCAGATACCACAAGAAGATTCCTAGAATAATGGCTTCATATAGCTATGTGCTTATCTGTGCTTATGATTTCCAGGGCAAAAGGAATAGTGGCCTAAGGTTAATTTGAGTACTTATCTAAAAAAAAAAAAAAAACTCATTCATGATTTTTCTCAGGAAAAGACATAAATTGAATGCAGAAAGTCCCTAATAATGTAACACAAAGAGACCAAAACCCAAAAATTACAGATAGAAGGATGGTGAGGATAATCACCATCCTTCTCAGTTTTGCTGGAACTGTATCAAGCAGCTATGCTGGCTACATGACTATGTTTCCAGTGAATTCGCCTGTGCCATACTTCAGCTCCTGTCAGGCTGGTCCCTGCCTGGTTAGTGCAAAGGGAAAGAGACCAGTGAATGAGTGTCTGCTGAGCTCCCTGGCTTTTAGAGCGGGGAGGGAGGGGGAATTACAAATAAGAATTGAGTTCACTGATCAAGTTTGAGCTTTGTGTAGTCACAGGACAGAAAGGGATAGGGAGGAAGGAAAGTGAGAACTTCCTTGCTATGACAGTAGTTGGCATTAGTAATGTGTATTGAGGTCATCAATTTTAGACGATGAGTTAACGTCCAAACTGGCCATTTAGGGAGAAGGGGCAGCTTTTAACAGACTAAGGCCATCAAGATTCTGGATGAGGAACTGAACTTATTTCTAGAAACCAAATTTCTGTAGTTATACTAGTTCAGCAAACACAGAAAACCTGGAGAAACTTGTGTGTCTGTGCCTAATAGGATATTATTTTTCTTGTCTGAAAATGCACAACCTGAGAGAAAAGGTATAAATAATACTTGGTGGGCTCTAATACATATGTTTAGTCTATGAAGAATATTGGACTATAAAATCTTTTTTAACTTTTAAAAATAATTTTTGAAATGACAATTAAGTCATTTCATCCTTCTCATTCCTCCCTACTGTTAAATTATCAAACCCAGGGACAAAGGGCTGAGAAGCCTATTTAACAAATCAAAGCAGACCTGGCTGCCAGCATCCCTCAGTCCCTACCTGTTAACTGGGTAATGGTTGGCATACCTAGCCCTCTAGCCCAGAGCTTGGGCTGCTCTTCTCCTAGCTATCCTTTCTCGTGTAATCCAATCATTTTGGTTGCCTGGTCTTCATCTGTCATTTACAATCCTAGCCTCTTGGTCTGGCTCTCCCCTTCCCCTTCCACCCTCCCCTCACATGACTCAGGGCCATGTCCATTCTGGACTCTCCCAGATGTCTCTGCATCTGCCTATGCTCTCTCCTTTTAACTATAATAAACTTTCTACTCCCACCATACCTAGAAGCAGCCATGTCCTTTTCTTTTTATTTCTTTTTTTTTTTTTTTCCATTTACCTCTCCTTGCTTTCAAATCATGGCCACTTTTTGCTTTAATTGTTGTTACTGTTCTATTTGACTGAAGTTTGGCTATAAGACCTCCCAGCTATGAAGTAGAGATGGCTGTACTGGACATTGAGTGTATAATGGAATGTACATTCTGTGCCTTGGAAGAGGGACAGGAAATGTTCTAGGAGACTGAAAAACTCCACTAAAATACAGATTACTCAGACTATGGCTCTGTCTTTCCCTAGGGTAGAAGGGGAGAGCTGGGAAGGTGTCAGCTGTTACCAGGTGTCATTTGATCTCTGACTTCCCTAGCAGAGAAGCTGCTACTGTCCTAAGGCCCAGCTTCGTTGTTCAAACTAATGAGGGCTCTGGGCAGGCCTAGCAATTAGGAAGCACCAGTGGAAGATAGCTTTTAGGTTTTTCCAGGATTCTCCTCTGATGCAGCTATAGGGAGTTGTCAGGGAGACCACAAGCCATTCCATGCTAAGTGTGGGGCCACTGTCCCCAGGCCAGGTCTGGTGAGCTATCAGAGTCTGATCTGCTGGGACTGAGATGGATTGTAGTTCTGTTGATCCATGTGGTAACCTGGGAAGAGACCCTTGGCCTTAGACCCTTCCCTGAGGGGAGGGGAGAGGTTCTGCAGCTTTGGCAGTTTAAAGCTGTGGTGCTTATAATATCACTACCCAGTGTGCAAACGCAGGCATTGCTTTTGGTGTGCATTGCAATGGGAAGACTGGAAACCTGAAGGTCTGGTTTCTAAAAGTTCTGAAACTTGCATTCCACATTCATTTTGTGAGATAAATATTATAAATAGTTTAGTAACTGATAGAAAGGAGGTGCTGAGGATCATCCCTCAGCAATACTTGATCAGAATTGTTTTACCTGTTCATTCCCACCAGGCACAGTGACATGATTCAGGGAAATTCAATTCCAGGGTACAAAAAGGAGTTTATGGGATGCTGAGGTTTTGTCAGGTGTGCATGGTGTTGGGTAAATAGATCAAATTCCACATCCTGTGATATAATCAATATGCCAGGAAGCAGATGTTAAAATTAGTCTTCAACATTGTTTTGTGTATAGGCTTGAGTGGGGCTGGGTTTGCCTGAAGCCATAAGGGGACACGAGGAACTGCAGAGCCATAGCCCACCTTTCTGACTATCTCCATTTCCAGAGAGAGCTCTAGAGCATGGGGCCTCTTAGTTTGGAAGACAGATTAGTGGTAGCTGGTGTGTCAGAAATGCAACAGTTCAGGGGTCACTTTGAGTTATTTCCATAGAAGTTGTGAAGCTTGTGTTTAATTTCTATAATCATACAATCAGAGGGAGCATTGATCATATTCATATTTTTCTTGTCAGAGTTTCCTTAGGTCTTTTGATGAAAACTTGAATATACTTTTTAGGCTTATGTGTTTAACTTTTTCTCTTCATCCACTCATTCTTTTGCAAATACTGTCCACAGTCTTGATTGTTGTAGCTTTGTGGTAGGTACAGAAGTCACATTGTGTCAGTATGTACCCTGTTCTTCATAATCCTATTGAGAATTCTGTTAGCTTTGGAAGTGGCCTTCCTATTATAAGTTGTTAAGAATTTTATTTTATTTATTTGTCTAATAAATAGTTTATTCATTTACATCCGGACTGCGACCCCTCTCTCCTCTCCTCCTGGTCCCACTCTTCTACCCTTTTCCCCTTTTCCCCTCTCACCTTTTCAGAGAAGGGGAGCTCCCTCACCCCCATATCACCCCACCCCAGCACATCAAGTCTGAATACATCCCCTTCCATTGAGTCCAGGCAAGGTAGCCCCACTAAGGGGAAGTGATCTAAAATCAGGCAACAGAGTTCATGTCAGAAACAGCCGCCCCCCTCACTTGCTAAGCCATGTAGGGGGCTAGGTCCAGACCATGAATGCTCTTTGGTTGGTGATTCAGTCTGTGTAAGCCCTCGTGGACCTATGTTAATTGAGTTTGTTGGTCTTTTGTGGAATTCTTGTCCCCTCTGGATCCTTTTATCCTTCCTTAACACTTCCACAAGGCTCCCCAAGCTCTATCCCATGTTTGGCTATGAGTCTTAGTATCTGTTTTGAGCCCCTGCAGATAACAGTTTTGCTAGGCTCCTGTCTCCAAGCATAGCAGAGTATGATTAATAGTGTCAGGGGTTGGCTCTCTACCTTGGGGTAGGTCTCAGGTTGGATTAGTCATTGTTGGACATTACCTCAATCTCTGCTCCTTCTTTATCCTTGTACTTCTTGTAAGCAGGGTAAATTTTGGGTCAAAGGTTTTATGGGTGGGTTGGTGTTCCCCTCCCTCCACTGGAAGTCCTGCCTAGCTAGAAGGTGGCCACTTCAGTCTTCATGTTGCCCGCTGCTAGGAGTCTCATCTAGCATTACTGCTATTTCCTCCCAGGAGCCTACCCTATCAGAGGTCTCCAGCTTGTCTCAAGATTCCCCTTTGTTGTTGGCAATAAAATAGCGTTGGCCTAAATAATATTTATTATTTACTCTATAATTATTATGGCAGTATTGTCTAGCCCACTATCACAATCAATAAGACACAGACACCTCTAAGATTTTATAATTTTAACACCCTGGGCTGGGCAGATATTCCAACTACTCTATCTCAATAACCTTCCTATCCACCTCCCAGCTCCTAGCCAATGTCATCCACCTTAACCATTTGTCTGGACTACCTTCCATCCTCAGTCATACAGATAATTGCTTATATTTTTCATCCACGCCATCTTCAGAGTCTTTTCTCTGGGCACACATGGTTCCTTCTCTGCGATAACCCAGCTAACCCATAGTGGCGTCTTCCTTCCTCTTCTCTTCCTGACTGTACTGTCTCTTTCATGTAATTCTCCTGTCCCCAGAGCCTGGGAACCTTAACCACACCTACCTCCTTATACATGGGAGAGGACAGTAACCAGATCTTGATGGCCAGTTAATTAGCATCAAAAATACAAGTATCAGACCAACCCCCGACAGCCCCTCTTTGGTTTCTCTTCTTTCTCCCAGCCCTCTCACTTCCTGCCCCTCCTCCTCACAACTGATCCTCACGCTGCTTCCCTCCCCATACTGTCTCCTACCCAATTTCTTCTCTTCATCCACTTTCACTGTCTATTTTACTTCCCCTTCTAAGTGAGATTCGAGCAACTTTCTTTGGACCTTCCTTGTTCCCTAGCTTTTTTGGGTTTGTGGATTGTAGTATGGTTATCCTGTATTATATGGCTAATATCTGCTAAGTGAATATATACCATGTGTTTCTTTCTGGGTCTGGGTTATCTCACTCAGGATGGTCTTCTAGTTCTATCCACTTGTCTGAAGAATTCATAATTTCTTTGTTTTTAATAGCTGAGCAGTGTGTCAGTGTACCACAGTTTCTTTATGGATTCTTCAGGTGCAGGACATCGAGGTTGTTTCCAGTTTTTGGCTATTATGAATAAAGTTCCTATGAACATAGTTGAGGAAATGTCCTTTTGTATGGTGGAGCATGTTTTAGGTGCCCAGGAGTGGTAAAGCTGAGTCTTGAGGTAGAACTATTCCCAATTTTCTGAGAAAGCACCAGAAGTGGTTGTACAAGTGTGCACTCCCATCAACAGTGGAGGAGCATTCCTCTTCCATGTCCTTGCCAGCATGTGCTATCAATTGAGTTTTTGACCTTAGTCATTCTGATGGGTGTAATGTGGGATCTCAGAGTATTTTGATTTTCATTTTCCTGATGACACAGCATTTCATTAAGTGTTTCTTGGCCATTAGAGATTTCTCTGTTAGGGATTTTTGGTTTAGCTCTGTACTCCATTTTTAATTGGATTATTTGGTTTTTTGGTGCTTAATTTCTTAAGTTCTTTATATATTTTGGGTATTAGCCCTCTGTTTGATGTAGGGTTGGTGAAGATCTTTTCCCAATTTGTAGGCTGTCATTTTGTTCTGTTGACAGTGTCCTTTGCCTTACAGAAGCTTTTCAGTTTTATGAGATCCCTTTTATTAATTGTTGATCTTAGTGCCTGAGCTCTTGCTTTTCTCTTAAGGAAGTTGTCTCTTAAGCCAGTGAGTTCCCACTTTTTCTTGGTCTTAGATCCACTTGGACTTGAGGTTTGTGCAGGGTGATAAATAGGGATCTATTTGCATTTTTCTACATGTAAACATCCAGTTACCACTATTTGTTGAAGATGGTGTCTTTTTTTTTTTTCCATTGTATGATTTTGGCTTTTTGTCAAAAATCAAGTGTCCATAGGTGTGTGGGTTTATTTCTAGGTCTTAATTTTGGTTCCACTGATCAACCTGTCTGTTTCTCTACTAATACCACATAGTTTTTATTACTATTGCTCTGAAGTACAGCTTGAGATCAGGGATGGTGATGCCTTCAAAAAGTTTCTTTTGTTTTGTTTTGTTGTTTTTTTTTTTTTGGTACAGAATTGTTTTAGCTATTTGGGGTCTTTTTTTTTTCATATGAAGTTGATAGTTGCTCTTTTAAGGTCTGTAAAGAATTGTGTTGGTATTTTGATAAAATTGCATTAAATCTTTAGATGACTTTTGGGAAGATGGCCGTTTTTACGTTAATCCTACTGATCCATGAGCATGAAAGATCTTTCCACCTTCTGATATCTTTGATTTTTCTTCAAAGACTTGAAATTTTTTTCAAACAGGCTTTTCACTTGCTTAGAGTCACACCAAGATATTTGATATTATTTGTGGCTATTGTGAAGGATGTTGTTTCCATAATTTCTTTCTCAGCCCTTTTGTCATTTGTGTAAAAGAGGGCTACTAATTTTTTTAGTTATTTTTATATCCAGCCCCTTTGCTAAAGGAGTTTATTAACTGTATGATTTGTCTGGTAGAAATTTGGGGTACGTTTCTGTATACTATTATATCATCTATGAATAGATGTCAAGAATTTTCTTTGGATTATATTGAATTTATGCTGCAGATTGAACATAGGCAACATCCTCCCCCTCCTCCTCCTCCTCCTTTTTGAAAATACATAATTTTAGTGATATTATCCTACATAACCATTTAGCAAACTACACTAAGTGTGAGAAACTGACTGCTGTGAAATACTATACAACGCCATGAAAAAAGGAATTCAGTAGAGTTTAATCACACAGAATACACTGTTATGATTACATAAAAGCTATCCCATCAAGTATAATTTAATTAAGAAGACAAGAGTGAAAAGAAAACATGGTCCAGAATTGAACATAGGATTTTGTATTAGCATGCAAAATAAATTCTAATAGCAATAGGTTGGGATTTTCTACAGATATCAACTAAAATTAGTTAAAACCATGTTGCATTGTTATGGTTGATATAAAATTGCACATATTTACTTTATGTATTCTGATTCATTTGGACACATTACCTGCAGCCATACAACCTTATTACAACAGACAACACAGCAAACTGTTTTCCACACATTCTCATTCTATCTATGTTTATGTGTGTCTGCGTTACATAGAGTTCTCATAAAGTGACAGACTTTCTGTGGATCCCAATCTTCTCAGTATATTTTCCATGTACTTGAATTAGTATTAAGAAGTATCAGAATTCTCATGTTCATAGCAGTTATATTCACGGTGGCCTAAATTTTAAAATAACCTATTATTTGTTGAGGACAAGCTGGATGCCTCAGGAGGACTTTGTGCTAAATGGATGAAGACAGTAGCAATGATTAAAGGATTATACACTTATAAGTAACTCTCACAGTCAGTGATGTATTAGTTACAAAGCAGAATGTAGTTAAAGCTTAGGCAGTGTCCATCAACTCACTTCTTTCTCACATCTTAATCTTTAATGTGCTCTCATTCGTAAGATGGGTGTGAGAGCTTCAGCCATTTCGTATAAACCACAGGTAGCAGTAGAAAATAAAGAGCAGAAAGCATAGAGTCCAACTGAAGCAATCACCTTCAAAGGATTTTTCTAACATTTTTATACTTGGTATGTGGGGAAGAAAAAAATGAAATATCAAGCTTTTTGTACCAGGATTGTTATAGAGATGAGCAATCAAATGTGCTGTAAAATGCAGCAAATTGCTTTATTTGAATGGTACGAGAACTTTCTGCCAGTGAGTCATTCTGTATGAAAAAGTGAAAAATTAGATTAAGAAACAGTCTGACTTGTTTTGTTTGAATTTAAGTAATGACAATAAATTATAGTTTAACAAAAATGTAATGCTCTTAGAAAAGTGATTATATCTTTGTTTTCTTCTGATCAAATAACCTTCCTTAGATTGTAACACTTTTATTTTTGGATAACATACTTAAACACTTAACATTTTTATGTATCAAGTTATATATGTTTAAATGTATGTTTAATTATTGTAGCAATGCTGTATAACCTTACATATATATTTCTATTTTTGAATAGTTATTCAAACATTAGTTTTCCTTAAAGAGAAGCAAGACTACTCTTTTGGAATTAAATGACCAGAAACCTCTGTAGTTCCACAATCCAACCTAGTAAAAGATAACATGAGAAAATGACCTGTGTTTGTTTCCTGCATGATATATATTTCACATTGGCGAGAGAAAAACTTCTGATTTCACAGATCTCGACAGGGCCCAGGAATGAGCTTGTCATAAACTCCTGTGTGATGCTCACCCTCTACACACACAGAGCGAGACTGTATCTGTCAAAATCATGTTTTCCCTGTCTTCACTATTTCACTTCACTTGCTCATTATTGCTTCCCTTCTTTGCATTTTCATTTAGGAACTGTGAATTAATGTTTTTAATTGAAATAGATTTTTCTCTTATACAGTATATTCTGACCACTGTTTCTCGTCCCTCCATTCCTCCCAGCTACCTGCTACCTCTCCTTTTCCGCAGATCTATTCCCCTTCCTCTGTTTCCTCTTCAGAAAAGAGCAAGCCCCCAAGAGAGGATAGCCAAACAAGACCAAACAGGATACAAAATGACAAGGCAATAGACTTGAGAATGGACAAGGCAACCTCATAGGAGGAAAAGAATCTCAAGAGCAGGTGAGAGAGTCAAAGCTACACCTGCTCTCACTATTAGGTGTCCTACCCAAGCACCAAGCTATCAGCCATAACATATCAGCCAAGAACCTGGTGCAGATCCATACATGCTTCATGCTTACTTTTTAAGCCTCTGTGAGATTCTTAACCATTGAGGTAGTGTAAGGCATGGGTTCCCTCTCATGGCCTTGAGCCTCAAGTTAAAGCAAACATTGGTTTGCCCCTTAAACAAGTTTGTTGCCACCATGCCCCTGCACATCTTGCAGGCAGGACAGATTTTTAGGTAGAAGGTTTTTTAACTGGGTTGGTTTGTAAGTTTCTCTTTCTATAGCCTGTAGAGTACCTTCTCACCCCAAAGAAGCTAGAACATATGTGTGAAGTCTCCAAGCCAGCACCTGCTCCACCTTTTTACATTCATTGTGCTGTGTGGAAGTTCTCCTCAGCAATGGAGCCCTGCTATCAGTTTTCAGAGAGCAACCTTCTGTCTTAGCATCGGCCTGAATTGTTTAGAGATCTCCATGGGACCTCTTCTTCCAACAACTCAACTGAATGTAACCTAGTCCCACCGTGAAGCTGTGCCTGGCAACGAAGGATGGCCAGTTCAGACTCCATTTTCTCCATTACTAGGAGTCCTCACTCAGGTCACCCTCATAGATTCCAGGAAGTTACCAGTGCACCAAGTTTCTACACTAACCTCCAAATGCCCCCTAATTCCAACTCTTCCTCCCTGAACTGTGCTCTCTCCACCTTCCCAACTGATCCCTCTCACTCCTGTCCCTAATTACCCCCAGTCTACCCACAGAATCTAATTAATTTCCTCTTTCCAGAGAGATCCATGCTTCGTCTATATCACTTCTCTTTACCTGTTCTCTCTGGGTCTGTGAGTTGTACCTCAGTTATCATTTACCTAATAGCTAATACCCTTTGTAAGTGACCAATTCCCAGTTTTCAGAGGAAACATAATATTGATTTCCATAACGGCTGTATTAGTTTGCTCTCCTACCAAAAATGGACGAGTGTTCTTTCTTCACATCCTTGCGAGCCTGAGCTGTCATTTGTATTATTGACCTTAGCCATTCTGACATGTATAAGATAGAATCTCAGAGTAGTTTTCATTTGCATTTCCATGATAGCTAAAGATAAGGATATTGAACATTAAATGTTTCTTAGCCACATGGGATTACTCTTTTGAGAATTCTCTGTTTAGATCCTACCTTGTTCTTTAATTGAATTTTTGTTCTTTGAACATCTAGTTTCTTGAGTTCTTTATACATTTTGTATAGTATATCTATCTGTTGTGGAGTTGGTAAAAATATTTTACCATTCCTTAGGCTGTCTTGTCTCTTTGTCCAACTGACTTTTTTTCCCCTTTATAGATGCTTTTAAGTTTCATGAGGTCTCATTTAATAATTGTTGATTTTAGTGCCTGTACTATTGGTGTACTGTTCAGAACACCTGTGCCAGTGCATTCAGGGCAGTTTTCCACTTTATTTTGAGGTCTCTGATCCACTGAGATTGAGTTTTGTGCAGGGTAATAAATATGTATCCGTTTGAATCCCTCTTCATGCAGCAATACAGTTTAACCAACACTGTTCATTGGAGATACTATCCTTGTTCCAGTGTGTATTTCTAGATTCCTTATAAAAACTGTCCATATGTGGATGGAATTATGTCTGGGTCTTCAATTTGATTCCATTGATCAATGTGTCTGTTTTTATGCCAATACTACGCAGTTCTTTTATTGTTTAGGATTATTTTTAGCTATAATGGGTTTTTGATATTTCATATGAAGTAAGAATTGTTCTTTCAAGGTCTGTAAACAATTTTGTTGGAATTTTGATGGGGACTATGTTGAATCTGTATGTTGGTTTTGGTAAGATGGCCATTTTTACTGTGTTAATAACACTGATCCTTGAACATGAGAGATGTCTACATCTTCTGATATGTTCTTCATTTTTTTAAAGACTTCAAGTGTTTTTCATTTATTTATTTATTCATTTTACATCCTAATCACAGCCCAACTGCCTCTTCTTCTTTCAGTCCACCTTCCCACCCACTTGAAGTTTTTATCATAGAAGTTTTCACTTGACTTTTTAGTTACTCCAACATATTTTATATTACTTGAAGGTATTGTGAAGGGTGTTGTTTGCCTGATTTCTTTCTCAGTCTATTTGTCATTTTTATATAAGAGAGCTACTGATTTTTTTTTAGTTAATTTTGGATCCAGCCACTTTCCTCAAAGTGTTTTTCATCTGTAAGAATTTGGTAGTTGAATTTTTGGAGTCACTTATGTATACTATCATATAATCTGCCAATTAGAATACGTTGTGTTCTTCCTTTCCAAATTATATCTCCTTGATCTTTCCATTGTCTTACTGCTCTACCTAGAACTTCATGTACTATATTGAATAGATATGGAAAGAGTGGGCATTCTTGTCTTGTTCTTGATTTTAGTGGAATTGTTTTGAATTTCTCTCTGTTTAATTTGATGTTACCTATAGGCTTACTGTAAGTTTTCTTTATTATGTTTAGGCATTTTCTTTGTATCCCTAATATTTCCAAGACTTTTATCATGAATTGATGTTTAATTTTGTCAGAAGCTTGTTCAGTGTCTAATGAGATAATTATGTGGCTTTTTTTCCCTGTTTTTAATATGGTGGATTACATTTTCCATTTTTCATCTCTGGAGTAAAGCTTACCTGAACATTGTATCTGATCTTTTTGATCTGTTCTTTGATTCAGTTTGCAAAATATTTTATTTAGTATTTTTCCATCTATGTTCATGAGGGAAGTTGGTCTGTAATATTCTTTGTTGAGTCATTATGTGCTTTGGGTATCAAGGTAACTGTGGCCTCATAAAATGAATTGCATAATGTTCCTACTTTTTCTATTTTAGAATACTTTCAACAGTATTGGCTTTAAGTCTTCTTTGAAAGTCTTGTTGAATTCTGCACTAAAACTATCCAAGCCTAGGTTTTTAATTAATTAATTAATTAAGGTTGGGAGTCTTGTAATGAATTTGTCTATTTCACTGGGGATTAGAGGTTTACTTAAATTTTTTTTATCTGACCATGATTAACATTATTAATTGATACCTATCAAGTAAATTACCTATTTCTTTTATATTTCCAATTTGGTGGAGTATAGGTTTTTAAAGGTCGTCTTTATGATTCTGGGGAATTTTTAGTTGTCTGTTTTATGTCCCGCTTTTTCTTTCTGATTTTTTGATTTGCATATTCTTTCTCTGTCTTTAAGTTAGTTTATATAGTTTGTCTATTTTACTGATTTTTCTCAAAGAATCAACTGTGTGTTTTCTTTGTATTCTCTTAGTTTCTGTTTTATTGATTTCATTCCTCATTCAATAGTTTCTTACTGTCTACTCCTTTTAGTTGTGCTGACTTCTTTTTGCTCTATCGCTTTTAGTTGTGCTGTTAAGTTGCTAGTAAGAAATCTCTCCAATTTTTGATGTATGCACTTAGTGCTATGAACTGTTCTCTTAGCAACACTTTCATTGTGTCCCATGAGTTTGGATATGTTGTGTACTCATTTTCATTGAATTCTAGAAAATCTTTAATTTTTTTTCTTTTTTTCTTGACCTATTTTTTATTGAGTAGAGAGTTGTTCAGTTTCCATGGGTCTTTTTGATGTCGTGCTGCTTTGATCCATGGTGGTCTGAAAGGGTGCAGGGGTTATTTCAGTTTTCTTATATCTGTTGAGACTTGTACCATTCAAGTATATAAATTTTGGAGGAAGTTCCACCACTTGTGTTTGCATGGAATGTTCTATAAATATCAGTTGGGTTTGTTTGTTTTTTAACATCAGTTAGCTGGAGCATTTCTCTGTTTAGTTTTTGTCTGGAGGACCTGTCCACTGGTGAGAGTGAGCTCTCACCAGTGGATATCTCCCACTGTCAGTGTGTGAGGTTCAATGTGTGATTTAAGCCGCAGAAGTGTTTCTTTTACAATGGTGGCTGTTCTTAGTTTGTGGCACAGATGTTAAGAATTGAACCATTATCTTGTTGGAGGTTTTTGTTTATTTGTTTTCTTTTTTTGGTGAGTATCTAGTGTCCTTCCCCACATTTTTTGATTATTTTTGTTTGAAGTCTATTTTGTTGGATATTAAAATGGCTACTGTAGCTTGATTCTTAGTTCTCTTTGCTTGGAATATCTTTTTCCAACCCTTTACTTTGAGGTAATGTCTATCCTTGATGTTTGTTTGTAGTAGAATGATGGATTCTCTTTCTACATCTATTCTGTTAATCTGTGTCTTTATTGGTGACTTGAGGTCATTGATATTAAGAGATATCAATGAACAGTGATTGTCAATTTCTTGTATTTGTTTGTGATTGTGTGTGAGTATTTGTTTGTGCAAGCATGTCCATGCGTGCTCACTTCCCTTCTTTTGGTTTTACTGGTAATGTCAGATTACTTATTTTCTGTGTTTTCATGTGTGTAGTTAACTCCTTGGGTTGCATATTTTTCTAGCACTTTGTGTAAGGCTGTATTTGTAGATAGATATTTTTTAACTTTGACTTTATTATGGAATACCTTATTGTCTTCATTTATAGTGATTAAAATTTTCTGGGTATAGTAATGAGGTCTGTTATCTGTAGTTGCTTATATACTGCAGCACATGTATCCGAGAGTTTTTAGGTTTAGAGACTGCACTGAAAAGATAGGTGTAATTCTGATAGGTCTGCCTTTATATGTTACTTTTTTGTTTATTTGTTTGTATGCCTTAGGCAAATCTCTCCAATTGGAATAGCCCTCCACTTCCAATGTATTATCGGCAAAGAAGAGAACCAGAGTGCACAAGATGAGTTTTGGCCAGTGATTTCTTTGATTTTAATTATAATCTTATAGTTCTTGTTTAAAAGACTGTGTTATAAGTCTGCTGTTATATTTTCTTTCATCTGTGGTGCCATCTATGTTGTGTGATTTTCTTAATTATCATCTAATCATATTGTTGTTTCTCTTGAAAATAATAGGCACTCACCTTTTTTGTCTTCTGAAAATTCACTACATTATGTGTTCCTTGAGATTTTGTTTGGGAGACTTTCTGTGGAAAAACAGTTTTAGTTTTCTCATCTTGATCCAAAAGGCTTGCCTCTCCTCATGGCAAATCTGTATTTTTCAGTTGTTAGAATCATCAGTGTTTGGGTTTTTGGTACTTAAGTTATTGATATGGTTAACACATTGGTTTTTTTTTTTTTTAACTTTTATTAATTACTCTTTATTCACTTTGTTTCCCCCCATAAACCCCTCCCTCCTCCCCTCCTCATCCCACTTTCCCTCCTCCTTCTTCATGCATGTCCCTCCCCAAGTTCACTGTTTTGGATTTTTAAAACTTTCTCACATATTATTGTCTCTGTGTCTGAATTATCTTCAGCTGTTAACATTTCAGAGCCTACAGTCATTTGAGGGAGCCTCAGATGGCATGGCCCACCAGAATGTCTGGTTGCTATGGGTATGTCTGTGAGAGATTGTGTTCACTGATGATTTATATGGGCAAGCTCTTCAACCAAGGGTGGCAATATCCCTAAGCAACTAGGATGATTAAGAGAGGTTGCTGAGCATGAGGCATAACTTAAGAGGTATGGAGTAGAAGATTGTGCCTGTTTTAGGTTGTATCTCCTATTTTTTTCTTTCCACTTTGTATTTTAATTTTAACTAATTGCACTTTATTCACTTTGTATCCCCCGTGGCCCCCTCCCTCCTCCCCTCCCAATCTCACCCTCCCTCCTCCTTCTCCACATATGCCCCTCCCCAAGTCCACTGATAAGGGAGATCTTCCTCTCCTTCCTTCTGATCCTAGTCTATCAGGTCTCATCAGGAGTAGCTGTACTGTCTTCCTCTGTGGCCTGGTAAGGTTGCTCCCCTCTCAGTGGAAGGTGATCAAAGAGGAGGTCATTCAGTTCATGTCAGAGACAGTCCCTGTTCCCATTACTATGGAACCCACTTGGACACTGAACTGCCATGAGCTACATCTGTGCAGGGGTTCTAGGTTATCTCCATGAATGATCTTTGGTTGGGGTATCAGTCTCAGAAAAGACCTCTGTGCCCAGATTTTTTGGTTCTGTTGCGCTCCTTGTGGAGCTCCTGTCCTCTCCTGATCTTTTATTTCCTACTTCTTTCATGAAATTCCCTGCACTCTGCCCAAAAGGTTGTATCTCTTGAAAGATATATTCTTACCCATAATTAGTACATTAATACCACCATTCATGCCTTGTCTTAGGTTGAATATTCCTCAGCGAGATCTTACCAGATTTTGACTACCAACCTCCTCTAGGGTAGACAATGGAGTTTAATCTTATGCAGATCAGTTTTAACATTCTAGAAGGCCTTGATGAAGGTTTTAATTATCACTGGTAGGAGACATGCTCCTAATAAGAGGAATAAGCCAGGTCCTATAACACTCCATAAAAGTGATAGGAAAGATGATCATGAGGGCCATAATACCTTTGATAATTAACCCAACCATTTTGTTGGTCTACTTAAAACCCTTTGCATTTCTTCTAGTACTTGTAATCCCTTATCAGAATACCAAGCCTGAGAAACATTTACAGGAATCATAATAAAGAAGGCTTTCAAACAACCAGAACCTGTTGTCCATTTGAAAGTTTAGAAATATATTTTGTTAGTTTTCGTTGATGGCAAGAAACATTAAAGGTTGAATATTGTATAAAAATGTTAACATTTCTGAACAATAAAGCATAAGCAGGATTTATGCAGGCAGTTACAGGGTCTCCTGAGAGTTTCTGCAGCAAGCTTCCAAATATGGATCTGCTGAAAATCAGAATCAGACCACCAAAGTCCCATAGTCAGTCCTCTTTCCCATTCTTTCTGTTTTTGTTGAGAATTGTCCTGATTACCAGAACAATCAAGTACATATCTGTCTGTTCCAGTCACATTGTATCTAAAAGGTTTCTCTGCACAACATCTTTTCCTGGGAGCAGAATGTAACAAAGGTGGGTCAGGAGCATAATCCCAATACAGCTCTCCATTCATTATCGGGATAGAATTCATTATCATCAGCAGGAGGAGCATCCTTCTTCCAGGGAACATCTTCCTCAAATCACACCAACCTTTCTGGGAGCCACTGGGCTCCTTCAGCATCCTGTAGAAAGACACAAACATGCCCTCTTCCCCATATTAATACAGGTCAGGTCCCTGCCATATTCCAGTAATTGGATATTCCCATTTCACTTGGGCACAATTATCTTTGATATTAGGGTGCCACAATCGATCAGCCACAGAACAACCTTGTATATCCACATTCAAAAAAATTTAAAGAGAGCATGATTAATATAATTCTGTGGTGTTTAGGGATATAACTCCCCTTTTTTATTTTTTGAAATTGATTCTTTTTTAATTAAAATTTTATTTTATTTTTTATTTATTTATTTTTGGTTGAAAAAAATGTATATATATTTAGAGTTAACCAGCTGGACTCAGTTTAGATGATCCCAATCTTGTTGGCAACATCCAGAGCATCGTAATCAGGAGCCAACCGAACATATGCCTTCTTCTCTCCATCAGTCCTTATCAGGGTATTAACTTTGGACATATCAATGTCATAGAGTTTCTTCATGGCCTGTTTGATCTGGTGCTTGTTGGCCTTGACATCCACAATGAACACAAGTGTGTTGTTGTCCTCTGTCTTCTCACGGCTAACTCGATGGTCAGGGGAAATTTGATGATGGCATAGTGGTCAAGCTTGTTTCTCCTGGGTGCACTCTTTCGAGGGTATTTGGGCTGCCTCCGGAGCCGCAGGGTCTTGGGACGCCGGAAGGTGGGTGAAGTGCGGATCTTCTTTTTGTGGCTGTGGACGCCTTTCAGCACCTCCTTCTTAGCTTTCAAGGCCTGCGCTTTGGCCTCGGCTTTGGGAGGGGCAGGAGCTGAGAGAGAAGGAAATGTAACTACAGTGCAGCATTCATATATTGATCCCTTCTGCTTGCCCTGTCAACAAGCGCATCAGTGGTTCCTTTGAAGACATCATAAGTCTCAGGAGTCTTAATTTTTTTCCATCATATGCACGAGATTGCAGGCGAAGATAATTAACTCGGTGTAACATGAAGTTGCTGTGTATAACCCCATTTAACCTTCCTTCTTCGCTTTCGGCACCATCTTGGCGAAAAGGCAAAATTTTATTTTTTATATTAATTACAGTTTATTCACTTTGTATCTCAGCTGTAGCCCCCTCCCTCATCCCCTCCCAATCCTACCCTTCCTACCTCATCTCCTCCCATGCCCCTCTCTAAATCCATTGATGGGGGGGTCCTACTCCACTTCCATCTGACCCTAGCCTCATCAGGACTGGCTGCATTGTCCTCCTTTGTGGCCTGGTGAGGCTGCTACCCCCTCAGGGGGAGGTGATCAAAGAGCCAGCCACTGAGTTCATGTTAGATACAGTCCCTGTTCTCCTTACTAGGGAACTCACTTGGATACTGAGCTGCCATAGGCTACAACTTAAGAAGATTATATGGAATGCCTATTTTATGACATATTCATTTGAGCACAAAAACACTGAAAAGCTTGACTAGTATACCCAGTACCATTATTAGTCTTTATAATGGAAGGAATACAAAACATTTTAAGCAATGACTTACTACATGAACATATTTTATTTTATTTTTTTTAATTCTAGGATTTTAGTTACATCCATTTGTTGTTCAGAATGGCTCCAACTCTATGTTTTAAGTTTGAGTTAATTTTATGTTACAGATTTTAAACATACCCAATGACCAATAATCTGTATAGTAGAATTAACCACTAGCTTTCCTATTGGAGAAACTGAGAAGCTGCCTTTTTCCCCCCTCAAGTAATTTTAGCTATAGCTTGACACTGCTCAGCAAATTTTGATTTCCATAATAAATGATCTCTTGTCAAACATGCTCTTGCTTATTGTTTGCTGGGCAGAGGTCCTCAGTAGACAATGACTCGAATAGAGCTTGAGTGAAAGATACTATAGGACCATATTGAGCTCATGCAGTTTTTAATTCTTTTAATTGTTTAAAAGATATGGGAGCATGGACTCTCACCATGTTACCTTGTCTGTCAGGTTGCTCTATAACTGTAAAACCATAAAACTCAGTTATATCATCTCCTTTCTGCCTAGCTTGTTATAAAGAAGCTTATAAAAGGGATACAGTTCCTTATGCAGTGGACAAAGGAAAAGCTATAGCAACTGTAGCCATCCACAGAGGAAGGCCTAAGACTGCAATTAATGAGGGAGGTAGAATGAGGCATTAATCCTCATTTTTCCTAATAGTTAATTTTCCAATTTTTCTGTTTCGTTCCTTCAAGCACCATTCCAACTTTATTTCTTTTTGCCAAGGCTCAAGTTTTTAACATTCATAGCCTGAATCAGAAGATATCTCTCAGAATAATACTTAGCTGCTTCTTCCTTCAACTGTGCAAAATCATTAGGATCTAAGTCATCCTCAAAGCTTTTCTAACAAAGAATTATTGTCATCAGGAGGGACATATAACTCTTCAGGAGAAGCTGATGGTTTAGTCTCATTTTGTCCCGAGCCTTCTTGTTCATCTTTCCTTTTTCTTTCTAACCCTGAAAGTTTCACTTTCTCTGTCACGTGCCATGGATACAGACTATGTCTAAAGTTCATACAAAAAACACGAGGCTACTGCTTTGTCCCATTTTTACTCTCAAATTTTACTCACCACTCCCATTTCTCTTTGGTTTATGGTTTGAGCTCACCAATACTGCAGTGTCCTTCACTGGTATGGGTGCCACACTGTCAGAGCCCATTGTATCTTCCAGGTATGGGCGCCACACTGCCAGAGCCCACTGGCAGAGTCAAATAGTACCTGAGTGGGGAGTGAGGATTGAAATAATGCAAGACACAAGGGATCAGCTCAAGGGGCCTGTCAGTAAAAACGGCAGCAGCCTGGTTTATTCCACAACTGTTTTCTTTAGTCAGAACAAAGCACATCAATACCAGGAAGGGGTTCATGGAGCAATCAAACTTGTTTTCCTAGACCACCTCTCTGTGTCATCTCCAAGACCACACAAACAAGTTAAAGGAGCTTGGCAAAACATCCTGTTATGAGCTAGAGAGATGGCTTGGAAGTTAAGAGCACTGGCTGTTCTTCCAAAGGTCTTGAGTTCAAATCCCAGAAACTAGCTCATAATCATCTATAATGTGATCTGGTGCCCAGACAGAACATTGTATAAATAATAAATAAATCTTAAACAAAAACAAAAAACATTCTGTTATTCTCAAGGTAAAGACCAGAGCAGAAACATGTTTTTCACTGAATACTCATCAATAAAGCATCCCGATAAACAAACAGCTCTTCAAATTAAGTTAATACAAGGAGTAGCCAAAGTGATTCCTGGTCCTAGGAAATAACTTCATACAAAACCTGCTGCAACTGTGGTCTAAGCATGGCAGGGCCCATCCTAATTTAGAAGCCAGACTTGGCAGGATAAGTTGTGCTGGTTCTGGAAAAAAGAACGATACAATATTTAAAGTCATGGATTTTTCCTCTGTAGTTTCAATTTAGCGCTGTTCCAGCCATTTGTGTTTGGCAGAGTCAAAGCCTCAGTGAGGATACTGTGAGAGTTCCTTGCATGAAGCTGTAAGGATGAAGCCTGATTGCATTTTCAGACCACAAGATATTGAGATCTAAGTATGAGAAATCTGCCATTGAGAGCTGCATATAGGGAGTAGAAGTAATGAAACAGAGATGTATGAGAAGTTGCAGGGATAGGGCCATCTAAGCCCTTTAAAATGGAAGTGTGTCTAAGACAGAACTACAGGATTTGGTGTTTTTCCCTCATGGTTTCTTGCCGTGGTCCAATTTTCCTTCACTATGTACACATTCCTCTCTGTTAGAATGGAAAGGAATATTCAGTGCCATTGTATATTGGAAAGGTGTAACTTGTTTTCTGATTTTACAAGATGTGGCAGTCAAGAGATTTTCTTGAGTGTCAGAAGAGACTCTGGACATTTCAGTAGTGTACAGGCTGTTGCAGACTATTAGGATCATTGAAGTCAAATGAAATGCATTTTCATCATGGGTGACCATGAGTCTATAGTGACCATGGTCAGAATGTAGTTGCTTGAATCAAAAAGCTCTCAGATAGAATGATGTCTTTGAACACTTTGTCTCTCCTTTGTGGCTCCTTTGGGGAGCTTATGGAAGCTTTTGTAGTAGGATCCTTTCCAGGTTCCTTATTGGGGGTGGGGTTTCAGTATCTATAGACTCAACTCATTTCCTGTTCTTGGTGTCTGCTGTGTTGTGGTTGGAACTGATCAGTCAGCTTCTTTCTCATGATGTCATACCTTCACCATTATACACTATCCCTAAATCACATAAGAAACAGTAGAAGCAACTGCTATTTAGTGCTAAGCAATTTTGCTAGCCAGATATTTTTATATTTCTAATTTTGTTGTTTTTGAATTTGTTTCTGTTTTTGAAGAAAAAGCTTCTATGTGCAGCCCTGGCTGTTCTAAAAGTAGGTATGTGGACCAGGTAGGCCTTAAACTTAAAGATCTACCTGACTCTGGCTCCAGAGTACTTGGGACTAGATGGGGACCAACATGCATGGCTTTTGTTTGTTTGTTTTGTTTTGATTTTATATTACTGGGTTTTTGGCCTGGAATGTTGGTTTTTGTACATGTCAAGCATATGCTGTTGTGCTGATCTTCATCTACCTCTTGAATTTTGAAATTTGGTAGAGTATATTCTATTTCTCAGGATGGCTTGTAGTCATGACTCTAATACTACCTGAGCCTTCTGAGTCATTTGGGTTACAGGTGTGTGATATTCTTTCTACCTATTCTGTTTGTTTGGAATGTTTTTGAATGAATATGAATGTTTTGCCTGTATGCATGAATATGCACCTGATGTATACCTGGTCCTCACAATAATCAGAAGGTGGCCTTAGAACTCCTGGACTTGGAATAATGGATAGTTGTGAGCCCTCGTGTAAGTACTAGCAGTTGAGCCCAATTATTTGCAAAACTATCAAGAGCTCTTCACTGCTGAGCCATCTGTTCTCCCCTGTTTCTTATTATTTTCTGATCAACACGTACATTGCTAATATTTTCATCTGACCATTTGTAAAATGCATCCCATAAAATCTTATTACGGTTACAATTTAAACTGAGACACTTCACATATCTGGAAAATGAGTACATAACTTGAATGAATGTAAAATTCTTTGTAGGAACTTCAGTAAAAATCCTCTGAGATCTTTCTATCTTTTTTGTTTGAATGATTTTTGCAGGGGAGTAATATTTTTTTGCAGGGGTACATATTTTTGTCTTAACATGAACCTGTCTGTCAAGGAGCTTGTTCCATAGATCAGGCTGACATCTAACTTTTTGAGACACATCTGCCTTTGCCTCCTGAGTGCTGGGTTTAAAGCCATGAGTAGGTCCACCCAGCTTGCCCATCATTTTTTGAAGTTAATGATCATTCATACAATTTCTCTGATGTGTGCTCAGTACTGTTGATTTGTTTGCCTGTTTCTGTCTATATATGTCTGTTAATTGACATTTCTCTTGCAATGCTGTATTCTAATCAAAGGTCACAGCATTGATAAAGGTGACCCTCATTATTCAGTTTCCTTCTAAAATGACTTGGTAGTTACCTTAGGACTTCTGTGTCAGGAAATAAGTGGGCGAAACACCAGAATTATATGAATATACTGTCAATGAAGTACACATTTACAGGGCTGTCAGTATTGTGCTTTCTCTTGAACACATGTATGACATATTTTAGGATTCAGTGACCTATGACGATGTGCATGTGACCTTCACTCAGGAAGAGTGGGCTTTGCTGGATCCTTTCCAGAAGAGTCTCTACATAGATGTGATGCTGGAGACCTGCAGGAACCTCATTGCTGTAGGTAAGATGGTAAATTTTCTTTTGCCTTTTAAATAAGGGGACAACTGTTTCTTTGTTATTGATGCTCTTTTGTAATTTCAATTGAGACTGAGGAAGAACAGGTGAATAACTCAGACATGGTTCTGAGGTTCACTGAAGATACTAACTTAAATTTTGCCTATTTTCCAATAATATATCATACCTTTTCTGGTACTATATTTTAGGCTACAATTGGGAGGACCATAATATTGAAGAAAATTCTCAAAGTTCTAGAAGATATGGAAGGTAATTTTCATGTGCAAGCTGATATGAATATGCCTCTGAAGAAATTTTAATGGGTCTTGGAAATTTTAAAGAAAGACAACGGTATCAAAAAGCACTTCTTTAAATGTCTTGATGATTATCACATTCTCATAAAACCATGTATCTTAATGTCAGGTTTGTATTTGCAAGGAATTTCTCTAAGAACAAAGACAAGAAAACAATGCCTTAACAGATATCAGCATTTAAATCAAGTCTTATTAGAGCTATGCTAAGAACTGCCAATCTTTTTAGTCTTATACCATTCAGATATTACAAAAGAAATACACATTGAATAGGTTATAAGTATATGTCCAAAGCCTTCTAATAAGCAAATAGTTCATGGTAAAGCTGGTGTCACTTATATATTTATAGTAATGTTTGCTTGTGTAGTGAGAGGGGCAGTTTAAGAGAGTCAAGAATGTTGTTGTGGAGAAACCTTAATCCCTATACCACATTTCTATGAGAAACTAAAAGTCAGACTGTTTGAATACAAAATGTGAAACCCTTTGATTTATTATTTTTTAATAGGTATATTATATGTCACAATGGATACAAGCCATGTGAGCATAGAGTTGTTGGAAGAAGCAACATAACTCTCTCTCTCAGAACAATTAGAAGATATGTAATAGTCCGCACTCTGAGTAGACTTTCTGAATGTGATACAAGTTTACAATTAATTGGTTTTCCAACTTCATTGGGAATGCATCTGTAAACTCACAATGCAGACAATCCATATGAACACTAGAAATGTGGAAATTCTTCTGTTTGTTCTGGTTCACTTTGCAAATATAGTATGACTTACAGTATAGGAAAATTTACTTATGCAGTCAGTGTGATAAATCTCTGAAATCTTCCAGTTCTCTTCAATTATGTTAAAAACCTCATATAGAAAAAGGATTCTATAAATGTGAGCCGTGTAATAAATGCTGTTACCATCACAGGTATATTCAAAGATTAAAAAATCCCATTATGAAGGAGAACATCATAAATGTAAACAAAGTGATAGAACCTTAAGATCTGATGCTTCTTTACAGTTATACCAAGTTGTAAAAATCAATTCATCCAAATAAAAAAGGTTCATCAATGTAATGAATGTGATAAAACTTTAATGTGTGTCAATATCTTTGCAGGCATGAAAGAAGCCATGCTGGAGAGAAACCCAATGAAGCCGTTCAATATGATGAATCCTTTACACCTCATAGTAGTCTCCAAATAGAGAAAAGAGCACATACTGGAGAAAAACCTTATGAATGTAACCAAGGTGGTAAAGACTTTGCATGTTCTAGTAATCTCCTGATTGATAAAAATGCAAATATTAGAGAGAAACTCTATGAAGATAATCAATGTGGTAAAGCCTCTGCAGATCCTGGTCACCTTAGAAGACATAAAAAAACAAATACTGGAGAGAAACCGTATGAATGTAGTCAATGTGAAAAATCATTTGCATGTCACAGTAGTCTTTACATACATAAAAGAACACATACTGGAGAGAAACCCTATGAATGTAATCAGTGTGGTAAAGCCTTTGCAGAACATGGTCATCTTAGAAGACATAAAAGGATACATACTGGAGAGAAACCGTATGAATGTAGTCAATGTAATAAAGCATTTGCATGTCACAGTAGTCTCCGAATACATGAAAGAATACATACTGGAGAGAAACCCTATGAATGTAATCAGTGTGGTAAAGCCTTTGCAGATCATGGTCATCTTAGAAGACATAAAAGAACACACACTGGAGAGAAACCATATGAATGTAGTCTGTGTGATAAAGCCTTTTCACAACACGTTTCTCTAAAAATGCATAAAAGAATACATACTGGAGAGAAACCCTATGAATGTAAGCGATGTGGTAAAACCTTTGCACGTCACAGTAGCCTCCAAAGACATGAAAGAACACATACTGGAAAGAAACCCTACAAATGTAAGCAATGTGATAAAGCCTTTTCAGAACACAGTCATCTCAGAATACATGAAAGAACACATACTGGAGAAAAACCTTACAAATGTAATCAGTGTGGCAAAGCATTTGCACGTCACAGTCATCTTCAAAATCATGAAAGAATTCATACTGGAGAGAAACCTTACAAATGTAATCAGTGTGGTAAAGCATTTTCACAACATGGTCATCTCGGAGTACATAAAAAAACACATACTGGAAAGAAGCCTTATGAGTGTAACCAATATGATAAAGCCTTTGCATGCGATGGTCATCTGCCAAGTCATGAAATAATTCATACTGGAGAGAAATCCTACAAATGTAATCAATCTGATAAAGTTTTTTCAAATGAATACGTAAGAGAACACATACGGGAGAGAAACCCCTGTGAATAACCAATGTTATTACCTTTGCGTGTAGCAGTAGTCTTAGAAATCATGAGAAGAGTTATACTTCAGAGAAACCTCATGAATTTAGTTGGTGTGGTAAGGTTTTGTACTTCATGGTATCTTTACACAGGAGTAAAACTTTTAGTGTGTAATCAATCTGTTAAAGCCTTTGCATATCACAGTAGTCTGAGGACCTGAAATAACTCATACTGAAGGAAATCTATGACTATAAAGGATTTGGTAAGATCGTTAGCAAATACACTTTCAGTCACACAAGAATATTCTGGGGCAAATATCTGCCAAGTGTCAACAGTCTAATCGTGCATTATGATATCACTCTTTATTTTGTTTGCACTTGCAAACTCCTATGGACAGAAGCCCTAGAAATTATAAGATAATCCTTTTAGATGTCACTATTTTCTTCAGTTACATGAAATACCTAATTCAGGTGTATAAAACTTTATTAGTATGTATTAGTGCCTTTTCTGTTGCTGTGATAAAACAATGTTTAAGGGAACTTATGAAAGAGTTTAATTTGGCTTATGGTTCCAGAGGAATATGGGATCAACGTGAAAGTGGCCAAACAACAAGTGTCACACAAGGCAGCTAAAGCAGGAAGCTCAGACATCCTCAACCTGAAGCATGAAGCAGAGAGTGGGAGTTAGAAATTCAAGCCCATCCTAAGTGACATTTTCTCCTGCATGGCAGCATTTCCTAAATCTTTCCAAATGATACCACCAACTGAGAGAAGGATTGACTTCTTTGATTTCAAGCCTACATGCTTGCCACCAACTGAGAGAAGGATTGACTTCTCTGATTTCAAGCCTACATGCTTGCTTTCTGAATTGAACCAATTCATGATGAAGAAAAATGCTGTAGGTAAGAAAAAAATGCTGTAGGTGACTCAGCACCTGAATTTCAGGAATGAATGCTTACACAAAGAAAACATTCATGAGTACAAATTTGTTTAACAATTTGTTTCAATTTTGATTATGTGATATCATTGTTTCTTTGTGTGTGTATGTGCATGTATGTGCTGGTTCCCAAGAAGATTAGACCCTTGGATCTTCTTGTAGCAGGATTTCAGGAAGTTGTCAAAAAACTGACCTTCCTGGGAATGATCTTGTCTTAACTGCTCAGCCATGTTTCTAACCCTGTAAATATTTTGAAGCCTTTATATAACATCTTGATGTCAGGAAGTAGGAAAGAACTCATACATGAGAAAAGTCCTAGTCATGTAAATGATTTGATACAGACTTTAGACATCTTAGTTGTCTTCAGTTTCAAGAAAAGTCTTGTTTCATCCCTTTTTCATCATAGCCTTAAAGGAAGTAAATTATTTACCATGTGCACTTAAGTGTAATGGTGGAGACCAACAATTGTGGTTATGGTTTGTATTTTGAAACATCTTGAGTAGGTACTGAAGTTTGCTGTATGTGTGGCAAATCCATTTACAGAAGTTTATTAGGCTGTCCTGATATTCCTTCTGTGGCTTCTGTTAATCTTCTATTGCACTTTCACTTGTTGATAGGTATTTTTATGCTGCAATGTATAGAATAGGATCCCTGTCACCTAAGTGGTCCATTGTTTATTCATGTATCAGGCAGTGTGTGGCCACACTTTTCAAGTAAGGGTGTTTGTGAATGGGGAGTGGGTAGTTAATTTTTTTTTTTTTTTTTTTTTTTTTTTTTAGATTTTCACAAAATCCCATGAAGTGTTGTTCTTTGTTATCCAGCCTTGATTGGGTATCAGTAATTAGTCTAGGCTACATTTGACCTTTTGACTTCACATGTCAGCCTCCTGAGTACAAGTCTAGTTGTAGAAGCTGTACCCCCAATGTGTCCTGTTTTGTCAACACATTTTAACAATGTTAATGTTAAAATTCTTGATAGAAGATAATATAAGAAATATTAAATACCTCATATGTGTATCCAAAGCAGCATTTTCATCTCTCTTGTAGAGATGCAATGAAGTAGGATAATCAGCAGGTATCTGCATATCTCACAACACAGCTTGAGTGGTATGGATATGTACATATTATTTGATGTTCCATGCTTCTTGTTACCATTAGTTTCCATTTAGCACTTCATCTTGAACTGCAACAGCAATGGAATTTATTTAAAAAGAAACATTTCTGGTGTGTGTGATTTTATTATGGCCTTTTAGGCCATGACAGTAAGTGGAGATTGGAAGACAACTTTGTGGGGTCTACTCTACCCATATTTATATGATGATCAAGGTCGTGTTGCCAGATTTGCACACCACAGACATTTCCCACTTTGCTCTCTCAGTGATACTCAAATAAGATTAGTTGAAACATTAGATCAGTAAAATATTGTCTTCTTTTTAGATTGTAAACATTGTCATCTAATGGAGAAAACAGGACAATTTGAATAATAAATATTTTCTGCAAATGAAAATGATATACTGCTATCTTTTTTTTTTTTTGGAATGTGTTAGTTTATACTTAGGAGCAAACACTTGTTCATAACACTTTCTCAGAACCATAAATGAATGACAAAGAATTGTTTCAGTTTGTAAAGTTCGTTGCTGCTAAGCCTCGTGACCTGAGTTCAGTGTCTGGGAGACCCATATTACTCCTACACACAAACACAGTTCAAACATTCTCAAATAAATGAAATTAACAAAGCAAAGAAAATAACCCAACTATTGAGAATATATGAAATGACTTGCTAGTTTAAATATTATCGTTGAATTTCAAGAAGTATTACTATTCATCTTTTTAAATCTTATTCTTTTCTGATTCAAAGATAGGTCATTTAAAAAACATAGCTGTTCTTAGAGGTGCATTCCTGTAATCCAAGCACCTGGGAGACAGTGGCAGGCCAATAGTTCAGATTTTGTGGTCAGCTTGGCCCACTTATTAAGTTCTAAGACATCTGTGGCTTTGTAAAGATACCCTGTCTCAAAAGGATTCTAAAAAGAGAGTATATTGTTAGGATGGATTTTTTTTCACCTTCCTACTAAAGAAGATGTGCCTGCTAACAACAGTGCTCCAAAGTGTGTGTCATCTGTTAACTGCTTTTCTCCCAGAATTGCTTCATACCTACCAGGGAAAAATCTGCAGTTTACCTGAACCCATCATGAAGCCATAAAACAAAAATCTTGTTTTCTAAATACTGTAAATATTCTGGTCCCTCTTCCACTTGTGGAACATATTGATAACACCATTGCAATTTGACTAATGGGCTATGCAAGCTATTCACGTTTATATCAGGAGGAAGAAGGGGAAGTGCCTATTTAGTGCTTTGAAGGGGGCTCAGACAAGCTCTGAAGTCTCGAGGTGAGTGCGGGGTCACTGCCCACAAAGGGAAGGAACAGGCTGCTGAGCAGCGGGAGCTGCAGAGGTGGGTCCTGCCTGAAGCTGAGTGGGAAGACAGACTGGTAAGCGATTGGAGGACAGGCACAAGTGCTACTGAAACGAGAATCTCTGTGTGTCTGGAAAAGGTCTGGCCCTGGAATGCAAGCCTAGGCCAGGAATTATTTTTGCTGTGTCTGTTTAGCACACTCTAAGGCAGGTGCTCCTGTTTCTTGTTTTTTCCTTCTTCCAATGTCCATCCCATTTGTCGTTCTAAGTGAGGATTGATCCTCTTACCCCAGGACCTCCTTGTTTACCTTCTTTAGGTGTACAGATTTTAGTATGTTTATCCTATCTTATAGGTCTGGTATCCACTTATAAGTGAGTATATACCATGTGTGTTTTTCTGCTTCTGGGATACCTCACTCAGGATGATCTTTTCTAGATCCCACCATTTGCCTGCAAATTTCATGATTTCCTTTGAAAGACTCTACCTAGCAGTGTATCAAAGCAGATGCTGAGACTCATAACCAAACTTTGGGCAGAGTGCAGGGAATCATATGAAAGAAGGGGGAGTTAGTAAGACCTGGAGAGGACAGGAGCTCCATAAGGACCAAATGTATCTGAGTACAGGGGTCTTTTCTGAGACTGATTCTCCAACCAAGGATCATTCATGGATATAATCTAGAACCCCTGTTCGGATGTAGCCCATGGCAGCTCAGTATCCAAGTGAGTTCCCTAGTAAGGGAACAGGGACTGTCTCTGACATGAACCCAGTGGCTGGCTCTTTGAGCACCCCACCCCCAAGGGAGAAGCAGCCTTGCCTGGCCACAGAGGAGGACATTGCAGCCAGTCCTGATGAGACCTGATAAGCTATGGTCAGATGGAAGTGGAAGAGGACCTCCCCTATCAGTTGACTTAGAGAGTGGTAGGGAGGAGATGAGGAAAGGAGGGTGAGAGTGGGAAGGAATGAGGGAGGGGGCTACAGCTAGGCTGCAAAGTGAATAAAATGTAATTAATGTAAAAAAAATTTAATAAAGTCATCAATCAAAAAAAAAATCACTGGCCAATCAGAGCCTCCATGTGGACCTGCCTGTTGGAGAAGTATTCTAGGTGCCATGGTGCAGGTTTAGCTCCCTTGCTGAGCAAGTTTGAATGCTTTTGTGTGACCTAAACTGAGCTCTGCTGCTGGGTATTGTGAGGGGAGCTCAGACAATCTTCTGAGTGGCGATTTGGTGAGTACCAAGTCACTGCCCACAACTGCAGGCAGCTAAGCAGTGGGAGCTGGTGTTGTGGGTTGTCCCTGGGGCTGGGTGTTAAGCGGCGGCCAGATGTGAGGCCCAGTCAGTCCCTAGACCCGGCGGTGGGCTCTGCATAACTTCACTATGGGGATTGCATCTGTTCAAAGCATTTGGAGCAGGGGCTAGTGTGTAGAAACATCCTTGGCAGGATGCCAAACTCAGAGAGCCTTAGTTTCTCTTAGTAACTTCTACAAATTCTGAACTTAGCATTTAACATTTAGGTGTAAGATCCATTTGGAGTTAATTTTGTGGAGGTTGTAAAAGGCATCTTATGTGTTGGGTAGCACTCTAATGCTAAGCTGTGATGTAGATGATGTAAAGCATTTACCAATGCTTAGGAAATAGTAAGTGATACCACACAGAATGTAGCTGAGGGAGGACGGCCTCTAAAACACCCAACAAGTAAGTGGTATGCTATCCAGGCCTGGATTGGTATGCTATCCAGGAGATTAGGATGCTTAGGTACACATGTTTGTTCACCAGGATTGTGCAGATATTTGGCTCCAAATCATAACAAAGGAGACAACTGATTTACAACCAGTCACTATGCTCCTCCTCATATCAAAGAACAGGCCTGTAACAAGCTGCTCAAGGGGCCATTTCAGGGTCACAACCAACATTAAGGCCTGGTGTGCCATAAAGTTGTTACACTTTCTTTTAGTCTTCTGATGTAATTGTCATCTCAGAGGCTTACTGCCTCCATCTGCTAACCTAAGCCTTGTCCTGGTAGCTCCTGGCTTCCATGTTGTCTAATCTAGGCCCAGAATGTTTTCAGCTTCTGAAACTTAGTGATGAATAAGCTCAGCCTTTCTAGTTCCATCTTAACTCTTGTTGGCTAGTTCAACTCAGCTATTCTGGCTCAAACTCCTCTCTAAGGTGACTGATTTAGTCTGTCTTTTCTCAATTTCTGACTGAATTGCTCCACTTTGCCTTATACTAACTTTGGCAATATGTTCTAATTGCCTGACTCCTTTTCATTCTCTGATTTGTTCTGTCTTTACCTGTGTCTGGTTTGTTTACTCTTCAACCTATTTCTGTAAAACTCTCCTGGGAAAACTGTCTCTGAAGTCCACAAACTCAACTCCACTGCCTCTCAACTCACTTACTCAGTGGAACTGCCTGAACAGTACTGATGAGAACTCAAAAGATCTGCATGCTCCTGTCTCCTGAGTGCTAGGATTAAAGGCATGTACCACCATGCCTGGACCTAAGCTTTTCTTTACGTGAAAGTTGCTCTATTCAAGGCTGATCTTATACTCAGAGATCTACTTGCCTCTGTCTTCTAGGATTAAAGGTGTGTCTGCACATGAACTCAGTGGCTGGCTCTTTGATCACCTCCCCCTGAGGAGTGGGGCAGCCTTACCAGGTCACAGAGGAAGACAATGCAGCCAGTCCTGATGAGACCTGATAAGGCAGGGTCAGAGGGAAGGGGAGGAGGACCTCACCATCAGTAGACTTGGAGAGGGGCATGGGAGAAGATGAGGGAGGGAGGGATTGGGAGGGGAAGAGGGAGGGGGCTACAGCTGGGATACAAAATTAATAAATTGTAATAAATAAATTAATTAATTAAAATGTGTGTCTGTATTCCAGTCAGACCACACAGATCTAGAAGGCTTTTGGATGTGATTTCTTGCCAGAGCTGCCATGTTCTGATTTAAAATTCCTCTGCATAAAGGTACTGTTTTTGATAAAAGCATAGTTTTGCCACACAGGCAAGCCTATACCAGTTGACAACTTTTTGAAAAGGAAAAATATTATTTTATTGAGTGCTGGCCTGATTAAGCAGGCTTTCTATGAGGCTCCCACATATGGAGAATGACAGCTCCTTCTGAAACCGAGGAAGGTGCTTGGCAGAGCCAGTAACAGCCTGAAGCCTAGGCCTTGAGAGCTTTTCCGAAAGCAGAGCTCCTTCTCTAAAGCTAGGAATATGTTTGGGAGAGCTGTTTAGGGCCAGGGCCATTGTGGTTGGGTTGGTTCAGATGTTGATTGCCCAGCTCTACCCACCACGTGGGGCTGTAGCTATCAACAAAGTCTACTGTAGGCTTAGGCAGTAATGTTCTTGAAATACTCTGTGTTCCCCTTGTGTGCAGCATCGTTTTATTAGAATTTTCCTGAGTTTGTCTCTTTCTATGATAGTTTCTGTTGATTTCACAGATATCTCCCATTTTCTTCCATTTTTCTCTGGAAGCAGCATACAAATGCTATGCTTAAGAAGCTTACTTGGCATAAAACATAGCTTGTGGAAGACCTCCCCACCACAGCTCTAATATTTTTCCACTGTCTGCTTTTTTTATCTTCTCCTCTTCTGGCACACCTACTTCAGGACTCTGTCACTGAAGATTAACCTGCTGTTTGAGAGCACTGGTGAACTTCAGAAATAATTCTGGGTATATCTTTGCTGTGTAAATATCCCATCTGTGTAAGTGGCTAAACTTACAGTCGCCAGTCAATATTTAAATTATTCAAAACATAGCATGGGGCCTGAATCTGAAAGTAACTTAAGGGTGACAGCACATGTAGAATGCAAAATCTGTTCTCAGCTGCCTCCACTTTAAGCATTATCTGTTGCTGAATACATGCTGTTATTAAAGCAATTTTTCTTAATTAACCTTTTAATTGTGTGTCAAGTGATTTCTCCCTAGGAAGGGGTATTAATTATAGAAGAGCTGCATCTTCATTTTTTTATAAAACAATGTTTCTGAGACAAGCTGTGTTGACTCAGGTCACCTTGATCCCAGTTTATTGCTCCCCAGGGCAAAGGCCTTGCTTTCCTCTTGATTAAATTCTCTTTTTTAAATTTATTTTTTATTGATTACAGTTCATTCACTTTGTATCCCAGCTATAGCCCCCTCCTCATCCCCTCCTAATTCTACCCTTCCTCCCTCATCTCCTCCCATACCCATCCCCAAGTCCACTGATAGGGAAGGTCCTCCTCTTCTTCCCTCTGACCCTAGCCTATCAGGTCTCATCAGGACTGGCTGCATTGTCTTCTTCTGTGGCCTGGCAAGGCTGCTCCCCCCTCAGGGGGAGGTGATCAAAGAGCCAGCCACTGAGTTCATGTCAGAGACAGTCCTGTTCCCATTACTAGGAAACCCACTTGGAGACTGAGCTCCCATGGGCTACATCTGTGCAGGGGTTCTAGGTTGTCTCCACTGCATGGTCCTTGGCTCGAGTATCAGTTTCAGTAAAGACCCCTTTGCCCAGATTTTTTGGTTCTGTTGCTCAACTTGTGGAGCTTCTGACCCCTCCAGGTCTTTCTAACTCCCCCTTCTTTCATAAAATTACCTTTGCTCTGCCCAAAGTTTGGCTGTGAGTCTCGGCATCTGTTTTCATACCTTACGGGATAGAGTCTTTCAGAGGCCCTCTGTGGTAGGCTCCTGTCCTGTTCCTCGTTTTCTCTCTCTTCCAATGTCCATCACATTTGCCTTTCAGAGTGAGTTGATCATCTTACCCAGGTCCTCCTTCTTGCTTAGCTTCTTAAGTTAAGTTAGTTGGCATGTGGAGAAGAACAATGAAATATCAAGTTTTTTGTAGCAAGAGTTGTTACAGAGATGATAAGCAAATGTGCTATTATAATATAGTGTAAAAATGTAGAGAGTCACTTTATTTGGATGGTATGAGTCTTACAGCAGGAAAAATTAAAAAACAGTGAGGTTATGAAATATACTGACTTGTGTTTGAATTTAAATAATGACAATAAATTACAGTTTAACAAAAATGTAATAATCTTAAACAAGTAATCTTTGTTTTCTTCAGATCAAATTACCCATCTAATATGATAACACCTTTATTTTTGCTCTGGAGAATGTGTCTAACCATTTAACATTTGTATATATCAGTTTGTATATGTTTAATGTACAATAAAATTAATGTACAGTACTATATAGCATTAACAATGTATCCTCTATCATTTGAATAGTTATTGATGCATTAATTTTCCTTAAAGAGAATCAAACTTATTCTTTTGGAATTAAATGAGTAGGACCCTGTGGGGTTTTTTTTTGTTTTGTTTTTTTGTTTTTTTCCTGAATGATATATATTTTACATTGCTGACAGAAAAACTTCTGATTTCACAGATCTCAACAGGGCCCAAGAATGATCTTGTCATAAACTCCTGTGTGATGCTTATCCCCTACATGCACGGAACAAGAATTGTATCTGTCAAAAGCATGCTTTTCTTGTCTTCACTATTTCATGTCTATTCATTCATTATTGCTTCCTTTCTTTGCATTTTCATTTAGGAAATGCAAATTAATGTTTTTAATTGAAATAGATTCTTCTCTTACACAGTATAATCTGGCCACTGTTTCTCCTCTATCCACTCGCCCCAGCTACCTGCCACCTCTCCTGTTCTCCTTTTCCCCAAATCTACTCTCTCTCCTGTTTCCTCTTCAGAAGAGTTGGTTTCCAATGGAGGACAGCCAAACAAGACCAAACAAGATACAAAATGACAAGGTAATAGACCTCATGTTAAGGATGGACAAGCCAACCCAATAGAAGGAAAAGAGTCTCGAGAGCAGGTGAGAGACTACAAAGCTTCACCTGCTCCCATTATTGTATCTCACACAAACACCAAACTAACAGCCATAACATATCAGCCAAGGACCATTTGCAGATTCATACATGCTCCAAGCTTGCCACTTAAGCCTCTGTGAGATTCTTAACCATTGAGGTAGGTAAGGCATGGGTTTCCTCTCATGGCGTGGGCCTCAAGTTAAAGCATACTTTGGTTTGCTTCTCAAACAAGTTTGTTGCCACCATGCTCCTGCACATCTTGCAGGCAGGACAGATTTTAGTTGGTTTTTGGCTGTGTTAGTGTGTACGTTTCTCTTTCTATAGGCTTTAGAGTACCTTCTCACCCCAAAGAAGCTAGAACATATGGCTGCACATACTCCACCTCTCTATATTCAGTAAGCAGTGTAGAAGTTGTCCTCAACAATGAGGTCCTGCTGCCAGTTTTCAGAGAGCAACCTTCTGTTCTGAGCATCGGCCTGAGTTGTTTAGAGATCCCCATGGGACCTCTTCTTCCAACAACTAAACCAACTGTAACTCAGTCCCACCACAAAGCCCTGCCGGGTTACCAAGGATTGGCCAGTTCAGGCCCAGATTTCAGGAAGTTATCAGTGCACCAAGTTTCTACACTAAACTTCTCTCCACTTCCCCACCTGATACCTCCCACTCCTGTCCCAGTCACCCCTAGTCCACCCACAGTCTATTCAATTTTCTCTTTCCAGAGAGACCCATGCTTTGTAGACTAGGCTGGCCTTGAACTCACAGAGATCTGCCTGCCTCTGCCTCTGCCTCTGGAGTCCTGGGAACACTGCTAAGCCAGGAATTTATTTTCTTTCTTTCCTTCTCTCTCTCTCTTTCTCTCCTTCCTTCCTTCCTTCCTTCCTTCCTTCCTTCCTTCCTTCCTTTCTTTCCTTTCTTTCTTTCAACAGGTTTTCTCTGAATAGCACTGACTGTCCTAGAACTCACTCTGTAGACTAGGTTGGCCTCAAACTCACTGAGATCTGAATCCCTGTGCCTCCTGAGTACTGAGATTAAAGGTGCACACCACAACCACCCAGCTTTCTTGAGTTCTATATATTTTGTATATTAGACCTCTATTGGGTTGTGGAGTCGATAAAATCTTTTCCCATTCCTTAGGCTGTCTTTTTGTCTGATTGACTGTGTTTTTTTGCCTTACAGAAGCTTTTCAGTTACATGAGGTCCCATTTATTGATTGTTAATTTTAGTGCCTACACTATTGGTATTCTGTTCAGAAGGTTGTCACCTATGCCAGTACAGTCATGGCTACTCCCCACTTTCTTTTCTGTCAGTTTCAGTGTGCTAGTTTTATTTTGAGATCTTTGATCCTCTTGAATTTGAGTTTTGTGCAGGGTGATGAATATGGATCTATTTGAATTCTTCTACATGGTGAGATACAGTTTAACCAACATCGTTTGTTGTCTTTGTTCCATTGTATATTTCTGGATCACTTATCAAAAATTATGTCTGGGCCTTCAGTTCTATTACACTGATCAATGTGTCTTTTTTATGATAATACCACGCAGTTCTTTTATTGTTCAGAATTGTTTTAGCTATCCTGGGTTTTTGTTATTCCAGATAAGGTAGGAATTGTTCTTTTAAGGCCTGTAAACAATTTTGTTGGAATTTTGATGGGGACTATGTTGAATGTGTACATGAGTCTTGTAGGATGGGCATTTTCACTGTGTTAATCATACTGATCCATGAACATGAGAGATTTTTACATCTTCTGACATATTCGTTAATTTATTCTTAAAAGATTTGAAGTTTTTGTTTTTTGCTTCATTTTTTTTTTTTCGAGACAGGGTTTCTCTATGTGGCCCTAGCTGTCCTGGACTCACTCTGTAGACCAGACTGGCCTCAAACTCAGAGATATGCCTGCCTCTGTTTCTCAAATGCTGTGATTAAAGTTGTACCCCACCACTGCCTGGCTGACTTGAAGTTTTAACCATACTAGTCTTTTACTTGCTTTTTAAAAGTTACTCCAACATATTTTATGTTATTTGAGAGTATTGTAAAGGGTGTTGTTTGGATAATTTCTTTCTCACTCCATTTGTCATTATTTTGTAGGATGGCTACTGGTTTTGTTTTGTTAATCTTGGATCCAGCCACTTTCCTGAAAGTTTTTTATCAGCTGTTGGAATTTGGTAGTGGAATTTTTATGTCACTTATGTATACTATAATATCATCTGTCAATTAGGATACCCTGAGTTCTTCTTTTTAAATTATATCCTCTGATCTCTTTTCCATTGTCTTATTGCTCTAATTAGAACTTCGGGTACTATATTGAATAGATATGGAGATAATGGACAGTCTTGTCTTCTTCCTGATTTTAGTGGGATTGCTTTGAGTTTTTCTCCATTTAATTTGATGTTTCCTGTAGGCATGCTGTAAATTTTCTTTATTATGTTTAGGTATGTCCTTTGCAATCCCTAGTCTCTCCAGGACTCTATCATAAATTGGTGTTGGATTTTGTCAAGGGCTTGTTCAGTGTCTAATGAAATGATCCTGTGTTTTGTTTTGTTTTGTGTCAGTTTACTTATATGGTGGATTATATTTACTGATTTTCTTATGAAGATGATGAATCCTCCTCGAACAGTATGGGTTATCTTTCTTTATCTGTTCTTGGATTCAGTTTGCAAATATTTTATTGAGTATTTTTGAATCTATATTTCTGAGAAAAATTGGTCTTGAATTCTGCAACAAAACCATCCAGCCCTAGGTTTCTTTGGTTAGGAGTCTTGTAATGAATTCTTCTATGTCAATAGGGGTTAGAGGTCTATTTAAATTGTTTATCTGATCTTGATTTAACATTGTTAATTGGTAGCTATCAAGAAAATTATCAGTTTCTTTTACATTTTCCAATTTGATAGGTGTAGGTTTTTAAAGTATGTCCTTATGATTCTCAGGGTTTTCTCATTGTTGTTACATCCCTCTTTTCATTTCTGATTTTTTTACTTTGCATTTTTTCTCTGTTTTTCAGTTAGTTTGGATAAGGTTTGTCTATTTTGTTGATGTTTCTGAAAGATTCACCTCTGTGTTTAATTGATTCTTTGTCTTCTTTTTGTTTCTATTTTATTAATTTCAGCCCTCATTCAATAGTTTCTTACTGTCTACTCCTTTTGGGTGTGCTTACTTTTTGTTGTTGTTGTTCTAGAGATTCTAGGTATGCTGTTAAGTTACTAATAAGATTGATCTCTCCAATTTTTTCATATATGCACTTAGTGCTATAAATTGTCCTTTTATCACTACTTTCATTGTTCTGTGAGTTTGGATATGTTGTATATCATTTCTATTGAATTCTAGATAATCTTTAATTTCTTTATTTCTATTTTTACCCATTTTTCATTCAGTAGAGAGTTGTTCAGTTCCCATGAGTTTTTAAGCTTTCTGTTGTTGGTGATGTGCTGCTTTTAACCCATGGGGGTCTATAGGATGCAGTAGGTTATTTCCATCTTGTGGTTTTTGAACTTTGCACCATTCAGATATAAATTTTGGAGAAAGTTCCTGAGAGTTACTGAGACAAAGTTATATTCTTTTGTGTTTGAGTGGAGTGTTCTGTAAATATCAGTTGGGTTTCTTTTGTTTTTAACATCAGTAAGCTGGAACATTTCTCTGTTTAGTTTTTGTTTGGAGAACCTGTCCATTGGTGAGAGTGAGATGTTGAAGTCTCCCACTATTAATGCATGAGGGCTGGTGTGTGATTTGAATTGCAGAAGTGTTTCTTTTACAGTTTTGTTTGCTCTTATGTTTGGGGCATCGATGGTAAGAATTGAAATGTTATCTTGCTGGACTTTTTTGTAGTGTCCTTCTCCACATCTTTTTATTAATTAGTGTTTGAAGTCTGTTTTGTTAGATATTAAAATGGCTACACCAGCTTGATTCTTTGGTCCATTTGCTTGGAATATCTTTTTTCCAATCCATTCCCTTGATGTAATGTCTATTGTTGATGATGAGCTGTGTTTCTAGTAAAAACAAGTAGAAAGATGGATTCTCTTTCAGCATCTGTTCTATTAGCCAGTTTGCTTGTTTGTTTGTTTGTTTTTATTGGTGGAGTGGGGTAATGGTTATTGAGAGATAGCAGTGAACAGTGATTGTAAATTTCTGGCATTTTGATTAATTGTTTGTTTGTTTGTTTGTTTGTTTATTTATTTATTGGTGGTCAGGGTGGTAGTATGTATGTATGTGTGTGCTTTACCTTTTTTGGTTTTGCTGATAATATGAGATTATTTTCTATGTTTTATTTGGGTAGTTAACCTCCTTGGACTGAATTTTTTCCTTTAGCACCTTGTATGGGGCTGTATTTGTAGATAGATATTGTTTAAATTTAGCTTTATCATAGAATGTCTTATTTTTTTTTCCATTTTTGGTGAGTGAACATTTTCTGGGTATAGTAATCTGGTTTGGTATCTGCAGTCTCTTAGAATTTGCAGCACATGTGGCCAATCCTTTCTGACTTTTATAGTCTGTACTGAGAAGACAAGTTTAATTCTAACAGGTCTGCCTTTATATATTCCTTGTTTTTCTTTCTTTTTTGTTTGTTTGTTTGTTTGATTTCGCTTGGCTTTTTTTTTCCCATCACAACTTTTTATATTTATCATCCTTAAAATATCTTCCTAAACCCCAAACATTTTCCTAGAAGGTCAACCATTTTCATAGATTCTCAGACCTTACATAAATTAAGTATTTTTTCTACCTAATAATTTGCCATGAGACACAGGTGGTTGATTATTGGCAGAATAAAGTAAGTTTCTTTCAGATAAAGGAATAGCAGGAAGTATAATCCAAATGACCTATGTAACAATTAAAATGATAGAGGCTTATCCATTACCCAGATGGATTTTCCATTAGGTTCCTGTGGTGTCAGGCACACTTTGTTAGGGGCACAGGTCCCAGGGCACTGTTAGTCTGCACCTGCCAGGCCAAGCAAATCTGAGAGGACTTCCTATAGAGGAGGAACTTGGGAGACTGATATTATTTTTTTCTTAAGTAACACGAGCCATCTCCAGGCATGCTAGACACCTAGCTGCAGGTTCAGGGCTCAAAGTATAGCACCAGTTTATCAGATTTTGTTGTCCCAATTTAGCTGCTTTTTTTCTGAAAATCCTTGACATGAGTTAAAACTAAGTCAAGGAATAAATGACCAGCAGATGAAGTTTGGTCGTTTTCTTAGAATAGGAAACACAGAGTAGCAATCAAGCAATTAAATCAAACTACAGACATAAACTGAAAGACGTGGACAGACACCAACAAAACTGAATTTCAAAGACAGACCATTGTGTGTTGTCCTGCCCAAGTCCAAAGGGATGGATTGTAACCTGTCTTCTCTGCCAAGCAGAGAATGGGGATGTCCCTGTCTGCTGACTCAAAAAGCAACGTTGCATCCAGCTTCTCTGAATCACCAAGGGTCTAGACCATACCAAGATCAAACCAAGGAACCAAGAAAAATCAGGGAACCAAGAATAGAAAACTTACCTCTTCACGGATGAGCCAGCCAGTTTGGTGGCATTCACTTATCAAACTGAGGAGTGGTCGAGGTTATGGGGCATTCCAGGCCAGATGGTTTGGTCCAGAAAGCCGCACAAACCACACAGATATTGATCTCAGTCAGATATTGATAGTTTATTGAATGCACAATCCAGACTCGGGAGTGGGAACTGTGACCTTGAGTGTTCTTCAGAGTCAACTTATAAAAGCAAAACAGCAATTAAGTTATCTCATGGGGGGGGGGGGGGAAGACAGTGCAACAGGGTTTTTGGCTCTGGTTCAAGTTGTTTTTGCTAACTAGACAAACTTGAAAGTGTGCCTGGCAGCTGGGGCCAGCTGTGATTATGGCTGGGGAATTTCCAGGAACAAGGCCACAGAGTTTCTCATGGAACATAAGCATAGTTTTTGATCAACATAACCTGGTATAGAGATTCTTTTATGTCAGCAATAAGCTGAGATGATGTGGCTGATGGCCCTGAAATAAAAATAGCTACAGTTATTATTGGAGCAGGTATATCTCATTTTATTTTTCATGTGATGTAAATCAATTAAGAGAATATAATGGTTATCATATTTAAATTTGAGATACTAAAAGAATGTCCCTCAAGGGACATTGCCACCTATTCTAAGGTTATAATGTGTTTTCAGCTAATTCATGTTAGGTGTAATTAAACATGGTCTAATATATAATATATTTGTACTTGGATTAGTTACTTATATTGTGTTTAGGCATTATTATGACCTGGCTATTGTTTACATTTGGAAATTAATCATGACATAAGATATGATTGTGTTTCAAGTTGACATAGGGTGGAGTTGTGATGGCTATTCTTGGTTGTCAACTTTATTATGTCTGGAATTAACTAAAAATATCTGGAATTAGTTAAAATCCAAAAATGGAGGGGTACACCTGAGAAGATTTTACTTAATTTGAAGGGGGAAGATCTACATGTAATCCAGATCTTTGAGGTAGAAAGACTTGCCTTTAATCTGGATCCTGATGGGGGAAAGACATACCTCTAATCCAGATGTTTTAAGCTGAAAACCCCCAAGTCTAATCTGAGGCACACCTTCTGCTGAAAGCATATATAATGACATGAAAGAAGGAAGCTTTTGCTCCTTAGCTGTTTGCTTTCACCTTGCTAGCAGGTCCTGTTGGCCTTCTAAAGTCAGATTACCAATGTCTCTCTCTGCTTTGAGTTTCAGGGTCCAGGGCAGGATCTGGGACAGGATGCTGAGTCCCCATTCACTTTATGTTTTGGATAACAGGAACTGATGACTCAGGAAACCAAGCACAATTGAAAGAAGAAAGAAAAAGAAATAGGGGAAGGAGCCCAGGATTCCTTCTCTAGGTCTAGAGACTGGATACACTACTACTAAGGAGGAAAACTAACTGGTCACCTTTTTTTCCTGCAGCCAGGACTGTAAAAGGCAAGTTCTAGCCAAAACAACAAGGGGTTGTTAAAAGGGGATCTTTGATCTGAGATTGGTTCCTGTGCAGAAGCAGGCTGCTATGGAGGCCTCCACAGGCTAAAGCAAACCTTTTCATGCTTATCTTAAGCTGATAGTTAGATCCTGAATCTGCTAACTTGTTTGTGAATCAGTAAGAAAAAGAGAAGAGGAAATTAAGCAAAGAACATTCATGCGCATACACAAGGGAAAGGGTTGATGAAGTTAAAATATTTAACTTCAACAAGTACCTACAAGCTTACATGTGAATATGTTGCTGATTTCTGTTAGCATTTCCTGTGCAGAAACTGCAACAAGTTTATGCTGCCTGTTTCATAGCATCAGCCCATACATACACATAAACCATCAGACCTGTACATAGTCATATACACATTCAATGGATGATACAAAAGGAGCTTCTTACGTATATACAGACAATTGACATACACTCATGTAACATATGTACAAAAAACAGACAAATGTATTTACATGTAAACAGGCATATATATATATATATATATATTTATAAACCATAGGTGAAGTGAATTCCATTGGGCTTCCATTCAATGGGCTCCCAACACTGGCCTTCTGTCAACTGGAGTTCTGTCCACTTTATTGTATAATCATAGCTCCTATATCTCTGAGACAAAGCTCCCAGGAAAGGAATTACCTCATAGTCAAAAAGGCAATTAATCACTAAACAGATGAATTCTAAAATACAGCAGGTTACATGTTTTAAAAATGAACATTTATCTATATATCCATTACATAGGTTCATAGTTCAGAGTGACAAAGGTTGACAAGCCCTAAAGGTTAACAGTGTCTAAAAGTTACAAGAGTATGTCTTTTCAATTAATACTGACCTTGCTATACATTTTTCAGCTATCTCTACGCTTATAGTAAGTTCAGGATAATAATTTTATCTGTCTTTCATTCTAAGAAACAAAGTAAATTTAAAATGACAGTATATAATGACATAAGCTGACAAGGTATAAGGAATTACAACAAAACAGTTTGTATTTAATGACATCAAGATTTGCACTTAATTTAGACATTTTAAAGTAGCCTCCTTATGATTTGAGTCCATGGGAAGTTTAAACCAACTTGCTTGTATTTATGGTATATACCAGGATTCGTGGCATCATCTGGAGTGAAGGCTATCTGAGGCTACAAATCTGCCATAAGCCTGTCTCCTAGTAAGGCATCTGGAGGGCCACAAAGGTATTTATTGAAGCCATAAATAGAACAATTTAACTTTAAAATTGTCTCCTGATTTAAATAAAATCAGGAATTCCATAATCAGGATAATTCATCTGAACAGCAGTACATCTTCAATAAGATCTTATAAGAAATTTGTTCAATCAAAGTGTGTAAATACCCAGATAGTGACAATTCATACAATACCAGAGTATAGAGATGCCGCAGAATGAGTGTCAGAGACTGGAAGCAATTCTTGGGTGTATCAAGGTACAGACCTTGCAAAACACCCGAAACTCTTCCAGAAAGCCTACCTACCTAATGAACTCCTGTAACAGAGTGGCTCTTGACAAAGTCCATTCTTTCAATGGCATTAGAGTCTACTGCTTTGAGATTCCAGCCTATACTAAAGATGACCTGAGACATACAGCCTTGTGGACTGAACTACTACTGGATTCTGGGACTTTGCCATCATATATGGTCATTGTTCAATTAGCTGTACTACAGCCTATAATTATTTTAAAAAAAAACCTTTATAAGAGAAGAACTGATTGTGTTATTTCTGTAATTCAATATAACCTTGACTAACACAACAGGCATGTATAGAAGACCCTTAGAGAATTTTTGGGTCTCACAACAATCTCAGCTCAGTTACAAATTCCAGATGGCCACATTTGCTTAAACTGTTTTTCAGGTGATGGTTTGATGCTGGCCTTCTTGGTTTCTGTAACTTCTGGGTGAGAAGATAAAATAACAAAAGCCTAAAATTTCTCAAATGGAATATACAATAATGTAATTACATGAGTGCATCGGCTAGAGAGATCCCCATTTAAATGAGGAATGGAAAACCAGATGTCTTAATTTCTGTGGGCCAAGATTTGGAACTCCCACCCACATAAAGATCAGAGAACAGCACATTCTTTTTACCCTTGATTTGGCTACTACCCTGGAGACCCATAGGATTACTTCCTCCACACAATGATGTTCTGACTCACTGTCAATCTCAGAAGTCATATGTATATGTGTCTCTGTGTGTGTATACACTAGTGGAAGCCACAGGTCAATGTTGCACATCTTCTCAATCACTCTCCCCCATATTCTTTTCAGATGGTATTTCTTACTGAACCAGGAGCTCACTGATTTGGTTGGAATAGCTGGTAGCAAATTCCATGGACCAATCTGTCTCTACTCCCCCTAGAGCTGGGATTACAAGGAAGAACCAAAATACTGGCTGGAGATCAAAATTGGTCTTCATACTTGTCCAGCAGCCCTTGTTGTTGTTGTTATTCTTTGAGTCAGGGTCTCAAAGAATAACAACTTTGGACTTGCCTAAAATTAGGACCTTAAGTTCTTGTTCCTCCTGCCTCCACCTCCCACATGTTAGGATTACATTCATGCACCACTACAGACTTATCTTAGACCCAGTAGCCATTAAGGCCTGAGTTTGTAGAACCTGAGGTCAGAAGACATTCCTGTGCAGCTACCCTATTTAATATGTGCTGCATCATCAAGTTCCAGTTCTTTCTCAATTTCTGACCTTGGCTTTAGTTTTGGAAACAGCTCATTCCCCAGCACTAGGTGTTTATAGTGAGGTTGGGTTGGAGATCAAGTTTAACAGAGACCATCTTTTTTACCTCTCCCTAATCTTTACAGAAAAAAACAGTGCACTCTTTTATAACTAAATGTGAATGCAATTTCCAAACATTATTTAATCACTTGTAGAAACAATCATATGTGCAAGCACATGGAAGAATGTAGTACAGTTACTTCTGCCTGTTTATCTAGCAATGAACCATGTGGAATCTTCGCAGAAAGCAAAGAATGCCTTTGTAACAAAAACTCACTATGCCTACAAAACATTTGTTTATGGTGTATAAATACATCAGTGAACTTGTTAGATGTTGTGCATGTGTGAAATCACTCCTGTGTGAAAGCATAGTGAATACAATCCATTTCATTAGGGTTGTGTTAGAATTAGAATGAGGATCAATGTTAGGCTTATGCTAGGATTAGGGTTAGGGTTAGGGTTCACATTCAAATTTGGCTGCCCAAGCATTTGCATGCAATTCAACATATGGTGGCTTAACACAAACAAAAAGTTCCTTTATAACAAAATGAAATACACTTGCTTCAGGGGATTTCATATGTTTGGGAACTTGTTTTATTAGAGGAATTGTTCAAACGTTCTTATTTGGAAGCATAGTCTAGAATGCAGTACATTTACCTCTCCCTAAACTTGTTCAAGCCATTGACCTAATGTTGTCTTTATGTAGAAACAGTGAACTCTTTTATAACTGAACCTGATTGCACTTTCCAAACATTTGTTTAATAAATATTCATATATCACTAACTTTGTTAGCATTAGAAGAGTTGTACAAAAATTTCTATGTAAAAGAACATGAAATATGAGCTCAGCTGTCCGACCTCCCAGGCTTGCTTATGCCCTAAATCATGATGCAGGCTCTACACACTCTGCACCTGACTCAATTTCCTTCCTTCTCTGACTATTTTTGCTGGTATATTTTCCTCCCAATATAGATCAACGATGACTGAAGTGCCAAGATAATATACAAAGATCTGAAGAATATACTTGAATTCCTATTTATATTAATCTTTTAACCATTTATTTTTGTGTATGTTATGCTATTTAACTGATTACATATAAGCAAGTACTTATATAAGTATTATATATAAATATTTAAATATTACATAAATTATAGTTTATATAATATAAAATACATAATTCTTATACATGTTTATATTAATATATTAAATATATAAATATACATATATAAATGTTTGCTTATATATACTTATATTTACATATAAGTATATATATTTAAGTATATAGATTTACATGTTAAGTATTATATATATAATATATATATATAATATATATATTAATTAATATATAATAATGGGGACTCCTCCCCATTCATCTGATCCTGTTTTATCAGGTTTCTTCAGGACTGGCTGCAAAGTCCTCCTCTGTGGCCTAACAGGACTGCTCCTCCCTTGGGGGGTGGGGAGGTCAAAGAGCCAGCCATTGAGTTCCTGTTAGAAATAGTCCTTGTTCCCCTTACTATGGGAAACCAATTGGTTACTGAGCTACCTCGGGCTACATCCGAGCAGAGGTTCTAGGTTATATCCATACATTGTCCTTGGTTGAATGTCAGTCTCAGAAAAGACCCTGTGCCCAGATATATTTGGTCCTTGTGGAGCTCCTATCCTTTCCCCATCATACTAACTCCCCTTCTTTCCTATGATTCCCTGTACTCTGCCGAAGATTTGGTTATGAGTCTTAGTATCTGCTTTGAAAACACTGCTAGTTAGAGTCTTTCAGATGCGCTCAGTAGACTCCTGTCATACGTTCAATGCACATCCCATCTGTCTTTCTAAACAAGGATTGATCATCTTACCCCATGTCCGCTGTCTTGATTATCTTTTTTAGGTGTATAGATTTCATTATGTTTATCATATCTTATAGGTCTATATAAGTGAGTATATACTGTGAAACAGTTTCTTAAAGTCTTCTCACAAGTGCCCACATTTCTCCTCTCAATTCTCAAACAATATTCCCACAGTCCTCATCTTCTTTTCAGACAAGGTCTTGCTGTCTTTGAACTCGTGATCATTCATCCTGCCTGACCTCTAGTGCTGGGGCTACGCGTATGTGCCCCAACCCTGGAACTCACTATGTGGACTGAGATGACCTCAAACTCGTAGAGATCTGCTTCGTAGAGATCTGCTGCGTCTGCCTCCTGAGTGCTTCTATTACAGGCCTGCGTGGCCACATCAATCGGTGTATTTATTTTTGTTTGTTTGGTTGGGTTTTTTTTTGTTTTTTTTTTTTTGTTTGTTTGTTTGTTTTGTTTTCGAGACAGGATTTCTCTGTGTAGCCCTGATTGTCCTGGACTCACTTTGTAGATCAGACTGGCTTCAAACTCAGAAGATCCACCTGCCTCTGCCTCTTGAGAGGCTGGATTTAAAGGCGTGTACCACCACTGTCCAGCTCAAGCTTTTAATTTTTTTTCATTTATAAGTATTTGCCTTCACATATGTATGTGCAATACATGCACGTAGTACCCACAGACAGCAGAAGGGGGAGTACAATACCCTGGAACTGGTGTTACAGGCAGTGATAAGCCAACATGTGGTTGCTGGGAATTGAACTCAGGAGCTGTGGAAGAGCAGCCAATGTTCTTTAACCCTTGAGCCATCTCTCCAACTACCTGTGCTGTTAAGCTTTGACTGATTCAACAAGCCGTTTGATTCTTTAAAATCGTGTAGTTACAGCCTCACGTCAACCGGGTTACTTAGGAACCATGTCGGTATTTGGATTTTGACACAATACACTACCCCAGGAATACACATTAGTTAACTCCATCCCAGGCAGTTATGAAGAAGCTAGTTACTAAATTTAAATGCTAGTAATTTGACATCGGTCTGATTAATTCATCCTATAAAAATTTGATTCCTCGAATGCATACAGCTACAGCCTGAAGGCTATCAGAAGGGGTTGGAGAGCTGCTTTGATTTGAAACAATGTACAGAATAAATTTCTACAACAGCACAAATTACCTCATTCCACCCTGCATGTTTGTTCAACAAACTGGTCATTAAATACAAAACGCTGCTTCGTGCCTTTGATCTCATCCCAGGGACTGTGATAACACAGATCTGCCATGTGTAATAAACTCTGTAAAATGTTAATGGGTGTTGTGTTCACTTGGCACCTCATGTCGTGCTGCCCATGAGATGACCTGCCTGTGACGTGACACACTCAGTCTCTAGGGACTTCCTTCACAGTTTCCAGAGAAATTCTACATTAGAGAAAGTCCCTAGGGTCCTTTTAGTCCCAGCACTGGGGAGGCAGAGGCAGGAGAATATCTGTGAGTTCAAAGCTGGTCAGGGCTATATAGTAAACCCTATCTCAGAAAGACAGGAGAGAGGGAGAGAGGGATTTGGAAAGGAGAGAGAGACCTTGTAAAGAAAAGGGAGGAGAAATGTGAAAGAAATGGAAAAAAGAAGGGAGGGAGAGAAGGAAGGAAGGAAGGAAAGAAGAAAGAAAAGGAAGGAAGGAAGGAAGGAAGGAAGGAAGGAAGGAAGGAAGGAAGGAAGGAAGGAAAAGGTGTGGCTAAAATTCCTTCCTGGGGGAGATGTTAACAACGCCCCCTCATTACCCATAAACCCCCACAACAAACCAAAGTGTGATTCCACGAAAGGTCACTCTGGGGGAGCGAATGAGTTTATTAGGCTTCCTTACAGAGCAAGGAGCTGGGGATTATGGGTAGGAAGATGGGTGGCCTTAAAGAAGTTATACTAGAAGGTCCACACCCAGCACAGATGATGAAATCCCGGGACTATTGTAGTTGGAGCCCACTCAGTAATCCTTTCTCACTGGTAAACTCTGACCCCTCCCTAGGGTCATGTGCAGTTAGGGCAGAACTACATAGAATTGGTTGGGGTGGCTGGATGCTCCCGTGAGGGTGCTACGACCCTCTCCCTCCTTCCATGATGGAGGGTCCGCCAGCCCAGCCAAAGTCTTGAAGATGGTGGCACCTTGGCACGTTATCGTCTGACCCCCAAATGCCGGAAAGCACAGACGCACACTACCCGCACATAAATAAGTACAAGTAACACAGTTTAAATAAAAGAATGTTATTTAAGGGGGGGGGGGGGGCAGACAAGGTCAGGTGTGGTGGCGCATGCCTTTGATCCCAGCACTAGCGAATCAGAGGAAGCAGAAAGCAGAATCTTATCCTGGTCTAAAAATAGAGTTCCAGGATAGCCAAAAAAGCCAGAATACAGTTTTATGTAGAATAAACAGCCAGGGTAAGGGTCTGGTTGGTGTGTGGCAATTCTACATATTCCCAGAAGGTGGCAATGGTGGGTCACCTGATTATATCAAAACCAAAACCAAACAACAACAAAACCCCAATGATGATAATAATAAGAGGATTACAACTCCCTACCATTAAGTCTTTTTTTTTTTTTTTTTTTTTTCTTTCAGAAAATGTGATATATAGCCTAGGAGTGCTTCATCCTGTTTCGGCCTTCTAAGTGGCTGTGGTTGCAAGTATGCAATCATGTGCCCTGAGGTGTTTGGGTAGTTGTTATTGTTGTTTCTTTGGGGTTTTGAGGTTTTTTGTTTGTTTGTTTTATTGATTTCATTTATTTGTTTTTCAAGACAGGGCTTTTCTGTGTAGCCTTGGCTGTCCGGAATTTGCTTTGTAGACCTTGAACTCACAAACATCCACCTGCCTGTCTCCCCGAGTTCTGGGATCAAAGGCATACACCACCATGCCCAGCTCGGTCCCCTGAGTCTTAATGCTGCTGATTTTACTTACTCTAGGCATATTTTTTGGGTGCTGAGTGTAAATCTATGGCCTTGTGTGTGGTACCCATGTATTGTACCACTGAACCACACTTCCACTTCCCTGAGTTTCTCTTAAGTGTGAATAACACCAATGGCCAGTGTGCAAGAAGAGTGAGAAAACCTCAGGCCCTGTTGAAGGGATGCTGGCACCTGAGACAGTAACAGCAACATTGAATAAACACAAGATAAGCTTCTGCTAAGAACATGCAGCTAAGTGTACACAGCTCAGACTCGTGGAGCTCATTGGAGGTACCTCTTCGTGTTGAGGTACAGTGTTCCTACTATGTAGAGCACTACCTCCTTTAAGCCTATTTGCACCCAGCCTGTCTTGACACAGTAGCACACTCATCTGGCCTCGTGACATCAGTTAATGCACTGAATGAGTCCTCACAAACATGATGCTCAGCATTTGTTTTTTGTTTGTTTGTTTGTTTGCTGCACGTGAGTTTTTTCCACTGTTGTACCTGTGCTCCATCTCTCACTATTGCTTCCATATACCCCTCTGCATGTGTGTATGCATGAGTGTGCTGCACATGTGCACACACAAGTGCTCATTAAAGAATTTTAGAACAGGAAGGTGGGCTGCATCTCCAGCAGAAAGAGCATGCATTTAGACCTGGACCATGAGGAAATGTCAGTGCATTACAGAACTGACCCACACACAATGGTCAGAAATATTTTGTTACTGGCCCTCATCTCTCTCAATCTCTTGTCTGCCCTGTCTGCCCTCTCAAATCTACTAGAAAATGTCCTTCTCCTTGTTACTACACATCCCCAGCTGTTGTACAGGGACCTTTGTTTGACTTACTTGGATCACTACTCACCTAAATCAGATGACTTTGAACATAAAGTAGGGATCTTATGTTATTAACCTGCAAGGCTAACCTGGTCTGTAGCTTGATGGGCCTGTAAATGAACTAGCCTCTTGTTGTTCAGAACATGAGATACTCCCGTAGAGTGGCATCTGGAACTACTTGCTGAAATGCATAAAAAGAAAATCATGCGGATTCTTACAAAACAAAATAAAATAGGGGAAAATTGAGCGGTCCTTAAGAATAAACCACTGTGGCAATTGTGGTGATACACATCTTTAATCTCAGCACCTAGGGAACAGAGGCAGGCAGATCTCTGTGAGTTCAAAGCTAGTTTACTCTACATAGAGAATTCAAGTTCAGTCAGAGCTGTAGAGTGAGACCTTGTCAGAGGGGGGAAGAAGGTGTGGGGGGGCCAGGGCTGGAGCAATGGATGGCTTAGCATTTAAGAGCACTGGCTAATCTTCCGGAGGACCCACCATGCCTACCTGCCTGCTACTATGCTCTCCAATATGATGGTCATGGACTCTAACCCTCTAGATTAAATGCTTTCTTTTATAAGTTGCCTTGGTCATGTTGTTTTGTCATGCTAATAGAAAACTAATACACACTCCAGCAGCTGATAGCTGCCTCCTTAGAGTGAAACGGGCCAGGAAGAACTGGTAGATAATACTTAGATTTTAAATCACGTTTCCCGTTCCTGGCTAACTGGTCAGATTTTAAACTTTAAAGAGTCTAAGCAGGTCCTATCTTAAAGGAAATATAAGCTCCCTTCACACAGACAGGCACAAAATGCAGCTGATGTGCTTGCTGGAGTGCTGAGATGGCAATAGAGGGCTGGGTGGAGGTTGGTGGAGGAATGATTGTTTAGACTGTGCCAGGGCCTGGGTTCCAGTCACTGAACTGAGAAGAGAAAGCTTGATGATTCAAGGCTGTGAAGGTATCCAAGGCCCCTCAATACCTGGACTGTAACTCAGATGGCATTGATGACATAGCAACGTTTTTTGTTTGTTTGTTTATTTAGTTTTCCTTGTTGTTTTCATGACCTGAGTAAGTGGCCCTGGGTTTAGCATGCTCATCTTCTGGCATTTTCTTCAACTTGATTTCCATCCTTTGTGTAGGGAGAGACACCAAGGTGAACCTGGGGATCTGAGTGCTGCCAAGTGGTTGCTTTCATACCATGCATTTTCTCTCTGGAACAAAGGTCAGATAATTGATGTGTTATAATTTCATCTGTAAACTCATGACATCTTTAAAATGTGTCATTTTCTTTCTTTCTTTCTTTCTTTCTTTCTTTCTTTCTTTCTTTCGTTCTTTCTTTCTTTTTTTCTTTCCTTCCTTCCTTCCTTCCTTCCTTCCTTCCTTCCTTCCTTCCTTCTTTCTTTCTTTCTTTCTTTCTTTCTTTTTTCTGCAGTGGTGGGGATTGAGCCCAGGACTCATTCATGCTAGTTGAGTACTTTCACTCATTGGCATCATATGCCTCTCATGTCTTTTTCTGCCATTGTCTTTATGTTGCTTATCAGCAGCTCCTGCCTCCTACTCAAGCATATATCATTGTTCTCTTTCTTTCCTTCTTTCTTTCTCTCTCTCTCTTTCTTTTTTTTTGGGGGGGGGATTTTTTTTTCGAGACAGGGTTTTTCTGTGAAGCCCCAGCTGTTCTTGACTTGCTGTGTACAACAGGCTGGCCTAGATCACACAGAGATCCTCCTCCCAAGTACTAGGATTAAAGGCGTGTGCCATCACTCCCTGCTAGCATTGTTTTATTAAACATATGTTGTGGAAAACAACAATATCTCTGTGATGTCGAAAGAGAAGCAGTCTTAAGTAGTGAAAACAGCACTGACTTTAAATTTAAAAGTATTTGTGCTCATGAAATCTAGTCATTATTCAAGGCAGTAAATATATAAGTAAATATATAAGTATCTTTTGTTATATTCTGTTAGCTTTGTTTTTGTTTTGGCTTTTCATTTGTTTGTTTGTTTATTATCATTCCCTTTTACTCATTGGTACTTCCTAGGAGACAGTAGATATGACAGAACAATTGGACAGAAAATTGCTTCCTGTGGGTGAGTGCATGGGACAGGGTGTGATCTGAGTAAGAAAGTCATTACCTTAGTTAGTTTCTACCAAGATCCTAGAGGGTAAGAATTATTTTCATGAATATGAGGAAACTCAGGCTCAGAGGCTCAGTAATTTGCCTAGTTCTCAAAGCTAATATGTGAAAGCGGTAGGGTGCACACTCACATCTGGCTTCTCTTAATGCTGTCCTATATCACCAGACCTTCACCTAAATACCCATCTTCCTTGATGTGTGACAACATGATGAGATGGCAGCCTCTCCAGCCTCCTGGCTGGGGCTCTCCTCATAGGAAACTAATTGGTTTCTAAATCTGGGAAACGTCAACAATGGTGCCTACTCTGCTGGGGCAGATGGTTGGTGAGAGGCCGAGAGCCTGGGGCTTGGTTCTATACGGCTAGGATGAAGGTTGTTGCTAGCTCCTGGAAGATTCAGGCTCCAAATGGATGAAGGTTATTTGTGTTGGGGAAGTAGATGAAGAGAATTTGTTAGCAAGAAAAATTGTACCTTAAATGGGTCCTGCCAGAGGGGGCTTCTGCCAAGAAAAATGAAACTGACTCCAAGGACAAAACACTAAGTGAGGTGGTAAACTGTCTGGGCATTCCTCAGCCAAGCCAGAATACACTCTTCCAGAGAACAGGTCATTACAAATATGAGCATCCAGTCAGTAGAAGAAAAGGCAGCCAACAAAAGACAGTTTTTAAAATGGTGACAGATGGTCTCGTAATGAAAAGCAAGATACCCTAGACAATGTGATGCTGACCTTTTTTTTTTTTTTTTTTTTTTTTTTTTTTTTTTTGTCAGCCTCACTCTACAGCCCAAGGTGATAGCCCTGCTTCACCCTCCCGAGTACTGGGATTTCAGACAAGCATCACCATCATTTAAAATTGTTGTTTATGTGTAAGTGTATGTGCTGGCTTGTCTGTATGTATACCATATGCATGCAGGTGACTGTAGATGCCTGGAACTACAGTTACAGGGCTGTGAGCCATCTCGTTTGGGTGCTGGGAACTGAACCTGAGTCCTCTGTAAGAACAGCAAGATCTTTTAACTATGGAGCTATCTCTCCACCCCTACAAATCACTTGATGAGGGTCTTTCTTTCTGTTTACGATTTTGCATTTCCTTTTCTTTTTTGCCATCAAGTATTGTAATAATAGAGAAGATATAAATATGTGTAATATCAGCCCAATGTGGTAGTACATACTTTTAAATTCAGCATTGGGAAGCCTAAGCAGGAAGATGGTATGTCTGAAGCCTCCTGGGATAGTAAATGAATGAAGCAAAATAACAGTATGATATTATAAAGATGCACATGAATTAGTAGACTGGCCCCTTGTATTACTTTATCTTTTTGGTCAGAGTATCCCACCCTCTGGGAATATGTATACAGTTAGGGAATGTTTCTTCCTTTGTGTGGAACTGAATCCGGAGAGCAACAGCAGTGCTTGAAGTCAGCATTGCCCTAGGTACTAGGTATGAATAGAAAGGAGCTTCTTGTAGACTAGCCTTGTGACGTTGCAGAAGGCACTCCTGTTTTCATAGTGAACAAGGCCTTCTGCCCATCTGCTAGCAGTCAAGATTGTAGATGAGATCAGCTTGGCCTGTGTCAAGATCTATTTCTATATGTTGGGACTAGCTTGAGACCACAACAGTATGGTGAGGTATCTTGAACTCCCCACTCCACAAATATCCCACTTAGGGAACCTTGCTCAGAAGCCTTCTGTTACTTCAGGAGCATGAGTACAAGTGCTGCTGAGTGGGAATTAGTCACATCCTATAGCTCATGGAAAGGTGGAGGTGCAGCCAGTGAGAATGGCAAGCAGAGAACAGCTACTTACTTTGTGGGAGGCCAAAGGCTTACATCCAAGCTGATGGGTGTTGTTGGTTATTTAATATTTACTATTGATTTATCTTTTCATTAAGCAGCAGTTATTCCTAAACCAGCTGTATACCCAAATCACCACACAGAGACTAGGATTTATTTAATTAACCCAGAGCACAGTGCTGGGCAGTAGTTATTCCATCCTAAACCTCTAAGCCCACATAGCTTACTACCATTCAGATTTCACCCATTAAACTTGCTTTTAGTCATATCTTGGGTCTGGTCCATCTACTCCACGTGGTTCCAAGACCTCTCCTGAGGATTCTCCACTCTTCTCTCCTGCTTCTTCTCTGCCTCCTCCCACCCCTCAGACCAGGATGTCCCACTCTATCCTCTCTGTGACACAGCATTGGGGTTGGTTTAACTGACAATATAGAGAACAAAGGATGGCATGTTTACAAAACTTGAGACAAGTGATGCTTAGAATAAGCACCACAATGCAATATTTGGATTGAAACCAAATAGAAGGGTAGAGAAATCAGCATTTGAATGAACAACGGTAAATTGTATACATTCCAAAAAACATTATACTAACAGATGAGTTTGTAAAATAGAATCTGACATCTCAGCAGTGGACAAGCGGTGAGTCCTTGTGGATTATAGTGGGTGGGGATGATCCTGACAGTATAGTTGAGGACAGGACAGGCCTAAGACAAAGATCCAGGCTTAAGATCCAGGTCTGAGGCCAGTGACTTCCCAAAGTTGACCCTCACCTTCATCTACATTCTTGGAGAAGAAAATTAGATACAAGAATAATGAGGCCTTAGGGGAGGAGGCCAGGCCTGCCGCAATTCAAAACCTATGATTTACCTCCCTGACCCTCACACCTTGAACCTAAATTTCAGGTTTTTGTTTGGCCTCTGGAAGAACACAGCTGAGACAGTCAGCCCTTAGTGTCAAGATGCTGTGATGGCAACAGCGGGTCTTTCTGTCTGTCACTGTAGCCTGTGTACCAGCCTCATCTGTATCACATAAGAGCCCTTGCTCAAGACCATACAAAGAAGATCACAGAGAGATGGTTCCAACTTGCTCCACTGCTTTATTGGAGCCAGCCCTGCACCTTCTGGAGACTTCAAGGCAGAGCTGATGTCTAGATTCTCTCAAGTCCCTGAGCAACCCTAAGACCTGATGGATGGACATTTCCCAACCTGTGACTGAGAAAGTTGGTTACTATTGATAAACAACCTAGCTTGGCACTCCTGAATCAGAGACTACCTAATCTGAGGAGTCATTACTCTGACAGACAGAGTTTTTCCTGAGTATTGTCACCAGGCCTCAGACATCAGGAAATCACCCTGGCCTGGCTACACATACTGCTGAGAAGTTTGTGGAAGGGGAAGCTGAAAAGTTAGAAGGGGCTTGCTAGCAGTGTTTCTAGAAATTTCCCTAGGACATCCTTTCCACAGACACTGACAGGCCTGTCTGGGATTGCTAAGGCATAGCCTGCTCCAGAATCAGGGGACTGGATCCTAAGAAAGGAATTCCCATTCATAGGCACATTGAGAAGGGTGGGTTGAAGTGAAAAGTGTTGGTGCAATTGCACAGGAAAGAGGAGGCAAGCTACACCAGGTGATGTCACTCCTTAATGTTAAGGGCAAGTACTTTCCACTAAAAAAGGCCAGAGGGGATTTGTCAAGTGGCATTGGGCAGAATCCTCCCCCGTTCCATCACCACCATTGGAAAGGGCAGGCCAGCTTTCGCTAGTGGTTTCACTCTAGCCACCATAATGGCAAGTTCAGACTGAATTTTTCCCACAGGACATTTAGGAGTAAGCAGGCATAAATCTGCACCCATCTGCAAGGTGGGCATAGGGCCCTTATCAAGAACCAAACATGCTATCACTTTCCCAGCCTCTGGAGCAGTGGGAAAATTAATGCTTGTTGTAGATACCACCAAGTCTGTGGCACTTTGGTATATGAGCCTGAACTGATGAAGATGTAGGTACATAGAAAGAAAGTCTTGAAGATATTTGAATCTCTAAATATGTAAAATTTGAATCTTAGATATTCAAGTTGTCTTCAATTCGAGCTGCATCTCTAAATTTTGGGTGGTTTAATTATGTTATCCAGATTCCTCCCCCCTTTTCTTTTTTGCTCAAGCTAGTTTGAGTTGAGTTTCTGATGAGTTTGCTTACTATCAGTAGTTGCTTTACAGACTGCTATTTTTAATTATTGTCAAGGAGCATGGTAATCCCCGCCCTGGCCTCTGCCCTTCTGATGCTGCCAGACATGTTTAATCTTGACCTGAGGGTCATCTAGGACCATTAGTGTTCTGGTACAATCTGCATCTGGCCTGGAAGATGCCCACTCTTAAGGTTAGCTGAGTGTCTATAACTCTGAGCTTGCCCAATATTGGCTTATGCATATTGCGAATCTGATAAGGTCTGTTTAGTGATTTTGGATCTTCATTTTAAAAAGTGTCCTTGGTTTGAACAACTAACTATTGCTGGCTTAGGAATCCTGTTAACCATATCCTTCAGAAACCATTTTTGCCTCCTCTGAGAATTTTTTCCCCAGTAACCTGAGTTCATGTGAACTTCAACAGTCTTCTAACATAGGGAACCTCAGAGGCTGTGGAACTGATGATGTTGCACACAATGAAAAAAACCTGGCCCCATAACTCCTCTGTTGTCGTATTTTATGACCCACACATCCTGAGCTTGTGGTATTAGTTAAAAGACCCTCATGATCTGTATCTGCACCTTTCACACAGAGGACACTAGATAACATCTCTCACTGATGGTTTGTTTTTATCCTACTGAGCAAGAGCTGAAAGTATCGGATTCCAATGTAGTTTTTCACTTTTAATGGATTAAGGCCAAAGGCCAGAAGATAGGTGATGAAACACTTAAGATTCAGTTTCCTCATCTGCAAATGTAGAACTGATTTTTGTAGATGCAACAGAAACTTCTAGGTATTGCAACCTCTAAGACTGGGGGCAGAGGTTTTCTGTCAGAGTTAGGAGCAGTGCTGAATGATGTTTGGTCTCACGGGATGTTGGGGCCTGATCATAGTCTCTTCCCTCATAAACCTGCAGCTTTCCTACTTTATGTATGATACCCCTCTATCTTCTTCAAGAAGATCTAATTTCTCCAGAAGAACCTAGAAATATTTTGTCACTTTCTCCCTCTCAGAGTAACATAGCTCTGATTCTGAGCTCATCACAACCTTCCTAGAATAGGATTAACACTTCCGTGCCTTTCTTACACTTGTATTGGTCAGTGGAATTTGAATGACAAATATCCATGTAACTTCCAGGTGATACCTTTAGAGGGGAGGATCGTGTCCACATCATCTTTCCTACTTGCTGCAATGCTGATATACTGAGACACCTTTGACAGAGTAGATGAGGCCAGCTCTACAATTGCCAGAGCAACAAGATGGAAAGAAACTGGGATTCTGATACTTTTGCAGATTAGAATTGTCACCCTAGCTGAGATTTTACATGAGGAAAAAGGGAACATAATTGCTTTAATTATGCTCCAAAGGGTTTGATCATGGTAGTTGAATTATTATGACATCCAGGAAACCACTTTTACCTTTAAGCTAGCAGCGTCAATTGGAAATATGGCTGAGCTCCATTGGGTTGATGCTCACACAGTCTTGATCAGAATTCTTGGAGTAAAACACATCTTAGCAAGAGATGTAACCATCAGAAACAGTGTCCACAGTCTCCGTTGAAAAACAAGCCACTGCTGTTGCCTCCTTGTCTTGACATTCTGAGTTTCATTTCACATCATGATAAAAATGTACTGCTTCAAAGAGACAAAGCCCACAGGAGTGGTAAAGTCATCTTTCCTACATCACTCCTCAGTCAACATCATGTGTGCACAGAACAGAAGGTCTACAAGTGCAGCAAGGATCGCAAATCCTTCATTGACAGCCACAACTGAGAACGCCATCAGCAGCTCATCTTAGAAAAGGAGTCCCCTGTACCTCGTATACAAGAGGATACCAGGCATCACTCTAGTGTCCCCATTTAACAAAGTGCTCATCCAGGAAAAGGGTGCTACTGAGGTCATAAGTGTGGCAAAGTTTTCAGTGAGGTCATAAGTGTGGCAAAGGTTTCAGTGTGCAAACCAAAGAGTGCACACGGGCGAGAAGCCCTACTGGTGCAACACATGTGGGAAAGGCTTCAGCTGCTGCTCAGATCTCAAAATCAACCGCTGCCGAGTGCAAACTGGAGGGAAACCTTATAGGTTGTGATATGTGTGGGAAGGGCTTCACAATGTGGGCAAAACTCTCCGAGATAACTCATACAGGTGAGAAGCCATATAAATGTGGAGAGTGTGGCAAAGGCTTTAGTTGTAGCTCAAGCCTTTGTACACACCAGAGAGCCTACACTGGGGAAAAACCATATAAGCGTGGGAAGTGCTTCAGCTTGAGTTTTACCCTTAACATCCATCAGCATGTCCACACAGGAGAGAAGCCATATAAGTGTGAAACATGCAGGAAGAGTTTCAGTTTAGTATCAATCTTAAAAAGCCACCAAGTGGTCCATACAGGAGAGTGGCCATTTCACTGTAATGTGTGTGGGAAATGCTTCAGTTAGAGCTCGAGTTTTCAAGCCTACACTGGGGAAAAACCATAAAGATGTCATGTGTGTGGGAAGCGCTTTACCTGGAACTTGAGCCTTCACAGTCACCAGAGTGTTCACACAGGAGAGAAGCCCTATAAATGCGAGGATTGTGGGAAAGGCTTCTGTCATGCCAAAACTGCAGACTAACCAGAGAGTCCATACCAGTGAGAAAACATTCACATGCAATGTGTGCCAGATACAGTTCAGTCAGGCCTCGCATCTCCAGTCCCACCATACACCATACACTGCTCCCCCTCCCAGAAGCCCTACAAATGCAACACACGTGGGAAAACCTTCAGCCTGAGGTACCGTCTCAAAGTCCATCAGAGAATTCACACTGGAGACAAGCCATTAAAGTGTGAGGACTGTGGGAAGGAATTCAGGTGGAGCAAGGCACTTAGTACTCACCGGAGAGATCACACAGGATAGAAACCCTATACATGTCAGCAGTGTGGGAAGGGCTTCAGCCATGCTTCAAACTTCCACAGGTACCATAGGGTCCACACAGGAGAGAAACCGTACATATGTGAGCACTGTGAGAAAGGCTTCAGTCAGGCCTCTTCCTTCCACACACACCAGGGAAACCCTACACATGCCAGCAGTGTGTGAAAGGCTTCTGTCAGGCCTCACCATACTCACGAGAGGGTCCACAATGGGGAGAGACCTTATATCTGCAGCATCTGCTCTAAGGGCTTCAGTCAGAGAGCACATCTTGTCTACCACCAGAGGGTCCACACTTCAGGGAAGATCTAGGTTTGTTCTGCTGTCAGGTGGGCTCCATGCTGCTGATTGTTAAATGCTCCCCCTAAACCCAGAGGCTTCGGGAGACTTCACAGGGGACTGTATTTTGTTTTGTTTATGTGTTTGCCCTCAACTCATTCTCCTACTGGACTCATTATGCAAAAGGAAGATAATATTTTAGTATGGAACTTCTTAGCATACAAGCAAAAAAGAATGGATCTTCTTATACAAACAAAATAAAAAAAATTAAAGACTGATATAGACATGATTTCTGATTTAGTTATAAAAGAAAGAATTATTCATTGTCAGGAACAGACCCAACAGAAATCGTGCCTCACACTAATGCTGAGATTATGAAATGAGTGATCAATGAAGACTGGCAAAGAGCTTGTAGAAACTGTTTGGGGACAATTAACAAGTATCATAAGAATAAGTGAGTTCAGTTTATAAAGAGTTAATTGTATTTCCCTCCATCTAGTGAGAACACCAGTTTCTGAAGCACTTAAAGTTTATACTGATGAAAGTAAGTCAGGAATGGCTGGGTATAAGTCAGAAAAAATAAGCAAAGTAACTCAAAACCCACATTCTTCAGTTCAAAAATCAGAGTTGTTTGCCATTCTTACAATATTTATGTTTTACTGAATATCAGAGTTATCCTCAATATGCTTAAAGTTGTTTTGCATGTAGAAACTGCTGAACTTATTCAGGATAATTTGAAATTAACTTTTCAACTACAACAAGTGATCAGAAATACAAATCATCCATTGTATATAAAACATGTCAGATCCCAAACAGGTATACCACATCCTTTATTTAGCACATGGTAATCATGAAATTGATCAGTTATTGACAGGAAATATGCTAGAAGCTTCAGAATTTCATAAGGAACACCATGTTAACAGCAAAGGTTTAAAAGGGGGAAAGTTTCCTTTCTTGACAACAATCCAAAGAAATTATAAGAAAATGTCTTACTAGTTCTTTATATAGCCAAACCCCACTATTTGCAGGGAGTAACCCAGAAGTTTACCCAAGGAAATAAAATTTGGTAAATGGGTATGTTTCCTTTCAGTTTGAAAAATTCAAATATGTCCACCATACCATGGACACATTCGGTATTTCAGCGGGCAACTGCTTTAAGTTCTACAACCATGACTCTGTAATTAGACATTTCTTGGGCAATTATGGGACTTTGAACTTCTCTTTTTAATGTATTTATTTTTATTTTATGTACATTGGTGTTTTGCCTGCATGTCTGAGTGAGAGTGTCAGTTCCCCTGGAACAGGAGTTACAGACAGTTCTGAGATGCCATGTGGGTGCTGGGAACTGAATTCTGATCCTCTGGAAGAGCTGTCAGTGCTCTTAACCACTGAGCCCCCAATTATGGGACTTACTGTACAAATTAAAAATGACAGTGTGCCAGTATATGTCTCTAGGAAAATAAAGCATTTTTTGCATATCATAATATGGAGCATGTTATGGGTGTACCATACAATCCTTCATGGAAAGTATACAGACCTAATCATACTTTAAAAGAGATGCTAGACATAGATGCTAGATAAAGACTCCTAGACATAGATTATGTAATCTTCTATTAACTTTATTTTTTTAAGTGCTATTAATAAAAAACAACAGCTGTTGAGAGATATTGGGTTTTAGGGGAAAAAAACTGAACTAAGCCTGTGCATATTAATGTCCTAGCATCAGAACAAAAGACAGGAAATGTATTTTCACTGGGGAAAGGTTTTGTTTCTGTTTCAACAGCAAGAGAAAAAAATGGATTCTATCAAAATATATAAAAATAAAATTTGACCGGGGGAGACCCCCTGAAGATCTTGGCTACAGACATGAAAGAAATCAAGAGGACAAAAAACAGGTAACATATTGCTGATCCCTCTGCAAGGGAACAGCTCTGAGACTGGGACATAAAAATGTCTACAGCCAGACCTTCAGTTCTGCATAGCTAATAAATCTTGTTGGCTACTAAGTCCTCAGGACTTATCATGCCATCCTTTCATATGTATGGATGAAAATTTATTACAGTTTGATTACTGTGGTGGTTTGAATAAGTTTGGCTACGATAGACTCATGTTCTTGAATGATTGGCCCATGGAAAGTAACACAATTAGGAGGTATGGCCTTGTTGGAGGAAGTGTGCCACTATTGGGGTAGGCTTTGAGGTCTCCTATGTTCAGACCACTCAGTGCTGATGAGAACCTCTTCCTGGCTGCCTGCAGAGGACAGTGCCCTTCTCAGCTCTTTCTCTACCACCCTGTCTGCCTGCAGGCTGCCATGCTTCTTGCCATGGTGATAATGGACTGAACCTCTGGAACTGTAAGCTATCCCCAATTCAATATTTTCTTATAAAAGTTGTCTTGGTCATGGTGTCTCTTCAGAGCAATAAAGCCAAACTAAGACAGAAATTGGTACTAGGGACTGGGGTATTGCTGTGGTAGGCTTGACCAGGCTTTTGTTTTGAGGAATGTGGATTTGGAGACTTTGGAAAGCAGTGAAATGCTTCAGGCAGGGCTTAATGGGCCATACTAGTAGCATGGAAAGCAGTGGTACTGAGGGTGATTTGAACTGTGGGGACCTGGTCCAAGAAGGCTTCAGAGGAGAAGAATTTTAGTATGTGGCATCGAGACTGTTCTGACCAACATTCAAGGGTGTGGGCAGCTGGTGATATAGGAAGACAGTGAAGGCAATTCAAGGGCAATTAATTTCCTACCATTGCTAGACCTCCCCAGTAACTTAAGGGGAAGGGATCTTTTAAAGGAGATGGGTGTAGTGGTCACCAATGGTAAGAAAGCCTTTTAGGAGTATTGCATAGTACATGAAAAACTTGGAATGAAAGGCTACCCCCATTCTAATGTCTACTGATAGTAAGGCGCTCCACTTCCTCTTAATACTATCCTGTAACTCCGACACCTCAATTTGGGTAGATCAGTGGCCAATCACTGGGGTGGAGAAAAGTATCAGGCATTACAAAATTGAGTTAAAGAATAAGGGATGGGACATATTGAATCATATACTATCCCCTTGAATTCTCCAGTTTTTGTTATAAATTTAAAAAGTCAGACAAATTAATATTTCTCCATGATTTAAGAGCAATTAACACATCCATCCAGGCCTTGGGGGCTACTCAGCCCAGCCTCCCTGCTATCTCAGCCATTCCCAGAAATTATTATAAAATAACTGTTGACATAAAGGACTACCTTTTGTGCATCCTCTTGCACCACGGTGACAAGCAGATTCACCTTTTCAGTTCTGGCTGAGAGTAATAGGTACTGAATGTAGAAATATCCCCACTCTCACAGTGAATGAAAAATAGTCCAACAATTTGTCAAGATTATGTGTCGCAGGCATCAATACCAATAGCTAAAGACTGTTACATTGTCCTTTACATGGACAACATTCTAACTGAACATCTTAATGCAGGCCATTTAAAAAATTTGTTTACAAAGGCTGGAGAGGTGGCTCAGAGGTTAAGAGCATTGGCTGCTCTTCCAGAGGTCCGGAATTCAATTCCCAGCAACTACATGGTGGCTCACAACCATCTATAGTGCCCTCTTCTGGCGTGCAGACAGAACACTATATAGACAATAAATAAATAAATCTTAAAAAAATTTGCTTACAAAAAATTACAAAAGTACTACTTGACAAAGTACTACAAAGAGCTGCTGAAGTAGTACAAAGTCAGGAGCCTTATATGTTGCTGTTAATTTAATGGTATGGTTTAATAATGTTTATTATTAGCCCTATAATTATTACAGTGGTATATCTAACCCACTATCACAATCAATAAAAGACACAGACACTAGGTATATTTTATAATGGCCTTATATTACCTGGAACAGGGCCCAGATTTTATCCCTCTAAACAACCTTACTTCCCAGCCCCATCCTAGGCTACCTCCTATCCCTCCTAACCATAGTTCCATAAATACTTGTTTATTCTTCATATGGGCCCCTTCCTCCATCTATGCCTGTCATGTACTTCTTTTCATGCTTACCCATGGCGCCTCTATTTCTTCTTTCTCCTCCACCTCTCTTCTTCCTGTGATCCTCTCCTCCTCCCCCCCCCCCCGCCAAAAGCCCAAGAACCTTGGCCACACCTCCCCATCCACCTTTCCCAGCTGTGCTGGCAATTTATTCTTTAAACAGAGGCAAAGTTTACAACATGGGGTACAGGAGTGTTTGCTTGTAGCAAGCAGGCTGGGGGGGAAGCAATTAACATCAGAATCATATAGCACCAGACCTACCCCCAACATTTACATAAATAACAATACGATAAGGCCACAACGGTGCAACTTGAATACCAACTCAGCCAAATTCATCATCTGTGCAAACCTTTTTGGGAAACTTTGCTTGGGTACAGCCTTACCTTCCCATTACCATTGACCAATTGACCCTTTCGTGAGGTGCAAAAAGACCTGAGGAACTCCTGACTGTCACAGAAAAGGCTCAAAAAAGTGTAAAAATAGTCAATGCAGGCTTAAACCAGACTATGCTACATAGATAAAATTCAAATAAAGAGCTCTGGGGACCTGTTATCGCAATGCCTGTGTTAACTTCTGGGGCTATGTACCAACCTCAGGCTCAGAAAAACTGATACATTTAGCATATTCCTCTGCCCCAATAATTACCCCATTCATAGATGGTAAATTTATGTTGGCTCTCAAAATTCACAGTTAATATTAGGAAAAGACCCAGATCAAATTGTACTTCCCATATCCCAGGAACTATTAGCTTGGAATCTCTCCTCTAATCCTGCAGCACAAACTTTTCCATTGATGTTCCATGGTCAGATTGATGACCATTACCCAAAGAACAAGGTTTTGTCTATTTTGCCACAAATGTCAAATCTACATTTTAGGTTTCTCAGTTCCACCTCCATTCTGGATGCAGCTTCCGGATTCACGGATGCAACCAAAACAAAATTTGGCTATGCTTTACATTTAACAGGAAACAAACCACAACTCTACACCCAATTCTTTGAGGGATTACTTCAGTTCCGTGAACTGCTGGCCATCATGACACTCCTCTGGGAGTGATAGTTGGTATGCTACTAATGTAGTAAAATCCTTGCCTAATGCCACACTCAAACCAACAGACGCCCCCTGTTTATGGCTGTGACTCAGCTCCAGATGCTAATTGAGCAAAAATCTGTTCCTTTTTATATTCAACAAATCTGCACCCATCAAAACCTCCCAAGGTAATTTCTGAAGGAAAAGCATGGGCAGATCAAGCTGTGTCTGCCCTTATATCTATCTATCTATCTATCTATCTATCTATCTATCTATCTATCTATCTATCTATCTATCTTTGCATTATTCCTCCACACATTGTTTTTGGATTTAACAAAAATTACCTGCAAACATTTAGTTCTCAGCTGTGACTCCTGTAGACCACTAGGTCTTTTACAGCCCAGGACTGCACCCTAACTCTCTTTGGCAGATGGATGTTATTTATGTGGACTTATACATGCCACAAGAAAAACTAATATCAGCCATATTACATTAGTTTTTTTAAATTTTTGACAAATCTGTATTAGCCTTCGCTTATAAGCACTATGCAGATGTGCTTCCTTGAGCTACACCATTGCTGATAGTCGTCTGGTGAGACCCTATAGATAATCAGTGGAGGTGTCCTGCCCCCTGCTGACAACAGGTTGTTACAGCTATTTTTATAAAACTTTGTTTCTCAGTTTCTGTCTTAACCCACCTACCCTACAAATAACTGAGACTCTTTTAGATTTGTTTAATAATTAGCTTCACTTCATAATAATTGAGTAGTTACTACATTATTCTTAACCTTCTAAGCTAATCTGGTTTCCTCCCAGTATATATCCCAGAGATACTTGCACTTTGTCACTTTGCCAGCAACAGTCCCTTCTCCTGATGTCTCTTGGACTTCTCCCATCACTGAATCCCCTACTTCCTCCTTTAATTCTTCCTCCCCTGGCTGGCAGAAAGTGTAGCCCTATTCTCTGCCCTGCTCAGTGATCTGCTGTAAGCTGCTTTATTGGCATATCAGGGGATAATTTGGGAGCAGTGTTCACAGAACTTGAGACAGAATATTCCCAAAACAAGGATTGCAACCAGATATGTGGGTGGGGGGTGGTACATAAATCAGCATTTGAATTCTACAATAGCCTTATGTCTATAGCAGGTCAATGTTTTGCTTGTGTTTTTCCAAAAGATGCAGAGAAACCTATTTAGGTACCTGTCTGAACTATCAAGCCATACATGAAAAATGGAGAGACTGACAAAGACGATGGACAATCAATCCCCAGCTGAACAAGGGAGAAGAAGATCTGGTCCAGAGGGATAACACCTCTCTGGGGATGCAAGATCCTTGGAGACCAAGAGGAGGACCCAGAGGCTGAGGCATTACTGGCACAGATGATCTACACTGGCTCCCCCCATAACTTGAGAGCCCTTAAAGCCTTAGTTGACTCAGGCCAAAAATATATCCCCAGAGGGGACAAAGACAGGACTTTATACCCTATTTCTGCTTATGTGTGCCATTATTACTGTAGATTCTCAGGCCCAGGCTTAGCCTTTGTTTGTTGGCCATAGTTAGAGCCCTTCCTGTTTTTGATGCGAGTCTCCTGGGACGCTCATTAACAACTACCTACAGTGACAATCCTAATGTAGATTGTTTGGCTTCAGCCATCCTTTGTTCCATACCTGCTACAGGGTGTGGCTTGCATACCCTTCACCCTGAATTTTCTAGCTCACGGGGCTTTCTCTCTCCCAGAGGCCATTCACTAAATAATCTAAACATTTTGGTTTCTCTCTCTCCCTTTCTCTCTCTCTCTCCTGCTCTACACTCTCTGTATCTCCCCTTTCTCTCCCCTCTATGCATTTCTCTCCCCCTCCCCTGCCACTTCCAATAAACCTGCATATACGTAAAACTCTAATCCCCCCTCCAGTTAATTCATCTATGACTTCTCACTTTTATGGCTTCTTTCATCCAGAGCCCAGTTTGGTTGGGTTTTGCCTCCAGAAAGATGCCTGTGTCTTTAATTTTGTCTCCCTGGCCAAAATTATTACAGAAGATTTCTCCAATTGGGTAGACATTCAGCACCGAGGAGAGGGAATCTACACATTTCCCGCATCAAAAGACCACCCATTTAGGAATGGATCCATGGCCAGCATTAATGGCACCTTGTCTGTAAAATGCCTAAAAGTTTCCCTGACTCCCATCATGATAGCTTACCCAGAAATCTGGTATTTATCTGATGATTGCAATCTCTGCAGAGTTTGGGCTCTGAATGGATCCCACAATTCAAGTGTCTACCCACTTCCCCATCCTCTTCAGTTAGCCTCCCTTACAGCCTTCTGGGGACAGTCCTTCAGAATACTCCCCTTATTTCCTGTGGGATCCAATGCATGACCAAGATTGGCCACCTGGATATGCTTGGTGCTTTCCAGACCTTTTGTGGTGATGTAGGGAGCTAATTTTTATGTCTCCACTGTGAAGAAAACAACTCACAACTTTTCAAGGAGGGCTTCCACTCTCTCAACAGGACACACTGGGGGCCTTGTCTTAACCTTAACTACACAGGGCATGCCTGTGTCCAGCCACCCTTTTTTTCCTGTTATGGTTCTCATACAGTTGATCTACTCTCAACTGCTCTGAGGTAAACTATACCCTCTCCCCTGCTGGGATCCTAATTATGGCAACACCTCCTCATTGTTACGACACCCTCCACTCATATGGCTTCCTGTTAATGCTACAGAGGGATGGCAATGGGGATATAACTTTAAATAACAACTCTCTACTGTACTAAAAAACATGAGAGACTTTGGTATCCCAATCATAATAGAAGGTATAGCCGTGGTTTTGTTAATAAAACTACTTAATCTATAGACTTTGCTGCCCCTTTCTGTTTGTTAAACATATCTTTTAAAGTATGATTAGATTTCTTTACAGCTATTTGTAGTGAAGGATTGTTTGGCATAGCTGTAATATGGCTTATATTATGATATGCAAAAAATGTTTCATTTAACTAGAAATGCAGGTAATAGAGTATGGTTATACAAAGAACAAATAGGAGTTTTCTTATAATTTCCTTGGTTTGTTCTCAAGTGACAGAAAAAAAAAATCCCTTTCTAAACCTTTGCTATTAACATGGTGCTTCTTATGAAATTCTGAAGCTTCTAGCACATTTCCTATCAATAGCTGATCAATTTCATCATCACTATGTGTTAGAGGGCCTGTTAGACCTGTAAGGGAGCTGATATGTGTTATGTACAATAGATGATATCTATCAGTTATTACTTGTTATATTTAAAGAAACAGTGAAGTTAATTTTGAATCACTAAGTTCAGCAGTTTCTATATGCAAAACAGCTTTTTATGCATATTGAGAGTCAATAACTGAATTAAGATATTCAAGCTGGCCATAGTGGAAAAGGCCTATAATCCCAGCATTCAGGGAGACAGAAGCAGGAGGATCTCTCTGAGTTTTAGGCCAGCCTAGTCTACAAAGCAAGGTCAGGACAGCCAAGGCTTCACAGAGAAACCCTGTCTCCAAAAAAAAAAAAAAAAAAAAAAGATAAAAATCTAATGAAACCATAAGAATGACATACAACTCTGATATTTTAACTAAATAATATGAGCTTTCAATTACCTTGCTTATTTTTTCTGACTTATACCCAGCCATTACAGGCTTATTTTCATTAGTATAAAATGTAAGAACTTTAGGAATTGGTGTTCTTTTTTTTACTATGTGGGGAAGAATCCAATTACTTCTTTTTATAAACTGAAGTCACTTGCTTATACAATATTTGTTGTTAATTGTCCCCAAACAGTTTCTACAAGCTCTTTGCCAGTCTTCATTGATTACTCATATCATAATCTCAGCATTAGTGTGAGGCATGATTTCTATTGGGTCTGTTCCTAACAATGACTAATTCTCCCTTTTATAACTAAATCAGAAACCATGTCTATATAAGTCTTTAATTTTTTAAATTGTGTTTGTGTGATAAGAAGATCCATTGTAAAATACTATCTTCCCTTTGCATAATGAATCCAGTAGGAGAATGAGTTGAAGGCAAACACATAAACAAAACAAAATACAGTTCCTTGTGAAGTCTCCCGAAGCCTCTGGGTTTAGGGGGAGCATTTAACAATCAGCAGCATGGAGCCCACCTGACAGCAGAACAAACCTAGATCTTCCCTGAAGTGTGGACCCTCTGGCGGTAGACAAGATGTGCTCTCTGACTGAAGTCTTTCTCATACTGCTCACATGTGTACGGTTTCTCTCCTGTGTGCTGGTGCCTGTGGAAGTTTGAGGCCTGACAGAAGCCTTTCACACACTGCTGGCATGTATAGGGTTTCTCTCCTGTGTGGACCCTCTGTTGCCTCTGGAAGGATGAGGCCTGACTGAGACCCTTCCCACACTCCTCACACTTGAATGGTCTCTCCCCAGTGTGGACTCTCTGGTGGGTGCAAAGTTTCATGCTAGAACTAAAGCCTTTGCCAGTTTCCAGACTTATATAGCTTGTCTCCTGTGTGAATTCTGTCATGGTTCTGGAGTTATTCCTATTTTATGAAGCCCTTTCTACACACTGCACACTAGTAGGGTTTCTCTCAGTGTGCATGTGACAGTGGGATGTTGAGATTCCAGCTTCAGTGGAAACTGCCACACGCCAGTGTCGCCATAGTAGCATAAGCTACAGGGCAGGGGATATGATTTCCTCAGAAATACGTCCCTTGGAAGGTCCCTGGCAAACTCATCCCACTTGGAAAAGAGACATGTTCTGAGATTTCTACGCTTCTTCAGTTGTGGCTCTGGGGCTGGAATAATGAATTCTTTGATCTTTCTCTGTGACACCTGAAACAGCACAACTAACTTTATAAAGACATTTATTATTAGTAGATTGTTAAAGGCTTTAATAAAAATAAGTTTAAGGAAAGTAATGAATTAGATTTAGTATTAATAGGCATTAAGAATAGTAAAATAATAGTAGGCTCCTTTTTAAGAAATAATAGCATGAGAGGTGCAGCTGGCGGGAGTTTCCCCCTCCCTTCAGTACCTTGTTCCTAAGGAAGATCATAAATCTTGGGCAGGACATATGAGAGGAGGGTTAACAAAGGTGTAGTTAGATTTTGATATAGAGAGGGACTTTGGCAGGCATCTGACTTAGCTCCTGACTTTCTTCTTCATTGGTTAGCAATAATGAAACTATATTTGAGGTTTCTTTTCCTTTGTTTGCTCTGACCAAAAAGTTTTTAGGCCAAGATTATTCGTGGGTACTGCTTTATGTTTGATTGCATTTTGAGTTAAAATGTAAACTTTGTATTCTTGGTAAAAGTCTAAATGTTCTGGGAAGTATGCCAATTTTAAGGTGCCTTTTGTGAAATCATTATAAAAATACTAGCTTAATTTCAGTAAAGTTGCAACAGAGTCAAAACCATCAAGGTGTCTCTGTCAATTCTTCGCCGAAACCGTGTCTTCCTGTCTAAAGCCTTGTTCTCCCGCGGACGACGGGAGCCCGACTGGGCCGGTCTGTGGCAGAAACCATTTTTCCACTGTGTTTTACCAGTAGGACTTCTCGCTCATGTGCACTCTCTGGTGAGTCTGAAGATATTAAGCTCTTAGTGAAACCCTTGTCATACTGGTGACACCAGTAGTGCTCTTTCACTGGATGAGCACTTTGTTGAATGGGGACACTGGAGCGATGCCTGGTATCCTCTTGTGTATGAGGTACAGGAGACTCCTTTCCTAAGATGACCTGATGATGGAGTTCCAAACTGTGGCTGTCAATTAAGGATTTGTGGTCCTTGATGCACTAGTAGGCTTTCTGTTCTTGCACACATGATGTTGGGGGAGGGGTGACGTGGGAATGATGACTTTACCACAGTCACTGCTGCTGTGGGCTTTGTCTCTTTGATGCAGTATATTATTATCGTGTTGGAAAATGCAACTCAGAATGCCAACACCCTGACCAAACAATTGTGGCTTTTTTTTTTCACTAGAGTCTGTGGATAGCATTTCTGATGGTTCTGTCTCTCCCTAAGATATGTTTTACTCCAAGAACTCCCAGACAGAAATTCCTGATTTTTAGTTCTGCTGAAATGGTCGCTTGTCAGACTCTCAAGACAGCCATCATTCTCAGTGGCAGTGGCAGTGCTCTCGGAAGTGAGACACCATTCCTTGGGTGTTTAAGACAGCTTCTAGAGCACTGCCCAGCGTCATTGGCAAGCATGGAGGCCACCCCAGGGAAGGGCACTTTAATCTTGTTGCATGAAAAGTCTCCATCTTGTTTGGACTCTGTCCTCCTGAAAGAATAGAGAATAGACTAGTGGTATCAGCAAGGATGCGGACATTGAGGGTCTGTATCCTCATTTTTCTCTCTGGAAACACTAACTAGAGACCAGCATCAAAGATGAACTTCCAAGTGCTCTGAGGAACAAAGATCTACAACAAGGAGAGAGCATACACAAGAGCAACCCATGTTTGACTGTGGTGGGAAATCTTGGGTGACTGAAGGAGGTAAGGCTCACAGACAACTTTAGCCACTGCTGAGTACCTGTTTTGCTGCGCTTGTGTGAAGCTGTGCACATGGATATTGGGAAGGAAGCACTTTTCAGCATCTGGGCATTTTTATTTGAGGGATGGTGTGGGGTGAAGTACACACGGGTCTGACTCCTCCCTGGGACTGGAGCAAGCAGAGAAAACCAGACCTGTCTGGTCCTAACTTGTCTGCAGGTGACATGAAGAACATCTGGTTCACCTGACTCAGAGCTAAGGTGAGAGAGTATGATGAGATGGTGCAAGGAGCGATGGAGCCAGAGGGAAAGAGACGAGGCATACAGGGATTGCTTGGAACAGCAAAGGCCCAGAAGCCAATGTCCAGATCGAGGAAGCCACTGTGTTAGTGAGCACACACATGTAGAAGGAAATTGGAATGACTTCAGCACACAAGCTTGCTTGGAAACAGAAGAGAGCTAAAATGTTTAGATGGTGAGACTCAAAACATGCCTGCTGATTAGGGAAGGGCTATTCTGGGAAAAAGAAAGAATGCAATGGCCTGAGCAAGTGGGTCTCCTTAAAATTCCTGCTCTACAAACTAAGATCACCAGCCTCACAAAAAAGGGGGGTAGGGGTTCAAAATCAAGGGAGACCTCAGCTGCCAAGCTAAGGCAGCAGATGTCCTAAAAGAACAAAGGTTGCAACGCTATCTGACAGGTCCCCAAGGAAATGAAAAATGACCCGAGAATAAACGATCAGTCCTGGGAGCATCAAAGGTAAACTGAATAACTTCTGAAGCTGAAAACAGAAACAACTGAAGTAGAAGGTCCATTGATCCTAAGATGTAGCTTGGTAGCTTGCATGACACAGTAGGAATGGTTAATGGCGGTGGGAGAAGGAGGTAGGCAAACAGGGTTTTGTGTCAGGAGAGAGATGCTCTTTGTGAGAAACACAGAAGCATTCTGGGTATAGAAGTCGTTGCAGCTGCACAAGGGCCATGGACTTTATGAAGCCTTTGCTCACAGTGTACAGACGCCTGGATTTTAGTGTCTGTAGCCATGACCAAAACGAAATCTGCAGTAACGTGCCTGCAGGTGCTGAGACACCTGCAAAGGCAAGGGCAGGATGTGGAGAGTGAGCATGAGACACATGTAAAGCCGTCCCTCAGAGGATGACCTGTTAGGACTCCTGAGTTAAAGGAATGCATGGGGCGGGAGGGGGTATGGCAGTCCACCAGAGAAGAGCATTCTGGCCAGAGACAAGCAAGAGACAGCAGCTGAGCCACAAAGCCAGAAGTAGGAAAAAATGGATGTCGACAGAAATGGAGGGTGAGACCCTAGAAAGATGGGGTACCTGTCAGGCACAAGTAGATGAAGCCTGTCACCCTAGTGCTTGGGAAGCTGAGGCAGGAGGACCAAAATTTCTGGGAAAGCCTGCAAGACTTTACAACAAAACAAAAAACTAAAAATAGCTTGATTTTACTGGGTGAAATAGGTCAACTATCTGAGGCAGAGAGCGGCACAATGGGAATCTAAGGTTGTAGGGGAAGGAAGCACCCACACAAGAGCAGAAGCAGTGCTGGGTCATCTGGTGGCTGTACTTAGCTGTCTGGTCAAGGACACAGAAAGAGGATGTGGAAACTCCCTGCAGCTGAGGAAAGCCACTGAGGCCAGGCTTGAGTCAGGGGCATTCCTGCATGGAGGACCATAGAGGCTATTGTGTGAAGCTGTGAAGCTAAAGCCTGGATTCCCTTGTAGATCCCAAGAGATTAGAGATGTCAGTGGCATGGGATACCTGGCCCGAAAAGCTGCTAATAGAGAGTGGAACCAGCCCAGGAGAAATAAGTGTGTTACAGTCCACTAAGCTAAAAAGGAGTTGGAGATCCGAACAGCACTTTGACACCAGACGTGGAGATGCAGAGTTTGGAGTTTGATCTCCTGGTTTTGGTTCAGTATTCCCTCACTGTGCTTCCTTCCCTCCCTTTTAGAACAGTATACTCTGTCATTATATGTTGGGTTATGCTATGTGCTTTTTTATTTTGATATTTCAGGGGATTATAGTTAAGAGATTGCATGAGTCTAAGATGAGGGTTTGAGCTTTGGACTTTTAAACAGGGTTGACACTGTGATAGACTGTGGGGACTTTTGTGGTTGGACGAAATGCAAGTTGCATTCTGATCTAGCTACAAGCATGTAGGGACTAAGGAGTTGAATGTGGTGGTTTGAATGGCAATGGGCCCCACAGGTTCGTGTGTTTGAATGCTTGGTCCACAGGGAGTGTCAACACTTAACAGGAATCAGGAGATGAGGCCTTGTTGGAGGAAGTGTGTCACTGGGCTTGGACTTTGCAGTTTCAAATACTCAAGCCGGGTGGGGTGGCTCTCTCTCTTCCTGCTGCCTTTAGATCCCGATGTAGAACTCCCTGCTACCATGTCCTGCTGAACACTGCCATGCTCCCAACCATGATGAAAATGGACTAAAGTTCAGAAACAGTAAACAAGCCCTAATTAAGTGCTTTCCATTATAAGATTCACCATGGTCATGGCACACACACACACACACACACACACACAAATATACAAACATGCACTCAGCATGTATGAGTGCATGTACATAGTCACACTCATAAAGAAATGTTTAAAAATTATTTTAAAGCACAGCATGCATGTGTAAAATGCAGTTTTTTTTTTAAATAAAGCACTGGAGAGATGGTTCAGCAGTTCAAACACTGGCTGCTCTTCCTGAGGACCTAGGTTGGGTGTGCAGCACCTGCATGCCTGCTGGCTCACAACCATCTGTTACTCCAGGTCTATGGGGTCTGATGCCCTTTTCTCACCTCTGTGGCCACCACAAATGCATATGATGCACAAACATGCAGACAAAACACTCAAATATACATAAAATGCAAAATAAATGAACCTAAAAGGAAAGCAGTGGAGTACAACTAAGATACCAAATGTGAGCTCTTGACTTTACCAAGGGACACAGGGAGCCATCCTCACCCACTAACAGAAGGTTCTTGAAGTTCTCCAGCATCACAGCACAGTGATGCCACAAAGCCAGAAGTAGGAAAAAATTTGGGCAGCATCCAGTAGCTTCCTCTGGGCAGCATCCAGCAGCTCCAGCTCCTCCTCACTGAAGACCATGGCCACATCCCTGAATGTCACTGCCTCCTGTGACAGCAAACACATGTCACCTCAGTTTCATACCCAATGCCAGAAGGACCTGAGCAACTGTTTACAGAGTGCCTATTATCTTTGTTAGGGATTCTATTACTGGGACGAAACACCATGACAGAAAGGCTCTGAGTTCCTGTCCTAATGTCCTTCGGTGATGAATAGCAATGTGGAAGGATAAGCCAAATAAACTCTTTCCTCCTCATAGTGTTTTGTTACTTCAACAGAAATCCAAACTAAGGCAGGCTATTGTGGTGTACACATCTTTAATCTAAGGATTCAGGAGGCAGAGAAAGAAGATCTCTGAGTCTGTGATCAGCCTGGTCTACAGGCTAAGTTCCAGGACAGCTGGGGCTACACAGGGAAACTCTGTCTTGGGGTGTGAGGAAGGGAAGAAAGGAAAAAGAAACCCTATCTAAGACACAGGCCTTCAGGAACCTTCTGGAACAAACATGCAGCTCTCACTCTGTATTCTCAGAACACACTTCAGCCAACAGCAGAGGCATTCAGGATCATGGGTATGAGCACAGACTCTGGAAATCTTGGTTCAAACTTCAAGGCTCTGGCCTGATGAGCTTGGGTAACTTCTCAGGGCCTCAGTTTCTATATTTTTATAACAGTACCTACATTACAGTGTTCCTGAAGGGATTAAATTAGACCACAGAAAGGACCTAGGACACTGTTTGAGATGTGCTAAGCAGCAAATATATGTTCAACGCTTTCATCGTTTTCTGTATTATGCCATTCCTGGGAACACAGTGTTCCATAAAGGCTACAAGTGAAAATTTCAGAAAAACTGTATTTTTAATCACTTACCAAACTGATTAATTGTATGGAGATACATACTGCCTACAATTAACTGGGAAAATTGCCACTGTTATTAGTAAAACAAGCATTTACTCCTTGGAACTGATTATACTGGGCAGCTCAAGAACTTGGCTGAGCACCATGTCAAATATACCCTTTTGCAATTTACTGAATCATGCCTCCAGGGTGCTCAGTGGAGTATAATAAGTGCACTGAGTTTCCAGGCTGTTGGTGTGTCTCCATTAGAGCACAGGGCTCATCTCATCCCAGCTTGTCTGTACATGTGTCTGTGTGTCTGTCTTTCCTTCATTCCTTCATCACCTGAGATGGGTCAGTCCCAGAAGCTGAGCAGATGGTGGCAGCTAGACCCCTCCCTGGTTATTCAGGATATGAATGCTTAGGATGTTAAATTCAGGAAAGGAGGGTGAGCAGTGTTCTGTGCATGTGTGTACACATGTATACATGCATGTAATATACTTAGGTACATGAGGGTGTGCATACATGTAGAGGCTAGAGAACAACCTATGCTGTCCTTCCTCATGTGCTGGCCACCTTTTCTTGTTTTTGTTTTTAAATCAGGGTCTTCCAGTAGCCTGGAACTTGCCCAGTAGGCTAGGATATCTACCAATGAGCACCAGGGTTCTGCCTGTCTCTACAGATTCCCAGAAAGAGTAGAGCCCTCTCTCTGCTCCCCTTCCTCTATCTCAAAATGTATTCACTGTTTTACACATTCACATGTGCTTTGAGCACATGTCCTCCAACCAAACCTATCTTCTCAGCCACATCCCTCATGCTGTCATGTAGTTCAGTGTGGCTCAGCTGTACCAGGCTTGCCTAGCATGCAGGGGTCCTGTTTTCAACACCTGATGCTGGGGGGAGTCGGGGAAGCAATATGACTTACCTGTAACTTGGTCATGGTTCTTTTCTTTTTTTTCTTTTTTTTTTTTTTTTTTTTTTTTTTTTTTTTTTTGAGATAAGGCAAGGCTTTGGGAAGCAAGCTGTGGGAGGAAAGGCTTTCATGAGAGCTTTGCTAGGACAGTCAATCACATGTCTTCCTCAGCTTTTCCATCAGCCCCAAGTGCTGGCCTTCCAAGCCTGTGCACATACTCCTGGCTTTTCTACCTACTTCCTACGAACTGGCAGAGTATGCCTTCAGGTTACCAGGCCATCCATGCCTCACTTCACTCATTGCAGATGGTTAGGAAGGCCCATATTCTCTATTTCCAGCAACTTCCAGGTTGTGGGGTGCTCAGACCTTCAAAAGTTGCCCGTGGTGATGGGCTTCCCAGGAAAGCAAATTTTAAGGAGCTCTGAACTCTCTGATGAATACTGTCTTGACTGATCACCACCCTCAGAAGGGTCTGATAACTGTGACATCTATCTTACATATAATTGTTTCCGTACAGAGGAGTGAAACCCCTGTCTCTCTCTTTAAAAGGTTTAAACCTTGCTCCTCTGCAAGAGCCTCCACAAAGTTACATGGGAAACCATGTGCATGAAGATAATGACCAATAAAAACCTAAACCCAGCGCTAGAGAATGTTTCAGAGGATACGAACAAATGGTTGTTTTTCCAAAGGTCCTGAATTCAATTCCCAACAACCAAATGGTGGCTCACAAGCATCTATAGTGAGATCTAGTGCCCTTTTCTGGTGCGCAGGTGCACATGCAGGCAGAAAGCTGTATAATAAATAAATCAGTCTTAAAACAAACAAAACCCAAAATCCTAATTAAGGAAACGGGAGTTTGGCCCTGTGTGATGGCTCAGCGGGTGAAAATGACTTCTGCTGGGCCTGACTGCCTCAGTTCCAATCTCTGCACACAACATGGTAGAGAGACCCGAATCCCACAGGTTGTCTTCTGACTTCCCCAATACACAAGCTGTGACATGCACCCCTCTATGTAAGTAAATAAATGCAAAAAGAAAAAAAAATCACATTTAAAAACCGGAGTTGCATGCCATTTAAGGCGTCAGGACACTGGGCCTCTGTCGTCATGGCTCCTCCTCCTGGCTCCCTGGGAAGCTGGCCCCGAAACTACAATTTCCAGAATGCCTCAGCGGAAGCTACCTCGGCCAAGGCCAGCGCCTAAAGTACAACCCAGAAGCCCTCAGCAGAAGCAAACAGCTCTGGTCCCTCTCCTGGATGTTAAAGAGTAGCTAAAAGTTCGTGCTGCTCTAACTAGATTAAGGTCAGTAGAAATCGCGTTTTGGGAGCCCAATCTCCTGGGTTGCTTTTTGGTTTATTTCTGAAATGCCATCAAGGACAACAATGAATACTTTGTTGCTTTGTTTTGTTTAGAGACAAAGTTAACTGTCTAACTCTGGCGATCTTAGAACTCACTCTGTAGATAAGGCTGGCTTGGAACTCACAGAGATCCCCTTGCCTCCGCCTCAGGATTGCTGCAATTAAAGGCGTGCACTACCACCACCTGTGGTTTGGTAATACTTTTCAGTCTATACCGTGTCTGTGGTTTGGATTGAGTATTTTCTATCATGTCTGCCAGTTCATTCTTCTTCCATTGCCAGTATATTGTTGGGCCACTTAATTATTGTTTTAGTTTTTTTGTTGTGTTTTAAAATTGTAATGTTTGGCTCTGTCATTTTCATCAAAAGATACTGGCCTCTCATCCACAGCCACAAAACTCATGCTTTAAATTACAACCTGCCTAAAGCCAGTGGAAATCAAGGAAGAATTTTTTTTATCTTTTTAGATTTACCTTTCGTGCAGCGTCTTCAAATTTCAGAAAAGGGTGTAAGATCCTGGAACTGGACTAACAGGCAGTTGTGAGCCACTCTATGTGGACACTGGGAACCCAACCTGGGTCCAGAGCAGCAAGAACTCTTAGCCACTGAGCCTTTTCTCCAGTACCAAGAATTTTTTCTGAGGTGACATTGTCATTGAGCCCAGGGCCTTTCAAATGTTACAGACAAACTCTACTGCTGAGCCACACCCTGAATCTGTCACTGGTGGATTTTAAGGACTCTGCGGTTGAGTCCTGATCCCTACTCAAAAGGGTGGGTTCCTAACCTGTGAGCTCTGTCCATGAAATAAAAATCAATCCAGATGAGGAGCCATGATGGTGCATGCCTTTGACCGCAGCATTCAGGAGGGAGGTAGAGCTGTGATTTTAGTCAACTTCGTCTACACCGCGACCCAGGAGAGCGAGCTCCAAAGCAATTTCCACCGACCTCACTCTAGTTAAAACAGCATGGAACTTACCGACTTTTACTGTTCTGGGGAAATATAGATCTGGAAGAGAACCAGAGCTAGGCACTTCTGCTGAGGCATTCTGAAAATTTTAGTTTCATTGTTAGCTTCCCATGGAACTTGGCAGAGAAGCTGTGATGACAGGGCCAGTGTCCTGAAGCCTTAAGTGGTATGTGTTGGCATAAAGTTCTTGTGGACTGTGTACAGCTTATCCTTGTTCATCCAAATGCTGATTTTTCTACCCCAGTATCTGGTTGCAGTCCAGACATTGCATTGTGATGTTTATCCTAAGCACTTCCTGTCTCAAGTTTGTTTAAACATCCCGCCATTTACTTTCTGTATTGCCAATAAAAGCCAACCAGTCAATGCTGAGCAACACAAAAAAGGGTGGGACATCCCATTTTCATCCTGATCTCGTGGAAGGAGGAGAAAGCACAGTAAATGGAGGATGAATCCACAAGGATTCATCCAAAAGCAAATATGTGGGAAATGTGAATGGGAGAAAGCTATACTAGCTTGGAGGTTTAGGTTGGAGTAATGTGTTGTGGGCTAATTATATAAATCATAGTCTCTCTGTGTGGTTATTTGGATATATAGCTGGTTAGGGAGTAACTGCTGCTTTACTAAAATATAAAACAATATTAAATAATAATCAGCAGGTATGCAACCCTGGTTTTAAATGTATTTTATTTTATATTTATTTATTTACTTAGAGGATCTGTGCCACAGCTTGGAAGAGGTCAGAAGACAGCTTGTGGGATCTAGGTCTCTTCTTCCACTATATGGTCCAGAGCTGTGATCTTAGGCAGTCAAGCACAGCAGCAGTCACCTTTACCCTCTGAGCCATCTCGCAGGACCAAACTCCCTTTCCTTGGAGTTTAGGTTTTCATTGGTCACTGTCTTCATGCACAAGGGAAAAGAGACTTGTGGAGGCTCTTGCAGAGGAACAAAGTTTACTAGTATTTAAACTTTTCAGAGTGAGAAACTGGCAGGTAGGGATTTAATGCCTATGTATAGAAACAATTATATGTAAGGTAGTGACAATTAATAGACCCTGCTGAGGGTGTTGGTCAGTCACAAGACATCGTTCATCAGAGAGTTTAGAGCTTCTTAAAGAGTTCTTCGAAGTCTATCACCTCAGGCAGCCTTGTGTAGGTAAGAGCCCCCAGTACCCCTGAAGCTGGAGAGAATCTGGGCTTTACTAACCCTTTGAAGTGAGTGAGGTGAGGCAAGGATGGCTTGGTTACCTGGAGGCTTACACTACCAGATAGAAAATCCAGGTCTATGGGCACAGCCTTGGAATGCCAGCATTTTGGACTGATAGAAAGCCTGAGGAAGCCATTTAGCAATGCTCTCATGAAGACCTTTCCTCCCCCAGCTTGCTTCCCAGAGCCCTGCCTTGTTTCAAAGAGAAGACGATAGTGACCAGGATACAGGTAAGTAGAGTTTCTTCCTCTCTTCCCACAAGGTTAGGAATTGTAAACAGGACCCCTGCATGACGAGTAAGCAGCCTAGTCACACTGAATTGCATGAAACAAAGAAGGGATATTGCTGAGAACAAAGGTTTATTTTAGTAAGAGGAGGGATAAAGGAGGATAGTGGGAGACTTGTGCTCAACGTACACAGCACAAGTGAATGTGTAAAAGTTTAAATAAATTTTGAAATAGAGAAATTAGGCTGGAGAGACAGTTCAGAGTTAAGAGTACTGGCTCATTTTGGTTCCCAGAACCCACACCTGATAGCTTACAATTGATAACTTCAAATCCAAAGGATCTGTCACCTTCTTCTGACCACCCAGGGCACCTGCACACACATGGACAGAGAGACACATGGCATACACATTCATGAAAAAAAAAATCCCTTCAAGTTCACCCATGTGTTAACAGTGACATTATTTCCCACTGTTTGCCTAATTTTATTTTGCAAGTAAGTATGAGTCTTCCCTACTCGTGTGGTTTATGAATTTTTTTCTTTTTCTTTCTTTTTATTTGTTTTTCAAGACAGGGATTCTTTTTGTAAACTGGGCTGGCCTCTAACTTACAGAGATCTGCCTGCCTTTGCCTCCCTGAGTGTTGGGATTACAGGCGTGCACCACCACACCCAGATGATTTTTTTTTTATTTTAAAAATTTGTATTATTATTATTGTGTGAGGGCATTGGTTGTCAGCATGCCAAGTCCATATAGACTTCAGAGGACAGGTTTTGAGAGTCAGGTTTTTTTTCTTCCACCTTGCTGAAGCAGGGTCTACTGTTTCTGGGACTCAGTGGAGACAGGCAGAACCCTGGTGTTCATTGGCAGCCATCCTAGCCTACTGGGCAAGTTCTAGGTCACTGAATATACCTGACTCTAAATAAATAAATAAATAAATAAATAGGTGGCCAACACCCGAGGAAGGACAGCAGCGATTGTCCGCTAGCCTCTATATGCATGTGTACCCTCATGTACATAAGTACACTCGCATTCATGCATACGTGTACACACATGCACAGAACACCACTCACCCTCATTTCCTGCACTTAGCCTCCTGAGCATTCACATCCTGAACAACCAGACGGCTGCTGCCATCTGCTGGGCTTCTGGGATCGAGTGAACTGTGTGCTCTGCTGGAGAAACACCAGCAGCCTGGAGACTCACCGCTTTTATTACACTCCACTGAGCACCCAGGAGTGTTCAGCATTCACGAAACTTGAATACTAGTGCAAAAGGGTATATGTGACACGGTGCTCAGCCGAGTTCTCCAGCTGCCCAGTATAATTCGTTCCAAGGAGGAAATGCTTCTTTTAATAGTAATAGTGGCGAGTTTTCCAGTTAATTTGTAGGCAGTAGGTATCTCTGATTCTCTGTATTCTGGCCTAAGCTGGACACTTTAAAAAATCTTGGGCACTTGGTGATTAAAAATAACAGAGTTTCTGAAACTTTTACTTAATTAATTTTTTGTTTTACATTTATTGTGCATGTATATATACACATATATGTATATGTATATATATATATATATATATTAGGCAGTGTTTATAGAACACTGTGGCCATGAATAGTATAATACAGATAATGATGATAGTTTTGTTGGACATACATTGCCTGCTTAATGCATTTCATACAGTGTTCTACGTCCTTTCTGTGGTCTCATTTAATCCCTTAAGGGACATTGTGGTGTAGTTACTATAATTCACATGGGGAAACTGAGGCACTGAGATGTTACTCCATGCTCATCAGGCTAGAGCCTTAAAGTGTGAACCGAGGTCCTTAAGGTTTGTACAACCTGTGCTTGCACCCATGACCCTGAACACTGCTGTTGGCCGAGGTGTGTCCCTGAGTTCACAGAATTAGCTACATGTCTGTTCTGAAGGGTTCCCAAAGGCCTGCGTCTTAGATAGGGCTTCTTTTTTTTTTCTTCCCCCTACTTCTCAGCCCCCTGCCAAAACAATTTCTCTGTGTCAGCCCAGCTGTTCTAGAACTTACTCTGTGGAGCAGGCTGGCCTTGAACTCTAAGATGCTCCTCCTTCTGTCTTTTGAGTTCTGGGATTGAGGCCCTGTGCCACCATGGCCTGGCTTTGTTTGGGTCTCTACTGATATAACACCATGGCTGAAAAAGCAAGTTGGGGAGGAAAGAGGTTATGGCTTAAATTTCCATGTTGCTGTCCATCACTGAAGGAAGTCAGGATAGGAACTCAAACAGAACAGGAACCTGGAGGAAGGAGCTGATACAGAGGGCAAGGAGGAGTGCTGCTTACTGGCTAGCTTCCCCTGGTTTTCTCATTCTGCATTTTTATTGGACCCAGGACGATTGGCCCTGGAATGACCCCATCCACAGTGTGCTGGGTCCTTCCCCATCAATCACTAATTAAGAAAAATGCCTCACAGCTGGATCTTATGGAGGCATTTTCTTCTATTTTTGCTCTGTGTGACAGGGTTTCTCCATGTAGCCCTGGCTATCTTGGAACTCTGTAGACCAGGTTGGCCTCAAACTTGGGGATATTTTTGAACTCTGCCTCCTGCATGCTGGGATTAAAGCTGTGTGTCACCTTCTCCCAGCTTAGAAGGCATTTTCTTAATTGATGATCCCTCCTTTTACATAACTCCAGCTTGTGGCAAGCTGACAAAAAACCAGCAGTGTGGCCTGAAGATTGACAGGACTCAGGACGTGATGAATGATTCAGACTTGAGTGCCATCTGCCAGATACTTCTGGACACACACAGATGCTTCTGGTTTCACAAATTGGAGAATTTGGGGGTTTGGGAATATTTGCATACACTTCACTACTAAAGTGTTCTGAATCTGAAATCCATGTTTCACAACATGAGATATTTTAAATGTTGCCATCCCTCATGAAACAGGTCCCGAGAGTATTTTGAGGAACTGAGCATGATGAGCTTAAAAGGAGCCAGGCATTGCCAACTGTTTCCAGTACAAAGTCAGCACATTACCCCTCACGTGGGTTGGTGCTCTCTCACTCTGATATCCATAAGTTTCCATTTAATAGTGATGGACCTAGTGATCCAGCTACAGAAAAGACACAAAATTCCTTGCACCAGTGTTTTCTTGTTTTTGCTCTCTATGCCGTCAGTAGCCATGGAAAGGGGTGAAAATTTGTACTGGATGGTAACAATATACTGTATCAATGAGACAAAACCCACAGGAACAGTAAAGTCATCTTTCCCACGTCACCCCTCCCCCAGCACCGAGTTTACACAGAACAGAAGGCCTACCAGGGCAGCAAAGACCAAGAAGCAGTCATTGACATTCCCACTTTAGCACTCCATCAACAGGTCCTATTGGGAAAGTTTTCTGTACATAGTACACTCGAGGACACCAGGCATACCTCCAATATCCCCATTTAACAAAGTGCTCATCCAGGAAAAAGGCACTACTGCGGTCATGATTATGGCAAGAGTTTCAGTCAGAGGTCAAGTCTGAAAACTCACCAGAAAGTGCACACAGGGGAGAAGCCCTACCAGTGCCACACTTATAGGAAAGGCTTCATCTGTAGGTCAGATCTCAATATCCACTGCCTATTCCCCGCCAGAGAGAAACCTTACAAGTGTGAGGTGCATGGGAAGGGCTTCATAAAATGGAAACACTCCAGAACCATGACAGAATTCATACAGGAGAGAAGCCATATAAATGTGGAGACTGGCAAATGCTTTACATTTAGCTCAAGCCTTTACAACCACCAGAGAGTCCACACCGGGAAGAAACAATACAAGAGTGTGGGAAGTGCTTCAGCTTTGTTCCAAGCTTGATCTCTATTGGTGGGTCCACACAGGAGAGAAGCCTTATAAATGTGAAGAGTGTGGGAAGGGTTTAAGTTGCTTATCCTTACAAAGACACCAGGGTGGGGGTCCATCCAGTAGAGAGGCCTTTTTTGCTATAATATCTGTGGGAAGGGCTTTCCTCAGAGCTCAGATTTTAAGGCTCACCAGGGAGTTCACACCAGGGAACAACCATACAGAGTTGATGTGTGGGAGATGCTTTACAGGTGCCTGGAAGTTTCATGCCCACCAGAGAGTCTGCACCGGAGAGAAACCCTACATATGCAAGAAGTGTGGGAAAGGCTTCTGTCATGCCTCAAGTCTACAGGATCATCAGAGACTCCATACCAGTGAGAATCTGTTCAAATGCAGTGCGTGCCTGAAGCAGTTTAGTAAGGCCCCACACCTCCAGGCCAACCAGAAGGTACACATGGGGGAAGAGGCTGTACAAATGTGACGCGTGTGGGAAAGCCTTTTTCCTATTTATAGGAAAAGTATTTGAGGAATAATAACTGGGAAATGGAAGAGAATTCCCTAAAGAGGAAACATCTTATTTTATTTATTACATTTATGTTTTGGTAGAGGTCACATGCCATGGTACATATAGAGGTCAGAGGACAAACTGCACAAATCAATTGTCTTCCATCCTGTGGGTACTAAGGATTAAATTTAGCATTGATGGCAAGAATTTTTATTTGCTGAGCCATCTCACTGGCCCAGAAGAATCACCTGAAAAACAAATGAAACTTAGAGGAGACATGAGGATATGCCCATTCCTTGGTTGATGTGGCTCAGTCGCTGTATAGTTAGTTTTTCTTCTTTTTAAAATAGATTTATTGTTTTCTCTTTGAAATTAAGTTGATGTGCATGTTGGTATGTGCATGTGAGTGTAGGTGACTAAGGAGGTCAGAGGCACCTGATACTAGTCTTGAAAGACAAATTAAACTTAAAGGAGAAATGAGGATATGCCCATTCCTTGGCTGATGTGGGTCAGTCACTGTATAGTTGGTTTTTCTTCTTTTTTAAGAAAAGATACATCATTTTTTGAAATTATGTTTGTGTGCATGTTGGTATGTGCATAGGAGTGTAGGTGACTGAGGAGGTCAGAGACATCAGATCGTGTTGGATCTGAAGTTAAGATATGGATGCTGAGAACTGAACTCTGGCCCTCTGCAAGATCAGTAAGTATTCTGAACCACTGAACCCCTGATGATTAGCTTTAATTTGACACAATCTGGAATCACATGGGAGGGTAATCTGAATGACTGATTGTCTAGACTAGGTTGGCCTGTGGGCATGTCTACAGGGTGGGGGGAGAGAGTGGGAGGAGGGTTGTCTTAATTATATTGAGGTGAAAGACTTGCCTCCTGCTGTTGGCATTGTTCTCTAGGCAGGGGATCCTGGACAGTACAAGAGTAGAAAAAGAGAGTTGAGCATGAAATTGCATGCATTCTCTCTGTTCTTGATTGTGGATATAAGAACCTGCTTCAAGTTCCTCCTGCATTGGTTTCCCCTGCAACAATGGATTGTAACATGGAACTGTGAGCTTAAATAACCTGCTCTCCCCCAAGTTGCTTTTGTCAACTTAGGGTATTTTATCACAGTAACAGGAAATGAAACCAGACACAGTTGTAGAGCTTTCTCTTGAGCAACACAGTGTCTATAAGATAGTGATGGAAAAAAACAAAAAACAGAAAACAACACACAAAAAAAAGTCATTGCATCTTGCTTAACCACCCACAGAAAAGAGAGGGGGCAGATTATAGAGGGACTGAGTATGAGATGGGACCAGACTACCGGGATTCAAATACAGGTTGTATGATCTTCAAGACCTAATTTCTTTACAGCTGTTGGGTGAGAATAAAATAGTGTATTAGCCAGTTTTCTCTAGAGTAAAAATTTTAGAATGATTCTCTCTATATAGAATCAGGATTTATTAGAATGATTTACAGGCTGCATGCAGTCCAGTGAATCCAACAATGGCTGGCTGTGAACAGAAAGTTCAAGAATTCAGTAGTTGTTCAGTCCACAAGGCTGGATGTCTCAGCTTGTCTTTAGTATATGCTGGAATCCTGAAGAAGTTGGCTCTAAGAAGTTGCCAATGAAGGAAGGGACTTGCTAGCAAGGTAAGGGCAAGCAGGCAAAGAGCAAAACCTTCCTTCTTCCATGTCCTTTAATTACAGGACATATTAGCAACTAAGAGGTGCCCTACAGCAGTGGTTCTCAACCTTTCTAATGCTGTGACCCTTTAATACAGTTTCTTATGTTGTGGTGACCCTCAACTATAAAATTATTCTGTTGATGTAATTTTGCTACTGTTACGAATTGTAATGAAAATATCTGATATACAGGCTATCTGATATGCGACCTCTGTGTGCAACCCACAGCTTAAGAACTGCTGTTATAGGTGTATACTTGGCAGCAGACAATATTGTAACAGGAGTAGAAACCTGTGGGCATTTGGGCATCTTCTTCATGTGACTTGCTTGTGCCTTCAGGACCATGAATAGTTACTTCCCTTTGGCCTAACAGGAGGCATACAATTACTGGCAGGTGCCTACTGTGAGCAAGACTGCTCCACCAGCCCTCAAGAAATGTGCATATTTCTGCTCAGTTCTGTGTATTGATCATCTTGGTAACTGGAGAGGTAGTGTGCTGGGAATCAATAAACCTACAAACTGGGATGTTTTGTTTTGTTTGATAACCCAGTCTGACTTCAGAGTTGCTAGGTGATCAAGGATGATCTTGACTCTTTGATCTTCTGCCTCTACCTCCTGAATCCCAGGATTATAGAGATGTGCTACCATGCCTGGCACCAAACAGGGACTTTTTCATATGAGAGCCAATTGTTAGATTTACTGGTACACCATTGGCCACTGCTGTTATTAACGTGTCAGGCCATATGCATGTGGCATCTTGCAATTCCCAGGCTTTTAGGACAATTTTGAGACAATTGGTTGGAAATTTTGTTGGCAGAAGAAGTATCCCTTTAAAATGAGGTCATTTATCATGTGTTTGTCACTTGAGAATGAATAGGTTTATATTGCTGAACCCAGAGGGTTACTATGAAATTCGAAGTTAACACAGTTATTTGTCATCCTTGTTTGGGGAAGATATTTTAAAGGTGGGTCTTTTCAAATGATTTAGTTGAGAAAGTTTCCTCACAGGTGTACCCAGTCACCTGGGTTTTAGTTAATTCCAGATGTAGTCAAGATGGTGGCCAAGAAGAACCATTTCCTACAATCAGCAGGTATACTGAGTTGTTACTTCCCCTTGTTTTTTTTTAAGCTAATCTGTTTAAGAAAATATTCATTTTAAAATTATTTTATTGTTGTTTTTAATGTGTGTGAATATTTTGCCTGCACTTAACTATGATGTACACCACATACATGCCTGTTGCTTTTGGAAGCCTGAAGATCCCTTGGAACTGAAGCTACATAGGGTTGTAAGCTGCCATGTAGATGTTGGGACTTGAACCTAGGTCATCTTGAAAAATAGCCAATGCTATTAACTGCTGACCTGTCTTTGTAGCCAATTCTATCCACAAAAAATTTATTTTTATAGTTTCTGTTTATGTCCGATCATATGTACAATGCCAAACTTTGTGATAACTTATCAGGCTGTTTTAAATTAATGTGGAGAAGAGAAATAGACATATCTTTTTTTGTTGTCTTTCTTTCTTTCTTTCTTTCTTTCTTTCTTTCTTTCTTCTTTCTTTCTCTCTCTCTTTCTTTCTTTCATCAACAGTGTTGGAAATGAATGAGGTTGCACACATCTATAAACCAGCACTTGGAAGGCTGAGGCAAGAGGATGGAGTTTGAGGCCAGCCAGAGCAGTCTTGGCTGTGTAGCAAGATACTTTCAAAAACAACAAACAAACAAATAAATAAATAAGAGTGTACAAGAAGAGTTGTTGGATATCCTTGCTAGTTTTATGAACTGCCTTGTGTCAGTACTGGTCCTTGAATTGTCCTTATTATAACTAGGAAGGACTTTCTGCTCTGTGACAGCCAGACAAGATTGGATGGATGTGTCTGTTTATTAACTTGGTCAGTAATGGTCCTTGACAACCAGTTTCATTGCAAACTCTTGGTTTCCTTCTGTATCAAATATAAAACTGGTATATAGGCAAAAACCTATCAGTTTTTCCTTTTTCTATAATTGTTAAATTGTTAACTTTTAAAAAAATGTTTTTGTTGGTCGGGTGTGATGGCACATACCTTTAACCCAAGCATGCAAGAAGGAGTCAGAGGCAGGAGGATCTCTGTGAGTTCCAGGGCAGCCAGAACTGCTATCATATTTATTTTACTTATGTGTATGCACATGCACAGAGGTCAGCTCTCTTCTTCCCACCAAGTGAGCACCAGGGATTGAATCCGTTATTGGGATTTTACCCTGAGCCATCTTGCTGGCCATGGTTTTAATTTGTGTTTTCCTGGTTACTATCCCATTGAGACTGAGATATGTGCATGTATACATAAGCTTCCTTTTCTCTGGTTTGTTTGCTCACTTTAGTTAGTTGCCAACATTGTCTTTTTATTGCTCCATACTGTTTTTTATATATTGTCTGGATTATTGACTGTCAGTAGAGTGCAGTACAAACATCTTCTCCTAGGCTCCAGATTGTTTTTGGATTTTGAGAGACTAAAGACTATGGGGTTATAATATGGCATTGAGAGAAAGCAAGAATGGTAATTCAAAAAGTTCAAGGTTTTCAGATTATGCAAGTGGAGGAAATGAGGTAAGAATGCCTGCAGTCCTGAAGTTTCCAGATATGTCCTTGTCTCTCATGGAAGCTGCCTGAAAGCTGTGGCCTTTTCAGGTCTCTTGGTGAAGTGTGGGTCCCTTTCCATGCCTGAGTGAAAGGTACTGGCATGTGGCTTAATGTTGTTACAACCCAGGGTGTGAGGACTCAGCTGTATCATTCTTCTTAGAAGACAGTGATTCCCTTGATTTGGAACCTGTTACTTCTTTAGGCCCAGATTTCAAGTCTTGATGTTCTTCCTATACCAGATAGCAGGACCGTTTTCCTGTGTCTGTGCCAGTGATCAGCTACCTGTATGACTCTCTGATTATAGTTCTCCAGAGCTAATCTAGGAGCCTTAAATTGTAACTTGTATTCCACCAATAAATATGTTTAAGTCCAAAGTTATTCAGCTTTTCAGTTTTCTTTTTATAACCATTTAAACATTTTTCCTTTATTTTATTTTATATGTATGGGCGTTTTGCCTGTATGTACGTCTGTGCACTGTGTGCTTGCCTGGTGCCCAGGGAGGCCTGAAGAGAATGGCAGATTCCCTGAGACTGGACTTACGGATGGTTGTTAGCCATCATGTGGGTGCTAGGAACAAAACCTACTAGCTTCCCTAGTGCACTTAAACTCTGAGCCTTTTCTCTAGCCCCTTTGTAATGATTCTTTTTTCTGGCCTGCTGGTCCAAGCCTCCTGAATCCACAGTCCTTAATGATATACCCAATATTTTCATAGTAAATATCTTCATTCTCATCTCTGTGCTTTTTCTCCCAGATGTCTTCTTCTCAGAGCATGTGTCATGCTCCCCTTTAAGTAAGTCCTTACTATTCTTCAAGGCCCACTGAGTTTTTCTTGTACGGGAAACTGGCCTTCAGTTCTGTAGCTCACGTTTATTAGCACTTACAGGCTGATAAATAGACTACCTCAGATAAGCTCACAGGTCTTCAGTGTTTCTGTCTTATTCTCAATATTATTTTAACTTCTGGGGGACAGAGAAAGTCCCTCTAACTCCCTTTGTTAGTAGCAAAGAGTTGACAAACTGTTTAATGGTTACATAGAACCCACTTTTTTTTTTAAATTTTAACACTCTACAATGTACAAGATCCTTTGTTTGCAGTCAGACATAGTGGTACATACCTACAATCACAGTGCTGGTGAGCCAATGGTAGGAGGGACATTAGTTTTGAGACCAATAAGAGCTTGCCTCAAATTTAACATCAAATAAAAGCAGTGTGCTCTTACCATGAGCTGATCTGATTCACCACATCTACATAAAGTGGCCATGTAGATAACATAAGTGTCCTTGGCTTAACAGTCTTTTTAAGATCATCACTGAATGTGAAAAGTAGACATTTGAGAACCAGATAAAGGCACTTTGCAAATAAGCCTGGTGCCCTGGTTTTAATCCTCAGAACCCATATGAAGGTGGAAGAAGAGAATCAACTTAATAAAGCTGCCCTATCACCTCCACATGCACTCTGTGGTATGTGCCTTGTACCCTTATAACAATAGTGAAAAAGTTTAAGCGAGCTTTTAAAACAGGACTTTATTTATTACACACTTAGGCACAGTAGCTAGGCAGATTCTCAGCTATTCTAACCTGACAATACTCTCAGTCTTTAGTCCCAGCACTTGTTTCTTCCTCTGTGTCTGGCTGGCAACCCCCTTTACTTCTGATTCCTCCCCAGAGTCCCTTTCTCTGTCAGTAGTTCTGTCTGACCTCTCTTGCCTCACCTATTAGCCGGTCAGCTCTTTATTTAACCAATCAGAAGGTTGGAGAACAATGTTCACAGAATACTGAGGTGGGTGATGCTTCATAAAAATGACAATGCTAAAGTCCAGCCTGTACTTAACTGCCTGGGTACAGAAATTAGTATTTGAATAATACAAAGACAAATAAGCAAATAAGCCTGGTGCCCTGGTTTTAATCCTCAGAACCCACATGAAGGTGGAGGAAGAGAATCACAGTGCACACAAAGATCGACCTAATAAACATTGAAAGCTGGTAAGGAAACTGAGTCCCCAAATTTGAGTCAAATGGGAAGCTTTTACCATGTGGTGCAGCACTTGAGCATGTATGTTCTGTACATGCTTCTGTGATGGCAGTTTCCTCTTGAGTTTGCTAGGGGTGGAGGTAAGGCTGGAAGTGTCCACATTTTGAAAGTGTAGTCAGGGTAGCTGGGCCAGGTTTTGTACATGGTGGGTGAAAGGGATCTCTGCTGAGCCAAATGTATATGGCTGTCTAGGTTTGGTCCCAAGACACAGTACCATGTGAGAAGAGAGCGGAAGGTCTTTTAGCAGCTGATCTAAACCACAGACATGTGTAGACTGGATGAGTACTGTGAAAGTGAGTAAGTACTAGGTAGTTTGTGGTTATAAGTCAGAGCAGTGATGTTGCTCCTTTACCCTGTAGTGCACTCCTGAGTCGTATACACCCCAGAAATTCGAGAACTTAAGAGGGTAAGGCAGGAGGATCAAGAAGCAAGGGTAGTCTGGGCTGTATGAGATTCTGTCTCAAAAGACAAGCAAACAAAAAAGAGTGTGATGCAATTTTGAGTGCAACCCAATTTCAGTGGCAACAATAAGGCATTCCTGAAATGTGCATGTTTACCTAAGGGCCGTTTGAAGCCAGAATTAAATTCTTTTTCTGCAGTTAGAAAAGGCTATGCTGCCAGTTGGTTGGCTGGTCTTTGAACTCAAGGGATGCCTGATGACATACTTAAAGCTTAGCTTCATATGGTGGTTGTGTTTTCATATGTTATATGAACAGATGGTTAGAAAATAATTTTCTGCCTTCCACCTCAGCTGGTATCCTCAGCACTTTCTGGTCCAGAAGCAAGGTAATGGAAGATCAGAAGTACTTACTCATTCCCCTAATAGAGCTGGCCTTGGACTGATTAGTCTCAGGCAGAAAGCCCATAGCCTTGTCCAAATGAAGGACGGAATTGGGGCTCAGGGTCTAACAGCTATAGTCATTTTATGATTACCCACAAAGCCAAGTGTCAGGGACATTCTAAGCAAGAAAGTGATTGCGGCGGTTTCCTCAGTTTTCCATTTGCAGTTAGTGTCTGGGGTATGTGTATTGTATACTGTGGCATCTAGTTCCAGATTTTCAAATCTCTGTGCTATCAGGAGGGACATAAGTAGTAGGTTTACAGGTTTATGCTCTCAGGTGTGGTTTGAGAAGAGTCGGCATGTTGTCTTAGAACCTCGATTAGAAAGTGCTTGACTTGCCTGCCTTTGGGTATAGTTGCACTGGTTTTTCATACTCTGAAGTAGTTGATTTTTATATCCAATTTGTAATAATGGAAGCTTATTACACTAGCTAAATGAAATTAAATACTGCCTTTCTTATTTCTTGGAAATAGAGTGCTGAACCCAGAGAAGCCAAGGCACTGAAAATAGCATTTCTTTACAAAGTAGTAACCATGGTGCCTGAATCTGAAGCTGAATTGGTTTCAAGTATAAAGCTTTGTTTTCTGGGGGAGAGAAAGTAGTTGGCTATTGCTACCAACTGGCTGGCCCTGCTGTGGAGGCATGCTCTTTTCTCTGGTGGAAAGGCAGGGAACCAGATGCCCCAGTCTCCCTCCTGTCCAAGCTCCTCTCCTTCCTGTCTAAGCGCCTCTTTGCTTGGCTCACTCTTGCTTCCTGTGTTAGAAGGACAAATGATCCCTTGCTTGTTCCCCATCACCTTCTTAAAGTATTTTAAAGTTGTATATAAAATTCTACTTTGCCTCTTTTGTAAAATAATGCAAGATAGATAAGGCCTTAACTCTCTCAGCCCTATGTCTCTTTTGCTAAGTCAGCTTTCCTCCAGCCCATCTGCCAACCCTGAAATGCCTAAGATCTGGAGGACTGTACTCCAGAGGCTAGCCAAGACCCAGCTCCGAGGACTTGCTCTTTTTCCAGCTCTGGTCTGACTTACAGAACTCTGGCATGCATATAACAATATCCTGAGCTAGCAACTTCTGTTCTGCTGTGATACTAGCCAGTCTGACTCCCCTTTGAGACCTCACTTGGAAATGATCTATCTGCTATGATCGTAGCCAGTTCTGAATCCCTCTTGGGACATCACATGGAGATGTTCCCTCTGCCCTAATATCCAGTTCTGACTCTCCTTTGAGAACTCACACGGGGCTGGTCCATCTTCCACAGTAGTAGCCAGCTCTGACCCCTCTTTGAGACTTCACATAGAGATGTATTCCTACACAGTTCTACCCCTGCTTTCTAGTAAATTGTGTTTACTAGCTGTGGTCTCAGCTGCCTAGCTGGTCTTTTGCTGTGATTGATTTTGTGATTTAATGAATATTAATTGGGGTTACTTACCAGTAGCTATTATCAGTGAAGAAAATCAGAATCTATTTCTATCTCTTTATCTCTGCCACCCACCCCCAGTGAACACTGACCACTCTTGGGTAGTGGTGTTTCATGAGCCCTTCCCTCTTACTGTGGCTGGAGTTGAGGCACAGGAAATCTAAGTGGAACTGTAGGGAAATCAGGCATTTACTCCTGGCACCTGCCTCAGCCACTGCCTAGCTCCTTGTGGCTCCATCTGGTACACTCCTGCCCTCACACCAGCCTTGGGCCCTGTGCACTGCTGCCTCCTTCGTCTCTTGGGTTCTGAGTGGCCATGGTGTCTCTGTCAGGCCTGAGTGGGTGATGCTCTGCTATTCTGAATTTTGTGGTGGCTTCACTTTCTTTTCAGCTTCTCATCCAGACTTACATACTTAGAGTATTTGTTGAAAGAACTAGATAGAAACTGTGGTTTTTCAAATTTTGAAGTGTATTGATTTCTAATTTAAGCAACTGGCACTTCTTGATTCAGCCTCTGAATATTTTTACATTTACTATCTTAAAACTATCATTTTTATCTTTTGCCACCTTCCATGATGTCACATTCCCACTCTTCCAAAACTGACATGGTGTATATTTAAAAGTACATCTTATGTTGAATTATAAAAATAGGTCAAATATCTGGAAAAATGAAGGAATGATTCTATAGGAAGCATTCACATCCAAAAAGAAGTGACCTTAGAAAATAAAAAGGTTAGCTTAGGAAATCGAGACTGCTTGAGGCCTGCCATATATTACTTTATTTCCAGAAGGGGACTTTATTATGTTACGCAGGTTGACCTCCAACTCTCAGTACTTCTTCAGCTTCCTGAGTAGCTGGGATTATAGCTGTGGACCTGGACACCTAACTGGGCCCCAACATTTAAGTGCATTTTGCCATGTCTGTACATGTTAGCCATAGTAGTGTAGTAACCAATACTAGTGGATGTTCAGTGATAAAAAGAAAGATAAATTATTTAAAAACTAACTGGGAGAGTGTAAAGTTCTTATAGTGGATGATTTGGACACTCTTGGCTCAGAGATGACAATGTAAGTAAACTACAGTTGTCTTTTTTGTTGTTGTTGCTTTGTTTTGTAGTGTTTAGGATTAAGTCTGTAGCTTTGGGGCTGGAGAAATGTCTCAGAGGTTAAGAGCACTGGCTGTTCTTCCAAAGGTCCTGAGTTCAATTTCCAGCAACCACATCGTGGCTCATAACCATCTATAACGAGATCTGGTGCCCTCTTCTGGCATGCAAGCACACATGCAGGCAGAACAGTATATAAATAATAAATAAATCTATCTTTAAAAAAAATCCCAGAAATAAACCCACACACCTATGAACACTTGATTTTTGACAAAGAAGCCAAAACCATTCAATGGAAAAAAGACAGCATCTTCAACAAATAATGCTGGTCCAACTGGATGTCTACATGCAGAAAAATGAAAATAGATCCATATTTATCACCCTGCACAAAACTAAAGTCCAAGTGGATCAAAGACCTCAACATAAAACCAGATTCACTAAATCGGTTAGAAGAAAAAGTGGGGAACAGCCTAGAACTCATTGGCGCAGGAGACAACTTCCTGAACAGAACACCAACAGCACAGGCTCTAAGAGCAACAATCAATAAATGGGACCTCATGAAACTGAAAAGCTTCTGTAAAGCAAAGGACACCATCATCAAAACAAAATGACAGCTCACAGACTGGGAAAGGATCTTCACCAACCCTACATCTGACAGAGGGCTAATATCCAGTATATATAACGAATTCAAGAAGTTAAAATACAACAAATCAAGTAATCCAATTAAAAAATGGGGCATACATTGAAGCAGGACAGTCTCCCCAAGCATGGTTGGCTACCATAAAAAGCCAAAATGTTACGCTCAGGATGCGAGGCTAAGCACTGCACTCAGGGTCAGCCGCTTTGGACCCAGAGAAGAGCATGTCTGATTGCATGCGGGTTGATGCCCCAGGTCCCACCTCTGAGAAAAAGGTATCGGACGGGTCTGATGCTCTTTGGGTGGATGACACCTAAATGAACATCAGTACAAAGTCCCAATTTATTTCTAATATCAGAGATCAGACCTCTACTCTTGCCTGATGCATCTAAAACAAAAAGGGGGAACTGTAGAGAGCTGCGTAATGCCACGCCTTAAAGATGGAGCTGGTTTCCGCCTTCCACCTTCCCGATGGTGAGTGCTCTCTGTCACGAACAACTCCACATTTGGCTAAGGCCGAGGATCTGGCTTGCTTCCATGTATGTGGACCTATCTGCATTGCCCACGTGGCATCCTGAGGTTGGCTACCCAGAGGCTATTTAAAGTGGGCTGGCTTTACCCAGGGTCAGATGATTGTTCAAGGTTCCTGAATAAACTGCATTAAAAAAAAAAAAGAAAGAAAGAAACAGACTGGCCATCATAGTTTGGCTCCTGAGTCCAGATTATGGCCCTGACTGGTCAGTTTTTGTTCAGCATTCAATAAACTTCCATCACTCTGAAAAAAAAAAATGGGGCATGGAGTTAAACAGAGAACTCCCTGTAGATGATTGTAGAATGGCAGAGACAGAGAAACACTTAAAGAAATGCTCAACATCCTTAGCCATCAGGGAGATACAAATCAAAATGACCCCGAGATTTCACCTTACACCCATCAGAATGGCTAAGATCAAAAACTCAAGTGACAACACATTCTGGAGAGGATGTGGAGAAAGGGGAACCCTCCTACATTGCTGGTGGGAATGCAAACTTGTACAACCACTTTGGAAATCAATCTGGCGCTTTCTCATACAACTAGGAATAGTGCTTCCTCAAGATCCAGCTATACCACTCCTAGGCAGATATCCAAAAGATGCTCAAGTACACAATAAGGACATTTGCTCAACCATGTTTACAGCAGCTTTATTCGTAATAGCCAGAACCTGGAAACAACCCAGATGTCCCTCAGTTGAGGAATGAATACAGAAATTATGGTACTTTTACACAGTGGAATACTACTCAGCAATTAAAAACGAGGAAATCATGAAATTTGCAGGCAAATGATGGGACCTAGAAATGATCATCCTGAGTGAGGTATCCCAAAAGCAGAAAGATACACATGGTATATACTCACCTATATAGACCTATAAGGTAGGATAAATATACTGAAATCTATACACCTAAAGAAGATAAACAAGAAAGAGGACTCGGGGTAAGATGACCAATCCTCACTTAGAAAGACAAATGGGATGGATATTGGAAGTAGGAGAAAACAAGTAACAGGACAGGAGCCTACAGCACAGGGCCTCTGAAAGACTCTACCTAGCAATGTATCAAAGCAGATATTAAGACTCGTAACCAAACCTTCGACAGAGTGCAGGGAATCATATGAAAGAAGGGAGAGTTAGGAAGACCTGGAGAGGACAGGAGCTCCACAAGGACCAAATATATCAGGGTACAGGGGTCTTTCATGAGACTGTTTCTCCAACCAAGAAACAGTATGGATATAACCTAAAACCCCTGCTCGGATATAGCCCACAGTAGCTCTGTGTCCAAATGGGCTCTCTAATAAGGGGGACATGGACTATTCCTGACATGAACTCAATGGCGAGCTCCTCAATGTACCCCCCCCAAGGGAGGAGCAGATTTGCTCGGCCACAGAAGAAGACATTGCAACCAGGCCTGAAGAGACTTGATAAGCTAGGGTCAGATGGAAGGGGAGGAGGTCCTCGCCTATTAGTGGACTTGGAAAGGGCAGGGAGAAGATGAGGGAGGGAGAGTGGGATTGGGAGGGATTGAGAGAGGGGGCTACGGCTGAGATACAAAGTAAATATCCTATGATTAATATAAAAATAAATAAATTTAAAAAATCTGTAGCTTTGCATGCACTCTAACACTCAAAGCCCAGAGATAATATTATGTACCTGGAATGTGATACATGACAACTGAGTTTGTTAGCCCAGGCTAACTTTGAACTCATGATCCTCCTACTTGAACTTCCTCAATGCTGAAATTACAGGTACTTGTCACCTACCAGGATCCAGTTTGCTGCTAGAGGGACAGAGACACTTCGGCATTTTGCAATGGTGCTTAGGTCTTTACTCCCTATCTCCCTATCTCTCTCACACTGGGAGTGAGACAGCAAGAGAATGGGCTCTGCGTATGGTTCCAGTATTTATGAATAGGGCACCTGTCTTGCTTTAAAGAAATTGAGCTTGCAGGGACATTTAGTCCAGTGACCTGATGGATGGTAGAAACATTGCTTCTGACTTTGAGTTATAGAAATTGGGCTAGACAGTTGAGTTTGTTAATTTTTTGCCAAGAATCTGAAATATTAAGGAAGCTTAAGATTTTTCTAACTTTATGTTCGAAGACAGCTTAGATAATATTTGACCTAAGAATATCTTCTCATTTTAATGTCATCTGAAAATGAAAATAGAAATGAATACGTTTGTTACATAAATCTAGGCTCGCTCTCTCTCTCTCTCTCGCTCTCTCTCTCGCTCTCTCTCTCTCTCTCTCTCTCTCTCTCTCTGTGTGTGTGTGTGTGTGTGTGTCTGTGACAGTCTTTCTCTGTATTGACTTTATCTAAAAATCCAGACAGCATCTTACTGAAAGTTAATGAGCAGAAACATTGGACTGGTGCCAATTGTGGTTCTGACAAAGACTCCAAGAGATGATCAAGTTTGCCTTTCTGCAGAACAGTCACACAACTGTGTTCTTCCAGGAATTTCATAAGGTTTTATATGATGCTTGTTGGATATCAGTCAACCCTTTACTCCCTCCTCACTGTCCAGTTATGGAGATGGTCTGAGGTGTTATGGGATGATTGGTAGAGGTCCTGCACCTGTATTTGGAACATGTTCTTTGGAGAATTTGTAGGGTAGAGACTTTCCTTCAGACCAGATTCCTGAAACCCTGCTTAACAGGATTCTGTTAAAAATGAATGATGGTGATAGGCAAAAGAAGGAGAAATCATGACACACGTCTCTCCTGGAACTTAGATACCATGTGAAGACGGCAGCCTGTTAGAGTCAGGCAGAGGAAGGAAGGTGGCAAAAGAAAAGCTGTTCCTGGTAAGGCCTGGCTCCTTTTATAAACGCATTTTATTTTTTTCTCATTAATTTGCACTTTGTTCTGTTATACCAGGTTATTAGTGCCCTGGGGTGGGATGCATTTGGATTGCCTCCCGAAAATGCGGCCATAGAGAGGAATTTACACCCAGAAAGCTGGACCCAAAGGTAGGTATTTAAGACATACTCAAACACTTATATATAGTAACCTTTTTAAAACATTTTTTTTTTTTTAGCCTATGCACAAGAGAGAACAGAAAAATAAACAGGATTGTGTACACTCGTATTTGTTTGTTTGTTTGTTTATGAGGGTGGTATGTGTGTCACAGTGTGCATGTAGAAGTCAGAGGACAATTTATGGGAGTAAGCTTTCTTCCATCATGCGCATTGTGGGGATCAAACTCAGGCTGTCAGGCTTGGTGGCAAACAACTTTACCCACTGAGCCATCATGCAGCTCCTGATACTTTTAATGCTCTGTATTCCTAAAATATACCAGAGAAGGTTGGTGTTTGCTAATAAGCAAACTTCTCAATAGAGAAGTTGTTAGGATGCTTGTTATTTACCAAACTATTCTTTCTTGGAGCATTTACCTTTGTGGGGAGAACTGTATTTGTTCAATTTCAACAGTGCTTCTTATCTACTGGACCTGAGTCTGAACCATATCTAATCACTACATTCTGATTTTCTCTGAAGAGTAAATTTTTGTTTTCATCATTTATGAGCAAGGAGCAACTTAGTGTAGGTACATAGCTACCTAAGTCTGGGTGTGTCTTTTCATAAGTCTGCCTCGTGGTTCAGACTTCTTAGCCCTTTTCCTGCTAGTAATGTGCCGAACACCTTATACTGGAATCTTCTGGGACCCTTCATCTTCTCACCCTTCAAATACAGAAGGGAAGTTCCAGGGTCTATCTTTGGAACTTCCACTGCCTCCCTTCCCCTCCTCTCTCCTTGCCTCCCATCTCTTTCCTTTGCATCCCCTCCCCTGTTCTCCCTTCTTTTCTCCTTTCCCCTCTCACTCCCTTACTCTCCTTCTTTGTGTAAAAATGCATACACATGAATGTATAGGTATAGGACCCCACACCTGTGTCCATCTGAGTATGGCCACTGGCAATCCAAAGCAGGATTCCAAGTGTCTTCCTGTATTACCATATGGTCCTGAATAGGGTCTCTCACTAGTCTGGCTGGTCAGTGAGCCCTCAAGTCCTGCATGGATCTATCCACCCAGTGCAAGGGTTATGGCAAGCAAACCATGCCTGGTGGGGATTTATACTCAGGGTCTTGCACTTGTGAACCAAGCACTTTTATGGTCCCATCCCTTCTATTGTCTCCCCAGTCCAAGGCTGCATGGCAACAAACTCACTGTACTCCCTATCCATGATATAGTTAATTCTAGATTAATGGAAATGATAAAAAAGAGAAAAGGAGGAAATGACAACTCTAATAAAGTAGATTAAACATGGCATAAGTTGATTTCAGTGATAAGAACTATAAGTTGATTAATGTACTTCTCTATTATCCAATTTGGGAACAGTTTTAGGTTCTGATAGTTGTAATACTATGTGATTTCTTTTGAATTTACCCAACTTATACATTAAGAGGTGTGTATGTATGTGTGTGTTATCTCTGTGAATATACCAGAGAAGGTTGGTGACACACGTCTCTCCTGGAACTTAGATACCATGTGAAGACGGCAGCCTGTTAGAGTCAGGCAGAAGAAGGAAGGTGGCAAAAGAAAAGCTGTTCCTGGTAAGGCCTGGCTCCTTTTATAAACGCATTTTATTTTTTTCTCATTAATTTGCACTTCTGTTATACCAGGTTATTAGTGCCCTGGGGTGGGATGCATTTGGATTGCCTCCCGAAAATGCGGCCATAGAGAGGAATTTACACCCAGAAAGCTGGACCCAAAGGTAGGTATTTAAGACATACTCAAACACTTATATATATGCCAGATAAGAACTTCTTCCACTGAGCTGCAAAACAGCTGGTTTTGTTTTGTCTTTTCAATCACTTTAAAACTTGCTTGCTTGACTTACCTCTGTAGGTCAGACATATGGAGAGGTCAGGATCACACATTCAAGATGTTGCTTGTCAGAGCGGCCAAGGAAAGGAGCTGCCTCCAGGGCCAAGACCAGAGTGGCATCTAGTGGATGATCATGTCCAAATCATAGATGTCTGCTGGTATATCAATATTTTACTGATGTTTAGGCATTGATTAATTTTCTCTGGCCAGGGCAAAGCAACAGTTAAGCTTCCTTGACTGAGCTAGACTTTTTAAGTTTTCTAAAACATCCTTAAAATGTAGTTCATCTATGGCCATGACTTCCTCTCAAAGTCAAACTTGCTTCTCTTTGTTTCACAGCAATATTAAACACATGAGAAAACAGCTTGACTGCCTTGGTCTGTGCTTCATCTGGGACAGGGTGAGTCAGTCTTTCTTCCTGGGGACTGTTAGGGAAGGGCCTGATTACATGGGGCCTTTCCTCTTGTTTGTGTTGGAAGAAGAGAAAGGAACTGACAGGTCACAAGAGGGAAGGCTTAGCACATCCCAGACACAAAAGAATCCTGACTGGGTTATTATTTGCCTGTAAACAAATAATTTTCTATGGGATTAAACTAAGAGAGTTAACTTCTTATTTGACTTCATAATGTACTGTGTTGTGCTGTGTGTGTGGCAAAGGCTTTTCACAAATATTTTTGGCTCACAGTTTAAAAGTATTGGAATCCACATAAAAGTGATTAATATTAGCCCACTGGTCCTTTGGGTGATTAACTGGCCATTTATTTATGTTTTGTTTTGAGTTCAGATTGTTGTGTACACAGCCCACAGTAATTCTGGCACATACAGTCTTTGATGTGTAAATCTTTAAAAAAGTTACATAGCAAAGCCAGTGGGAAATTCCAGATTCAGGAAGGCTTACCAGTGACTACTTGGGAGTCATGCCAACTGTGAAAAAGACCTTCAGAGACCCAAGTCCTGTGTTATGCCCAGATACTAGGCAGTTGACATGAAGCCTGTGAGCAAGGTAAACCTGTTTACCTTTCTAAATAAGAGATCTAGTACCTAGTAGTTCTAACTAGCTAATGAATTGACTAATGAATTAACAGTGTATCTAACTGTTTGCTCTTTAACTGCAAAACTACCATTAACTTAACTTAGTCATCAATGTGATCAGATACCTGTGAAGGATAAATTATAAGCTAAATGAATCTATATACTAATCAAAATGACAGAGATGACTAGTCAGTCCACCACCTAGGCAGTTGTTCCTGGCTCCTGTATTTTCATGGCACCATGAGCAGAGGCAGTCTGACCTTCAGGCATAGAAGATGAGAGACTGTTTCTGTGAAAAAAAGAACATGAGAGACCAACCTCATCTTGCCTTCAGCAATGTGAAACAATGACTCTCCAGGTGTCCAGTTTTGTCCACAGTTTAGGCTGGGCCCTAGTGGTGGTTAGCACATCACAATCCAGGGTTGAAGTGATCTGTTGTTGTGCCTAAATCTTCTCGGAAACCTTGGGGAGCTACTGCCGGGATTTTCGGATTCTCTATCATAACAAAACTTACATACATTAGATGCCATATTCATCAAATCTCTGACAATCTTGAGGGCCAGCATATATGAGTTAATCTTTATCTGTCTTTAGTTAGCTGCCCTAAACTGCCTGTAAAACAGAATGTTATAATCTTTACTTCTGGCACATTCCATAGATATGGAATGTGGATATGGAAATAGATATAGTCTGTTTCAAGTAGGCAAACTTTGTAGTTACCCACCCTAGGCTTAACCTTGAAAACATAAACAAGAGACTAAGAAAAGCACAATCTTGTAACCAACTGCAGTCATTAGCATAATGTATTTGTGAACTAAAATCAAAACAAAACTTTTAATCATAGATACAGTTCATAGAGTGACTGGCAAATCTTGCTGATCCTGACATATTGCATTACTAAGACTGATCAGCAAAAGTTTAAAGGACAAAAGTTGTACTTAGCGCTAAACAGAGAACTGAATACAGCTGGCAGCCCTCAAAAAAGATGGTGCTAAAACCATGGCTCCACTTCATTATCCCTGAACCAGCAACGTATTGCTACAGGCCATGGCGGGCAATTTAAAACATAGCCATCAAATGTCATTGCTGAAGTTGTCCCATGGTGCCCATGGTATAGCACTGTGGAGCATTTACAGTTTTCTGTAACCAAGTTCTAACATTGTAATCAAATAAGTTTTAGAACCAACTGCATAATAGACCAGCATAGAACAATTTAAAAACTGTACTTGGAACTATTAGTATTCTGGCCATACCAAAACTATTGGCCAGAAAGAAAAAGAATTAATCCGTTCATTCAGGAACTGGCAAAAACACAGCCAGCCAGGCACACTTCAAATCAGCCTGATAATCTGAATAGACTTTTATAAACCAGGGCTGAATCACAAATACAGCATGCTGGGAAAATGCAACCCTGAATTCTATGTTCATAAAGACGTTATTATAAAATACCTGATAAACTTTAAAATGCTTCATAGCTGTAAACACATTTTTAAAGGCAATCTGTTTTTGCAATATCAAAATGAAGTACCCTTTTTAGGAGTGAAGTAACAAAGCATAACCATAATTTAAAAAGTCAAAACCATATATTGTCAGTGTAAATAATTCAGTGTCAATACCAATTTAAAATGAGGTTTGTCTTAGTCTAAAAGGAGATAGGATAATAAATAATTCATTACGACTAAGAGGTTATGAAAAATTTTTTTGCCCTATGCCACACCATATGGCAATTTCAAGATGGCGGAGTTACATCACATGGCATAGATGTTACAAACACATAGCACACATATATATGTTCTAAACAAGAGTTTGAATTTAAACTTTAAACAGATACAACAACTGTTAACTTATAACCAAGATATACAGATTATAGTAACCATTTAAGATCAATCAGAAGCAAACATGTCATAATCATACATATATACATTTAAAACAAGCAGACAAAACTTTCCTTACTTTCTTCAGTGTAATTTCAAACACTTTGTTACTTGCGAGCAGTTATTGCCCAGGGTGCCACACACTGCAGCCATCCATTTGTATTTCTCCTTGCCTTTGCCCTCTCAGGCTGACCCCCAAAAGAGAAGCGGCCACCACCACCAGTTTTCCTCTCAGAGGCCAGGTTTGTACACCTATGGCCATTGTTGCAGGCCTGCCTGCCTTCCCAGCAGGCTCTTTCCCACCCAGAGCTAAAGGATAGAGGAGCAGAGCTTGTGGACCATGGCTTGAGCCACCCTGCCAGGGAGGGACCTACAGCTTGTGCTTGAGCCGCCAAGAACCACAGCTCTGTTGACCTAGAACTAAACTCAAGCTTTACCCATAGTTAAAATCAATTCAGGAAGACTCACTGTAAAACAACACAAGGACATTCATGAACAGACACAAATGTTCCTGGGGAAAACCTGGTCAGCCAGAAAATTGTGGTGGTACCTTTTGCTGGATCCAGAACCAAAGAACCAATTTGATAGCTTCCAGACTCTCCCTAAAACCAAAACCAATGAGAACTGAGATTCTCCAGAACCAAAGAACCAATTTGAGAGCATCCAGGCTCTCCTCAAAACTAAAACCAATGAGAACTGAGGTTCTCCCAAAGAGGTGGAAAGAATATCTTCTGCACTTCGGGCTGGGGAATTTACTAGTCAGCTACTCCCAAAGGCCAATTCCAATAACCAAAGAACCAATTTGAGAGCTTCCAGGATCTCCCAAAAGCCAATACCAATGAGAACTGAGGTTCTCCTAAAGAGAACAAGAATGTCTTCTGCACCTCTGGCTGGGGGATGTTCAGCATGCCCTCTAACCCCAAGGGCCAGTTCCAACTCCTTTTGCAAAAGGAAACCAAAACCAAGAAAGTGGACACCAGAAACAAGAACACAGACACAAAGAAACACAAAAACCAGCAGGGTATTTAAGCAGATGCTGGGGCTCATGGCCAAACTTTGGGCAGAGCACAGGGAATCTTATGAAGGAAGGGGGAGATGGAAGGACCTGGAGTGGACAGGAGCTCCACAGGGAGAGCAACAGAGCCAGGATATCTGGACCAAGGGGTCTTTTCTGAGAATGATGCTCCAACCAAGGACCATTCATGGAGATGAACTGGAGCCCCTGCACTGATGTGGCCTGTGGCAGCTTGGTCTCCAAGTGGGTTCCCTGGTTGGAGGAACAGGGGCTGTCTCTGACATGAACTCATTGGCTGACTCTTTGATCACCTCCTCCTGAGGGGGGCAGCCTTATCAGACCACAGAGGAAGACAATGCAGCCATTCATGATGAGACCTGATAGGCTAGGGTCAGATGGAATGGGAGGAGGGTCCCCCCTGTCGGTGGAATAGGGAGGGGCATGGGAGGAAAAGGGGAGGGAAGGTGGGATTGGTGGAGATGGGGGAGGGGCTACATCTGGAATACAGGACGAATGGATTGGGTTTTAAAAAATAATTTATTTGTTATTAATTACAGATTATTCACTTTGTATGCCAGCTGTAGCCCCCTCCCTCATCCCCTGCCACTCCCACCTTTCCTCCCTCATCTCCTTCCCCAAGTCTACTTATAGGGGAGGTCCTGCTGCTCTTCCCTTTGACCCTAGCCTATCAAGTCTCATCAGGACTTCCTGCATTGTCCTCCTCTGTGGCCTGTTAAGGATGCTCCCCTCTCATGGGGAGGTGATCAAAGAGCCAGCCACTGAGTTCATGTCAGAGACAGTCCCTCTTTCCATTACTAGGGAACCTACTTGGAGACTGAGCTGCCATGGGCTACATCTGTGCAGAGGTTCTAGGTTATCTCCATGCATAGTTCTTGGTTGGAGTATCAGTCTCAGAAAAGACCCCTTTGCCCAGATTTATTGGTTTTGTTGCTCTCCTTGTGGAGCTCCTATCTCCTCCAGGTCTTTCTGTCTCCCCCTTCTTTCAAAAGATTCCCTGCACTCTGCCCAAAGATTGGCTACGAGGTTCAGCATCTGCTTTATACCCTGCTGGGTAGAGTCTTTCAGAGGTCATCTGTAGTAGGTTCCTGTCCTGTTTTCTCCCTTTTCCAATATCTGTCCCGTTTGTCTTTCTGAGTGAGGATTGATCTTCTTGTCCCGGGTCCTCCTTCTTGCTTAGCATCTTTAAGTGTACAGGTTTTAGTATGTTTATCCTATATTATATATCTAATATCCACTTAAAAGTGAGTATATACCATGTGTCTGTCTTCCTGCTTCTGGGATACCTCACCCAGGATGACCTTTTCTAGTTCCCACCATTTGCCTGCAAATTTCATGATTTCCTTGTTTTTAACTGCTGAGTAGTATTCTGTTGTAAATACCACAATTGCTGCATCCATTCCTCAGTTGAGGGACATCTGGGGTGTTTCCAGGTTCTGGCTATTATGAATAAAGCTACTATTAACATGGTTGAACAAATGTCCTTGTATACTGTGCCTCTTTTGGATATATGCCTAGGAGTGGTATGGCTGGATCTTGAGGTAGCACTATTCCTAATTGTCTGAGAAAGCACCAGATTGATTTCCAAAGTGGTTGTACTAGTTTACATTCCCACCAGCAATGGAGGAGGGTTCCCCTTCCTTCACATCCTCTCCAGCATGTATTGTCACTTGAGTTTTGATCTTAGTCTGATAGGTGTAAGGTAAAATCTCAGGGTTGTTTTGATTTGCATTTCCCTGATGACTAAGGTCATTGAGCATTTCTTTAAGTGTTTCTCTGCCACTTGCTATTCCTCTATTGAGAAATCTCTGTTTAGCTCTGCACCCCCCCTTTTTTTTTAAATTAGATTACTTGATTTGTTGCTTTTTAACTTTTAGTTCTTTATATATTCTAGATATTAGCCCTCTGTCAAATACAGTGTTGGTGAAGATCCTTTCCCAGTCTGTAGGCTGTCATTTTGTTCTGATGACAATGTCCTTTGCTTTAAGAAGCTTTTCACTTTTATGAGGTCCCATTTATTGATTGTTGATCTTAAAGCCTGTGCTGTTGATGTTCTGTTCAGGAAGTTGTCTCTTGTGCCAATGAGTTCAAGGCTGTTCCCCACTTTTTCTTCTAACAGATTTAGTCTGTCTTGTTTTATGTTGAGGTCTTTGTTCCACTTGGATTGTAGTTTTGTTGAGGGTGATAAATACGGATCTATTTGCATTTTTCTACATGTAGACATCCAGGTAGACCAGCACCATTTGCTGAAGATGCTGTCTTTTTCCATTGAATGGTTTTGGCTTCTCTGTAAAAAATCAAGTATCTATAAGTATGTGGGTTTATTTCTGGGTCTTCTGTTCAATTCCATTGATCCACCATTCTGTTTCTATGCCAGTACTGTGCAATTTTTATTACTATTTCTCTGTACTACAGCTTGAGATCAGGGATGGAGATACCTCCAGACGATCTGTTGTTGTACAGGATTGTTTTAGCAATTCTGTTTTTTTTTTCATAAGAAATTGAGAATTGTTCTTTCACATTCTGTAAAGAACTGTTTTGGTATTTTGATGGGAATTGCATTGAATCTGTAGATTGCTTTTGGCAGGATGGCCATTTTCAGTATGTTAATCCTACTGATCCATGAGCATGGGAGATCTTTCTACCTTGTGATATCTTCTTCAATTTCTTTCTTCAGGGATTTGAAGATTATTTTCAAACAGGTCTTTCACTTGCTTGGTTAGAGTCACACCAAGGTACTTTATGTTATTAGTGGCTATTGTGAAGGGTGTTGTTTCCCTAATTTCTTTCTCGGCCCTGTTGTCTTTCATATAAGGAGGGCTACTGAATTTTTGGAGTTAATTTTGTATCCAGCCACTTTGCTGAAGGTGTTTATCAGCTGAAGGAGTTCTCTGGTTGAATTTTTGGGGTTACTCATGTATACTTTCATATCACCTGCAAATAGTAATACTTTGACTTTTTTCTTTCCAATTGTTATCCCCTGATCTCCTTTAGTTGTCTTATTGCTCTAGCTAGGACTTCAAGTACTATGTTGAAGAGATACAGAGAGAGTGAGCAGCCTTGCCTTGTCTCTGATTTTAATGGGATTGATTTAAGTTTCTTTCAGTTTAGTTTGATGTTAGCTATAGGCTTGCTGTATATTGTCTTTACTATGTTTAGGTATGTGCCTTGTGTCCCTGATTTCTCTAAGACTTTAACATGAATGGGTGTTGAATTTTGTCAAATGCTTTTTTGGTATCTAAGGAGATGATCATGTGGTTTTTCTCTTTCAGTTTGTTTATATGGTGGATTACATTGATGGATTTCCATATATTGAACCACTCCTGCATTCATTGGATGAAGCATACTTGGTCATGGTGGATGATATCTTTTATGTGTTCTTGTATTCAGTTTGCAAGTATTTATTGAATATCTTTGCATCTGTTATGCCCAGTTCATGAGACCCTCAAAGACCACAAGGAATTGAGTCGCTGCAAATACGTGAAGGTTTATTGTGTACATGTTTGAACACGGGTTGTAACCTTCCTATGGAATCAGGAGAGGAATGTGGTCCCACAGTCTAGGGGAACAAGGTTTTTAAAGGGCAAAACCACAAGCAGGGACTTATATGCTTTGGCGTTACATGATTGGGTAAGGAAAATTGACTTTTAAAATGATTGGTTTACTTTAGGCATCAAAACCATACACGGTTTTGGCCTGGCCATCTGGGCCGGTTTCCTAACAACTATATCTCTAGTGGGCAAGGAAAGAATGCAGTAAGGCTGGCTCCCCCTCCCCCCCAACAGGCAACTGGACAGGTCTCCACCTGGCTAGCCTTCATTCAGGCTTGTGCTTTAAACTTTAAACCAATACCCAAAATTCCTTGGTCTCTCATTCCCTCCTTCCCATGATCATTTGAAGACCCAATCTTGGGTCTTCCATATATGATCCCTGGAGTCCTCCAGATTTACCTTTCCATAATAGGATCTGAATACTGTTACTGTATTGCTGCCAAACATTTCTTCATGAAAACCATCAAGTGATTTAAAATATAAGGCCCAAAGGTAAAAACTCAAAATGAGTAAGGGTCCCATCAGGGTGGGTATAGGGGTAGTAAACCATCCTCTGGAATCTTTTCTCTCTAGGGTCTCTCCAGACTTTTTGTCATTTTTACTAATGATTTCCAAATCATTCCTGACTCATTTACATAAAAACAACATCTCTTTCCAAGGGCTGTGTATACCTGTCCTGCTGTAAAAAAACAACAGATCTAAGCCCCTTCTGTTTTGCAACAGTACTTCTGCCAGGGAATCAACGTTTTCTAAATGGGTGATTGAGTTCTCAAGGCATTGAATATCTTTATCAATATCTGCCTTTAAGCTGTTATAATTCTGGCTTATTATATCCAGTGCTGCAATACCAGTTCCTACACCAGCTAAGCAGATCCCCAAGATAATAGGTAATGTCAGGGAGCCTCCTTTGACCTAATATTTCAGCCTGTTAGGTGTGATTTTGGGCCAGATATCTCTTCTTCTGAAACTGCATCAGTGCTGACAATAGGACTATTGGCATCAGGGGTTAAGAAGGCTGAAATGCCAGCCAAAGGCTGGGCAATGGGGCAGTCCTCAGAAGTGTCTGGTTAGCTGATCCAACTGAAGAGACGGGGCAATCATGTCAGCTTCCAGCAAGTCCAGATTTCAGTTTGCAATCCATTGCTGATCCTGGAATAGATGCAACCAGGTGAAAATCTGCTGAGAAAAATTCAGACTAGAGACAGAAGTTAAAATTTGTCTAGTAAATGGGAAAAGTGAGGAATCCCAAGACCAAGGAAAAAACTCATCTGGGGTCCGTTTGAACTACACCAGATCCAAGCCTCATGACTTTTTGATTTCCTGAAACTTATATGAATTTTTAATTTACAAAAGGAAATATATATATATATATATATATATATATATATATATACTCAGAAAAGTAACATGTCAGCAAATCTAATATACACAACATTCTGTGAGTAACAGGTAAAACTGCATCCAATGGTATCAGTTTTTCTTAGCTGTCTGTTTTGTAACCTTTATAAACAATTTAAGTGTGTCCATGGTCTGAAACTCTTAACACTTTTCCTGTGGGCACACTAATGGAGTTATGCTACTTTTTGTACACTCAGCATCTACTTTTAGCCCCCACCTCCATGTCACACTGGAAGGTTAGGCAAAAATACATTAATGCCTTTATTGCTAAACCCTGGATGCTTGGGCTTTCCTTAACTAAGCAACTAGGAGGAATAGATTTAAGATATTCCTAAATCCTGTGTCAAAGTTTACCTCAGAAATGGCAGATATTAAGAATACCATAGTAAAAGTATGGCTTTTGGGTCAGATATACACTTTAGACAGATGTTTTTAGGGTGATGAGTTGTACCTCTAAGTCTATCTCCAGAAGACAACCAAGAGGAAATTAAAATCTCAAGCTTGTGACTGGATAATAAGCAGTGAGTGCTCCATCAGCTTATCAGAACTCTGTTGATCAATGTAAAAACTTTGAACTTCTGAAATCTTATAACAGCATAAACACAACAATAGCAGAGAGGAGGGAGAAATCTGAAATATCTCCCATTTTTAATATGCCTTAAATCACTTTCTTATATTATTATAACTCACATTCCCATACCTTAAAATAACTACTTAGACGCTCCAATCTTTTTTGCATTTACCAACTTGGAAACACTTTCCCAGACCATCAAACAACACTCTCTAGATTCTCATAACCTAATCTCCTATATCCTCAGACCCTACATAAACTCCATATCTTTCTATCCAGCTATTCACCATAAAACACAGGCAACTAACACGAAGCCTGGATACATCTGTTTCTGGTTTCTGGAGTATATTTCAGGAAGATGAGAGAGGTCCACCGTTTCAAGAGTGGATGTTGGTGTTTTAGTTGTAGCTAAGGGAGGAAGGTTGCAGGCGCATATGCGTAAGCATGGGCGTGATCGTGGAAGTGTACCTTGAAGGACAGGGTGCTAAAGCATGTAGATGCCTGGAAGGGTGGAGCTTAAGCACAGGAGGAGTGCTTGTGCTGTTCATGGGTGCAATGCACATGTGCAAATGCTCTGATTGCCTCAGTGGCCTACAGGCCTGTCCTACTGTCCACCTGGTATTCAGATCTATCTGGGATCCAGGAATTGTTTGCCTGGACTCCACTGGTAGACTCACAGAACAGGGACTTCAATGTTGAGAATGTTGTCCTAAGGATCCCTATGTTGCTCACAGTTGGGGCATGGGTGGGAGGTATCTGATGTCTGGCTGCTAGCATAAAGGGACCCTAGATCTGGGGCTCTGCATGCACTCACTTGAAGGTCACTCCTAATTAGCCTTTCTTAATTGGAAAGCAGAGGGTATCTCCTGTTCTCTACTCTCAGATTTGGGCCCACAGGGGCAAATGAGAATTCAGGAGACCCATCATCTCTGTGGTGTCCACTGTTTGGCCACTGGGCAGGGAGACCCTTACTTGGGGCAGCCGCTTCTGCCGTCTCAGTCACCAAGCAAGGAGGCTTGTGCTTGGGGCAACCACTGCTTCATCTGTCAAGCAGGCAGTCCTGTGCTTGGGAAATGGGAAGTGCAGGGGGGTTGAATATTCGCTACTCTCAGTTCCTGGAGACATACGTGGGTGACCTGGATCCAAACTGTCCCAGCTCATGGGTTGTCCCCTCTTGTCCAGGAAGCCTCAATGTCGATGTTCCGGCTTTAGCTGCCTCTCCACTCACCATTTTCAGAGTTTTGTATCCTGTGTCCCTCGGACATAGTGCACACTGGTTGCTGCCGTCTTGGACTCCTCTGCATGAATGGATTGTAATAAATTTTTTAAAAAGTACTGTGAGCCAGAAAAAAAAAATCAAAACATAAAACAATATCTCTGAGACAGACATGGACAGACACAAAGTGCTCACTTACCAGCTGGTGTTCAGCTTCACATGCCAGGGAGTCCTCAGGGATCCTGGTCGAGCCCCCAAATGTTATGCCCACATCATAGGGTTCCCAAAGACCACAAGGATCTGGACAATCTATGCAAGAGCAGAGAGCTTTATTTGGGTTTAAGCTCAGTCTCTCCATCATCACCAATGTACTGGATCAGAGAGGAGTCCTGAGAAGCTGTATGGCAGCATTTTTATTGGGGTTTGAGCAAGAGTCAGGAATTCACAGCTTAGCATGATTGGATGACATTCAGCAAGGGCAAGCTTGTTACAAAGTGATTGCTAACTGACATAACTAAGGTTGAGTGAGCTATCTATAGACTTCAGGAATGTTAGGTCTTTTCTGAGCCATGAATGTTCTATTACAAGTTCAGTGGGCTGCCCAGCACAGATGCCCCACCCTGAGATAAAATGTCTTCCCATTCTTGTGGTTAGGCTTAGGCTGTTCCTTGGGTAGGGAACCCTATGGCAACCCATGGCCTACCTCCTGGGACGGATGACTTTTTTTGGGGGGGAAGGGGTCAGGTCTGGTCCTCTCACATTACTCAAGAAGATGCCCTACCAACTTGCCTACAAACCAGTCTAACAGATGAAATTTTTCGATGGAGTCTCCCTCTTCCTAGATAACTCTAGTTTGTGTCAGGTTGACAAAAAACAGCACAAGAAACACGAGAGTAAGAAAGACATATTAAGGAGGGGGTGGGAAGCGAGGTTAATAGGATATGTGCATCCTGACAACAGAAGGGAAACTGTTAAACAAAGGAAGTAACGACAAGAAAATCACTGTAGTTGCCATAAAACTAGTTTTTTTGAATGGTAGGCCATGAGAATATACCTTAAAAGTTAGTTTAAAAACATATTTATGAAGAGGAAATCATGAAATTTGCAGGCAAATGGTGGGATCTGGAAAAGATCATCCTGAGTGAGGTATCCCAAAAGCAGAAAGACACACATAGTATATACTCACTTATATAGACATATAAGATAGGATAAACATACTAAAATCTGTACATCTAAAGAAGATAAACAAGAAACAGGACCCAGGGTAAGAGGATCAATCCTCACTTAGAAAGACAAATGGGATGGACATTGGATGTAGGAGAAAAACAAGTAACAGGACAGGAGCCTACCACAGAGGGCCTCTGAAAGACTCTACCTAGCAGTATATCAAAGTAGATTAAAACTCATTACCAAACCTTTGGCAGAGTGCAGGGAATCATAAGAAAAAAGGGGGAGTTAATATGACCTGGAGAAGACAGGAGCTCCACAAGGACCAAATATATCTGGACACAGGGGTCTTTTATGAGATTGTTTCTCCAAACAAGGACCATGTATGGATATAACCTAGAACCTCTGCTCGGATGTAGCCCTTGGTAGCTCACTATCCAAGTGGGTACCCTATTAAGGGGAACAGGCACTATTTCTGACATGAACTCAATGGCTGACTCTTTGACATACCCCCCCAAGGGAAGAACAGCCCTGCCAGGTCACAAAGGAGGACTTTGCAGCCAGTCCTGAAGATACCTGATAAACCAGGGTCAGATGAAAGGGGAGAGGAGGTCCTCCCCTGTCAATGGACTTGGAAAGTGGCATGGAGGAGATGAGGGAGGGAGGATGGGATTGGGAGGGAATGAGGGAGTGGGATACAGCAGGGATACAAAGTTAATAAACTGTAACTAATATTAAAAAATAAAAATGGAAAAAAACATATTTATAACAGGAAAGCATGATGAGTTCCATATCCATGTCTCCAACATTGGCTTGTTTTTCTAAACTCTAATCACAGATTCCCAGTTGCTTACTACATTTCAATGCTTGGAAATCTGATTGCCACAACTCAAATTTTTGTCTAAGAACTAAACAAAAATATTTCATTATATGTATGTATCACAACTAATGTAGTGTGTATTAATACTCACTTAATATGGGTACTAATATATTGATTAATTGATTAATTAATATCTTTATTAATTATGTATTAGTTCTGTGCTGACAATATGCTTCTGTCACTTTCTTTCTTCACTTGACCAATTTCTAGAGTCTTGTTTTTGTTTTGTTTTGCTATCAGGTTCATTATATTATACAAGAGGAGAGTATGTGTGTGTTTACGTGTATATTTATGCATGTGTATGCCAAAGGATACCCTCGGTGTCATTCGCCAGAGTCAGGCCACCTTTTTTTTTTTGACAAAGGCTGCCCCTAGCCTAAAACATACCATAGGCTGTGTTCAATAAACTTTCATTGATTAAACAATATCTCTCATAATACCACTTATGGCTGGAACTGGCCATAGGCCAGGCCATGCTCTGAATATCTCTATCTCCCCAGTGCTGGGATTTGTTAAGCTCAGCTCTAAGCTATTCTAGAAGTCTCACTTAGGTAGTAGCTGATTTTATTTTCTAATTCTTCCAAATTAAGTGCTAAGTGAAAGGAACCAAAAAGGAAGAATGAGTGACCTCTAGAAAGCTAAAATGTTTTGAAGGGCACTTTAAATCTAAATTGCTCATTAAAGAAAGCAGAATACTGAGGACTGTTTGTCTGTGTGATCTTATAACTCATTAGCAGCTTAACTGTTGTGATTGTCTTGCAACAAACAAAAGTTCCACCCACTAGAATCTAGAGTGTAGATAATGTGGACTTAAAATAGCCTTTCACACAGTCAAGTTGAATTGCACCTCTTTGCTTTACCCATCAGATGGAGACATTTTATAACACATGGAGAAATTGTTCAAGTGAATCTAAAGACCTAAAATAGAAATTGAATTGATTTTCTTTCTCTCTTACCAACATCTTGAAATCATTTACAAAATGGCGTTGATTGAGAAATATAAAAAAAAATATATAGAACAATTATAAAAAGCAGTAGAAAATTGCAACTTTCTTCCATTCCTGGTTTGCATAGGGTTTTTGTCAGATATTTTCTCATTTAACATCAGATCACATACATCTGCTTACTTACTTCAAAAATAGAAGAACAAGGACGTATAAAACTGGACAAGTTTATCTTTCAGTAATTGCTCCCTCTGTTTTCTTCTCACTACTTTCTTCAGCAAAGTGTCCTCGCTCTTCTTTGTCTTCCTCATTAGTTCTTCAGAATTTAATACTTGCCCTGCCCCGTGTAAATGTTCACTTCCTGCAATTTCAGTTACACACAGTCAACCAGTGTCCAAAAAATGTTGGCTAGAAAAAAATCATAGGTAAACATGACTCCTAGATTGCATTATGTTCTATGTGCTATGATTAAACCAGTCTTGCTGCTCAGTCATACCCTACAAACAAATCATCCTTGGTCAAGTGTATTCATAACTGGCTGCCCTACCTGCCAGCAACTCTCTACTTGGTTATCAGTTCACAGTGCTTTGTTACTTGGCTACAAAGGACAAAAATAGTAATGCTGGCAGTTCAGCCATACCAAAAAGAAACTACTGGGGTTGGAGAGCAGCACTGACTGCTGTTCCAGAGGACATGGGTTCAGTTCCCAGCAACCATATGGCAGTTCACAACTGTCTGTAACTCCTGTTCCAGGGGATCGGACACTCTCACACATACATGCAGTCAAAACACCAATGTACATAAAATAACAATAAATAAATTTTAAAAGAAACTACTAGACATATTTTGCTTATATGAAAAGGAGAAAATTATTTACTAAAAGACAGGAAATATTTTATACTGAGGTTGCTAAGATGTATGGCACCATAAGATGTTTTGAGACTAAACATAGTTTGTCGGGGGTAGGGTGGTGGTGGTGAATGAACACACATGAAGCAGAGGAGGACATCTGATGTCCTGTTCTGTCACTTTCCAACTTACTCATTTTGAGACAAGGTCTCTCACTGAACCTGGAGCTAAGGTGGCAGGCAGCAAGCTCCACAAAGGCTTTTCCCCACAGCTCTACAGGACCATGCCGAACATTTTAAATATTTTTTATTTTATTGTATGAGTGTTTTATGTGCTTGTATGTCTATGCTCCAAGTTCATGCTTTTTGCTGCAGATGTTAGAAGGGGATGAGGAATTTCCTCGAACTGGAGTTAACAGATGGTGTGAGTTGTAATATGGATGTATGGAATTGAACCCAGATCCTCTGGAAGAGCAGCCAGTACTCTTGAGTCGTGTCTCCAGTCCCCTGCTTCTGTTTTGTAACATGGATGCTGGAATATGAACTCAGATCCTCATGCTTCTGCAGGAAACACTCTTACTCACTAAGCCATGTTTCAAGCCAACACACATAACTTTTATTAAAATATATTTGTTGTAGCTCAGTAGTTAGGAGTATTTATTGCTTTTCTAGAACACTGGGATTCAACCCATAGAACACACAAGTCATCTCATAAGTGGCTGTAACTCCAGTCTCAGAAGACCTGATGTTGTCTTCTGACCCCTTGGGCACAGGCATGCATGTAATGCACATATGTACATTCATGCAAAATACTCAAAATGAATCACTGATTATATCAAAGCAATTTTATCTGTGGATTTTTAAATCTGTATGGAATAACACAGGCTGAGACATGAGTAGAAATAATTTCATGCAGAGTGAATAACTTGAGCTGAGATTTAAAACCATCTTGCATTTTTTTTTGGAAGCCACCATACTCTAGCTATAACACACAGAGTTAAAAACACTATGTGCCAACAAAGCCAAAGGATGTAGGATGGAGATGTGGTGAGAAGTGAGACAGTAGAGGCACACTGGAGCCAGACTGTGGTAACCCTTAGCACTAAGAAATAAGGACAGCACTGCAAAGCTATACCATTTTCATGTCAACTTAAAAGCCTCCTATGCAACTGTGGAGCCTGTAGAAGACAGAAGCAGAAAGATTATGGCTCAGTAGTTTAGAGCACTCATTGCTCTTACAGAGGACCTGTGTTCAATTACATATATATGATGCTCACAACCATCTGTAACTCAGAACTCCAATTCTAGAGAATTTGATTGATGTGTTTTTCTGACCTTTAGGATCACCAGGCATGTACACACAGTATACATACAAAACATTTATACACTAAAGTAGAAAAGATAAATCTAAAAATATTTGTAAAAGGAGATGTTGGATGCTTTTCTGGTGTCCCATATCTGTAATATTGGGAAATTGAGGCGGGAAGATGGTTACAAGTTGAAGACTAGACTGGGCTATGTAGTAAAACAAACAAAAAGTGAGATAAAGGATGACACAAAGTACAGACTCAGTGTGGTTTGTAGTGTCTTAGGAAGGGAAGCATTAAGGATGAGAACCTGTAAGAAATATTAGGGGAGCTGGGCCTATGGAACACTACATAATAGGAACAACGTAGCTGGGGACCTGGTGACTCTTTGGCACGATACCTGGCAGTTGCCAGGACAGTAAGACCTGGGCACGCCCATTATGTTCAACCAAAAAACACGAAGGGCAGCTGCCACCCTCGAAGCTCTGGAGGAGATGAAAAGTTCATATGAACAAAACAAGTCTGAATGAAACAAAGCCAACTGGATGAGATAATTTAGTACCAACCAGCAAATTTTTGCATTTGTCTTTGTGAATAAATGGACTCTGCACGACAGCATTCTGCTCTCTGCACTAAGACAGATTGTTTTGAATTAGAGCAATCAGATGGGAATTTGGCAGCATCCTGCCAAATGCTTTACAGTTCTACAGATATAGAAATAGAGTGGTTCAGAGGTTGGACATCAGAAGAAGAAGAAAACAGGAAACAACCTAGGAACCTGCCACAGAGGGCCTCCGAAAACCTCTGCCCTGCAGACTATCAAAGCAGATGCTGAGAGTTATGGCCAACTGTTGGACAGAGTGCATGGAATCTTATGTAAGAAGTGGGAAATAGTAAGAGCTGGAGAGGACGAGAACCACAGAAGGAGAGCAACAGAACCAGAAAATTTGAACACAGGGAACTTCCCAGAGACTCATACTCCAACCAAGGACTATTCATGGAGATAACCTAGAACCCCTCCCCTGCACAGATGTAGCACATGACAGTTCAGTGTCCAAGTGGGTTACATAGTAATGGGAAGAGGGACTGCCTCTGACATAATCTGATAGGCTTGCTCTTTGATCACCTCCCCCTGAGGGGGGAGCAGACTTACTAGGCCACAGAAGATGACAATGCAGCTACTCCTGATGTGAACTGATAGACTAAGATCAGAAGGAAGGAGAGGAGGACCTCCCCTATCAGTGGACTTGGGGAGGGGCATGCATGAAGAAGGGGGAGGGGAGGGAGGGTGGGATCGGGAGGAGAAGAGGGAAGGGCTTATGGGGGGATACAAAGTGAATAAAGTGTAATTAATAATAAAAAAATTATTTTGCTGATACACGAGGCCACCAGGAGGAGACAGAGGAAAAGTAGTGTCTAAAAGACTGTCAGTGTGGAAAATTCTCAAAAGTTAAAAATAAATTTACTATATCACCCAGCTACATCCAAAGGACTCAGCATCCAACTCCACATAAACTTGCTTTGCATGTTCACTGCTATTCTATTCACAATAGCCAGGAAATGGAAACAACCTAAATGTCCTTTAACCAACAAATGGATAATGAAAATGTGGGACATATACAGTGTGGAATACTAGTCAGCTTAAAAAAGAATGAAGTCATGAACTTTGCAGAGAAATGGATGGAATTAGAAAAGGCCATACTGAGTGAGGTAACCCAGACCCAGAAAAACAAATGTCTCATGTTATCTCTTATTGAAAGCTCCTAGATCCAAATTTTCAAATGTGAGTACACACCCAGAAGTAACTGCAGAAACATGGAAATGGGACCATTGCCAGGATTTGGATGGGAGTAGGGGAAATGGAAAAGGAAAAGGGGTATAATTATACATATATCATTTAATGACTTTTTCTCATCTGAGCTTATTATGCTCCCCCCAAGAGCCAAAGACAACCTAACAAAAACCCCAGTATCAGTTCTCTTTAAAGCTGTTGGCCAAAGGTGTCAGGGAGGTGTATGTTTTATACAGCCTATTGTTATTATTGTTCTTGGTTGCTCCCTCACCCAGAGGTAGAAGGTTAAGTCCCTATTGCTGAAGACATCCTGTCCTTCAGAAATAAGGCCAGCAAACCAGTGAACTGGAACTGACCTGAATGCCCCCTCCCTGAAGACCAGCTTTCATGACACTAGAAGACACCATGCAAGCGTCCAAAGGAGGAAGGCAACCAACAGTCCTACAAAGATATGATACCTATGAACCATGTAAATGACCAGCATTCCTCAGTAACCTTAGGGGTGGAACAGTGACATTCATACTTTGACAGTAATCAACAGCTCTCTAGTTGGACTTAAGACTCTTTTAACAAGAGGCAAAATGTGCCTCATACTGGAATCTTAACTGACTACTTAGTGCTAGTGAAGTCATGAATATTGGAGGAGAACCTACTGTACCAAGACCTCAGACTTGAACACAGCTGACTCCATGATAAAAAGTACAATTCAGGCCATAAAACTAAGCACATTGACAGCACCACCTGCCAAAACTAGGAGCTAGTCCATCAAAGTCCATATAGTTTGGAGAAAGTCTCTGAATTTACTAACTTTGCTTCTTGGCTTCTGTAGGTCTGTTTGTGGGTAACTTATTGTTAACTGCAGTATGTCAACCAGGTGGTGGTTTTTGTGCTTAAAAGCTCGCCCCAAGAAAGGACCGTGGCTACACTGGGATCCCAAACATCTAGTGTAGTCACCATCTGGCTAATACTTACTTTCTATTGGCTTTAACATGTTCAAGTAGTCTTCTCTGGTATATACTCCACAATACCAAGCCACTACTTTACCAAACCAACATGGTCCCTAATAACAATTTAAAGATATGTTGTTATATCCACAGATAAGTGTAATCTTCCCCCCCCCCCCGCTCAATCCCCATTCAGAAAGGCTAAGAGGATGGATGGTCATTGGAAGAAGGAGAAAACAGGGAACAGGACAGGAGCCTGCCATACAGGGCCTCTGAAAGGCTATACCCTGCAGGGTATCCAAGCAGATGCTGAGACTTATGGCCAACCTTTGGGTAGAGTGCAGAGAACCTTATGAAAGAAGTGGGAATTAGTAAGACCTGGAGAGGACAGGAGCTCCACAAGGAGAGCAACAGAACCAAGAAATCTGGCCACAGGGGTCTTTTCTGAGACTGATAATCCAACCAAGAACCATTCATGGAAATGGCCTGGAACCCCTGCTCAGATGTAGCCCATGGCAGTTCAGTGTTCAAGTGGGTTCCCTAGTAATGGGAACAGGGACTGTATCTGCCATGAACTGATTGGCCTGCTCTTTGATCACTCCCCCTCCCCCCCCCCCCGGTGAGGTGGAACAGCCTTACTAGGCCACAGAAGAAGACAATGCAGACATTCCTGATGAGGCCTGATAGACTAGGATCAGAAGGAAGAGGAGGAAGACCTCCCCTATCAGTGGACTGGGAGAGGGGCATGAGTGGAAAAGGGGGAAGGAGGGTGGGATTGGGAGGGGAGGAGGAAGGGAGCTAAAGGGGGATACAAAGTGAATAAATTGTAATTAATAAAAATTAAAATAAAAATAAAAAAGAACTACTGGAGATATCCCTGGCTTCAATACTCCATAGCAATAGTAATCAAAACTTCATGGTTTTGGCATAGAACCAGATTTATTGATCAATGGAATTGAATTTAAGACCCAGAAATAAACCCACACACCTATGAACACTTGATTTTTGACAAAGAAGGCAAAACCATAAAATGGAAAAAAGACAGCATCTTCAACAAGTGGTGCTAGTCCAAGTGGATTCTACATGTAGAAAAATGCAAATACATTCATATTTATCACCCTGCATAATCAAATGGATCAAAGACCTCAATATAAAACCAGATGCACTAAACCCACTAGAAGATAAAATAAATTTTTCTTTCCTTAATTTGTTACAGTGATGAGAAAGCAAACCAAATGCAGTATCTTATCTTATTAACTGTCTGCCTAATTTGAGGTACAGTGATGTACTTCTAACAACTATGAATTTTACATACAGCTATAGTCACTCTATGGGTGTAGTTGAACCTAGGGCCTTACACATCCTTGTCCCAGGTAAGTGCTCTGCCCACTGAGTTCAAATGCTTCTTTCACTCTCACACTTTGGGACAGGGACTCCATTCAAGTTGGACTTGAACTTACTATGTATTCCAGGCAGGCCTTGAACTTGAGGTCCTCCTGCCTCAACATCCCAAGTAACTAGAATTACAGGTCTGTACTACCATGCTTGGCTTGAGAGAGGTTTTATTAAAAGGTTAAGCTTAATTCTGGAGTTCGTTCTGTTACACAGATCTATGAGTCAACCCTTTCATAAATCCCCTGATATTTTGATTGGTATATTAAGTCTCAAAACTAAGTATTAAGTGTTGTATTAGTTAGGAATCTCTAGAGGAACAAATCTGGAAATGCTGGTTCTGATATCAGCGAAGGAATCAGCAGTAGCAACAACAGGGGAAATAAACTTTCAATAGGAAAGGTCAAGTGAGCAAAAATGAATAACCATCATTTTTCCATGCCTGTGGTTTTCCTCCTCCCTAGGGAGCTGTTGGCCACTAGCCCACAAAGGCAGAAGGAGCAGGAGAGATGCAAGGCTTGGAAAGTTGTGAGAACAATGGAGAATGACCACTCCAGGAACTACTTCAGGGAGATAGTTTAATCCAAGAGAACACCCCTTGGGGAGTGGGTGGGGAGCTCCCAGGGTAGGTGTACTTAGTTGGTTAGAATTAGGCACTTCAAAGGTGTTTGATTTGCATTAAACAGCACGCTTCTATCATATGAACAGGAACACAGTACCTAATTATACTATAGATGCAGAGAGGGGAGAGCTAGCAGGGAACTGTGTCAAAGGCTGTATATCAGAAGTGGTTAGGGCATCTAAGTCTAACAACTGTCTCCAGATAAAGTCAGGCAGAGAATAGGAGGCCTTGCAGGGAGAGGAAGTCCTGCACCTTAAGGCCAAGCTCAGAATATCTACCCAGACTAGGAAGCCATCAACCTCAAACAGCAGGGTCCTTACAATACATGCCCACCTTTGGGGGTTGGTCTTTTCACTTCAATTAAGGCAATCAAAAAAATACCCCACAATCTTGCTCTGCCTGGGATAGATAATCCTCAATTTACATTCTCTGCTTAGGTGATTCTACATTGAAATTTAAAACTAATCATCACAGTGCTGGAGTGGTTAAGAGCTGATACTGTGCTTGCAAAGAACCTGAGTTTGATTCCCAGTACCCTCATTGCTGGCTTACAAGTCTGTAACTCCAGTTCCAGGGGAATCTTTGGTCTTATAACTTTGTTTTTCTACCTTTAAAAAGATTTATCTTATTTTTAATTATATGTATGTGTTTGGAAGGGGTATGTGCACATGAGTGTAGTTCCCTGTAAAGTCTTGAAGAGGGTATCAGATCCCCTGTAGCTAGAGTTACAGGCCGTTGTGATATGGTAAGTGTGGGTGCTGTTAACAAAACTCAGGTACTAAGAAAGAGTAGTGTGTATTCTTAACCACTAAGCAATCTCTACAAGTTCTTTATTTTTATTTTCAATTTCAGTAGATTCATTTGCTTGTCCATGTGGCTTTTACAGCCACTATCAGTTCATATCTACAAAAATGCTTGCCTAATCTGAAATGCAATTGTGTGGAATCTATAGATAAACTTGCAGAGTACTGGCATCACATCAGTTTTGAGACTACCAAACCATGAGCACAGTTGTCCTTTGACATCTACATGTGGATTAGGTCTAAAATCACCAATGAATACTCAAATCTGCAGATATTCAAATCTCATGTAAAATAGCATAATGTGCACATATAACTGTTGGAATAATGTTCTTGCGGAATGTATACAATTTACCCTTGTTCATTCAAATGTTGATTTCTCTACCCCACTATCTGGTTTCAATCCGGACATTGCATTGTGATGTTTATTCAGACATCACATGTCTCAAGTTTGTATAAACATGCCACCATTTGTTCTCTGTAATTTCAATAAAACAACCATCCAGCGCTGAGCAGTGGAGAGAATAGGGTGAGACATCCTGGTCCGGAGGGGAGGAGAAGGAAGTGAGAAGGAATAGGAGAGGAAAGATCAGCAGGACAGGACTTAGAATCATGAGGAGAGATGAACCGTACCTAAGATATGAAAAGCAAGTATGATGTGGGAAATCTGAATGGGCTTGGAGGTTTAGGATGGAGTAACTATTGCCCAGCCTTGCGCTTTAGGTTAATTAAATAAACCCTAGTCTCTGTGTGGTGATTTGGGTTTACAGCTGGTTTAGGAATAACCACTGTTTAACTAAAAGATAAATCAATATTAAATATTAATAACTGGTAATATATAACCTAGCATATTTTCTTATTTTTTTGCCTTTTATTGAAAATAGATCTTTTCTTACATATTATATTCTGATTATAATTTTCCCTCCCTCTACTCCTCCCAGTTCTTCCTTACCTCGATTCCCATCCAGATCCATGCCCTTTCTGATTCTCATTAGAAAGCAGGCTTCAAAAAATAACAATAAAATAAAATATACTAAAATAAGATAAAAGAAAAACTAACACATCAGAATGGGACAAAACAAACAGAAGGAAAAGAGCCCAAGAAAAGGCATAAGAAACAGAGACCCAATCATTTGCACACTCAGGAATCCCATAAAAACACTGAACTGTATGATGTAACATATACACTGAGGACGTGGTACAGACCTATGCAGGTCCTGAGCATGCTGCATGAATTCATGTGTGCCTTACTCATGTTGATTTAGGGGCTTTGTTTTCTTAGTGTCCTCCATCCCTCTGGCTCTTACACTCTTTCTTCCTCCTCCTCCACAGGATTCCCTCATCTCTGAGAGGAAGGATTTGTCAGAAACACAACCTTTAGGACTGAGTACTCCAACTGTTTCTCACTCTCTGCATGTTGACTGGCTGTAGGTCTCTTCATTTGTTCCCATTGGTTGTAGGAGAAAGCCTCTCTTACAATGACTGATTTATGAGTTTAAGAGAATGTTGTTAGGAGTCATTTTATTGCTACTTTTTCTTAAAGACAAGTAGTTTTTGGTTTTATCCTAGGTCACTGGGCTACCTAGTCTCAAGTTCTAGGTCACCCAGGCAACATTGGGTATGGGTTCCATATATGGAGTGAGTCTTAGGTCAAATCAGAAATTAATTGATTACTACCACCAGCTTTGTGCCATCACTGCACTAGCTTATTTTGCAGGCAGGACACCACTGTAAATCAAAGAATATATGGCTGGTTTGATATTTATTTTCTTTTTTGGTAGCATGCACAGTACCTTGCTGTGCCAAAGATGCAAGAACATAGGGGTGAAAACTATGAAGGCAAGAGCTCCACTTCTCCATATTCAGTAGGACGTATAGGTGCTGCTTTCAGCAATGGAGGCATAGAGTATAGTAGGAAGCCATTGTGTTTCTATGTTTTTCCTCCTATCCTCAAACTCCCGGAATAATGGCTCATGAGATTCACTAAATATTATGCAGATACCTAGGCCATATAGCTAGGCTCTTCCCCGACTATTTCATAACTTAAAATAACTTGTTATACTAACTTACATTCTGCCATGTGTCTGGTTACCTGAGCTGGGGCACGATGCATTCATCCTCTTCACATCTTACCTGCTGGATCTATCCCAGAATCCCTTGTGCCGCCAGAAGTCCAATCTATTTCCTGCCTCAGCCATAGGAATAGGTTTTTAATTTGACAGGTGTTGCATCCATAAAATACACAAGAGATTCTTTCTACAGTAGAGAGCAACCTATTTTCTTTCTCTCCGTTTGTTTATTTGTTTAATCACTTTACATCTGATCCCAGCTCCTTCCCTCCTCTCCTCCCAGTCTCACCATCACGAACCCCTCCCCTCCCCCTTTCCTCTATCCCCTTAGAGGAGAGGCTCCAAGGGGTTTTAAGCCTTGGCGCCTCAATTCGCAGCAGGACTAAGTGCATCCCCTCCCACTGAGACCAGACAAAGAAGCCCAGCTAGGGGAAAGGGATCCAGTAAGCTAACAGGGTCAGAGACAACCGCTTATCCTGTTATTAGGGGACCCACATGATGACCAAGCTGCACATCTGCTTCATATGTGTATAGCCTATATTATTGGCAACAGCCTGGGTTGTTTGAAGATTCCCATGGGACCCCTTTAACCAATAACTCAATTAGATGTAACCCAATCCCAAGACTGGAACTTCATTTGACAAGAAATGGCCAGTTGGGGGCTCTGTTGCTCCCAGTATTTGGCAATTTCAGTTAAATTTCCTTCATATATGTATGTATTTTAGGAAGCTTCTACTGCATTAAATTTCCATGCTACTTGTCAAATGCCCCTTAACGTCCCCTGTCTTTCCCAGTATTCCCTCCCTTATCTCTCCTTCCATCCTCACTTGATCCTCCCATTCCAGCCCCTACTGCCAACCATAAAAATACAGTCTATTTCCCTTTTCAAGACAGATATATCCACCCCCAGTTCCTCATTCTATACATAACATGTTTAGTTCTATGGATTGTAGTTTTAATATCATTGGCTTAAAAGCTAATATCCACATATAAGGGAATATACACCGTATTTCTCTTTCACAGTCTAAAAATACCTCATCTAGGATGTTTTTTTTCTAGTTCTGTCCACTAACCTAAGAAGTTCATGATTTCATTTTTTAATGGCAGAGTAATACTCCATTGTGTAAATGTACCACATTTTGTTGATCCATTCTTCTTTTGAGAAAGACCTAGGTTGTTTAAGATTTCTGACTATTATGAATAGAGAAGCAATAAATATTGTTGAGGTCTCTGGAACGTTGAAGCATCCTTTCAGTGACATAGCTTGATGTTGAGGGAATTTGATTCTCATCCGTCTGAGGAATTGCCACACTGATTTCCATAGTAAGTGTACAAGTATGAACTCCCACTAGCAGTGTATGGGTGTTTCTCTTATTCTATATCCTTGATAGAATGAACTATCACTTGTTTTATTGATGGAAGCAATCCAACAAAAAGTAGTTTCGATTTGTGTTTCCCTAATGGTTACAGTGGCTATTGTGAAGAGTGTTGTTTCCCTAATTTCTTTCTAAGTTGTGTTGTTTTTGTATATAGGAGGGTTACTGATTTTTGTGAGTTAATTTTGTTTCCAGCTGCTTTGCTGAAAGTGTTTTTCAGCTGTAGGAGTTTCCTAGTGGAATTTTGGGGATAATTCATCATACTATCATGTCTTCTACAAATTCTAATTTGATTTCTGTTGGTTGTCTTATCGCTTTACCTAATACTTTCAATTACTATAGTGAATAGGTATGGAGAGAGTTAAAAATATTGCCTTGTTCCTGATTTTAGTGGAACTACTTTGAGTTTCTCCACATTGAAGTTGACTCTGGGCTTACTGTAAACTACCTTTATTATGTTGAGTGATGTCACTTGTATTTCTAACTCTCCAGTACTTTTATCATGAAGGGCTATTGAATTTTGTGTTTGAATGAAATGTTCTGTAAATATCAGTTAGGTCCACTTGATTTATAACTTCAGTTAGTTCTAGCATTTCTCTGTTTAGCTTTTGCCTGGATGGTCAGTCTATTCAGAGGAGTGGAGTCTCCCACTATCAGTGTGTGAACGTCAATATGTGATCTAAGTTGTAGTAGTGTTTTTAATTTTTTAAAAATAAACGTGGATACCCTTGTGTTCGGTGCATAGATGTTAAAAATTGTAATATCCTTTGGTAATTTTTTCTTTAACTGCTATGTATTGTCCTTTCCCATCTCTTCTGATTACTTTTGGTTTAAAGTTCATTTGTTAAACATTAAAATGGCTACATCAGCTTGATTCTGAGGTCCTTTGCTTGGAATATATTTTTTCATCTTTTTACCCTGAAGTGACATCTATCCTTGATATTAAGGTGTGTTTCTTAGATACAGCAACAGAACTGATCCTGTTTTTGTGTCTGCCTGTGTCTTTTTATAGGAGAATTGAGACCTAATATTAATGTTGACCTAATATTCAGTGATTTTTTTTTAATTCCTGTTATTTTGTTGTTATGAGGTGTGTGTATATGTGTGTGTGTTCAGCCTCTTGATTTGCTGCTCTGGGATAATATATTTCTTGTCTTCTTCAGATTGGAGGTTTTCTTCTAAGGCCTTCTGTTAAGCTATGTTTTAGATAGATATTGCTTAAATTTTATTTTATCATGGAATGCCTTATTTTCTCCATCTATTGTGATGAAACATTTTGCTGGGAATAATCATCTGTGGTCTCTTAAAGTCTGCAGCACATCTGTCCAGGCCCTTTTGACTTTCAGAGTCTCCATTGAGAAGCCAGGTGTAACTCTAATAGGTCTGCATTCATATTACTTGGTCTTTTTCCCTTGCAGCTTTTAATATTGAGTATTATGTGGCAAAGGGAGTTTCTTTTCTTGTCCAATATATTTTGGTATTCTGTATGTTTCTTGCATCTTAATAGGCATCCCCTTTTAAAGGTTAGGTAAACTTTCTTCTATGATTTTGTTGAATATATTTTTTGGACCTTTGACCTGGATTTCTTCTCCTTCCTGTATTCCTATTATTCTTAAATTTGATCTTTTCATAGTGTCCCAGATTTCTTTTATATTTTGTGCCAGAAGTTTTTGTGGTTTAATATGTTCTTTGATCAAGGCATACTTTTTTTTCTATCCTGTCTTCAGTGCCTGAGATTCACTCTTCCATCTCTTGTATTCTGTTGGTGAGGCTTGCCTATGAGGTTTTTGTTTGAGTTCCTAAATTTCCATTTACAAAATTTGCTCAGTTTTCTTTATTGATTTGGGTTTTCCTTATTGGTTCTATTTCTACTTTCAGGTCTTCAGTATTTTTGGTAGTGTCCTTACACTGTTCATGTTTTTATATATTTCTTTCAGGGTTTATTCATTTTCTCTTTATAGACCTCTCTCATATTCATCAAGGCTATGTTAGGGTCTTTATTTAGGGCTTCTCTATGTTGTAATACTCAGGGACTGTTGTGATAGTCTTATGGGCTGTACTGAAGATACATTTTCCTGGCTGCTATTGATTGTGTTTTTACACTGGCATTTAGACATCTGGGTTTGGGAAGAATATAATTTTAGGTGCTGATATCTGGTCTCATCTTTGTTGAGTGGTTGTTTTCTTCCTTGGTTTCTGTTGCCATTTCTTGTTCTTAGGAGAGTGTGGTAAATGTGTGTTTTCTGTGGGTAGGTAGGAAATTCTTCTGGGAACCTATGGTGCTTTGAATAAGAATGACCCACATAGGCTCATATATTTGAGTGCTTAGCCACCAAGGAGTGGAGCTTTTTGAAATGATTAAAAATATTAGGGTATATGTCCTTGTTGGAGGAAGTGTGTCACTTGGGATGGGTTTTAAAAGCCCACCCCACACTATCTCTGTTTACAGAGCAGGATGTAGCAAGCTACTGTTCCAGTGCCTGTCTGCATGAGGATGGGCTAAGAGTGAGGAGTGGTGAGGAGATCCACAGGAGGGAGTAAAGCAGGGTGTTCAACCTGATTCAGGTTAGTCCCTGGGAAATGGAGCATAGGGTGAGGAGAGGCAGCATCACATGGTCTACTACAGAACTAGGGATGAAACTGCAAAATTGGACTTAGAGGAATGGAGGGAGATGTGAAGATCTGCCTACCTGCTTCACAGGCTACATTCTCTTCTTATATTTTAAACAATATAATATTTTATTAATTCTTTGGGAATCTTATACAACATATCTTAATCATATTTGCCACTTTCCCCTCCCCTGCAAACACTTCCAGATTCACCTCATCATCCTCTTTATTCCCCATCACTTCATATTCTGTTTGTCCATATTTTGTTTGTTCTTTTAGAGGTGGCTATTTTGAATCAGATGTCCCAAGATATAAGTGAAACTATTGGTTCTTGATTTTGCCTTCTTGGCCACTGTAGGACTACCATTTGCTTTTCTCTGTTGAGAGCTTACACAGCTGCTTCCTGAACTATGAGAGCTATTCCTCAGTTAGGAGACTTCCAGATCGTCTCCAAATCAGTTCCTCCATTCCCACTTCTCAAGACTAGCATCTTTGTTATCTATACCGACCAGGCTGGGCTGTGATAAACCTATGATGTACTTAAAAAGTGTCATTCATCCCCAAACTCCTGCCAAAGCTGTGGTGGAGTTTTCAGCTAAGGCCTTGGATGTGGCAAGCTCTCTGAGACGAGGACCGGGATGGGTCAGGAGAATCCGCAACTTCATCTTTCTCTTTACTAGCAATTCGGTTGATGGGCACTACACTCAAGCGGGGTAGCTTGAGCATGGTCCTTGCTACTCCTACCTAGGGCCTGTCATCTGTGCCTCCTGTAAATCTCCTAGTCCAGCAATACTTCTCCCTCCCACCCCTTTCTCCTCAGTGCTGTTAAGTGGAGGAACCCAGGGTCTCATGCATAGGAGGCAAGCAATCTAGCAACTGAGCTATGGCCTCAGGACCCTCTCCCATCTCAGGGTTGGTGTAGCAAAGCAAAGCCAAAGGGGACATATGGAGGAGGATAATTGTATTTTTAATGTCTACAGTACTGGGCTTGAGGTTTTTGGAAAGAAACAACAGAAGTTATTTACCTTCTGCTCAGCTATTTCCTTCTCTTGAGCCCAAGAGCCATCTTATTTGCTTAAAAATAAAAGTGAAAACATAACGGAAACTGTACATTTTATGTTGTAAAATAATACCCTAGTTACAAAGGAGATTAATACACGAGTGGATACACATGTGTTACTGGTGGAAAATGAAGAGATTCAACATGGTTTCTTCTGACAAAAAAGGTAGGAAGTAAGGACACTGTGGAAAAAGGGTACAGAGGTACCCCTGGTTGGAGCAGAGCAAAGAATTGGAAGTAGTCCTGGTGGCTTGAGATTTAGAATTCAAATGGTGAGTACAGGATTCCTGAGACTATCTGAGGTTGATGGTGTTAAATTTCTCTTGATGCCAATATGTCCTTGATGGATTATTTTTGAAATAGTGTCTGTGGGTTCAGAGAAAGCCAAAAGCAGGGTATTGGGGACAATGGCTTTGCTAGATGAGTAACAAAATGACAGAGGGCAAACAAGTTTGGATTACTGGCTTGAGTGTTATTAAAATAATGGCCCAGTACTAGTGAGATAGCTCAGTGAGTGCCCCTGCTCAGAGCTGATCCTAACAACCTGAGTTCAAGCCCTAGCCCTCAGGACACACAAATTAGAAGAGAACCAACTCCCTTGGGTTGTCTTCTGACCTCCATACACATGTACATGCACACACACACACACAGAAAGAGAGAGAGAGAGAGAGAGAGAGAGAGAGAGAGAGAGAGAATTTTAAAATAAAAAAACAGAAAGAGAATGACCTATAGTCTTTTAGATGAACATGAAAATATGAAAACAAAGTAAGGGGACTGGGTAAGGTGGAAATAAAGAATGGCTGGAAAGTAAGAGAACTATGGACAGAAAACAGTGTTTCACAAATGGGAAAGCTTTGGTAAAGAGAAAGATAAAAGATCTTTACAGATGTTCTCATTTTTCCAATCAGAAACCTTTCCTTGGTGGAGATGAGTAAATTTGCTTTCAATGTTTTGTTAATCTTCCCACACCTTACTTACGTTGGGTGAGAGATAGCTCTCCTTTCCTTGTTCTCCACCGAGTTGAAACAGAGAAAAACTTAACATTTTTAGTTCTCTTTTAACTTTTAGTAATTTTAAGCTTAATCTGCCTCTTGGGTTTCCAATTACCTTTTCATCTGTCATTTGGTACACATCTCTATGTATTCTTTTAAACACCCATTTCTTGGGGTGAAATTCGCCATTTTGCCACTCCATTTCTGCAACTCTTCTTGTGTATGTGGGGATTAAATTGTGGTAACAACCCCTAAGGGTTGGAACCTCAGAATAATGGGCACTGAAAATTAATCATAGTGCAAATGAATAAATTGAATGCCTGTAAAATGTACAGGGCCCTCCCAGGGTACAATCCAAGGAAGAAAACACTTAGAATTTCACAAAGGCTGCTAGAACTTAGTGATTAAATTTGTTGATCAAATCCAGCAATGTCTCTCAGCCCCCACCAACCACCATATAAGGTGCAGGTGAGTATTTTTTATCTTCGTTGAACATAGCAGCTTTTGCTACTTTCTGGATAGAATGTAGCAACAACCACTGCAGAAATTATGGGGGCACTGGGCGTAGATCGTTGCAAGACATCATTTGCCTAGGACCAGAATGGCAGGGCAGTGGACCAAAACAGAAAAAAAAAATTCGTGGCGTTCTTGGGGTGGAGTTCATGTCCAGTCACTGGGTGCGTTCTGTACACTCGTGACTCTCGCTTGCCTGACGTCGGTTAGTTAAGAAACTTAACTTTGTTTTGAAGGAATTAGGGAAAGGTGAAGTAAAGCTCAGTGCGCCCCAAAGGGTGTCACTGACTTATGGCATACTCGTTCAGATCTAGCCAGGCAGAGAGCGAATCCGGGAGAGTTAGAGGGCGGGGAAAAGCTTCGGGTACCGTGGGACAGGGCAGGCTGCTGCTGAACAGGCCAATGAGCGCTCTCAAGAGATTGAGCCAAGAGGAGTGAGTGAGCAGGCACCACTGCCTCCCAAGTTTCCTCTGGTGGATGCACCGCCCGGCCGCTCCGCTCCGCCCACCGCTGAGGGACCAAAAGAGGCCAGAGCCGCGGACTCTGGGTGGGTTAACGGAGGCAGAACCGCCAGGCGAGTGCTCTGCCCTGGGGGGAAGGGAGGGGGAATTTGGTGAACTATGAAGGGTCGGCGGAGGCGGCGCCGAGAGTACTGTAAGTTCACGCTGCTCTTGGTGCTGTACACGCTTCTGCTACTGCTTGTCCCCTCTGTACTGGACAGCGGCAGCGAGCAGGACAAGGGCGTCAGGCACTGCCTTCGCCTGCAGCGCAGCTTGGGCGTGTGGAGCCTGGAGGCTGCAGCAGCCCGGGAACGTGAGCAGGGCACTGAGATTCGTTTCCCAGCTGAAAAAGACGTGGGTCGATCCTCTTGGTCCCAAGGCAACCTCAGCGCCGTCGGTGAGGCAGTGACCCAGGAGAAGCAACACATCTATGTGCATGCCACCTGGCGCACTGGCTCGTCCTTCCTGGGCGAACTCTTCAACCAGCACCCAGACGTTTTCTACTTGTACGAGCCCATGTGGCATCTATGGCAGGCTCTGTATCCGGGCGACGCCGAGAGCTTGCAAGGCGCGCTGAGAGACATGCTGCGCTCGCTCTTCCGCTGTGATTTCTCAGTACTGCAACTGTATGCGCAGCCTGGTGACCCCGCAGATCGAGCGCCAGACTTGGCCAACCTCACCACGGCCATGCTTTTCCGCTGGCGGACCAACAAGGTCATCTGCTCACCGCCTCTGTGCCCCGCCGCGCCCAGGGCGCGTGCAGAGGTGGGCCTCGTCGAAGACAAAGCCTGCGAAAGTAGCTGCCCGCCCGTGCCACTCCGTGCCCTGGAGGCTGAGTGTCGCAAGTACCCGGTGGTGGTCATCAAGGACGTGCGGCTGCTGGACCTGGGCGTGCTGGTGCCCCTGCTCCGTGACCCGGGCCTCAACTTGAAAGTGGTGCAGCTCTTCCGAGACCCACGGGCAGTGCACAACTCACGCCTCAAATCGAGGCACGGACTACTGAGGGAAAGCATCCAGGTGCTGCGCACACGCCAGAGGGGTGACCGCTTTCACCGGGTGCTGCTGGCGCATGGCCTGGGTGCCCGTCCGGGAGGCCAGGCCCGAGGGCTGCCTTCGGCGCCCCGCGCCGATTTCTTCTTAACCAGTGCGCTCGAGGTGATTTGCGAGGCCTGGCTGCGTGACCTGCTATTCGCTCGTGGCGCGCCCGCCTGGCTGAGGCGTCGCTACCTGAGGTTGCGCTATGAGGACCTGGTGTGGCAGCCTCAAGCCCAGCTGCGCCGCCTGCTGCGCTTCTCCGGGCTGCGGACAGTCGCTGCGCTTGATGCCTTCGCTCTCAACATGACGCGCGGCTCGGCCTATGGCGCTGATAGGCCCTTTCACTTGTCTGCCCGGGACGCCCGAGAGGCTGTGCATGCCTGGCGCGAGCGTCTGAGCCAAGAACAGGTACACCAGGTGGAGACCGCCTGTGCTCCTGCCATGCGACTGCTGGCCTACCCTCGCAGCAGAGGCAAGAGCGACTTGGAAAGAGAGTTACCACTGGAGACCAAGGCCAGTTGGGCCACATAACACTCTGATCCCCAGGGAAGATCCAGCCAGGTAAGGGGCGCTGTACAGGACATAGTGTAAGGAATGGTGTTGCGGGTTGGATTCTGAAACAACCAGCGAGAGTGTGGGGTGAGGAGTGGCTAGAGGGGACAGTGCTGTTCTGAATGGCATGCTGTCAGATCAAGTCCAAGAAAGTCTTGCTTGGTAGAGTTGAGGTACTTCAATGGGAAGAACTTCCTTCCTTGCTTGCTTAGCCACCTCCCTTCTCAGAGGAGGACTTAGAAGTGAGAGATGTGTAGCTGAAGCAGCATCCAGATCTCTACTCTCCCAGTACCCTTTATATGAAGGCATCACAGATCCAAAGATAGTAGAGAAAGTCTAAAGCATCCTAATGCAACTCCATACTGGGAACTGCCATGGAGCGGAGTGTAGGCTTTAGATAACCCTTCCAGACTGATAGTTCTGAAGTAGATGACTGTTCTACGGGGCAGCTTTTTGCCATGGTGTCTGCTGCCAGAGAAAAACGAAACAAGGTGTCATAGATTCTGCCCCTACTTTTCAACTTAATTTTTCTGTTTGATATTTCCTTGTCTCTCTTCTTCTTGGGCTTCAGGACTTTTCCTCCTGAATACTAAGTGTGAAGGCACAGTGAGGCAGTTCTTGCAATAGTGTATGCACAATTGTGTGTTCCCCAGCTTTAGTATAAACCAGTAGAACTGACATTTCTTTCTCCTGGCTTGTGTGTGCCCTTTTCCCTTACTGTCTCTCTTCTTTGCTCCCTCTCAGAGGCTGGGTGCTGTTTTCAGGATATCTGGCCATATCCTGTTTGTATCAGGTTCCAAAAGCTGCTTGGTCAGCTTCCTTTAGTGCTCTAAGAAGGCTGGGCTGGGTTTTCCCCAACACCATTCCACTGCTTTAGTCTGGTAGTTAGCAATTTGTCAAGTAAACCCCTTTTTTGTTCATTTTCTATAAAGTGCTTGCTAAAATGTCCTAGTACTCTCTCTGTATGTGTCCAGTGTTGTGTTAACAAATGGTGTGTAACATGTAGTAGAAGGAAGATTGTTCTGTGTGATGCTCACCATAGGAATTTAGTCAGTGGCATGGGAATGCATTTCCCCAAACACTGTGAATTGGAAGAGTGCCTGCTGCCTTCTGTACAGTGCAGACCAGAGGAAGAAGAAAAGCAATGCAGGGAGGCCGGAAGTGACTTAAGTTTCCATTCATTATTTTATAGTGTAATTCAGTATTCCCCTGGGATGGGCTGGAGGGACAAAGGTTGAACAAGTTAATGAAGATGGATTCTTTGGCTAATGGACCTACGGTTTCAGGAAGCTGACTAACTGAATTTGTTTCTCCCAGTAATCAAGTCAGTTTCTATAATTGCTAGGAAGTCTGTGTTCTTTCCTGATTTCCAGAGTAAAAGAATGTAAAGCACAGGGTGACTCCACACACCTTAACAAAAACATCCTATCATCTGCTAAACCATATTTACATATATAATAGTCCCTACTTCACTTTACAAATCTCAGGAAATTCTTCCCCTGGGCAAAAGCTGCAGCATTTTATGGTTTTTGTTTGTTTGTTTGTTTGTTTTGTTTTATTGAGATAGGATTTCTCTACGTAGCCTTAGCTGTCCCAGATTTGCTTTGTAGACTAGGCTGGCCTCAAACTAACAGAGATCCAACTGCCTCTCCTTCCCCAAGTGCTGGAATAATAGGTGTGTGCCACCACACCCGGCTCATTTTATGTTTTTAAGACCTGAAAATCTCCTAGACAGTTTTGTTCCACATACTTACCCCAATTTGTTCTGACACACTAAATGATGTCTGGAGCACAGTAATAGAGAGGAAGGTAGAAGACTTTGTCCCCTAGGAAGTGCAAGTCTATGTGGGTGACAGTGACTGTGGGCAAAGATGCTGGTGCTACTGTTTGAAAGGCTGATGGAGTTTCTCTGTAGGGCTACAGGGGCATCTGGATAGAAGTTTTAGGTTCTTGTAAAATTTGGTGACTGATCTCTTCCTTCTGCATTGGGCACTTAATATCAATCTGTGGATGTATTAAATTGTTTGTATTACTGACCCCTAACAAGATAATCTGATTATAAAAATTCAGAGACACACAGGCAAACTTTGGGCAGAGAGCAGGGAATCTTATGAAAGAAGTGAGGGTCGGGATAGCAGGACCTGGAAGGGACAGGGCCCAACAAATCTGGGCCCAGGGATGACTACAGAGACTGATGCACCAACCAAGGACCATGCATGGAGAGGAACTAGACTCCCTGCTCAGGTTCCATGTACGTTCCCGAGTAAGGGGAGCAGGGATCATATCTGACATGAACTTGGTTGCCTGCTCTTTGATCATTTCCCCTTGGCAGTGCAGCCTTGCCAGTCCACAGAGGAAGAGGATCCAGGCAGTCCTGATGAGACTTGATAAGCTAGGGTCAGATGGCCAAAGAGGAGGCTCCCCCTTTCAGTGGACTAGGGGAGGGGGATAGGGGAGAAGAGGAAGGAAGAAAGGTGGGGCCAGGAGGAAACAAGGGAGGGGGCTACAATCAGGATATAAAGTGAATAAATTGTAAAAATTAAAAATTAAACAATTGCAAATAAATAAATGTCTTCCCAAGAACCCATCACCTACTCCCTTCCTTCTCACTGGCTAGAACTAGCTCACATGGCCTACCGTAGGCCAATAATTGGTGTAAGGGAATGGACGCTAAGTGGCTCATACCAGCAATTCTCAGTCCTGGGTGAAAGCTACCGTTGACTTCCCCTAATCTTTAGTGAATATGTTTCTAAGACCCTCAGATAACAGTGTACCTTATATGGGCCACGATCTTCCTTATTCATACATACATATGAGAAAATTTAATTTCTAAATTAGGCACATTAAAAGATTAACAGAAATATGAAAATAAAATAATATATGAAATAATAAGGAATTATAATAAAATTTTCTCAGCATATTGTTTCTGGGTTACCATGAGGCAGGTGGTGCTTACAGTGTGGATCAATTTGACCTGCTGGACAAAGGGTAGTTTCCATCTCAGGTAGAACGCAGCAGGACTGCATGACAGTTCATCCTGCTACTCAGAACAACACTGTAAAGCTTATAAATGATTTCTGCAACTTTCTATGACTATATCTGGACCGTGGTTGACAGTACATAATTGTAGCCTGAGAAAGGAAAGACATACAGGTAAGAGGGAACCACTACTATCTATCCAGATGAGGAGCTTTTAAAAAGATGTCCATGCCTGAGTTCTTCCCTTCCCAACAGATGTTTTTGGGGTGGTGATCGGTGTTGGAGGTAGAACCCATGGTCCAACATGCTATACGCAGATGCTGTGCCAATGAGTTTCACCCCAAGCCCAGGAGATCTGATTGATTCATTCTGTGGTGAAAGCTCCAGACCCAAGCATTGAGGTTTTCAAATTTCCCAAGGAGATTTTACTGTACACCTCAAACTGCAAACCACTTGGCTTGGCATGGGAGCAAGGTCAGAATGAGAAATCAAGGGCTGTTGATAAGCAGCAAACTCTGCTACACTGTTTTATGTGAAAGAATTGAAAGCTATGAAGTTCTTTGCAGATCAAAGGTGTTATCATGGAAAGGGAAATTACACACAGGACTGTTTATCACCTGCAGATGCCTTCAGATGTTTTGTCTGTAGCTCCATATCTAAGAGTCCATTGTTGCATGAACACTACTTACTCCTGTTATGATCAGAGTGATAAGCTGTCCTGTCTTTCTTAGTATGTCTCCCTTTGCCCTCTACCCTTGGGAGGATGCAAGGCGTCTTAGTTTGACGAAACAGCATGACCAAAAGTAAGTTGGGGAGGAAAGGATTTATTTGGCTTACACTTCCACATCACTATTCATCACTGAAGGAAACCAGAACAGGAACTCAAACAGGGTAGGAACCTAGAGGTAGGAGCTGATGCAGAGGCCATAGAAGGGTGCTGCTTATTGGTTTGCTCCACATGGCTTGCTCATCTTGCTTCTTTATAGGACCCAGGATCACCAGTCCAGGGTGGCACCACTCACAGCAGGCTGGGCCCTCCCACATCAATCATTAATTAAGACAATGCCTCGCAACCAGATATTATGGAGGCATTTTCTCAATCGAGGTTAACTTCCTTTCCAATAACTCTAGCTGTGTCAAGTTGGCATAAACTAGTCAGCATACAAGACTTCATCCATACTTCTTCTGTAAGTATGTGTATGTCTACATGAACATGTACATGTTTATAGAACCAGAGCTTTAAACATGCTGACCATGTGTTCTACCTCACTGAACTATTCCCACAATGCCCTAAGACACTTAGGTCACTTTAGTCTTTGTTCTTGATAGGATCTTTGCTGCCAGTAGAAGAAACTAAAGACAGAGGCAGCAGGTGTCCTGTAGCTTAAGTCCTAACAATTAGAAAACTTTCACAGGTAATCGTTCTAAACTAAAGAAGTGATGAGCTACCACCATTTTGGAACTCATTCCATTTAAATCAGTGAATTGGACCTCAATGTTCTATGTGATATTATGTATAATTATCACTGAAATGCCACCTTTGGTTTAAACATAGACTGCCGAATAACACCATTTTAAAAACACTGTTTCTATACAGAACATTTGTTTATTCTAATTCTCAGTAGCAAAATAAGCTGAGTACTGTGTTTTTGTCAGAGGCCAGGAAATTAATATAATGGGTTGAGGTGGTGATGGTGGTGCGTATATTTGTGTGCATGTTCAAACACATAAGATGTGAGTGTAGGGAGGAGCAGCCTTACCAGGTCACAGAGGAAGACAATGCAACCAGTCCTGAAGAGACCTGATAGACTAGGGCCAGATGAAAGGGAGGAGGACCTCCCCTATCAGAGGATTTGGCGAGGGGCATGGGAGGAAATGAGGGAGGGAGGATGGGATTGGGAGGGAATGAGGGAAGGAGCTACAGCTGGGATACAAAGCGAATAAAATGTAATTAATGTAAAAAATTGATAATAAATAAACAAATATAAAAATATGTGAGTGTATATGCATATAGATAGGGAGAAATGAGTGTAAGGGCTTCAAGTAGCATGTGGGAATTTTTCTAAAATGTATTCATGTCCAAAATCATCATCACCCATTTGTGAGTGATATTTGTGTTTGTTTATTTTTGGTTCAGGCATTCTCTGAGTTCCTTGTGGGCTTCCTTCTTCGTAAGGCCCCTCAGTTGATGGTGGGTTTGGTATTTGTTTAGGAAATGGTAATACTCCACAAGTCTGGTGAGTGAACCATGGAAGAAAACTGGTCCTGTAAAGTGAGTTATAAGCCAAAAGTACTAACAGCCATTCTTTGACTTATATGAAGTCACTTGTTACATTGGGACCAAAGAGCCCAGGCTTTGTGGCCTGGGTTTCTTGATTAGCACTTGATTAAGTGTAAGAATTTATTTGCTAGGAATGTGGCTCGGTTATCAGGCAATGAAAAACAGCAAAACAACCTAGAACAATTTGAATGTCCTACCTAAAATATGCATCAGGATCTAGGTAAATAAGTCACAATACGTTCCTACAATGAAACACAATATAACCATAGAAAAGAGTATAGCATGGAAAGATTTCCAAAGCATTAAAATACAGGACAATAAATATAGTTTAGTCTTACTTATGCATTGAGATGTCAATATATTTGCTTTCATTTGCATGAAACACATCTAGACATATATAACACAAGAACTATATTGGTTGACTCTAGGCACAAAGACTGTTGAGTGTTCATACCCTTTTGTGCTTTCAAACTCTTTTTCTTACCACCAGCTTCCATGATTTAAACTAAGAACACTTTTTTTTTTTAAACTTCTGGATGTATGAGCTTGATTTAACACACCAAAATAAGGAGCTGAGATGAGAAAGGTGATAACATGTATTCAGCAAGGAACACAGTGCACACAATAGACCTTAATGAGTATCACTTCATTTTGGAATCATTTGGATATCCTCACTCTACACCCTCACTATGTGCTGGGGATGGAACCCAGGGCCTTGCCCTGCTTTGGCAAGCCTTCTACCACTCACTGTCCCACACTCCCAGCACCTTGCAGTATTTTTGAGGCAGGGTGCAGAGCATTCTCTAAAATGCTGTTTTTAGTTTGGGCAGAGGATTTTTTTTTCTCTCATGAATACAAATGCAATATAAATACCTGGAAGTGGTGCTTAAAATGCAGCCAGTCCTGATGAGATCTGAGAGGCTAGGGTCAGATGAAAGGGGAGGAGGACCTCCCCTATCAGTGGACTTAGAGAGGGGCATAGGAGGAGAAAAGCGAGGGAGAGATAGATGGTGGGGTTGGGAGGGGTAAAGGAGGGTGCTATAGCATGTAGCATGTGGGAATTTTCTGTGGATACAAAGTGAATAAATTGTAATAAATAAAAAAATTTAAATGCAGAATGATTAGAATGAGCCAAGCAATTCCTTTTGAGTCTATGCACTTTGGATTAATTATAATTCAGATATAAAATAAATCCATTTGTTATTTTATATATTCAATGTAACAATTGTATTTATGATAAGGGTAAAAAGATTTTATTAGGTACTTTGCATTGTAGAGAACATATATAATATAATAAATTAAAAGGGACTGTGAACTAAAATTTTTTAAAACAATACATAATTGAAACTAAAGAATATTACAAAGAATGCCATATGACACAGTAAAATTGAGAAACTTAAAAAAATTCACAAGCAGCTGATTTAGAATTCTTTAAATATGCCTCTTCTTAACCTGTTCCTAGCATGAGCAGTCCAGAAGGATTGAAACTAAAGATACTCATTGGCCTTGTTATGTTGTATCTGACATTCTGATCCAACAAGGTGGCTCCCAAGCATAGCTCAGTCTCTGCCAGGTCTGCTGGCTCCCCATCCTCATGATTCCGAAAAGAACTAACACTGTTGAAAGCAGAGTCTCTGCTTGAGTGCAGTATAGAAGAACAGTAGAGACTAAGAAACATTTCTGGCCCATGTTCAATAACACTGGGGAAGTGGAGAATTGTTTGAAAGCTGAACAGGAAGCCGTTTCAGTTGGGGAAAAGTTGCAGAGCTCACTGGAGTCTCCACAAGAATTAGAAGCCTTCAGTTCTGCTCCCTTCCCCTTCCATGGCCAGGCATCAGGCCAACAGCCAGCCTGATATTTCTGCAGCTGGCCTTGTTCATATTAACGACTACTCTGGGAAAAGCTAAGAATAAATTAGAATGTCAGCCAATGATGAATATTTTTAAGTGCAGAGGGTAAGAGGCTATGAAAGAGTACTACGACATTGGACTTAAGCACTGACTGTATTCTGACTCCACAGAGTTCCTCCCACGAAATGAATGGGACAGTAAAGACTGCCTTGTAGAACCACACCCTAAAATGGTCATGGAGGTAGACATATTTTTGCTTATATATTTGAAACCTTTTCTGTAAAGATGGCCTTACAGCTGGGGTGTCAAGATGCAGGGAAGGCAATCTGAGAGAGGAATTTTTCCAATTGAGGTTCCTCTTCCCAGATGACTCTAGATTATGTCAAGTTGACATAAAAACTAACCAAGACATTAGGAGATAATCGATGTTTTCCCAAAACGGTAGGTTTTAGATAAAGAAAAACTAATGGGAGCGCGTTTGGCTAAGAAATCCAAAAAGCTTTATTCAGTTTTGAGTACTAGTGCCATTTATTCATTTAATCACCAATCTAGATGACCATGGGCACAATGGAAATTGTATTACAGGCCAAATTTTATAAATAAATTTAAATATTATCCATTAAAATTGGCTCCACAGCTGCTATGCAATGTAGCAGGAATGTCACAAAAAGGAGTAAATTTTTAATGGAATTTTTTTCTATTGTTAAAACAGTGGCTGGCTAATCATAAGGGAAAACTTCAAGCCAAAGGGAAAATATACAAAGTTAGCATTTGGATAAAATCTAATAACATTAAATGCCAAAAATCAGTCAATGCCAAAACATAGCACTCACCTCAAAGGGAACAAGATACAGTTTATTTTGAAGCAAAAGATGTGTGATTATGGCACCAAACATAGATTCAGGCTAATCTGAAGTACCGTATTCCAGAGTGCCAGCAATTTTATGAAGTTTTTATAGTAGCAGAACAACAAGAAAAATATAAATCAAAGCAATTTCAAGATACATTGGTGTAAATATTGAGTGGGTGGGTTACAGCAAAGGGGGTTGGGAATCTGCTATAGGCCTCAAATGCTCTCTGATAACATTCTTAGCAGCTGAGTTGGTGGAAGCTAATGGTCTGTTTGTACACTCTAAAACACTGTTACCTAATAGCCACAGTATGGATGTTAGTTCAGACACCAAATGGGGAGGTATACAACTTTTTATAAGGGGTAAAGATAAGTCAAGATAATTTGCTTCCTGCTGGGAAACAATTTGGCTTTCTACAACTACTGAAGTTCAGATCACTTAATCAGCCCTGTAGAATCTTTAACACAGAGGTGCTGCTTTTTTTCCTTAAGAACTTTAGTTCACACTCATGTGGGAACCAAATGGCTACCTGAATAGTGACCAGTTTAAAGTCTGGTCACTTTCCTGACCCACACCCTCTTAAACCCTTTCATCCTCAAGTGATGGCTAGCCAACATCTTCAGGAAGCCCATCTGAATAGATATTATAAAATACTGGCTCCATTCCTTTACTTCAGTTGAGAGCAACTTTATTCACAAAAGTACCACATATACCAATGAAAATGATATCTGAGAATGGTTCTATGAAAGAAAAAAAAATGTCAAGCAGGCAAGCTCAGACATTTTCCAGTTTTACTGTTTTTAATTTGTTTTTTCACTTTCATTTTAACACTGATTCATAGTGGTGGGGAATTTGGATCAGTGGCAGAGCATTTGCTTAGCATGTGTGAGGTTCTGAGTTCAGTCCCCAGCTAACAAAAACACATAAAAACATAAGGATTGGACACTGAGGTGCCGCATTTAAGAGCACTAGCTCTTAAAGAAGACCCAGATTCAATTTCTAACACCCACACCAGCTTAATCCACTGTAACTCCAGTTCCAAGGGATTTGTTGGCCTCCTTGGGCACCTACACACTGCACATGTGTGGTGCACTTAAAATCATGCAGACATGTACACACATATTTTTAAAAAAGCTCAAAAACTATATATGCAATAATGTCAGTTTTATTAATACTGGTATGGTGTGCATTCATTTGTTCTCAAGTGAGGTCAGAAATGTAGGAAATTTTTAGTTGAGAGGGTTATAATAAGGTTGAAAAAAGTTATTAGTTTATTCTCTTTTATTGGTGGAGATATAGCTGCCATTTAATTGGCCTTGGCCAATCCCAGGTTTTGAGTTATCAAGTGGATTGCAGTTTCACTATAAATTCCTCTCACATGGTGGACATAGCCAGACCAAGGTCTTCTAAGCCATTCTCTCTGGAGCTCCCTGGGTCCCTAGCTTTTTCCCCAACCTCCACATACACTTTTTGTTTGTTTGTTTTTGATTCAACCTATTTTTTTTTTTTGACAGGAGAGTAATTTTAAATTAAATAAGGCTAAGACTGTGAAACTTGTGCAAATACTAACCAGCAATCCCCTGTCACTGACACTTCATTTTTCAGATTGAAAGTCTGGAAATTATGTTTGAAATTTATGTTGCTTGAAGTCTGTGGGGGGGGGGGGGAGCACTACTGCTTCTATCAGCAAAGTAACCATTTCTAATTATACTTTGTTTCAGAGCCACAATTAAGAGATGCTGCTGCTACCACATTGTTAGCATTCTGAGAATTATCTTACCATTGCCTCTAAGCAGGTTGTTTTTTTTTTTTTTTAACAACAAAACAACTTAATGGCTCTATTGTCAGCATTATCAGTCATTTCCTTTTTCCTTGGCTCAGTATTTCACTGATTTGAAGCACAAGCAGGAAGATGAAGGAAGTTTAACCTGGGCTAACAGATAAGCCTCAGATGTTAGTGTCATTCACAGTGTAGTTCCCAGTAGAGGAGCTAAGAGAAGCCTCGACCAGAACTAACGGCCATAGAAAAGGAATCTACCACACTTGCCAGCCGTTTTGCTCTGGAAGTGATCCTGGAGGAAGGCTGTGACAATAAGCTGGGAAGTAGTAACATAGCCCAGGGTATGGGACATGCTGAATACCCGGAAATCTCAGCTCTCAGCCCAAGTGTTAAGTGCCAACTCTTATTTTGATGATTTGTTAAAGAGCTTTGGATGGTCAGTCTCCAGAGTTCCTCACCTGGCATGAGTAGGTGGGCAGGAACGGGATAAAGAAGTGTCAGTCTCCAGTATGTACCCCCAATCTTCAGGCAAGACTAGAAAATTAGAAAGGAAGAATGGGTCAAAAGTTCTAAGTGGAGTGTCTGTGGGAGAGCCTAGATATACTTGGCAAGACTACAGCTCCTTACCTGTCCTGAAAGGGATAGAAAAGCCACAAAGAAAGACTGAGCAAAAAATCCAGTTGGTTCTCTTTAAAACCAGCAGGAAGTTTATTCTTGCCTCTCCCCCTCCTAGCTTCAGAGATTGGAACAGTATGATTAACACTAAGCCTGTCTTCCTGAGTTATTCTACTAAGGCCAAGGGAACCTCCGCAAGGCCCAAAGCCTGCAATCCAGGTGACACAAACTACGGCACACCGAGAAAGAAGTTTGATGGCACTCAAGCAATTAGTAGGCCAACTCATTGGAATATGACTGAATCTTTAAAAAAAAAATCCACTTTGAAACACGAAAGCTGATTTGTAATTTCATTGAACATTAAGAATGACCTCACAGGTCAATGCCATGTATTAAAACCAATCCTTTAAAATGCATTTCTCAAAACAATGAAATGTAGAAACCTCTGACTCTTTTTTGCTCTGCCTTTTATTAATCATTTGCTCTGTCTTTTATTAATGATTTATTTTCTGTTATCATGCAAACTAGATTTCTAATGGTTTCAATCTGTGTGCAACCAGAAGGATCAACATTTGTTTGAGACAGAGTGGCACATGTTATCACACTCCGCAGACTCTAGATCTAGACATTTTAGAGCTCAGCATTGAACATTTCATTGTTTCCCATCTGCTGGCTGGAAAACAAGACAGTGAGCTACTGGGGTCAGTGTAGCTTGCTGGTAAGTGGACTGTTTCATTTTAAAAAACACATCAAGTTTTGTATTTTTTGCTTCACATCTTTAAACTGGAGTCTAGGGGCTGGAGATATGGCACTGGCTTCTCTTTCAGAGGACCCAGGTTTGATTCAATCCCAGAACCCATATGGCAGCTCACAACATTTTGTAACTACAGTCCCAGAAGATCTGCCACCTCTTCTGGCTACACAGTATGTGTGATACCTATACAGCATACATGCAGGCAAACTATCCCTACACAGAAATGAAAATTAAAAGAAAGGAGCTTATTAAATTCTTAATATTTATATCTAAGCTTAACAGTTTTAGGGGAACATCACACCAAGAATTCCCAGGCATGTTTATGTTTTAAGTTCAACCACTACTAAAGAAATCAACTGATAGTTGATTAGCATCTGCTTGGGAACTGTCAAATGCATTCAGGTAAAAGTCAGCAGTAGAAGCTATCTAAGCATATTTATTGTGGCTCAGTGACATTCAGAACCTGAGGCCAACACAGGAGGATAGGAGCCCATTCCTAACACGAAGAAAGAAAGACCCTTTGTGAGATTGCCACCTGCACAACACTCTGAAGGCTGCAACAGTTTTTCTAGCACTCCCTACTCTTCCCTCCTCTCACATGTTCCACAAATGATTTGATCAAAAGTTTGAACTTGAGGCTCTGGTTATGTAGCTCAGGGGTGGAATGCATGCTTAGAATGCATAAGGCCCTGGGTTCAACCTATAGCACTACCACAAAGAAAAATTGAAGTTGAATGAAAAGCAACTTTTCAGGTACAGTTTCAAAATGGTAAAAATGTACTTTGTATGCTAACTAAAAATATTCTTTTAAAAACCAGCAAGTCTTATGTGATGGCACATGACTGTAATCCCAGCATTTGGCTGGAAGGTTATCTTTGGCTAGTTTGAGGCCAGTTTAGTATTCATGAGAACCTATCTCAAAAAGAACTAAGCAAAAAGTATTAAAAGATTTGAACATGAAAATGTTTAATAAAAGGATGCAAAGAGTCCAGGGGTTGGCTGAGAGTACTCTCCAAAAACAGTTGTTAGGAAATGAGATCTGACTTGGCAACATTTAGCACTTGGTCAGCCATTGACAAAACTCCCCTGTGTTCCTACCAGGCTTATTGCTGGCTCTTTAAAGCAACCCAAGTGACAGGCTAGACACATAACACAAAGAAACAATAATAAGAAAAATTTCTTAACTTTTTACTTTGAATAATTTTAGATTCACAAGAAGTTGCAAAAACAACACACTCAGGTCCACTGTACCTTTTGCCTATTTTTCCCCAAGGCCAACATCTTTTGAATACATTAAAACCACCAGGAAATTGCTGTTGATATAATCTACAGAGTTAATGTCTACTTTCAAGTTTTTACAGATACTTATTTTATTTGTATGCATATGCTGATATTTGTGTGATTTTTATCACTCACAAATTTTTACAAACAGCATTGTAACCAATACAGAATCATTGTATCAACACAAAGAAATTCCTTGCCCCATCCTACCGTTTTCCATGGCAAATGCTAATTTGTTCTCCATTCCTATAATTATTTTATTTTCAAAACTGTCATAAATGGATTGTTATTTTATATAAATTGTATATAACCTTCTGATATTGGCTTTTCAGTGAATACAGGTTTTTTTGTTTTGTTTTGTTTTAAATACACAGTCTGATTATCTTGTATGGCGATAGTTTGCTACTTATTGCTGAGTAGTATTCCATGTTATCAGTGTAGAACTTCAAACATTCACTAGTTGAAGGACATTTAAATTATTTTGATCTTTTACTAATAAAGCTGAAGCTGGGGGTGGTGGCACATGCCCATAGTCCCAGTACTTGGGGAGGCAGAGGCAAGCAGATCTCTGTGAGTTCGAGGCCAGCCTGGTCTACAAAGAGAGTTCAGGACAACTAAAGTTTCACAGAGAAACCCTGTCTCAAAAATCCCCCCCAAAAAAACCCCAATAACCCAAAACAAAACAAAAACAAATAAAGCTGCTGTGTATATTAATGTACAAGTTTTTAATTTTTTTATTGGAACATGTTCATTGTACACAGTAAAGTGTTTTATAGATATCATACAGGTATACCATATACTTTGACTGAAGTTATACTCATACTCTCCCTTTCTTTATTTGTGCTAGTCCCTTTCAGTCCCTCAGACAGCTTTGCTTCTACGTTCATGACATATGCATAAATGAATGATTTTATGTATCTATATAAAATCTAGACCCTACAAATAAGAGAAAGTATTCACTTGGCTTACTGCACCTAATGTGATTATCTCTAGTTATATATATTTTCCCATAAATGGCATGATTTCATTTTTCTATATGGCTAGATCAAACTCCATTTTGTATGCACACCACATTTTCTTTATCCATTGATTTGTTGATGGACACTGAGTTTGATTCCTTATGTAGGCTATTGTGACTAGTGCTACAGTAAACACAGATGTGCAAGCACTTCTGTTGCTTGGCCATTTAGAGTTCTTCAGTTACACATCCAGGAGAAGTATAGCTGGGCCAAAGGGAAGATGCAGGTTCACATGTATCCCAGGATGGCCTCAAATTTCCAGCCAAGTATGACCTAAAACTCTTGATCCTCCACCTCTATCTCCTCAGTGCTGGGATTATAAGTGTGCACTGCCCCTCCCAGTTGTATGTTGTGCTGGGGATGGAACACAGGGCTTTCTGCATGGTAGGTAAGCACTCTATCACATATTACTGTATATATGTATTAAGATGTGTTGCTGAGTAATGCATCTCCAGTCCCTCTTTTTAGTTTATGAGGAACTTCCATACTGACTGTGAGATTTCAAGCACAGAACAAAAGGCTAACTGAGGTGTTCATTAACATACTAAAGCTGAAGCTGGCAGCCAGGTTCTCAGAATCCCTTAGTCTCTACCTGTTATATAGCCCTCCTGTGGCTGGCATACTCTACCTTCTACCCTGAACTCTCCAGCCCAGATAGTGAGCTTCCTTTCCCTTCCTCTCCCCCCAGCTCCTCTGGCCACTATATAACTCAACCATTTTGGCTATACCAGTCTCTTGGCCAGTTTCTTGGCCCAGGCCACTCCTTCCCCTTCTCCCTTCCCCCATCTTCTCACATGACCCAGCTCTGTCTGGCCATATTCACTCTGGACTCCCCCAGATGTCTCTGCCTCTGTCTCTGCTCCTCCTTTTTATCTACAACAAACCTTCCCTTCTACCATATCTAGAAACAGTCATGTCCTTCCTTTTTTTATTTCTCTCTCTCTCTCTCTCTCTCTCTCTCTCTCTCTCTCTCTCTCTTTCATTTACTGACTTTCAGAATGGTTGCACAACATTGCTACCAAGCAACCTTCCACCTCTTCGTCCTTGCTGATGTTTTTTACTTGTTTCCTTAATGACAGTAGAGATGGAAATTTTAGTGCAGCTTTAGTTTGCAGCTCTTTGATGGCTAAGAAGACCTCATTATATACTTATTAGTCATTTGTACATCTTTTGAGTACTGCATTTTCACTTCACTAGCCTATTTATTTGTTAGATTGCCTGGTTTCTTCTTAATAGTTTTCTGAGTGTTTAATAATGTTATAGATCTTAATTCTCTGTTCAGTGTATAGCTAGAGAAGATTTTCTCCCATTCTGTGGATGTGTCCAAGGATAGCTATGAATGCAGCCTAACATAACATCATAAACTTAAACTAGTCTAAGATTTTTAGTTTGCAGTTTCTCCTGTAACTCAATCAGGTGGTTCTTGAACATGATGTTTGTTGATGAGAACATGATGTCGCAATGCACAAAGGTTGGACACCTACTTGATTCTCTCTTGACCAGATTTTTCCTTGTGCTGAAGCTTTTAATTTCATGCATCCCCATTTGTCAGTTCTAGGTTTTTATTGCCTAAGCTATTGGAGTTCTTCTTCAGAATGTCCTTGCATATACTTATATCTTGAAGTGTTTCCTCTTCTTTTTCTTCTAGCAGTTCCAGAATTTCAGGTCTATAAATCAGGCCTCAGATGCATTTTAAATTTATTTTTGTGCAGAGCAGAAGGTATAGATCAAATTTTGTTCTTCTAGATGCAGGCATTGTTTCCCAGAACTATTTGGTTAAGAGGCTTTTTTCTGCACTGTGTTTTTTATTCACTTTGTCAAAAATCAGGTGACTATAGCAGTATGGACTTCTTTCTGGATTCCATATTATATTTTATTGTTCTATGTGGGTTTGCTTTCTTTGTTATGTTTTTCTTGTTGTTGTTATTGGTGGTGGTGGTGGTGGTGGTGGTGGTGTGTGTGTGTGTCAACACTGTGTAGTATAACCTGAAATTAAATCTGGTGATACTTGCACCATTGTTCTTTTTGCTTAATATTGCTTTGACTATTGAGGTATATACAGTTTTTATAGATAGACATGCTCAATTCTTAGAAATAAATGCCCAGGAAAGCAATTGTTGGATTATGGGCAAGTGTACTCTTAATTTTTTGAAACTACAGCAAACTATTTTCGAGAGTGGCTATACACATTTACATTCCCTTTGCCAATAGATGGGCTCAAGTTAGTTCGTTTCCTCAGGGGCACTTGGTATTGTGACCATGCTGCAGCTATTTTAAAGAGTACATAGTGACATCTCATTCTAGTTTCCATTTGCATTTTCCTGATGGCTGGTGATGTGGAACATGTTTTCAAGTGCTCATTTGCTATCTACACCACTCCTTTTTGGTGAAATGCTGGTCCAGATGTTTTGCCTTTTTAACTATTAGACTTTTTAACTATTTATGTTGAGGGTTATTTATACATTTTAGATACAAGCCTTTTATCAGATATTTGGTTGCAAATATTTTCTCCCAGTGTCTGTTTTGTCTTTTCATTCAGAGATTATTTGAAAAGTAAATGTTATTTATTTATTGCAATGCCTAGGACTAAACTCAGGATCTCAGACACAAATTAAGAAAGCCACCTACCACTGAATCGCATACTCAGCCACAGCATGGTGTGTGTGTATGTATGTATATGTGTGTCCCTCAAATGTGTGAATCCTTTCTCCTACCTCTAGACTCCTTCCAACACATTCTCAATCTGACTTGTTCTTAGTCATTGTTTCTTTATTTGCAAATGCTTTGTTTGTTTGTTTGTTTGTTTGTTTGTTTTTGAGGCAGGATTTCACTTTGTAACCTGTTTTCCTGAACCTATGCACTCCGGGCTATCCTTGCTGTGACAGCAATCTTTCTGCCTTCACCTCTTGATTATTTGACTTATAGGTGTGAGCTACCATGCCAGACTTGCAAAGCTATGTAGTTTCTCCTGATCCTACAGATAGGTTTTCTGAGAAACCAGTAATATTTTGTTTTGTATTATCCATTCTTCTAATAAAAGTTTAAGTGTCCTCCTCTCTGTGAAGAACTTCTAGGTATAGGGTTTACAATGGTGAAGAAAGATTTAAGAGAAAAACAGTAAAACTGTGAGAATGAGATGGGTCTGGGAAGCCCTCTCTAAGGAACTGAAATTTAAGTTGAAGCTTAAAAGGTAATGATCCAGGCATGACAGAAAGGAAAACTAGATCATTTCAAACAGACTGCACAGGTTCTATAAAGGTCCTAAGGTAGGAAATGGTTTGACATCATGAATATGAGTGAGGACCAGTGCAACTGGATTGCTAGAGAGATACAGTGGTTAACGATGCTCTTGCAGAGGACCTGGGTTTAAATCTTAGCACCCACATGGCAGCTTACAACTGTCTGTAATGCTAGGTTCAGGAGAGCTAACAACCTCTGTGGGCACCAGGCATACAAGGGGTGCATGGACACACATTCAAGCAAAACACCCATACACATAAAAAATCATATAACACACCAGTGTGACTGCAGCATTTTCAGAAATGCCAGTTGTAATGTTGCTGGAATCTGTCTGCACTGAGGCCTACACTCCTAGCCCTGCTACCAAAAACCCAAGAGACAGACACCGATTGAAGGAAACAGGTTTATTCATTGATGTCCTAGAGGAAAAGACTCCATCTCCCAAACATTATTAATTTTGTCTAATTTATCACTTTTTTTAATGAAATATTCATCCAAGATCATGTCTACGAACTCTGCCTAATCCTAGGGTTCTATAGATTTTCTCCTGTGTTTTCTTATAAAAGTTTTATATTTTTATTTTACTTTTAATTCTGGTTCATTTTGGAGTTGTTTTTTTTTAAATATCATGCATATATTTAAAATCAAAGATTAGGTTTTGCTTATGGATGTCTAACTGCTACATCATTTGTTAAGAAGACCATCCTTCCTTCAGTGTATTTTATCTGCACCTCTTAAAAAAAAAAAAAAAAAAAGCAACCACACACTCAAGATCTATTTTTGGCTTCTCCTTCTGCTCCATTGACTGAGAATCTGCCCTTCAACCACATAGTATTTTATGCAGCTATGTAGTATCTAACATTAGTTACAATGGTTCTAACTACTTTATTTTTCCCCAAGTGTACTAGCCAATAGTTTTCTCATTTTTCTTCTCCTCCTTAAGAGGAGTTTTTTAGTGTTTTGTCTGCATGGATAGATGTGCTCAATGTTGGTACCTGGTGCCTCCTGAGGCCAGAAAGGGTTTCAGAATTCCTGGAACAGGACTTATAGGCATATTTGAGCCATGTGGATGCTCAGATCTGAACCCAGCTCTTCTTCATTTTTAATAATTAATTTCCTATTTTATGTATATTAGTGTGTGGGTGTCCTACCCCTTGGAACTGGAGTTACAGACAATTGTGAGAGTTGTCATATGAGTACTGGGAATTGAACTCCAGTCATTTGGAAAAACAGACAGTGCTCTTAACCACTGAGCCATTTCTCCAGCCCCCTCCTCAAGCTCTTCTTTCTGCAAGAATCACAAGTGTTCATAACTGCTGAGCCATCTCTACAGTCACTCTTTTTATTATTATTTTTTTTTATAAAACATTCAACTTATATTTAGGGAAATTCAATACACCATCAATACTCTATTACAGCTGAGCCATGGATCTTGTAGGTTGGTCAATTTAAGCTGGTTTGTTTTCGTGAAGCTGTTGAGGAGTCAGTTCTTCTTGCATAGTTTTGAGAAAGGTTTTTAATGACTTTGCAAGTTCCTTCTGCATAATTCCAAAAGCTTTATTTATTTGGATAACCCTTTCATAATTCACATTTATTTTCCTCAGATAAGTAGTAACTGGTTTTAGCCTTGACATTCCTGGACTTCTGCCTTATAATTTCTTCTTGGCCATTGTCAGACCTTGGGGCGTTGTTTTTTTGTTTTTAGATTTTTTTTTCCCCTCATTTGTTTTGTTTTAAGTGCATGTGTAAGTGGGTATGAAGACCAGAGGAAAACTTCAGATGTCATCTTTAAAAATGTGACTTATCTCCTTTGAAAGATGATCTCTCATTGACCTGGAGCTCACCAATCCAGCTAGATTGGCTGGCAATCAAGCTCCAGTCTATCTCTGTCTCCTCAGGACTGAGATTATAAACATTGTCTCACCACACCCAACATTATTACATGAGTTTTAGGGATCAAACTCAGGTCCTCCTGTTTATATGGCAAGAACTTTAGTGAGTGAACTGGCTCCCTAGCCCCTTCCTTTACCATGTATTTTCAAATAAACATCTCTGTATCTACAAATATCCTTTATGGAATTTGACAGGAATTTTGTGATCTTAGACATCAGTTTGGATGAATAAACATCTTTTCATTTATTTTGAGATAGGATCTCTCTGTGTATCACAAACTGACCTTGAATGTCTAATCCTATCAATACTTCTATAGTGCTGGGATTATAGGCAAACACCACCACACCCAGCTGAGACTGTGTCTTTGAATCTACCAACACAGTACACCTCTTTATTGTTTCAACTCTTGTTGGGCTTCTCTTAATGGTATTTTTAGGTTTCAGGATAATATAAGTTTATATGTAGTATTAATTTTAAATTTGGCTTTAAATTTGGTTTCTACTATAAAGAAACAAGATTTTTTAAAAAAAATATTGATCTCATATCTGGGGATTAAAGTGCTTGTTACTAAAACACTTCTGATCCCCCATACCTGTGTAAAACTTGGGCACATGGCACAAGTCTGTAAACCCAGCACTGTGACAGCAGATACTGGAAGATCCTAGAGGCCTATTGGCCTAAACCTAGTTGAAATGATGAGCTTCAGGTTCAGTAAGATGCCCTTTTTTAAAACATAATGTTGAGGGATGGAAGAGATGGCTCATAAATTAATGGTTGTGCATCCAGAGCATCAGGGTTCAATGCTTAGCATCCACATGGCAGCTCAGGACCATCTATAACTCCAGTCCTAGGGGATACATTACTCTCTTTTGGCTGCTGCAAACACTAGGCATGCATATGGCACACTGACATACATACAGGCCAAACACTCATAGACATGTAAACAAGTAAATTTAAAAGGTGGAGAGTGATAGAAGTAGAGATCCAGTTCTGGCATCTAGAACATGTGTGTTTACAACTGGGCACTCATGTTACACACAGATGCACACACACACACACATACACACACACTGATCTTTTATTTTGAAGCCTTGTTGAATTCACTTGTTTTACAGTTTATCATTCATAGTATTTCTTTTTTCTTTAACCTTTTTATTGACTTCACATCATGCACTCCAGTCCTACTCATTATGCACCCCAATATCACTCATCTGGTGACAGAACAAGAACACCCCCCCGCCCCGCACGCTGCTGCTTACATACAGTGGCTCACGCAATGTGTTCATAAGAAAGAAGAAACACTTTCAGATGCAATAGTAAACAGCCAGGCATGTTATTGCTCCTCCTGCTGCTGCTGCTGCTGCTGCTGCTGCTGCTGCTGCTGCTGCTGTCTCTTCCTCCTCTTTTTCGTTGATTGAATGGCTGGTTATTATCAGCATTTTTGTTTATTTCTTTTGCACATATGAGCCAGTACCCAGTGAATAATGGATGGTTACATGTCTTTTACCGAAAGGTGCAGTTTGAATTCCAGCTCCTCCCCCATCTACCCAGCATACCTCAGAAAGCTTTTTTCTTTTGCCAGCCCCTTTTAGTAAAGATAGATTCTTTGCTTATGCAATATATCCTGAATATAATTTCCCATCCTTCTCCTCTTCCCACTTTCTCATCCCCTACTCCCTCCAGACTCACTCTTTTTGTCCCTCATTAAAAAAGAACACAACAAACAAAATAAAACATAATAAGATAAAACAAATAAGAGGAAAAATCCATCACATCAAAGTTGAACAAGGCAAAGCAAAAAAAAAAAAAAAAAAAAAAGGATCAGATATCAACTTGTTCACACACTCAGATTCCCACAAAAATACTAAACTGTATTATATAATATATACACAGAGGACCTAGTGCAGACCTATGCAGGCCCTGTGCATGCTTCTTCAGTCTCTGTGAGTTCTTATAAGCTTTGCTTATGTTGATTTAAAGGGCCTTGTTCTCCTGGTGTCCTCCATGATCTCTGGCTCTTAACACTCTTTTCTCCTCATCCACAGGATTTTCTGGGCCTTCAGGGGAGGGATTTGAACACATTTAAAGCTGTGTTCCAAGGTCTCTCTCTCTCTCTCTCTCTCTCTCTCTCTCTCTCTCTCTCTCTCTCTCTGTGTGTGTGTGTGTGTGTGTGTGGTATTGTCTGGCAATGGGTATCTGTATTTGTTCCCATCTGTTGCAAAAGGAAGCTTCTCAGATGTTGGCTGAATAAGGAAGGTACTAATATAAACAACTATAGCACATTATAGCATAGTATCACTAGACATCACTTCATCATTACTTTTATTTTCTTTAAAGCAAGTAGTAGTCGGTTTTACCCTAGGTGTCTGGGCTATTGAATCTCTGGTCATTAGCTCGCTATCAGAGGTGTAGTTGGTAAAAAATCTTTTCCCATTCTGTAGGCTGTTGCTTTTTGTCTGAATGACAGTGTCCTTTGCCTTACAGAAGCTTTTCAGTTTCAAGAGGTCCCATTTATTAATTATTGATCTTAGGGCCTGAGTTGTCTGTGTTCTGTTCAGAAAGTCGTCTCCTGTGCCAATTAATTCAAGACTATTCCACACTTTCTCTTCTACAGCTTCATTGAATCTGATTTTATATTGAGGTCTTTGATCTACTTGGATTTGAGTTTTGTGCATGGTATAGATAATGGATTTATTTGCATTCCTCTACATACAGACACCCAGTTTGAATGAAACCATTTGTTGAAGATGATGTCTTTTTTCCAGTATGCATTTCTGGCTGCTTTATCAAAATTCCAGTGTCCATAGGTCGGTGTATTTATATCTGGGTCTTCAATTCACATTAATCAATGTGTTTGTTTTGTGCCAATACTATGTGGTTTTTATAATTATAGCTTCAAAGTACAACTTGAAATCAGGAATACTGAGACTTTTCACAGTTCTTATATTGTTCAGGATTGTTTTAACTATCCTGGGTTTGTGTGTGTATGTGTGTGTTTCCATAGGAGAGTAAAAACTGTCCTTTAAATTCCTTTCTGTGAAGGATTATATTGGAATTTTGATGGGAACCACATTGAATCTGTAGATTGCTTTTGGCAGAATGGCAGTGTTTACGATGTTATTTCTATCTATCCATAAGTATAGGAAATCTTTTCCATCTTTTGATATCTTCTTCAATTTCTTTCCCCAATGATTTGAAGTTTTATCATAAAATATTTGTCCTACTTCATTAGATATTTTATATTATTTGTGGCTATTGTGAAGGGTGTTGTTTCTCTGATTTCTTACTCAGTCTGTTTATCATTTGTATATATGAGGGTTATATCATTGATCATTATATATACGAAGGCTATTGATTTTTGTGAGTTAATTTTATATGTAACTATTTTGCTGAAAGTGTAGGAATATCAGGTGAAGGATGGATCTTGTTTTCACCTCCTTTTATTAGTTTGTGTCTTTTTAGGTTGGAGTTTTCCTTCTAGGAGTTTCTGTAGGGCTGTATCTGTAGATAGATATTGCTTAAATTTGGTTTTATCATGGAATGTCATATTTTCTTCACCTATAGTGATTGAAATTTGCTGCATATAGCAGTCTGGCTGGCATCTCTGGTTTTTTAGAGGCACGTTTCATCAGGCCCTTCTGACTTTTAGAGCCTCCATTAAGAAGTCAGGTGTAATTACAATAGGTCTGCCTTTATGTTACTTGGTCTTTTTCCATTGGGCCTTTTAATATTCTTTCTTTGCTCTGTACATTTAGGTTTCTGATTATAATGTGCTGAGGGGACTTTCTTTTCTGGTCTAATTTATTTGGTGGTCTGTATGCTTCTTGTACCTTGATAAACATCGCCTTCTTTAAGTTACATAACTTTTCTTCTAAGATTTCTGTTGAAAATATTTCCTATGCATTTGGCCCATGTTTCTTCTCTTTCCTCTGTTTCTACTATTCTTAAATTTGGTCTTTTCATAGTTTCCAAGATTTCCTGGATGTTTTATGGCAGAAGTTTTAGATTTAACACTTCCTCTGACTGATGTATCATTTTATTTCTAATTGTGTCCTCAATGCTTGCGATTCTCTCTTCTGTATTGTTGGTGAAGCTTGCATGTGTGGTTCCTGTTTGAGTTCATAAGTTTTTCATTTCCAGGTTTCCCAAAGTTTGGGTTTCCTGTATTGGTTCTAGTTCCACTTTCATATTTTGAACGGTTTTGTTCGTTTCCTTCCACAGAGTCCACAGCAGAAGGTGTGCTGCAGAACTGGGGAGGAGACTGGGGTATTGTACTTGTAGGAAATGAGAGAGAACATCTGCAGCTTCCTTGCTTCCCGGGCAGGAGTGGCCTGTGGGTTCCCAGGGAGCGCCTGCTGACTTTGGGGGCTAGGATAAAGTAATGAGCTGGAAAAAGGAGGTAACGTGGGGCAGGGGGATCTGCTGTATCCACTGGAGGTAGGAGCATGTAGGGAAGGAAGGCTGCAGCAGGGATTATACTTCAGAGTTGAGGATTAAACTGTTGGGGGGGGGTGAATTTGGACAAGCAGAGGGAGAGGTGAAGATTCGCAGTTAGCCTACCCTTTTCCCTGGCCAGAGTGCTAGAAATCTCTTTTCAATAGGCATCCCACTTTGGTAGCTGTATCAAGCACAGCAATATTGGCAGAAGGGCCTATATTATCTTCTTCTCTTCACCCACTGAACACCTCAACTCACATTTTCTCCTTGTTTTCTCAAACCAGAAATAACAGGTACTGATTTGATATGCATTTTCAATACTCGGTAATACAGCTTGGATAAATAAAACTATAGTTTAAATCACCAGAGTTCAACAGACTGTGGATTTCTATGAAGGTCAAACATACTTTGTTCTTTTCCTTCCAGGTCAGTGGCCATAAACAGGTGAGCTCAGCATGCTGTATCAACACTGGAGGGGCTGCACGTGGAAGCAATCCAATCTACCACACTGCCAGGGACTGGGAATGATTTGGTACCAACTGCTGTGCAAATCTACTGGTCAGGAACATCACAAGCTGTTAAGTAATGACAGACACATTGGCTGAGATGAAATTCCCAGAAAGGAAGTGACAATGCAATGTGGATATTTATGGCCATAAAATAGGAAAAGCTTTAGCTTCCCAGGCTGAACTTGGCTCTGCCTTAGGCATTTCAACAAGGCATCATCACAACAAAGAAGAGATGTAATCTGGTTCCATTTCATATCAGCAGATGTCTGGACAAAACCATCAGTGTGAATAAGGGCCAACTGCAGCTATGTCTATCTTGATTAAATTACTTCATATTAAATAAAAAATCTGGGTGGTATTGTTTCCAAAAAGAGTCATCTAGCTCTCCTTCTAATAGCCCTCTTCCTGTAGAACCATTTTTAAACAGTCAGTTTTCTCTGGTGGTAGGAGAGTTGTAATAAATTGAAACTTTTTTTTTGCTTTCAAATTGTTCTATCTAGTGGTTTTGTAACTGTGCAGTTAAATGACTATAGTGTCATGCTGATGACAGGATTTTTTTTAAAAAAAATTTTGGATAAGCAGATTTTGGTAAGTGCATTCAACTGCATGAATTCAAGAAAGATAGTCTATATAAAAGATAGTCTATGAAAACCATGAAGAAAACTGTATATAAGGTTCAAGAATTTTCTTTTTAAGTTGTATTTTACATGTGTTGGAGTTTTGTAAGCATGTATATCTGTGTACCATGTGCATGCCTGGATCCCATGGAGGCCAGAAAAGGGAGTCAGACCCCTTGGAACTGCAGTTCCAAATGGTTGTAAGCGGCCATGTGGGTGCTGGGAATCAAATCTCAGTCCTCTGAAAGAGAAGCCAGTCCTCTTAACTACTGAGCCATCTCTTTGCTGCTTGAATTCAAAAATTTTAGCAGTCATCCGGTAAGAAACTATTAAGATACAATGTCAAGTTTACACTCTTCTGTCTCACAGATTCATGTTACCAACTCCTGGTGATGCACTCCAGGGTTCTGCGCTCATAGCCTATGAGACTCTTAGGAGCAGTAGGAATCCTAGGCTGAGGCCAAGTTTAAACTATTTCTTTTAGCTCTAAAGATCTCAAAAATATGTTACCATTGATTTTACAGACCCCAGTGTCAACCCTGCCTGTGCAGCTGAAGCTGCTCTCTGGCTTGTTCCTGCCTGTGTTAGGCTACAGGTGTATACCAGTATTTCCAGATGACACCCTATTCCTTTTTTTCCTAAAGCTTTATGTGTATATGAGTTTGACTGTATCAGTTTATATAAGCACACCACATTCATGCAGTACTGGAAGAAGCCAGAAGAGGGCATTGAAGCCCCTGGAACCAGGGTTACAGGTGGCTATAAGCTGGTCTATGTGGGTGCTAGGAACTGCTTCCTGATCTTCTGGAAGATCAGTAAGTGCTCTTAACCACTGAGCCAGCTCTCTAATTACGAGGATACCCTGTTCCAAAGCTGAAATTTTGAAAGTACCCAACCAGGGATTGGCAAGGGTTTTCTTAGTAAAAGGTCATCTGACAGTAAACAGTTCAGGGTTTATGTGCCACAGAATCTGTATCACCACTTGTCAGCCCCATGACTGTAGCATAAAGCAACTCCAGATAGCATGCTAAGCAATTAGTGTAATGTATGCCAATAAAACTTCATTTACAAACACAGGCTGTGGGCTGCATTTTCTTAGGGTCCAAGTATATCTTGCCAACTATGTTTTGAATGAGTTCCCCAGAGAGAAGTAGTTCCAAAAATGAAGTAACTTCTCAGTGAGAAGAAGAAACAAACATGATGGAAATAAGATCACATTGTATACACATACCAGAGGGGACTCTGAAAACACAAAACAACATTAAGCTCAGCCAGTTAATCTTTTTATTTTGAATCTTGTAAAAAAAAAAAAAGCTTAAAGAAAAACATGTTAAATATCAGTAAAGGACAGGAAAACACAAGGCTAGCTTTATCATAGAAATCTACACAGCTACATAAAGGCAACCATTGAGTGAAAGGAGAGTGGTGGAAATCACAGAGCACACTGCAAGGTTCCTGCTGCAAGTGTACATAAAGGCTGCAGGTAATTCCAGTTCTTCAATTTTCAGTTAAAACATACTTTGATATCATTTTCTATAAAATACTCCCCAAATATACTATGTCAGCTCTCTATAAAAAGGCCTGCAAGTAGAGTTATACAGACAGCCCCCAGATGCCCATGCAGGTAACTAACTATCCAGGAACACTAGGATGGTCACTTTCTGAAAGTGCTTGCAATAACAAACCTTCAGTGCTTCATGCTAGTCACTGCTTTCTTTTTGGTTTCAGTTTCTTCAGCATATACAGGCCCAGGCAAATTTCCACTGGGCAAGAGTTGAAGGTAGACTGGGACATGTAAGGATTCTCTTGTGTTCTTCTAATGGTGCTGTAAGAAGAAGATGCCTTGTGCTGTATCCCCTCATATTCACTTCGGGCCTTCTCAAAAAGCAACACAGCAGACAGACCCTCCTTGTAATGCTCCCCAGGGCTTGGGTGGCTAAAACCTGGCTGCTCATGTTTTCCAAATGTGTCATGGTTATAGCATACCCTGCTTAGGAAAAGAAAATGAACATAAGAAAGTTTACTTTTGCACTTTACAATTTGGTGAGAAGATGTATCTGCTAATCTGACAACTGTCTATGAAAACTGCAAGTGGGAAACAGGTTTTTAGGTCCTGTTTTAAAAGAATTGTCAAAGAGAGGGTGGAGAAAGGGAGGGATTGGGAAGGAACCACAGGGGGGATACAAAGTGAAATTAATAAAGAATTAAAAAAAATGAAATAAGTTAAGCCCAGAAAGAAACAAAACAAAACAAACAAAAAGAAGAATTGTCAAAGAATGATTTTATGGTTTGACATTAGCACACTCATTCTTATGATACTTCTCTGGACTATTCAAAGTAGGTTTTAAAACTGGGGGGCAAAAGGGAAGCATTTTAGGTATCCAAGAGGTAAAGGCAGCATTCAGATGTGTTGTTTCTAGAGTAAACTCTTGGCAACTAGATTCATTCAACTTACTGCATCAGAACACAGTAGCTGATGCTAGAAAGCCAGACTCTCACTTAAAAACAACAGAGCTCGAACTCAACACACAGAGGAGGGCCTGTTCCAACTGAAGAGTCAACATCAAAAGGCAGCTGTGACACTGTTGAGTGTCCAAGTGCTCATCTATATCTGTCAGCTCAGCAAGCTGCCACCCCAGCAGCCCTCCCTGCAGATGACATTTTAGATAGATGATACTGTCAGCTCTTGGTTACTTTTAGTTCTCTTAAAACTCATACTGGGAACAAGACAGGTACAAGAGGATGGTCTGCACCTCTGGTGAGTTGCTCAGCTGTCTTGTGATCTCAGTGGTGTTCCTGCATCTGGGAACCAATGGTTCACATGCAATGTATGACATGATTACATTCACTTCCACTGGACACAGGGCAAGGGAGAGGTTGGGAAGGAGCATTGTAAAGCAGACCTTTGCCCTGGATGGAACTGCTCACATATAGCTAACTTTTCTTTTCTTTTTTCCTCCAAAGAAATCTTATTTGTATATGAAACCACAAGAGGTCTAGGAGCTCCAACCCAGGGTGTTCCTTGCTGTTGCTTGATGAGACATTTGATACAGTGTGATTTGTTTGGCTCCAGGCATCATGGTCACTCTAGGAAAGTGCCCTGGATGATGGGACTAGGTATGCTCTTTCTATGGTGTTGCTAGGAAGAAACACTCAACCTTTAAGTGCCAGAATTCCTTCTGTAGGAAAGCTTAGGCTTTCCAGGTAGTTCCCACAGAAGCATTATGAAATGAGTTTTTTATGTTCTCTCTGTTAGAGCTATACCACTGCCAATATGTGACAATAGAATGACCATCCCCACCCCCAGGTTGCTGGCAGTAAATGGGGCCAACTTTATTCTGTGGAATAAGACATGGGGACTAACAAGACAAGAGTTTGATCACAAAAAAGGGACTACTAATTTAATTCCACAATGAATTGAAATGACAGCTTCCAAGAATCCTTTGTGTATGACCACTCAGCAGCACAAAGACCAAACCTCCCTTCCCCTCCCAGAAGCTGGAATGAAGATGACAAGTTTGAAACTCCTCTTTGCAAATCTCAAGTTACTCTTCTCTCTCCAAGTCTCTTTATTTTCATATGGAACACAACCTTGAATTCTGCAAAATGAGCACAAAAGTTTTATAGTGGCCTAGTCTGCATTAGCAATCTGTTTTTTTTTTTTTTTTTTTTTTTTTTTTTTGTCACTAACAATTACAAATAAATGAACACTTAACTTAGTAGGCCATTCCTTTAACTAAGCTTCCAAACAGGGTTCCTTGGATGCTTTATTGAAAAGTCTGTCTCCCCTTCTGCACAGGAGGAATCATGGAAGTTCCCAAGCAAACCACACAGGCCAGGCCCCACCCTGGAATCCAAATCTCGAGGGTACTATATACTTTCACTGGCATTTTTATTTTAGTGCTTGGAATAGAACCCAGAGCCTTGACATGCTAGAAAGTGCTCTATAGCTTAGCCAAATCCTCTAGCTTGGAATTTTAAACTGGCCAGACAGAATTAATACGCAGTCTGAGTTCAGAATGCCTGATCTAGAATATTCCAATCTGAATGATGAAGATGTAATCTTGTGACAAGACTATGAACATTCAAGAAACTCAAGAAGCTGGAGTTACAGATTCATCTGGTGGGAGTGTAAACTTGTACAACCATTTTGGAAATCAATTTGGTGGTTTCTTAGAAAACTGGGAATAGCTCTACCTCAAGACCCAGCTATATAACTTCTGGGTATATACCCAAAGGATGCTCACCATACTGCAAGGACATTTGCTCAACCATGTTCACAGCAGCTTTATTCATAATAGCCAGAAGCTGGAAACAACCTAGATGTCCCTCAACTGAGGAATGGATACAAAAATTGTGGTACATTTACACAATGGAATACTTCTCAGCAATTAAAAACAAGGAAATCATGACATTTTCAGGCAAATGGATAGAACTAGAGATCATCCTGAGTGAGGTAACACAGACCCAGAAAGACATACAGTATGTGTTCACTTATAAGTGGGTATTATTTATATAGTATAGGATAACCATGCCATAATCCACAGACCCAAAGAAGCTAAGTAACAAAAGAAGATGAATAAATCTCACTCAGAAGGGAAAATAGAATAGATATTTGAAGTAGATGAAAGAGGGAGGACTGGGAGAAAGAACAGAAATCATTTGAGGGACATTTCTGGGATGGGCATGCCTCTATCTGAGACTTCTAGCAGGGGGGGATATGGAGCCAGAAGTGGCCATCTCTAGTAACCAAGTGAGACTTCCAGTAGAGGGAGGGAGGCACCAACCCACGCACAAAACCATTGACCCAAATTTTTTCCTGCCTCCAAGAAGTGTAAGGATAAAGATGGAGCAGAGATTGAGCTTATGGCCAACCAATGGCTTCCCCAACTGGAGACCCATTCCATGGGAGAGAACCAACACTATTAGTGACACTCTGCTATGCTTGCAGACAGAAGCCTAGCATAGCTGTCTTCAGAGAGACTTCACCCAGCAGCTGATGGAAACAGATACAGAGACCCACAGTCAAACGATAGGCCCAGCTCTGGGAATCTTGTGAAAGAGTGGGAGGAAGGATTGAGAGAGCCTGGATGGGTCAAGGACACCAAAAGAAGACCTACTGAGTAAACCAACCTGGGCCCATAGGGGATCACAGAGATTGAACCACCAACCAAAGAGCATGCATGGCCAGGACCTAGCCTCCTACCCATATGGAGCAGATATGTAGTTTGTTCTTCATGTGAGTCCCCTAACAGTAGGAGCAGGGGCTGTCTCTGACTCTGTGGTCTGCCTTTGGATCACCTGCCTTTGGCTGCCTTGTCTAGCCTTAGTGGGAGATAATGCACTTAATCCTAGTGTGAGTTGATGTGCCAGGCTAAGGCAGGAACAGATCCAAAGTCAGCAGCTTGGGCTGCTTATTATGCTCACTATTACTAACAACAGGTGCAGCCTCTGCCTGCAGCTCCTGCAGTTGCACCAACTACAATGTACACTAATGGACAAGGTAACAATGGTCAACAAGAGCAGACACAAGATTATTCATAGGCTTGGGAGAAATATTACAGGAGGCAAGATCAAGAAGTGCCTGTTCCTACTGGAGCCCCAGTAGGTGGTCACCCAGATTATAGTGCAGACTCAGCTGAAAACTATAGACAGCAAGCAGAATACTACACCTAGACAAGTCCCCAGAAAATGCTACAAGCACCTCAGGTCTCCTGTCGTCTGGTTCCCAAAACTTTTTCAAAAATTCATACTTCAGAAATATATGTATACTCATTTATTTAAAAAAAGAAACAATCAAGAGTAACATTTTCATCAGCTGCTCACTACTGTATATGATGCTGGTGCTGCTTCACTGCCATAAAAAGAACTTTTAGACAAAGAAGCAGATTTTCACCTAGGATTGGAGGAAAAGGCATTCCATGAAGAAAAAGCCAGTTGGTTAAAGCAACACTTTTTAAATAGGACTGCTTTTGAGCTCTGTAACTGAGAAGATGTGAGGTTTTGGAGTACCTTCTGGAGAAGCTCTGACTTGGACAACCTTGGGGCAGTTCCTTCGCCACAGTAAAGGGTGCCTCATACTGTATCCAGAACTTCTCCAGTTTGCACAATGGATGTGACTAAACCTCCTCCTGCTTTACCTTCTACTTTACACTTTATCCAGACATGATCCTATCTTTCTGAACAAAGCTGAATATATCAATCATAATTCCCGAAGAGAGTAAACAAAGTCAGGATGGAAGAAAAGGTTCAAAAATTCAGAAGTGGGGCATTTATCTTTTCATTTCTTTGCAGGTTATTATTTTTTTGTACATTAAAATCTCTTTCCTCTAACCATAGTTTATGGCCTTTTCTGTTTCTTCCTGCCTTCTGTTCCCTAGATAATAGCAACATCCATGTTATCTCAAACCCTGTGGTAGATACACTTCAGTCCTTATCAGTTCCCTTCCAGGCAGTGGGCTCACACAGTACCCTCAAAAGTCAAGTGAGTGTGGCAGTGGTATATATCAGCAGCAGTTTCTCAGTACCACCTGTCCTCAGTTTAATTAAAAAAGAACAGAACTTGATTTGCCTTTGGTTTTAAACATTTCAGTCACTTTTTTATAGAGATTCCCAGAGAAGGAACTAGATTTCTTTTCCCCATATTGAAATACTCTTGGAAACAACTACCCTCCCCCCTCCTTTTGCAATGCTGGGGATAGAAGCCAGGGTCTTGTATGCTGTAAGCAAGCACTCTAGCACTCTCCCACTGAGCTAATGCCCCAGCCTATGGACACGCTTCCTAATCTTCAGTCTAGGAGCAACACAAATAATCAGGATTGTGACAGGAGGATGCAATCGTGTCTTCAGAGCCAGAGGCTCCATTGTCTGGTGTAACACCAGTGGCTGGCACCACTGGGATTCTGATTTCAGTTTCTTTTCTTCGCTGTCTTTTGTCATCCCAACTTGATGTTTCTTGAGCCAACTAGACTGGTACTACAACATAGAGATGAAGCCCCTTATCTGCCCCACTATGTTCAGATGCTGCAGGAGGATGAAGTGAGAGACCATTAAAGCATGCTATTATTTTGTTTAACTCTGAAACAGCGTACTACTATGTGAAAAAGTGGAAATATGTCTGCATTTGTCTTAGAAACACTTTAGCTTCACCATCTGTGTCTTGAGTTAAGTTCTGAGTGGTCAGGCCCCAGTGAAACAAAAGCATTACTTTAACCCAGTCAATGCCACACCTCAAACACAATGGCCATTTGGCCATCCTCACCCTCATGAAAGCCTCCCTGATTCTTCAGTATTTAGAAAGGTGTCATGCATTTTCCTGCAGTGGAAACACAAGGGGGGTTCCCCGGCTGGAAACCTTCTGGTCTCCCATTACCAGGTCTCGCTCAAGCACTTCTTCAGAACTGTTCTTTGTTCTCCGACCACCCTCAAGACTTGTGGAAGCTGTGTAGGAGCTTGAGGAGCCATTTGCTGTCACAGTGCTGTCTCCGTTGGTCAAGGTAAGGTCACCCTCCGTCAAGATGAAATCAGAGTCATCTTCTCTCAGTGGCTCTTGGTTCTGAAAGGCACAGCCAAAAAAAGGGGAAACCTGAAATTTTCCATGGCTGGAGCCAACCTAACCCCAAATTCCCATATCTGAAAACTAATTTGGGAGGGCTGAAGAAATTATGCAGCAGTTAAGAACATTCGCTGCTCTTGCAGTGGACCCAGGTTCCGTTCCTAGCACCCAAATTAAGCAATTCACAGCTAACTGCCTGTGATTCCAGTTCTAGGGCAATCCAAAACCCTCTTCTGGCCTCTGTGGGATCCTGCACACATTTGGTGCATACACACACATATTTAGGCACACAAATATACATATACATACAGGGTATATTTGAAACATAAATGAGTTAGGGTTAAAGTGGCAATAATGGAGGATGAACACATCAGAGCTCTCCAGGTAAATTTCACCAATTAAATATATCACATATGTGATGGTAGGAACCACACAGCAGCTGTCAAATGGCTGTGAGACCCATCCAGTCAGCAACCTTCCCCTGGCACTAACTAAAGGAAGTCTCTCTCTCCCCCCTTTCTCTCTCTCAACTTTAGATTCCTCAATTGGTAATGCTGAAAAGACTTTTCTTTCACTCAAGAGGAGGCCTTCTTATATCTGGAGGTAGCTACGATGTTGGGCAGAAGAACCTCAGCAATAACATCAAGGGTGGCTCCTCCCTCCATTGGTAGTTCAATTTTAGATGTGTGTGTGTGTAGCCCAGAGCCCAAGCATTCCAGAGAAAACCTTGAGTAGTGACTTCAAGTAGTAAGAGATATACTTGATTTACGAACCTTACTGAGTTTATACTGTCATCAGACTAGTCAACATATCCCTAATCTCTGAGCAAGTGTGCTTCAGATTAGAAAAGGTTTGCTTTTTTTTAAAGTGGCTAAAACTTTGGGTTTAAATGCTCATCACAGAACTTTTTTTTTTTTCTTTTTCTTTCCCTAGTGCTGGGAATGGCACCACAGTTTCATAACCACTAGGAAGGCATTCCTTCACTGAACTATATCCCCAAAGGCCTATTTTCTTACAACTTGAAGTAGTCTATTCCAGGGGTCACAGGAAAAGTTTCAATTTTATACAGCAGGGAGAGTTGGGGACGCTGGGGGACTCACACATCTTTAAGACAAGAAAATATGAATGCTATTCTCTTCACAGTAGGTAAAAATGTGGGGAAAAGACTGAGGCAGAATTGCATTCTAACATGGCACCACCTACTCTCCCAAAGAGACTGCCTAGCTGCTTTGCAGGTGCAAAGTTCTGTCACCTGTGTGCATGCATGTGCATTGAATGTACATATGGGTGTGTGCATATATGCACGCACCTGCACGTGGAGATCACGGGTTGATACTGGGTATCTTCTTTGATTGCTCTCTACCTTGTCTGCTGAGACTGAACCTGCAGCTTACTTATTGATTAGGTTATTGTGCCAGTGAGCTCCAGGGTTGGGGTGACAGACATGCCCAGTTTTCTATGTGAGTGTTGGGGACCCAAACTCAGTTCCTCACACTTGCATGGCAGGCACTGGCAGCCACTCTGCCACATTTTCAATAGCTGTCTTCCCCTAGGAGGATGAGACAGAGCTCAAACTTCGTGGCAGCACTGGGTCTCAGATGCAGGGACTTGGTAGCTGTAACCCTTGTTCTTAAAGGAGTAAGAAACTGCTACTTTCATCTTGGGTCTTGAGGTACAGTTGCCCTTATCTGCTAGCCCAACTACGCTAGATACAGCATACATACCCCTTTCTGTGAATGTGTGCTACATTTCTTGACCTCTTTGCCCTGTTTTAACTTCTTGAGGGCCCTTCTCCCTCAGACCTTGGATGGCCTTCTGCTTTCTCATCATTGGTCAAATCAAGTGCAGATTATTGGCTAATTATTTGGAGGCCCGTCTTAAGAGTTTCAGTTTTGTCCACAACAAACCAGGGGGACATGCACAGCCTGCATTATTCCTGAGATTATACTCTCCTTTTCTACCTTGCTGCTGCATTTGCTCCTTCAAATGTGCTGAGAATGAAACAAGCCTTTGGCAGCTCTGTGGCTGAACACAAATCTAAAAAGCTCTTTGATTTCAGGGTAAGGAATCTACCATCTTGGGATGGTGAAAGAAAGATGGAGGAGGAGAAAGCTGTCTTCCTTTCTATTACTTAGGCATAGAGAGCGACTTGCTGTCTTTACCTATCTGCCCTGCAACCCAGGAGCTCAAGTTCAGCCCTAACTCTAAGAAATCCACAGTAGGGGATTCTTTTCCTAACTGTGATGACTCCATTTCTGGCACCAGAAAAATGATAAAAAGGACCTAACCAAATCAACATAAATAAACTACTTGAAAAGAATCCTTAACTTGGTGTGCTGCTTTTGTAGTTTGTGGTATATCTCGATAAACCTTATTTAATGGTCATGCCAGCTGGCACTAGTAGGTCCACAGTACAAATAAGAAAACAGGTGTAGAGTACTTCAGTAGCCTGTAAGGGCTTAAATTACAATCTGGTCACTTGGATTCCCAGCAGCCCACACTGTTAAAGGTTTCCCCTTTACTGTGCCAAACAAATGAACATGGGAACACATGTGTGCGCGCGTGCGCGCGCACACAGACACACAGACACACAGACACACACACACATCGTTTCTGATCATCTTATTAGGTAAGCAAGATCAGTGGATCTGGACTTTGGAGTGTGGCATTTCTTCCTAAGGAAGAGACCACCATTGAACAGGAACACAGTACCTATAGTCTGTACTTACATCATACACCTGGGGACTGGTCAGACATCGAGCTAGCAAGCCACACCAAGCTGGGAGAGTGGTGGTTAGTGGGGGACCACTGTGGGTGAGAATAGGTTTTAGGTAACTTTAAAAGGGGAATTAAGGAAAATATGCTGCAATGAAAATAATACACAAAAACAGAATGCCCAAAGAATAATAAATTGACATTCTACCTACAAAGCCTCCAGGCAAGCCTTACAATCATAGGGACAGTAGATGAAAATATACCTCAGTGGTGTCTAAGTGCACATGTGCTTGAAGTCAATCTGGGCAACACTGAAATAATGTAACTTCCAAACAAACAATCCAAACCAAGGAAGCAAGCAAACAACCAAAAAGAACATTGAGCTGCCTTTAATCTCAGCACCTGGAAGGCAGAGGCAGGAGGATCTCTGTGAGTTCCAGGCCAGCCTGGTCTACAGAGCAAGTCCAGGACAGCCGTGGCTGCACTGAGAAACCCAGTTTCAGAAAACAAATCAAAACAACAACAAAGAACACTGGATTTATTAAGAGTACATTCCTTACTAACTGGGTTCCTCCAAGGAGGAGACACTAAGGTATACTTTTAGTTGTGAATTATTGAACTCTTTTAAATAATGGATTAACTTTTTGTTAAAAGATGGAAGCAAGGGCTCAGCTTGGTCTCTTTGCAGACACAACAGGCTGCTGTGTGATTGCTGGCTTTAAGAGCAGGCTTGGGGATGGATATGGGCCCCCACAGGGCAGTCATTTCTCCCTTGTCTTAACCTAGGAAAGCAGCAAGACCTTCTGTCTCTACCATGTCAAGGATCAAGTCAGAGCTGCCTTACTGTTCCCAGCCTCAGTCACTGAAAAGACAAGCCTTTTGACTCAAGTTGAGAAGGCCTAGGACAATTTCCTTTAAAAACATGTACATGAATATGTATACAGTTTCTTAAAATGTACTCATTTTAAGTTACTATAAAAGATGATGTGTTTAATTGTGGCATTTTCAAGCATGTATGTCATTTTACTTTGTTCTTATTTGTCCTACTCTTGCTGGTTCCCTGCCTCACCTAAACAGTCTCTGCTTCTGCTTTCATGTCATATGTATTTTATTATTCTCTATTTAAAAAAATCATCTCATTACTTTTGAAAAACTACTTTAATTATAATTTCATTATAAAAAACTCATAAATAAAAAAAATCACATATCCGGGCATTGGTGGCACACATATTTAATCCCAGTACTTGGGAGGCAGAGGAGGCGTATCTCTGAGTTCGAGGCCAGCCTGGTCTATAGAGCGAGTTCCAGAATAAGTCTATACAAAGAAACCCTGTCCTCAAAAGAAAAGAAAAGAAATCACATACCAAAATAAACCAGATCCAAATTCTATGCATCAGAATGAACTTCTGTACAGTTATTAAAATGAGACAGGTCTTATGAAGTCTAAGCTGTCCTTGAACTCCCAATTCTCTTTCCATAGGCATGCACAACCACACTCAGCCATAAATCTTGTACATTTCCAAAAATTTTCTCATTTCTTCTTTAGCTGGTTTTTGTTGTTGTTGTTGTTTTTTGTTTTGTTTTGTTTTTTTAAATAACTTGCCCTTATTTTATGACTGGAAAAAAAATCTCTCATTTCTTTCTAAAAATTCTATCAGAAAATGTATTGGGTGTTTCTTTTTTTTTTTTTTTTTTTTTTTCTTCTTCTGAGAAAAGGTCTCACACCCTGAAACCCAGGCTCATCTGTAACTCATTATGTAGGCTGTACTAGACTGTAACTTATGGCAATCCTTCTGCCTCAGCCACCCAAGTGCTGAAATTATGGCTTTACATAATCATCATGCTTAGCTAAAGACTTTTAACAGTAAACATCTGCAACTGTTTAATTATTTCTGCAGCCCTACTCCCTTGTGTAAGGACGCACTGAAAAAGCCAGTTTCGAAAAACAAATCAAAAAAACAACAAAAAAGAACACTGAATTTATTTAGTCAGTCTCTTAGTTCATCAGGCAGAATGGAGACTCCCATTATGATATTAAAAAACAAAAACAGGGAAGGTTGCTCTGGGGAAGAAACATCTTTGGTATCTGTTTCTCTACTAACAACCCCTCCCTGTCAAGGGCTTCTACATTCTCCAGATGTCTAAGGACTGAGTTAAAACTAACAGCTACTAGTTAATCTGTTGACAAGAAGGAAGTGCTGCAGCTGTTCCCAACAACAGTCTTGAGTAATCAGTTAAGCAAACTGGTTAAGAGTCACTTTTGTCTTTGATTGTCTCTTGTAATTCCTTTTACCTTTCTTTGGCTTTCCAAGCAACCAAAAATATCTCTTTTGTGATTTCTGTGAGGCCTAGTTAAAGAAGAGAGATTATGTAGACACTGAACCTTTCCTCTTAAACTGGAAGTCTGTCTCATTTTAAAGCTTGTGGGCAAGGAGGCTCTGTAGACCTGCAGGAGTAATTTATGCCCTACCCAACTCACTCTCTCTCTCTCTCTCTCTGACATGTGTTCTCATATTGCCTAGATTGGTCTCTGTGATGATTTGAATGAGAGTGACCCAATAGGCTCATATATTTGAATATTTGGCCCCCAGTTAGCAGAAATATTTGAGAAAGATTAGGGGGCGTGGTCTTCTTGAAGGAGGTGTGTCACTGGCGTTGGGCTTTGAGGTTTCAAAAGCTCATGCCATTCCCAGTTAGCTTTTTCTCTGTCTCATGCTCATGGATCAGATATAAGCTCTCAACTACTGCTTCAGCACCAGGCCTGTTCTCACCACAATGGTCATGAGCTATAACTCTAACCCTCTGAAACCCCTAATAAACTCTTCCTTCTCATAAGTTGCCTTGGTCATGGTGTTTTATTGCAGCAATATAAAAGTACTAAGACAGTCTCCAACTCACTATAAAACCCAGAAAGTTGCTATGGAGCTTAGCCTGAATTCATATTTCTTCTGCTTAAGGGCTGTGGTTACAGATGGGAACTACCATATCATGCCTGCCAGAATTCTCTTCTCATAATAAGAAAACTCTTTTTTTTTTTTCTGGATTTGTAATGATGAGGAGGTAGGATGAATCATGGGTAACTTCCTCATTTAAATCTTTAGACAGTGCCTGCTTTAGTTTCTGTTCCCTGAATTTAAAAGTGGGAACCCCAAATTCTCTAAATTTAGATTCAGATGGGACTTTAGAGCTTACATCTGTTTTTCTTCAAAGAATCAAGTATCACTTTACCATTTGCCCTTCTGCAGATGCTCTTCAATGTTCTCTGTCCTCTCCAAACCCAAGGAACAACATGCTTTGTGGATTATCATTTAGATGAAGTGCACATGACTTTAAAGAAATTCTTGGAATTTCTGTTTCAGTCTGTAACAAATATGCCAATTTGTACTAGCCTTTCTATTAAGGACAACTAGAAAACCTAGACAACATAAAATGAAACAAGGCAAAGCCCTCTCCTTGATGTTTTCAGAAGATGACTAAGGCAGTGAGGAGAGTTGAAGTCTGGGAAAAGAACAGCAAATATGTGTGCTTGACATGTGGTGAGCCCCAGTTCCCCTCAAGCCACTTGAGTAGCTGAGCAGAACAACTAGCAAAGGCACATGAAACAGACTGAGACTGATGGAAACTGTAGGAAAAAGATGTGAACAATACATATTTCAGATATATGCCTAAGAGTGGATCTTGAGGTAGCACTAGTCCTGATTTTTTTGAGAAAGCACCAGATTGATTTCCAAAGTGGTTGTTCAAGTTTGCATTCCCACTAGAAATGGAGGAGGGCTCCCCTTTCTCCACATCCTCTCCAGCATATGTTGTCACTTGAGTTTTTTATCTTAGCTATTCTGATGGGTGTAAGGTGAAGCTAAACAACAAGGAGGACCCTTAAGGAAGATGCTCAATTCTCATTCAGAAAGGCAAACGAGATAGACAACAGAAGTGGGAGAAGACAGGAAACAGGACAGGAGCCCACCACAGAGGGCCTCTGAGCCTCTGAAAGACTCTGTCCAGCAGGGTATTGAAGCAGATGCTGAAACTCATAGCCAAACTTTGGGCAGAGTGCAGGGAATCTCATGGAAGAAGGGGGAGGTAGAAAGACCTGGAGGGGACAGGAACTCCACAAGGAGACCAACAGAGCCAAAAAACCTGGGCCCAGAGGTACTGCAGAGATCAAAACTTCAACCTAAGACCATGCATGGAGAGGACCTAGACCTCTTGCACAGATGTAGCCCATAGGCAGCTCAGTCACCAAGTGGGTTCCTAGTAAGGAAGCAGGGGCTGTCTCTGACATGAATTCTTTGATCACCTCTGCCTGAGGAAAGAGATGGTGCAGCCTTGCCAGGCCACAGAGGAAGATGATACAGCCAGCCTTGATGAGACCTGATAGGCTAGGGTCAGACAGAAGGGGAGAAAGACTTCCCCTATCAGTGGACTAAGGATGGGACACATGGAGAGAAAAGAGAGGGAGGGTGGAACTGGGAGAAGATGAGGGAGGGGGCTACAGCTGGGATACAAAGTGAATAAATTGTGATAAATAATAAATAAATAAAACAAAGCAGTAAAAAAAAAGTGAACAATGCAAGCTTTAAGTAGGAACCCTAGATGAAAAGGCAAAGAGAAAAAAACTAGCCCTCACAGAAACTGAACCTGGCTTCAAATCTCCTTTCTTGCTGATTGGGTTAAGGTGATCTTAAATTGCTATTGCTTAGGTCTAGCAGTAGAACAGTCCTAAATTTAAATCCTTAAATCTTCTCTGAAGGATGACATCATCCAGAGCATCTCAAATTATCTCTAGAGTTGTTCTTGCTCATGTTTGTCACTCAGCAAAAGCAAAACAAACAAGAAAAACCTCATACACACAGAAGATAAAGAATCTAGCTTCTAAAGATAATTTAGAAAACTAGCTTTATGACTTTCAGACAGGCAGTGATTTTTGAAGCAGGACACAAAAGATACTAGGGTCAATCAGCCAGATGAGGAGTTTCTGTCCCTCAAAAGATTTAATTTGGGAAGTGAATAGACAATGTATAAAGTGGGAAAAATATTTTGTCATATATAACCAGCAAAAGGTACATATTCATATACATAAAAACTCTTACAAATCAGTAATAAAAATGCAGATAGCCCAAAATGACAAATGGGCAAGAAATGTAAACATGCATTTCATAAAGAATCATAGCCAATGGCCAGTAAATATGTGAACAGAGTCCTCAATCCTGTGAATTGTCACAGAAATATAAATTAAAGCCACAATAAAATATAAAGTAAAAGTCAAAAGACTGACAATAACAACTGTTGGTAAATATATAGAGCAACTGGAACTTTCAGACACTAGGAATGTGTGAAATAGTATAACCACCTTGGAAAACTGTCTTCTAACATTGAACCTACACATGTCTTATGCCTCAGCAATTTTCCTCCTAGGTATAGTCTCACTAAAAACATACACACAGTACATCAAGGACATGTATGTATAAAAACGTTCACAGATGTTTTCTTCAAGTGGAAAAGAATCCAATGTTCATCAATAACAGAATAATAAATTGTGGAATAGACAATTAAATACTATGTAGCAATAAGAACAAGTGAACTAGAGCTAAACATAATGGATAAATCATACAAATAAGCCAGACTCAAAATAGGTATTTACTGTTTAACCTCATATATATCTATACATACATATATATTATTTTCAGTTATATATATACATTTATAATACATGTTTGTATACTTATGTTCTATATAACTGAAAAAATATAATAATTAAATGTTACTAAAGCTAAAAGCCTGGAAAAAGTAATTATGGTTACACTTGGGGTGGAAGACTAATATTGCTTTATGCCAGTTTTTGTTTGTTTGTTTGTTTCTTGACTAGTTTAGTGTTAAATGAGTGTGGTTATTTTGAGACAGGGTCTTCTATAGTTCAGGATGGCTTTGAACTCATTATGTAGTCCAGGTTAGGTTTTATCTTCTAGCCCTCCTACCACCACCTTTTGAGTTCTGGGATTACAGTCATATGCTTCCATGGTTGGCTCTTAGTGTGTGTCTTGACTGAGAGCATTTATAATTTGGCTATGTATTTCTTCATGTTTTATACTTTGCAAAAAGATTGCTTTAATGAACTATCTATCCATTTGATCACTATATCAATTCAAAATATCATGAAGGTTTAACTATTTTGTTTTAAATTTCATTTGACAAGAATAGGGTGTGCCCTGCATGTGGCCTTATTTTACCAGTATAATGTTAGAAATAATTGGACAACTTTAACTGGTAAGAACTATCTTCACCACAAGGATGGCCCAAGACACCCTTCCCTTCATGACTCTGTATAATTTTACTAGTTTACCTACAAAGGCATCATTCCCTGAACACAAAACTTTTGAGCACCACATGAGTCTGCCAGGCTATGAGTTAGCTGCTCTACTGAAATGTCCACATTCCTCTTGGCTAGAGAGATGCTCACCATGACCACCTATGGTTAAAAGATCAATGCATTTGTCCCAAGAGAAGACTCAGTATGCCCCCCCCCACTTTCCTTATTCATCAGGAGTGCCACCCACTGACAGTCAACAAGTGAATGTTGTCACCAGTGCCTCTGGAGCCCAGGGGAAAGCAAAAGGATACTTGTGATCAAAGCTGTACCACAGCCTGAATATCCATGCACTCTCCTGCTTTGTCCGGCTTCCTCCAACAGAATCCAGGCCATCCTAGAACAAACCAGAGAGCACTGATTAAGGAAAGGGGCAATGAGAGAAGAGGAAATTCCAGGCTAGTTTTATAACTGTAACCGCTGTGCTTTGCAATGCTTAAGCTTGAACCCAGACTTATACAAGCTAGGCAATTGTTCTCAATATGGGCTCATACAACTATATCAACTACAATTTTCCCAGAGTTAGAGCTCACAATGGAGCACCATATACTACCACAGCTTCAAAGAAGCAGCTCTATGGTAATAGCATGCAGAAGGCCTTGAGTTCAGTGGCCAGAACCACACATGCAGAGATATATTGAGGGGTAATATTCCAGCAGAAATCAAGCAAACACAAAAGGAAGCAAATCAACTCCCTCCTCATGTTTGTAGGTAGATGGAGACAATATTTGCATAAAATCTCTTTTGGCATTTTAAAATTCCCCTCCAAGGGGAATTCCTCTATTGTGAATTCTCTGATTAGCTTATGTAGCCCCTCCAAGTACCTTTCAGGTGTTAGTTACCCTACAGTGGTCTAGATCCTTGCAGGACAAAATTGGCATGGCCAATTAGTAAAGGAAAGCCTCTGCCTCCCTTGAGTGTTGGGATTAAAGCTAATGCTGGAATTCTTTATTGCTAGATGACAGACTCTCCAAGTACAAACAGTTGTAAAGCACAACTATTTTTTTTATCACTATACTTTTGAAAGCTGCAGAGGGAGGCAAGTCTGCAAGTAAGGAACAATCAGTAATATACACTAAAATTTGAACCAAAACTATATACAAGTGATGCTGAATCACAGTGACTGGAATTCTAGAGCGGTAACAAAGTTAGTCAGGGATATTTGAGAAGATAAGCATGTAGGACAGCCTTCTATATGACATGAGAAAACACTATTTAAGTTCTACACTCAAAGATAATTTAAAAAATAGTTGCCATGGTATACTGAGGAATGCTTATTGATGGATGTGGTAATAGCCTAGCTAAACACATCCTTCTGTGGATAAGAACTATATATGAGGGGAAAACGACAAAAACTAATTTTATTTCATAGTTTATAAAAACAGGTGGGAGAAAAAGGACAGAAAATGTCTCCATTTGCTGATACCAATTGTTCCTCTTAGTAACTGTTAACTAATGGCAATGCTAGAAAGATTTTCAAATGTTATATGACTGAGTAAAAAAGTAGTAGATAGACTTTCTGACAGGCATAACCCTTGGTAAGAAAAAACTAAGTGTTTCTTTGTAAGTTGTTTTTTTTTATTTTTTTACATTTTTAAACTTTTATTAGTTACACTTTATTCACTTTGTATCCCCCCATAAACCCCTCCTTCCTCCGCTCCCAATCCCACCTTCCCTCCCCCTTCTTCACGCATGCCCCTCCCCATGTCCACTGATAGGGGAGGTCCTCCTCTCCTTCCTTCTGATCTTAGTCTATGAGATCTCATTAGGAGTGGTTGCATTGTCATCTTCTGTGGCCTGGTAAGGCTGCTCCCCCCTCAGGGGGAGGTGATCAAAGAGCAGACCAATCAGATTATGTCAGAGGCAGTCCCTCTTCCCATTACTAAAAGATTTATCTCTCTTTCTCTCCCTTCCTCAGACTCCCTCCCTATCTCTGCTTCTGTTTCCCTCTATATCTCTCTCTCCTTCTGTCTTTCCCCTGCTGTCTCTCTCTCCCTCTGTCTCTTTGTTCTCTCTCTCTCTCTCTCTCTCTCTCTCTCTCTCTCTCTCTCTGTGTGTGTGTGTGTGTGTGTGTGTGTGTGTGTGTGTTGGTACCCATGGATCCTCTGTAGCTAAAAGAGTTACAGATGACTATAAGCCATGCCATACAGGTACCCAGAACTAAAGAAAAAAAAACTGGGAAAATGATAAACATCAACAAGGACACCATAAACTAGGGATTCTTAAACTTTTTTCTTTTCATGTCCTCTTTTTCGCCTAAAAATATTTACATGGCTCTAGGTACCTATAAAAAAAATCAAACATATACTGATAATAAGTCATAAAGAGACATCTTAAAACAGAGTATTTGATACTATAGGACACAAAGCATCTTCAACATTCTTCAGATCAACATTTTAATTTTGTAATTGTTAATGCTGTTTCACATAACTATATAGCAAAAATATATAAAAAGTATGTTAAGGTCCTTCTCAGAAATTGTTAGAAATTCTACCAAGTAGATCAAAGATCTCAACATAAAACCAGACACACTAAACCTGTTAGAAGACAAAGTGGGGAAGAGCCTTGACCTCATTGGCACAGGGGACAACTTCCTGAACAGCACAGGCTCTAAGATCAACAATTAATAAATGGGACCTCATGAAACTGAAAAGCTTCTGTAAAGCAAAGGACACTCTCATCAGAACAAAACGACTGTCTACAGATTGGGAAAGGATCTTCACCAACCCTATATCTGACAAAGAGCTGATATCCAGAATACATGAAGAACTCAAGAACTTATATAGCAACAAATCAAGTAATCCAATTTAAAAAATGGGGTACAGAGATAAACAGAGAATTCTCTACAGAGGAATATCGAATGGCAGAGAAACACTTAAAAAATGCTCAATGTCATTAGCCATCAGGGAAATGCAAATCAAAAGGATCCTGAGATTTCACCTTACACCCATCAGAATGGCTAAGATCAAAAACTCAAGTGACTAAGGACTCTAGTGACTATTTCATCAGTTGTTACACAGAGGTAATGTAATAAGATATGGCCAATGACTATTTCATATAAGAGTAATTTGGAGATGACATGTGAGCTGAAGAAAATCTTTTGGTCACTTCTACTACTACACTCGTCAGTGGCCTCCTGTTCATAGCACTGAATTACTTTCAGGAATATATCATTGATATTGAACTCATAAATACTTTCCAGCACTATAAAATGTTATCGTATTTAGAATTTTTAAAATTCCATTCATTTAGCCTATGGCATGTGAATTTCCAGGATGTATCTACAATGTTCTAATTTCTAATTGATTTTGAGAGCCATTATTTGTTTGTTTTTCTTTTTAAGAAGAGTCTTTTTTAGTATCCCAGTATAGACTGGAACGAATGATCTTCTTGTCTATGTATTTGATTACTAGGACTATAAGTATTCATTATCATTTCTGTCCTGGCTTCTGATTTGAAACAATCTAATTACATAGATGTCTTAAATAAAAAGTCACATTAATCAGGAAAAAAGACTCAAGTGACAACACATTGCTGGTGGGAATGTAAACTTGTACAATCACTTTAGAAATTGATCTGGTGCTGTCTCAGACAATTAGGAATACTGCTACCTCAAGATCTGGCTATACCACTCCTAGGCATATATCCAAAAGATGCTCAAGTATAAAACAAGAACATTTGCTCAACCATGTTCATAGTAGCTTTATTTGTAATAACCAGAAGCTGGAAACAACCCAGATGTCCCTCAAATGAGAAATTGTGGTATATTTATACAGTGGAATACTACTCAGCAATTAAAAACAAGAAAATCATGAAATTTGCAGACAAATGGTAGGAAATAGAAAAGATCATCCTGAGTAAGGTATCCCAGAAGCAGAAAGACACACATGGTATATACTCCTTTTAAGTAGATATTAGACATATAATATAGGTTAATCATACTGAAATCTGTGCACCTAAAAGAAGCTAAGCAAAAAGGAGGACCCTGTGTAAGATGCTCAATCCTCATTCAGAAAGGAAATGGGATAGATATTGGAAGGGGGTGAAACAAGGAACAAGACAGGAGCCTATCACAGAGGACCTCTGAAAGACTCTACCCAGCACGGTATTAAAGCAGATGCTGAGACTCATTGCCAAAGGTTGGGCAGAGTACAGGGAATCAAATGAAAGAAGAGGGAGCTACAAAGACCTGGAGGGGACTGGAGCTCAACAAGGAGAGCAACAGAACCAAAAATCTGGTCCCAGGGGTCTTTTCTGAGACTGATACTCTAACCAAGGACCATGCATGGAGATAACTTAGAACCCCTACACAGATGTAGCCCATGGCAGTTCAGTCTCCAAGTGGGCCCCCTAGTAATAGGAGAAGGGGCTGTCTCTGCAATGAACTCAATGGCTGGCTCTTTGAGCACCTCCCCCTGAGTGGGGAGCAGCCTTGCCAGGCCACAGAGGAAGACAATGCAGACAGTCCTGATGAGACCTGATAGGCTAGGGTCAGATGGAAGGGAAGGAGGACCTCCCCTATCGGTAGACTGGGCAAGGGGCATGGGTGGAGAAGAGGGAGTGAAGGCGCAATTGGGAGGGGCTCAGGGAGGGGGCTTCAGCTGGGATGCAAAGTGAATAAATTGTAATAAATAAAAAATATAAAAACCCCACTATCTCAAGCCAAAAAAAAAAGAGGATCATTTTTGTTGTTTATATTAAGTAGGGTTCATCCATACCTGAGTGTATGTTATCAAGGTCCCTTTTAGAATCTAAGAATTGGTTGCCAAAGGAACCAATTATATGATTAAAAATTAATGTTTACTTCTAACCCCAACCTTTATGAAGGGAAAGGGGATTGGGGATTTAGTCAGTCACTGACAGCCAATGATTTAATCAACCATCTTTCTGTAATGTAACCTCAAACAAACAGAAAACCCTTAAGTGATGAGGTCTAGAGAGCTTTGTGGGCTGACGAAGTTATAAAGAGTGGTATACCAAGCAAAGGACATGGCACCTCCTCCCTACTTGTCTTATTTATCTAGTTATTCATTTAGTTATTCATAAATGTATGGTTTAGTAATAGTGAGCAGAGTGCCGTCCTGACCTCTGTGAGCCATTGTAGCAAATCGGAGAACCTGAGGAAGAAGTTGTGGGAGCTCTTAGTATATTGCCTTGCTATGACTAGCTTTAAAAATGGAAGAGAGGCATGGGCCAGGAAATGTGACTGGCTTCTAAGAGCTAAGCATGAATCCCAGCAAACAAACAAAAAGGACACCACACCTTAGTTCCATGGAGGCAAAATAAGATGGAGAATAGGATTCAGAAGGCCTTACACAAAACATTACAAATTAACGAATAAACTTAAGATAGCTTAAAAAAATGTTGGAAACTATCTTAGCAATGCCATTAAACTGGGCTAGCACTACTGGCTCAGGCACAAAGGCACTCCAAACGGTACAAGAGTAACTCATAGTACATCATAACACTAAAAATGCACACTCCTGATAGAGATTTCAGATGCCAATGAGACATGTAATGCATGAACTTATATGCTAAACTACATGGAACAGATCATGTGTGGAAAAACTTGTGTTACACAAATGCATTTCAACTCCCACAGTATTAAAATGCAAGCACCCCTCCTTAAGGTACCATAAAATCCCCAATTTTCTGTGAGCAGGGCCCTTTGAGCTGCTAAACTTTCTCCGTTTTCCCTTTTCTAGCCCATCTCCTCCCTTGGAAGTATATTATCTCTAAATGAGCCATCTGATTCTGCTGCAACTATGTCTCTTCTCAATGCTTTGGTCTGCAATTAAAAACCTGGAAGTTCTCTAGAAGTGACCCTCTAAAACCTGGTATCTACTAAATATCAGCTGGCAAGCCAGTTAAGAAGTAAGATTTACATTTCTAATTTCCTATACTTTCTTCTCATTCTTGGGACATGCTGGAGGAGCCACTCCAAAATATAGGCACAGGTTGGGCAAGTAAGAGTCATGACAGTACCTGTCACTTGAACACTACTATAACAGGATAATCTAGTCATAAGCTAAGGTTAGAAACTAGCCCTCACTAAATGCAAGAAAATATTCAATTAACAAGGTATATTGTAAAATCATATACCACCCACATCCTGCAGTAGCTCTCTGGTAGGGATTAATAACCTTAAAGAAATCTGGAATGTTTCCCTCCCCACCTCACCCCCTATAACCATGCAATTATTCAGCAATCCTTCCCTCCCTCCTTTTCTTCTGCTCCTTTCACATTCCCCAAGGCTGCCTGGGACAGTTGGTAGAGGGTGGGAAGAGTGCTATCTGGGTACTTACTATTGGTCCAGATGCCAAAGACCAAGGTTACAATCCTGGGCATTGAAACACTAGAGGACCCAGCTGTGCAGAGATCCATGAGGTATCAATGGCACAGTGACCACTGCTGTCTCTACTGGACTTATCTGGAATGTGAGAGTTTCACCTGCCTCTCCCCAAACCTCCTCCTTTTTGATATTCTATACTTCTTTTGACTACTCTATACTTCTCTTTCCTGTGTACAAAAGACAATCCTATCTCTAACAGTAACCTCCCAGGTCATAAGACACTTCCTTGAACAAGAAATCCAGGTGGGGAGAATTACCTATTTTCATCTTAATTTAGATGGTAATCTGAAAAAAGAAGAAGAAGAAGGAGGAGGAGGAGGAGGAGGAGGAGGAGGAGGAGGAGGAGGAGGAGGAGGAGGAAGAGGAGGAGGAGGAGGAGGAGGAGGAGGAGGAGGAGGAGGAGGAGGAGGAGGAGGAGGAGGAAGAAGAAGAAGAAGAAGAAGAAGAAGAAGAAGAAGAAGAAGAAGAAGAAGAAGAAGAAGAAGAAGAAGAAGGCCACGGATATTACGTAAGCAAGATTCTTCTCTGACACACCTAGCCATTTGGGCCTTTTATAGTCTCTCATGAGAACTATCTGGCTCTACAAGGTTAGAAAAGAAAAGAACAACCCCCGTGGTATCTATAGAAGGCGCTATTGAAAGGCATGGTTCCTGGAGTGACACCAGTGATTTGTTCAAACCCTGGCCAAGTATAAGTAAATCTAGAAGGGTTAGACACTCAAACCAGTGTTTCTAACTCTCTGACAGGCCGTTCTCAGTTCATTATGTAGTATGATGGAAGTGGGAAATGGACCAACCCATCAGGTCTTCTTGAGTACTTTGCACATGAGACAAAGGGTTACCTTTCTGGACACAAAAAGCCTTCCATTTCTTGTGTTTGCATTAGGCCACACACTACAATGCACTGCAAAAATTGGAATAAATCTGATCTTGATAACATTTAAAAAAAGGCAAATATTTTACTGTAATGCTATCTATAGCCTCAATATAAACTAAGTGATGGGAGATTTGGATGAAAGGGCCTAAACTTGATCCTGCTTAAATCCTTGAGAAGAAAGAAGATCAGGGAGGAAACTGAAAGATATACAAACAGAATATCTGCTCAAAATCCTATTGGCTGTCTGCTCAGAACATACATCCTCCCAGATAAGGAACAAAATGTCTAGGATCACAATGCCTCTAGGGATCTAGAGATGTAATATGATGATAGTCTCCTTGTAGCAATTAAAAATGTATTAAGAAATGTATTATGATAAGATCAGAGATGTTACTCAAGCCAAGAAGAAAACCTTGCTGTTATTCAACAGGTTAGTTGAGGCCTTTAGAAAATTAAGGTTACCTCAAACTAGCCCTGCATCTACTGTCTTTTTCTTTTTTTTTTTTTTTGGATTCTGGCCAGAGCCTAAGTATTTTTTTTCTGGTACTTTGCACTGCCTTGCCTTTTTTATTTTCCTAAAATCTCCTTCCCTAACTGACAAATGGCAGATCTCTGCTAGTAACTCAAATGTCATGGCATTTTTCCTTCTTTTCTTCACTTACATTTCTGAGAAACTACTGAGCTTTACCGCTTGCTTGTATTGGATGTTTTTTTGTTATTTATTTTGTTGTTGTTGTTGTTGTTTATTTTAAAGATTTATTTTGTGTGAATGGATGTTTTGACTGCATATATGTATACGAACCATGTGTGTACCTGGTACCCCCCAAAAGTCTGAAGAGGGCTATAGGTTCTCTCAGAACTGGAGTCTGGATGGTTATGAGACACCATATAGTTGCTGGGAATCAAACCCAAGTCCACTGAAAGAACAGCTAACTGCTGAACTCCTAACTGCTGAATCATCTCTCTAACCCTATACCTTTTTCTTTTAAGCTCTAATAAATTGTCCTTGATCTTCTGTTTGAGTCTTAAATTCTTTTACTAATGAGACGAAGAATCCTAAGAGGAGACCCTGATTTCCATGCTATTATCTGATAACCACAATGGGATTCCTCAAAATTCTCATAAGAAGTAGGGATTGAACTCAGATCATCAAGCTTGTCAGCAAGAACCCTTCCTAAATGCAAAGATAGTCTTATTCATATAAATCTAGCAGTAGTTGTAACTTTTGTGCTTTAGCTTTCTTCATCGTTTTTCTTTTAGCATTGTTGGAATGATATATACTAAATGATAATAACTTCACAATTTTAATTCATTTTTCCATTGGATTCTTATTATAATTGTTCTTTTGTATTTTGTCACACTCTTAATATGGAACCATCAGTATGTTGGTTTTTTGACAGTTTGAGGTATATCATTTCTAAACTTAAAAGTTAAATTGATGAGTACAACTGTCTTCTAAGACCTGATGGCCCTAGAGATGCCAACAACATCCCCTACCCTCCAAAACAATTTCTTTTGCTAAGGTGCAAAAGAAATCCTGGCTCACAATCAATAGGAATAGCAATTTCAGACTAAACGTTTGCTGCAGGGATTTTAGCTAATCACTACTACAAGGGGTCCTCTTTGACAGATAGGTAGAAGAGGAAGAGGGTTCCCAGTCCTTCTTAGGCAGGGACCACACTCTTCAAAGGCATAGAAATAGTTACAAAAGATGCAGCACCATCCTTCAAATCCCACTCCCTAAAATCCCAGGGACTGCAGCTCTCAGAGGAGAGTTGAGGCAGGAGAAAGGGAAAAGAAGAAGGTATGGAAGGCCTTACAAAATTAGTATATGAAAAAACCAATCTGACAAGGAGGAAGGGTGGAAACTTCCTGCCTGGGACGTGTTAAAATGGTTGGTACCACTAAACAAGCACGGAGGCACTACAGGGTAATCCATGGTTCCTTATTATACTCAAATATACCTATGGACAGAGATTTAAGATTTACTGAGACATGAAGTTGTATGTAGAACTATAGTTCAGATCATGTGTAGAAAAGCCTGCACTATACAAATGAACGAAAAAGCTCACACTATGTAAGTGTGTAAAATAGTCCTCCTTAATTAAGGTCACAAGAAAGCCCCAACTATGTATAGCAGGACCATTTGAACTACTAAGCATTTTCTTTCTTCTGGCCAACTTCTCCTTTCTAAATGTACTCTCTCTTAATAAACTCTCTCTCCTACAGTGGTGTGTCTCTGCTCAAATCTTCATTCTGTAACACAAACAAGCATCTGGAAGCCCTCCAGAGGTGTCCTCCTATCCCACTATCAGCCAATATTATAACATCAAGGAAGTGAATGCCAGTGACAACTTAAATGATCTTGCAGGTGTTTTCTCAGCCAAGGCTCAGTCCTCCCATGCTTTGACTTTGGCTCTGAATCAGAGAATCCAACTGAGCCTACCAAATTTCTGACTTATTGTACTTGAAGCCAATGATATCCTTTTAAGGCAAGAAATTTGAGGTTCCTTGTTATAACAGCCTTCATAGGCTATGAGAGGTGAGCAAATAAAGTCATTTAATTTGGAGCTTTCTTTTGTCAAGTACCCAAACCAACTTGTTGTCATTTGATAACAAAGAAGTTAGAAACTAGGATGTCAAGCCCTTGAGTACCACAGGGTTGATTTCCAAGCTCTATCTAGTGTGTCCCAAGATGCACACAAGTTCCTTGGGTTAAAGTGAAAATGCAGACTTGGTTTAAGTGGGGCTGGGAGATACCTGGGAATCTACATTTCCATTAAGTTCTCTCCTGACTTCCAGGCTTCTGAGCCACCAGAGTTAAGTGTGACCTCCTATGAGAGGAGCAAATAAGGTCTTCCATGATGGACCCTGCCATGACCCTGATTTATTATCCAGTCAAGCCCAGTCCTTCAGAACAGAAACCATATTTCTGTCATGTGCCTAGTCTTAGTGTCTGAAAGTTCTAATAAAGTAACAGGCATTTAATGAATATCTTTCAAGTGGCTGAATAAATTCAATTCACTTCAGAGGTTTAGAAAACAGCAGCAACAACAACAACAAAACAGCAACAAGGGAAATCAAGGAGCCAAAGGAGCAACTTTAAAATGAAAAGAAAAAGCTGAGGCTTAGATCTTTAATCCCAGCACTCAGAAGGAAGATCTCCCTTAGTTTGAGGCCAGCCTGGTCTACATAGTGAGTTCCAGGCTAGCCAGGGCTATGTAGAGAGACTATGTTTAAAAAAGAAAAAAAGAAAGGAAGAAAGGAAGAAAGAAAAAAATTAAAAAATGGGAGTGGAGCGAGAAGAAAGTCACTTTAGCAGTTGTTTGAAGTTAAAAATTTAGGTGGCTAAAGTATCAGATTTCAGCCAGGGGGAGGTTCCAGGGACAAATTAATCCATCTTGCTCACAAAGTTTTCTGTCAATGCAATTCTGAACAGCTGTTTGAGCACACGCACACACACACATACACACACTTTTCCTTTCCTCTACACTCCATTAGCACATCCGTTCGTGCACTGGTCTTGCTGGTATAGCAGGAGTCATTCCCTGAGTTGACCAGAGGGGCCTCACCCATGAGTGGTCTTCTGGAAAACTTGAGGAAGGAAGTGGATGATGTGTCAGCACGTCTGGCCAACAGAAATCCCAGCTGTGTCTGGTCTGGCATGAAAGCCTCTCTCTAATGGAATGAGAAGCTACTAACCCTTGGTCCAGGCAGCTTGCTTCCAGCTGAGCTTGGTTTTGTTTTGGTTGCAAAGTCGCCAAGACCTCTAGAGAAACAAAACAACTGTGTTTTTAGGTCTTGTTTTGTTCTGATGAGTTCAACTTGCCAGAAACACAAAGTTGGAGTCTGCCCACAATATTCGTAAGCTTTCCTCACAGGGCCAAAAGTTTCAGCCAACTGCTCCTAGCTTGTAAGCTATGAGACTGTTTACAGCTTGGGCTTCTAGTAAGAAAAACTGTCTTTATTGTAGAAAATGCCTTTCCTTCCTGTATCGTATCACTATCTTTACCTGTAGACAACTATTTAGAAAACCAGGTCAAGAGAACTGCCCTTTCTAGAAGAGGACAAATATCTGGATTTCCCCTACCTCTAATTCAAGTTTCATGACATTACCAAGCAGGGAAACCACAAGAACCTAGAGTTTCATCCACAATGAGAGACCCACTGATCTCTCTGGTTGCTCATAGTCATTGAATACTCCTGGGCACCCTGTTAGTCATTCTCTGGACCAAGAAAGCCAGATGAGGAAGATGTATAGAAAATCATTTATTCATGAGGATTGAGTCTTAGAAGGAGTTTTGGGGAACCACACTGGAATTCAGCCTACTTTTTCCGTCCTAACAGTAATCTTGAATGTTTTCGAAACGCCAGCAGAGAACTGACTCTGACCTCATGTGAAACTTGTAAGGAGGAGGTCAAGGGAAGTTGTGACAGACACCCAGTTCCAGGCAACCAAACCAGGCCATAAGAATATAGAAGAAGTAGCCAGCCAAGTCACAGCCATCTTGTAGCGGCCAGCAACCCAAACTGACCTGTCCAGGGTGCCAAGTCATTTACCCCACCTGGAGAAAAGGCTCCTGTAGCCTCTTAGCATGTATGAGATGCCAGAACCAACACTTAAGACAACTACATGGAAATATTTGACAGCACATTCATCACTAAGTCTAACAGCAAGTGCAATGCTCCCGTGACAAGAAGCTAATTAATGAACAGAGGGGATGTAAGAGGGGAAAAGAGACCCTTTAATTCTCCAGTTCTCATTTGTTGACACCCAGGAATTTCCATGTAATTTGCCCAGGACATTTGAGAAATATCACACTTGGGATTGTTAAAACTGGATAATTACTTGTGCCTTACGTCTAATTGCTTTGTGGCCTATATGTATAAGGATTCTTTGATGAATATTTTCTCTTTACTGACACTCCTTTCTCTACCTGCCAGCCAGTGAGATGTACAAAGAAGTCTCTAGTTCAAGGATGGAATTCTGTGGAAAAGAAAACTAACCATCTCAGTATGTACTGTCCCCAATAGCTAAACTCATTTGTAGATGAAGCCGTCTCAAAATCCCCAAATCATACATGTGGCTATTGCTGGGACACTTGGGTGTATGTTTCTCCTACCAGTCACATTTGACTCTCTTCTAGTGTGTTCTGTCTTCTGCTCAATCAACAACCCTGATAACTTTGCTTTGGCTCAGCTTCAAGTCCTTTTCTCTGGTAGATGTCAAGCACCTGGGTACACCCCAAGACTTGATGGGGACTCCCAGGGCCGCACTGCCAGCAAAGTTGACTTGTACCTTTTGCTGCTGTTAACATTTCAGCCATCAGGTCTTTCAGTAAGCAATGCTTCCTGAAACCAACAAAGCCACCTCGTTTAATTATTTTTCTGCAGGTGCTTGAATGCAGAGGGAGAGGCAATGTGAAACATTGAGAATGAAGATGTTTTGACTCATGTGGAACTATCTAGATGGAATAGATAGTTCCTCATCTTGGTAACCAGCTATTCCTGGCCTGTCACTTTCTCATCATTTGGCCTTAGGTGACTCATTTAAGACTCTCAATTTTCAGCTTCTAACCTATTTAAACCAGAGTTTATAGCAGCAACCTAAAAGGTTGTGGTTGAGATGACAATGAGGGAAGCCAGAAACAATGCACAGCATGGAGGAAATGCTCAATTTTAGCAATTTTCAAATCATATCTTTCCTAGGTAGCAGCACTTTGTGACTTACCCCTTGTAAGACTTGAAAGCTGTCATTGTTAGGTGGTGGGTCTTGATCTGGGTCAACACCAACCCTAAACATCACCAGGAAATAAGACAAGGAGAAAAACAGAAAACATTAGCTTGGATCATGGCAGCCTTGCTTGCTTAGTCAGTGAATATCTTCCCAAAGCAGAAGAAGTGGTTAGCTTTAAGGAGAGAAATGCCATCATGCATAAGTCAGGTCCACACCACAGCAGATCCCACAGAGTTGCATGTTATAAGTACTCATGCCCTTAGCAAGGCTTCTGGGAAATATGCTGGCAGCTTTCCACCTGCCTTACTGTACCAAGAAGTCCCCATTGCTAAACCATGGGTCTCTTCTGCTTGGCTGCTTCCTCACTTCTACCCTGAAATGCTTTGATGCACACAGTATTTTGTTATGAAATTAGTAGGATATACAAAAAAGCATAAGAGGAATCTGTAGTAAACACCTGCATGGCTACCAAGACAGTCTACCATTAACATTTACTATAGCTTCTTTATTACTATCTTCTCATCTCTTCATCCCACATCTTATTTCATGATACATTCCTTCTGACTTCTTGTGTATATATGTGTGTGCTTGCCTGCACACATCCGTGTATGCTTGCACGTGTGCTTATATGTCCCACCCAACACAAACATGTGTTGGGTTTGTGTTTGTGTTGGGTGGGACAGGGGGCAAACTTGGGTGTCGTTCTTCAGAAGCCATCCACATTGTTTATTTGAGACTGAAACTCTCATTTGGCTTAGAGATCGCCGATTAGGTTATGCTGACTGGCCTCCAAGCCCAAGAGATCTGCCTATCTCCCCCGTGCTGGGATTATAAATATGTACCACCATATCTAGTTTTTGACATAGGTTCTGGAGATTAAACTCAGGTCTTTATGCTTGAACAGCAAACACTTCACTGACAGCCATCTCCCTAGCCTCCCTTCCCCTGACTTCTTAGGATGCATAATGATGGAATCTCTCCTCTACCAAACTAAAGTCAGGTTTCTTTGAATCATCTTCCTAGCTTTTGGGCTTCTTCCTTTTTCATTACCAAGTTTTATAAAGAATCTTTCAAAGCTCGTTTAGCCAGAACTCCCACCTTTGATAGTCGATCCCCCTGCCAGTTCCCAAGTGATATCTGATCTCCATGGCCTGCCTTTAGCAAGAAAACTCCCTTAACTCTAGTAGTTCCTCTCAGCAAGTTTCATTCATTATTCCCTATTACTCTCTCCTGTTGCAGAAATGCACCACAGTAGACTCTATATCAGTCATTGTGATCCTCACTAAATCCTGCCCTCGCGTTTTTAACAAGTATCACATCCAGTCATTAACTGGACTCCTGGTGTACTTTTAGTCCTGTGATCCCACATCTACCTTATCAAAGATGAGTAGAGAACCCACATATTTGAGAGAACTTATATATTTGAGAGCAACTGAAGATAACAGAAAAGGGCCAAGGGGCAAAAATTCACTTAAAATAAATTTCTGAGACACACTAGGACAGTTGTCCTAGCTTTGCCATATGCTACCTATTGCTGCATGTATCTGTTAAGTTATTGTATCTATATCTTCCCCATTCTGAATTGTGATACAAATAATATAGATAACATGGAGCGATGGGAGAGAAAATAGAACACCAGGAAAATTCTGTATTCCTTTCAATCTTCTGATATCTCAATACTTGGACAGCATCATAAAATGTAATAGAGCATCAAGCTTTCATCATATCAGGTGTTATTATAAGCTTGAAGAGAGATGCTTTCCAGTCCAGTACAAGGATATTGTAGTCTGGCAAGCAGAAAATGGACTAGACATCCAAAACCCAAAGTACAAACTTATTTTTCTTCTTTTTCCTCCCCATTACCTGTAACATCTGGGATATTTCTAGAGAAAAGAGACTGCATAGAAGAAAGAGGTAAATGATAGCACAGATATACTCCACTTCTCAGCATCAACCTCTATTTTGTCCTGTCTCAATTTTGTTGACCAGCACCCCAAGGTGTATACCTCTGGGGAGGGGATAGAAGAAAAGGAAGCAGCCACCTCATTTTGTGTTGGAGGCAAAATTTTAGCCACAAGATAGAATTCACATACACAGTATATACTTACACGCAGGGCCTGGCAGTGTTCTAGACACTTAAAAAAAAAAAAAATCCTGTCCTGGACCAGGCGCCAGATTCTTCACTGTGGGCCGGGACCAAATGGAAAAATATGGTGGCAAAAGAGTACTTACTGATAATGTTTTAAGTGCATAAAAAGAAGTGGCACTTTGATACTAGAGAGACATATGGTCAGTAGTCTATGCTAGATAAGTGGTCAACTGGAATATCACCGATAAATGGACATCTTGACAACATGTACCACCTAGGAGGATGCAACAAAAAACATGTGGCAATACTTTTACAGTCGTTTTGACAAAAATGATTGTTTTCCTCTGTACATAATCAAATACCAAAAATCCTAATTGTAGACATTGTGTTAAATAACTATCCTGAATACTTAAAAATCAATGTTATAAGAGACCTTGAAAAGTGAGTGAATTGCTGAAAGAGAGTAAACAGAAATAAGCAATGACATTTGTTGGATCCTGTGCATGTAAAATTCATGTTACTTTTCTCACGAGTGATTACATGGGAGACTGGACTCTAGAAGCACTTAGGAGTGGACTCAGGACACCTGACTCTGAATTAAAAAAAAAATGACAAATGTTAGCTAACTGCTGAGTGCAAGTTAGTACCTGGGCATTTGCTGCTCCATTCTTTACTTTTTGTGGACAAACTTTAAATCACAGTTAGGAATACTTTTGGTAAACATGTTTCAAAAACACATCGGTCTATTTTCCTATCTGTAATTAATGGATTAATACTGACAGTTGATAAGCTCATTTCATTTCAGGGTCTGAAAACCGCCAACTGTAAATATTCATCACACAGTGTACTAGAATAGGTAATTATAGGCAATGGGCAAATAAAGATTTCACAATCGTGCAAAATTTTCTTCTTGATAATTTCAGAAATGTGTTTTGCTGAAATTCTCTTTCTCCAAAAAGTAATGGGCATGAAGAAAGTCTTAAGTTGACTCAGGCACGGTTAGTGAAGTGCTAAGAAACACAGCAATGTTCAGATCTGGTTGTGTCACTCCCTGGAGACTTGAAGCTCTGGAAATAGTCCTGCTCAACACCCACTTTCCTTCCTGGGATCAGTCTTTTGTGCAGAAGGTCCAATATTCACTGGGGCCACTTGCTATCAATCACATGTCTGAGAGCCTAAGGGAACTGCCTCACCATCCCAGACAGACTTAAAGGGTCTCATAGCGGTACCAACTACTGATATAAAGTACTAAGATAGGAGATTCAAGAAGGGATATAAATACTTGCTTTTCAGCTTGCCATGGCTTTATAAATGATGCCTCAGAAGATAGACAGGGGCCATGGACACAAAGGTTATTCTGTAATTTTTTTTCCATCTGAGGCTATTTATGTTAGAGTGATTTAATAATTACTTTTCTGGCATTTGGAAGGACCCTTGGACCAATCCCCAAGGATGACACACAGTACACTGGGATTCCTATAAAGGGCTCCACCCTTGGGGCACAGGCCTGAACCAAACTAGTCTTGGTGAACAAGAGGAAAGCAATGGGCCAGACTATTGGAATGGCGCTATACAGCAAGAAAGACCAGACACAGGCTTTTGATTGCAGACTCAGAGCACCATAAGATGTAGCTTTCTCAAATTCCTTGTTTTGGCAACTGTTTATAATGTATTGATCTCCTGATTGTTACAACATCTGGGATGTTACAGAAAACTGGAATTTCATTATATCACATTTCAGCATTCAGGTACATCTAGGGGGATGTATCTGCAACAGACACAGCAGTCTTTTCTTCTAGAATGAACTGAATTATCTTTAGTTTCATTGAGAATGAGACAAATGTGGGAATTTTATACCAAAGGAAAACACAAATAAGTCAAATAGACGTGTTTTTTCTGGAACAGATAAATACTCCAAAATTAATAACTTTCATTCTAGAACAATAACTTGTCTACTATAATGAATAAAATGCTGTGAAATCTCAGAAAAAGTAGAAGCTTTCTATTTTAACCAATACTTTTTTGGGTAGTACTGGGAAGTAAATCCAGGGCCTCAAGTATATTAAACATGGATTTTACCACTGATACATACCTCCAGATATCAATAACATAAATAATCAAGGTTCTGGATAATTTAAGGAATATGAGACATGAATCTTCATGTAAATCTTGAGCATCTGATTATAATATAAACTCTTGTGCCTCAAGTGTAATGACTTAATACTGGCCTAAAAGACCCTATTCTTTGAAGGCAGAACAGTTCAGTAGAAAGGATTCTTCTGCAACTTCACTAGTAAATGTGCATCATAAGCACATATTGCAACAGTAATAAGAAGCTCAAACCCTGTGAGATATTTCAACACTTCCATGAATTTCATGCATACCATTACAGCACATATCTGGTCTGTATTCCAAGACCCACACCCCATATATATATATAAACATTATATATATATATAATGTTTCCTTCACCCTGTCTTCAGTAAGCAGAATATTTTCACAAAATCTAAGTTCAGGCTGATTTTGTATTGAATGCATCTACAGATAAGACCAGGAAGAAGGCATATCAATTGGAGATCCAGAAAGGCAAGAACAAACACTGGAGGTTTTTACTTTGCTCCTATGTCACCACACTTAAACACTATGGCATCACACACAGTTGGATGTAGGTCAAGAAACAAACTGTATTCGTAGAAACTTCATCCTTTTGTTTATTAAAAAACAAACAAACCTATGTTCTTCATGTCATCTGAACCATCATGAGAAAGTATAAATTTGCAAATGCATACTTAAAAAATACAACACATTTAATTAAGATCACATGAGTTATGCTCTAGTCAAGGCTGAAATATGAAAATTCTTGTTCTCTGCATTAGTTACAATCCTTACTTACTAGATCAGAAGCAGGATTTTCTGGAAAGAATACACGTAGTTCTAAAAATGAGCTGTCCCTTAACACTAAGCTCAGTTGTACCAAAAGAAGACATTAATTTAGGCTTTGGGGTTGAAAATACATGGTCCAAAATGTGGCAGGAAATCTCATAATCCCAATAACATTGACACACCAATCAACATGGAGGAAGGACAGAAAGAATTTTTAGAACTGATTTCCCTGTTGCCCACTGGGGTGAGAATCAGTGCATTCAGGAAGTAAAAAGCAAAAAAGCATAAAGCAAAATCATTTGAGTTAGACAGAAGAGAAACAAAAGCCAGTGGATTATTTTCTGAGTAGTCTCCATGTCACCTGAAGTACTGCCAGTAGTGCTCATTCTGGTCCTCTTCAGAGAGCTCCTCCACACCAACTCTGGGCAGCAGAAGAAGGAAATGTGAATGTGATGGGACAACACAAGAACCTGGGATCTCTGGCATCTGACCTGGACCATGCCATGAATAAGGGCTAGCTCTCACCTTTAACAGAAATTCACAGTCCCTGTTTTGGCTAGTACTGGGCATGGAACCCAAAGTCTTGAAAACACTAGGTAAGTGATAACCATGGAGCTGCATAACAATCTTCGGTAGTCCCCATTTTCTAAAACCCAAGAGGCAGAGAGGTTGCTAAAGCAAAAATGTTAGAAGGTAGGTCAAATGAGAAACAATTGAGAATGATTTTAAATCTCTCAAAATATAATACAATAAAATCAAATGAATAACTGTACAGTATAGAAATTAATCTACAAAAATTTCTGGAGTTATTCTGTTTCATAAAGAAAAAAAAACAGATGAACGTAAAAAAGCAGAAAAATGTGGCTAAACAATTAACATATATTTAGAGTACATGTAAATTTTATAGCTAATTAACAGAGAAAGAAAACCCCACAATATTACTAAAAAAAAAAAAAAAAAAAAAAAAAACAACAATACAGAGAAGACAAAGATGGCCATTTTTTTTTAAAATAGATATACAAACCACATTGTCTACAGCTTTAACCTAAAGGCCAGGAATCCAACCCTGACTCTTCTCTTTACTTTAAGGTCTCTGGCTTGATGTGGCCTGTCACTTTCCTTAATGATTTCTGGATTAATCAGACAATATTGTGTTTTACCATCATGCTACAACACGGTTTTGCAAACTCAGCACTTCCGACATTTGAATCTGCAATAATACTTTGTTAGGGAGCCATTCTCCTGTGCACTGTGGGATGGTTAGTAACATCCTGCCTTCTACTTACAGGATGTCAACAGCAACAACCCCCTATGCTCCAGGATGTAGATCTTTTTGGTTAAAAAAAAAAGGCAGTTGTTTTTGGTAAAAAAGATCTCCAGATATTCACAGATGTCTCCTAGGTGGGGAAAAATTACCCTTAGTTGAGAACACTGTACTAAATCATGTACTCTTAATGGGGTAATGTCATCCCTATGGGTGTGAAACTGGTTCTTGTGGAACATAGACAAAAACAACCCCATAAAACATACCTTGGATAAGTTTGAAACCATCCAAAACATTATAAAATATAGGGAGCTATAGCAGATCTCTATAAAAATTTTCACTGTAGTTAGTTGGAAAAATTGAGAAATACTGTGATAGACAATGCTCAAATTTTCATTATGCTGTATACCTTGAAAAATACAAGAGATCATGACTCCTTATGAGGTGACACTGTGGAAAGAAACCAGGGCCTCACACATGCTAGGCAAGCATTCTGCCACAGAGTTGTATCTCATACCCCACAGTACAAGACTTCATCATATTTACTTATAATCACATTTTATCATTGCACTGATTGTTACTATTTAATTGGTAAGAAAACTGAGAGTCAGAGGTTAAATGACTGGCCCACAGTAAAAAAGGGTAAAATTGATAGAGGTACAATTCCAATATAGAAGTGTAGACTCAGGGACCCCAGTTCTTCCTGCTAAAATACTACTTCTGAGCATAATGTTGCATCTTTTAAAATATCAAGTTACAAACACTATTATGTAAAGAGCATAGGGTTTCTTCTCATCTTTAATCATTAGTCTGTCTTGTAGAGAATATTATCATAATTTTTGAGACCAATAGGATTAAAACCAGAGTGTTCTTAATTGCCCTTGAATGATTGTGTTACTTCTCTGTGGGGTGCAATAATTACTTGTTCATTTGGTTACCTGAATGTGTATACTTCCACTGCCTCCCTACCCAGTCTTCATTCCCATTTCATGTTTGTACTACAAGAGAACAATCATCATGCCACCACAATGTGTTTGAGATACATAGAATGTTCATCTGTTGAAATAATTCCGAAACCCCTCTAAGTTGCCAAAATTATGTCTTTTGTAAATAACAGTACTTACTCAAGAGACTAAGAAAAATATTCAGTTTGTATATTAACTAAAATATTTGAGCATTTTCCATTGCATTTTCTTTTTTTATTATTGTAATTTCATGTATTTATTTATTATAAAAATTTATTCATTTTATATCTCAGCTGTAGACCCCTGCCTCGTCAACTCTCAGTCCTACCCACCCTCCCTCTTCTCCCCCTATGTCCCTTCCATAGTCCACTGATAAGTGAGGTTCTTCTCCCCTTCTATCTGGCCCTAGCCTATAAGGTCTCATGCATCATCTTCCTCTGTGGCCTGGTAAGGCTGCTCTCCCACCCCCAGGGAGAGGTGATCAAAGAGCCAGCTACTGAGGACATGCCAGAGACATCCCCTGCTCTCCTTACTAGGGAACCCACTTGGAAACTGAGCAGCCATGGGCTACGTCTGTGTAGGGGGTCTAGGTCCTTGGTTGGAGTATCGGTTGGAGTGTAGGACCCCCTGGGCCCAAATTTTTTGGCTCTGTTGGTCTCCTTGTAGAGCTCCAGTGCTCTCCCATGTCTTTCTATCTCTCCTTTCTTCCATAAGATTTTCTGCACTCTGCCCAGAGTTTGGCTATGAGTCTCAGCATCTGCTTTAATACTCTGATAGGTAGAGTCTTTCAGGTACCTCCTGTGGAAGGTTCCTGTCCTGTTCCCTGTCTTCTCCTACTTCCAATGTCTATGCTCTTTGTCCTTCTGGATGAGGGTCCTTCTTGTTGTTTGACACATGCTGGAGAGGTCGTGGAGAAAGGGAAACCCTCTTCTATTGCTGGTGGGAATGTAAACTTGTACAACCACTTTGGAAATCAATCTTGCACTTTCTCAAACAATTAGGAATAGTACTACCTCAAGATCCAGCTACACCATTCCTAGGCATACATCTGAAAGATACTCAACCGTACAACAAGGGCATTTGTTCATAGCAGGTTTATTAATAATATCCAGAATCTGGAAACAACCTAGATGTCCCTCAACAGAGGAATGGACACAGAAATTGTGGTACATTTACACAATGGAATACTACTTAGCAATTAAAAACAAGGAAATCATAAAATTTGCAGGCAAATGGTGGAAACTAGAAAAGATCATTCTGAGTGAGGTATCCCAGAAGCAGAAAGACACAGATGGTATGTACTCACTTATAAGTGGATAGTAGACCTATAATACAGGGTAATCATACTAAACTCTATAGTCCCATTACATTTTAAAGTATCAACCACAAAACACTAATTTAAAAATATAATTTGGACTTATGGACATAAGTATCTTGGCTTTGGAATTGTAGTTATATTCATATTCTTCATAAACATATTGAAGTTACAGCCAGCTAGGCATAATAACATACATGATCACAGCTAGCTAGGCATAATGATACACGCCTTTAATTCCAGCATTCTGGAGGCAGAAGCAGGTGGATCTCTTTGAGTCTGAGGCCAGCCTGGTCTACAGAGTGAGTTCCAGGACAGCAAGTGCAACATAGAGAGGCACTGTCTTAAAAAAAAAAAGGAAAGAAAGAGAAAAAGGAAGGAAGGAAGGAAGAAGGAAGGAAGGAAGGAAGGAAGGAAGGAAGGAAGGAAGGAAGGAAAGAAGGGAGAAAGAAGGAAGGAACACAGGCAGACATAAATCACAGCTAATCTCTTGTTCCTTACAGTAGAACCCTGAGACCTGCCTTGGTCCTACTTCTGAGCAGCTACCTAACCACTCATCAGTAGTTGAAGAAATAAGGAACAAATATGAAAGTAATCCCTGATCCTACTGCATTCACACAGGGTTCAAAATACCATAATGAATATCCGGAGATTTCCGAGTCAATTTAAAACAAAAACAGGGTTACAGAATTACTTAAATCACTAAGTAGCATCATAAGCCACAAGCCAAGAAAAATCAATTACTCTCATTACCTAGTTTGAACAGAACTTCTTTTGGTGCAATTTCTGTAAATATCAGTGTCTATACTTAAATAAATATTACTAATAGACATATAGACAATATAGTGATCTAGAACCATATATATATTCCATATATATTTTTTCAACAACAGTACATGTTGCTTTATTTGAGTGTCTAGATAGAAATTGGAAAAATGGATAGAAATAAAATACAGGAACAGAAATCAGTAAAATGAAAATCAGATAAATGGTGTAGTATAATAAACATATAATAAAAAAATAAAAACACTTCTACAAAAACCTAGCAGCTGGGCAGTGGTGGTATATGCCTTTAATCCCAGCACTGGAGAAACAGAGGAAAAAGGTTCTCTATGAATTCTGTCACCCTGGTCTACATAGTGACTTTCAGGACAGCCAGGGCTGAATAATGAGACCCTATGTCAATAATAATAATAATTTAAAAAAAAAACTTCCCCTAACAAACCCCTTTTAAGTCTAACAAAAAAGGGGTTTCGAGATAGGGTTTCTCTGTGCAGCCTTGGCTGTCCTGGAATTGTAGACCAGCAATTCACCTGCCTCTGCTTCCCTGAATGCTGGGAGTAAAGGCACATGCCACCACACCCAGCTAAGACACACATTATTAGGAGTGAAATGTAAAATAATAACAACAACAACAACAATAACAATAATGAAACAGTAGATATCACCACAGACCCAAAAACATCTAAAGAACAATCAGGGAACACCATGTGTCTTAGTTAGGGTTTCTATTGCTGTGATTCAACACCATGACTCAAAAGCAAGTTGGGGAGGAAAGGGTTTATTCAGCTTACACTTCCACATTGCTGTTCATTGGCAAAGGAAGTCAGGACAGGAACTCAAAGCAGGGAGGAGCCTGGAGGCAGAGCCCATGGAAGGGTACTGCTTACTGGCTTGCTTCCCATGGCTTGCTCAATCTGCTTTCTTACAGAACCCAGGACCATTAACCCAGGGATGGAACAATGGGCTGGGCCATCCCACATCAGACGCTAAGAAAACCAACAACCTCACATATACATATATGTAGGCAAAACACAAATGCACTTTAAAAAAATTCCTTATAGTCAGATCTTATAAAGACATTTTCTCAACTGAGACTCCTTTCTCTTTCATGTAAAGTTGACATAAAACTAGCCAGTATACTATTAAGTTTATAATATAGATCAAACTGATAAATTTCATAAACTATCACAGTTCACTCAATATGAAAATAACAGCATCACAAATTACGTAGTTTAAAGATTTCTGAAAAAGAAGTCTTCAGACCTAGATGATTCCACTGGAGAATTCTACCAAAAAGTGAAAGAAAATAACTAACAGAATAACTAAAGAAGAGTAGAGAACATAACCCAGTTCATGTTGTGAGGCCACATTGCCCTGATAGCTAAACCAGACAAATGCAGTGAAAAAAACATAAGTACAAACCATACCTGTGTGAACACAGAAAAAAAAATCATTAAGCAAGCATTTGCTCATGGAGTTAAGCAGTGTTAAAAATTATATGCCATAACCAAGTAGGGTTTACTTTAGAAAAGCCAGACTGGTTCAGAATTTGAGAACTGATCAATGCAATCCACCAGAGTAAAGAGCTAAACAAGAAATAGTATATGATCATACCAACTGATGCCAGAAAAAAATTGTTAAAAACAAACATGAGGACCAGTAAGATGGCTCGAGGAGTAAAGGCACTTCTTGCTAAGCCTGGTGAGCTTAGTTCCACCCCCAAGGTATACATTGTAGAAGGAAAGAACTGACGCTTAAAAAGCTGTCACCTGGCTTCATATACATGCAATAGTATGTGTGCCCTGCCCACAAATAAATAAAATGTGATATTTTTAAAAGGAAGAATCTAAAAGTAAACGTTAGAAGTATATTTATTCAATCTGATGATGAACAGCTAAAAATCCTTATAAGCTACTATGACACCCAAAGAAAAAATGCTGTACATTGCTATTAATGTTCAGAGCTGGGTAAAGATGCCCATTTACAGTACTTTCATAAAACATAGAACTAAAAGCCAGCCAGAGCAATAATACATGAAAAGAAATCCAAAAGCATGTTGACTGAAAAGGATGAAATAAACTATTTCACTTTGCATAATTATGTAAATAATCCAGAAATTATTATCAATGTAGAAATTCCCAAAGACTATGAAAACAAACAAACACTGCTAGGTAGAGTCTTTCAGAGGCCTCTTGTCCTGTTGCTTATTTTCTCCTACATTCAAAGTCCATCCCATTTGTCTTTTTAAGTGAGGATAGATCATCTTACCCCGGGGCCTCTTTCTTGTTTATCTTCTTTAAGTGTATAGATTTCAGCATGTTTATCCTATCTTATAGGTTTATATAAGTGAACAGTGTATCAAAGCAGATACTAAGACTCATAACCAAACCTTCGGCAAAGTGCAGGGAATCATAAGAAAGAAGGGCGAGTTAATATGACCTGGAGAGGACAGGAGCTCCACAAGGACCAAATATATCTGGGCACAGGGGTCTTTTATAAGACTGTTTCTCCAACCAAGGACCATGTATGGTTATAACCTAGAACCTCTGCTTAGATGTACCCCATGGTAGCTCAGTATTCAAGTGGGTACCCTAGTATGGGGAACAGGGACTATTTCTGACATGAACTCAATGGCGGGCTCTTTGACCTCCCCACCCCTCAAGGGAGGAGCACCCCTGCTAGGCCACAGAGCAGGACTTTGCAGCCAGTCCTGAAGATACCTGATAAACCAGGGTCAGATGAAAGGGAAGGAGGTCCTCCCCAATCAGTGAACTTGGAAAGGAGCAGGGAGGAGATGAGGAAGGGAGGGAGGGTGTGTTTGGGAGGGAATGAAGGAGTGGGCTATAGCTGGGATACAAAGTTAATAAACTGTAACTAATATTAAAAAAATAAAAATTAAAAAAAGAAAACTTGTACAGCCACTCTGGAAATCAGTGGCTGGTCCTAAGGAACCTGGGAATTTATATAACTCAGGATTGAGCTATACCGTTCTTCGACATATACCCAAAGGACACTTCATTCCACTTCAGAATGAAGTTGCTCAACTGTGCTGAGTTGTTCTATGTATTAAAGTCAGCAATTGGAAACAACCTAGATGTCTGTCAATCACTGAATGGATGAACAAAATATGTTATATTTGCATAATGGAATATTACTCAGCCATTAAAAAAATTTAAGCAAACAAACAAACAAATAAGCAAACAAAAAGTACTTCCCAGAACTAAAAAAGAAATTCAGCAAGGTGACAGGATATAAATCTAATAAAATGTGCATAGGATTTGTATGCTAAAAATGACAAAATACAAATCTGAAAGAAACTAAAGAAAGATAAAGAAATGGGGAAACACACTATATTCATGGATTGGAGGACACAACAGGATGCAGATGTTAATCTCCTTAAAAGATAATATGTAAAATACAATTCCTATGAAAAGCAGAGTAAGATTCTGTTTACTTTTCTTTTATTCAGTTATTTTGAGACAAGGTTTCTTTTGGAAGGGATTTTTTTTATTATTTTAAATTAATTAATTTATTCACTTTACATCTGATCATAGCTCCCTCCTCTCCTCCTGGTTCCAGCCCTTCCTCCCTCTGCCCCAATCCCCATTCCTCAGAAAAGGGGAGCTGTTTTAATTTACTCATAGAAAAATCTCAAGCCTAAGTGTGAATATTTCTAAATACATGAAAGTGAATTTTTATAAATTGAGTGAGAAATTAATTATAACAGACTCTGTGAAGTTTTCAAATAAAACTCCTAAGTTATATATTATTGTTCAATATTTTCGAAAGCCTGTGATAATTACAAGTATCAGAGAGTACGAGATATTACAAAATTTTGTTTATTAGCTGTCTCACAATTCTTTATACAAGATGAGTACCCCTATTCCAAAAGTATGAAATCTGGCAGAAACTAACTTCATAGTGCACTGACTGCAAATACTTCCAATTGTACACAGGGTCAAACATCTGTCTTGCCCTCGTACTGCTACAAAGAACAAAGACACTGCCATCTGGTGTTTCAAGTTAAAAGCCATATAACCATAATTTCTTTCTTCAGTTTTATATTCCCAAGGATAGACTATGTTTCTTAATCTGACCCTTAGTATTAAAGCTAGGAAGTTGAAATTCTAAACAGTACAAATTTTGTGAGGAAAGCAATCTTTAGCACCACAACCCTTCTTACAGGTGGAGAGCACCGTGCGAAATCCATGTCAAGACCTCTTTTTTTAAAAAAAATTTTTATTAATTAATTATAATTTATTCTCTTTGTATTCCTGCTGCAGGTCCCTTCCCTTGCCTCCTCCCAGTACCACCCACTGTCCTTTTCCCCCTGTGTCCTTTCCTTAGTCCCCTGATCTCCTCCGCTTCTATGTGACCCTAGCCTATCAGGTCTCATCAGGACTGGCTGCATTGTCTTCCTCTGTGGCCTGGTAAGGTTGCACCCCTCCCCCAGAGGGAGGTGATCAAAGAACCAGCTACTGAGTTCATGTCAGAGACAGCCCCTGCTCTCCTTACTAGGGAAACCTACTTGGAAACTGAGCCGCCAATGGGCTTCCTTTGAACAGGGGGTCTAGGTCCTTTCCATGCATGGTCCTTGGTTGGAGTATCAGTCTCTGCAGGACCCCCTGGACCCAGATTTTTTGGCTCTGTTGTTCTCCTTGTGGAGCTCCTGTCCTCTCCAGGTCTTTCTATCTCCTTCTTCTTCCATAAGGATTCCGGCACTCTGCCCAAAGTTTGGCTATGTGTCTCAGTATCTTCTTCGATAACCTGGTGAGTGGAGTATTTCAGAGATCCTCTGTGGAAGGTTCCTGTCCTGTTTTTTGTCTTCTCCTGCTTTTGATGTCTATCCTGTTTACCCTTCTGAAGGAGGATTAAGCATCTTTCCTAGGGTCCTCCTTGTTTAGCTTCTTTAGGACTATACAGTTTAGAATGTTTATCCTATATTATATGTCTAATATCCACTTATAAGTGAGTATATACCATATGTGTCTTTCTGCTTCTGGGTTACCTCACTCAGGATGATGTTTTTTAGTTTCTACCATTTGCCTTCAAGTTTCATGATTTCCTTGTTTTTAATTGCTGAGTAAGACATCCTTTCTAAATATATTAAAGTGAATTTTTATGAATGAAATGAGAAATTCATTATAATAGACTTTAAAGTTTTCAAAAAACCCTCATAAGTTATTTATTATTATTAAATATTTTCAAAAGCCTATGATAAATAAAATTCAAATCTTGCTTCATCCTCTTAAAACTCTGTGAGCTAGAGCAAATTTGTTGCTCTGTGCCTCATTTCTCAAATCTAAATTAGAGATTGCAGTATTATCTCTACGATGGGGATGTTGTGAGAACCATCTTAATACATAAGCATAAAAATGTAAATGACATCTGCAAAGCAAGCATTAGTGAGGACTCTGATTGTCACTAAGAAGCCCCTGCCTTGATCTGCAAGCCACTAGCCCAGAAATGGTATAACTAGAAGAGGCCAAACCCAGCAATCCCTGCCTACCATCAGTATAAAAGCCTCAGGTAGAAGAGGCTATGCTCTCAAATCCTGTTTTTCTCCTCTGAAGTGTGTAGAAGCCTCAACTGTCTTTGGCAGAAGACGGTAAACAAACTAAAGACCAACACAGAAAGATATACTGCCACCTGGTGGCTCTTTAGAGAGCAACTCTTTGGGCCTTTACATTACCCAAGTGCCTCCTTGAAGGGTCACAGTCACCCTGTGCAGACATGAAATTAAAGCAGGTGCCTCCAGTGTAACAGCATGCAGAGGCAGATTTTAACACTTGATTATACTCTGACACAAGGTTTCATTTAATGCTGAGGGAAACCAAAGCTCAGAGACAGGAGGAATCAGAGATCAGGCATTGTTGGGCTGTGGGTCTCTGGACTCCTCTTCCAATTAGTGCCTTTGATTATACAGTATAGAGTTCAAACATTCTTTATAAAATAAAGTTCCTGAGTCTTGGTATGGCGTGCATGCCCGTAATCCCAGTGCTTGGAAAGTAGACGCAGGAGGATAAAGAACTCAGGTCAACATCCCTCTGTCCTGACAAAGCTACAGACCACACACAAAAGATGTCATGAGGCCATAACAAGTGAGGGTAACATAGAAAATACTATCTCTTTTTTGCACAGAAGCAACAAGAGGCATGGCATACAAATTCCTAAAAAGGAGAAACTCTACTTGTCTCTTTTGATTTCTGGCTAAAATCTGGGCCCAGCTTTCATCACAAAGGAACAGGAAACACCAGGGTTACAGGTCTGTTCCCTCTTCCTGTAGCTTTAAGACTTTGAACTCTTGTACTAAATTCACTGCCCTAGTAAAAGCCAGTGCATCCAAATTTCCTGTGTGTACTCGTTACTTTATTTTAAATTGTTTTTTAGATTTAATGACACTTTATATCATGGAAAATTTTCAATATTCCAATTTTTAATTAAAAAACCTAATACACTCCCAAATACACACATTGCTTAAGCCCAGCCAAAAGAATTCTGCAGGGCACATTGAACATTCTCAAGAACAATGGCAACTAAAACATTTAGACACAGAATTGACTTGGTTCCAAACTTACCTTATATTCAGCCATGACAACATGGGCGTTGTGCCTCCACCGATGACCCAGACAGTGAAGAAGACAATGAGCAGTGTAGTTGTGAACATCATCTGGCGGGCATAAGATGCTGTGTCTCGGATGGCCAGTGCAAATGCCATTGCTCCCCTCAGGCCTGTGAAGACCAAACAGGAAGATCTTCTGGTGATGAGGGGACATGGCAACAACTCTTCAAAATGTAATATCACATGTTGGGGTAAAACCTCTACCCATATGCTTTGAGAGCCAGGCTGACTAAGCCAGGTAGATGCACATTAAAGCCATATGGTCTTTGCAACAGGCTTTCAGAGAATTCCCAGTACAAGAAAAACACAGCATCACTTTGTACAGCACATTATAGAACATTAACCATCTTTCTATTAAAATGGTTCTCCTGCTAGTGACCTGAAAGAAAAATAAACTTACATAATAACAAGCTCTCTAAGTCTTCTATCCAAATACCACACAGGCAACAAAAATGCTGCCCAAGTCTGAATATGTTACATGCACATTTGTTGGAAACAGGGCAGTGTTTTCTTAGCAAAGGAGGGAGTACCTCACAGAAGATTGAAAAGACAAGCTGACCCGTAACAGGGTTTTTGAAACAGGGTCTTACATACTCCAGGTTAGCCTCAAACTCAATGTGCACCCAAGCATGGCCTTGAACTTCTGATCCTTCTGCCTTAGCCTTCTTGGTTTGCGATTACAGATATGTACTACCAAACCCAGATGATTATGCTGTAATCATGTTATCACTGTTTGGTAAATAAAATTTATTTTTATATATACATGGGTGTATATATATATATTATATGTGTGTGTATAATATATATTTATTTACCTGAAAACATCATCATGTGTTGAAAATTCCAGCCAATCTTATGCCTTCTGCCCAAGTTGAGGAAGAAAGAAAGGGGGTAGATATGTGCAGCTCTGCCCAGGAAGATGGCCACCTGACCACCAGATGAGGTTAAGGACCCAACATGTTTCCAGAATGGCACTTCAAAACACTCTGGTTGAACATAAAATTTTAGGAATGTTATGAAACAGGCAGCTTCCCAAAGAAGCCAGAATGCTTTGATTCCCCCCTACAACAATCTCTCAGCAACAAAATGGGAGTTATTTGGTCAACTTTCACACTTCATTCATTTCCAACCTATAAACACATTATTGTAAGTTTTGAACTGAACTGAAGTGGTATTGGCATAGTCCTCGATTTCTTTAAAAATGAGTCCAGAAAAAAACTAAAGCACCATCACAAGAGTAAAGACTAAACAAAGCACACACTATGTTGGACTCTATTGGAAGGACAATAATAAGAAATAAAAATAACCCTGAAGTCAAACTGTAGAAAGTTTTCTGGGAAATAGCCAGAAAAGTTCATTTGCAAGCAAACATCAGAGAGTTCAATGCCCAGGGAACACCTGAAAATTAGAAGTGAGAAAGCTTCGAGTATTCTTACCACAAAGAGACATTCACTCACACAAATTAACAGAGAGAGTTTTCTGCCTGTGTACCTTAACTGACCTTTGGGAGTGCAAGAAGTAGAAAAGGATGAATGTGAAAAGCAAAGAACTCAGGGAAACCCAGTCATCTTTCCCTTGCCAAGTTTAAACAGCACCCAGCAGAGAGAGCTGCACAATCCCATGGTCAGAAGGAAACCCAGGCGGGAGCCAGCAAACAGAGAGCTTCCGTCCACCAATGCGCCAGCTGCAGGAGACACAGCTGGTTCAGACAGAAGCCGGGGCCAAACTCTCTTCTACTTCCTCCATGGTAAAATCTAAAATGTTTTTCTGCCTTTTTTCTTTTCTTTCCTCAATTCCTTGTTTGGTTTTGTTTTTAACAAAAGGAAATGGGTAGTGCTTGTAAAACACATTCTACCTCAGAAGTAAAGGAAAAAATCCTCAAGTGGTCAGCAGGGCTTTTTGGATTCCCGGAGGATGTGGCTCACCCAGCCCTGATCTGTAAACAAGTCCCTTCCCACTCTCTCTTCCAGGATGCCATACAGGAAATACAAATCAGAGCAATGTGCCATGAATGAAGAAAAACTAAGCCCACAGATTCTAAGCTGTCCCTGTACTCAATGTGTGTAACTACTACGTAAGACCCTAACTAGGACTCCAGAACTGTCACCATCTATCAGCTAAGGAGGAACAGCCCCCACACTCTTGCACATGAAACAAAAATCCCAGAAGAGAGAAACATTCCTTTTAGATAACATTTTCAGAGTTAAGCCTTTCCATGAATCCTTGAAGAGGCAAAACAAAACAAACAAAAAACAAATGTCTAGTAGTAGGGTCAGGGTCTTAAAAATCCAGCCCCAGGAAAGTTGACTTCAGTGAAAAAAATCATATCTAAGACCAAGTGAGCAAAGCCATCCAACAATGAACCACTGCTGGGTGCTCACATCTCTCCTCTCTAAGCCAAGCACCCAAGTGTCCCCTTTCCAAACACTGAATTCTCAAAGACCCAAGCCAAAGAACTAGGTGTTTTGTTTTGTGTTTTCTTGTCCTTTCTTCTCTTTCTCCTTCCTTCTTCTTCCCTCTAATCCTGTTAGTTTTTTTTATCTGTTCTTTTTTCCTCTGCCCTTCCTCCTTCTAAACCTCTCTTCCTTCCTGTTTTAGAAAAACAAAGGAGTCTCCCCTAGCATAACCCGGAGCAGAAGGGCAGCTAGGATGAAAGAATGACTACTGTCCAAACACACACACACAAGGGCATCATGGGGTAAGGCTGTCCAAGCTGGAAGATGCAGCCAAGACCAAGAGGACTGGAACTGATGGTGTTACAGTTGACATAGCAATAGCATAGCAACAATAATTCTGGGCACCTACATGGTTATTAACTTTTAGATCTAATCAAGAAACATATTCAGCATTAGGAAGTGTCTACTTCAAATACACGGAACTAGAACTGACTCAGTTACCCATTCAAAACAGTCAGAAATCAAATGAATATTCTTAGTGGCTGGACAGCTCTCACAGCAGAAGTCACCTCTCTGTCTTCAATGTAGAACAGAAAAGGATACAAAAGCACCAATTATGAAAATGAGGCTGAAAACGTGCTTCTGGAAGGTGAACAGTGCCAGGCCCATGTAGGAGAAGATGAAGTTCTCTGCCAGGAAGTGTAACACTTCAAAAAGCTGCAGAAAGAAGGAAAAAGGAGCTATGAACTCTGTACTCTTGTCATGCTACCTGGCAGCCCGTCAAGCTCAAGGGCCTCTCTTACCTGCTTGCTTCGGCTTCTTGATTCTACTGACAGATTGTTATATGTGTAATGAGCTTGTGTAATGCCACAGAAAAGGACAGCTACAACACCTGTCAAAAGAGTTTCTAAAAATCAGTGGGAAAGAAGAGGCAAGAAAACAATTCTACTGACACAAAAATTTATGGCAGGTGAGACTTGCATAACCCTCCTTCTCTCTTCTTCCCCTTCTCCTTCTCTTCCTCTCACCCTCCAACCCCCTACGCCCCTTATCTTACAGGCCCTGCTGCAGCCCAGCAGTAAACGTACCTACCTGTAAACCCACATGCTTCAGCCAAGAGAAACGTGCTCCAGGACATCAGGAAAAAAAGCGCTGTCTCCAGCAGGGGGAAGCAGTGCAGCTTAGTAAACTTGGTCACGTCAGCACCAGGTTAAGGACAGCAGCTCTGGACATGGGCAGCAGGGACACTTGAGATTCCCACTTCTTTTAGCCTGAGAGCCCCCCACTCTGAGGGCCAGCCAATCCCTACAGTTCCCTGAGGGTCTTATCCCTCTTTTTAAATGTTACAGTGTTGGAGCCCTGAACATGTTAGGCTGCTACTCGGCCACACCCCTGACAAGGCATATTTTGTTTCCTTCCTTCCTTCTTTTCCTTTTTCCTTTTTCCTTTTCAAGACAGGATTTATCTCCACAACCCTGGTTGGCCTAGAACTCACTATGCATATATATCATATGTCAACAGGCTGGCCTCAAACTCACAGAGATCTACTGGCCTCTACCTCCTGAGTGCTGGGATTAAAGGTATGTGCCACCACACCCTGCTCAAACTTCAAGTAGCAAAACTTAAAAATTAAGCTTACTGGGGACTGGTGGTATAGCTGAGTGGTAAATAATCATCTATCATGTTTGAGGTCTTGTGTTTGATCACCCCACCACCACCAAAAAATAAGAAAATAATAATTCCAGTAGAATACAGGTTACCAGGGTCAGAGGTGGAGTGTAGAATTCTTGTTGAATTGGCACAGAATGTCGGTCTGAGATGTGGAATACATTCTGGGAACAGGTAGAAGGAATGGCTAGACAACACAGTGAATGTATTTAATAATTTAAAATTTTTGGGGTGTGTATATGTGTCTATGATACACATGTGCCTACTAAGGAAGCATGTGAAAGTCAGAAGACAATTTGTAAGGAGTTTGCTTCCATCATGTGGGTTCCAGGGATCAAGCTTAAATTATCAGGCTTGGTGGCAAAAGCCCTTCTCTGTTGTGCTATCTTTGCTGGCCCTGTACATAAAAACTTTAAATTGGGTTCTGAGGCTAATTATATGATATATTACCATTAATTTTAAAATTAATAACAAGGAATTCAAAGCAATTTAACTGCATGCTCTAAATAAGTGGATTTTATAATATTTTAATTACTATGATTCTATTAATAAATTTCTGCCTACAGGTTTGATTTGACAGGTTAGTTAGTGAGTACTCATAGGGGTGGGGAGGCCTGGGAAAACAGGCTCTTAAGGCTCTGATCTCCATGGATCATTAAGGCCTGATTCATGTATATTCCAGAAAAGAAGGAATCTGTAAATCTTGAAACAGCAACGAGGCTCGGGAATCTTCCTCTTATCACTGCCATTCAATACCATGATGGTTCATATGTCATCAGCATAGAACCAACTCACAAATAAGTTCATTGAGAAATTAAACCCTTAGTACCAGGGACTTTAAACAAAGCTGTCTAATGCTGTCTGACACAGTAGCTGCTAGCTACTTGTGGCTTCTCAGCATTTAAAATGTAGTTAGACAAAGCAGAGATTTTGCAAAGAGCAAAAGACACATATCTGAAAGAGTAGAACAAAACCTAAATAACTAATATTTCACTAATAATTTTTCCAGATTATCTATACTGGTTGCAGGTAAAATGGATCCAATCAAAGAGGGTATTGTGATGGAGGTTCCAGTACATATACAGAGGAACTACTAGCTCTTTCTTTGGTTGTTTTAAACTACTGCACCTCAAGCATCCTTTACCAATGAAACTCACAGTGGGAAGTCTGGTAATTCCCTCCAATGGCTCTAGGCTAGTTATGGCTACCGTAATGCTCACAGTCCCTGAACAGCAGACAGTACCAGGTTGCCTAACCAGTGACCACTGATTGCAAACCTCCTCTTCATTCCTTATAGTTGATGTCCCAACTGGGTTATAAGAAAGGGGAAGAAGAAGCAAAGATAATGACAAAGCAAAATCTAGAGTTGAATTCCCCATCATTAAATTTTTATTTAGTATACATTGTTTCATTGATTATACATTCCTTCCTTCTTTACATTCTCTTTGGATGGAATTTTTTTTTTTACTTTTTCTTCAACAACTTCATAATGTTAATAATGTACTCCAACCAAGGACCATGCATGGAGATAACTTAGATCCCCTGCACAGATGTAGTCCATGACAGCTCAGTCTCCAAGTGTGTTCCCTAGTAAGGGGAATAAGGACTGTCTCTGACATGAACTCAGTGGCTGGCTCTTTGATCACCAACCCCTGAAGGAGGGTGTAGCCTTACCAGGCCACAAAGGAAGACATTGCAGCCAGTCCTGATGAGACCTGATAGGCTAGGCTCAGATGGAAGGGGAGAAGGACTTCCCCTATCAGTGGACTTGGAAAGGGGCATGGGAGGAGATGAATGAGGGAAGGTAGGATTGGGAGGGGATGAGGGAGGGGGCTACGGCTGGGATACAAAGCGAATAAACTGTAATTAATATAAAAAATTAAAAATTAAAAAATGTATTTTGATCATATGTACCCCAACTCCCTTCCTTCAGATACCCCCAACATATTCCATTCCTTATTTCAATGCCTTTTTTTATAACTCACAAAGTCCACTTTCCCAGTATTTTTCTCAGGTTCTTAGTTAGGGGCCCTATCACTGTGCCTGACCCATCTGAGGAAGTCCCACAATCTCAGTAGAACAATCAATTTAAGATTCTGATCTGAAAGAAGGAACCAGGGACTTTCTCTTTCCAAAAAAGGTCATATATGTGTAGCAAGGCATGGACCAAAACTTTTTTTAAAAAGGATATTAGAGCAGTCACAACACCAGTTACAGCTCCCATGGTAAAAGAGCCACTAAATATACCTAGAAAAATGCCAACTGACTTAAAAAAGGCAGCAGCATCAAAAGCATGAGTGTTTAGTCCTGCTGGTTGATAGGCAACAATAGACCTGGAGTTGAGAGAGAGAGAGAGAGAGAGAGAGAGAGAGAGAGAGAGAGTCAGTTTTATTTATAAGACCACACTAGTTTTACACCATGGTATTCTAAGCAGCCCCAACCCTCCTTCAGTATTTCACTTTCCACGGTTTTAGTTACCTGAGGTCAACCTCAGTCTAAAAATATCATAGGAAATTCCAGAAATAAACTATTTGTAAGTTCTAAATTATATACTGTTCTCAATAGCATGATGAAACCTTAAACCATCCATCTGGATCTGCCCATGACATGAATCATTACTTTGTCTAAAGTATCCACGTGGTAAATGCTACTTGACTATTAGTCCCTTAGAAACAATGTGTTGAGGTTGTTAGACTGCAGCACTTATGTTCAAACAACCTTTATTTTATTTAATAATGTTTCCAAGGGAAAAGTGTAGTGTTCCTGAAAATTTGGATCTGCCAAAGAGAAGTCATAAAGTGCACGGTGGCACACGCCTTTAATCCCAGAATTTGGGAGGCAAAGGCAGAGGGATATCTGTGAGTACAAGGCCAGCCTGGTCTACAAAATGGGTTCAGGACAGCCAGGGTTACACAGGGAAATCCTGTCTCAAAAAACAAACAAACAAAAAAGAAATGAAAAAGGATTACATGTAAGTGAAAAGGTGAAAACACAGTAAGTTATTTTGAGGGAAAGAGTAAGCTTGTTGCATAACTTTTATTACAATTAAAACATTATTATAATTGTTCTACTTTATTATTAGTTATTGCTAACTATACTTATTTCATTTATATGCTTAACTTTATCATATATATGTATTTGTATGTATTTATACATACAAATTTGTATTTGTAATTATTATATGTATGTATGCATGTATATACATATGGAAAAATCATAAACAGGGTTCATTATCATCCATGGTTTCAAGCTTCCACTAGTGGTCTTAAACTGTATCCCTGAGGATAAGGAGGCTCATTGTAACAGAAAATATCAATAAACATATAGTTTGCCAAGCACTGCTCAGAGAAAATATATTTCATTTAAGCTACAGCCATCATGCAATGCTGGTGTCAGCATCCCGAATGCTGCTGAGAGACAAAGCCAGAAACATTATCCCCCTGCATAAATAGTTACTTACGAGGACAGTACAATGGCAACAGCATCATTCAAGACACTTTCTCCAAACAGAAGAGCATAAAGATCCACATCTGCATGCAGTTCATTAAAGATTGCCAGCACAGTCACTGAAATGTATGCCCAAAGCACAAAAATTAGTTTTGGTTTCTGCCTTTAAACCACTGATTCCAGATTTATAGAGGCTTTTTGTGTATTAGGTGGGAGAAAGTGGTTTGGTAGCCAGTAAAAGAGTCAAAAGACAGATGGTATATCTGATGGAAGGGAAAATGATAAACTTCCAATCTAGGTGAGATTTGATGTGATCAGAGTCTTATGATCCCTGCACCTGAGTACACTATTGTCTGCCCTAACCCCATCATATATTGAAAATACCTTGCATAGAATTTTTGGGAGGTAAAAATGAGACACTTACATAATTTGTCTCTTTTTGGGGTTGGCAAATGTTTAGGGACAGAAATCTTATTTTTTGACCCCAATGTTCCCACAACCCAGCACCAAGTCAAGACACAAAAAAGACTGTGATCAAGGCTTTGTCCACACGAATTACCTGTAATTATACTTCTTAGGTGATAAAGACCTAAGAAAGGGTCTCTTAAATAGCCCAGGCTGGCCTGGGACTCACAGTCTCCCTGCCTCAATCTCTTGATTGTTGGGATTACAGACATGCCACCGCCATGCCCAGTCCATAATTAAACTTCTCCCAGTTTTCATATTTCTGAAGCATTATAAACAAACTATTATCTAGACCAGTAGTTCTCAAAGGTTTTCTGTTTGGTTTTTTGGTGTTTTCAAGACAGGGTTTCTCTAGGTAGCCCTGGCTGTCCTGGAACTCACTCTGTACATCAGGCTGACCTCAAACTCACAGATATCTGCCTGCCTTTGCATCCTGAATGCTAGGATTAAAGGTGTGTGCCACTGACAGTTGGCCTTTTTTTTTTTTTTTTTGAGATAGGGTCTTACTGTGTAGACCTGTCTGATGTGGAACTCTCAGAAATCCATCTGCCTCTGTCTTCCAAGTGCTTGGATAAAGGCATGAACCACCATGCCAGGCTGTCTATCACTTTTTTAATTTACCTTAGCATCTTTTGGAATCAGAGGAAAGTTACATGCCTTGGGAAGGTTGCCTCTTTTCCTAATATGAACTCATTACTGTAGCTTTCATATTCAAAAAGTTAACTTCATTTTTCCTTATGTTTACATGCTGTTCAATCTCAACTGTGTTGCATATATTTAATTAAGGTGTGTCATGGGTAGTGTGTGGGCTCCTTTTTCTGGTACAGTGATATGAAGGAGAATGTCCTCCATAGGCTCATGTATTTAAATACTTGGTACCTAGATGGTGGCTCTATTTGGGGACAGTTATGGAACTTTTAGGAGGTGGAACATTGCTAGTGAGGGCAGCAAACTTTGAGGGTTTGCAGGCTTGTCCCACTTCCATGTTTTCCATCTCCCTCCACCCAATTTCATACAGATGAAAATGTAATAAATCAGCTTCCTGCTCCTGCTACCATGCCATGCATTTCCCACCATCAATGGAATCTATCACTCTAGAATCATGCCCTAAAATAAACAGTCTTTCTTATATTTGGCCATGGAATTTTAACACAGCAACTAAAAACAACTAGTGAATCTGGTTTTGTCTGGAACTGTTAAAGATGGCCACTTCCCAAATACTTTCTGAGATCCTTCTGAGATCCTTGCCCATGACAATGAGAGCATGTCTAATAACACTAACAACAGTTTACATCAAGTATGAATCTTAATTCCTCATTATTCCTGCATTCACATTAATAAAGCAGGTCAGGAACTTTGTGGTGCCTCTCCTTAGCAAGTCTATGCCTGACCACAGTAAGGAATATCCATAGCAGCATCCAAAAGAGGATGGTATAGGGATAATAGACTGGGAAAGTTGCCTCTAAAGGAAGAGATTTGCCTTGGCTTGGAGGTAATTTTAATGTCCCTCAAACTTTCACATAAAAAGGGTTGTTCCTTTCTGAGGAAACATTAGAAGATGCTAGGGCTCTTTGAGAGGTGGGGCTTCAAACAGTGTTATGGGACCCCTAATCTTTTACTGTTTCTGTCAAGTGCAGTGTAATCAGGGATAACCTCTTATATTTTTTTTCTGTCAGGTAATACCACTCCATACTAGAATTTGTGGTTGATAGTTTAGGAACAAGAAGTCAATCTGATCTAGCAGTCCTTTTAAAACGAAGTCCTTATTCAGTAGGCCACAATCATCAGGTGGGCACATATCAAAAGAGTACTGACAGTTAGAAATCTGTGTTTTCCTGTCATCCTCAGGACTATAACTATCAAAAGAGTAAGACCTCAGTCTCCAAGACTCCACAGGAAAACAGATTCCCAAATCTTATTATTAAACAAACGGAAAGATATGGTAGCTCACACCTGTAATCCCAGCATTCAGAAAGCCAAGGCATCCTGAGCTACAATGAGACCCTGTCTCCACAAGCAGTTAAGCAAGCAAGTGCAGCTGGTCTAGTCCCATTTATGCCCACCAATGCCTTGTACTCTGACTTCTGTGATTCTGCATCTCCATATTCCCACTTAGCTATGTGTTTTCAGTTGAGTTTTAAAATCAATAATTTTGGAATTCACACAACTAAACTACATTATTATTAGTTATTCATTCCTACACCAGTTTTGTATGGATAATGTCTCTGACATGAAGATTACAATAATAGCAGCAGCCTAAGTAATAACTTCAAGGCCATTGTTTTGTTGTTGTTGCTGCTGTTGCCTAACTAGAGATCAACACAAATGCACCAAGACTCCACATCTCACCTGCTTTTCACAAACCAAGTTGCCTCAAGCAGCTAATCCCTCAATACTAATTTAGAGTGTCTATGATAATATATGGAGGTGAGAAAGGTTAAAGGTTTTGGAACATAGAGATTTTTCACAACTACACAACTGTCTAGCACCATGCCCTTCAATGTGGTGACCACTAATCATATCTAGCCACTTAATTTAAATTGTTTAATAGTAAGTGAAATCTAAAGCTCAGTCCTTCAGCTTGCAGTGCCCCACATTGTAAATGTTCAGTGGGTGCCATATTGAACTGCGCAGATGATCAAAATTCTTTGCAGAAGGATCTGTGGAATAACAGTAATATAGAGGAGCCCCAAGAGGTATGAGCAAGTGGGAACTATTGTTGTCTTTAAGATTATTACTGTTCAGAATATTAAAGAGTATTTTACAAATCAAGATTTTTATACCTCCCAGGACAAACCAATATATGTATGTGCAGTTTTTGAAAACTGAATTGATTAAATGAATCTATAGACATAGAGAACAGACTTGTAATAGTTGGCATTAGAGAAAGCAATAGCTGATACATTGGGGGAACTTTAAAAATTATATGTATGGGTACTTGCATACCTATTGCAATATCCATACTGCAGGAGATCTCTGCATGTAAATCTCCTGTAACTGGAGTTACGGATGGTTGTAAGCTACCATCTGAGTACTAAGAATCAAACTTAGGTCCTCCACTGATCAGCGAGTGCTCTTAATTGCTGAGTCATCTCTCAGCACCCTGCTCTGCTTTATACATTCTAACTTGGAGGTAAGCTATCTTGTTTGTTGTTGAGGTTCTGGGGAGAAAAGCTATACATTAACTCCACTTTTAGGAACTGATTGATCTATCACTTGAAAGCTACACGATATGAGACTTACAAGAATTCCATCACAGTATGGTAAGAACTCTACACAAAATGTTTACATATACAACTCTTTCCATTAAGGAAAATCATTATTCAAACCAAATGGTATATTTTCTAAAGGAAGGTGAAAGTGTAATGCTGAAAAAGAACACAGTATAAAATTATGTCCACATGAGTCATTCTAAAATGAAAGACAAGAGGAAAATACAAGTAGAAAGAACTCATTTCCTTGAACAGAAGGTTCAATAATAAAAATGTGAAATAGTATACAGTCTTAAAAGGTAGGAAATCATGGTATATGCTCTACCAAGGACAAACTGATGCAGCAGGATGGAAAGCAAAAAGAGCCAGTGACAAAATGACAAATACTCCAAGATGTCGCATACACAAGGAAATTATAGTAGTCAAATTCATAGAGGGGAAAAGGAGAATGGTAATTGACAGAAGCTGGATGGAAAGGGAAAGGGAAGTTGTTGATATATGAGTTTAGAGAGTTTCAGTTGTGAAAGATTAAAAATTTCAAGAATTAGTTGCTGAATGAGGTGATATTTAACACTATTGAACCATATGCTCAGTAATTAAGATGCTACATTGTATGCTGTATATTTTACCACAATAAAACAGTAAGAAGGTATATTAGTTACTTTTCTATGCTATGATAAACAAATGACCAAAGCAACTTATTGAAGTAAGGGTTTATTCGGCCTTAAGGTTCTAAAGGAACAAGAGTTAAACACCATTATGGCTTCCCCAAGTGGCAGCAAATAAAGGCATGGTGTCTAGAACAAACTGAAAGCTCACATTTTAAACCACAAGCACAGAGTGAACAAACAATAGCATGAAGCTTTTAAACTTTGACATCCCACCTCCAGTGATCAACTTCCTCAAACAAAGCCGCACCTCCTAAGCTTTTCCAAACAGCACCATGAAATGGGGACCATGTCTTTAAGTGTCTGAGACTATAGGGGGGGAAAAAGGTGAATTTTTAATGTTTTTTTTTCTTGACACAGGGTTTCTCTGCGTAGTCTTGACTGTCCTGGACTCACTTTGTGGACCAGGCTGGCCTCAAACTCACAGAGATTTGCCTACCTCTGCCTCCCTAGGTGCTGGGATTAAAGGTGTGCACCACCACACCCGGCTTGTGGGGAACATCTTAGTCACACCACCACAGAAGGTAAAACATAGTTTTCTTTAAAAAAAAAAAAGTCTAAGTCTGTTAGATCTAACTACTATTCATTTCCTCTATCACCTGTTAATGCCATAACTTCTGTACTGCAACAGAAGTTCTCTGAAACTTATAAAGATTTAACTAATATAGTAACATAATGATCAAGACAAATGTTCAATTACCTGGGTCAGTGGCAGAGATAATTGCTCCAAAAAAGAGACAATCCGTGTAGTAAAATTTATCAGAGAGTTGGCCCACAATCTTCATGAGTTTCACTACTCCATACATAAGATTTCTGTAGGATGGTAGGTAAACAGTGTCAGGAAAAAAAAATCTTGCAGACATATAAACAAAGTAGGAACCTAGGTAAATGGAACTTTGACACCAAAGAATGGTTTGTAGCTATTATTTGAAGATGCATCTGAATATTTCTTTTACTGTTGTGGTTTTTTCTTTTGTGTGTGTGTGTGTGTGTGTGTGTGTGTGTGTGTGTGTGTATCAGAGTGGGGCACTGAGACAGAGGATTGTGTAGAACACTTTGTAGACCTTGACTATATAGCAGAGGATGACCCTCAACTCTGAACCACTTAAGGATGGTCCTGAACTTCTGATTCTTTTGCTTTTGCCTCCTAAGTACTGGAATTACAGGTGTAAACCACTGCCAGCCAAGACTGGTGACAGTAAGTACCATGTCATTTACTGACTAGAACAGTGGAATGCCTAAGCTAGGGGTCAAAGAACTGTTTACAGTGCCAAATGGAATCCTTACAAGAAGTAGCTAGAACCTAATGCTTACCTAGCATGTGCCAGGTATTGCTCCAATTAGCTCAACTTCAGTTCATGGCAGCTCTTTGGAACAGATCTGATTTGTTCTTTGCTGCTTATCAAAGCTTCTTTCATGTTTATACATTTCAAATATTTCCTGAAAGTATACTTTCTTCTCCATTTCTTTCACTAAAATTCTAGATCTAGATGGTAGATTTCCTTCTGGTAGCCTTACCCCCATCTGGCCTCCCATTGACTCCTCATTAAGAACAAACTCCAAGACACTCCTTTTAAAGAACAGAACAGAAGATCCTTGCCTTTATCTCCAGCTTTCCAATTAATTTTTTAAGTCCTTCCTACATTCAGATTTGCTAGTGCATTTTAAAAGCCTACTATCTCCTTTCTGTTCCACATGGCATTTAATCATCAAATCTCCTGGTCTTTTGGTTGTGACAGCTTCTCGGCATAGCTTGTTTCTGATGACCTTGGCAATTTTGAGCAATGCTGGTCAGAAAGTTTTCAGGGTGCTTCTTGTCTGCCTTTTTCATCAGACAGAGGTGACCATGTCTTTGGGGTAGATGACTAAGGAGGCAAAGTGTCCTTTTCGTCATAAATCCCAAGGATATATAATAACATGACTTGTAATGTCTTCCATGTTCTCCACTTTGAAGCTATTCTCTTTCCCTAATTTCTGTACCATACTCTTTATAAAAAAGTTACAATATATAGCCCACACTCAAAGCTGGTTGGAATGAAGATCTGGGGTTTATGGGACTAAGTTCTACCTCTTTGAAGGGGAAATACATCTGTAACACTTATCTACAATTTGGTACATGAAATGTGTCCCTTCTCACTTATTTCTTCATTCAATCATACATCTTTCTATGTGTAAACTCAGGGATATTTATTTTATACTCTACATGATAACCTAATATAAAGTTATTCATTTTGTTGTGTTTAGCCACTGATGGGCTCTGGCTATGGTGAGAACTTCCAGGCTGGCCTTCATGTTTCTTTGACATGCCTTGTAGCTTTACGGCTGTTTGCCTTTTGAGCATTTGCTTACCCTTTGGTATTAAAAGATGTTCCATCTGTGTGTAAAGTTCCTGTTCCAACACTAGAGTAGGAGGCATTGGTTCTTTCTATTGAAGAATGCTATAAGAAATTATGATCTAGAAATTGTAGTTCATTTTAATTATTCTAATTTAAATTTAATGCCCACATGTATTTAACAACTGCCATACTGGACAGGATAACTCTCTATCCTAACTGCCATGCTCACACAACTTTAAGATACAGCTTTGGGGGGCTGGGGAGATGGCTCAGAGGTTAAGAGCACTGGCTGCTCTTCCAGATGTCCTGAGTTCAATTCCCAGCAACCACATGGTGGCTCACAACCATCTATGAGATCTGATGCTCAATTCTGGCCTGAAGCACGCCTGCAAACAAAAGACTGTATAAATAATAAATAAAAATAAATCCTTAAAAAAAAAAAAGAAGATGGGGTTAGGGATTTAGCTTAGTGGTAGAGTGCTTGCCTAGCAAGTGCAAGGCCCTGGGTTCAGTCCTCAGCTCTGAAAAAAAAAAAAAAAAGATAGGGCTTTGTACACTATACTGATGAATCTCATTTCTTTGGGTAGTATGTTAGACTGGCTACACAACAAAGAATCACTTACCCAATAATGAAGCAGGAAACAGCAGTCCCCAAGAAGGCATAGGCCAAAATTGATCCAAGATTTCTAAAAAAGTGTCTCTGAAGGAAAGCAAAAGGGCAGGGGAGATTATAGTAATTTTTGATACACGCCAAAAAAAAAAAAAAAAGCAAACATACAAACAAAAATAACTTCATATAAAAAGCCTCCAAAATCTGGTATTCTATACTGTTTAAACATCTAGTAATATCAGGTATCACTCCTAAATAATGCCATTCAGCCTTAAACATCATTATTTTAAAATATCCTCTGCACTCTCGATCACTAAGAAAGTTACCAAGAACCTCATACATTTCAGACAGAATAATCTTAGCTAATTATATGAAGCTGTATTAAGTGAATATATGTGTACACATGTATTTTAGATAAACCAATTAATTTTTTGAGACTTGACATAAACTAGGTTATTCCATGATCCTGTTAGTCACTTCTAGTTCTAGTGGGATCTTAGAAGATCATTAGAGATGTACATCTGAAACAAATAAATGGGAAAGTGTCTTCTGAGAAGCCTTTTACTGACTTTCATAGTGGAAAACAGACTCCTACTAAATATATGCTCATGGGACTTGAGATATCCCCTTATATCCATCTGTTTTAATTTTTGGAGCCTGAAAAAGATGGACAATAGAGATGGGAATAGAAAAAAAACAAGATTAGTAGTGAGTTCAATTTGAGATGGTCTTGTTTATACAGGAAAAAACTTAAAACCAATGTTAAGATGTAGTGATTATTCAGAAAGATGCAAGATTACATCTTCGATTGGACCTACATATTCAAAAGTTACCTTCAAACTAAACATAACAAATACATACACACAGACACACATGTTCACTTCTTGCAAGTCATCAGGTCCATGGGGTCTTCTGATGGAAGGACGGTGCTCAGAGGAAGCCCATAGGCTGCTCAGTCTCCAAGTGGGTTCCTTAGTAATGGGAACAAGGACTGTCTCTGACATGACTCAGTGGCTGGCTTTTTGATCACCTTCCTGTGAAGGGGGAGCAGCCTTACCAGGCCACAGAGGAAGACAATGCAGCCAGCGGTGATGAGACCTGATAGACTAGGGTCAGAGGGAAGGGGAGGAGGTTCTCCCATGTTAGTGGACTAGAAAAGGAGAATAGGGGGAAAGGAGGGAGGGTGGCTGGTACTGGGAGGAGACAAGGGAGGGGGCTGCAGCCTGGATACATAGTGAATAAATTATAATAAATAAATAAATCTATCTTTTAGCAGCAGGAAAAAGCAATTACTATTTGAAATTCAGCACTACTTAATAAAAATAGACAAGTAAAATCCTTCAAACACCCTAATTAAACAAAAACCATCAAAACCATCTTTTTGTTTTTGTTTTTGTTTTTTCCAAATAGGGTTTCTCTCTGTAGCCTTGGCTGTCCCGGAACTTACTTAAAAGACCACGTTGGCCTTGAATGTACAGAGATCCACCTGTCTCTGCCTCCAGAGTGCTGAGATTAAGAGGCATGTGCCAAAGCTCTCAGCCATCATTTTTAAAGATACCAAAGACCCAGTATGCCAGGTGAGCAATATCACAAAAAGAGAGCATAGCCAGCATCAGCATATATGAGCAAAGGACTACAGTTTGTCCTTTGCCCCATATCTCAGATAGTTCAGGACCCTGTTCTCATCTTTCCACAATTCTCATCCCTCTGAGGCTCAGATCTCAAAAGAATGTTTGCCGCCCCTAAGTAACCTGCTCAGAGGAGACTCTTTCAAGGGCATGTCATGCCAACAGTCACTAAATGAAGATGTTGCCTGAAGAGCTCATGAACATATTATACTTGATCCTGTCTTAAGTCTTTTTTCAAGCAATTGCATTTATATAGCAAGATATGGAGGGGGATCAGATTTCAAAAATATTAACTACTGCAATTCCAATGAAACTTCCATCAAGAGGCTGGTATGATGGCTCAGTATATTATGATGCTTTACACCAATTCTGATGATCTGAGTTCAATCTGAGACCTCCACTGCAGAAGAAGAAACCCAACACACACCCACCCACACTCAAGTTGTTTTCTGACTTCTACATGCAAATCTTGGCATGCATGCATTCACATACGCAGGCACCTAAACTAGATAGATAGATAGATAGATAGATAGATAGATAGATAGATAGATAGATAGATAGATAATTAGATTTTTCTTAACTCCCATCAAGGGCTTATATAAGTGAATGCTAGAACCAATGGCATGCAGGTAACATACCAAGATAGAGATTGTAATCTCAGATGCACTTGTGCTTGTACCCAGAGTTGGAACATGGTTTAAGAATGGAGCTGTGTGAGAATTTTGAGAGTGTGTGAGAAATCTCTAAGAAAACTGGACAAGAGTCTTTTGATCTCTGTTCATTCTAAGCATTGGTTTGTTCTTGAAATGTGCTTCTGTGGGCCTCCCAGGTGTAGTAAATAGGGTTTATTTCAGATTACCCATTATCTTACTTTTGTTATTCAAAAAATGTTTCCAATAACAATCTGTCCTTGAGTTTGTACATAGCTTGAAGTCATGTGACCTTTGCTCATGTGACCTTGCTTAACTGTCTAAGTTAGGGTAACTACTGATATGAGTAAACACTATGACCAAAGTGACTTGAGGAGGAAAGGGCTTATTTCACTCACACCTCCATATAACAGCTCATCATCAAAAGCAGTGAGGGCAGGAACTCACCCAGGGCAGGAACCTAGAGGCAGGCTCTGATGCAGAGGCCATGGAGGCATGCTGCTTACTGACCAGCCTCACATGTCATGCTCTGCCTGCTTTCTTATAGAGGCCAGGACCATCTGTCCAAGGATGACAGCACCCATAATGGGCTGGGCCTTCCCCTATCAATAATTAATTTTAAAAAATTACTTACAGCTTGATCTTAAGGAGTTATTTTTCTGAATTGATGTTCCCTCCTTTTAGATAACTCAAGCTTATTTTAAGGTGACATGAAAGTAGCCAGCACATTACCCTCACAATGTAAATTGTCTGATGCACTAAATAAAGTTGGCTATTGCATGAGACTTAAGTCCACCTCATTTTTAGGCTCCATTCTTCCAGGTTCATACCACCAACTAGAGTGGTGACACCCAGTTTTCTCTTGGGCAATTATTCCCAGGGTAAATGGAAACACAGATAAATTCACATTTATGATATTAGCTAAAGCACAAAACCAGAAATGTAAATCTACAAAAATATACTCATAATATATTCTAGAATCTCAATATTTCCTCTCCCCACAACATACATATTGTTCATTTCTTATTCAAACCTGCTGAACTAAATTTTTATTTTGAAATGCTACGCCACATGCTTGCATATTATATCAGCACTTAAATACACATTTCATAATACACAAAGTAGTTTCATATATACTAGCTCATCCAATTCTCAAAACAACCCAGTGTGGTTTCATTCAAGGTTGTTTGTTTGTTTCTTTTTGCCATACTGGAGACTGATCTTGTGCATATTAGAGAAGTGCTTTACCACTGAGCTAAACTATCAGCTGTTGCTTTGTTCTTTAGACAGTAGTAGCCTAGGCTCACTTTAAACTAGTGGAAGTCCTCTTGCTTTAGTCTCCACAGTGCTGAAATTATAGGCACAAGCTGCCATATGCAGTTATTGAACCATCTTACATGAGAAAAATCTAAGTTTCTATGGCATGGTTTGAGTTGCCTAAAGTCCTCCATCTACCATACTATGACCAAGGACTGAGAATCAGTCTCTGGACTTTAATGCATGGCTTTCTTAATCTCAACAACTCTGCTTTGTAAGGAGAAAGGAAGGCCAGGAATTATTAAATTAAAGACTAGACCTTTCTTCTTATTTTTATGTGTCATGATTATATAGTCATGATTAGCTCCTACTTTTCTCTCTCAGGCACAGAATAACAAGCAGAGAAAAGAAAGGAGATAGTGGCATGCCCAAGTAAAGCCTTCAAGAACAGGGTTCACTTTTGGTGAAATCCACTGGACATCCCAGTTAGTAGTGTACCATTCTCAGCTCTATATTCCTACTGCTGGGGAAGCACTATCCTCTCCCATTCCCATCATCTGGTGTGTGTGTGTGTGTGTGTGTGTGTGTGTGTGTGAGAGAGAGAGAGAGAGAGAGAGAGAGAGAGACAGAGAGACAGAGAGACAGAGACAGAGACAGAGAAGCAGTTACAAAAAGTTTGTCTAGATGATTTTCTTCAATACTAGTGCCCTTAAACCACAAGCAGTGGCACAAAAATCAAAGGCAAAGCCAATAGTAACTTTTTCAAGGTGAAAAAAAAGATGAGTGTCTGCAAAGGTGTTGGTATAATGTACTTTTGGAATGTATATAATTTGCCCTTGTTCATTCAAATGCTGACTTCTCAACCCCACTATCTGGTTTCAATCAGGACATTGCATTGTGATGTTTAAACATCACCAGTCTCAAGTTTGTGTAAACATGCCACCATTTGTTCTCTGTATTTTCAATAAAACAACCAGCCAATGCTGAGCAATGGAGAGAATAGGGTGGGACACCCTGGTCTGGAGGGGAGGAAAAATAAGGGAGTGGGGGGAGTCAGGAAGAGAGATTGGAGAGGACTGGACTTGGAACCACCAGGAGAGATGAACCGGACCTAAGATATGACTAAAAGCAAGTATAATGTGGGAAATCTGAATGGGAAGAAACTACGTAGACTTGGAGGTTTAGGATAGAGTAATTATTGCCCAGCATTGTGCTCTAGGTTAATAAATCCTAGTCTCTGTTTGGTGATTTGGGTATATGGCTGGATTAGGATTAAGCACTGTTTAACTAAAAGATAAATCAATAGTAAATATTAATATTCAACAACAGTGTATAGAACATGCAGCTATCAAATGATCCAAATCTATCTATCTATTTATATAGCTTTAGATAAATGGTAAAGTCTTTGTCACCCATTCAATCAATAGTAGGTGCAATCAGAGATGGTAGACACAGTAACAACCACCTAGCTGGTGACTTTAGAAAGACTGTTTAAAAAAGAACACTCTCCATGCATGGTCCTTGGTTGGAGTATCAGTCTCTGCAGGGGCCCCTAGGCCCAGGTTTTTTGGCTCTGATGGTCTCCTTGTGGAGTTCCTGTCCCCTCCAGGTCTTTCTATCTCCCTCTTCATCCATAAGGTTTTCTGCACTCTGCCCAAAGTTTGGCTATGAGCCTCAATATCTCCTTTGATACCCTGATGGGTAGAGTCTTTCAGAGGACCCCTGTTGAAGGTTCCTGTCCTCTTCCTTGTCTTCTCCTACTTCTGATGTTTATCCTGTTTGCCCTTCTGAGTGAGATTTCAGCCTCTTCCCTAGAGTCCGCTTTGTTTTTTTTAGCTTTGTGGGTTCCCTAGTAAGGGGGGCAAGAGGCTGTCTCTAACATGAACTCAGTAGTCGGCTCTTTAATCACCTCCCCTGAGTGAAGGGTACAGCCTTGCCTGGCCACAGAGGAAGATGATGCAGCCAATCCTGATGAGACTTGATAGGCTAGGGTCAGATAGAAGGGGAGGAGGTCCTCCCCTATCAGTGGACTAGGGAAGGGGCATAGGGGGAGAAGAGGAAGGGTCGGTGGGACTGGAAGGAGATGGAGGGAGCTATGACAGGGATACAAAGTGAATAAATTTTAATAAATAAATAAATGTGTAAAAAAGACACTAATGGTTGGTAACACAGAAGGCTAGTATGTCATAAACAAGTTCAATTAGTAACAGGGAAAGCTTGTTATTTGGGTTTCTTTTCAGAAAACAGCTGATAAAAGAAAGGTTGTACAAAAGTAAGGTATTTTTCAACCATTAGAGGCCCTTCCATAACCTGTGATTAGCTTTCATTTTAAAGCAAAATATGTCTTTGATTATACGTTCAGATTGGTTATTTAAAATAAATTATGCATCACCCATTTGATCTAAAGAAGTGTTCACAAATTCTCCACTGAGGGAAAAATAATATTATTATACCTATACTATTTCCTAGCTATCATGTGTCAGAAAATGATGTAAAAATTCAGATGACTTGGCAACTGTATAAACAACTTGAAAAAAGTGCACATTCGAGATGTTTTATATGGAAAACGTGCATCTAGTTCAAAGGAGCAACCCTGGCCTGTTGTTGGACAGAGAAAGCTTAGCTTTGATTTTCTGCATTGATTGCAAACCCTTGCCTCTGTGACTACAAAATGTCCTCCTCCAGCCTCTGTATGCATGCAAATTGATATATATATATCCTGCACACTCATTAATATACACTAAACACACACATGGCATGGTAGTGCACACTTAACCCCAGTGCTAAGGAGGCTGAGAAAAGCAGATCCCTGAAACTCCATAGCCAAACAGTCTACCTACTTAGAGAGTTCTAGGCCAGTAAACAGACCCTGTATTTTTTTTTAATTAAGTGTATGGTCGTGAAGAATGACACCTGAAGTTGGCTTCTTCCCACCTACCCACCCCCATATACTTTACTGGCTCAAAACTATTCTGAGTACTCCTTTATTATCCACTGAATGTTTGAATAGGTTCTGTAGTGATACCTTCTCTATGTTCCTACTGCAGTTTTCCCAAGTAATCCAGCCAAAGTTTCTCCACCTAGAAGTTATTTTCTAGCTCATAAAGATATTGAGTTTTACTATCAACCAAGATCTCTCTTCTCTAGACCTGAAAGATTTATTTCTCATCCTCCATCAGAGCTGAAATAAGCTCTGTGGCTCTTATCCTAGGATGGCCTTTGGGGACCAAATCTTCACACAATATTCTCACAATAAGAATAGATAGATAGATAGATAGATAGATAGATAGATAGATAGATAGATAGATAGATAGATAGATAGATAGATAGATGGCTGGCTGGCTGGCTGGATGGATGGATGGATGGATGGATGGATGGATATGCCTTATAGGCCCATCCAGATTGGACATCAATCATTTTTTCCATGAGATTGCTAAGTATTTTTTTATAGTACTGATATACTACAGTTTGTTTAATCATTACCTATAGGAAGGAATTTTGGTTGTTTGGGGGATTTGTCTTACAAATAAGATAGCACAAAGAATGAGGCATAGGTTTTTGTGTGAACACAGGTTTATTTTCTCTTCAAGAAATCCTCAGCAGTGAAGTGGTTCGGCCTTAAACACCTTTGACTTCAGTTCTAAAAGAATTATCACTTTGTGTGCCAAAGTGGCTGTAACATGTTACATTCTCACTGGTGGTTTAGAAGAGCTCTAGATTTTAAAACAGAAATGGATCACTGATGATGAGCCACCTATGGTCTCTGAGAGGCTACAGAACACAGAAATCTGAGAGCTTAAGGGGAAAAGTAGATAATTATCCAGGTCAACACTGAGACTTCCAATCCCCCCTCCCAAAAAAAAAAAAGAAACAGTGTAGACATGAATCCATTGAAGAAAATTCTTAAAAAAAATAGTGATAGGGATCCTAAAGTGCAGCTATTCACAGTTGATGGCTTCTGGCAGGGGTGGGATTGAAGTGGGAGTGGAGAAGGACTTGGTTTTCTTTAAAGGGCTGGCAACTGAGACTTTGACCATGTCCAGTGAGTATATGGGCAATACAAACTAGAGTTGGTATTTTTTTTCTTTTTTTTTTCCTCCTTGATTTTTTTCTGAGAGGAAGTCATAGGGTAGGGAGTGGACTTGGGAGGATGGGAAAGTAAGTGTGAACAGGAAGCATTATGTGAAATTCCCAAATAATCAATAAAAATATCATTTTGGGAAAATATTATTTTGAGAAATCTCTTATGATATTACTAGCAAATACTCATACCTTCTTTAAACTATATCCAGCATGGAAAATAATTGGAGGCAGCAGAATGTTGAAAAATACCTCTGGATCAAATGTTACCTGAAAGTTTAAAAAGAAAGAGGTCAGATTTAAGATAAAGGTCAACTGATTGGATAATATAAGTTTAATATTGCAAACCATTGAGTAAACTGCCTATCAATGTGGTAAATAATTACAGCAGAGAAGCCACAATTACCCTATTAACTGCTATGCTCTTCATTTCCCCCACCCTATTCCCCCACTACCCAAAGTACTTCTGACGTAAGATTTCAGTATTTTGTTTTAATACATATTAAATCACAACAATTTGAAGCAATTTCAGAAAGCTGTTGCCAATGTTTTTCAACAGAAAATAAAAACATCTTGATTTTCATCACACATTCATGAAGGCTTAAAATTGCTGTCATGAGTCTTTAGTAACTTCCCTGATCATTCATGTGATCCTTTACAGACATAATCCTGCAACATTTAAGTCCCTTACGAGGGAGCAGCCTTCAGAAATACTTCATGTGGACTAGACAAAGTTATTAGTGAGGTCAACCACATCCTGATCATCAGCTGAAGTTTGGTAATTCTACAAAGACTGAAGTTGGTTGTTGATGATAAAACTGACACTTCTATACAGCCAATCATAGTACAGCCAAAGGATTTATAAATATGCTGAACTTTTTAGGGGGTTTAAAATGATTAAGTGACATAAAAGTTAATTTAAAATGATTAACTAACAAAAAAGTCAATTAAACTACCCACATGAATAAAACTTTAATACTTATTTCTTGCCTATCCTGAAAATCATGCGCATGAGAGATACATAATATTTTTCTGAAGCATTTTTTTGCTACTCCATAATCAAATGAACAATGCTTCGACTTAAATTCTAAAACAAGCTCTTCTTCCTTTGAAGATTCTGATGTCTTTGGCATCAATCATTAATAAGTGTAAGCCCTCAAATATTTGCACGCTATGTTAAGAGAGCCATGAAGAACTGAGAATTTCATTTCAGAATATTGACTAAGCTAAAGCCGCATTACTATAATTTTTTTTAAAGATAAATGCCATGTGATAGTGACACATGCCTTTAATCCCAGCACTTGGGAGGCAGAGGCAGATGGGTCTCTGTGAGTTCCAGGCCAGCCTGGTCTACGGAGCAAGTTCCAGGACAGCTAAGGCTACACAGAGAAACTCTGTCTCAAAAAAAAAAAAAAAGTAAAGAAAGATAGAAAGGAAGGAAGGAAAAGGGACAAAAGAAAGAAGAAAAAAAAGCTCCTTTTTAAGCTATAGCAAAGTTAAGAGGAAAGAAGACGTGATGCACTTGGTGAAACAAGGCAAGTGGGGACGTACAAATATTGCACAATCTGCAGTCCATGTTGCCTACAGCTCCTAGCCAGTTAAACTGGTCAGAAAGCTAAAGCAATCAAGTTATAATCTGGCTCTTTTCCGCATCCTGACCCAGAAGCATCCTATAGAACTGTAAACCAGGAATGGGACAGATATTCCAGTGGCTTAAGGAGGATTCTCTTCTCAGGGTCAGCATGAAGCCAGGGAATCAACAAGCTTGTCCCAGACAGGTAATAACTCACCTTTCGAAGCATGTCATTCTGCTCCACACTATTGATCTTGCCAGGGCTGATTTCGCCTTTCAGAGTGTATTCAAAGAACTTCCCACTGACATTCACTAATAAGGTGCTAAAGGCTCTGTCTTCCTGAGTACAGCTGAGTGATTTGTCATGACCACTGGTAGCAGGGATGCCATACCTCAGGATCACTCCAACGATGAGCCCTAAGATAGGGTGACACACATTTTAAAACATTAGTCCTGGCTTACTGTGCAGTCATTTATGGAAGTGCAGCCATGCAGCTCGGTTAAGCCTGCCTACTTTCCTGAATTAATCAAAGAAGTCATTTTCCCCTTTCTTTTTTGTCTCTCTCTTTGAGAAACTGGCCAGAGCCAAAGTATGCTTTTTCTGGTATGATTTTTCACTCTTTGTCTGAAACTATCTCCCTTTTGTCATGTGGCTACTTGCCCAATGTCCATGCTCAACTCATAAAAGGCATGGATTTCTCTCTTCCTCTTCTCCATCTACCTCCTCTGGGCAGATGCTGAGATTTCTATATCGCATATTCTAGAGTTTTAAACACTAATAAAATTATAATTGAACTTTTAAAGTTAGTCAGGTGGCAGAACAGAAAGCATGGAAGCAATGACACTGTTGATTTAAATCCTTTGGCCACCAGAAGGATTAAACAGAACAGTAGCTAATAAGGGCCCATGAACACACTCAATCCTGCTTCTATTTCATGACTCATTTCTGAAGCTTTTAGGAGAGAAGTATCAAGTGGGGAGAAAAGTGTAATGTTTTCTACTCAGAACAGAATGAGGAAGAAGCACTGAGTCTTTGTTTTTCATCCAAAGTATTCCTGAAACCAGTCCTACTGCCATCTGCTAGGGAGAACCAGGCTGGAATTTTTAATTGCTATAAATGTAGCATGCTTTGCCACACACCAGAGGTAGAAAAATGTTTTTGCTTAGGTCATTCTATGCACTCATAGAGAAAGTAATTATACCCACTGGGAGGCTAAATGTTGCAGTATAAACATCAGGGGCTGGGTCACTGCTTCTTGAGGCTACAAATTTAAAATGATGTTCTCAATAATATCATCCTGACCAACTATGAAACAGACTTAAAGCCTTAGAGGTATAAGAAAAGTCAGACTTAGTTTTAAAAAGCATGTTAATCATTATCAAAAAGAAAGAAAACAAAGAAGCCCATAATGCAAATGCTTTGAGTTATCTAGTGAGCAGGCAAAAGACAAGCACTTCTTCAGTGTCAATCTTCTAGAAAGGTCTTATGGCTGACTTTCCAGTCATTTCTGCCCATCCAGTGACAAATCAGATGATGACAGAGATGGCCATCCAGTACTCTGCTCAGCCTTGGGAACATGCTTCTCAGCTGGCACTGTCATGGCTATCTTGGTTCTGGCTTTCTGTACTGGTAAGTGAAGTTGTGAGCTACCTACAGCAGGGTGTCCGTTGGTCACATTTCTTTTTATTTTTATGATCTTCCTCATTTCTGCTCCAGCAAGTCTGATATATTCTTAGTCTCTGGCAGTTCTCACTCATAGGAGGCTGTGAGAACTCTTGATAAACACCTAGGGGTCCTTTGCATGGAACAGGAAGGAAGTGTATTGTGTACACAGTCAGTCTTAGTGTTTCATTCATGCTCCTATACATTACACCAATTAAGCTTACTCGTCCATTAAGCTACACCAGTAGAACTGTTTCTATGGTCTATTATCAGAACCCTATCTAAGGTCACATGGGCTCTTCATTCTCCCCATTTACATTATTCTGTTCATTCTTCTGGTAATTGTATGGAAAGGTCCTATGTCCTCATAGCTACAATGTTCTGTGTTTGAGAAAATGATTTTTAAAAAGACCAGAGACGACATGAACAGCCTAGTTCATTTGCTGGATCTGATACAAAACTATGAAAAGACCATAAGTGAAAGACTTAAAACATGTAGAGGATTTGGTTTAAAGCTCGGAAAGTTCAGTGTACACACACACACACACACACACACACACACAAACACACACACATATGCACACGCACAAATGCAGGGAGCCACATAGGCACTGATCTCCCTGGCTCATCAGCACAGTACTCTAGATTACAAAGAAAAAAAGTCTATGTCTGTGGAAAAACAGCACAGCAAACATCAGCTGAGTAATGGAGGGTCACTGGTTTCACAGGCATATGACTAACGTCAGGAAATAATTTAATTTCAACTTTTACAGAAAGCAAATACAGATGGAATTACTTTGACATTTTATGTGGCTGGAAGGAAATGGTAAGTCCAAAAGTATAAAAATTCAAGACTTTAACTTATGGGGATGAACAAAACCTACTTCCCAACTGTCAGGATACTGTACTAATGGTGTACAACTTCCAGCTCTTCCAATTTCAAGACATAACTAACAGACATATATATGTATAGATATTTTGTATATGTGCTCATTGGTAGAACAAGAAAGGAATATGAGTCAAGTGTACTTGCAAATTCCAGAGGTTCATAAAGATACCAACCCCCATTAGTATGGAGCCAGTTTCTCTTATGGGAACTGAGGCAGTTGACAGAATAGTTGAACAGCTGGGAGAGGTGTAATTCTAGAAAGCCATCTACCAGCTACAATACAAAAATGTTGATACTAATAGGACTTTATTAAAAGCAGGAGAGAAATAGGTGTATGAATGTACAATTCTCTAGTGAGCCTTTCCCTTATGCATGCTTCTGAGGGTAAAGGGTCATCAACTTGGTTTGGCCACTACCATGCAGTTGTGTAAAGTATAAGGATTGTTCTAAGTTCTAAAGCTTCATTTGACATAACAAGAAAAGAAAGCATCAAATTTACAATGAGATGGGAAGAGACAGGAAAATCCCAAGAAGCTAATGAGCCAGCTAATCTGGCATGTACAGCAGCAAACAAGAGACCCTGCCCCAGACAAGATAAAATAAAAAACCCACACCCTGGGTTGTCCTCTCCCATCTGTGTATGCACCATGCAGATGTTTCTACACTCACACATGTGTGTACTCCTATGTATACATACACAGAGACACATAGACACAGGCACAGACAGACACCACACACACACACACACACACACACACACACACACACACACACACACGAGGAAGGGAGTAAAAATACCTAAAATGCTTGGAACTGAAGTTGTTTCTGATTTCAGAGTTATTTGGGTGAGGATTTTTGTAAAAACTTTACCAATTGAGCATCCCTAATCTGGAATCAAATATTTACTATGTTCCAAAATACAAATCTTTTGGCTTGTCATGTCAGCACTCAAAAGATGCTGAATTTTAGGATGTTTAACCCACATGTCAAATTCAACAAAAAAGAGCCAAATAAATTCCAGCAATAACCATACTTTTTCAGGATTAGGGGTGGTTGTCAAGACTTTGGGTTTGAAAATGGATTGTTAGGGCTCTTTTCATTGTCTCCTTCTCATTCTGCTGCTTATACAGCTGTGCTAGTCGCACAAAGAGCTATGGTAACTGAAAGTCATCACAGTCTCCTTCACCTGCCTGGAGTAAGCCTTTTGTTAACACAGATCTAAGGGGATGGATGTCATCGTACTTGGTAAGGTTCAGCAGATTTCTTTAATGCATGTTCCCCAATTTGTTATCTGACTATTTGTCCATGTTCATAATTTTTAAATTGTCATTTTTGACAGTTTTATCTCATATGATTGCTGTGGATCATGCACCCTTGGGCTTGACAGGAGTCCTAGATATGCGGCATCACTTTCCCCTCAGCTGCCACACAAAGCAAAGCAAGGTACCTCCACAGTTCTTTCCTAAGGTCTGCCTGTTGGAAGAATGATCACACTGTGACAAAATCCTTTACAAAGTACCAAACTGCTACCCAGGTGATATTTTTCTACAAGTCTTTTGGATGAATCACTTTCCTTACATACAACATTTGCTCAACTATGTTAGCAGCTTTATTCATAATAGCCAGAATCTGGAAACAACCATGATGTCCCTCAATGGAGGAATGGATACAGAAATTGTGGTACATTTACACAATGGAATACTACCTAGCAAGTAAAAACAAGGACACCATGAAATTTGCAGGCAAATGGATGGAACTAGAAAACATCATCCTGAATGAGGTAACCTAGAAGCAGAAAGACAGGCATGGTATACACTCACTTATAAGTAGATATTAGCAATAAAATACAGGGTAATCATACTACAATCCACAGATCTAAAGAACCTAAATAAAAAGGAGGACCCACGAAGGATGCCTAATTCTCATTCAGAAGGGCAATTAGCATAGCCACAGGAAGCAGTTGAAGAAAGGGAACAGAATGGAAACCTACCATAAATGTCCTCTGAAAGACTCCACCCATCATAGGATTAAAGCAGATGCTAATACTCACAGCCAAACTTTGGGCAGAGCTCAGGAAGTTGTAGGAAAGAGAGTAGAAATAAAAGGACCTGACCCGGAGGGGGCAGGAGTTCCACAAGGAGACAAAGCGAATGAATCTGGACCCAGGGGTCCCTGCCAAGACTGACATACCAACCAACAACCATGCAAGGAGAGGACATAGACTTCCTTCTCAGATGTAGCCAATCTCCATGTGGGTTCCCTAGTAAAGGGAGCAGGGGCTGTCCCTGACATGGACTCTGATGCCCACTCTCTGATCACTTTCCCCATGGCAGGGCAGCCTAGCCAGGCCACAGAGGAAGAGGATGCAGGCAGTCCTAATGAGACTTGATGGGCTGAGGTCAAATGGTAGATGAGGAGGGCTCCTCCTTTCTGAGGGCTAGGGGAGGGGGAGGGGGAAAAGAAGGGAAGGTGTGACCGGGAAGAGATGAGGGATGGGGCTACAATCATGATGTAAAGTGAATAAGTGATTAAAAATGAATTAAAAAAAAAAAAGGAAAAAAGAGAAAAGGAAAAAAGAAGTAAAAGAAACCACATATTAGAGAAGCAGAAAATTGGAAGGGGGGTTGATGTGTGGGCTGAAGAAGAGTAGGAAAGCTACTCATTAAAAAAAAGCAGCTATGGTATTCTCTCTTAGTGAAGTCATCCTGCTCAATGGAGGAGCCAGGTGCCACAGTTTATTTGCCTGCTCCAAGCAGCTTCATGGGTGTCAGTTAACTAAACATTTGTATAAGAATTTAAAATTCTAAAGGGTTTTGACCAGAAAACAATTTGGAGAATATGTGTAATTGTCTATAAATGTTGATCTTTATTTTAGAAGACTGCCCATGGATTTATCAAAACACATAAAAGTCAATAATAAGATGATACAGCCATATGACATCAGCATGGAGCACTCTAGTTGGTAAATAAATGGAAAACAAACAACTCTACCAGTTTTCCTACAATAAATGAGATTATTCTCTATAAAATAACTAAAAGACTGTGGGGGTGGGAAGAAGGCTTAATGAGTAAAGTGCTTGCTGTGCAAGCATGAGGACCTGAGGACAGATCCCCCAGTACCCACAGAGACACCAGATGGAGCAGCATATGTCTGTAACACCAACACTGAGGCAGGGGAGGAGGAAAGCAGAGACTGAGGGATCCTTGGAGCTCATTTGCCATCCAGCCACCCTAGCAATTGAGGAGTTCCAGGCTCAGTGAGATCCTGTCTCAAATGTGGGGAGCAATTGTGAAAAATACCTGACAATCACCTCTGATATCTCCACATGTATCCATGTGTATATGCACACAAGCACATATGAATGTGTATGTATACATATACACACACCCATAGAATTAAAGACTATAAAGAAGATGGGTTGCATGAAGTCAATAATGTCACTACTAAAAAATGCCCATCTTGGAGTTATTAGAAACAGGAAGTTGGATGGGTAGAGATGTGGGGAAGATCTGGGAGGAGTTGGGAAAGGAGAAAGAATATGATCAAAATATATTGAAAATTTTTAAAATAAAATATTCATTATAAAAAATTACATTTAAATGGTAAATAATTGTTCAGGATAATTTTTAAGAGTTTAACCTGGTATGAGTCACACACCATTGATTTTATTACTCAACTTATGTAACATGCTCAGCTCACTAGGTGACATTCAGGTGCATTATTTAAGAATAATTGTTCACAGTTACCTGGGAGCCAATCTGGGCATTGAACCCTCAGATGTGAAGCCCATAATGCGCAGTCCCAGGCCCCATCTGCTGCCCACTGAAAGCCCTCTGCTCTTACTTTACTACACACCTAAGGAATGACTATGATGTCATTTTATCCAGATCCCATGTCACAGTTCCTGGAGATAATGCAAGCCCAGTTACCCATTACATTTATAAAATACCCTGCATGTTTTAAGCCATGGTATTCAGAGTTGCCTGGGTAATCAGATGAAATATAGGACCCAAGGGCTTCTGATCTTTTGTTCTAGAGTGTAAGTTTTTTGTTTGGTTTGGTTGTGGCTGGCTGTCTTTAGTCAAGTTCCTATGCACATTTAGAAATGAGAACTATATTCACCTTCTTCCAATGTCTGTACCATTTGCCTCTCTGAGTGAGGATTGATCATCTTACCAGGGTCCTCCTTCTTGCTTAGCTTCTTTAGGTGTACAGATTTTAGTATGATTACCCTATATTATATGTCTAATATCCACTTATAAGTGAGTATATACCATGTGTGTCTTTCAGCTTCTGGGATAGTTCACTCAGAATGATCTTTTCTAGTTCCCACCATTTGCCTGCAAATTTCACGATTTCCTTGTTTTTAATTGTTAAGAAGTATTCCATTGTGTAAATGTATATAATTTCTGTATCCGTTCTTCAATTGAGGGACATCTGGGTTTTTTCCACATTCTGACTATTACAAATGAAGCTGCTATGAACACAGTTGAGCAAATGTCCTTGTTATATACTTAAGTATCTTTTGGATATATGTCTAGGAGTGGTATCAAGACAGGAGTCTACCACAGAGGGCTTCTGAAAGACTCTGTCCAGCAGGGTATTAAAGCAGAGGCTGAGACTCATACCCAAACTTTGGGCAGAGTGCAGGGAATCTTATGAAAGAAGGGGGAGATAGAGAGACCTGGAAGGGTCTGAAGTGAGAAGAACAACAGAACCAAAAAATCTCAGCCCAGGGGTCTTTTCTGAGACTGATACTCCAACCAAGGATCATTCATGGAGATAACCTAGACCCCCTGCACAGATGTAGCCTGTTGCAGCTCAGTCTTCAAATGGGCTACCTGGTAAGGAGAACAGGGGCTGTCTCTGACGTGAACTCGGTGGCTGGCTCTTTGATCACCTCCCTCTGAGGGGGGAGCAACCTTACCAGGCCACAGAGGAAGACTATGAAAGACAGTCCTGATGGGACCTGATAAGATAGGGTCAGGTGGAAGGGAGGAGGTCCTCCAATATAAGTGTACTGGGGAAGGGGCATGGCAGGAGATGAGGGGGGGAGGGCAGGAGGGAATAGGGGTTACAGCTGGGATACAAAGTGAATAAACTATAATAAAGAATTATATTTTTTAAAAAAGTTAAAAAAAAAAACAAAGAAATGAGAACTATAGTTTCCTAAGCCTTTTACCGTGAGGTTACATGGTGTCCATGAGGGATTGGTTTTGGAACATGGCCACAGATAGCAAAATCTCAAAATACTCAACTTCCTTATATAAAATGGTAGTTCCCAAATGGAAACAATCTAAGTGTCCATCCCTGATGAATTGATATGCAAAATACAGTGTATTCATATAGTGGAAAAGGAATGAATTATGGACATATGCTACAATATGGATAAAACTGACTACTTATGCTCAGTGAAAGAAACTGGTCATCAAAATATGTTATGTAATTCCAATTCTAATGAAGTGCCTAGGATAAATATATTCACAGAGATGAAAAGAGTAGTAATGGACAGAGGCTAGGGCAGAAGGGATTCTACTGGAACAACAGTCTAAAACTGGACTATAGTCATAGACTTATTAATTTGACCAAAATGCACACATAAAATGACAATATTTTTAATAATGGTAAACTTATGCTTTAAAAAGACAAAAAAATGTAAAGAATGAGTCTTGAAAACGCAGCTATAATTCCCTCCAGTGCTGCCATTCTAGGCTTTTCCATTCAAATCTCTGTGAAACAAGGTTGTATATGTGTAGGGATATACAAACTTTTGACATTGTGACATGAAATTGTCTTCCACAAAGTTCACATTCAAGAACTGTACAATCAAGTTACAAAATATGCACAAAAAACCTCATCGTGTTTTAAATAAGTTTAGGAATTATTATCAATTCACTTTGTAGCTATCCTGTGACATAAGCAGCCTTTGGGCCACAGATTGGACATGCTTGCTAATGGGCTAGTCTCAAACTTACTATGTAGTGCAAGCTGGTCTCAGACTCATGATCTTCTTACCTCAGCCATTCAAGTGCTGGAATTGCCATTACATTTTCTGAAAAGGAAGCTAAACAAAAATAAGACTAACAGAGTGGATATATTGTATTTCAAGGCTACATGATGAATAGAGGTTTGACAGGCCAAATTTTTTATAAAAGCCTAAATCCTTTAGGACACTAGAACAAACATAGCGGGACATAAAGATGACTGAGGCAGTGAGTAAGTCTAACTATACAGGTGGTACATTTAAATGTAACTTTACTATTATTTTTCCAAAGGGTCACTGTATGGACGTGCCACTTTCTCCTAGAGGTGCTCTCTGACTCCCTAGTTAGGTTCGCTTCCACAGCATTGTACTCTCACTGTGCTACATGCTTCCTTGGTAAACATGCTACACTTCCTTATGAGATTTTCATGGTGTGCATGACCAGCTGGCCTAACTCTCAGCTCCATGGGGAGAAGAAGGAAGTATCTATTGAATTCTCCTCTGCACGTTTAAAATCTGCTTCTTGCATGGCAATTGGATAGAGGCTGCATCACATTCAAATCTGTATTAAAGAGAGTTGGTGTCATGGGGAAACATTTCTGAATTTTGGAACTCATTTCTACAAATTTAAAATAAAGACAATGCCACCTGAAAAAGAAATGTACACCAGGAAATCTTTAAATCTTTTAAGTCCTTGAAGTCTTTAAATCACAGATGTTCTCAAGTGAAAATCTCATGCCTGTTCCCCTAAAAGCTCAACTTTTCTCCTACAGGAAAGTTGCTACCAGCAAAGTGTAGAGGAGCCACACATACACAAAGGCCACAGTTCCAGCCTGTCAAAAAGATCAGATATCATACCCCAAGTTTTGCCTACTTGACATAGCTCAGGAGTTGTAGAACAATTGATAAGACTGTTTGCCTACATGCTTGAAACCTTGAATTCATTAACATAAACTCAGTGTAGTAGTGCATGCTGATATGCATGTCTGATTATCCAGTTACTACATCGTAGTAACATCAAGAGTTCAAGGCCATCTCTGTCTTAAAAACAAAACAAAACAAAACAAAAAACAAAACAAAAAAAATGAACCCACCATACATACACATACCAGAAAGTTGGTTTAGCAGGTAAAGGTGTAGCCTCACAGGCCTGACAACATTAATTCCATCCCTGAAACCCTCATAAAAAGATAGATGTAGTGATGTACATGTGCAAAAGTGAGATGGGAGGCAGAAACAAGAGAATCACCCAGAGGCTCATAGGCCAGCTTTCCTAGAGTGATGTGGCAGACACAACAGAAAAGCCCATGCTAGTTCCACAAAGTGGAAAATGAGAACAAACTCTCCAGATTTTTCTCTGACTACTACCTGCACACAGTGGTTATGTCTCTCTCTCTCTCTCTCTCTCTCTCTCTCTCTCTCTCTCTCTCTCTCTCTCACACACACACACACACACACAAACACAATGTACAATGATAAAATTAAAGTAATAAAACAGATATTTTATAATCCTAATGTTCTTCCTTCTATTTTTCTTTCTTTTTTTTTCTTTCAATGCAGTTTATTCAGGAACCTTGAACAATCATCTGACCCTGGGGAAAGCCAGCCCACAGCTTAAATAGCCTCTGGGTAGCCAACCCAGGCGTGCCACGTGGGCAATGCAGATAGGTCCACACACATGGAAGCAAGCCAGATCCTCAGCCTTAGCCAAATGTGGAGTTGTTCCTGACAGAGAGCACTCACCATCGGGAAGGTGGAAGGCGGAAAAATGGACAAATGAATATTTCTTTAACCACTCATTCAGTCACCTGAGATCTTTTGGTAAAAAAGGCCCAAGAAAGTGGGCAGGTGGTTGTAAGAAGTGTTCAGCTCTCATGAAGTATACAATCTAAAGGAGTAAATGCTCAGTGTATTACACCCTTTAAAATGACTGAGAGTACATTTTAAGTGTTCTTACCATGAAAAAAAATGGCAAGTGTATGATGTTATTCACAGATTAGCTAAATTTTACTGTTCCACAAAGTATAGATATTCCAAAACAATAATGTGCACAATAAATGTATGAATTTTCAGCTTTATCTTTAGCACATGGAAGAATCTAGTATTGAAATATTAAAAAATACTTACTGACAGAGCCTTTATTGTTTAAAATGTGCTAGTACATAGAACATAAGTATGTCTTCATACGAAAAAAAAAAAAATCTAACCTTCACAGCTGCATTTCTTTCTCTTAAGCCTGAGATTTCCTACTAGATATAGCTACTTAGCTTGGGCCATGTCTTACTCTTCAGGATGCTTAAGCTACTAATGTGGGTACTTTTTTACATTTTAAGAGCTTTAGTATTTTAAGGTTTGAGCTTTCAAATATTGAGAAACTATAAATGTATGTATACATATCTTTATTAAACAAAATATTATATATATATATATGTATGTATATCTCCTAAACAAAACCTGAACAACTCCAACAACAGTTAACTGGTTTCCTCCAAGCCAGATGGAGGAACTCTCACAAGACCCCATGCCTTGGTGAAGCACTATAAGAAATTAATAACTGCTAAGAGAGGAAGAATTAGCCTTCTCCAGGGATGTGCCCCCTGACTGAGTATCCCAAGGAAAAATGAATTATTAATAGTTAATAATTAATTATACACACACACACACACACACACACACATCCTTCTGTGATGGTTAGATTTTTAGCAACTTGACACAAGCAGAGTCATTTGGAAAGAAGGACCCTTAGCTGAGAAAATGCCTCCAACAGTTTGGCGGATAGGCAAGTCTGCAGAAGTCCGCTGGGCATTTTCTTGATTAAGGGTTAATGTCGGAGGGTCCAGCCTACTGTCAGTAGTACTATCCCCAGGCAGGTGGTCCTATAAGGTATAAGAATATGAGCCTGGGGAGCAAGCCAGTAAACGGAATTCCTACATGCTCACTCCTTCAGTTCCTATCTCAGGCTCCTGCCTTGACTTCCCTTCATAAAGAACTATAATTTGTAAGCCAAATAAACTCTGTCATGCCCCAAGTTGCTAATCGTCTTGGTCTTTAACTTAGCAATAACTAATACACCTTCTCAATAATTGCCCAAGAAAAGACATTTGTGTAAATCCATCCCACTTTTTTTGGATAGTACACAGAACTCATATTACAAAGGACTAGGTGCTAGAGCTACAGCTCACAGGCACAAGGAATGCTTAGCATGTGCAAGGCCTTCAATTCCATCTCCAACTCCAAAAAGTGAGGCTCAATATTTGGAATATGGAAGAAATGTAACTAATAATACTTCTTTTTTCTACTAAATATTCAATCAGGGGACTCATCCCTAGGGAAGGCTAATTCTTCCTCTCTCAGCAATTGTTCATTGCTTTTATTTCTTCACCAAGGTATGGTGTCCTGTGAGATTTCTTCCATCTAGGTTGATAGCTTAACTGCTATTGGAATTGTTCAGGTTTTGTTTAGGCAATCATGTTGTGATTTCATGGGTGTGGTTCCCTGTCATAGCTAGATGACACCATATCACAGGAACTTCATGATTATCTGGCTCTTAATGATCTTTCCTTTCCTACCTTCTACAGTATCCCTTAAGACTTAGGTGCAGGAATTATGTTGTAGATACATCAATTGGGACTAGGCATCACACAGACAGTTGTTCCTACATTTTGACCAAATCTTTCTAAAGTAATATTCTTATGTTGCAAAAAGAATTTCTTTTACGAGGAAGTGAGAGCTACACTTATCTGTCAGTATAAGGGAATGTAGTTAGGGTACAGCTAAGAAAGTATCCTGGTTTAGGAAAGTGTAGTAGGTTTTTCTCTAGGCTCCATGACCTTTCCTTCCCATGAGTAACTGCTCAGGTTTGCAGACAGTAAATACAACAGAAAATCTGCACATTAATAGTTCTTTTCTTCAACAGCTAAAACTGTGAACATCTGACTAACCTCAGGATAGAAAGAAGTTCATAGCTGGGCAAGGTGGTACATGCCTTTATGCCCAGAACTTGGGAGGGAGAGGCAGGAAGATCACTGTGAGTTCAAGGCCAGCCTGGTCTACAAAGTGAGTCCAGGACAACCAAGGCTACACGGAAGGCTATCTCAAAAAAATAAAAAAGACAGACATTCATATGATTAAACACACACACACAACACACAGAGAATGAAACACCTACAATCAAGTTTGACTTTGAAGGTTCCATTGCAAAAATACTGAAAGTGAACTGCAGGCACAACAGGTTGTGAGTTCAAGAGCTTTAGTAGCTTTCCCCAAAACATCATGGTTCTGGGTGTCCTAGTTTCATTTCTGTTGCTGGGATTTAAAAACATACCCCAATAAACAAAAACTTTGGGGAGAAAGGGTTTATTCAGCTCACACTTCCAGGTTCATCAGTCAGGGGACGTCAACACAGGAAAGGAAAAAAAAAAAGATAGAAAGGAACCTGAAGCAGCTAGTTACATCACATCCAAAGTCAAGAGTAGAGAGTAATAAATGTATGCAGGCCTGCTAATGCTCAATTCACATTTTTTCACTCATACACTTCAAGGCCTATCCCATTAAATGGTGCCATCAGATTTTATGCTGAAACTTGCCCCGCAGACATGCCCAAAGCCAACTGGATATAGACAACCCCTCATTGAGACTCTCTTCCCAGGTAAATCTTCACTGTGTCAAGTTTAAAACTGAAATAACCATGATGTGGTGGCGGGGGGGAGGGTCAAAACCATTCCTCTGCTGAACATTCCCCATTTTCCTATATCCTTCCATGGTTTTCTTTCATTAATTTAATGGCTGTGGTTCAGGTTCACACAACAGGTTCCAGAATATTCTGAAAAGTTACTCACTCAATCCTACTGATTTATGAGAAATCAAGATACATTGGCCAAATGCTATTGGATGGGTCTTATTTGAATCTTAAGTCACACTAAACAACAAAAGTCAACTGGACAAATATGAAGTCACTGTATATTTGACAAGTATCACAAAATTATTGTGGATTTTGAGAGATGATAATGTATTATAACTACATTATTAAAAGATCCCCTATCTTTTGGACATATTTACAAATAAAATGACATAATGTGTGGGATTTGGATAAAAATCATATTCACACGGGGTAAGCTGGTTGGAAGGCCTAAGTGAAATAAGATGGACTACAAGCTGGCGATTAATGAAGCAGGGTAATGAACTTATGGGTTCCATTTATTACATTATTGCCTTTATTTTTATGAATTTGAAATCTGCCACAATAAAAGTTCTCTAACCAGTATAAAGCTTTAGCATTATCATTCTAGCAGCCATAGGATGAGCACAGATTCCCCTGCCCCACCCCATGCTGTGGAACCTGTGTCCAATTGCCTGCTCATCAGCTCTCTAACACCTCAAATGCAATAGGTGTCAGAGGTACCTCTCATTCCTCCATGTCAGACTTGTTCCTCTTTCCCATTCCCTGTCCTTGCCACAGTCAGCTCCCTATGAGTCACCCTTAACTCAGCTATACCCACAGGGACCATCGGAGTTCTGCATTGTGGCAGAACAACTTCACAGCATCTTCACTTTCCTGCATCCATTGCACATTACTTAACAGTCTACCTTACAACCATCACAATGATTGTAATTTTAAAAGAAATGTCTCTGCCAAGCTTAAAAGCTCTGGTGGCTCCTTGCCAGCCACCAGGACAAAAGTCTGGCTGCTCAGCAAAGCCGAGTCTGCTAATCATTTTGTGTGTATAAGGCATTAAGGTTTCCTTGATACCATCCGAGTGAACTCAGTTCTCACAAAAGCTGTGAAAGTTGTTTTACAGCTAATCAGATCAGATTACTGAGTTGATACAACAATCTTACATATGACATCCACAGTCATAGTAAAGGACCCCTTAAGGCAAAGTGGCCAGGCAGGCATTATAGAAAGCCAGCGTCACTAACCAGCATCCTCTCAATATTGTGCCCAGGCTAAGGCCCACCTGACTTCTCTTTCAGAAGACAGAAGTCAAGGCTCACATGTTTGTGGCAGTTGCTGAAGGTAAAAAGAGGAGCAAACTATGGACCCACATTAAAGCTTAAATGACACGATGAAGCCTCAAAGTTAAACTCAATCCACTAGCACCTTCCTCAGTATCACATTGACCACATCTATGCTAAACAAACAAACAAACAAAACAAATTAACCATAAAAGGTAAAGAAATAAAACACCAACAAAGGGCACACTCTGCAATGAGAATTACAGAGTTATGAATCACAATTATTAAAGGGATTCAATTAAAGTTACCAAAATGCATTATGGTGTCTGCTTTTTCTTTCCATGTGCCTCTCAGTTGCTCAACCCCAAATTAAAGCTCATGTTTACAGAGAGATGAAAAACGTCTCCTTGGCTTCAAAGCCACCTGACTCAGCAATTCCAAACAGAACAAAGAGAAATATACAATTGGTGACTATAGTGGTTTGAAGAGGAATGGCCCCCATAGGCTTGTATGTTTTAATGCTTGGTAATTAGGGAGTGGCACTACTTAAGAGAGATTAGGAGGTATGGCCTTGATGGAGGAAGCGTGTCATTGGGGGAGATTGGAGGTTCAGAAGCCCAAGCCAGGACCAGTGTCTCTCTCTCTTCCTGCTGCCTGTTTATCAAGAAGGCAGCTCCTTCTCCAGCACCATGTCTACCTGCACACTGCCACGCTTCCCACCATGATTATAATGGACTAACCTTCTGAGTCTGTAAGCCAGCAACAATTAAATGTTTTCCTTTATAAGAGTTGTCATGATCACTGTATCTCTTCACAGCCATGTAAAATTGATCAAGACAGTGACAATAAAATATTTAATGAAGCAATAAGTGCTTCTCCAGATAATATACACAGTAAATATGAATGTAGCAGTCCATAAGAGGGACACAAATTATTCTGTCTTTTCACAGGCCTCACATTCTGACAGAGAAAGAACTTTTCAGATAAGAAAAGCATTATAAGCAGGAAAAAAAAGCAAGAACAAAAAAAGCATTATAAGCAGGAAATACGAAAATAAAGATGAAAAATTCACACAGGGAACATTGTAGGAGGTGCTAAGGTAGGACAGTGAAATATTAGCCAGAAAAGAGGTTTCAATGGAAACATCATTGAATATGAGTTAGCTGCTGAGCTCCTTTGCCATTCAATTTTCTGCCAACAGTTACATTTTCACATATGTTTAAAAATAAGATGCCACTGGGCATGGTGACACACACCTTTAGTCCCAGCACTGAGAGAGGCATATATCTTTGAGTTCAAAACCAGACTGGTCTACAAAGCAAGTCCAGGACAGCCAAGAAACCCTGCTTTGAAAATAAAAAACAAACAAATTAAGATGCCCATATCAATTACTTGAACAAAACTTAGTGTTCATCTCATCACTTTATCAGAGGCAGTGGGACATAGAACAGAGAGAGACACAGTTAGTTCCATGCTTCTATCTGCAGCAGCCTAAGTTCCTTCCAGAGACTTCTATTCAGAAAAAGCCTAGATTCTTAACTTGACCATAGAAAAGAATCCCAGATGAGACATTAAGAAGTAGAGTTGGAGTTTGGGGGAAGGGGAGGGGGGACAGAACTAGTACAGATTTTAAAAGGGGGATTAGTAATGAGAACATGAACTGCTACAAAGAAGCTATAACTACAAGAGCTAACTGACTTTTTGAACTTCAGTGATATCAAGACACTGGAATGTTACAGGTCAAGAGCTAAATTATCTTGGGGTATCTCTAGCTCCCCTTAATTATAACTTATTACCCCCAACTATATATGACTTAACATCAGGTACATCCTTTGAACTGTACCAGCAGACCCCGAGTTTCTATCAACCAAAACAGCTATCAGCATCTAAGAAAGGACTGAAGCTGAGATTTCCCTGTTTGTCTTTAATCCACCTACCTGATATATCTACTAATATATTTGAAAAGTGTCTTGTCTTATGATTTAAACGTTTCTATTACTATAAAAACTTCATGGAAGTGGTGGAACATGATATTTGAGTAAACCTGAATCTATGCTACTGGGCCATATTGGGCTCAAGAATAAACCATTTCATTTGTTCCCTTGGGGTTTCTTTCATTGACAATAGAGAGGCTCTGAGGCAAAGAACAGTACACCTTAAAGAATGGGTGTGGACTTCTCAAGAAAAAGTTGCCCTTAAATGTCTTAATAGCCCAACAATGAAATCACATTTTATCAAAGGGTTTCTAAATAACTCCTTTCTGCTCTTTCCCCCTTTTCTTGGTAAATAAGATCAAAGAGTGGTACCTGAGGTGAGTTAGGTAAGGTTACAATCTGATAAAGTAAAGCCATAGGTCACAAGGGTTGCACGAGTGGTTTAAGACTTACCTTTTACAGTAAAGGAAGTGTCGTGTGAAATTCCTAAAAAATTCCAGGTTTTGGTTGAGCTTAGCCTTTAATGGCTGAGCCATCTCTCCAGCCATGGGAGGAGGAGAAGAAGGGAGGACGGGAATAGGAGGGAATAAGGGAGGGGGCTACAGCTGGGATACAAAGTGAATAAACTGCAATTAACATAAAAAATAATAATATCTAATAAAATATTCATAGCAAAATGTGCTACTTGTCCTGGGAATTCTTTACTCTCATTTGGAGAAAGACTTCATTCAGACTGGAAGGGGTGTTCCTTTCTCTTCCCATGTCCCCTTCATTTTCCTCTTTCCTCTTTCTGCATCAATTTGGAAAATACATGAGACCTTCATTTTCCTCTTTCCTCTTTCTGCATCAATTTGGAAAATACATGAGACCTTCATTTTCCTCTTTCCTCTTTCTGCATCAATTTGGAAAATACATGAGAATCTGATTCTGCTCTATAACTCTACAAGACACTGAAAGGCACCACAGGTTAGAAATAGTATACAATGATTCCTGTCCTCTGACAGCATACAATCCACTGAAGCCAATTTCTCCAAAAGAGGGAGGGAATAGCATTGGAGGAGTCTCTATCAACAGTCTTATAGTTTGAATTATAGCAGTGGGATGCTCAAGGCTTTCCAGGAAACTATCAGCAGTTAAATGTTGTGTGTGAAGGGAGGGCATCCCGCCATCTGGCTGAGTGTGGATGGCAGTCTAGCATAACAGAAGGACAGGTCTGCTACAAAATGCAGAGCCAGGAGTAAAGTGATAGATTACAGTGATTAGTAAGGTAAGAATGAGGCAAGTAGCCAGAGAGGAGTAAAAGAAAAGGGTCAAAGCTCACAGCTGAATAGAAAGAACTGGAAAACAGCTATGCAAAAAAAACTGTCTAAAGCCACATACATGAGAGCAAAAGTCATCAGAGCAGACTACTCTTGGGCACATCTACATTTAGGCAAATAGAGTATAACAGGGACACTGAGTGGATAAAGCATACTTATATGACTGGAAGAACCTCATTCTGAATTATGAGTAGTAAGTGCATTGAGGAATGTACCTGGAATAGAGGTGAGGACAATTAGGGTCACATAAAGTCCAGATTTAAAGATAAGAAAATAAGTTTTCTTTAATACTACCTAGCCATTTCCCATGTGTTGAATATGAATGACAAAACATTGGCTGAACACAGGAGGTTGGTTACTTGTATGATCTTTTAAATTTTTTTCTAATTAATTAATTTACTTTATATTCCTGCAGGAAGTTTCCCTCCCTCCTCTCCTCCCAGTCCCTCTCTCTTACCTCCCCTTCCTTTCCCCTGTGCCTTCTCCCTTTCTTCTCAGAGAAGGGGAGACTTCCCATGGGTATCAACCTGCCTTGGTATATCAAGTAGGACTGGGCCCATATTCTTCTATTGAGGCTAGACATGGATATCCAGTTAGGGAAAAGGGATCCAAAGGCAGGAAACAGAGTCAGAGATAGATCCTGCTCCTGATGTTAGAGGTCTCACATAAGGACCAAGCTGTACATCCAATATATACACATTGTGTGTGTGTGTGTGTGTGTGTGTGTGTGTGTGTGTGTGTGTATTGCTAGAAACATCCCATGGATGCTCTCTGGTTGGTGGTTCAGTCTCTGTGAGCCCCTATGGGTCCAGGTTAGTTGATTCTGTAGATTTTCTTGTGGTGTCCTTGGCCGCTCTGGTTCTTTCAATCCTTCCTCCTCCTTTTCCATAAGATTCCCTGAGTTCAGCCTAATGTTTGCCCTCAGTCTCTTCATCTGTTTTCATCAGCTGCTGTGTGAAGCCACTCAGATGACTGCTATGCTAGCCTCCTGTCTGCAAGTGTAGCTCTGAAGAGCCTGGGAATCCCCAAACCACAGACTGACTCACCCGGAATGTATCTGAGGTACATGAAAGTCAATACAGTATTCTGTGTAGCAGCTGACCATTGGAGGTGAGGCCACCCATCCAAAGACACAGGGGCTCTCCAGGTGTAGGAAAGGGGCAAGGCCATCACAGCAAGGAGATACACCCACCAATCATCCTTTAATCTATCTATAAGCACTCGATAACCCACTGCTTCTGTGTTTGTTTTGTCCTTCCTAAGCAATCTGGTGCCAACACAGTGGTCTCTGCCACTTGGATATATAAGAGAAAACACTGTTCTACCTAAGCCTACATCTTGCTTGGCTTAACCAGCAAGTATCTCATTAGAAATGAATCAATTGAGCCGGGTACTGTGGCACATGCCTGTAATCTCAGTACTTGAGAGGCAGAGGCAGGTATATCTTTGTGAGTTCAAGGCCAACCAAGGCTACAAAGAGAAACCCTGTCTCAAAAAAAAGTGGAAAGAAAGAAAGAAAGAAAGAAAGAAAGAAAGAAAGAAAGAAAGAAAGTGAAAGAAAGAAATGGCTTCGGGTTATATTCAGGCTCTGAACCCAGTTAATTCAAGCCAATCCTCAGAGTGAGACAATTTCTACTTTTGAGCTGGCAATGTCATTTTTTTAAATTCTACCAAGACAGGTGCTACATTGCCTGTGTGGTCTCTTGTCGTGTGACAGCAGCACGGGTGCTACAGGCCTTAACATCAACTGCAGTATCTATTTTCCTTGTTCTGTTTGACAACTAGCTCTGCAATGCTGCCTATGGCTATGTCCTTTTTTCCTAATCCAATCACTTCATACAAAGTAAAGGTCACTATTAAAAGCTTTCTGAAAACAGATTACTATAAAGCAATCACAAACATCTCAGATGTTTCTCTTTACCATTTGTCACTGCTTTCCTAACCTACTCAACATGGCTAAGCACTACACTCAGAAAAGAGTTCTTAACTTAGTGAGAACACAGGCTGCATCTCCTCATTCGCAACTATTGTACCTTCCTTCTGCCTCTGAGACAATCACTAATTCCTTTTTGCTTTAACCCTAGTCTAAGATTTATTAAATATACATACCTACAAATGTGCAATAGTTCTTTTCTTGTTTACCTTTCTTTTGCACGTGTGTGTATGTTGTGTAGTGGTTGTGCAACATGCAAATTTACTGCACAGGTGTGCACACATGTACGTGTGATGTGCATGTAGGTATGAGAATCTGAGTGTGGCAGCCAGAGGCAGATATATATATATATATATATATATATATATATATATATATATACACAAAAATCAACATTACCAGGTAACAACTAGGCAACAAAACTGTAACCAGGTATAAGAAACAAACCACAAACAGGTAAAACCAAGTAACAAAAATATAACCAGGTATCCAGGTGTAGGAAGCAACATTACATCACTGACTAGCTCGATCAAGTATTTCTAACTGACCTTTAATTTGATTGGTTCTACAGCTGGGGGACTTCATAGAGTATACAGGTAACAAAGTATACAAAGTTTGATAAGTAAACCATAGAGACATGCTTGGAGGCGAAATGGCTCTGATATGCTAAAGGCTGCAGCATTGCCTGGCTTTTTAAATGGGCTCTGGGATCTGAAGTCAGGTTCTCATGCTTGTGTGGTAGTCACTTTGCTGATTGAGCCATCTCCCAGCCCCATTTTTCTGGCTTTAATTTACAGAAATAATATTTTCTATAACTACGAGGTTGTGGCTGTGGAACAAAGACCAAAATAATAATAGCTTAAACAAAGCAGAGGGTTTTTCCCCTACTGTAGATGGAGTATGCATTCCTAGAATGAGCCCATGGCTCCCATCTGGGCATATTGCCATTTAAACAGAGGGAAGTGAGGGAACAAAGAAAGATATTTTCTTTCCTTTTAAAGACCTGACTTCCAATTGGCATATACATGTTATTGGCCAGTACTTTGTCATATTTGGTCACATGGTCACACCTGACTATAAGAGAAACAAGAAAATATAGTGTCTTTTTTTTTCCTGGAAGGCCATTTATCCCTTTAAATTTTCATTAATGTAAGTCATATGTACAAGACAAGTTTTACAGCATCTACCTTTTTATTCTGGATGCGATCTTTTGAGAGTTACTCAGGTTGAAACTTATAAAGGCATGCATGTGCATTGCTATTCAATTGCACAGTTGTATTTATGAGTTTGGGTGACATTTAGGGTTTGGTTCTAAATGTGGCGCATGAATATACCACAATTTATTAAACCATGCTAGAAACCTGGGTGATTTAAACACAATATATTTACTGACTATTTGAATCAGATCAGAAAAATATTACATTGGCTAAATGCTAAATTATAAGGATCTGTCCCAGGTACACTCTGTTATTTTGCAAAGCTTTTTAAGTGCTCTACACCAAGCCAATTAAAACAGAAACTGGCAATACTGAATTACATAGAAGGAAGAAATAAGTCTGTGGTCCACCAGGAATTTCTGATATTGTAATTAAACATTGCATGGTGTTCTGAGTTTCTTGACAACTAAAACAAAGAGAAAATGTGGTGTGTCATTTATTCTTCATCACTTGATATAGGTAAATACAACAGCTAAGAGTGATAAACGCTTGCTCAATTTTACATTTAATTTTACAAAGCCATCTTTTTATGCAAGCTCAGTTAGCAGGAAAGGGTAATGCCACTAATAACCAGTTACATAAAAAACAGGACAAGACTTATCTAGAATGATTCTTGTTTTACCCCTAACAAGTAGGGAACTTAATACTCCCAGTTTTTCAAGCTAGGGATGTAGCTCAGTGAGACAGAATGTGCCGAGCATGGGCAGGCCCTTGGTTTCATTCTCAATAGAGCATAAAATAAGGGGAGAGATTCTATACAGGGACAGGTTAATGGCCCACATGCAGGTCAATGTGGAAATTCTGTCAAGAAGCTGTCATCTACAAGGAACGGACCAAGGCTCTTCTAGAGTTTGATAGTTTCCATGTAGCTTGGCATTTTCCAAGATCACCCTATTAGTTACCTTGGGTTTTTGTTTTTTGTTTGTTTGTTTGTTTTTTTTACTCTCTGTAATTAATTCAAGATTTCAATCTAGTTTAGAGAAGTGAAAAGAAACTGGTTATTTCTGTGGCTTTTTGTTTTCACAACTGTAAGCAACAAAATATAGTATCCTTTCTATTTTTACATGCATTTTGGTAAATTTTTTCTTTTAGTATATTTTAAAGTTATTATTTGAATTGCAAAAATCTATGGGGTTTTACATATGACCATGTAATACATGTATATAGTACATAATAATCTAGTCAAAGAAATTAATATTTCCAATTCTTCAACCATTAAAAACTTTGAAATTCACAAGAAGACCAACAGAACTAACAAATCTAGGCTGGGGCTGTGGAAACTGATGTACCAACCAAGGACCAGGCATGGAGAAGACTCAGGCCCCCTGCTCAGATGTAGCCAACAGGCATCTTAGTCTCTATGTAGGTCACCTAGAAAGAAGACCAGGGGTTGACTCTGACATGAACTCTGTTGCCTATTCTTCAATCACTTCCCTGGGCTAGGCAGCCTTGCCAGGTGACAGAGAAAGAGAATGCAGGCCTTCCTGAAGAGTCTTGATAGCCTGGGGTCAGGTGGTAAGGGAGGAGGGCTCCCTGTTTCTGAGGACTGCGGTTTGAGGACTGAGCCCAGGAAAGCGGGTAGGAGGGTGAGGCTGGGAGGAGATGAGGGAGGAGGTTGCGAGCAGCATGTAAAATGAATAAATTAATTTTAAAAATTAAAATAAAACAAAAAAGAACTTTTGAATTAAGTCCTGGTTACAATACTTTACCCCAATACTACCCTCAATGCTTCATGCTTCTTTGTATTACTAAGTAATTTGCCCCCAAACAGAATCAGTGCATTTTGGTACTGTTTCAAATCAGCTAGAACAGTAAAATGAACATCCACTTTGTACTATGGATTCTAGTTATAATAGCATCCCTTAATTCTCACTACAACTTCATAATGTACGAATTGCTAACACTGCTTTCCAGTTACAAAAGCTGGGTATTTCAGAGTAAACCTGCATAATACACAACTGGCAAACTACAGGGCTAAGATCTAATTTCACATACTTCCAATTCCAAACTTTCTCCTAGCTGCATATGTTCAGATGGTAAGTAATTATGGCTAAAATTTAACTCACCTTTGTACATAATACATGTGCCTACTGTGTTAAAGTACCAACTCTTTCCCAAAGTAAGCTAGTGGATACAATCTGGTCAGACTGAATTCCTCCAGAAATCCAATTTTCTACTTACTATACAATGAGCTCCATCCCCACCATTATCTGTTCTACCAGGTTTTACCATTTCCTCCAAAATTACAGAAAAAACATATTCATTCAGCGAATGTTTTAAGGTCCTTCTATGCCACAGACACTGTTCCAGTGTTTATACATATAGAAGTTAATAAAACAAATAGGAATTCCTGGTCTCCTAGAACACATTCATACTTCTAGTATGTGGCCAGATATACAACCGAGATAGATGACACTGCATTTTAAAAATAAAAGTGCCACAGTGCAGACAGGGAAGCAGAAAGGCAAACTGCACATCTTTGCCTCTCCCTCCTCTCCCCCAAATCTACTCCCCAAGTCTTACCCTAGCTCTGCAGCAAAAGACTTGCTGAGATGAACCTTGCTCCCCTGGCCCCATCTCCAACGAATAACACAGATCTTTCCTCCTAACTTCCCTCTACCCACTTACTGTTTTATTGCAGTTCCCAATTCCAACAGGCATTTCCTGGGGACCCTAAGGCCACTTCAGCCAAAGAAGTGAATAGGCTAATTACAGATCTTTACCTCTCCCTGTACTCCTCCATCTACAATCTCCCAATCTCATGCTCAGATGCATATCAGACCACCTGCTGTGGCCTCTCCTAACTCAGCCCCATTTCTCTGGGTAGAAATCTGAAAGAACTGCTTTCCTCTCTCCTGTGGGTTCCCTCAACTCCTGGCTCCTAGCCCAAACCCACCCTTAAGTGAAAGTTCTAATTCCTAGAAAAATATTTTAACTGGAACCCCAATGACAACACCTATCAGAATACAAGAAGAATTCTCTACCAGGCAACACACAGTCACTACACTCACCTAAGAACCAGAAAGGGCAACATAAACCAAGAAAGAAAACAACCACCCACCCAACAAAAATGAGACCAGATATCAGCACCTACAATTATATTCTTCCCAAACCCAGATTCCAAGACTGCAGCATAAAAACACAATAACAGTCAGAAAAATATATCTCCATTAGAGCCCACGAACCCTACCACAGCAGGTCCTGCGTATTGCAGCATGGCTAAAGTATAAGATGAAGCATAGCTAACATAACCTTGATGAATATGATAGAGGTCCATAAAGAGAAAAATGAATAAATCCCTTAAAAATATATGAAAACACAAAACAGTATAAGGTTATTATTTTTAAAAGTTCTTTTTTTCCTTTTTTTCTTTATTAATTACACTTCATTCACTTTGTATCCCCCCCATGGTTCCCTCCCTCCTCCTGTCCCAATCCCTCCCTTCCTCCACCCTCTGCATGCATGCCCCTCCCCAAGTCCACTGATAGGGGAGGACTTCTTTTCCTTCCTTCTTATCTTAGTCAATTAGGTCTCATTGGGAGTGGCTTCGTTGTCTTCTTCTGTGGCCTGGTAATGCTGCTTCCCCCTCAGGGGTGGTAATTAAAGAGCAGGCCAATCAATCAAGACCTGAAAGTAGAAATGCAATCAATAAAGAAAACCCAAATCAATAAATAAAACTGAGAAAAATCTGGAAATAAAAAATTTAGAAACTTGAACATGAACTTGAGAGGCAAGCCTCACCAATAAAATACAAAAGATGGAAGAGTGAATCTTGGGTGCTGAAGACAGGATAGAGAAAAAAAATGTGTACTTTCATCAAAGAAAAGAAACTTCAAAAAATTTTGGCACAAAATATATGGGAAATCTGGGACACTATGAAAAGACCAAATCTAAGAATAATAAGAATACAGGAAGGAAAACAAATCCAGGTCAAAGACCCAGAAAATAATTCAACAAAATCATAGATGAAAATTCCCCTAACCCAAAGAATGAGATGCTTATCAAGATGCAAGAAGCGTACAGAATATCAAATACACTAGACCAGAAAAGAAAGTCCCCTGAGCACATAATAATCAGAACTCTATAAGGCGGCACACAGGTAGACTTAGTACTGGAGAGGTAGCTGAGAGTTCTACATCCAGATCCACAGGCAGCAGGGAGACACTTGCATGGCTTAGGTTTTTGAAAGCCCTCAAAGTCCAGCCCCAGTAACATACTTCCTCCAACAAGGTCACTCCTCCTAATCCTTCTGAAATAGTGCCACTCCCTGATGACTAATCATGCAACTATATGAGCCTGTGGGAGAGGCATTCTTATTCAAAGCAAAAATCCACTATCCACTAAGAGGACATTACGATTCTTAACATCTATGTACCAAAACAAGATTATCCAAGCTCATAAAAGAAACACTACTAAAGCTTAAATCACACATCAACCCTCACACACTGATAGTGGGAAATTTCAATACCCTACTATCACCAACAGACAGGTCATCCAGGCAAAAACTAAACACACAAATGTTTGAGCTAACTGATTTTACAAGCCAAATGGACAAAAGAAATATCTACAGAACACCCAAACCCACACACATACACACACTTGTTTTCGTATATTTTCTTCTCAACACCTCATGGAACTTTCTCCAAAACTGACCATATATTCAGACACAAAGCAAGTCTCACCAGATACAAGAAAATCAAAATAACACCCTGCATCCTATCTGATAACCATAGATTAAAAAATGGATATCAATAACAGAAAGCTTACAAACTTATAGAAACTGAGCAACTCTTTGTTGAATGAAAAAACAGGTCAAAAGAGAAATAAAGAAATTACAGTCTTTCTAAAGTTGAATAAAAATAAATATACAACATACCCAAACATATGGAACAAAATGAGGGTGGTTCTAAGAGGCAAGTTAATAGCATTACGTATATATATATATATATATTACAATATATATGTAATACAATATACAATATTGTATCTATAACATATATGAATATTTTATATATTATATAAAATTTTGTATATATAAAATATAATACATATATATATAATTTGGCAAGATCTCATATATGCAACCTAAGATCACACCTAAAAACTCTAGAACAAAAATAAAGAAATCATACAAAATAGTAGACAACAAGAAATAACTAAACTCAGGGCTGAAATCAATAAAATAGAAACAAACAAATAATACAAATCAATGAAACAGATTTTCTTTGAGAAAATCAATAAGATTGATTTTGTTTGTCAATAAGATTGACAAACCATTATCTAAACTACCTAAGAGGCAGAATAATAACCAAATTAACAAAATTAAAAAAGAAAAGGGGGGCATGACAGCAGAGACCAAGCAGAGAATGATAAGGATATACTTTAAAAATCTGTACTCCACCAAATTGGAAAACCTAAAAAAAAAAAGAATATTCTCAACAGGTACCACTTATGAAAGTTAAATCAGGATTAGATAAACAATTTAAATAGACCCTAGTGAAACAGAAACAGCCATTAAAAGTCTCCCAACCAAAAAAAAAAAAAAAAAAAAGACCACAGTTAAAATTCTACCAGATTTTTTTAAATTGTTTTAATATGAGTTACTGTTTGTTAACTTTGTATCCTGCTGTATCCTGCTCCCTCTTTCCTTCCCAGTCCCACCCTCCCTCCCTCATCTCCTCCCTGCCCCTTTCCAAGTCCACTGATAGGGGAGAACCTCCTCCCCTTTCATCTGATACTAGTTTATCAGGTATCTTCAGGACTGGCTGCCAAGTCCTCCTCTGTGGCCTAGCAGGGCTGCTCCTCCTCGGGGGCAGGGGGGTAAAAGGGCCCACCATTGAGTTCACGTCAGAAATAGTCCCTGTTCCCCTTAGTAGAGAACACACTTGGATACTGAACTACCAAGGGCTACATCTGAATAGAGGTTCTAGGTTACATCCATACAGGGTCCTTGTTTGAAGAAACAGTCTCATAAAAGACCCCTGTGCCCTGATATATTTGGTCCTTGTGGAGTTCCTGTCCTCAACAAGTCATACTAACTCCCCCTTCTTTCATATTATTCCCTGCACTCTGCCGCAGGTTTGGTTATGAGTCTTAATATCTGCTTTGATACACTGCTAGGTAGAGTCTTTCAGAGGCCCTCTGTGGTAGCCTCCTGTCCTGTTACTTGTTTGCTCCTACATCCAATGTCCATCTCCTTTGTCTTTCTAAGTGAGGATTGATCATCGTACCCTGGGTCCTCTTTCATGTTTATTTTCTTTAGGTATATAGATTTCAGTATATTTACCCTATCCTATAGGTCTATATAAGTGAGTATACAACATGTGTGTCTTTCTACTTTTGGGATACCTCACTCAGGATTATCATTTCTAGGTCCCACCATTTGCCTGCAAATTTCATGATTTCCTCATTTTTAATTGCTGAGTAGTATTCCATTGTGTAAAAGTACCACAATTTCTGTATCCATTCCTCAACTGAGGGACATCTGGGTTGTTTCCAGGTTCTGACTATTACAAATAAAGCTGCTACAAACATGTTTGAGCAAATGTCCTTGTTATATACTTGAGCATCTTTTGGATATATGCCTAGGAGTGGTATAGCTGGATCTTGAGGAATCACTATTCCTAATTGTCTGAAAAAGAGCCAGATTGATTTCCAAAGTTGTTGTACAAGTTTGCATTCCCACCAGCAATGGAGGAGGGTTCCCCTTTCTCCACAACCTCTCCAGCATGTGTTGTCACTTGAGTTTTTTATCTTAGCCATTCTGGTGGGTGTCAGGTGAAATCTCAGGGTAGTTTTGATTTGCATCTCTCTGATGGCTAAGGACATTGAGCATTTCTTTAAGTGTTTCTCTACCATTCTGTATTTCTCTACTGAGAATTCTCTGTTTAGTTCTGTACCCCATTTTTTAATCGGAATTCTTGATTTGCTGCTTTTTAACCTCTTTAGTTCTTTATATATTCTGGATATCAGCCAGATATAGGGTTGGTGAAGATCCTTTCCCAGTCTGTAGGCTGTCGTTTTGTTCTGCTGACAGTATCCTTTGTTTTACAGAAGTTTTTCAGTTTCATGAGGTCCCATTTATTGATTGTTGCTCTTAGAGCCTGTGCTGTTGGTGTTCTGTTCAGGAAGTTGTGTCCTGTGACAATGAGTTCCAATGTCTTACACACTTTTTCTTTTAACTCTATATGGTTTTATGTTGAGGTCTTTGATCCACTTGGACTTTAGTTTTGTGCAAGGTGATAAGTATTCTACCAGATTTTTTAAAGAAGAGTTAATGCCAATACTTCTCAAATTATTCCACAAAATAGAAACAGAAGGATCATTGTAGAATTCATTTTAGGAGGCCAGAGTTACCCTGATACCCAAACCACATAAAGACTCAACAAAGAAAGAGAATTACAGATCAATTTCCCTTATGAACATAGTTGCAAATTTTTCTCCATAAAACACTTGCAAACCAAATCCAATAACATACTGAGTAGGCTTCATCCCAGAGATGCAAGGATGGTTTGATATACCTAAACTGATAAACGTATTACAACATATAAACAAACTGATAAAAACCACATGATCATCTCATTCAATGCAGAAAGCCCTTTGATACAAACAAAAAACAAAAACAAATAAACAAAAAAACCTTTCAATTCCCTTCATGATAAAAGTCCTGGAGAGATTGGGGAAACAAGGGACATTCCTCAGCGTAATAAAGGTAATTTCTAGCAAGGTCATAGCCAACATCACCTTAGAAAGAAACTGAAAGCAATTCTACTAAAATCAGGAACAAGATAAAGTTTCTCACTCTCTCCATACCTATTCAATATAGTACTTGAAGTTTTAGCTAGAAAAATAAGACAACTTAAGGAGACCAGGGGAATACAAATTGGAAAGGAAAAAGTCAAAGTATCACTACTTGCCGATGACATGATAGTATACATAAGTGACCCCTCAAAACTCTACCAGAGAATGCCTACAGCTGATAAACACTTTCAGCAAAGTAGTTGGATACAAATTAACTCACAAAAGTAAGGAGGCTTTTCATTTTATATAAATGAAAAATGGACTGAGAAAGAAATCAGGGTATTTACCTTTCATAACAGTCTCCAAAGAAAAACTTCAATACATTGAATAAAGACAATACAAGAACATGGAAATATATCCCATGCTCATTGATCAGTAGGATAGTATTAATAAAGTAAAAATGGCCATCCTATCAAAAGCAATATACAGATTCACTGCAATCCCCATCAATTTTCCAACACAATTCTTTATTGATTTTGAAAGGACAATTTTCAGCTTCATATGGAAACACAAAATAAAAACAGGATAGCTAAAGCAATTCTGTATAGTAAAAGAACTACTGGAGGTATTACCACCCCCATTTTCAAGTTTGTACTACGAAGCAATAGTAGCAACAAAAGCATGGTATTGCCCCCCCCCCAAAAGCATGGTATTGACACAAAAACAGGCACATTGATCAATGGAATCAAACTCAAGAATCAGACATAAATATGCACATGCATGAACACCTGGTGGCTACTTGGAGAAATTCGAAATAGATTCATATTTACCAGCCTACGCAAAACTCAACACCAAATAAATCAAAGACCTCAGTGAAAGGTCAAATACACTGAACCTAATAGAATATTTGGGGGAATAACCTTGAACTCATTGGGCATACGAAAAGACTTTTTGAATAGAACTCTATTAGCACAGATGCTAAAATCAACAATTAATAAATGGGACCTTGGGGCTGGAGAGATGGCTCAGAGGTTAAGAGCACTGCCTGCTCTTCCAGCGGTCTGAGTTCAATTCCCAGCAACCACATGGTGGCTCACAAACATTTATAATGAGATCTGTCGCCCTTGTCTGCCATGCAGGTGTACATGCAAACACACCATTGTGTATGTAATAAATTAAAAAAAATAAATAAATGGGACTTCATGCAACTGAGAAGCTTCTGTATGGCAAAGGACACTGTCATTCAGATAAAGCAGCAGCCTAAAGAATGGGAAATGTTGTTTTTTGTTTGCTTGTTTGTTTGTTTTACTAACTAAACACCTGACAGAGGGCTAGTATACAAAATACATAAAGAACTCAAAAAACAAACAAACAAACAAAAACCCCAACAAACCTAGATATCAAGAAAACAACCCAATCAAAAATGGGCTACAAATTTAAGCAGAGAATTCTCAGTAGAGAAAATTCAAATGGCTGAAAAACACTTAAAGAAATGTTCAATTTCCTTAGCCATCAGGGAAATGAAAACCAAAATTACTTTTAGATTTCATATTACACCTGTCAAAACGATCAATAAAACAAATGACAGCTCATGCTGGCAAGGATGTGGAGTAAGGGGAACACTCATCCATTTTTGGTGAGACTGCAAACTTGTACAGCCACTATGGAAATCCATATGATGGTTCCTCAGGAAGATTGAAATAGATCTACTTCATGATCCAGGTATATCACTCTTGGGCATATATTTAAAGGATGCTTCATCCTATCACAAGAGACAGTTGTTCAACCATGCTCATTGCTGCTCTACTCATAATAGCCAGAAAACAAACCTAGATGTCCCTCAACCAAAGAATCGATTAAGAAAATGTGGTACATTTACACAATGAAATACTATTTAGTCAATAAATAAAATGAAATTTTCAAATTCACAGGTAAAGAGATAAATTAGAAAAAAATCATCCTAAGCAAGGTATTTCAGACCTAGAAATATGGCATATATTCACATATATGTGGATATAAGCTGTTAGGTCAATGAGAACCAAGCTACAGGTCATAGAACTTTAAATGTTAGCTATAGAGGGAAGTACTAGGGAGACAAATTGAGCTTGTTAGGAAGGGGAATAGAATAGATAGATATGGGTGCATGGCTGAAGTCTGAAATAGGAGGATCAGGTTGGGAGAAAGAGGAGAGGGGAGGATAAAGGAATGAATATGGGGAGAGAGAGAGCTTAACATGGGGAAAATCATGGGAAGGGTAAGGAGTCCCTCACCAAGTGTGGATGATGAAGCTTCTCACCAATTGAGAATCGAAAATTATAACATAACTAGCAATATTTACTTTTTCCTTTCCTAACTGAAAAACGGTAATTTTTCAGAAATCTCACCATAATTACCCTTTTACAGGACAAGGAGATGTCTTGAACCCCTTTGCAACTCTAGTGGCTCCTGGTTTTATCTTATCAGATTGTATTCTCATCCAAGAATACTGTAAAACCATCCTATAACCTCATTTATTAAAACGAGAAAGAGAAAAAAAAAGTTTCTTAAGCCTTTGAGATTTAGCTTGAGAACTACCAAATTAATATATATGCCTTATGCTTAGACCCTTCTGAGCAGAAGAGGAAGAGAAGAAGGTAAGGAAAGAGAAAGGTTGTGAATGGGAAAGAATGGTTTATTTTATGGGCCTCAACAAAGTCCTGATACCTCTGCTCTCCTTCCCTTCATCTGGTACTATAAACTGTGATGCTTCTTTCTCTTAAAACTGATAGGTTACCGGGGAAATAGAAATGAGATCCAAAGCTGTTAGCTCAGGACCAGGTCCATCTTCAATGTTCTCTAGCAATGTTATCATAAAACCCAGACATAAAAGTATCTAAAAATAGACTTAGAAGGAAGGACAATTTTATTAGAATTTGAGAGAAAAACTACATGGCAGGCAAGCTGCAACTCTTGGCAGCTGATGAGAAGACAGACATGGGGATAGGGAAAGGGAGAAGGTGCTGTTTTATAAGCCAGGCTATAAGAATGCAGTCAGGCTCAGTGATGGGGGTTTGTAAGCACCTGTGTGAAAAGAGGGTGATATTCAGAGAAACACTGAAAATGTTGAGAGTATTAGGTCACGAATGCTCAAGATTTTGGCTGGTAGCCTAAAAAGAGAAAGAGAGAAAAAGGAAAGGAAAGGTACCCTATATGCTTTTTTACTTAGAACTAGAAAAACTAAGTGGGCTTGTCAAGTAAGAATATGTGGGCAGAATATGGATATGTGGGCAGAATATGGATAGGGTGATTTTGAGAGGGGAGGAATTGAAGAACAACCAATAAAAAAGTAAACAAAATGATGGCTATGCACTGTAGCAAGTGCAGTTAATGAAGGCAGCTGGTAGAACAATTTTTTGCCACTTGAACTAAAATGCACACACCAGAACAATGATGGGTTCCTTACCCTATACCAAGGGTTTATGTTTAAAAAAAAATAGCAAGCAAACTCCACTTTTCTGAAAATATTGATGAACTCTGCTTCTTGGTTTTTGGTTTTGTTTGTGAAAGTGAGATACTGGATAATGAGGTTTGACAATGGTCTTACTGGCACTTTGCCCACAAATGCAAACGTGGTCCACATATAAGCCTTCTATGATTATGAGTTTGAAATTTTGCATAGAGTCTTATCATTTTAAAATCTTTACTTCCATCATTTAAACACTTTTTAAAGTTCCTCCTAATAATAAATGTTTGTCCAAGTGGCACACAAGAACCCACATCTAGCTAAGAAAGGGAGAGAAAATCAGTTCTCTTGTTCCAGTGGATGGCCCCACACCCACGCAGATATGGGCAGCACTAATTAGACTCGGTAGCTTTCTTAAGGGGAAAAAGAAAAAAAGAAAAGAGGACATGAAGTACGTAGGAGGTTGCAGTGAGGATCTAGGAATTGAAAGGGGAAGAGTGGGGGCGTAAATATGATCAAAATACACTGTGTACATGAATAAAATCCTTAAAAAAGTACTCTAGTTTTTTACACTTTTTAAAAATGTATTTATATTTTTATAGATTATAGTTTATTCACTCCGTATCCCAGCTGTAGCCCACTCTCTCTCCCAATCCCACTTTTCCTCCCTCTTCTCTTCCCATGCCCCTCTCCCAGTCCACTGATAGGGGAGGTCTTCTTTTCCTTCCCTCTGACCCTAGCTTATCAGGTCTCATCAGGAGTGGCTGCATTGTCTTCCTCTGTGACCTGGTAAGGCTGCTCTCCCCTCAGGGGGAAGTGATCAAAGAGCCAGACACTGAGTTCATGTAGGAGACAGTTCCAAAAATACTTTAAAAAAAAGTCTATCTTGTTTACAGTTGTTTATAAATATGTATCAATCTGTAATTTAAAAAAAAAAAAAACACTTTCTGGCCGGGCATGGTGGTATATGATTTTAATTCCAGCACGCAGGAGACAAAGCCAGGCAGATATCTGTGACTTTGAGGCCAGCCTGGTCTACAAAACAAGCTTGGGATAGCCATGTCTACACAGAGAAACCCTGTCTCATAAAAGAAAAAAAAAAAAACACTTTCTCTTAGGTGTGGTGGTGCACTTCTTTAGGCATGGTGGTGCCAGTATTCAGGAGGCATAGGCAGACAGATGTCTATGAGTTCTAGGCTAGCCTGGTCTACATAGTGGGCTGCAGACCAGTCAAGGTTGCATAGTGAGACTGTCTTAAAATAAAAACCAAAAATTAAAAAAAAATTTCTAAGAAAATCTAAATAATGCAGCTATTTGCAATAAAATAAAAATCAAAAGGGTAGTTAGATAGCTCTTTGTGTATGAGTAATTCTTGTTTCCCTGCAACCTTTCAGTTCCCCAAGTTATTCTAAGGTTATTTGGAGAAGCTAAAATTCTGTGCAGCACAGAAAGTCTTTCATCAGTGCCATTTGTGCTGTTTCACATCTGTGTTACACATAAAGTGTGAACTGGGTATTTAACTAACACTAACTTGCTGATCAGCGAATTGCAATGTTTTATATGACAAAATGAGTCCTCATTTGTGGCTGCAGGTCATTGCAACACTGGGTCAACAATATACTACAAGCAAGCTCAACTATGGGTTCAAAGCAGAGGTGCTTTCTTAGCACGTCTTAGTTAGCAGGTCTGTCATTTCAACCACCTCACAGATCCAATTGTCACTCACAGCTTCTATCTCAGTAATGCTGCTTTAGTGTGAAGAATATATAACAGGAGGGGAAAGTGTGTTCTATTTCTACAGCTTCTGTCCAACTAGCAATTGGGAGGACATGGAGAGCTGTAATAAAATATTAGGCTGCTTACCAGACTGACCTAGAAACCAAACCAGTGCTTTGCAGTAAGGAATGACAAAAAAGTAAGTTATTCTATGCAGCTTGCAAGGATGGATACAAAATAACCTCCACTGCATAGAATCTGGAGGCTTCTGCACTCAGGGTCAGCCGCTTTGGACCCAGAGAAGAGCATGTCTGATTGCATGCGGGTTGATGCCCCAGGTCCCGCCTCTGAGAAAAAGGTATCGGACGGGTCTGATGCTCTTTGGGTGGATGACACCTAAATGAACATCGGTACAAAGTCCCAATTTATTTCTAATATCAGAGATCAGACCTCTACTCTTGCCTGATGCGTCCAAAACAAAAAGGGGGAACTGTAAAGAGCTGCGTAATGCCGCGCCTTAAAGATGGAGCTGGTTTCTGCCTTCTTCCTTCCCGATGGTGAGTGCTCTCTGTCACAAACAACTCCATATTTGGCTAAGGCCGAGGATCTGGCTTGCTTCCATGTATGTGGACCTATCTGCATTGCCCACGTGGCATGCTGAGGTTGGCTACCCAGAGGCTATTTAAGCTGTGGGCTGGCTTTCCACAGGGTCAGATGATTGTTCAAGGTTCCTGAATAAACTGCATTGGAAAAAAAAAAAAAAAAAAAGAATCTGGAGGCTTAAATAAAAGCTAATTATGCACATGTCGCCAGGTTCATTTTAGGAAAAAAAAAAAAAAATTTCCTTTATTTTGCTGTTTAACATGCCCAGGCGGGGTAGCCCAAGTTCTGACAATGACATTTCTTTTAAAGTGAAGGAAAACACTGCCATCAGGCATGTCTATTGCCTCAAAAAAGTAACAAGTGCATTCATGGATCAAGCCTGATTTCTTCTCTAAGCAAGCTCATTTCCCTGTAAAGAAGCCTGCAAGAGCCTTGCCAAGGATGCTGAGAAGAAGGGAAAGTATGTGAAAGTATACCTTTCAGCATAAGGAGTTGGGAAAAGAACTCAATAACAAAGAGAGGTCAAACAGACATGATAGGAGGTACATGAACCCTAAGCACCACCCCTGCCTGGTTACAATGGGAGTGCAAAATACAGGGGATTGCTATCTTCCTCTAGGCTCCCTACAAGCTGAGCAGTGCTAGAACCCAATGCAGTGTGGCTGCAAACTGCATGAAGAGTTCCCTCATTTACTATGAGGAAGAATGGGGGAAAGGAGCTCCTGAATTCAAAGTTTCAGAACAGGAAATGTGGAGTCAGACTGCTTTAGAGTTCTGCTTTCTCGTTAAGTAAGCTAGGTGTCCTGATCAAACCCTCCATTTCTCTCTGCTCTCATCAAAAATTTTAAATTATGTCAAATTAATTATGTCAAATTAATTATAAGGAATTAAGTAAGTTAATAATTATAAAATTCCAAGAATAGGGTTTAGCACACTAAGACTTAACATACAATGGCTCAACTTATAATATTTCTTAACAAAATAGCACAAAAATAATGGTATCTCACAGAAATTATTCTTGTAATATATTCTAAATTTGGATCTTTGTCCAGAGTAGCAAAACTATCCTCTCTTGTGATACTTTGATGCAGCTCCCAGTCATCTCTGAGACCAGGAAAGAAATACCTGGCACCCTTCAGTGCACTAGGTAGCTAAGTTGGGGTTTGCAGCACATTAGGTGGGTTAGATTCATTCGATGGGTTTTTCAACATCTGTATTAAAAACTCTTCCTTGAGCATTTATTTAAGTGCTTCTCCACCATTCGAGATTCCTGTTGAGAATTCCCTGTTCAGTTTTGTATCATTTTTCATATCCCATTTTTAATTAGATTTGGTTTGTTGGTATTTAATTTCTTTATATATTTTTTTATATTAGCCCTTTGTCAGATGTACAATCAGTGAAGTTCTTTCCGAATCTGTGATCTGCCATTTCATTCTGTTGAAAGTGTGCTTTGTTTTACAAAAGCTTTTCAGTTTCAAGAGATCCCATTTATAAATTGTAGATCTTAGTACCTGAGCTGTTGGTGTTTTGTTCAGGAACTTGTTCCTGTGCCAATGAGTTCAAGGCACTTACCCAATTTCTCCTCTAGCAGATTTAGTGTATTTGGTTTTAGGTTGAGGTCTTTGATCCACTTGGATTTGAATTTTGTGAAGGGTGATAAATATGGATCTATTTGCATTTTCTACATGTAGACATACAGTTAGACCAGCACTATTTGTTGAAGATGCTGTTTTTGTTTTGTTTTGTTTTGTTTTTTTCTTGCATTGTCTGGTTTTGGATCCTCTGTCAAAAATCAGGTGTGCATAAGTTTATTTCTGGGTCTTCAATTCAATTCCATTGATCAACCAAACTATTTCTATGCCAGTACCATGCAGTTTTTTTATTACTGTTGCTCTGTAATATAGCTTGAAATCAGAAATGGAGATACGTCCAGAAGTTCTATTATTCTTTTAGCTATTATGTTTTTTGTTTTGGTTTTGTTTTGGTTTTGTTTTTTGCTTTTCCATATGAAGTTTAGAATTGTTCTTGCAAGTTCTGTGAATGACTGTGTTGGTATTTTGATGGGGATTGCATTGAATCTTGTAGATTGCCTTTGGTAAGATGGCTATTTTTACTATATTAATCCTTCTGTCCTTCTGTTCCACAAGCATGGGAGATCTTTCCATCTTCTGGTATCTTCTTCAATTTCTTTCTTCAGAGACTTGAAGTTCTTGTCATATAGGTTTTTTTTTTTTCTTCCTTGCTTAGAGTTACCTCTAGATCTTTATATTTTTTGTGGTTATTATGAAGGGTATTGTTTCCCTAATTTCTTTCTCAGCCCATTTGTCATTTGTATACAGGAGAGGTACTGAATTTTTTAATTAATCTTGTATAAAGCCTCTTGGGAGTTTAAATGTTCAATGCCCTTAGTCATTGGGGAAATGCAAATCAAATGACTCTGAGATTCCATCTTATACCTGTCAGAACAGATAAGATCAAAAACTCAAGTGACATGTTGGTGAGGATGTGAAGAAAGGGGAACTCTCCTCCATTGCTGGTGGGAGTGCAAACTTGTGCAACCATTTTGGAAATCAGTCTGGTGCTTTTTCAATAAACTGGGAAGAGTCATACCTCAAGATCCAGCTATACCACTCCTGGGCATATACCCAAAAGATGCTCCACTATACAAAAAGAACATTTGCTCAACCATGTTTATAGCAGCTTTATTTGTAATAGCCGGAAGCTGGAAACAATCTAGATGTCCCTCAATGGAGGAATGGATACAGAAATTGTGGTACATTTATACAATGGAATACTACTCAACTATTAAAAACAAGGAAATCATAAAATTTGCAGGCAAATGCACAAAGCTAGAAAAGATCATCTTAAGTGGGTAACCAAGAAGCAGAAAGACACATATGGTATATATTCACTTATAAGCAGATTTTAGTCATATAGTATAGGATAGACATACTACAATGCACAGACCCCAAGAAGATAAGACCAATGAACATCTTAGGCTTCATGTGGGCCCACCTATTAGGGGAGTGGGGCATATCTCTGACATGGACTATGTTGCCGGCTTTTTGTTCAATTCCCCCTAATGGGACTTCCTACCAAATCACAGGGGAAGAAGATGAACTCAGTCATCATGCGAATAGATGAGCTGAGATGTCTGGGTAGGGAGGCTCCCCTATTCTGAGGAATAGGGAAAAGGGGGTACAGGAGGGATGGTAGGACTTTGAGGAAAGGAGGGAGAGGACTATGACCAAGATATGAATTGAATTAATTAATAAAAAAAAAACTCTTCCTTGAATTTTTAAGTGAAACCTTTTAAAATGCTGACACAACTAGAAATAGTTCCTGGGACACCGATCTAGCTGCAAAACCTTCAACCTACAACCTGTCCTGCTTTCAAGATGAACTGGGGCTATGGTGGCTCAGAGCTTATGCATGACTGGCCTAACTTGAGGCCTAAGCTATGAGAGAAAGTCTATTATGCCCATGCCCTACACTGTCTGGATGGCCAGGAACCAGGTTATCTGGTTATCCAGGAAGCTGGATAACCCAGAAACCCAGGGTAGAACCAAACACGACTGTCCAAAAAAGTCAATGAAATGATTCCTAGTGATATTCATTATTATATGAATTAGTATATTCATATACTCATAGATCAGTGCCTACCCCATAGTCATCAGGGAGTCCTCTTCCTCCATTAGAACAGATACAGAGACTCACAACCAAACATTAGGCAGAGTGCAGAGAACCCCAAAGAAGAGGAAGAAAAAGAATCGTAGAACCCAGAGCAGTTAAGGACACCAAAAGAACACAGCCCACAGAATCAACTAAGCAGGGTTCACTGAGACAAAGTGGCAATCACAGAGCCTGCATGGACCTGTGCTAGGTTCTCTGCATATATGTTGTGACTGTTTAGCTTGGGATTCTTGTGGGACTCCTAACAGTGGTAGTAGGGGTGTCTCTGAGTTTTTTGTATACTCTTGGAACCCTTTTCCTCCTACTGGGTTGCTTGTCCAGCCTTGATATGAGGGTTTGAGCCTAATCTTGTGTGTGTGTGTGTGTGTGTGTGTGTGTGTGTGTGTGTGTGTTGTTTTCTTTTGTTTTTTGAGACAGAGTTTCTCTGGGTAGCCTTGGCTGTCCTGGACTCACTTTGTACACCTGGCTAGCCTCAAATTCACAGAGATCTACCTGCCTCTGCCTCCCTGAGTGCTGGGATTACAAGTATGCACTACCATATCCAGCTTTTGTGCCTAAACTTATTGCATCCTTTCATGCCATGTTTGGTTGATATCATTGGAAGGTCTGCCCTTTTCTGAAGGGAAATAGAGGAGCAGTGGATATGGGAAAAAGGGGAGGTGGGGAAAACTGGGAGGTGTGGAGAAAGTGCAAAATGTGGTCTAAATGTATTTTATGAGAGAAGAATAAATTAAAAAGAGTCTCTGGCCCAGTCGAGGCCCCTCACCTGAGATGAAATTAGAGTTCTGCCTCCCTCTTGATCCCAGAGCACCTTATGGACTTACAGCAAAAGCAGTAATGCTTGCCCTAGGAGAAGATGTTGCTCATTCTCCTACGTTCTCATTGTTCTAGTCCCAATTCAGATCCATCTCTCACCACTGACACAACCCCAGTTTGTCCTTCTAGCCTATCAGCAGTGGCACAGGCAAGCAGACTCCCAATCAGGTTGCCACTGGTTACATCATTTACTTTGCTTTGCAGAAGGATGCAGGACAGAAATAAACAAGGGACAGCAATTACATTTCAATGGGAGGCCAAGCAGCTTCCTCTGTACATTGCTGCTTCTGCCCATCACCCACATGTGTCACATATGATTGCTAGAGACAATGGGTAAGATGTTTGTAGGTCTTGTTTAAAAGAAAATGCTGCACAGCCTCTTTTCTTACCATTCTCAGACAAACCAACTGACATGCTCCCTGACCCAGGTTAGCCCTACACAAAAATCAAAGTAAATACCAACCCTCAAATACCTTAATTCTACTGTTTGGTGTGTTTTGAGATGTTATTCATGCATTTCAAAGTGACCTTAAATTCAGTATACAGTCAAGGATGACCCTGAACTCCTGACCTTTTTGCCTCTGACTCCCAAGTGCTGGGTATAGGCATTCACACATCAGCAGAGCTATTTTAGACAGTGCTGAATGTCAAACCAAAGGCTTTCTGTAATCTAGACAAGCATCCTACCAAGTAGGTAGAATCATCATCCCCAATAGTACGGTTTTCAAAGACTCCAGGTGATCAAAATCACCCTCAGACAAACCCAAATCATCCCAAGCCTTCACTCTTGAATCTCAATCCACTTTTTTTTTAATTGAATGGAGCTTCAGGCCTCCAAAGAGCAATTTATAGATCCTCACAATCCTGCCTTATCTTGCACACCTGGTCATCATATACTTACCTCTTGCCATAACAACATGCTTTGCCCTTTGGTTAACCTTATGCAGTTGTACTCCATTTAGAATGTCACTTGTTGGGGGCAGAAACATTTTATTCCTCTTTCTATCATTAACAGTCAAGCATATTTGTTAAAACACAAAAACTGAAGAGCAAAACATCAATTATGTAGGAGGATGAAGAGAAGACACTTAAAGCATCTTAAAGGTGATCTTAAAGCTATTATTTAATAAAAACAGTTCTGGGAATGGAACTCAAGGCCTCATACATACTACACAAGCTTTCTACTACTGAGATTAGTCTCATAAAGCTAATTTACAAATAGCCTCTTCTGCATAGCACTCCTACGCTCATCCTTGTAAGTGAGGTCTTTGTCCCTCTACAACAAATAATTGAATGCTTGAGGAGATGATGGCTCAGCAGATGGAAAGAAACAGACTTGACCAAAATCTAAAACGTCTATTCTACAAAAGACACTGTTAAAGAAATGAAATAATAAGCCATAGGCAGAGAGAAAATAGGCAAATCATGTTTTTCAGATAAAGAATTGATACCTCACAATACATACAAACCTAATGAGAAGGCTAAAATAGGTCAAGGTGGTCAAAAAATATAAGAAGATAGAGGATGATAAATAAGCAAAAGAAAGAAATTCAATGTCATTTGTTAGTAAGGAAATGCAAATCAAAACAATAACCTACCACTTCACACAAGAATGGGTAAAATTAAAACTTCCTTAACAAGCAAACATTGTGAAAATATAAAGTGGTCAGGGGTCTTCTGCACTGCTGCTGGGAATGTAAACTATTCATACCCTTAAAAGGCAGTTAGGGCAGTTGCCAGGTTTTGGAAAAATTAAGCATACATTTACCATGCAAGTGGAAAAACAAAAACAAACAAACAAACAAAAAAACCCACAAACATATGGCCATACAAAGAAATGTGTAGGTGAGTGTTCATCACAGCTTTATTTGTAATACCGCAAAAGTAAAAACAACAAAAATGTTCAACAAATGGTCAGTGTGTAAGAAATTTCAAAACATCCATAGAATGGAATACAACTCAGTTCCTGATAAACATTATGCTAAATCAAAGAAGTTCAGGCATACAATATTACCAGATACATTATTTGCTCCCCCAAAAGGCAGAGATAGATAACAGAACAGAACTTGCCAAGAATTCAGATACTATAGTGAACATATTCAGCAAAAGTACACGAAGATTTTGGGGAGAACAGAAATACTCTATATCTGACAGTGGCAGTGCTTACACAAGTGCCTAAGTGTGTATTTAAAAGGAGTGAATTTCATCCTCTATAAATTATACATCAATAAATGTCTTTTTAAAGGGCCAGTAAGATATCTCAGCTGGTAAGGTGTCTGACTATTTTGATATCCTGTACCCAAATGGTAAAAGGAAATGACCCACTCCCAAAAGTTGTTTTATAACTTCCATAAGTACTATGATACATGTGCCCACACACATACATGCATACACACACAAGCAAGTAAATATAAAATTTTAAAAGAATACATTAAAAATAAGTAAACAGTAAATATTTGTTGGATGAATCAATTAATTGGGAGCTTGGTAGCTAAAAAACTTAAGGAAAACTGTGTTTCTGGGTAAACCACCAAATATTTAAAAATTTAAATAAAACTAGGGGAGTTTTAAATAAATTTAAATAAAACTAGTATATTGTATTGCAACATAATTCTGATTCCATCAGAAACATTTAGTGCATTTATAATGTTAACATTTATAACATTACAACATAGACTTACAGGTTTGTTCCCTCTTGATTATCACATATATGTGGCCTAACAGAATAGGATTCTGAAAATTTGTTTTACTTTGTAATTTCAAACTTCAAAAAATATTATTAACATTTTGATATAACAATGGATCTCTGAATAAAATTTCTGACTTATTTAATTCATAGATTCCTTCTGTTGATATTTGATTTAAACTTGATCAAATATTGATTTTTAATGCTGCCATTCAACATCTAGCTAACATAGTTATTCAGTGACCAAGCTATTAACCTTTTCACATTCTAGGTCATGCTTGGCAAGCCTCTACTAAACCACTATCAAAATATACTTGGATTCAGCCTTCCTTGTTTTCAAAGACTTGTGCTCTACCCAGCACTGTTAACATTTAATGTAGAAACCCAAATCCATTTAAAGGACCTTGATTTCTTGCCTTTTCTTTTTATGTTCTTAATTATTCTGTGGTGCTAGGGATAGAACCCAGGTCTTCCAACATGAGCTCAACTTTTACAAAAAAACTTTCAGATTAGTCATACAATTTAAAGTGAGTATGGATGGGCTGGAGATATTGATAAGTTAGTAGAAATAGTACATTCCAGCAAACTTAGCATGTGTGGGTTTGATCCCCAGCACTGAATAAACCAAATGTGGTGGCACACACCTGCAATTCCAGAAGTAGAGGCCAAAGATTCAGAATTTCAAGGTCATCCTCAGCTGCACAGCGAGCTTGAGGCCAGCCAGGGATATATGAGACTCTGTCTCCCCATTAAATGAATAAAAGATAATAGATGAAAAGACCTCCTTTATAAACATCAAAATTATAAGCATCAAAAATAAAATAATTCAATGTAAAAATAAATATAATGTAAGTGTAACAAAAATATAATATAGCTATGAATGAACATAAGAAGTGTGTAAAACTTAAAAAAATTCAAGAATAGAGCAGAGGAAGGCATAGGAAGCCCCCAACTAAGAAGACTCATAAAAATCATGTTGACTCAGAAATTCATTGCTCTTGTAATAAAAATGCCAAAGGCATTTGGCCAAGAGGTAGGCAAATTGATTCTAGAGCCACATGTCAAACCAAACAAACAAGAACCAGAAAAATGCAGGGGTAAAAAAGAGAAGGGCAGGAAAAGGGCCCTAGTCCAAGCAGATTTAATGTTACCTAAGGGTCTCAATAGTAAGTATTGTGATATGAGACAGCAATAGTCTGGAATGGGAGCCTAGAAATACACATAGGTTTTTAGTGGGGTTGATCTGAACTTTTAATCTACTGTGTTAAAACAAAGATTAAGTATGTGGGTGAACATTTAATGACAAAGTCCAGAAGTCATTTAAAGGATGAAAATGCTGATAAACTGATCACAACAGAAATCTAGGAAAGCCCAAAACACATAAGCAGAGTAAGGGTAAGGGAAGCCCAACTGAAGAGAAAGTGTAAGTCATAACAGATAAGGAGGTAAACCACCCGTAAAAGAACTACTAGATTGAAGAAAAAGACAAGCCCATGTGAAAAAAAAATATATAAACAATTCACAGAAAAATACATGAATTACCCATATACTTTTTAAAAACATCCATTATTGTTTAACAGGGAGAAAGAAAAGAAAAGAAAAGAAAAGAAAAGAAAAGAAAAGAAAAGAAAAGAAAAGAAAAGAAAAGAAAAGAAAAAAATTGTAACAAGACAATACTATTCTTTCGTGATGACAAAAATCCAAAAGTTTGACAGCATGGATGTTAGGAAGGCTTGTGGCAAAACAGGTAACTTCTTGTCAATGAGATGAATGAATAAATAAGTAAATAAATAAACAAATAAATAAATGTCCAATCTTAAATGAGAAGAATCTGGCATATCATCCCAAATTACAAGATATTTCCCTTCTTAATCCAATAATCTCACTCCAGACCGCTAGTGCATGATACACCTAAACAAATAAACTCGAGGTTATCCACATGGAATTGTTTATTGTAACCCTGGAAACAACCCTAATGTCCACCAACAGTTGGATTAAACTCATTTGTAGCTCATTTACAACTATAAAGAATGTTGAGAAACAACTCCTTGGATTAAATAGGACAACAACACCAGAACAACTTAAATGAGAAAACACAAGTTACAGTACAGGACCTATAAGAGGTGGAAATTAGCACATATGTTTCTACTTGCTTGCATTTATGAAAAACAAAGAAAACACTGGAACAACATATCAATGACAGTGTCAAGGAGAAATAGAAAGAAGAGATTATGGGTTTTGTTGTTGTTGTTGTTGTCGTTGTTGTTGTTGTTGTTGTTTTTTACATGAGGGTCATGTATTACCTATTTTTTTCTTTTTTTATTAATTAAAATTTATTCACTTTGTATCCCAGCTGTAGCTCCCTCTCTCATCCCTTCTCAATCCCCCTTCCCTCATCGCCTCCCTTGCCCCTCCCCCAGTATTACTTATTTATAAAATAATGTTTTTTAAAGCCATACTGGTTTGTGCCAATTCTTCCAGATGCTCAGGAGTCTAAAGCAGAAGGATCACTTGAGCCCAGAAGCTCAGGGCTAGCAAGGACAACAAAGTAAGAACCCCAACCCAAAAGAAAAATATTACAGTAAAGACTCAGGGAAATAAAAAAATAGGCAAAACTCAACAATATATTATTTAAGGTCACCCACACATTATAAATCTATAATGACTATTTCAACATCACATCACTTTTTTATTGCTGAGCTTTCTTGTTAATACAATTAGGATGTAGGCTGGGTTTAAAAGCCTTGGTTTCCATGGTTACATTCAAAGTTACAGGAGCTTTCACATGCCTCATCTTTATGGAGTAGGGTAACTTGCCACAAGGCTTTTCTCAATGTCTTCTTTTCCTCCATTGGTTTTGAACCTCCCCTTGGCTCTGAGGTCTGTGCGGTGCTGCCTATCTCTCTCCTGCAGCCACCTGAGTTGTATTCCATTGTTTCTGTTCCTTTATGTTTATTGGCTTGGTAATAGGTGAAAGGATTCTCCAGTGATCTAATAAATCTTCAATTAGGCTGATATAGAATCTGGGTCTTGGGCTGATAACCCTCAAGTGTCCTTGATCTCCCATGTGCAATGCTGAGCCAGTTAGAGTATTTCTCCTATTGTACTGCCCTATAGCCAGTGGGTTTCCACAAGTAACCTCCAAGCTGCTACCTTTCTTCCCAAGGATTAAGACTTTTCTTCTTGGGAGCTGTCAGAGGTGGGCTGGGAGAAATGCTGAGCAGATTTTGACAGTGTTTGCTGTTCACTACCCCAGCAGGCACACAGAGCAAACTTTCTCAAGATTTTTTCTACCCTTCATTAAGAGCACATGGCGGGGATCCTAGAGGAAAAGCTTGCAAGAAGGTGACAATCTATGCACCCCCAATCTTTGGTAAACCCTTAAAATACTGCTTTAACCTTCTTAATGATTTATACACATTTCAGCAGTGTCTGTTGTGTCTCTCAGGAAATTTGTGCTTAGTTATTTGCTCTGACAAATAACCAAGAGTTATTTACTCTTAGTTTTTGCTTGGATTCAAGAAAGTCTTTAATTTGCCACATATTCAGCAGCTTCTAATTGTAAGGATGGGAACACTATACCAGCATCTCTCTCTGAGCCACAACCAGGTTTCTGTGTATTAGTTTTTAAATACATACGTATGTATGTATGTATGTATATATTCAAATATATACGTGTGTGTGTGTGTGTGTGTGTGTGTGTAACTTCCTTTCTCCCAAGTTTGCTAATAAAAATAATGCTAGCATAAGAACACAAACAACAAAACTCAGGGCCATTTGGCACTACCAGAAACCACTGTTCCTACCACAAAAATCCCTGGAGATACTATCACACGCAAAGTGCAAGAAAAAAATTTTTAAAGCTGAGGTTATGAAAATGATAGAGACCTTAAAGGAAGAAAATAAAGCTCTCAAAGGAGCACTGAAAAATACATTCAAACAGATGAAAGAAATGAACAAGCCCCTTAAAAATTAAAGAAATACATGGAACTACAATCAAACAAGAAAAAGAAATTAATAAAACTGTTCAAGACCTAAAAATGGACTTAGAAACAATAAAGATAATACAATCAGAGACAATCCGGGAGATGGAAAACCTAGAGAAGAGGAAAAGAACTACAGACACAAGCATCACCAACAGAATACAAAAGATGAAAGAGAGATAGAAAGAGGAGAAGATACAATTGAAGAAACTGATACTTCAGTCAAAGAAAATGTTAAATCTAAAAAGCCCCTGACACAGAACATCGAAGAAATCTGGGACACTATGAAAAGACCAAACCTAAGAATAATAAGAACAGAAGAAAGAGAAGACTCCTAGCTCCAAGGCCCAGAAAATATTTTCAACATAGTCATAGAAGTAAACTTTCCCAACCTAAAGGAAAAATGCCTATAAACATACAAGAAGCCTACAGAACACCAAATGGTTTGGACCAGAAAAGAAAATCACCTCACCAAGTAATTTAAACATTAAACGTGCAGAACAAACAGAGATACTAGAAGCTGCAAGGAAAAAAAGGCCAAATCACATATAAAAGCAAATCTATTAGAATTACAAATGACTTCTCATCAGAAACTCTAAAAGCCAGAAGGGCCTGGACAAATATCCTACAAATGCTAAAAGACCACAGATGCCACCCCAACTACTATACCCAGCAAAACTTTTAATCACCACAGAGGGAGAAAACAAGATATACATGACAGAAACAAATTTAACAGTACCTATTCACAAATCCAGTCCTACAGAAGATACTAGAAGGAAAACTCCAACCCAAGGAGACTAACTATATCCAGGAAAACACAGGAAATAAATAACTCCATATCAGCAAAACCGAAAGAAGGGAATCACACACACTCTACCACCACCAACATTCAAAATAACAGGAATTAACAGCAACTGGTCATTAATATCTCTAACATCAAGAGACTCAATTCCCCAAAAAAAAGACACAAGTTAACAGAATGGACACAAATCCAGGACCCCTCTTTCTTCTGAATACAAGAAACATACCTCAGCAACAAAAATAGACATTACTTCTGAGTAAAGAGCTGGAAAAAGGTTTCCAAGCAAACAGACCCAAGAAGCAAGCTGGAGTAGCCATTCTAGTATTTAATAAAATAGACTTTCAACCAAAATTAATCAAAAGAGAAGGAGAAGGACATTTTGTACTCATCAAAGGGAAAATACACCAAGATGACATCTCAATTTTGAACATATATGCCCCAAATACAAGGGCACCCTTGTTCACAAGAGAAACATTACTAAAGCTTAAATCACACTTGGAAACCCACACATTAATAGTGGGCAACTTCAACATCCCTTTCTCTCCAATGGACAGACCATCAAGACAAAAACTAAATGGGGAAATAAAAGAAACTAACAGATGTCATGAATCAAATGGACCTAACAGATATCTACGGAACATTTCACTCAAACACAAGGAAATATACCTTCTTCTCAGCACCTCATGGAGCCTTCTTTAAAACTGACCCACTGAGCCACCTTTAAAACTGTCACAAAGCAAGCCTCAGCAGACATAAGAAGATTAAAATAACCCCCTGCATCTTATCTTACTATCATAGATTAAAGCTGGAACTCAACAACAACAGAAACAACAGAAAGCCTACAAACTTGGAAACTGAACAACTCCCTACTCAATGACCACTGCCTCAGGGAAGAAAGAAAGAAATTAAAGACTTCCTAGTATTCAATGAAAATGAAAGCACAACATAACCAAACTTACGGGACACAATGAAAGCAGTCCTAAGAGGAAAGCTCATAGCACTAAGCGCCTTCATAAAGAAATTGGAGCGATCCCATACCAGTAACATAACAGCGCACCTGAAAGCTCTAGAACAGAAGGAAACAGACACACCAAGGAGTAGTAGATGACAGGGCTGAAATGAATAAATTGGAAACATAGAGAGTGATACAAAGAATCAAAACCAAAAGCGATTCTTTGAGAAAATCACCAAGATAGACAAATCCTTAGTCAAACCAACTAAAAGGCAGAAGGAGAGTATCCAAATCCAACAAAATCAGAAATGAAAAGGAAAGCATAACAACAGACACTGAGGAAATTAAAAAAAAATCATTAGGCCTTACTTCAAAAGCCTGTATTTCACAAAATTGAAAAACCTAAAGGAAATGGATGGTTTTTTGGATAGATTTCACCTACCAAAGCTAACTCAAAATCAGGTAAACAGTATAAACAGTCCTATAATACCCAAGGAAATTGACGTAGTCATCAAAAGACCCCCAACCAAAAAAAGCCCAGGTCCAGATGGTTTTAGCACAGAATTCTATCAGACATTCAAAAAAGGGCTAATAATTCGAACTATTCCACAAAATAGAAACTTAAGGAACATTGCCAAATTCATTCTATGAAGCCACAATCACCCTGATACCTAAACTGCTTAAAGACTCAACAAAGAGAATTTCATACCAATTTCACTAATGAACATCGATGCAAAAGTACTCAATAAAATACTGGCAAACCGAATCCAAAAACACATGATCAAATTGGTTCATTCCATGGATGCAGGGAGGTTCAACATATGAAAATCCATCAACATAATTCACCATATAAACAAACTCAAAGAAAAAAAAATCATATGATCGTCTCATTAGATACAGAAAAAGCCTTTGACAAAATCCAACATCCCTTTATGATGAAAGTCTTGGAGTTATTGGGGATACAAAGCCCTTATCTAAACATAATAAAGTCTACATACAGCAAGTTGATTGTCAACATTAAATTAAATGGAGAGAAACTTAAAGCAATTCCACTAAAATCAGGAACAAGACAAGGCTGCCCACTCTCTCCATAATGCTTCAATATAGTATCTGAAGTTCTAGCTAGAGCAATATGACAACTAAAGGAGATCAAGGACCAAGGACATACAAATTGGGAAGAAATAAGTCAAAGTATTGCAATTTGAAAATTATATGATACTGTATATAAGCGACCACAAAAATTCCACCAGAGAACTCCTACAGAACCAGCAAAGTTACTTGACACAAAATTAATTAAAAAATACCGGTAGCCCTCCTGTACACAAATGACAAATGGATATGCCTTTTACCTTAACCACAATAATATAAAGTATCTTGGTGTAACTTTAACCAAGCAAGTCAAAGACCTATATGACAAGAACGTCAAGTCTCTGAAGAAAGAAAGTGAAGTAGTTATCAGAAGCTGAAAAGATGTCCCATGTTCATGGATCAGTAGGATTAGCATAGTAGTAATGGCCATTTAACCCAAGGCAATCTACAGATTCAATGCAATCCCCATCAAAATACTAACACAGTTCATTACAGAACTTGAAAGAACAATTCTATACTTCATATGGAAAAACAAAACAAAACAACCCCCCCCCCAAAAATATAGCTAAAACAATACTACACCATAAAAGAACTTCTGGAGGTATCCCCATCCCTGACTTCAAGCTATACTACAGAGCAATTGTAATAAAAACTGCATGGTACTGGCATAGAAATAGACTGGTTAACCAATGGAATCAAAACAAAGGCCCAGAAATAAACCCACATACCTATGGTCACTTAATTTTTGACAAAGGATCCAAGACCATATACTGGAAGAAAAAAATCAGCATCTTCAACAAATAGTGCTAGTCTAACTGGATATCTCCATGTAGAAAAACTCAAATAGAGTCATATTTATCTCCCTGCACAAAACTAAAATCAGAGTGGATCAAAGACACAAGATACACTAAATCTATTAGAAAAGAAAGTTGAGAAGAGCCTCGAACTCACTGGTACAGGAGACAACTTCCTGGACAGAGTATCAACAACTCAGGCTCTAAGATCAACAATAAATGGGACCTCTTGAAACTGAAAAGCTTCTGTAAGGCAAAGGACACTGTTAACAAAACAAAATGACAATCTACAGATTGGAGAAATATCTTCAGTCCTTCATCGGACAAAGGACTAATAGCCAAAATATATAATGAACTCAAGAAATCAAATACCAATAAACAAGATAACCCAATTTTAAAAAATGGGGCACAGAACTAAACAGAGAATTATCAACAGAGGAATCTAGAATTGCCAAGAAGCACTTAAAGAAATACTCAACTTCCTTAGTCATCAGGGAACTGCAAATCAAAACTATTCTGAGATTCCATCTCACACCAGCCAGAATGGCTAAGATCAAAATCTCAAAAAATGTGGGCACAAGGGTCTTTTGTGAGACTGATACTCCAAACAAGGACCATGCATGGAGATAACCTAGAACCCCTGTACAGATGTAGCCCATGGCAGCTCAGTGTAAAGGAGGGTTCCCTAGTAATGGGAACAGGGACTGTCTCCGACATGAACTCAGGGGCTGGCTCTTTGATCACCTCCACCCAAGTGGGGAGCATCCTTACTAGTCCATAGAGGAAGACAATAAAGCCAGTCCTGATGAGACCTGATAGATTAGGGTCAGTTGTAAGGGGAGGAGGACCTCCCCTATCACTGAACTGGGGGAGGGGTATAGGAGAATAGGAGGGAGGGAGGGTGGATTGGGAAGGGATTGGAAGGGGGTACAGCTGAGATAAAAGTAAATAAACTGTAATTATTAAAAATAAAATTAAAATTAAAAAAACTCAATCAATAGTTCATGTTGGCAAGGGTGTGGAGAAAGTAGAACACTCCTCCATTGCTGGTGGGAGTGTAAACTTGTACAAGCACTTTGGAAATCAATCTGGTGTTTTCTCAGATAATTTGGGAATAGCTTTACCTCAAAACCCAACTATCCCTCACCTGGGTATGTACCCAAAAGACACTCCACCATACAACAAAGACACTTGCTAAACTATGTCCATAGCAGCTTTATTTGTAATAGCCAGAATCTGCAAACAACCTAAATGTCCCTCAACTGAAGAATGGATAAAGAAACTATAGCACACTAATATCCAGTATATATAAAGAACTAAAGAAGCTAAACAGCAAAAAATCAAGTAATCCAATTAAAAAATGGGGAACAGACCTAAACAGAGAATTCTCTGCAGAGGAATATTGAATGGCAGAGAAACACTTAAAGAAATGCTCAACCTCAAAAAAAAAAAAAAAAAAAAAAAAAAAAAAAAAAAAAAAAAAAGAAATGCTCAACCTCAATAGCCATCAGGGAAATGCAAATCAAAAAGACCCTGAGATATCACCTTACACCCATCAGAATGGCCAAGATGAAAAACTCAAGCAACAACACATGCTGGAGAGGTTGTGGAGAAAGGGGAACCCTCCTCCACTGCTGGTGGGAATGTAAACTTGTACAACCACTCTGGAAAGCAATCTGGCACTTTCTCAGACAACTAGGAATAGCGCTTCCTCAAGATCCTGCTATGTCACTCCTTGGCATATATACAAAAGATTCTCAAGTGCACAATAAGGACATTTGCTTAACGATGTTTGTAGCAGCTTTATTTGTAATAACCAGAAGCTGGAAACAACCCAGATGCCCCTCAGTGGAGGAATGGATGCACAAATTGTGGTACATCTACACAATGGAATATTACTCAGCAATAAAAAACAAGGAAATCATTAAATTTGCAGATAAATGGTGGGATCTGGAAAAGATCATCCTGAGTAAGCTATCCCAGAAGCAGAAAGATGCACACGGTATATACTCACTCATATAGACTATATAGGATAAACCTACTAAAATCTGTACACCTAAAGAAACTAATCAAGATGGAGGACTCTTGCTAAAATGCTCAATCCTTATCCAGAAAGGCAAAGAGGCTGGACATTAGAAGGAGAAAAGAGGGAACAAGTCAGGAGCCTGACACAGAGGACCTCTGAAAGGCTCTGCCCTGCAGACTATCAATGCAGATGCTGAGACTTATGGTCAACTTTTGGGCAGAGTGCAGGGAATCTTAAGAAAGAAGTGGGAAACAGTAAGATCTGGAGAGGACAGGAACTACACACGGAGAGCAACAGAACCAAAAAATCTGAGCACAGGGGTCTTTCCTGAGACTGATACTCCAACCAAGGACCATGCATGGAGATAACCTAAGAGCCCTGCACAGATGTAGCACATGGAAGTTCAGTATCCAAGTGGGTTCCATTGTAATAGGAACAGGGACTGTCTCTGACATGAACTGATTGGCCTGCTTTTTAATTACCTCCCCCTGAGGGGGAAGCAGCATTACCAGGCCACAGAAGACAATGCAGCCACTCCTGATGAGACCTAATTGACTAGGATCAGAAGGAAGAAAAAGAAGACCTCCCCTATCAGTGGATTTGGGGAGGGGTATGCATGCAGAGGGTGGAGGAAGGGAGGGATTGGGACTGGAGGAGGGAGGGAACCACAGGGGGGGGATACAAAGTGAATAATGTGTAATTGATAAAGAATTTTTAAAAAAGAAACTATAGCACATTCACACAATGAAATACTACTCAGCTATTAAAAAGAAAGAAATCATGAAATTTGCAGGCAAATGGATAGAACTAGAAAAGATCATCCTGAGTGAGATAACCCAGGCCCAGAAAAACACACTTGTTATGTACCCACTTATAAGTGGATATTAGCCATGGAGTACAGGATAAGCATACTGTAAGGCACAGACCCAAAGAAGATAAGTAACAAGTCTAAAGGATGATGCATAGATCTTACTCAGAAAAGGAGACAGAACAGACAGAGGTAATGGCTGAAGAGAAGGAACAAGGTAATGGCTGAAGAGAAGGAACAAGGTAGCAGAGGGTGCAGAGAGTTAAGAAGGTGGAGATCAGACCTGAGGAGAGCGAGGGCAAGAAGACAGAAGCACTGTACAGAAAAGAGAAACTGAGTGTGGTAACTCTGTGACAAGCTAGATACCTAAGTCAGGGTAGGCTCCTGGGAGGATATGAGGGGCATTCAAGCAGAGACCATAGAGACTGAAGAGGACATCCTCTAGACTAATCTTCTAGTAAAGGACAGGGAATACCAACCCACCCACAAAATCTTTGACTCAAAATTTACTCTGCCTACATGATGTGAACAGATAAAGATAGAGCAGATAGAGCAGAGATTGAGGGAATGCCCAGCAGATGCCTGGCCCAACCAAAGACCCATCCTATCAGAGAATGCCTACCCCTGACACTATGAAGGATATTCTGCTAAGCTTGCAGACAACCAGAGCCTGTCAGAGTTGTCCTCTGAGAGGCTATATCCAGCAGCTCCTCAAAACAGATTCTGAGACTCACAGGCAAACATTGGTCGATGCATAGGAAGTCTTGTGGAAAAGTAGGAGGAAAGAAAAAAAGACCTGGAGGTGACAGGAGCTCCAAAAGAAGATCAACAGAGCCCAGAGGGGCCTGTGGAGACTGAAGCACCATCAAATATCATGCATGGACTAGACCTAGGCCCCCTACAAAGATATAGCAGATGAGCAGTTTAGGCTTCATGTGTGTTCTCCAGTAAGGGAAGTGGGGACTGCATCAGACAGGGACTCACTTGCTAACTTTTAGATCACCTTTCCCTGGCGGGACTGCCTTGACAGACCACAGGAGAAGAGGACACTTTCAATCTTGATGCAACTTGATGAGTTGGGGTGGATGGGAAAGGAAGCTCTCCTTTTCTGAGTAAAAGGGGAGGGGAAGGGAAAAAGAGAGAGGGTAGGACTAGGAGGGCAGGCAAGAAGGGGCTACAAGGATGTAAAGGGAATAAAATAAGTAAATGAGGAAAAAACTATTATATTTCTGTATATTTGCAACAATGAACTGGACATTAAAATTATTAAAACAATAGCGATTATGTAATAAAAAATTGAAATGCTTAAGGTTTTACATGTGAATTTAAAACTATTTAAATTTAAAATTATTTAAATTTAAAAATACGTACATTTAAAACTAGAAAGCCATGCTGATAAGAACTAAAGAAACACCAGGTAAATGAAGAGCTGTGACAATAATGCTCATTTTCCTCAAATTAAGTACCAACTGAATATGTCAATCAAAACACCACCGAGGCATTTTGCAGAGAGAAATAGCTAACTATAAAATTTACATGGAAAGGTAAAAGAACTGGAACAGCCCAATCAATCATAGAAAGGAAGAAAATAGACTCACACTACTCAATTGGAAGGTCCATTATAAAAAAGCAGTAAGGAAAATATGGTTCTGGCAAAGACAGACACACAGATCAGTAAACTATAATGGAAAACCCAGAGGCACAGCTACACAAATACAGGTAACTGATTTTGGCAACACTGCAAACGTAACTCAATAGAAACAAAATCTTTTCAACAAAATTACTAAAATAGCTGGTCATTTCTACACACAAAAAAGTGAATCTCAAGCAAAATCCCATATCATCTGCAAAAATTAACTGAAAGCAAGGTATAGATCTAGATACAAAGGTATAAAACTTTGAGATGAAAACAAGAAAGGGAATCTTTTAAACCTAAGGTTAGGCAACTAGGGTTTTTTAGACAAACAGATAATGTTACTAAGTCCATCACAGTGTAAAAGTTTAGTTCTAAAAATAGGCATGGTTAAGCTGGGTGTGGTGGTGCTAGGTAAGCTGTGCAGCTGCTCTAGAAAACAGTTCTGTAGTTTTAAAGTGAAGTGAAACCAACGATTAATCTACTACCCAGTAAATGAAGACTTAGATCCATTCATACAAAAACTAATATAGTAGCCCTATTCATAACTACTCCAAACTGGAAATAATCCTAGTATCCTTCAACTGTGGTTTAACTATCAGATACAATCCCATATGACAATAAATATTCATTATTAGAGAACCAAATAGAAGAGTGATTTGCAAAGGCATTACACTAACTAAAAATGGTAATCCTAAAACATAACATACTATTTGGTTTTATTTGCATAATATACATGAAAACACAAAACTGAAGTGAATGGCACACCAGTGATTGCCTGAGTGAACCCATAGTATGACAGTTTCCCTGTAATGTGTGTCTATTTGTGTGTGTGTGTGTGTGTGTGTGAATATCACATGTTGGAGGGTATCAGAAGAACCAAGAAGAGAGCTGGAGTTACTGGCAGTTGCCAGCTATTAGTGCTAGAATCTAAACCCAGGTCCACTGGAAGATTAGTGTATGATGGTTTTTTTTTAAAGAGTGATAGAACTAGCCTTGATCTTTGTTAAAGCTGTGGTTACACATATCTACATATATGCTAAAATTTATGAAACTGCATGTCAAAAACAGCACCTACCGAATGGGAAAAGATCTTTATCAACTCCACATCTGACAGAGGGCTAATGTCTAAAACATATAAAGAACTCAAGAAACTAGACATCAAAACTAGACATGGATTAATTAAAAATGGGATACAGAGCTAAATGGAGAAATCTCAACAGAGGAATCTCGAATGGCCGAGAAGCACTTCAAAAAATATTCAACGTCCTTAGTCATCAAATCAAGACGACTCTGAGATTCCATCTTATACCTATTAGAATGATTAACAAAAACAAAAGTGAAAGTTCATGCTGATGAGGATGTGGAGCAAGGGGAAGACTCCTCCATTGCTGGTGGGAATGCAACCTTGTACAGGCATTGTGGAAATCTGGTGGTTTCTCAGAAAACTGGCCATTGATATACCTCAAGACCCAGCTATTCTACTCCCGGGATATAACCATATACCCAAAGGACACTTCATCCTACCACAAGGAAGCTTGTTCAGCTATGTTCATAACAGCTTTTATTTGTAGTAGTCAGAAACTGGAAACAACGTACATGTCCCTCAACCAAAGAATGGATTTTTAAAATGTGGTATTTTCAGTACAGTGGAGTATTAATCAGTTGTTAAAAATAATGACATCATGAAATTTGCAGGCAAATGGATGGAGCTAGAGAAAATAAGGTAACCCAGACACAGAAAGACAAACATGGTATGTATTCACTTTTAAGTGGATACTAGCTATAAAGTAAAGGATAACCATGCTACAATCCACAGACCCAGAGAAGCTAAGTAATATGGAAGGCTCAAGAAGAGTCACATAAATCTCCCTGGTAAGGGGAAATAGAATAGACATTGGAGCTAGAGGGGGATTGGGGAAGACAGGAACAGAAGGAATCATGTGGGAGAAGGATGTAAAGAGAGAGTACTGAGAGAGGCAAGTGAAATGAAGGACATTCTGGGCCAAGCTGGAAACCTAGAGCAATGGAAACTCCCAGAAATCTATGAGGGTGACCCTAGCTAATACTCCTAGCAATGGGGGATGGGGAGCCTGAACCAGCCATTTCCTCTGACCAGGCAAGACTTCCAGTGGAAGCATTGGGACACCAACCCAGCCACAGTACCTTTGACCTACAATTTGTCCTACCTACAAGATGTGCTAGGGTAAAGGTGGTACAGAAATTATGGGAGTGAACAACCAATGACTAGTCTAGCTTGAGACCCATGTCATGAGAGAGAGCCCACCCCTTCACACTGTCTTGGGGGCCAGAACCCAGATAGCCCAGAAACCTTGGGTAGAACCAATCATGGCTGGGAAAAAAGTCAATGAAATTTTCCTAATGATACACTCCTATAATCATAGATTGGTGCCTAGCCCATTTGTCATCAGAGAGGCTTCATCCAGCAACTGATGAAAAAGATGCAGAGACCCACAGTCAAACACTACGTGGAGCTTAGGGAATCCTGCTGAAGAAGGGGAGGAAGGAGATTGTAAGAGCCAGAAGAAGTAGAGGACACAAGAAAACTCACAGGATCAACTAACCTGGGCTCATAGGGGCTCACAGAGAATGAACTAACAATCAGGGAGCCTGCATGGGACTGATGTAGTCCCTTTGCATATATGTTACAGTTGTGTAGCTTTGTCTTCTTGTGAGACTCCAAACAGTGGGAACAGGGGCTGTTGTCTCTGACTCTTTTGCCAGCTTTTGGAACCTTTTTTTTCATACTAGGTTGCCTCTTCCAGCCTTAATATGAGGGGGAGGTGCCTAGTCTTACTGCAACTTGATATGCCATGCTTGGCTGATATCCACAGGAGGCCTGCCCTTTTCTGAAGAGAAGAGAAGGAGGAGTAGATGGGAGTACCCAGGGTAGTGTGTGTTTGTGTTTGTGTGTGTGTGTGTGTGTGTTGTGGTGGGGTGACTAGGAAAAGAGGAGAGAGGGGAAACTGTGGTTGGGATGAAAAGAACAAAAATAATATTTTTTAAATTGCATGTCAAAGTAAAAATAAGTTAATTTCTGTTGTGATCACTTACAAAAAATAAAACTAAATAATAACAAGTAAAAGAATTGTGAATACAAAACTAAGAAACTCTCATAGATAAAAAAAAATCTAACTATAGTCAGATAACATCACATTAGTCTACAGGAAAGTTTACACAAGAGGCCTTATGTTGTTACCTCTAAAAAGGAGTACTTTACATGAGCAATACTTGTAACAGGTCTTTGGAACACGGTTTGTGAGATGTTCTCTTATGATGCTGGTTGATAGATAAGATGATCTGGGGTGCCTGGAATACTAAACTCTGCTATACTGTTCTAGCAAAATTGTTTTCACAGATGTGATTTGTAGTAAACACCTGCTGTCCATCTGAGTGCCAGAAATTTCACAGAGAGGGCTCAATGGTAAGGTACCTGCCTAGCATGGGTAAGATCCTGAATTAGACCTCCCACCCAGCAGGAAACCCAAGTGTCTATTGCTGGAGGGTGAAGCTTCCTCTGTTCAACTGGAAGTACCAGCTCACTCTCAATTCCCTCTGGAAGAACTTGTGAAGCTCACATCTAGACTCTTGCAGACTCCACTCGTTTTGAGTTTTTTCCGTGCTGATCCCTCTGTAACAAGTCACAGCCATTATTACACACAGTTATTACAGTGCTGTCTAATTTCTAGACCTTTTCACCTAATATGCAGGTGGTTGTCAGATGTCTAAAACAGTTACTAAAAGTAAGCAGTGCTTAAAATCTGAAACCCTTCCTCAAACTCTTTCTCTGGAACCCTGTTGACACTTCATCATCCAATAGAACTCCAAGGAGTGCCAGATGATTCTGCATCAGCTCCTCAAAAAGCCCCATGTTTCACATTTCAATTAAGGAACACTAACAGCTTAGTATAAACATTACAATTGGGTGCAACAGCAAATAGAAAACCTGCATCACTCTCTCACGAGGAGCACAAAAGTATACAATCTAAGCCCAACATAGTAGCTCTGTGCTTTCAAAAAATCTGGCAAATTCTGCTTTACTATATTGCCAGAAGTGTTTCTCATTCCCAAAGTCATCTCTTTATCCAATATGGCTGCTGGAGCTCTAGTAAGAACCAGATAGATAGCATGCATACAATAAGAATATTTTATACAATCCCACCCAGAACTTTACTTTGCCTTCTGCTTCTAGCCAGAACTTAGTCAAATGTCTATACCTAGTGGCAGAAGCACTTTTCACTGCACAGCAACATGCTGAGCTTGAAAGATCAGCGTTCTACTAGGAAAGCCACAATCGATATTGAGAGGTAACTGCGATCTCCATTGCATCTAGTTAATTCTACTTTTAATACAAAGTAATCTGGAAGCAATCCTTTTAATAATCCAGAACAAATTGAGATAAATTTAGCTTTACCTGAAATGTATAAAACTGGAGAGGCAAGATTAGAAAAAAATTATTGGGCATAAACTTAAATTTACACCCCATTAGAAGTTTCTCACTTTCCAGGTTCTTGGCAGAAACGTGTGATAGGTGCCAATAGGAAACAATAGATTTACCACAGGACATTTATTATCTTAGTAACATGTTAAGCAGGTTTAACAAAATGCAAGGCTGAACACTGTTCCTCTTGAGGTATTTTAATGTCTCTGAAAATACAGAGAACCTTAATTGTTAAAAATAGGATGTGGTTAAGAAGCAAGAGCAGCCTAGGTGTGGTGGTGGGACACCTCAAATCCCAGCACTGTACAGGCAGAGACAGGTAGAATTCTGTGATTTTTACACTCCCAGTATAAGACCTTGGTGTTTGAATCCAGAAGGAGAGAAGACTTCATTTAATGTGTGTGTGTGTGTGTGTGTGTGTGTGTGTGTGCGTGTTTGGAAACTATCCAAATATATGGCTCAAGGTGCTCATTTTCCTACTCATAGTAGAGAAGTAGCACACATTGTTCAACAACAACAAGTTCAAGGTAGACGGAAAACTCAGAGCTAATTAGAATGGGTATTACTGCCTATTCAAGGAGAGAAAAATGACAGAAATCATCTGAAGAGGTCAAGATCATGAATATATTATAAAAAAAGCTTTTTAAGTATTGAATATGATTGAAAAAAATTAAAGGAAGTTATGAATAAAGACACAAAGGAAATCAAGAAAATAATGTATGAATGTGAAACAAAATGACTATATCAATAGAAATAATGAGGAAGCATTCAAATGCTAAAGCTGAAAGATTGACTAGAAGAGTTCACTAGAATATTTAAGCGGGTAGCATCATTGACTTGCATGGAAAATGTAAATCCTTTGATTTACATTTGATTCCCACAGTGGGAAACTGCTTTAAATGTACTAAAGTAGCTTTACTTTGGAGAAAACATAATGGAAAATAACAAGAGTTGGAGAGGATGTAAAGAAATCTGAATCCTTGTAGAAATACAACATCCTGCTTCTGCTAATGGAAACAGTTTAGTGGTTCCTTAAAACATCAAACATAAAATCACCATATGAATCAGCAATTCTATTCCTTGGTATATTCTCATAAGAATATAAATCTAAAAACAGATATTATTTGTATGTGAATGTTCATAGCAGTATAATTTGTTAACAGTCTAAATATTCGTCAACTGATAAATAAAATGTATGTGCATATATAGAATGGAATATCATTCAGCCACAGAAAAGTAAAAAGTTCATATACACTATATAACATGAAAGACTCTTGAAAGCATTATGTTCAGGATTAGTGGGTTAGTTCATTGATAGAGTACTTTAGTAGTATGCAAAAAGCCTAAAGCTTAATCCCCAGTACCACCATAAAAATAGTGCTTCCTCAAGATCCAGCTATACCACTTCTAGGTATATATCCAAAATATGCTCAAGTATACAACAAGTATTTGTTCATCCACGTTTATAGCAGCTTTATTCACAATAGCTAGAACCTTGAAACAACCCAAATGTCCTCAGTGGAGGAATGGATACAGAAATTGTGGACATTTACACAATGGAATACTACTTAGCAATTAAAAACAAGAAAATCATGAAATTTACAGGCAAATGGTGTAATCTAGAAAAGATCATCCTGAGTGAGGTATCCCAGAAGCAGAAAGACAAACACAGTATATACTCACTTATAAGTGGATATTACACATATAATATAGGATAATCATACTAAAATCTGTACACCTAAAGAAGCTAAGCAAGAAGGAGGACCCTGGGTAAGATGATCAATCCTCACTCAGAAACACAAACGGGATGGATATTGGAAGAGGGAGAAAACAGGAAACAAGACAAGAGCCTACCACAGAGGACCTCTGAAAAACTTTACCCAGCAGTGTATCAAGGCAGATGCTGAGATTCATAACCAAACTTTGGGCAGAGTCCAGGGAATCCTATGAAAGAAGGGGGAGATAATAAGACCTGGAGAGGACAGGAGTTCCACAAGGAGAGCAACAGAAACAAAATATCTGGGCACAGGGTTATTTTTTGAGACCAAGGACCATTCATGGATATAACCTAGAACCCCTGCTCAGATGTAGCCCATGGCAGCTCAGTATCCAAGTGGATTCCCTAGTAAGGGGAACAGGGACTGTCTCTGACATGAACTCAGTGGCTGGCTCTTTGACCACCCGCCCAGGGGGTAGCAACCTTCCCAGGCCACAGAGGAGGATGTAGTCAGTCCTGATGAAACCTGATAAGCCAAGGTTAGATGGTAGGGGAAAAGGACCTCCCCTATCAGTGGACTTAGAGAAGGGCATGGGAGGAGATGAGGGAGGGAGAATGGGATTGGGAGGGAATGAGGGAGGGGATATGAAGTGAATAAACTGTAATTAATATAAAAAATAAAAATTTATGGTTTCCCAAAGTGAGGGGAACAAGGACTATTTCTAACAGGAACTCAATGACTGGCTCTTTGGCCTCCCCACCCCCGAAGGGAGGAGCAGTCCTGTTAGGCCACAGAGAAGGGCTTTGCAGCCAGTCCTGAAGATACCTGATAAAACAGGATCAGATGAATGGGGAGGAGGTCTCCCCCTATCAGTGGACTTGGAAAGGGGCACGGTGGAGATGAGGGAGGGAGGGAGGGACTGGGAGGGAATGAGGGAATGGGACACGGCTGGGATACAGAGTTAATAAATTGTAACTGATAAAAAAATAAAAAATAAAAATTTAATTTAAAAACAACAACATAAAACCCTTATCCTGAGTAAAATAAGCCAGACACAACAGGGCAGATTTTACACTTGAATTAAATATCTAAAATAAACAAGTAAACAAGTTCATGGGGACAGAAATAGATTAGAGTTTTAACATGGGCTAAAGAGTAGGGTGTATGGGATACAGAGTTTTTATTCAGGATGACAAAATTTTTCAAAATACTTATGATGGTGACATGACTTTGGACACATTATAAATGCTGCTAAATGGTAAAGTCAAAATGGTTAAAATGACATATATTTTACAGAAGTTAAAAATAAAAAGCAGAAACCTATAATGCCAGCACTAAGGAGGCTGAGTAAGATGGGTTATAAGTTCAAAGCCACTCTAAGCTACATAGTGAAACTGTCTCAGAAAAGAAATCAAAGGCTAGGGGTATACTTCAGTGGTCGCATATACAAGACCCCAGCATTAAAATACAAAACTATCATGTGCTTTATCAACCAAAACACACCATTTTCTAGAAACACACACATATATGTCACCTGTTTTTTATTGTCTTAACCAGTCTGTTCCCATTCATGCACATATTTTTGTACATTTATGTCTTGAAAATTTTCTGTTGTATGACTCTGAAGCACAAGAACTCAGAGCAAAGGCATTTAATTCTAAGTATTGTTATATTATATTGGTTTCCATAGACTACAATGAGTAAATATTTACAGAGTACCTTCAATATGTTAGGCACTGTTCTACAAGTTGGAGAAACAGCAGCAAACACACAGGTATCTCCATTCACCTAGGGCTTACAATTTAGTGTACTTTATAAAAGCTTCCCCAAGAGATTTTAATGAACCCACCACAATTATCAGGAAAAGGCATGAGAGTACAACAGGCTCCACTCAATCTGCAGCCCACCTTTACGACAGTAAGACCTAAAATAAAGAAAATTAAAAGCCAATATGCCAAGCCAAGAAGGCCTGGTATAGTCATTCTGAACATGCCACCTAAAACATTAGTTGCCTTTCATCACATCAATGGAGTAATGCCAGGAGCAATACCTTTGAGCTAAAACTACACAGACATTTTGTTCCCATTTCAGTAAGGTCCGTAGGCTGCCTCACCCCTTGCATTATACACTGGAGTTTAGGAATAAAGTCCTAGCTACTAAAAAGGGTCATTTTTCCTCATTTTATATTCCAGGTATAGATCTTTCTGAGACCTTCTGAATCAGGTAATGGGGCAGGATTCAGGTTATAGTATATCTTGGCCAAATACACACTAAGTCATATTGATCTCATCCTTTAAAAGACCCACTGCCAAATTTCAAACATGTGATAGTGAAAAAAAGAAGATCTTGAACCAAGTTTCAATTTCTTCAATTGGAAAATGGGATCAATATTATGGTTTTCATACATTTGATGGGGCATTTAGATGGCTCAGTGTAGGCAGAGTACTTAACATGATATCCAGATATTCTAAAAGATGATAAATGAAGAGATTCCATTTTCTTCTATTATATACCCACAAAAAACCCTATAGACTAAACATTAGTGCAACAGAAATTAGACAGGAGTATTCTAGACTTGGTAATATATTTGTCGCATTGACCCATTCAGAAAAAAAAAAGTGACTTAAAATGTTTTTGGGGTGCAGTCTTATAATTTGACATTTTCCTTTTTTTCCTCTTTAAAACTATACCAAATTGGAAGGCTGGAGAAATGACTCCCATGGTTATCACTCTTCAGAGGACCAGAGTTCAGTTCCTAGCACCCACATCGTGTAGCTCACAAATGCCTGTAACTTGCTCTAGGGGATCCTATACCTTCTCATGGCTCTAAAGTTACCCACAAACTCAAAGCATATTAACATAGACACAGATACATAAACAAAACTTTAAAAATAACATCTTTAAAACTATATCAAGTCATTCGATTTAGTATGTAAATTTTATTATGGTTTTATAATTTTTAAAAATGAAAAATCAATTATTAAAGCAAATAAAAACCACCAAGAAATCTTGACATGGTGGTACATACTAAGAATCCCAGCACTGGGTAAACTGAGGCAAGAGGAGCATGAATTTGAGGCAAGCCTAGCTTATACAGTCAGACTTGTCTCAAACAACAGCAAAAAACGATGAACATATTTAAGTGGTGCACGTATAGAAGTCAGAAGATATCTGTAGGATTAGTACTCTCCTTCAACCACACGAGTCCCAGGGATCATGCTCAGGTTTGGAGACAAGTGCCTTTACCCACTAAGCTATCTCAATGCTCCAAGAGTTATTATTATTATTATTATTATTATTATTATTATTAAGACAATGTCTCTTTACATAGCCTTGGCTAGCTTGGAACTCACTACATAGAATGGACTGGCCTCATTAGAGATCCTCCTGCCTCTCCTCCCAGTGCTGGGATTAAAGGCATCATACTATACCAAGCCCAACATCTTAATTGCCAAACTTGGAAATAACCAAATATCCTTTAGCAGGTGCATGTTAAATGTAATATTTCCAGAATTGGAATATTATTCAGTGCTAAAAAAAACAAATGAACTCTGAAATTATTAAAGGCATGGACGACATTTAAGTGCATATTGCTAGGTGAAACCTGTAAAGTCTATATATTGTATGATTCTAAATATTATGGAAAGGCTAAAACTATATAGAACAGTATCAATGGTTGCAAGGCAGTGTAAGATGGAGGAGACAAGAATAAGAATAAGGCAGAGTACAAAGGATATTCAAAGCAGTGAAACTACTATGTTTGACACAGTAATGATGATTATACACTATCACTATATACTTACCAAACCTATAGGATGAACAACACTAATGATGAATACTAATGTAAACTATGAATTTGAAGTGAATGTCATGTCAGTATAGGTTCATCATCACTAAGAAAAAGGTATACCACTCCAATGGAGATGTTCACATTACCAAATGGGAAAAGCTGTACATGTTTGGGAGTGGGGAATATATGAAGAAGCTGTATAGTGTCTGCCGAAGTTCGCTGTGAGCCGGTAACTCTGTAACTTCAATTCAAACAAACAAAATCCTTGTAATGTGTCCCAACACAGACTTCTAGGCCCCACCCCTAAAAATTCTAGTTAAGTCAGGGTCATAGCTTGTCATTCCCCAAGTTGCAGGTGCTAGGATAGGAATATTTCCAGCCCCATTTTTCATTGGGTTTTGGGTTGGTTGGTTAGTTGTTTGTTTTTGAAACAGAGTCTCACGCAATCCCAGCTGGCTTCTAACTTTCTATATGACTGGAGAAGACCTTCAGCTCATTCCCCTGCCTCATCTTCCAAGTACTGCGATTACAAGTATACACTATCACACCTGCCAGAGCACAGGCAATGTTTTTGAAAGACATGTGAATTTAAAACCAAATAGAAAGTGAAATTCAAAGACCTTACTGATTCTCAAATCAGTTAGGTCTAATATCTCATGATAACTAATGTTGCATTAGTGTCAAAAAGCTTGACTATAATTAACAGGCACCACATATACACCTTCACCTAGTTTTCAGGGAGGTTAACAGATAACAGGTTAACAGGATGGTTATTCTTTCTCAGTTTTGTGGGGTTTGGTTTTGTTCTGTTTTGTTTTTTGAAACAAGCCTGAACTCCCTGTGTTGCTGAGGATGACCTCAAACTGCTTCTCCTCCAACTTCCTGAAAGCTGAGATTACAGACACATACACATCCAGTTCACACAGTGCTTGGAATCAAACCCAGAGTTTCAAGCATGCTAGGCAAGCATTCTACCAACTGAGTTATATCCCAAACCCTTTCTGAAGATATTTTACTATTATAAATTTCAAAACACACAGAAAATTTTAACCAAGAATATACCACACACCATTTTGCCCTCCACCTACATTTAACAATTGCCAGTATATTACTATATTTGGGTTTGTTTTCTATATTTATATATACATACTTATGCTATGTTTGGTTTTTGACTGAAGTTTTACAAAAGTTGACTATATTAGGACTCAGTTCACTTCACCTCTAAACAATTTAGCCTAAATCTTGAGAGAACACACACACACACACACAATGCATTCTCATTACTGTCTCCCCTCACCCTCTTTTATCTCTCTCCTGCCCCTAATAACCCACCCTCCACATTCTAAGTCCCTCTCCCACAGTCATGTCTTTTTGCTCTATGACCTTCTAAGTTTAACCAGGACTGTCTAAGTGACCATGAGCTTAGAGCTACACTTTGGAGATGGGTAGGCTCTGCAGGTGGGTACACAACTGATTTTCACCTATGACTGAGATTTACTAAAAATGCTTGTCTAAATCCTCTATCATTGGGGGCTACAAAACAGCAATTTTTTAATGATAACTCATTTCTAAAAGGCTAACTTTCTGTGGTACTATGGTTTGACCAAGGTCCTTACCCATGGTAGGCAGGGCCTGTACCACTGAGCTCTTTTAATGTCTGTATTTTGAGACAGAGTTTTTATTTAGCTTCCCACTCTGGCCTTTAACTCACTTTGTAGCCTAGGCAGTCAATGAACTTAAAATTTTCTTACATTGGCCTCTTAAGTATCTGAAACTAAAGTCCTACACTACAAGGCTGGCAAAAGCTTCACATTTAAGCTATACTACATGTTTTCAGGCTGGCAAGATGGCTCAGTCATTAAAGGCTAGGTTCATAACCCAAAATATAAGTTCTCCAAAAAAACCCTCATACAATATACATAGTGTTTATGTATATTTGAAATGTATACACATTATTGATGGAGCAAAGATAATGTTATATGTAATATTGTGTACCTTATCTTCTCCCACAACACTATTAAATGAACAGTTGCCTTATAAGAATATCTCTTCTCATATATTTCCTATAAGCCCACACCTGTTTGTCTATATCCCCCATTTTTATTCATTATTAGCCAGATAGAGCCAAGTAATTGTGGTAATGATACTTGCTTTTTTGCCCAATGCTGGAATGCTAGTAAATTTAGGTATGCCCTGGTTACTCGCATGCCTCACTGGGTGCCTGTGCCCATTGATGCCCCTCACGCTATGACTCTCTTCAGACAGAAAAGGGATCTTGGAACTACAGCCACCATTGTTACTACCATCTCATTGACAGCTGTTGGAGCTACCACCAGGGCATTAGCCATGAGTCATACTGGGCAGACTGCTCAGACCCTGAATAATCATTTAGCCAATGTAGCTCATGCCTTAGTTGTACATAAAGGAATTAATGATCAACTAAAAGGAAGCTTGATGGTGTTCAATCAGAGGATTGACCTCTTGCAGGAACAAATTGATACCCTATGGCAAATCGCTCAACCTGGCTGTCAATGAAAGTATGCTGGACTTTGTGTCACTAGCATACAACATGAGAATTTTTCCTGTGCTGCAAATCTGTCTAAACAATTGTCGAGCTATATTTTAGGTAATTGGACTGGAGAATTCGATACTACGATGGAACAGCTGAGAGTGGCCATTGTCACAGTAAATTCTACCAGAGTGGACGCAGGACTAGCCACAGGATTATCAACATAGATTGCTGCAGCCATGAATCATCTGAAGGAATGGGCGGGCATGGGAGTGTTAGCAGGCCTTCTGGTGTTGGTCTCCTTGGTTTGCCTGTGGTATATATGCAAGATTAGAGTCTCACAACAGTGTGATGCAGCCATGATCATTCAGGCCTTTACAGCCATTGAAGCAGGTCATTCTCCCCAAGCATGGTTGGATACCATAAAAAGCTAAAATGATACGCTCAGGATGCGAGGCTAAGCACTGCACTCAGGGTCAGCCGCTTTGGACCCAGAGAAGAGCATGTCTGATTGCATGCGGGTTGATGCCCCAGGTCCCGCCTCTGAGAAAAAGGTATCGGACGGGTCTGATGCTCTTTGGGTGGATGACACCTAAATGAACATCTGTACAAAGTCCCAATTTATTTCTAATATCAGAGATCAGACCTCTACTCTTGCCTGATGCGTCTAAAACAAAAAGGGGGAACTGTAGAGAGCTGCGGAATGCTATGCCTTAAAGATGGAGCTGGTTTCCGCCTTCCACCTTCCCGATGGTGAGTGCTCTCTGTCACGAACAACTCCACATTTGGTTAAGGCCGAGGATCTGGCTTGCTTCCATGTATGTGGACCTATCTGCATTGCCCCCGTGGCACGCCTGGGTTGGCTACCCAGAGGCTATTTAAGCTGTGGGCTGGCTTTCCCCGGGGTCCGAGGATTGTTCAATGTTCCTGAATAAACTGCATTGAAAAAAAATATGAAACAAAAATATATCTTTAATTATTTCAATGTATAGGGACTGTTCTAAATAAATGTACTCCAATACTTTAAAAAAAAAATAATATCTCAAAACACCTTTTTTTCACAGGCTGTATAATATTGGAATGTGGCATCATTTAACTAGTCCATTCTTGGTGAGCATTTCTTTTCCTGCGGCAGCAAATGTATAGTGCAATATATTAACACAAATTTCTGGAAGATAAAGGGCAAGAAGTGAAACTGCTAGATAAAAGGGAAGGGTGGTACGTTGCAACATTTTCCCTAGGAATTAGCAAATAGCCCACTAAAATATATATAATAATATGCGATTCTCCTCACTATGAACTGTGCCTTCATGGATCTTAAAATTATATCAGTGCTCTACAGAACAAACTTCAAGAAGCAAAGCTTGCCAAGGAAACCACAAAGTCTTAAGTGAGAATGGAAACTAGTATTTACCAAGTTATTAAGTATCAGACTCTGCATCTTAACCTTTTAGAATACCTGTGAGGTGAGCAATTTTATTTCCATTTCCTAAAAGAGGAAACTAAGGTTCAGAGAACTTACCCAAAGTCATGACACTTTATAAGCATTTGAATCCAGGGACATTTATTACCAAAGTGAGAGTACGCTAAACTTGGGACAAGTTGAGAGGTTATTTTATCAAGAACACCTAATTAACCCAGAGGTAGGTAGTGCCATGTTTGCTCACAGGTTCTTGATTATCAGCCTGAGTGGACTGACTCATTTAGGATATTTAGGATATTGGTAGAACACACCTGAGTATGTCTATGAGTACATTTCCAGAGGGGACTAAATACTAAGAGGTTAAGAGCTTCACCGAGTGTGGGCAGCACCACCCTATAGGCTGGGGATCGAGATGGAATAAAAGAGGAGAAAGGAAAAAATCCTACAAGTGCAGTGTCTCTCTCCCTGACACCACCACCACCATGATGTTAGCTGCTTTCTATGCTATGTCCTACCTGCCATAAACTAAAATTTGTGAAGCCATGGTCCAAAATAAATCCTTCCTTCTCTAAGCTGTTTCTCTCAAAAACAGCAATAAGAAAGTATCACTAACAGAAAGGTGGTATTAGAGAAGTGGGTTTGTTGCCATGACTACCTGATAATGCAGTTCAGAAGACTTTGGAATGGTTTGTGAGAGGAATATGAAAACTTTTGAACCTGTGGGCTGAGAAGCCCAAGACCACTGTAAAGCAGAGTTTGGGGGTGAGTCCAATGAGAGGTCACAAGAACCAAATGCATATAGGATGAAACAAAGTTTCAGATGTAAACAAAGACTGCTCTTCCATAAGTCCTGAGTTCAATTCCCAGCAACCACATGGTGACTTACAACCATCTATAATGTAATCTGATACCCTCCTTCTAGCATGCAGGTGTACATGCAGATAGAGTACCCATATACATAAATAAATAATTTTTTAAAAGTCTTTCCATCCTGGCAGTGTTGGCATATACCTTTAATCTTAACACTCTGGAGGCAGAGGAAGCTGGATCTTTGTGAATTTGAGGCCAGCCTGGTCTACAGAATGAATTCCAGGACAGCCAGAGCTACACAGAGAAACTCTCTCTTGAAAAAGAAAACAAATACATAAAAGTCTTTCAAAAGAAGTCAAGTATTTTGTAACAGGACAATAAGAAAACAATGCAGAGAGTATTTTAGGGATTGATCATACCCCCACAAGTTGAAGTCTCAAAAGTGATATTGTCCAAGTGATTTTTCTGGTTTTACATGCAAGCAGAAAGAGCTTCAGAGTCCTTGAAGTTTCCTCCCAGACTTCAAAGGAATACCTGAGAAGCTAGGTAATATATAGGAGGCAGTTGCTGAGAAGGCAATGTATGTAACTGGGCAAATGAAATCCAAGATGCAATGGAGAGCCCAGAATATTAAGGATGTCAAGGAAGGCTACAAAGCAAGAAGCAAAGCCAGCCCAAGAGAAAACACAAATGGACTACAATCAGCAAGGCTATAGGATAAGAGTAGAGCTGCTAAACCCTCAGAACTCATGTCACACCATCACATGCTAGACATAAAGTTATGGACCTCCGTTTTCCCTGCAGGGTTTCAGTCTAGCTCTTACCTAGTCCTTCTTTTCTATTTCCCCATTCTTCCTTTTAGAATAGGCAATCTCCTTTGTGCCATTTTTTTCTTAGAAATATGTAACTTGTTTCTTATTTTACAAGGGCTCTCAGATAAAAGTTGATTTAATTATTCAGAGGAAATTTTGGACGAACTTTTGAGCAATGCTGGAACTGTTGAGACTGGGGCTTCTGGAGATGAACTAAATCAATTTTGCAATATAAGATAGTCATGAGCCTTTAGTAGCTGTTGATGCACAGTTATGGCGCAAAAGAGGTGTGTTTGTGTATTGGGTTTCAACAGGTAAACTTGCGAGGGTTAACATGATCAATCATATGACTGGACTGAGAAATGACTAAACTACTGAAGTCCACCTCTGGCTGTGTCAGTGAAGGTGTTTCCAGAGAGGATAATCTAAGGATAGAAGACTTTCCCTGAAAGTAGGCAACACTGCTACATGGCTGGCAACCTGCATGAAATAAAAGGGAAGGTGAGGAAAACTAGCCAATGCAACAGACACACTTTCTCTGCTTCCAGGACATGATTGGAATCCCTATACTCCACAAAGCCCTTCATACTGTGACAGGCTGAATCCAATGCTCATCCTCTTAAGTAGTTTCTCTTGGGTACCTGGTAAGAGCAATGAGAAAGTCTCACCAACATAGATGCCCAAATGGAAGTTGAATATTACAAGTCGTATTCTGCCCTTTCATACTTGGTCTGTAAGGCTCACTCTGAAGTTGTACAAAACAATACAGGTCCAACCAGCAACAGAGCAGCAGCAAGGAACCCACAACCCATACAACTTCCAAAGACTAACCAGTAAGTCTTCAGAAAGCTGGAAGACATGCAGAAAGGAGGTGATAGGTTACTGTAGCACAAGAATATCATTATGGATACATATTAGTTGTCACAAAAACACTATGGAGGAAGTAGAACTAATGTAAACTTAAGAGAGAACCGCAAGTAACTAACAGTCTGTTGATGCCACCTTTCCCTTTCCTTTCCCCTATCCCTACCCCTACCTCAAAACCTTAATCACCTACAAAGCCACCAGGGGCTCCCTAGCCTAACATAAGAGGTTATACTGGTGCCTTGTTAATGCTTCTCCCAGATGGCTACAGCTGGTATGTTAAGATCTGGGGACTGCTTTCAAACTCCCTGGAAAGTCAAGTCTGGGAACACTTTGCCTTGTAGCTGCCTTGGCCTCTTGTCAGGGAAGAGTGCTCGTTAACTGTCTTTTCGTACTTGTCTTTTACTACAAACACTAAACATTCACAATGTGTCTCTTACTGTTCTTAGGTCCTTTGTATCCAAGCATATACTTACTACTACAGAATCTATTTGTTCAAATTCCTACAGGAATAACTATTCCCTGAGGACAATGGAATGACATACCATGATTTAAACAGGGAGATGTAGGTGTTAAATTGAGTGATTTAAGAAGCACACGTATCACAAGTGATCAGAAAAAAGGCATAGACATGCTATTAGGGAATTATACTTCTACAATTCAAAACTCAAAATACACAAAAAAGTACATGGTGACATCTCCCTTCTACTCAAAAGTCACAGCCACTGAGGTTCTGTCCCTAAGGAAACCAATGCCTACTTTCAGAGACATTTATAACTGTACTAGTTTATTGTTTCATACTAAAGATACTTCTCTCAGGTTAAATATCAGTTCAATAGAAAAAGGTAGAAGATACCTGGGTATTAACTCAAAGGATTCCAAGGCAAGACATTCCAGAGATATTTGCACATCCTGCAGCAGGTCTCACAGAGCTAAGCCTTAGAACCAACCTAAGTATCTGTCATTAGGTGAATGGATGAAGAAAATGTGGTGTACATACACAATAGAATTGTACTCATCCATGAAGAATGAAATGTGGTTTGTAGGGAAATTCATACAGCAGCAGACTATCACAATAAGTAAATTAAGTCAGACTCAAAAAGACAAATATTGAGTATTTTCTCTCATTTGTGAATCCCAAACTTTATAGATATAACATGAAATCATGCATATATGCATGACACAAAAATAGAAGCTTGAACAGCTACATCAGTAGTCCTCAACCTATAGGTCACAACCCCTTTGGCAAACCTCTATCTCCAAAAATATTTATATTACATTTTATAACAATAACAAGATTATAGTTATGAAGTAGCAACAAAAATAATTTTATGGTTGTTGTCACCACAACATGATGAACTCTATAAAAGAGTGCAGCATTAAGAAAGTTGAGAACCATTGGGCTAGGGAAACAAAGGGAAACAGCAGGAGTCAGGAGAGGAAAAAAAAGTGGAGGATAGCAAGGTATAAAATATGACAGTATATCAAATATTTCTGTTAAAATGTTCTTATAAAACCCAGCACTATGTGCAATGAATATATGCCAATAAAATAAATGACAAGAATGAGACTTAAAAAAAACTTTAAGGGTTTTTGGATTTCATAATCGAACATTTTCATTCATAAAAAATAATGACCATTTTAAAGTTAAATTATAGCTTCCAGAAATTAATATGCATACCCAACACAGAGCAGATACTCAACAAGTCCTTCCCTAAATCTTCCTGCCCTGTATTACTCAGAGACAAGAGGACAACTACTCACTTCCTCTATTGATATTGAGAAATAAAATATGATTTCTTTGTCTGTGGGCATATGCATGTGTGTGTGCAGGTTTGTTCAGGTGTGCACACCAATGTGCATGTGCAGAGATCAGGGTCTCCTGACTTATCACTCCAATAATTTTGAGTATATAATGAAAAGTTAGTTAATCAAATAACATTAAAATTCAGATTTGGATCGAGGGGAAGTTTGAAACAGAAGATCAAATATCCTGAAGAAAAATGTTTTCTCACAATTACAAACAACCCACATCAACATATCAACATTTGGCATAACCCAGGACATCACATATTGACCAAATTAATTTGCCAATATATTTAAAAGCAGCAAGAAGATTCAAAGACAAAGGACAAAATAATACAGGTATATTATAAGATTTGTAACATAACTATCCACAAAACAAAACAGCATACTAGCATGTGGTGCCAATGACTAAAACACTGAGGTGAATTTTTAAAGTATATATCAGCAAAGCAAAATCCCACTGTTGCTTTTTAGTACTTAAGATGAAAGGTGACTGGGGGGCTGGAGAGATGGCTCAGAGGTTAAGAGCACTGACTGCTCTTCCTAAGGTCCTGAGTTCAATTCCCAGCAACCACATGATGGCTCATAACCATCTATAATGAGATCTGGTGCTCTTTTCTGGTGTGCAGGCATTCATGCAGGCAGAATAATGTATACATAATAAATGTATACATTTTAAATCTTTTAAAAAATAAATAAATATTACTGAAGTTGGGTAATGGTAGCTCCTGTATTTAATCCCAGTACTCAGGAGGCTGAAGCAGGAGGACTGCCCTAAATTCAGGGCCAACAAGGGCTAACCAGTGAGTTTCAAGACAGCTTAAGCTACTATGTGAGACCTTGTCTTGAACAAAACAAAAGCCAAAGATAAAAATTACTGAATCTCTATGAATACAGGATAATCCTCAGAACATATATTTAATCTCCATTTATTTTCTATATCTTTAAGCATACGTTTATGAGCCCATCAAATGTACTTCCTGTTTGCATGTTGTTTTTTAATGAGTTGGTTCTGGGGCCTATAAAATAAATATATTATCATAGCTTTGTATAAACATACAATGGCAGTCTTCATTTCCTACATGGCTCTGAATCAATAACCTAAAATGGCAACATACTTCAATTACTCATTCAGTATCTACTCAGGAAACATCTCATTTTACCTACTTTCCTCATGTCACTCATTTGTGACCAAATAACACAAACCACAGAGGCTCCAGTGAGCAAGTATGGAGGCCCAATTCTGTCCTGAGACCTGTGATTTCCAATGACCAACTAGGTTTTTTATTTTCTGATTTCAAGATCTGTTTAGACCACTGCTTGCAAACTGGAAGGCTTCTGGCATCACTAGTCCTTGATACAATTTGTCTGAAAGGGTTTGGTGGCCATAAGCCTTGACTATTAATAACCAAACAAGAACTATACAACCCATAAGGCCCAGAACCAAGAGTAATTTCCACATTAAATTTTAAGCTGTCTGCTTTCCATTCTCTGTCAGGGATCCCTAGATGGAAACTGAGTGGAGTATACTGTGATAAGTAAAATGCTCTGGTTTGGGAAACAGTTCCTGAGGTGACTCTTTTTTTCCCCTCCATTATAGGATGCTAATTGTGGCGTTTAACACCCCTGAACTAAATTAAAAAAGAATGCTGGGCTCCAGTTTGAAGTCCGGGGGAGTTGTGGTGGGGGAGTGGCAGTGACAGGAGACACAGAGAGAGAGAGAGAGAAAAAGGATGACTCAGATGGTGGCTGTTGTTATCCATGTCATAACCCTGCCAATGTAACATGCTGCATACTATTAAATCCAGAAAGGATAATGCTATCAGCCCATCTTTAACAAAAAGGGGCCGAGTCCAGAATTAAAACCATCACTTTTCCCTCCATCCACTAAGAAATGTATCTTCATAGTTGCTCCGTGTTGACCATTTTAGGGATACAAGAGCTACCGTCGGCTTGCAGAAAGCAAAAAAAGAGGTATAATTTCCCAATGAGACATAAGGATACCTGTCTCGCTAGTTGGGCCTGACAGGGTAGTGTCACCACTCTAAGTCCTAGACCACACTCACCTTTCACTGTATTCCTCATCAGACTATAATGACAAAAGATAAAAGAGCACAGACCTCAGAAGTCGGCACCTACCTCAGATGACCACTGTGGACAACCTAAGTCAAGCTCTCTTTCTCACCCCTCTGAGGCCTGTTCCCTGGGGTGGCACAGCTCCCTGGGAAACCACCCAACCTGCTCCTGTACCCTCTGCAGATCTAAACTGGGGCGAGGAGAAGAGTCCATGCTAATGGAGAAGGGCACAACAGAGACATAGTCAAACAGAGAGGCTGAGGGGCCACCTCGACATTTTTCATCTTGGTTCATGGTAAAGAAAGTCGAAACGGGATGTTTTAACCATAGCAGAGAGCCAGAAAAATGCAGACAGTTGACCTTGGAAACCCACAGCGTCTCAGCGGGAAACGCAAAAAGAAGAAACTCATTGCGAAGGGAAGCAGGAGGACTACGCAGCACAGGAGGAGCATAGCGGGAACCCAAAAGACGTGGCCCGGGGCAGTGGCAGGAGACTCACCATAGATCATGGCCAGCCCTGTCTCGTGAAGGAAGCGCACCCGGCGGTGCTTGAAGAGCCAGATGGTGAGGATAGTGAGGGTGAGCAGCAGGATGAAGGTGAGCAGGCTCACGCTGTCCTGCCGGTGACTCTCCTCTGCCTCCTTCTCTGTGGCGAGCTCCTCCATGGCGCTGCTGTCCTCAGCCGCCGCCCCTGAAGAGGAGGCCGCGGCCCCGGCCCGCAGCCCCCGACCCAGCAGTGCTGGCAACAGTGGCAGCAGCAGCAGCCGCGGCGACAGCACCAGAACAGCTCTCCCGGGGCCGGGGCGCGCCGCGTCACTAGGCTCCATGACTCAGGGGTCGCCCGTGCCTCTTCCACGCGGGGCCAGCAACAGCCCGCGCAGACCGCAGCTTCCCGCGGTGCCTTGGACCTACCTCTATGGGCTCGGCGGCAGCTCCTCCTACAGCTGCTCGCGCCCGGCCCGGGCTACGCCAAGCTGCGGGGGAGGGGCGTGTGCAGTGCGCAGGATCCCCAAGCACCGCCCCCCCACCCCCGCCCGCGCACCTGTTTGTCCCCTGCCTAGAAGAGCCACCCCGCTGTCTGGGAGGGGCGGGCTCTACCCTCCTCTGCCAGGCGAACAGCCAACCCTTCAGTGGCGCCGCTGCTCTCCCTGTCCAGGCATACCTGGTCAGACTGTCTGGGGTTGGCTAGCCAGCTCCTGGGTAGTAGCTACCAAGCTACCTAAATGAGACAGCAGAGGTCATTTGCTCCTGGCAAGAAACATCAATTAGCTTGCATTGATTCTCTGCCAGGCTGACAATCCTGTCCTTAGCGCCATCACTAAGAGTTTGATGTCACACGGGTCTGTGGTTTCTCTGGGCCCAGTAAAGTAGGGGCTCCCAGAAGTTACAAAGCCACATTTCTGAACCTACACACATGCACATGCCCCCCCCCTTTTTTTTTTCCTTTCTGACTGTATCCAGAATCTCAGGACTCCCCAGAGTCTTCTAAGCATTATTCAAATCAACTGTGTTCTAGTCAGTCTCACTGTGAGGGTGGGTAAGGGCAATCGGTGGGAGAGCGATGAGATAAATACCTGCATCATCTGGACTGCAACTAATCCCTTGGGGGAAAGAGGGTTGAATTAGAGGGAACTAAAAACTCTTGCCATTCTAAGAGCTGCAGATGGTCTGCCCTAAGGTGGGTGGGAGGGGCCGTTTATCTCTGATGACCCTTTTTGATGCTGCCTTCTTGTTAGAAAACAAGGGAGTCTTTAGTTGAACTTTAGGGTCAAACCCAACTCCGAATTATGACAAGGTCTTCAGAAGATAAACGCTCTTGGAACAAATACTAATAACTAGAATATTTAACTCACCTTGTCTCTATACTCAAGGAAGAAAAGAAAGCTTAACATGATCAGTAACTGAAAGATGTTCATGACACTATTTACATTTACTGACTCTCTCATATCCCTATCAACAGCCCATGCTTTGTCTCCCAGAGACGTTTTCAATTAGGAGGATTTTCTAAGGAATACAGGAAACACTTCAGAACACCCTCCCCCCCTTTCCTCTCTAGGTGAGCATTTAGTCGAAACTGCTTAGTGCCTTTTTTATGCCATGGAATCTCTTCATCTTGATTTTAGCCAGGACCATTCCCTGCTCCTCTATAAATATATGAGAAACTGCAAACAAGAGCCACCTAGCTCAGCCTAGTCCATGCCTGAAACTATGAAAAGATGAAATGATTGGGCTTATTTTAATTGGCCAAACTATTGATGGCTTCTTTTACAGCGGTGAAAATCAGAAGACTAATTATTACAGAAAGTAGCTGGCTCAGAAAGAGCATGAAAAGACTCACCTGGTATATAATCACAAATATACAGCAAAGAAAACACTCCATTATCTACACAGATTCATGTTTGCTAACTAGCTTATTCAACCCAGAGCTTCTGATTCCAGTTAACACAGGTTAATCCACTCAACTGATTCACTACAGTAGAGTCCCAGCTACTTGAGAGGGTGAGGTGAGCAGAATTGCATCAGGGAGTTCGAGGATAGCTTAGGCAACTTAACAAGATCCTCACACACACCTCATCCCAAAACAAACAGGAGCAGAATGTGTAGAGAAGAAATTTAAATATTCTGAAAAAAAAAAAAACATGGCAATAGGCAACTTCATGAAGAACACCAGAATTAAAGCAAATCACAATTAGTGAGTTCACTATTTTTTCTATTCTTCATTGAAATAATAAATAATAAATATGTTTGTTTCATTCTTCACTCAAGCCAAACAAGAACAGTGAATTGACATGGACAAATAGAGCTTTAGAAAGAGGCAAAAATGGGTCTCCTAATGTTCCAAGAGCATAGAAAAATATCATTTAATATTTTCCTTCATTCTCTCATACATTGTGGCAGCTGCATCAGTGAAGGAAGCAGTACCCTCAAGCACTCAGGCTGATAGAAGTGGGGACAGCCTTCCTCTCTGGTTAGGGTGGCTGTGGTCCCAGAACAGTGGATGCAGTTCCCCAATGCCCCAATGCATCCTCTCTCTCTCTCTCTCTCTCTCTCTCTCCCTCCCTCCCTCCCTCCCTCTCTTTCCCTTTCCCTTTCCCTCCATCTCACCAACTCCCTCTTCTTCCTCCCATCTCCCTCCTTCCTTCTCTCTTCATCTGTCTCTACTCCTGCAGCTTGGTGTCAGAGTTAGACAAAGTTGCAAGAAGTACATATCAGAGAAGAATAAATAAATACTTAATTTCTTTCAAATAAACCAACACTCCAGGGTATAGTGACAGTTCTGTAATTTTGATTTCTTTAAAAAAATAAACAGAAATATTTTTAAATGTGCTTTAGTGTTAATTCCAGGCATAGGAACATGGGGCTGCTTCAGACTGTCCAAAGTACGACTATGACTTGCCAGGTGCTCTAGCAGAAGCCTGGTTTTGCCAGCTACAGATAATTTCTTCAATTGTGTGACACTTGAAAGTCTGAGAACTTTTCAGAGGGTGTATAAATTCTAGAGTCCAACTCCCCCCGCCACATAGGCAGGGTTGGTATCTGTTCAGGGAGAACTGTTTGCAGTTTGTAGGTAGTCATGCTCAAAGAAGAAACAAGAGAAAAAGAAATTAGATTCAAGGATCTCTATCTATCATTTCCCCCTCTAACTTTCTTTCTCTCCTATCTAGTGATATGGGGTAAAACTGGGGAGCAGTGAATAAAGGTGGAAAGAGGCATCCACAAAGTAGCAAAGCTACAAGAGGTACCTCAACACTTGAAAATTAAGGATAAAAAAAATGGAATTTTTTTTTATTTCAAATGCTTTAGAGAAAACAGCAGGGGACAAAGGAATGGGTATTTTTTCTTTTTTCAAAAGACCAGCTACACCAGGGAACTCCAAATTACCAGCAAGACTATAGAAAAAAAAAGTTCAGAGTTGTTTTGATTTATATTTGCCTGATAACTAAGAAAGTTGAGTATTTCTTTAAGTGCTTCTTGGCAATTCGAGATTCCTCTGTTGAGAATTATCTCTGTTTAGTTCTGTACCCCATTTTTTAATTGGGTTATTTTGTTTATTGGTATTTGATTTCTTGAGTTCATTATATATTTTGGATATTAGTCCTTTGACCCATCTTATTGGAAAAGTACCAACTCCTGACACTATGAAGGGTACTCTGCTAAGCTGGCAGACAAGAACCTGACAGAATTGTTCTCTAAGAGGCTCCGTCCAGCAGCACCTCAAAAACGGATGCTGAGACTCACAGGCAAACATTGGTCAATGCATAGAAAGTCTTGTAGAAAAGTAGGAGGAAAGAGAAAAAAGGACCTGGAGGTGACAAGAGTTCCAAAAGAAGACCAATAGGGTCGAGAGGGGCTTGCAGAGACTGAAGCATCAACCAAGGACTATGCATGAACTGAACCTAAGACCCTTACAAAGACGTAGCAAATGGGAAGCTTAGGCTTCATGTAGGTCCTTTAGTAAGGGAAGAAGGACCTCATGAAACATGGACTCACTTATCAGCTTTTTGATCACTACTCCCTGGTGAGACAGCCTTGCCAAGTTACAGGGAAAGAGGACACTCGGGAAGAGGACAACTTTATGAGCTGGGGTGAATGGGAAAGAGAGCTCTTTTTTTCTGAGGAAAATGAGAGGAGGAGGGAGGGAGGCTGGAACTGGAAGGGAAGTGGGATGGGGTTACAACCAGGATGTAAAATGAATAAAATAAAATAAAATAAAATAAAATAAAATAAAATAAAATAAAATAAAATAAAATAAAATAAAAATAAAAATAAAAATAAAGGATACTTGAATTTTTACCTCTTCTCAGATGACAGAATTTTCTTAGAAAATCCCAAGGAATCCATAAATCCGAGAATTAAATATTTAAGTTTAGTACTAACTCAAGAAAAAAATATCATCTTCAACAAATGGTGCTGATGTAACTGGATGTCTACATGTAGAAAATGCAAATAGATTCATATTTATCACCTGGACTAAACTAAAGTCCAAGTGTATCAATGACCTCAACACAAAACCAGACACACTAACCTTTTGGAAGATAAAGTGGGGAAGTGCCTTGAATTCATTGGCACAAGAGACAACTTCCTGAACAGAACACCAACAGCACAGGCTCTAAGAACAACAATTGATAAATGGGACCTTATGAAACTGAAAATCTTCTGTAAAGCAATGGACACTGTCAACAGATCAAAACTAAAGCCTACAGACTGGGAAAAGATCTTCACCAACCCTTAATCTGACAGATAGCTAAAAACCTAAATATATAAAGAACTCAAGAAATTAAAAACCAACAAACCAAATAATCCAATTAAAATTGGGGCACAAAGCTAAACAGAGAATTCTCAAGAGAGAAATATCAAATGGCAAAGAAACATTTAAAGAAATGATCAACATCCTTAGTTATCAGGGAAATGGAAAACAAAACAACTCTGGATTCCATCTTACACCCATCAGAATGGTTAAGATCAAAAACTCAAGTGACAATGCTTGCTGACAAGGATGTGGCAAAAAGGGAACCCTCCTCCATTGCTGGTGGGAGTGCAAACTTGTACAACCACTTTGGAAATCAATCTGGCACTTTCTCAGAAAATTGGGAATAGCTCTATCTAAAGACCCAGCTATATCACTCCTGGACATATACCCAAAATATGCTCAACCATACAAGGACATTTGCTCAACTACATTTATAATGGCTTTATTTGTAATAGCCAGAATCTGGAAACAACCTTGATGTCCCTCAACCAAAGAATGGATACAGAAATTGTAGTACATTTACACAATTGAATACTACTCAGCTTTTAAAAACAAGGAAATCATGAAATTTCCAGGCAAATGGATGAAATTAGGGAAGATCATCTTAAGTGAGGTAACCAAGACCCAGAAAGAAACACATGGCATATACTCACTTATAAGTCATTTAATTCAAGGAAACCATACTACAATCCACAGACCTAAAGAAGATACATAACAAGGAGTACCCTAGAGAGAATGCTAAATTATCATTCAGGAAGGCAAATAGAATAGACACTGGAAATGATTGAAGAGAGGGAACAGTAAGACATCCTACCATAGCCGTCTTCTGAAAGACTCCACCCAACAGGGGATCAAAGCAGATGCAAAAACTCACAATCAAATTTTGGGCAAAGCGCTGGAAGTCCTATGGAAGTGTGAGGAGTAAGAAGGACCTGGAGGTGACAGGAGCTCCACAAGGAGACCAAAAAAGCCAACAAATCTGAGCCTGGGGGTTGGGAGCTGCAGAGAATGATGCACCAAACAAGGACCATTCATGGAGAGGACCTAAACCTCCTGCTCAGATGTAGCCCATGGCAGCTCAGTCTCCATGTGAGTTCCCTAGTAAGGAGAACAGGGTCTGTCTCTGACATGGCCTCTGATGCCCGCTCTTTGATCACTTCCCCCGGGTAGGGCAGCCTAGCCTGACCTCTGAGGAAGAGGATGCAGGCAGTTAGTCCTAATGAGACTTGATAGGTTAGGGTCAGATAGTAGGGGAGGAGGGCTTCTCTCTGAGGACTAAGAAAGGGAGATGAGGGAAGAGAGAGGAAAGTTGGAACTGAACCAGGAGGAGACAAGGAAGGGACTTACAATCAGTATATAAAGTGAATAAATTTTGAAAAAATTAAAAATATAATAAAAATCAGTATGAAATCTAGTAATATTCAAATTCAAGATATATGTAATTAGAGGGGAAAGTTTTTTTTAAACATATCATTCACATTACAAACAAAAGGGAAGGAAATATTTAGATATAAGTGTAACAAAATATGTTCAGTATCTATGTGCTGAAAGCTATAAAACACTGACTACATATATCAAAAAAAATCTTAAATAGAGACACATTCCATGTTAATGGATTGGAAAACTAAACTTTACAGTAAAGACAGTAATGTACATACATACTGCAAACCCAATAAAATGTTCGGTATTTTTTTCATAACTACAATAGGGAAATTTTATTTTATTCTATTTTGGGGGGTTAGTTTTTTTTTGTTGTTTGTTTGTTTGCTTGTTTGTTTTTTGAGATAGGGTTTCTCTGTGTAGCCGTGGCTGTCCTGGACTTGCTTTCTAGACCAGACTGGGCTTGATCCACCTGCCTCTGCCTCTGCCTCTCTGAGTGCTAGGATTACAAGTGTGCACAACCATGCCCAGAAATAGGGAAATTTTAAATGCCTAGGAAAGTTAAAGCAACTAGGCAACTAGACCAGCCAAAACAAATTTAAAAATGAATACAACTAACTCATTCTAACGGTAGTATTAACGTAACAGTAAATCATAAAATAATCAAAACAGTGTATTTGGAATTGTTAGAAAGGAATATGCCTTGAGCTGAACTTAATTTCAGTAGCTTATATATTAAATCTAACATGTAAACCTCTAAATGATTTAGAAAAAAAAAAAGAATGCTTACCTATAACACTGAAAGCACAGTCATTTAAATTTTTTGATGATTCGACTATATCAAACTTGAAGTTTCTTTGAAGACATCAATTATCTCAGGCTTTCAAGTGCTGTAATTACAACCATGAGCCACCCTGCTCAGCTTTTCCAAAATAACTTTTTTTCTTTTCCTTTTGATCCAGGGTCTCACTGTGTAGACCAAAATAACTTCTAGTTTACAGAAATATGCCTGCCTTTGTTTCCCAAGTGCTGAGTAAGTATGCACCAGCAACAAAAACAAAAACAGTCTTTTTTTTTTTAAGACAGGGTCTCGATGTGTAGCTCTTGGTAGCCTAGAAGTCATGGAGATCCACCTGCCTCTGCTTCCTGAGTGCTGAGATTAAAGATGTGCACCACCACAACCTGCTCAAAGATTCTTTGAGAGGTTCTATAGTAAATGAATCCTATTGCAATATATTAATTATACAAAGTAATAAGTTTCATTATGATAGTTTCTTATATGCATCTAGCCTACTTTGATAACATTCACTGCTTCTCTTCTCTTTGACATCCATGAAAGGAGGACAAATTTGAAAATCAAAACTATTGTTCTGTTAAACAAGCCAGTAGTTTCTAGGGAGTCAGTGGAAAGAGAGGACATAAATATGACCTATGAGTCAAGGAAGCTTGGGAGACTGGAATCATTCTGTACCATAATTGTGATAGTGGTTGTATCAGCATATGGGTTAAGTTGATGTAACTGTGCAGGCTAGGTGAATTTCACTACAGATCAATATAAACATATCCTCCTTTGATTACACTTTTTTTTGCAATTTCTTTTTTATTTTTATCTCTATATTAATCACAGGTTATTTACTTTGTATCCCAGCCGCAGCCCCCTCCCTTATTCCCTCCCAATCCCACCCTCCCTCCCTCATCTCCTCCCTGCCTGTTTCCAAGTCCACTGATAGGGGGGACCTCCTCCCCTTTCATCTGATCCTGTTTTATCAGGTGTCTTCAGGACTGGCTGCAATGTCCTCCTCTGTGGCCTAACAGGACTGCTCCTCCCTCGGGGGGCAGGGGTGTCGAAGAGCCAGTCATTGAGTTCATGTCAGAAATAGTCCCTGTCTCCCTTACTAGAGAACCCACTTGGATACTGAGCTACCATGGGCTATATCTGGACAGGGGTTCTAGGTTATATCCATGCATGGTCCTTGGTTGGAGAAACAGTCTCATGAAAGACCCCTGTGCCCTGATATATTTGGTCCTTGTGGAGCTCCTGTCCTCTCCAGGTCTTACTAACTCCCCCTTCTTTCATATGATTCCCTGCACTCTGCCCAAGATTTGGTTATGAGTCTCAGCATCTGTTTTGATACACTGCTAGAGTATCAAAGGTAGAGTCATTCAGAGGCCTTCTGTGGTAGGCTCCTGTCCTTTTACTTGTTTTCTTCTACATCCAATGTCCATCCCATTTGACTTTCTAAGTGAGGATTGATCAACTTAGCCCGAGTCCTCTTTCTTGTTTATCTTCTTTAGGTGTATAGATTTCAGTATATTTATCCTATCTTATAGGTCTATATAAGTGAGTATATACCATGTGTCTTTCTGCTTTTGGAATACCTCACTCAGGATGATCATTTATAGGTTTGATTACACTCTTAAGGAGTGTCCAGTTTGGGGCTGCTTCAAAAAGATAGTGATGGCCTTAAGAAACCCTTTACTGGTGTGCCCTGACTTCAGTTGCCATGAAGTGTGACAGGAGGTGGCAAGGAGAAAAACTGGAATTCAGGCAACAGGGTGCTATGAAATGTACAGGCACAAATATTCGAACCCTAGTCATGGGCCTACTTTTCTCAAATAGGAAGTGACCAATTTACTCAGAATTTTAACAAGAAAACCCAAAACTGCTTTGGGTATTCACACCAGTGGAAACTGAAGGCAGATAATTGGTTGTATAGGTGATAGAAAAGCTGAGATGTCAACAAGGTCAAGACATGGCACAAGAGTAGCACCTGGAGCTCCACAGGCTGGGGTCATAAAGGGGTGAGGGAATTTGATAGTTAGGATTACCTTTTCCTTTCAAACCGGGAACAGGGTCATATGAGAGAAGCTGGCAGCTCCCCAGCTTATCCTCCTTGTGGGAGGGGCTTATGGGAGAATGGAAGGCAGCCTGAGAGAATAGCCTTCTTGCTATTCTGCCTGCATTGTTTCAGCAACATTAATTTGCTCCAACCTGAAGCTTTTTTCAGCTCCTGCAGATCAGACTCAGCAGCATCCCCTCCTTATGAGCTCAAATATCAATTCTGCTGCGTGGAACCCCCAGTTTCTTGTACCGCTTATCTCTTCTCTTTTGTTCTCCCAATCTTAGTCATGGCAACTAGCGTTTCTCCTAATTATTGTTTCTGGGTTTTCTCGAAGGTGCCTTTGTGTGTTCTCAGTTCCCCCTACCTACGTGGCAGATTTCCTGTATTAAACCTCTAGTGGTTCTGTTTTCTTCTCTGGACTATGGACTTAAAGTATAAAGTCAAGGGCAACCTGACGTTAAACTCACTCTGGGTTCCTCCTGTTTCTTTTGCCTCTGCTGGCATTTGTTTATGCATTTAAAGACAAAATCCTTGATTCCTAAGCATAATCCATAAGGTTTTCAGTGGACAATGTTGGTAACCCCTAATATTTGTGGTGTAAACACAAGGAGGATTAAAAATTTCACCTCTTTGAAGCTTTGTCATTAGCTATGGCTGATAAAAAGAAAAGAGATGTGAGGAACATCACTGTTGGACAGAAGTTTCTAAGAGCAGCTGGATGATTATCTCTTCTCTCTCCACTTGCAGTGGTGAGTCCTGAAGCCTCAGGCAAAGCTAGTACCATTCTAAGGTAGACAACTTGCCTGGGAGATAATTTGATTTATTATGGGACTACTTATGGTTGTTACCACAATATGGTTAACCTCAGTATTCACAGAAATTGTTTCTAAGAACCAAAATTAGCAAATATCCAAGTTCCTTATGTAAAATCGCATATGTATGAGTTAGTGTGTGTGTATAATTTATGTATAGCCATTCCTATACTTTCGATCTCTAGAAATGTTATAATCTGGATCTGAAATGCTCTCCCCACAATGTCTTTGTATTAAAGCACGATGGTACTATTGGGAGGTAGCAAAATCCTTAAGATGTGGGGCCTAATGGGAGAAAGTTAGGTCATTGGAGGCTTGCCATCAAAGAAGATATTAGGACCCAAGCCTCTTCTTCCCAATTACTTGTTGGTCACCCTGAGGTAAACAGCTTCTTCCTAGGTCAAACTCTCCTCCTACTATCATGTTTCACCACAAGCCCAAACCAACAGAGCCAAGCAATTGATTGCTGTGAAACCATGAGCCCTAATAAACGCATCCTCCTTTGATTTGTTCATCATAAATATTTGTTCTAGTGATAGAAAGCTAACACAAAATTGTGCATGATACCTGATACAACATAAATGCTGCATAATTATTTATTATACTGTATTCTTTAGGGATTAAGAGATAAATAACTACACATTCATAATATACACAGTGATCATGGGCCTAACTACATGTCACAAACAATGAGAAATATTACTTATTCATTTAGGTGTTTATTTAAGAGCATTCTAATTCATGATTGCTTGAACCTATGAAAGTGATGCACTTTGTGCACTCAGCACAAAGCCTTGTACATAGCAGATGCTCAAGAGATATTTTTTGAAAGACTGATTAAATATACTGCCATGATAGATAAGGCACTGATAGGCTACTGACATGTGGGGAATGAATACATTCACCAAAGAAATAGAGTTCTTCAGATATACTGTAGTACAGTTGCATCAGGCAAAGCGGTAGAGAGAAACTCTTTTCATAGAGGCTTCCTAGTGGGTTTACATTTTTTCTGTATTGTTATTATTATTATTTATTACACTTATTCACTTTGTATCCCAGCTGTACCCTCTCCCTTATCTCTTCCCAGTCCCATCCTCCTCTTCCCCCCATACGTCCCTCTCCTAGTCCACTGATAAGTCAAGTCCTCCTCCCCTACTATCTCACCCTAGCCTATCAGGTCTCATCAGGACTACCTGGATCCTCTTTCTCTGTGGCCTAGTAAGGCCACCTCGCCAGGGTGGAGAATATCAAAGAGCAGGCAACCGAGTTCATGCCAGTGATTGCTCCTGTTCCCCTTACTAGGGAACCCAAATGGAGACTGAGCTGCCCATGGGCTACATCTGAGCAGGGGATTTAGGTCCGCCCCATGCATGGTCCTTGGTTGGAGCATCAGTCTCTGTAGGACCCCCTGAGCCCAGATTTTTTGGATCTGTTGGCCTCCTTCTGGAGCTCCTGTCCCCTCCAGGTCTTTCTATCCCGCCTTTCTTCTATAAGATTCCCTGTACTCTGCCCAAAGTTTGGCTACAAGTCTCAGCATCTGCTACAATACCTTCTTGGGTAGAGTCTTTCAGAAGTGCTCTGTGGAATGCTCTTGTCCTGTTCCTTGTCTTCTCCTACTTCCAATATCTATCCTGTTTGTCCTTCCGAATGAGGATAGAGCATCTTCCCTAGGGACCTCCTTGTTGTTTAGTTTCTTTAGGACTACAGATTTTAGTATGTTTATGTTATAATGTATGGTTAAAATCCACTTATAAGTGAGAATATACCATGTTTGTCTTTATGATTCTAGGTTACCTCACTCGGGATGATCTATTCTAGTTCCATCCAATTGCCTGCAAATTTCACAATTTCCTTGTATTTAATGGCTGAGTAGTATTGTAAATGTACTACAATTTCTGTATCCATTTTTCGTTTGAAGGACATCTATGTTTTTTCCAGATTCTGAGTATTATGAATAAAGCTGCTATGAACATAGTTGAGCAAATGTCCTTTTTCTATGGTTGAGCATATTTCAGATCTATGTCCAGGAGCGGTATAGTTGGATCTTAAGGTAGCACTAGTCCTAATTTGCTGAGAAGGCACCAGTTTGATTTCCAAAGTGGTTGTACATTTAAATTCCCACCAGCAATGGAGGAGGGTTCCTCTTTCTCCACAACCTCTCCAGCATATGTTGTTTTGATCTTAACCATTCTGATGGGTGTAAGATGAAATCTCAGGGTTGTTTTGATTTGCATTTCCCTGATGACTAGGGATGTTGAGCATTTCTTTAAGTGTTTTGCTACCATTTGATATTCCTCTGTTGAGAATTCTCTGTTTATCTCTGTAGCCCATTTTTTAATTGGATTACTTGGTTTGTTGGTGTTTAACTTCTTGAGTTCTTTACATATTCTGGATATTAGCCCACTATCAGATGTAGGGTTGGTGAAGATCATTTCCCAGTCTATAGGCTGTTGTTTTGTTCTGTTGACAGTGTTCTTTGCTTTACAGAAGCTTTTCAGTTTCATGAGGTCCCATTTATTGATTGTTGATCTTAGAGCCTATGCTTTTGGTGTTCTGTAACATAAAAGATCTTCTGGAGACATCTCCATTCCTGATCTCAAGCTGTACTATAGAGCAACAGTAATAAAAACTGCATGGTACTGGCATAGAAACAGAACGGTGGATCAATGGAACCGAACAGAAGACACAGAAATAAACCCACATATCTACAGATACTTGATTTTTTACAAAGAAGCCAAAACCATACAATGGAAAAACGATAGCATCTTCAACAAATGGTTCTGGTCTAACTGGATTTTTTCATGTAGAAAAATGCAAATAAAACCATATTTATCACCCTGCACAAAACTAAAGTCCAAGTGGATCAAAGACCTCAACATAAATCTGGATACACTAAATCTATTAGAAGAAAAAGTGGGGAAGAGCCTTGAAATCATTGGCACAGGAGACAACTTTCCAAACTGACAAGCTTTTGTGCAGATAAATTCCACATGAACTGCCAGGCAGTGTTTCAATGTCACAGTGTACTGTAAAACTTGCAGTTGGGGCTTATCGTGTTTAGCAACAGCCTGGCCTTGAGGCAAGAATGATCTTGCCCTAATTCCAAAGTGACTTACAAGCACCTTTATTACTAAACTGGCATCTGCATATTTTTTTAAAGCTATGGCTTGTTATGGTTAACAGTTTCTAATGAGACAGTGGTCCTGCTTGGAAACAGCAATGACCTTCATTTAAGCCCTGCCTGCTCTGATGCAAAAGGAGTCTTCTTTTTGGTCTAGAATGATGTAGCACTGGCATGTGTCCCAGAATGATGGCATCCATCCAGATAGATAGATAGATAGATAGATAGATAGATAGATAGATAGATAGATAGATAGATAGAGTTATTAGAGTTATTTTATATTTCCAGCATACTTCATATAGACTACTGATTATCTACTTTATTTAGAATTTGTGACTTTTTAATTATTATTTGGTTTTTATAGCATATCTTCTGCCCCCTTCTTTACACCCATTGCTATTAATATTTACTTTCCTGGTTTATGTTGGTAAGTTTATATTGTTACAATTAAGCACAGTCCTGAGAAAAGGAAATTATGTAAATGTCTTCTTTTATATTTAGTGCTATAGTAACTCTATAACCTATACCAAATTAAATAAAAAGTACTTTTAAATATAAAAGGAAAAGTTCTTTTCAGTTGCTTTATCATCCACAAGTCAGAGCTGTTTGCTTTTTATTCTATTTCCAAAGACCAAAATCCCTTTTTGACTCAACTGTAAAATATAGTCTCAATTCAGACTCTTTAAAACAAAAGTAAAGTTACGTCCAGATACTTGTAGTTTTGTTCTACGTCTCATTGTACACAGTGAAATTCCACTCTGAGTCATTTACTTTAAAGCCTCCAGGTTCTTGTTTAATTTTTTTTTTTTAGAGTCATTGAAAACTATTTCGGCAAATGCTTGAGATAATGCCCTTATTAAGAAAATGTTTTAAAATCAAGAAGAGCCTATTAGGAGTCTAAGACACTCATTAAAGATTTTACAAATAGTTCCTGTTGTCCCTTCTATCTGCCCATTTTTGTCTCCCTACATTGAGCAAAATTTAGGTATTGCATAAACTGCTTTCAGCCTCCTCTAGCTTTGGATGGCCATGTAAAGCCCCCACTACAGTGTACCACTCTGTGTTGATGACAGGCTTGGTCAAACAGCCCTCAAAAAACCTTTATGGATGTGTTGACTAAGGTGCAGAGTCCTCCTCTTAAGAAGCAGGATAGGCAGAAAGACACAGAGAAGCCCTAAACACTGTTGCCTTCATTCTTATACAAAAGTACAGGGCCCACATATTTATATTTTAGTAGCCATGCTAGAGAAGCTCTGCTTCAGACCCTATTCAGGGCTAGACTACCTTAGGAGTATCTTCTGGAGCTGTTCTTCTTTCCAGGATAGCTGTATATTTCCTCATCTATCATGTATGGGGAAAATAATCACTGAAAAGGAACCTAGCATCTTTATTAGATATACTTTTGCTATAAGTAACAAAAACCTACATCTCATGGCTAAAACAAATAGAAGATTGTCTTGCTCATTTAGCTTATTCTCTCTCTTCAGGATCTAAGAACCACATTTCCTGATATGTTATACTTGAGTGACAAGTACTAAAGCTCCAACCATGTGGTTTAATTTCAGAAAAGGAAGAAACAGAAAGGACTCATGTGTGTCTCCTTTAGTCAGAAAAGCAAAATTTCCTCCAGCCTGTCTCCCGGGAACCCAGTCAACTTGTGCATAGGTCTCGTTGTTTGGAGCTAGTTAAGTGGCTGCTTCTGACTGCAAGAGAATCTGGGACAGCAAGGAATAGGTTTGTCACAAATGGCTTAGAGTTGGGAGCCATTGTCTGGGCAGAGGTCATTGCTGCTGCAAAGAAAGTCAAGTAACTATTGTTAGCTGTGAAAGCAACTGATAAGGTCTGTCTTCTCAAAGTTTAGGGGCAGTATTCTGAATTATAATGTAACTGATTAGTAATGGCCCCTTTGTTTATAATGTGAGACGGTGAAATGGCACCATACTTGCTAAGAGGATCCTGTCAGATCCCAAAAAAATTCAGGACAGAAGGCTAACTATTAGCATACCAAAGCACATGCTGGCCACCAAGCTCACTGAGTACCTGTGGCTCCTTTCAGCTCCTCTCACCCTGCCCCTTACCCTAAACCTTTCCAGCCCAGAGTCTTTCTTTTTCTTCCCCCAGCTTTTTTTTTTTTTTTTCTATATAATCCTGCCATTTCGGCCATGCACTTTCTTGGTTCTCTTTGTTCTCTTGGTCCTTCTTGGTCCTCAGCTCCTCTCTTGTTCTGTTTGCCCTCTTTCCTCTTCTCTCTCCTCTCTTCCCCTCTCATTCTCTTCCAACTTCTCTCCTCTCATGTCAAGTTCATCCTACTGGTTATTGTAGTCTACTACTTTTTCCCCTGCTCTGGGCTCTTCCAAATGCCTCTATATCTACAAAAGAAACTTTCTCCTCAATGATACCTTTGGAAGTTATGTCTTCATTTTCATTCATCCAGCAGTCCTCATTTTCTTTCAGGTCTTATTCTCATATTTGGCCATATAGAAATAATACAAATTGGCAGTTATCAGAGGCAGGAGGGGGCGGGCAACTATTTAATAGGCTTGAGATTTTCTTATGTTATCATGAAGATAGAAATGACTGTTACCACTAAATTATACATGTTTGATGGTGAATTTTATGTTACATAAATTTTACCACAGTAAAAAGCATTCGCTTCTCTTGGGGTTAAAAACTAATGAGAGAACAAGGCCTGACCACCACACACACTCAAAAGCCACCCGTCCCAGGAACTAGGCCATAGGTCACCAATTCCAGAAAGAAGACAATGATCCCCTACCCACAGAATAGCCTGGAGAAAACCAAGTAATATTTAACCATCACCCCTAGAAATGGCTAAAATACCTGAAAGTTACCCAGATGTTCTTTACAATAGGATGAGTAAAACAATTATGGTTTGGCTTGGCCTTCCGGGCAAACAATTTCCTCCGGACACCCGATATTTGCTAAATGTCAATCAATCATAGAACTGCCTAGCTGGAATTCCCTTAACTTTGATGTAACCCTAAATATAAACCCTCCTCTCCCTGAGCTCGGGGCTCTACTCTCAACTGTTTTATCCATGAAGGTGTTGGCCCTAGCTTGAGCTTGTAATAAAAAGACCCTGTTGTATTGCATTGGAATCAGCTCCTTGGTGGCCTTTGGGGTCCACAAAACTTGGGTATAGTACTAAGACCTAATTTATGTAAATCATTTTTGTGCAGCATTTATACTTCACTTCCTACAAATGTTAAACCTGTAAATCATGAGGAGAAAACACCAAATCCACAACTGGGCACTAAGGGCTGAGCAGCTGGCTGTCTAACCCTAAATCAAGATTTGAGAGAGCAGCCTCTGCTGCCTGCCAGCCTTTTGAAGTCCCTTTTATAGGAGAGATAAAACTGTTTACAGGGGGAAGAGAGTTGGCTGTTATACATTTTTAGAAATATTCAGTTGAAAGGGAAGGAACAAGGTTGAAAGGGAAGGAACAATGTTCATAATGTGAATGGGATGACAAAGTTAATGTAGGTTGAAAAACATGTTTTGCAGTTTACATCAGATCTAAGGAACAGGATCATTTTTTTTTAATAAACAGAAACTTTAACTTGCAAGGACTTAACACAGGACAAATGTGAACTTATTCTTTAACTAGGACTTAACACAGAACAAACAGGAACTTACTCTTTAACTACAAACAGTAACCTTAACCTATACAGGAAAAACAGGAATTTATTCTTTACTGTCTTAACTGTAAACAGAACCCTTAACCTGCAAACTATCTCTCTCTCTCTCTCTCTCTCTCTCTCTCTCTCTCTCTATATATATATATATATATATATATATATATATATATATATATATATATTTCTGTCTTTGTTCCCTAGTAACTTATAAAGTATATTGTTCCTATTTTGGTCTCACACAAACTCATTGTGGTAGTAGTGATTTTAATAGCCCTGCCTCTTATCTGCAACTGAGGAGAGACAAGTTACTCTTCAGCATCATCTATTTCTTTCTTCCTTAGTGACTGGAACCTAGTAAATGTGCCTAGCAAAAACAACAAACAAACAAACAAACAAGAGAGATTAAGTGTTCTTGCTGCCCTTCCAGAAGACCAGAATAATTTATGTGTGTATGTGTGTCACGATAAATGTCAGGTCCAAAGGAAACTCCAGTCGCTCAAAATCTGGTACCCATTTCCCTCTACCAAAAGAGGCATTTCTCATCATAAGAGAAAAAAATGGCAATCTATGGTGCCTGTTAACTTAGCAAAGTGCATGCTGGCATCCAGGCTCACTCAGTACCTGTAGCTCCTCTCAGTTCTTCTCACCCCACTCCCTACCCTAAGCTCCAGCTCATAGGCTTTCCTTCCCCTAACTTCTCATTCCCATATAACCTAGCCATGTGCTCTCTTGGTCCTCTCTTTTATCTTCTTCACTTACCCCTCTCTCTCTTGATTCCCTCTCTTGGTCATTTCTTCCTCTCTCACTTTCCTGCCTTGAGGCCAAGTCCACTTGGCTGACCATGTCTAATGTATTATTTTCTCACCCTGCTCTGGGCACTTCCAGATGCCTCTAGCTGTATTCTCTTTCATATCTACAATAAAAATCCTGCCCTTTGACTATACTTTGGAGTGGTCATGCCCGTAAATTATACACTTTATTTTATTATTTATTTATATATGTTGATTTTTTTTTGAAACAGGGTTTGTTTATGTAACAGCCCTGGTTATCCTAGAACTCACTTTGTAGACCAGGCTGGCCTTGAACTCACAGAGCCCTGCCTCTGCCTCCAGAGCACTAGGATTAAAGGCACACATAACCATGGCCAGCCAATTATCATTTTCTGAAAGCAGCCAACAGATTGAAGGCAAACTTTAAAAAAAGTATCCACCATAAATACTGTAAACAAACAAACATGAAGATATAGGATGATAAGGTCTGAGTGCTAACCTGGGTCAGTTGGGGTCAATGAAGCAACTTTCTCAATTATAAAACACCTCTTTAACAAAGATTCCCTCATTCCTTTCCAATATTATATTGTCTGTGCTGTTCAATTACTATAGAACAAAACTTTTTTTGTTAGGGACAGACATCAGACACACACCAACAGACAGAACATAGATCACAGACAATAAAACAAACAGAAGACACAGGTAGAAAGGTAGAAAATTCAAACTTGGTTTGATTTTGGTCTAAACTACTCCAAGAGAAAGAATTGTTTTTATTCTTTTTATTATAACTTTTTACTGATTATTTGTGAGTTTCACATTATGCACCCCAGTCCACTCAGACATGGCCTTCAGCAGCAGCTTGTGCTGGGACCTCACCATGACCCCAGATGGGAGCTCTGGCCACTCACAACAGGCTACTCCTCTCTTTCCTCCAAACTCCAGTTCTATCTCTTCAAAATGCTCAAGCTGCTCCACTTCTCTTTCTCTTTCACCTGTCCACAACACATTCACCTGTCAACTTGCACATTGTGGTGACTCCCACTGCAGGCTGGCCATATGGCTGGCAGGCTTCTGGGCAACATCCTCAATCTGTCCTGCAGAACATGTCAGAGAAGTGGGTTCTATGATCTATCTGTGCTTTGTGCCAGAGGGCAGGTCTGTGGGTGGCATGACTGTCTGCAGGTCTCTCTGTCTGTCTTCCTCCTCCCTCAGTGCACTGTGTTGTGATCAGCATGACTCTCTCTGTGTGTCTATGGCCTACCTGTACTGTAGGGTAGATGACAAGGCTATGAACATCTCCCCCCACCTGCACCACGTGGCATGGTAGAATGCAGTCTTCCTCCTCCATGCTGTGCGTCTTGGGTTTGATTTATTTTGATTTGATCTGACTTGATTTGATTTTTATGTATCCCAGGCATAAAACAGCCTTGGCAGAAGACCCTAATTTGGTTTCCAGTACCTATGCCAAGTAGCTTATAACTACCCATAGCTATTAACTCCAGGAAATCTGATGCCCTCTCCTGGCCTCTGTAGACACTGACACTAATGTGGACTTAATCCCACACAAAGACACACATAAATACATACAACTTAAAAAAAATAATCTTCAGCAAAAGGATACTGGGAAAGAGCTTTTCTTCCTATATTCTGAAACAAAACAAAACAAAAAAAAATACCAAAAATATTTCTGTCTAAATGAGTAAATTTCCTTCTCCTTTTTATTTTTCAACTTTCTTATAAAATGAAGCAATGTGTTTATTATAAATAAAAAGCAAATGTTGGGGAATGGGGAGGTGTAAGGGTGCAACTGGGAGGAGAGAAGGGAGGGACCTGGGATCAGACTGTATAGTGATTAGATAGATAGAGATAGATAGATAGATAGATAGATAGATAGATAGATAGATAGATAGATAGATGGAAGAAAAAAAGCAAATGTTACTTTAAAACCTAACTTCTAAAACTATAAAGGGAGACTCTGGAGTAGGTTACAGGACAAAAAGATCTAAATATATTTGTCTTTGTGTGTGTGTGTGTGTGTGTGTGTCTGTCTGTCTGTCTGTCTGTCTGAGAGAGAGAGAGTCATTATGTAGCCTAAGCTAGTCTGGAATTCTCGGTGTAGTTCAAACTCCTCAAATTCACAGAGATCTGCCTCACTCTGCCTCCCAGTGTTGAGATAAAAAATATGTCCCTACATACGTGTGTGTATTATGTGTGTATATATCCATATATATATATATATATCTCCATATATATATACATATACATATGTATATAATCATACACTTTTAAAACTATGATATGTATGTATGTGCACATATTTGCACATATTGAAAGAAGACAGGTAATTTCATAACTTATTTCAAAAGTTTTCCATTTAAAATCTTGTATGTCTGCCTGCATACTGCCATGCTAGCCAATATGATGAAAATAGACTAAGCCTCTGAATGGTGAACCAGCCTCAATAGAATGTTTTCCTTTAGAAGAGTTGCCATGATCATGTGTCTTGGGGGTTGGAGGCATAGCTCAATTGATGGGATCTGCATCACACACAGGTTCTGGAAAGAGTTGGTGTGATAGGAATGGTTCCCCTAGGCCCATAGATCTGAATGTTTGATCTTTTAGAAGATGTGGTCTTGTTTGAGTAGGTGTGGGCTCATTGGAAGAAGTCATCACTGGGGGTGAGCTTTGAGTTCTCAGAAGCTCAAGCCACACCCAGTGTGGCAATCTCTTCCTGCTGTCTGCATATTCAACTGTAAAGCTATCAGCTCCTCTCCAGCACCATGTCTGCTTCTATACCACCGTGCTTCCTGCATGATGATAATGAACTAAGCGTCTGAACTGTAAGGCAGCCCCAGTTAAATGTTTTCCTTTATAAGAGTTGCCATGGTTATGTGTCTCTTCACAGTAATAGAACATTGACTAAGACCATTGGAGAACACTGGAGTCGTGGCAGGTGAAGGTGACGATATCTGCTCTCAACAGCTGCAGCCAAAACTAAGACAAGCAGACCTTCATTATAGGCTGTCTCCTTGCACTCTAAACTCATGTGCACAAACCTATGCAGGACACAGCCCTGGAAGAGAAAGATCAGTCTGGCCTGGACCTCAACTGTAGTGGAAATTTGGAATTTTGGTTTCTTAAACACACACACACACACACACACAGAAAGAGAGAGAGAGAGAGAGAGAGAGAGAGAGAGAGAGAGAGAGAGAGAGAGAGAGAGAAATGTTGTACAAATGTGTTTTTCTTTTAATCCCAGGTGTAGGGATGTGGGGCTGTTCACACTGTACACAGCAGTTGACTGTGATTAGCCTCACACTCTAGCAGAGGCATGCTTTTGCCAGCTGCAGATAGTTTCAGTGATGTGTGAGGTTGGAAATTCTGGGAAAATTTCAGAGGGTATGTAAATACTAGGGACCCAAGAGGCATGCTCATTAAGGGAGGCTGGTTGTAGTTAGCTAGTAACCGTGGTCAAAGAGGAAACAAAAGGAAAAAAAAAAAGTAGACTTCGGGGTTTTCCTAAAATTTCTTTTCCCCCATCCTTGTTTCTCCTCTCTATCTTTAGGAGTGAAACTAGGGGGATAAATGGTGAGAAAAGGAACCCTCAAAGTAGTCAAAGTCCAGCTACACCCGTGTCTCAACTTGTGTTTCTTAATATTCTTATCAATGATCTGAAAATTGTAGCTGAGGGCTGGAAAGATGGCTTAGCAGTTAAGAACACTTGTTGAGGATGATACCAGTGAATATTCCAAACTGGATAGAGAAAAGCCTACAAGGCCTCAATTTAAATAAAGAATTATAAGCAATGGAGGAAAGCTGGGAGCAGGAGGGGTGACCTACCCCAGGGAAGAGCACACCTATTGGTTGTTCAGTGCCAAATGATCAGCCCTGAAAATATACATACAGGTAGTGTTGACTGAACAGGCTATGTTTAGGAATATATATATATATATATATATATATATATATATGTAAGCAATAACAGTAAAAATAATAAAGAGGCTATAAATTTTAATGAGAGGAGGGAACGGTATATGGAAGTATTTGGAAGGAAGAAAAGAAAGGGAAAAATATTATTAAGTTGTAATCTTAATAGGAAAGAAAAAAGAAAAGATAACACTAACAACAAAAGAAATGAAATTAATATTTTATAATTATTAGTTTATCCAGTATATTTTAATCAAAATTAATATTATCCAAATTTTCTTGAATATGGCAGGTGAATGTTCCTTTATTCTGTTTCTTGTGTTTTATATCCCATGTTCATAAAGACTTCTTTCTATTTGGTCCACTAACATTTGAAAATACACTGTGTAATGCTTCTGTTCCAGAGCAGAAGTCAGTCATTTCTTGAAAGAGTGTTAGATTATTATTATAAGAAAATTATATCCAGAAACAATATTCTCTCTCAAATTTGTGCTTGCTTCTTGTTTATTTACTTGGCAGAAAATAGAAAAGTTTTATGTAAGTACATACAAACACACATTTATTACCAAAGATTTGGCATATGCAAATAAAGTGAGTAGTGAAAAAAAAAGTGCTTTTCCAGAGAAAGAGCATGTTTGGTTCCCAGCACCCACATATCTGTCTATAACTTCAGTTGCAGGGAATCTGATGCCCTTTTTTGACCTTCATGGGTACCAGGCATGAATGCAATGCACATAAAAGCACATGCATGTAAAACCCTTATATACATAAAATAAAAACAATATTAAAAAATAAATAAAAATAATGACAATTTAATGTTCATAATACTTGGTGTTTTAATTAAAATGTTTGCATAGGTAACAATTTTGTGACAAGAGACAGGTATGAAGCACATGCAAAGGAACATGCATTTATAGGAATACCTGATGAAGTAGGATAAAGTATTTCTGCCATAATCTACCTTGATAAAAAGCAGAAATAAATTGCTAACAGAAATGTTTTCTAGGAGAGCCTATATGTCCTGTTTAAATGGTGCATGCCTTTGTTAAAGAAATGAATGTAAATCATTTAGTCATAGCAGCTACCATTATTAAGCATGGATGATAGGCCAAGAACTATGCTGTATTAGTTCATGTTAAAATGTTTCATTTTGGTTAGACAAGAAGAATCACTTAAAAGCTCTATTTCACAACACAGTAGATATAGTCATTAACCCTATATCTATTCCTTTTATGTTCTTATTGTTTAAAATTATTTGTATAAGTGTGTCCGTGTATGGTGTGTGCAAAAGCTCAAGGGCTCATGGAGGCCAGAGGCTTCAGATCCCCTGGAAGTGAGATTTCAAACAATTGTGAGCCATCTGACTTGGGTGCTGAGAACCAAACTCAGGTCCTCTGAGTTTATAATCTCCATCTGCAAGAGAACTATGCACTCTTAAACACTGAACCATCTTTCCAGTGCTATATAAATTGTTTTCTTTTAAAATGCTATGTGTATAAGATAATTCATATGTTCATTAGGCATAATTAGTTGTGCACAATGTGTATATATTTCAAAATCCAATTTTTACATGATAAATACATATTGTTTGCATTAGCTACTCATTGTTCTGACAAAATACCAAATAAAACACAACTTAAAGGAGGAGAGTTTTCATTTGACTTGCAGTTTAAGGGATATAATCAATCCATCATGTCAGGTACCAGTAGAGGGTGGCACTGTCCACAGCAGCAGGAGATTACAGCATGATTTGTTATGTCTAAGTAGATCAGAAAACACAAGAGTCTGGGCCAGAAACATAATTGAAATGTAATTCTCAGTCCTGGCTTCTATAGCTCTACATCTTCCAGCTATGTCCCAACATTCAAAAGTTTTATAATCTCCCAAAACAGTGCTACCAGAAAGAGACCGCATGTTCAAATACATGAGTCTGTGGAGGATATTTCATATTTAAACTATAATACTATAATATCTGGAAATCACTATATTTATTATCATCATTATTAATAATAAAGCTGGACAGGGCAGCACATTCTGGCAATCCCATCACTCAGAAAGTAAGGCAGGAAGATTGTGAGCTCAAGATTCGCCTAGGTTCCATGCTACATAAAGAGTTCTAGGATAGCCTGAACTGCATCAAGAGAACTTTAATATGAACGATAGACTTCAGGTGATGACAATGATATAAGTTCATTGATGGTAACAATATTCCACTTTGTAGTGGGATATTTATGCTAGAGACTGTTACCATGTCATATCCAGAGGACAGGATTTCACAGCACTCCTCCTTGTCTTCCAGCTCTTACATTCTTTCTGCTCCCTCTTCCACAATGTTCTCTGAATATTGAGGAAGTGGCTTGATATAGATGCTCCATCTATGACTAAACATGCATAGTCACTGTCAGCACTTTGAACAGTAATATGTCTCTTCATTAAACACTATTCATGGCAATAAGAAGCTTCTCTGACCAAGGTTGGGAGCAGCACAAGTCTATGACTGTAAGTGTAAACATTTAGAAGGCAAATCATCTGATCATTTAGAAAAACAACATTAATAGGTTCTCCCCTACAGCCTTTACTTTCCTAACCATGGGTTTTTACTATGATTACAATACCAGGCATGAAATCCCTCCTGTAAATTGGGCCTCAAATCCAATCAAGAGAGAAATTAGTTACTCCCAAAAACACAATATTGCCGTGATTGGACCATTATACCCACCAGCATATCTTACCTGGCAGGCCAGTACTGTAGTATGCACGGTCCAGCACTGTATAAGGCCATTGATGGTTTTTCTCTCCACAGCACCCTACATAGCATCCTCAAGCACCATGAAAGCTACACAGCATGGGGAGTTTTCTGGTTAGTTCAAATTTTATTTATTTTTGTTATATGAACAAAGTGTGTGGTGTCTTCAGCAATAGGATCTTACTATCCAATTATAATGGACAACTAAGAGCAATAACAATAGCCTGTACAGTTTGGGATACCACTAGGACCACTTTGTTCAATAACTTGTAGGGAGTTAATCTATGCTCAGCACTGAGATTTTCATTTAATAGCTAGTGTCTTCTGGGAGCAGCATTGTTCACTAATGAATGTGTACTTCTGTTCAATATTTTTTTAATAAATAGATTTTTTAATTAGCTTACAAACTAGTGGAGCTATAGAAAGATTCCTTTCCCTCAACCTTTTCCCCCATTCCCACTTAAACCTTTATCTCTCAGTGTTCACCCCCTCTTCTTTCTCATCATGTCTGCTATCCCCTCTTGTTTTATTTAACTTGGATCGCAAGATTCTAGGTTACCAAGTAGCATCTTCATGCATACTCCATTTTAATTTAGCCCTCCCTGACCCCTCATTTCTCAATATTCATCATTTTCACTGTATGTTTGGACCCTCCTGCCTCAGTATTCTTTTTCTGATTTTATTTAACCTATATTCTAATTTCTTCCCTCCCTAAATGCATTCTCAGCCAATGGTCCATTTCTTTCTACATGTATCCCATGATGCTAAAACATGCGAAAAAAATATTTGAAGCTAGAACCTTTATACAAGAAAGCACGTGTGTCCTAGTTTGTGTTTCATTGCTGATATAAAGGTCAGGACAATAGCAATTTGGGGAGGAATGAATTTATTTGATTTGCATATCCCATCACAATCTGCCATCAAGAGAAGTCAATGTGGGAACACAAGCAGGTGCAGAGGTAGAAACCATGGAGACACACTGTTTACTGACTTCCTCCCCATGGCTTGCTCAGCTTGTCTTATTAAACAACCCAGGACCACTTTCCCAGGAATAGCAACACTCACAGTAGGCTGGGCCATCCCACATTAATTATTAATCAAGAAAATGCCCCCACAGGCTTTCCTACAGTCCAGGCTGATGAAGACATTTTTCTCAATTGAGAGCCCTCTTCTGAGATGACCTTAGCTTATGTGAAATTGAGAAAATTGACCAGCACAATATATGACATTGTCTGAATTTGAATACTGAATTAGTCTTCCATACTCACTATAAATCCCACATCGTGGTTCATTACTAATCATGTTTGCAAATAAAAATAATATGAGAAATTTTAGCCAATGAAATAGGCAAGAAAAGATGAAACTAAATTGGAAGAAAAAAATTCTCCCTATTTGTAGACAATAATAATGATTGCATAATGAAATAGGACTCCAAGAACACCCAGTAAAATAAAAGCAAAGGGAGATTAAAGCTGGTCCAACTTTAATCTAGCATAGAAAGATAGCATACTTACATAGGAAATGTATAAGAGGCCATGACTCAGGGGCAAAGTTGGTAGGAGAACATATGAAGGTAAAAGTCACAAGTCAGATAATGTCATATATTGGGTTTTCAAAAAAGCAGATGCTCACATAAAGTTTAGTCTGTAGCATACTTACTAAAACACATCATTGTGAACAACACCTGAAATGGAAATAGAAGGAAAAATGATACAAAAAAAGAAGTTACACTATAAGATATTTCTGATATCCTCAATTAGACTCATGAAGAATGATGGAGATAAAATGACTTTAGGAGTTAGAATCTTGTATCTATCAGCTATTAAGCCACTAGGAGGAATAGGAAGGAATTGAGCGAGTTAGCTTTTTAGCTGAGCCCATTTGCAAGGACTGAGAGCTGAAGCCTGCCTACCCTTAGCTCTCTTAGCAATTGGGACAAAGCACTAGTAAACTAATTAGAGATCTGAGAAGCACATGCCACTACCTACTACAGACAGTGATTTGAAGACCTCCTATTTCTTTAAGGTTAATAGAGTTCCTCACATTCGGGTGACCCCAATTATAAAATTATTTTTGTTGCTCCTTTATAACTGTAATTTTGCTACTGTTAAGAATCATAGTGTAGATCCAAGATGGTACCACCAAGAGGACACTGTGTCTGAGGAACAAGACAGCAGTGGCTTGCACAGCAACCAACAAAACAAACTGTGGGCCCTAAAACACCAGCAACTGTGTTTCCCAGGTGAGAGGAAACCTCACAGTGTGGGAAGCAATCAAGTCCATTATCAGGTCACACAGCAAACCAGGGAAGAGTTCTCAGGTCCTAGCAGGCACTCAGTTGCCAGCTCAGAGACATAGGCACTCAGCCTCCAGGCCAGAGACCCGTCTGCATGCCTGACTCACCAACCCAGACAGAGCTGTGGACCCCAAAGCACCAGAGACTGGGTTTTCCTGATGGGAGGAATCCCAAGGGTGAAGGAAACATCAGGTCCGACCTCAGAGCACTCAGCCAACCCCCCACCCCAACACCATCACAAAAAGTTTTCGGGGTCTTGCAGGCTAAGCCACTCGCCTCCAGCTGCATGCTTTAATCACCATCCCAGACTGAACTGAGGACCCCAAAACACCACTGACTGGGTCTCCCTGTCGGGAGGAAACTCCACGATGATGGAAACATAAGGTCTGAACTCAGGACACCCAGCTAATCCTAAGAAAAGTTCCTGGATTCCAGAAGGCTCCGGGATCTAGTCTCCTGCCACATGCCTGAATGATGCACTCACCTGCCACTGATTACTGCTTGGGTACTGGGACACAGAGCTCTGGGGCAAAGAGCTCTAAACTCAGACCTACAGAAGCCTGGGATCCATAGGATCCACTCCCAGACAGTGCTCCAAAGAACAACCTGTCTCCTTAGCTAAACTGACCAAACCGTGGGGCTTCCTGGTTCTTCAAGAAGGCTGTGTTCAGCAAACACAATGTAAAAGCAGCAGCAATGACTCACTAAATTCAGAGCAAGAATCCCAGTGGCAGGACAGCTGTCTCCAGGACTTCTCCTATTGGGAGGAGAGCTCCCCTGGCTACCAAAGACCCCAGTTACTCCACAGGTCCATACACCTGAGGTGAGCTTTGGCAATTCCCTGAAAAGCACCTGCCTTTCGGTGACCATACCCAAAAGACTGAGGAGGCCTCCTTTCAAGAACAACCATCTTCCTGCCAAGGGGATTCTCAAGAAACTAACAACCAACACCTGAGACAACCAGTGTGTAGAGGCCAGCACAATCAACAAAACTCAAAGCAACATGACATCTCCAGAATCCTGGACACCCTAACATAAGTGAAATTCAAGAAGGTGGCCTTACATCTATGTTTATGAAGAAGATAATGGAGGAAATGAATAAAATGCATAAACAGAGGAAGGTAAATTCAAACAGATTATGACCATCCATAAAGAAATGCAGGAAGATGCAACCAAAGAGTTTGTGGCCTTTAGAGAGGAAATAATTATATCACTGAAAGAAATAAAAGAAACAGGAATGTTGAAACAAACAGGTGAAGGAACCGAAGGAAAAGCAGGAAAATACAGTCAGACAGGTGAAGGAAATAAAATGGTGCAAGATCAGAAGAGAGAATAGGAAAAATTAAAGAAAACAAAAAAGGAGGAAATCATGGATAGGAAGAACTTAGGGAAGAAACCAGGGACTACAGAGGTAATTATAACCAGTAGACTACAAGAGATGGAAGAAAGAATCTTAGATGTGGAAGATACAATGGAAGAAATCAATGTATCCATCAAAGAAAATGATAAATCTAAAAATTTCCTGACACAAACCATTCAAGAGATCCAAGACAACAAAAAGACAAAACCTAAGAAAAATAGGAATAGAGGAAAAAGAAGATTCATGTCTCCAAGGCCCAGAAAATATTTTCAACAAAATCATAGAAGAAAATTTTCCCAATTTAAAGGAGAGGCCTATAAACACACAACAGGCCTACAGAACACCCAATAGATTAGACCAGAAAAGAAAATCCTCCTGCCACATAATAGTTAAAACACTAAATATACAGAACAAAGAAAAAAATATTAAAAGCTGCAAGGGAAAAAGGCCAAGTAACATATAATGGCAAACCCATCAGAATAACACCTGAATTCTCAACAGACACTATGAAAGCCAGACGGCCCTGGACACATATCATGCAAATCCTAAGAGAACACAGATGTCAGCCCACACTACTGTACCCAGCAAAACTCTCAGTCATCATAGATGGAGAAAACAAGATATTCAACAACAAAAACAAATTTAAACAATACCTACCCATAAATCCAGCCTCACAGAAGATACTAGAAGGAAAATTACAACCCAAGAAAGCTAACTACATTCAGGAAAGTAGAGGAAATAAATAACTTCACTACAGCAAAACAAAAAGTAACCCAAACACACTACCACAATCAACATCAAAATAAAAAGATGTACTAGCCACTGGTCATTAATCTCTCTCAACATCAATGGACTTAACTCTACAAAAAAAAAAAGTACAGACTAACAGAATGGATGGGTAAACTAGACCCAACAATCTGTTGCATACAAGAAACACACCTAAGTCACAAAGATAAATATTACCTGAGAGTAAAGGGCTGGAAGATGGTTTTCCAAGCAAATGGACTCAATAAGCAAGCAGGAGTAGCTATTCTAATATCTAATAAAATAGACTTTCAAACTATATTAATCAAAAGTAATGACAAAGTTCACTTCATAGTCATCAAAGAAAACTCTACCAAAAGAAATCACAATTCTGAACATCTATGCCTGAAATACAAAGGCGCCCACATTTGTAAAAGAAACATTAATAAAACTTAAACCAAACATAAATCCCACACATTAATAGTGGGAGACTTCAACACCCCCCTCTCAATAAAGGACAGGTCAACAAAACAGAAATTAAACAAAGAAACAATGACTCTAACAGAGGTCATGAATCAAGTAAACCAAACAGACATCCATAGAACTTATCAATAAAACACAAAAGCATTTACCTTCTTCTCAGCACTTCATGGAACTTTCTTCTCCAAAATAAGCCATATAGTTGGTCATAAAGCAAACCTCAGCAGATACAGGAAGATTGAAATAATCCTTTGTATCCTATCAGACCACCATGGAATAAAGCTGGACCTCAGCAACAACAGAAGTAGCAAAAAGCCTACACACACATGGAAACTGAACAACTCTCTCCTCAATGACAGCTGGGTCAGGGAAGAAATAAAGAAAGAAATTAAAGACATTCTAGAATTCAATGAAAATGAAGGCACAATATACCCAAACTTATGGAACACAAGGAAAGCAGTGCAAAGAGGAAAGTCCATAGCAATAAGTGCCTTCATAAAGAAAATCAAAACATCTCATACAAGCAACTTAATGGCTCACCTGAAAGCCCTACAAAAAAAGAAGAAGCAGACACACCCAAGAGGAGTAGATGTCTGGAAATAATCAAATTAAGGCTGAAATCAATAAACTAGAAACAAAGAATCAATGAAACCAAGAGCTGGTTCTTTGAGAAAATCAACAAGATAGAAAAACCCTTAGCCAAACTAACTGAAAGGCACTATCCAAATCAACAAAATCAGAAATAAAAAGGGGAGCATAACAACAGACACTGAGGAAATTAAAACAATCATTAGGTCTTACCTCAAAAATCTATATGCAACAAAATTTAAACATCTAAATGAAATGGACAATTTTCTTGATAGATTACACTTACCAAAGTTGAATCAAGATTAGGTAAATAAATTAAATAGTCCTATATCCCCTAAGGAAATAAAAGTTGTCATCAGAATCTCCTATCCAAAAAAAGCTCAGGGCCAGACTCTTTCAGCACAGAATTCTACCAGACCTTCAAAGAAGAGCTAACTCCAATTCTCTTCAAACTATTCCACAAAGTAGAAACAGAAAGAACATCACCAAACTCAATCACCTTGATACCTAAACCTCACAAAGCCCTAACAAAGAAAGAGAATTTCAGGCCAGTCTCCCTTATGAACATTGATGCAAAAACACTCAATAAAATATTCACAAACCAAATCCAAGAACACATCAAAGGTATCATCCACTATGACCAAGTAGGCTTCATCCCAGATATGCAGGGGTGGTCCAATATTCAGAAATCCATCAATGTAATCCACCATAGAACAAACTGAAAGGAAAAAAACCCACATGATCATCTCCTGAGATGATGAAAAAGCATTTGACAGAATCCAACATCCATTCATGTTTAAAGTATTGGAGAGATCAGGGATACAAGGTACTTACATAAACATAGTAAAGGCAATATACAGCAAGCCTACAGCCAACATCAAACTAAACAAAGAGAAACTTAAAGCAATCCCACTGAAATCAGGGACAAGACAAGGCTGCCCACTCTCTCCATATCTCTTCAACATAGCGCTGGAAGTCCTTGCTAGAGCAATAAGACAGTTGAAGGAGATCAAGGGTATACAGATGGGAAAGGAAGAAGTCAAAGTATCACTATTTGCGGATGATATGATAGTATACATGAATGACCCCAAATATTCTACCAGGGAACTCCTTTAGCAGATAAACACCTTCAGCAAAGTGGCTGTATACAAATATAACAAAAAAAATCAGTAGCCCTCCTGTATACAAAAGACAATCTGGCTGAGAAAGAAATTAGGGAAACAACACCCTTCACAATACCCACAAAAGACATAAAGGATCTTGGTGTAACTCTAACCAAACATGTCAAGACTTGTATGAAAAAAAAAAAAAAACAAACTTCAAATCTCTAAAGAGAGAAATAGAAGAAGGTATCAGAAGATGGAAATATCTCCCATGCTCATGGCTTGGTAGGATTAACATAGTAAAAATGGCCATTTTACCAAAAGCAATCTACAGATTCAATGCCGTTCCTATTAAATTAACAGATCTCTAGAAGTATCGCCATCCCTGATCTCCAGCTGTACTACTGACAACGGTAATAAAAACTGTATGGTACTGGCATGGAAACAGACTGGTGGATCAATGGAATCAAATAGAAAACCCAGAAATAAACACACACACCTATGGAGACCTGATTTTTGACACAAGTGCCAAAACAATACAATGGAAAAAAGGTAGCATCTACAACAAATAGTGCTGATCTAACTGGAAGTCCATATGTGGAAAAATGTAAATAGACCCACATCTATCACCCTGAACAAAATTAAAGTTCAAGTGGATCAAAGACCTCAACTTAAAACCAGACATAGTAAACCTGTTGGAAGAAAAATTGGGAAAGAACCTTGACCTCACTGGCACAGGAGACAACTTCCTGAACAGAACACCAACAGCTCAGGTTCTTAGACCTACAATTAATAAATGGGACCTCATGAAACTGAATAGTTTCTGTCAAGCAAAGGACACTGTCATCAGAACAAAACTACAGCCTACAGACTGGGAAAAGATCTTCACCAACCCTACATCTGACAGAGGGTTAATATCCAGAATATATAAAGAACTCAAGAAATTAGACACCAACAAATGAGGTATACCCTTGTCCCTTCCCAATCCCACTCTCCCGTTTTGCCTCATCTCCTTTCATGCCCTTTCTCCAGTCCACTGATAAGGGAGGACCTCCTCCCCTTCTATCTGACCCTAGCCTGTCAGGTCTCATCAGAACTGTCTTTCACAGTCTTTCTCTGTGGCCTGGTGAGTCTGCCCCCCCCCCCCCCCCCGTGGGGAGGTGAACGAAGAGTCAGCCACTGAGTTCATGTCAGAGACAGCCTCTGTTTCCCAAGGATGAGTGTGGGGTCTTCAGCTGGTATACAAAGTGAATAAATAGTATGTATATGGTACCCAGTAAGCAGAAAATTCTCAATAGAGGAATATTGAATGGCAGAGAAACACTTAAAGAAATGCTAAATGTCCTTAATCATGAGGGAAATGCAAATCAAATCGACCCTGAGATTCCACCTTACACCCATCAGAATGGTTAAGATCAAACAGACAAGTGACAACATATGCTGGAGAGGGTGTGGAGAGAGGGGAACCCTCCTCCATTGCTGGTGGGAATGCAAACTTGTACAACCACTTTGGAAATTAAACTGGCACTTTCTTAGACATTTAGGAACCTTCCTCAAGATCCAGTTATACCACTCCTAGGCATATGTCCAAAATATGTTCAAGTATACAATAAGGACATTTGCTCAACCATGTTTGTAGTAGCTTTATTCTTAATAGCCATAAGAGCCAACCCAGATGTCCTTCAATTGAGGAATAGATACAGAAATTATGGTGCATTTGCCCAATAGAATATTACTCAGCAATTAAAAACAAGGAAATCATGAAATTTGCAGGCAAATGGTGGGAACTAGAAAAGATCATCCTGAGTGAACCATCCTAGAAACAGAAAGACACACATGGTATATACTCACTTATAAGTGGATATTAGACAAATAATATGGGATAATCATACTAAAATCTGTACACCTAAAGAAGCTAAACAAGAGGGAGGATGAGTAAGATGTTTGATCCTCATTCAGAAAGGTCAACGGGATAAACATTGGAAGAAGTTGAAAACAAAGAGCAAGACAGGAGCCTACCACATAGGGCCTCTGTGTGGTAGAGTCTACCACATAGACTCTACCCAGCACAATATTAAAGCAGACGCTGAGACTTATAGCCAAACTTTGGGCAGAGTGCAGGGAATCATATGAAAGAAGGGGGAGATAGAAAGATCTGAAGGGAACAGGAGCTCCACAAGGACAAAACAGAATAAAAAAATCTGGGCTCAAGGGTCTTTTCTGAGATTGTTACTCCAACCAAGGACCATTCATGGAGATAACCTAGACCTCCTGCACAGATGTAGCCTGTTGGCAGCTCAGTCTCCAAGTGGGCTACCTAGTAAAGGGAACAGGGGCTGTCTCTAACATGAACTCAATGGCTGGCTCTTTGATCACCTTTACCTGAGACGGGGGTGGCAACCTTAACAGGCCACAGAGGAAAACTATGAAAGACAGTCCTGATGAGACCTGTTAGGCTAGGGTTAGATGGAAGGGGAGGAGGTCCTCCCCTATCAGTGAGGGGCAAGGAAGGAAATGAGGAAGGGAGAGTGCGATTGGGAGGGGAAAAGTGTGGGGACTACAGCTGGGATACAACGTGAATAAATTATAATAAATAAAAATAATATTTAAAAATCATGGCTAAAATAAAATAAATGAAAAAAAAACAGATATAAGCAGAGAATTCTCAACAGAGGACTATCAAGTGGCAGAGAAACAATAAAATAAATGTTCAACATCCTTAGTCATCAGGGAAACGCATAGTAAAACAACTCTGAGATTCCATCTTACAACTATGAGAATGGCTAAGATAAAAAACTCAAGTGACAACACATGCTAGAAAGGAGGTGGAGAAAGAGGAACCCTCCTCCATTGCTGGTGGGAGTGCAAACTTTTACAACCATTTTGGAAATCAATCTGGTCCTTTCTCAGAAAATTGGAAATAGCTCTACCTCGAGATCCAGCTATACCAGTCCTGGGCATATACCAAAAGATGCCCCACCATTCAACAAGAACATTTGTTTATAACCATTTTATTTGTAATTGCCAGAATCTGGAAACAACCTAGATGATCCCCAATGGAGGAATGGATACAGAAATTGTGGTACATCTGCACAATGGAATACTAATCAGCTATTAAAAACAAGAAAATCAAGAAATTTGCAGGCAAATGGATGAAACTAGAAGAGGTCATCCTGAGTGAGGTAACCTGAAAACAGAAACACAGGCATGGTATATACTCACTAATAAGGGGATATTAGCTGTATAACATAGGACAGCCATCTACAGACCTAAAGAAACTAAACAATAAAGAGGACTCTAGGGAGGATGCTTAAATCTTATTCAGAATGGCAAACAGAATAGGCAACAGAAGCGGTGGAAGAGACAAAACAGTATGGGAGTCTACTATAGAGGGTCCTCTGAAAGTATTCAACCAACAGGGGATCCAAGCAGATGCAGAGACTCAGGGCCAAACTTTGGGCAGAGCACAAAGAGTCTTATGGAGAGGAGGGATTAGAGGGACATGGAAGGGATAGGAGCCCCACAAGGAGACCAACAAAACTAAAAATTTTGAGCCCAGGGGGTCCTGCAGAGACTAATGCACAAAAAGGACCATACATGGAGAGGACCTAAACCCCCTGCTTAGATGTGGCCTATTGGCAGCTCAGTCTCCATGTGGATCTCTCTGAGGGAGGGGATCAGGGGTTGCCTCTATCATGAACTCAGTTGACTCTGATCACTAGCCCCTAATGATGCAACCTTGCCAGGCAATGGAGGAAGAGGATCCAGGCAGTCCTAATGAGACTTAACAAGCTATGGGCAGATGGCAATAGTGGAGAACTCCCCCTTTCAGTGGACTAGGGGAAAGGGATAGGGAGAAGAGGGATGGAAGGTAGTACTTGGGGAGTTGAGGGAAGGGGCTTCAATCAGGACACATAATGAATAAATTGTGAAGAAAAAAATAAAAAATTAAAAAAAGAATTGTAATGTAAATATCTGTGTTTTGCAGTGGTCTTATGCAACCCCTGTAAAAGGATTGTTTTGACCCCCAACGGTGTAGCAGCCCTCAGGTTGAGAACCACTGCTTGTTTAAGATGCTTCAATGCATATTCCAATAGGCTTAACTGAGTTCTAATCACAACTCCAGTCTCTGAGAATGATTCTTCATTCATCTCTGAAATTGGAGTTCTATTATTATTTTTCATCACTTTTTTTTCACCCTGGGGTATTTTTTGAGAATCACATATCATCCTGCAGAGATCCAGGTTAGTGTGTTATAGCAATCGTTCCCAAACCCCTTGATTCTACTTCCCTCAAGAAGCATGGCTTGCTGGGTGGTGGTGGAACATGCCTTTAATCCCATCACTCAGGAGGCAGAAGCAGGTAGATCTCTGTGAGATAGGCTGGTCTGCAGAGTGAGTTCCAGGACAAGCAGAGATACACAGAGAAATCCTGTAGCCAGGCTTTTTGGCTAGTTTACTGAGTTTTTATATCTGCAACCCTTCTCCATCCCTACCCCTTCCAAGTCCCCAATACTAAGTAGGTAAGAAAGAAGGTTAGAGGGGAAAGGGGACATAACTCTCTTTAGACTACTCCCTGCTAATTAGGGGCAGTCTAGCAATCCAGCAACCCATCAGTCCACCAACAGCAAAAGAAGCAGCAGGTGCCAGTAGAAGCAGGGTAGCAACAGAGAGAGCAGCAGCTGCCATAGGTCCTCTTGCAGCTCTCACATTTATACCCCCAGAGCAGGGACTGTCTTTGACATGAACTCAGTGGCAGGCTCTCTGATCACCTCCACCTGGGGGTGCAAGGCTGCAGAGGAAGACAATGTAACCAGTCCTGGTGAGACTTGATAGGCTAGGGTCAAATAGAAGGGAAGGAGGACCTCCCTTATCAGTGGACTAGGGGAGGGGCATAGGAGGAGAAGAGAGAAGGTGGATGGGATTGGGAGGAGATGAAGGAGGGGGCCACAGCCAGGATACAAATCGAATAAATTGGAATAAATGATAATAATACTAATAAAAAGAAAAAAAGAGTCCCTGGAATTCCAAACGTAAACTATCTGCAGCTGGCAAAATCACATCCCTCCAAGAGCACAAGACAAATCAGTGGCTGTGTACAATCTGAAGCAACCCCATATCCCATACCTAGGATTAAAACAAAAACTTATACATACAACTGGGTTTTTAGAGAAACCAAAATTCTCACCCCAAAACCCTATCTAGGAAAAAAAATATATGAGGAAGAAGAAGAGGGCTTATGCTCAATTTCTTTATATTGGGTCAAGATTATAATTAGCTTATAGTTAAGCTAAGTCAGAAGTGGCAATGCAGATTCTATCTTGCTCCCTGTGATGTGAACTTTAAAATAATTGGTTGACATGTAATCATTGTATATATTGGTGGAATATTGCTCTGGTCAGTGTGTGTGTGTGTGTGTGTGTGTGTGTGTGTGTGTGAACTTTACACAATTAGCAGGCATCTTGGAATAGGTAACTTCAACAGAGAAAATGTCTCCATCAGATTCGCCTGTAGGCAAGTCTGTGGAGATTGTTTTATTATCGTTAATGATTGATGTAGGAGGACCTTGTATACTGTAGGCAGTGTCACTTCTGAGCAGAATGAGTGAGTATGAGGAACAAGCCAATAAGCAACATTCTCCTTTAGTCTTTGCTTCAGTTTCTGCCTCCAGGTTTCTAACCTGATTGACTTCCTTATCTTCCCGTGAAGACAATGACTGTGATGTGGAACTACAAACCAAATAAACTCCTTTTCTCCACAGGTTGCTTTTTATTTCTAGTGTTTGATTACAGCAGCAGAGCAAACTAGGACAGAAATAGTATGACATTTTAACATATGTATACAACATATAGTAATCATTGGCAAAGCCACCATTTCAAACATTTACACATTTCAAAATACCTAGTCGAGAAAATTTCGAAGGGTCCTGATTCAGCATATAGAAAGTCCAAGTGCCTTGAGGCCACCATGCTGTGGGGCAGATCAGGGTCACATAGGACACATCTCATCAACATGCCCAGCTGACAGTATATTCAGCTAACAGTCAGACATGTGGATAATGACTCCCCCTCAAGATTGCATTCCCCAGTCATTGAGTTACCAAAGCCATCAAATCTTCCTAGCTGACACTACACACATTGTGAAGCAGAATGACTTCCCACTGTACTCTTATCTGAATTCCTGATCCACAAAACTCATGGGAACAGTAAAATGGTTATTGGAAGTCGCTAAGCTTGAGGGTAATTTGTTTCTGAGCAATAGTAAGCAGAATGTACAGGCTACAAAATTGACTGTGCTAAATGCTCAAGACCATCTGTGTACACTTGCAGAATATGCTCTCAGGCATTCTCTGGCTCTGCAGGAACCTGGAGATGACTCAAAGAAATTCTCCCATATAAAGAGAGAATTTTTCATATTTTGAGTATCAGTTTTAGAATCAACTGTATGGTTTGCTTTGAGTTGCAAGTAAGTGACAAATGGAGTCCCAGAGTGAAGACAGGTCTAAGAAAGTGGGAAGTTAGTCATTCAACACACTTTCTGAGTCTAAATACTTTGTGGATATTTTGCAATTTTATCTAGTTGGCATTAAGCTTTTTTTTTTTTTTAACTTTTGACTTGACCAAACACAAAATACAAGTCTACCCAGTTATATGAGTCATGAAGTATATCAAGTCATCTTAGGTAAATATCTTTCAAAGCTAAGAACTTTTTTCTAAATAAGATGATTTTCTTGAGATAATGTTTCTAGATCTTCTCAAAAGAGCAGGGCATATATGTTGGTCTTTGAGAAACCCAAATGAAAGAAATTGGTTTATTATTGTGACAGCTGATATAATTTATATTGTTAGCAAGCAGAAGAAGTAAAAACTTCCACTTTAGTTTTAAACTAGAAGAGGTCAACAACAGGAAAGAGTGAGGAAAAAAAGGCCTACTCTCCACAGATCAGAATGAGCCTGCTAATGACCCCAGACACTAGAAAGTTCAAAGACAAATTCACCTGATGTTCAATACAGCTAAAATTCTACAGGCTGAGATAATAAAAAGTGTGCACCTTATTACCCATAATGTCATCCCAGACATTTAAGGTAATTAGATATTTAGGGAAACTGTCTGAGAGTACTTTCCAAAAATATCCATCAAGGTTGAAGGACTTTGTGAGACAGCCGGCTCCACACTTCAGGCAATCCGTTCCCCTAACCTGATTCTGTTTTACAAAACATGAAACCTCTGTATTGTAAATAATGTCTCTTTCTATTTGGCAACATTGGGAATTTTATCAACAATGGTATGGCAACATAATGAAATCTAATATTGTGTGTACTAATTGAAAAAAATTTAAATAATATGGCAAAACAAGATGAAAGGAGAGAAAGATCAGTGTTAGTCCTTGTCACTTCAGTCAGTCAACAGCATTTTTCTCTTGTGTCACAAAACTAAGAAATAGAGCAGGAACTGTCATTATCAAATAGAAAACTAAAGACAAGAGAAAGAAGTAACTGCCTAAGACTGTGTAATCACGAAGGGACAGGGCCAACTGTGAAGGTGAGAACTTTTCAGTACTGTTTATTTTAATGAAAGTTAATAAAGATGGAGACCAAAACAGTAAAAAAAAAAATGAGCGCATGAGACTTTGGTTACTATCTACCACATTCAAGGGAAAACAAACAAATCAAGTAGCTTATGAGCCACAGGCACATTCTTTTTTCTTAACCCAGTCATCCCCTATCTTTCTACTCAGCCTTCACATAGCCCATCCACCTTCATCACAGACACCCAATCCATTCCATACAGTAGTTAAAAGAATTTCAAAAGATAATGTATTTCCATGAGAGAATTATGTAAATTGCATGATGCCATTTAAATGTGAGGTATTACTATTATTTTTATACTAACTTGGACTCATATCCTGTTCCATCACCCTGTCTAGAATGGTTTGTACTGCCTTAAGAAATAGAACAGATGCAATATGCTTAGAAAAAAAATATTTAAATATTGGGAAAATGTGCCTGGCATAACATTTGTATTATAACCATTTAACTGCAGGGCTTAGTTATATTGAATTTAATCACACGGTTGTGCAACTATAACCATCATCCAACTCTAGAACTTTTTAATCTTGAGAAAAAAAGCCCAGAAATTCTGCACTCATTAAAAATTAACAGCTTGGGCTTATCCAAGATGGCAGCATCAACCACACAGTTATCTGAACAGGACTCAGCAGTGAGAGCAGGGTGACGGGCAGGCTGTACTGTGGACCCCAAAACCCCTACTTCTGTTTTTCAGGTGAGAGGAGAATCCACATGGATACCCAAAGGTCCATCTTCAGGCCATCTGGCTAACACTAGGAAAAATTCCTGGGCTCCCGCCTGTCACTGCCACTGTGCTAGGCCACCAGCCCATCCCACCATCTATGGATACCTTCCTGGTACAGACAGCAGTTCACCTCTGACCTTGCAGCCCTAAGCCACTCTCCCAAACCCGAAATCTGTGGATATCTTTCAGGGATCGGCAGCGGCAGCAGCAGTGGTGGTGCACATGGGGCTCCTACCCTGCAGCCTTAGGCCACCCGCCCAAACCCAAAATTCTGTTTTCTTACCTTACACCATTTTCTTCATCTGTTTGAATGTAGATTCCTGTCTGTCCATGATGGTCTCTATTTTTTTGTTCATTTCCTCTTTATGTACCTCTATATGTGCCTCCATTTTTTTGTTCATTTTCTCTTTAGGTACCTTGAACAACTGCATAACTGTAGATTTAGGATCATTTTTCTTGTATTTCAGCTGCAATAGAATATCCGTTGATTTTTGGAGGTTCTGGTGAAGCCGTGAAGCCCTAGTTTGGTTGCCTGTATTCTTGCACTCGCCTCTAGCCATCTGGTTGTCTCTAGCCTTGCCTGATAATTCCTGGAGCCTGTACTGCAGACTGGATCCAGCTGTCTTTGGAGTCTCGAGTAGTCTCTCTTGGATTCAGTGTCTCTGCTGGCTCACTGTTTGTGACCCAGGTAGCTGGGGCACAGGCTTCAAGATCTCTGAATCTAGAGGTGCTCCTGTGTCCCACAGGCTTCCTTAAGATGGTGGAGGATGGGATTTGGGTTCCAGGCCTGGCTCAGTTCCACTGGGTTTACTGGTTGCGCTAGCCCATGTTGTTTCTGACCCAAGTGGGCTAGGCTGCTGGGGAGCAACAGAAAGAGCTCTGAACCTAGAGATGCTCCAATGCCCCACAGGCCTCCTTGAGAAGGAAGACAATAGAACTTGGGTCAGGTGCCTACGTCAGCTCCACTGGGCTCTCTGTGCTGGGCTTGCTTATTCTGACCTATGTGAGCCAGGCTGCTGGGGCACTGGTGGATAGACCTCAACAATAACAGAAATAACAGAAAGTCTACACACATATGGAAACTGCACAACTCTCTACTCGATGACAACTGGGTCAGGGAGGAAATAAAGAAATTAAAGACTTCCTAGAATTTAATGAAGATGAAGGTGCAACATACCCTAACTTATGGGACACAATGAAAGCAGTGCTAAGAGGAAAGTTCATAGCACTAAGTGCCTTCATAAAGAAATTCAAAACATCTCATACAAGAAAATTAAAGGCTCACCTGAAAGCCCTACAATAAAAAAAGAAGAAGCAGACACACCCAAGAAGAATAGATATCTGGAAATAATCAAACTCAGAGCAGAAATCAATACATTAGAAACAAATAAAACCATTCAAAGTATCAATGAAACCAAGAGCTGGTTTTTTAAGAAAATCAACAAGATAGACAAGCCCTTAGCCAAACTAACTAAAAGGCAGAGGGACACTATCCAAATCAACAAAATCAGAAATGAAAAGGGGGGCATAACTACAGACACTGAGGAAATCCAAACAACCATTAAGTCCTACTTCAAAAGCCTATATGCAACAAAATTTGAAAATTTAAATGAAATGGACAATTTTCTTGATAGATTCCATTTACCAAAGTTGAATCAAGATTAGTTAAATAAATTAAATAGTCCTATATCCCCTAAAGAAATAAAAGTTGTCATCAGAATCTCCTATCCAAAAAAGCTCAGGGCCAGACTGTTTTAGCACAGAATTCTACCAGACCTTCAAAGAAGAGATAACACCAATACTCTTCAAACTATTCCACAAAACAGAAACAGAAGGCATATCACCAAACTCATTCTGTGAAACCACAGTCACCTTGATACCTAAACCACACAAAGACCCAACAAAGAAAGAGAATTTCAGACCAATCTCAGTTATGAACATCAACACAAAACTACTCAATAAAATATTTGCAAATCAAATCCAAGAATACATTAAAGATATCATCCAACATGACCAAGTAGAATTCATCCAAGGCATGCAGGGGTTGTTCAACATACAAAAATCCATCAATGTAACCCACCATATAAACAAACTGAAAGAAAAAAAAATATGATCATTTCCTTAGATGCCAAAAAAGTGCTTGACAAAATTCAATATCCATTCATATTTAAAGTTTTGGAGAGATCAGGGACACAAGGCACATACTTAACCATAGTAAAAGCAATATACAGCAAACCTATAGCCAACATCAAACTAAATGGAAAGAAACCTAAATCAAACCCACTGAAATCAGGGACAAGACAAGGTTGCCCACTCTCTCCTTATCTCTTCAACAAAGTTCTGGAAGTCCTTGCTAGAGCAATAAGACAACTAAAGGAGATCAAGGGGATACAAATTGGAAAGGAAGAAATCAAAGTATCACTATTCACAGATGATATGATAACATACATGAGCAACCCAAAAATTCTACCAGGGAACTCCTTTAGCTGACAAACACCTTCAGCAAAGTGGCTGGATACAAAATTAACTAAAAAAAAAATCAGAAGCCATCCTGTACACAAAAAGACAACCTGGCTGAGAAAGAAATTAGGGAAACAACACCCTTCAAAATAGCCACTAATAACATAAAGTACCTTGTTGTGACTCTAATCAAACAAGTGAAAGATCTGTATGAAAAAAGCTTCAAGTTTCTATGGAAAGAAATTGAAGATGTCAGAAGATTTAAAGGTCTCCCTTGTTCATAGATCAGTATGATTAACATAGTGAAAATGGATATCCTACCAAAAGCAATATACAGATTCAATGCAATTTGCATCAAAATACCAACATAATTTTTTACAGAACTTGAAATAAAAATTCTCAATTTCATATGGAAAAACAAAAAACCCAGAATTGCTAAACAATCCTGTACAACAACAGATATTCTGGCGATATCTCCATCCCAGATCTCAAGCTGTACTATTGAACAACAATACTAAAAACGGCATGGCACTGGCATAGAAAAAGACTGATGGATCAATGGCATCAAATAGAAGACCCAGAAATAAACACACATACCCATGGAAACTTAATTTTTGACAAAGAAGCCAAAACCATACAATGGAAAAAAAAGATAACATCTTCAACAAATGGTGCTGGTCTAACTGGATGTTTTCATGTAGAAGAATGCAAATAGACCCATATTTACCACCCTGCACAAAACTAAAGTCCAAGTGGATCAAAGACCTCAACATAAAACCAGACACACTAAATCTGTTAAAAGAAAAAGTGGGGAAGAGCCTGGACATCATTGGCACAGGAGACAACTTCCTGAACAGAACACCAACAGCACAGGCTCTAAGATCAACAATCAATAAATCGGACTTCATGAAACTGAAAAGCTTCCGTAAAGCAAAGGACACTGTCAGCAGAACAAAACGACAGCCTACAAACTGGGAAACCAACCCTACATCTGAGAGAGGGCTAATATCGCAAATATATAAAGAACTTAAGAAGTTAAGTTAAACACCAGCAAACCAAGTATCAAATTAAAAAATATAACATAGGATAAACCTACTAAAATCTGTACATCTAAAGAAACTAATCAAGAGAGAGGACCCTGACTAAAATGATCAATCCACATCCCGAAAGGCAAAGAGGATGGACATCAGAAGAAGAAAAAAAAAAAAAAAAAAAAAAAAACAGGAAACAACCTAGAAACCTGCCACAGAGGGCCTCTGAAAAGCTCTGCCCTGCAGACTATCAAAGCAGACGCTGAGACTTATGGCCAACTGTTGGGGAGAGTGCATGGAATCTTATGTAAGAAGTGGGAAATAGTAAGATCTGGAGAGGATAGGAACCCCACAAGGAGAGCAACAGAACCAGAAAATTTGAACACGGGTCTTCCCAAAGACTCATACTCCAACCAAGTACCAGGCATGGAAATAACCTAGAACCCCTGCACAGATGTAACCCATGGCAGTTTAATGTCCACGTGGGTTACATAGTAATGGAAAGAGGGACTGTCTCTGACATAATCTGATTGGCCTGCTCTTTGATCACTCCTGATGTGATCTGATAGACTAAGATTAGAAGGAAGCAGAGGAGGACCTCCCTTATCAGTGGACTTGGGGAGGGGCATGCGTGAAGAAGGGGAAGGGGGAGGGGAGGGTGGGACTGAGAGGGGAGGAGGGAGGGGCTTATGGGGGATACAAAGTTAATAAAGTGTAATTAATAAATAAAATTAAATTAAAAAAAATAAAAATAAAATGTTAATTTAAAAAATGAGGTGCAGTGAAATCTCAACAGAGGAATATTGAATGGCAGAGAAACACATAAAGAAATGCTCAGAGTCCTTAGTCATTCTGGAAATGCAAACGCAAATGACCCTGAGATTCCACCTCACATCCATCAGAATGGCTAAGACCAAAAACTCAAGGACGACACATGCTGTAGAGGTTGTAGAGAAAGGGGAACCCTCCTCCATTGCTGGTAGTAATGTAACCTTATACAACCACTTTGGAAATCAATCTGGTGCTTTCTCAGAAAATTAGGAAGAGTGCTGCTTCAAGATCCAGCTATACCACTCCTAGGAATATATACAAAAGTTGTCCCACCATTCAATAAGGACATTTGCTCAACTATGTTCATAGCAGCTTTATTTGTAATAGGCAGAAACTGTAAACAACCTAAGTGTCCTTCAACAGAGGAATGGATACAGAAAGTGTGGTACATTTACACAATGGAATCAGCAATTTAAAAACAAGGAAATCATGAAATTTGCAGGCAAATGGATGGAATCAGAAAAGATCATGCCCAGTGAGGTAACCCAGAAGCAGAAAGACACATATATGCTCACTTATAAGTGGATATTAGTCATATAGCATAGGATAAACATACTAAAATCTATAGTCTTAAAGAAGCTAAAGAACAAGGCAGACCCTAGGGAAGAGGCTGAAACCTTGTTCAGAAGGGCAAACAGGATAGACATTGGAAGTAGGAGGAGACAAGGAACAGGACAGGAGCCTTTCACAGAGGACCTCTAAAAGACTCTATGTAGCAGGATATCAAAGGAGATACTGAGACTCATAGCCAAACTTTGGGCAGAGTGTCAGAAACCCTATGAAAGAAGAGAGAGGTAGAAAGACCTTGAGAGGACAGGAGCTCCACAAAGAGACCAAGAGAGCCAAAATACCTGGGCCCAGGGGGTCCTGCAGAGACTGATACTCCAACCAAGGACCATGCATGGAGACGACCTAGACCCCCTGCTCAGAGGAAGCCCATAGGCTGTTCAAATTCCAAGTGGGTTCTCTAGTAAGGGGTACAGGGACTGTATCTGACATGAACTCAGTAGCTGGCTCTTTAATCATCTCCCTCTGTAGGGTGCAGTCTTGTCAGGCCACAGAGGAAGATGATGTACCCAGCCTCGATGAGACCTGATAGGTTAGGGAAGAGCCCCCCCCCATCGGGGGACTAGGGAAAGGGCACAGGGGCAGAGGAGGAAGGGTGGGTGGGACTAGGAGAGACAAGGGAGGGGGCTACAGTGCAGATAAATAATTGAATAAATTGTGATAGATAGATAGATAGATAGATAGATAGATAGATAGATAGATAGATAGATAGATAGATAGATAGATAAACTAACAGCTGGGCACAGTGGTGCACACCTGTAATCCCAGCACTCAGGGAGGCAGAGGCAGGCAGATCTCTGTGAATTCAAGGTCAGCCTGTTCTACAAAGCGAATCCAGGACAGCCAAGGCTGCATAGAGAAACCATGTCTCAAAAACAAAACAAAACAAAACAAAAAACCCCAAAAACTCCCCATTCTCCTGCCCTATAATCCCTGTCAACCACAATTCTATATTTTTCTCTATGAATTTGGCTACTCTAGGCACCTCTTGTGGGCAAGATCGTATAGTATTTGTCTGTGGAGCTGGGGAGCTGGCCCAGAGAAGAGTGAGGTAAAGGTGTGTCCAAATCTTGAAAATCTCGTTTTGAGACCCACAGAAGTAGGACCATTCCCTTGTAGCCCTGGGACTGCATGTCCTAGAGCATGTACCCTTATGGCCCCCAACTCTGACACCCTTGAGGTGGTCACATAGTCTGGCAGCCAGGTTAAACTTCCTCTCTCCTTATAATATCAGTCCAGCAAGTACCTGGAACTCCTTCCTTCATGAAAATAAAGCATTCCCAGCACCTTAGCCCTGGCCAATTATGTATATTCATCCCACAGGCCTCTACCCACTCCCTAGAAGTTCAAATAGCCTTTGTTCCTCCTCTCCCCAATTAAAGGAGTTGCCTCACTGAAGCTGACTCCAAAGTAGGCCATTTCTCATGGGCTCACTGCCGACCTAGAGATCCTTTCTTGCCTTGGCCAAGCTTCACTACCTCCAGTCCAGCCTGGTGTACAAAGAGCCTGGATATCCTTAGGGAGAAGCAGATATGGGGTGGTATTTGCCTTTTCATGATTGGTCTATTTCAGTGTGTATCCATGTTGCAGCAAGTGTCAGGATATCCTTCCCCTTTAAGGCAACTAAAGAACTATTACATGGATACACTGCATATTATGAATATGAATAAATGTTCATGGATATTTATGTCACTTTGAGTAATCCTTAGACCTCAAAAATCAGTGCCACTAGCAGCCCATCCAAAAATCAATGGCCTCCACCCTTTCTGATCTACTCTGTGTTGTTATCTGTGTGTCACAACCTAACCTTCACCTTCTCTTTGAACTATGCCCTCCTCTGCCTTGGGCATGGCTTAACTCTTCCACCACCCTTTCCATCTTAGTCTTCCACATATTCCTGTTCCCTGTTAATCACCCCAACTACAGAGCCCTTTGTTTTAGACACTGAGTTCTCATTCTAGGTTTCTGGAGGACCCTGTCATCCCCCCCCCCCCCGAAGAAACAGACTGCATTCTCTATCAACCTTCCAGATACTGGTTCCTAAGCCCACAGGCTCAGGTTAGTAAATCTGAATTCCCCTGGCATGGCTCCCTCCTGCCACCTGCTGGCTAAAGACACCAATGGTACTGTTTCCTGTTCAAAGAAAATCCCATTCTAATGCCAATGACCTCTGTGACATATTATCATATTATCTATTTGTTATGGGATATGATGTTGAACTTCAACCACCTAATTTTATTTAAAATTTTCTTTACAACGTTTTTCATTTTCTTGTTTTTAAAACAAAGACTTTTTTGTAGAAAATCCATGTACAAGTCACAGAGATTTTTATCAGACTTGCCACAAGATAAAGAAAAAAAAAATCCACTCTCTACTTGTACAATTAGCAAAATGATAACTCTCAATATATACATTAATTCTCAATAGCTTTCTGATAGCAGTTATGCTATAGTTCAGATGAACTGAATAATCTTCCAAGATTGATTTCCTTTGCTGTGATAAAAAGATCATGACCAAAGCAACTTGGAGAGGAAAGGGTTTGTTTATTTATAAGTACCAATCACAGCCCATTCTTAGGGGAAATCAAGGCAGGAACTCAAGAAAGGTAGGCACCTGGAGGAAGAACTGAAGCAGAGACCGTGGAGAGGTGCTGTTTACTAACATTTTCCCCAAAGTTTTGCTCAGCCTGCTTTCTTATACCACCCAGGATCACACACCCATGGGTGACAATACTCACAATGGGATGATCTACATAGCAAATTCCAAGCCATTCAGGACTACATAGTGAAACTTTATTTTTAAAAATAGATTTGGGGCTTAGAGGTATTATGGTTTGGATTTGGAATGTCCCCTATATGCCATTTATTAAAGGCATGGTCAATAATATTCTGTGGTGTTCTTGAGCATGAAGAAACCTTTAAAAAATGTGGTCTGCTCAGTGGACTAGGGAAGGGACATAGTGAAAGAAGAGAGAAGGAGGGTGGTGGTAGGATTTAGATAAAAATGCCATGCACACAACCAATCTTTTTTTTTTATGCTTAAATCTTTTTTGAAAATGAAAGTACGAATTTAATGTAAGAAATTAAACTTACCTGTTTAAACTTTTTTCTCTAGGATTGATAAATTAAAGACACATTATTTGTCTTAAATAAGATAAAGTCCCAGTTAGGTAGACCATGTGATATATGTATAACACAGCATTGTTGTATTTAATTTTTGAATTATGAGGCCAAGACTGGCCTTGAATCCTGGTCCTTTTCCCTCTATATTCCAAGTACTGGGATTACAGGCATGAGCCACCATGTGAGGCCTAGCCATAGAACCTTACACTTTCTTTTTCTTTATTAATTACACTTTATTCACTTTGTATCCCCCCTGTGGTTCTCTCCCTCCTCCCGTCCCAATCGCTCCCTTACTCCACCCTCTGCACGCATGCCCCTCCCCAAGTCCACTGATAGGGAAGGACTTCTTTTCCTTCCTTCTGATCCTAGTCAATTAGGTCTCATCAGGAGTGGCTGCAGTGTCTTCTTCTGTGGCCTGATAATGCTGCTTCCCCCTCAGGGAGAGGTAATTAAAGAGCAGGCCAATCAGTTCATGTCAGAGACAGTATCTGTTCCTATTACAATGGAACCCACTTGGATACTGAACTGCCATGGGCTACATCTGTGCAGAGGTCTTAGGTTATCTCCATGCATAGTCCTTGGTTGGAATATCAGTCTCAGGAAAGACCCCTGTGCTCATATTTTTTTGGTTCTGTTGCTCTCCTTGTGGAGTTCCTGTCCTCTCCAGATCTTACTGTTTCCCACTTCTTTCCTAAGATTCCCTGCACTCTGTCCAAAGGTTGCCCATAAGTCTCAGCATCTACACTGATAGTCTGCAGGGCAGAGCTTTTCAGAGGTCCTCTGTGTCAGGCTCCTGACTTGTTCCCTCTTTTCTCCTTCTTCTGATGTCCAGCCTCTTTGCCTTTCTGGATAGGAATTGAGCATTTTAGCAAGAGTCCTCCCTCTTGATTAGTTTCTTTAGGTGTACAGATTTTAGTAGGTTTATCCTATATTATATGTCTATATGAGTGAGTATATACCGTGTACATCTTTCTGCTTCTGGGATAGCTCACTCAGGATGATCTTTTCCAGATCCCACCATTTACCTGCACATTTCATGATTTCCTTGTTTTTTATTGCTGAGTAATATTCCATTGTGTAGATGTACCACAATTTGTGCATCCATTCCTCCACTGAGGGGCATCTGGACTGTTTCCAGCTTCTGGCTAATACAAATAAGGCTGCTACAAACATGGTTGAGCAAATGTCCTTATTGTGTACTTGAGCCCCTTTTGGTATAGCTGGATCTTGAGGAAGCGCTATTCCTAGTTGTCTGAAAAAGTGCCAGATTGCTTTCCAGAGTGGTTGTACAAGTTTACATTCTCACCAGCAGTGGAGGAGGGTTCCCCTTTCTCCACAACTTCTCCAGCATATGTTGTCTCTTGAGTTTTTTATCTTAGCCATTCTGATGGGTGTAAGGTGAAATCTTAGGGTCGTTTTGATTTGCATTTCCCTGATGGCTAATAAGGTTGAGCATTTCTTTAAGTGTTTCTCTGCCATTCAGTATTCCTCTACAGAGAATTCTCTGCTTAGCTCTGTTCCCCATTTTTTAATTGGATTACTTGATTTTTTTATGTTTAACTTCTTTAGTTTTTTATATATACTGGATATTAGCCCTCTGTCAGATATAGGGTTGGTGAAGATCCTTTCCTAATCTGTAGGCAGTCGTTTTGTTCTGAGGACAGTGTCTTTTGCTTTACAGAAGCTTTTCAGTTTCATGAGGTCCCATTTATTGATTGTTGCTCTTAGAGCCTGTGCTGTTGGTGTTCTGTTCAGGAAGTTGTCTCCTGTGCCAATGAGTTCAAGGCTTTTCTTCTAAGCGGTTTAGTGTGTCTGGTTTTATGTTGAAGTCTTTGATCCACTTGGACTTTAGTTTTGTGCAGGGTGATAAGTATGGATCTATTTGCATTTTTGTACATGTAAACTTCCAGTTAGACCAGCACCATTTATTGAAGATGCTGTCTTTTTTCCATTGAATGGATTTGGCATCTTTGTCAAAAATCAGGTGTCTATAAGTGTGTGGATTTATGTCAAGGTCTTCTATTCCATTCCATTGATCCACCAGTCTGTTTCTATGCCAGTACCATGCAGTTTTTAGTATTGTTGCTCTATAGTATAGCTTGAGATCAGGGGTGGCGATACCTCCTGAAGATCTTTTACTGTAGAGAATTGTTTTAGCAATTCTGGGCTTCTTGTTTCATATGAAGGTGAGAATTTTTCTTTCCGGGTTTGTAAAGAATTGTGTTGGTAATTTGATGGGAATTGCATTGAATCTGTAGATTGCTTTTGGTTAGATGGCCATTTTTACTATATTAATCCTGCCAAGCCATAAGCATGGGAGATCTTTCCATCTTCTGATATCTTCTCCTAATTCTTTCTTTCAGAGACTGGAATTTTTTTTTCATACAAGTCTTTGACTTGCTTGGTTAGGTTCACACCAAGGTACTTTATGTCCTTTGTGGCTATTGGCACACAACCAATCTTAAATCCAATGACGTTTATTGGATGGAGATGAAGATGGAGAGAAAGAGGAAAGGAGAGTGAGAGGAAGAGAGAGACATAGTGGGAGGAGAGGGTGTCCCAACAGAGAGAGGAGAAGAGCAAGAGAGTGAGAAAGCAAGGGCAAAAAGGCAAGAGAGAGAGGAAGTAGCAGGTTGGTCCTTTTATGGAGCAGCTTAACCATATCTGCCAGGTGCGACACCTGGCAGGTGACACATGATGACATCGTAGGTTGCTCAGCAATCCAGAAGCAGGCTGCCTAAATACTAACAGGTAAGACTGGGAGAAGACTAAGGAGGGGGTTACAGGCAGGATACAAAGAGAATAAATTGTAATAAATAATAAATAAATTAAAATAAAAATTAAAATGTAAAAAAGAAATGTGGTCTTTTCAGAGGTCATTAGGGTGTACCTATGAAAAAGACTCCAGCCCCTTCTTGTGCTTCTCTTTTGCTTCCCAGTCACCCTCTACCATGCACTCCCATTAAAATTTACTGTGCAGCCAGGTGCTGTAGCATTAGCCTGTAATCCTATCACTTAGGGAGGCAGAGACAGGTGGATCACTGTGAGTTTGAGACCTGCCTGGCTTACAGAGTGAGTCCAGGACACCCAAGGATACACAGAGTAACTCTGTCTTTAAAAGCCAAAAACCTAATGTAAGTAAGTAAATAAATAAATGAAATTACTGTGCTCCCACAGGCCCAAAAAAAAAGGCCAAAATGACCATGGACTGAACAAACAGTTCCTCCTTTTCAAGGCATTTATTCCATGTATTTGTCCCAGCATCAGAAATTGATTAAATGAATTTATGAATGAGCAAAAACAAAACAAAACAGCATCAACAACAAGCCTGGGTATTGGAAAGTAAAGGAATAAAATCTGGTGTGGGTAACTCATGTTTATATATTATTACATATTTCCTTTATCTTTTCCTTGGGGTTATCCTTTGTCTTTCTGCTTCACTTTAAATTTATTTTCTTCATTTCATGTCCCTGACAGATAGACATCTGAAGTCAATGGCATTAGAAATAGTATTTTTGAAGGTGGTTATTGTTATGACAAAATACATGACAGAAGCAACTTAATAGAGGATTTATTTTTGATTCACAATTTATGAAGGGACACAATCCATCATGGTGAGGTGAGACAGTGGGAGGATGAAGCCGCTGGTCAGGGAGATGAATGCTGGTACTAAGCTAGCTTTTTTTCCTTTCTTCCCTTCTAATTTAGCCTGCCATTCTAGCCCATTGTGTTGTTCCACCCACATTCAACATCGATCTTTCTCCTCAGTTACATGTCTATGGAAACATCCTTAAAGAAACATAAAAATATATGGCTCCTAGTTGATTCCAAGTCCAGTCATCTTAGCAATGAAGAGCAACCATCACAGATGTAAAAGTTGGGGGCGATGAATGTGAAAGTTGGTGGTATAATCCAGATAATATTCTAGAAACTCAGCCTTCGTAAAGACAGTGAGGTATCTTTTCTATGGGACAAGATATAAATCTGGGAAGAGTCTGATTATAGTCAGTGATTCTGGCCAGCTGATGAGTATTATAAGGCAGCTTCAATGATCATCACGTTCTGCCAAAATTATGCCCTTGTCCGACACAGAGGTCAGAAATGGGACTTAGTTTTAGTCAAAAGGTGTAGCTAGTGGCATAGTCCTTGCCTAGTACATATGAGGCCCTAGGTTCCATCACAGCACCACAAAATTCCAGCATACATTTGATACATTCAGGTGCAAAAATCAGGCATATCAATCCATGCAATATCAGGTGGTTGCCTTTGTTGTTTTGTTTTGAGACAATGACTCTGTATGTAGCCCTGGCTGTCCTGGACCTCACTAATCTGACCTTGAATTCACAGAAAGCCTCCAAAGTGCTGGGGTTAAAGGCATGTGCTACCATGCCAGGCCACATTTATTGTTTTTACAGAAGTCTGGTGATGAAATTGCACGTATGTCAGTACTCCTAAGAAGAAACAAATGCCAGTAGACTGAATCAGTGTAAAGAATCTTGAAAAATTCCATCAAATTTTAATAAAATTAAAATATTAATTACATTCAAATCACAAAATACTTTAATCCTGTGTCATTACCTTAGTAGTAATTTTTAAATTACTTTTATTCATTTATTTATTTATTTACTTACTTACTTACTCACTTATTTTGTATGTGCACATGTGTCTGCCTGTGCTACCATGCATATGTGGAAATCAGAGGACAATTTGCAAGAATTGGTTCTTTCCTTGTACCAGAGAGACCCTAGGAATCAAACTTGTCAGTCTTGGTAGCAAACACCTTTACTCACTGAGCCATCTCATGAGTACTTTACTAGAGATTCTGAGTCCTTACTAGATACTCTGCTGTACCACACAGTTTCTTTAAATCCTCAAAACAATCCTATGAGGCCTATAGCCCATCAACATGTCCTCAATTTACATAGAATAAAAGTGAAGCTCAGGAGCATGAATTTACCTGCGACTCACTTCAGCAATCTGATACATACAACAAAATGAAATTTGTACATATTCATCCCATTTTGCAATAAGTACAGTAACTATATGATATCACTTTGGGGCACTCACCTAGTATTAATTCCTTCTTTTTTTCTACATTATGGGGTGTATTGTACATGCACGAGTGCACATATGGGCAGCAGAGAACAAGTGGGAGTTGGTGCTTTCTTTTTACTATGCGGGGCCAAAGCTCTAACTCAGGTCATCAGGTATGTTTACCTGCTGTGGTAACCACAACCTTTTGTCCTATTCTCTGAAGCACCTCAAATTCTGCCTATTTATTTCTGCTTGTTTAGCCTTTATATTTTGGTTGAAGCTAATGTCAGGTCAACTTGAGAAGTCTTGAAGAGTTGAGGCTAACTGTAGAATACTATTACTGGGATATAAAATCCAATACTTAAATTAATCAATTCACCATTGCCCTAGAAACTTGCCACAAATGGCCTAAGAGGTGTCAGAACATTTGCCCTTTGGTTTGATTACAAGTTCTCTCTTCCTATCTCTTTCCTCCCTCGTCCTCTCTTTCTCCCTTTCATCCTTGACCTTTCCATTTTGTTCCTCCCTCTCTCCCTCTCCTCCTTCCTCCACCCCCCCACACACAGAGTTGTCAAAATGAGATTGCACCTTACACCAACTATCCCAATTGTTGCTAAAATTCCTTCCTTTGGGAAAATGTAAACCATGTCTAGTCTCCCTCCTCCAACTGTCTCAATGGCAAGCCAAACCAACGTATGATTCCACCAAAGTTTATTCTAGAGAACCAATGAACTTATTGGGCTTACAAACAGAACAATGGGTGAGGAGTTATGGGCAGGAGCATGGGTGACCTTAAAGAAACTACACTGGAAGGTCTGAATCCAGCATTGACTATGGTTCCCTAAAGTCCCTCTTCTTCTTTCCACACCTATATCTTCTAGTCCTTCCCAGCTTCTCTCATATGGTGTGTTTGATTAGGACAGAATTGCATATAACTGCAGGAAGGAGTGACTGGATACTCAAGTGAGGGTCCCAAGACCCTTCCAGGCCCCTCCTTCCAAGAGAGAACATTAACAATCAACAAACCCAAAACTCCTGAAGATGGTGGTTTGGCTCAGAGGAAAGTCCAATATAATACCAAAACCACAGAAAACCACACCTATTGTTCATTCCTGCTATAAATTTTATAGCACTTGAAAATAAAGAAAAAGCTGGGCATGGTGGCACATGCCTTTAATCCCAGTACTCAGGAAGGCAGGGCCAAGGAGTTTTCTGTGAGTTTGAGGTCAATCTGGTTTACAAGGTAAGTCCAGGACACCCAAGGCTACATAGAGAAACCCTGTCTCAAAAAAAAAAAAAAAAACAAAAAAACAAAACACTGAATAAATAAATAAAAAGTGTAAACTGGGACAGGACCAAAATCAATTACGGGTCTCTCCTCATTGCCTATGACAACTCCAGTCCTGCCTTGGCTCAGGACAGTATTGTGCTTCTGAGGCACAACTTAACTGTTTATTCAAAATATTTTATATATTTCTTTGGTACTATACACTTGACCCAATATGCTGTATTAAATATTCTACTCAAGTAGCAATCCAAAGAGTGATCTGACAGTCCACTAAACAGTTGAAGGTGGAGGGAACATATCATTGGCATTGTTTAACACCACTGATGTCCGATGGAGTAAAAAGCAGACTGATTAAGTCAGTGTTATATATTTTTTTTATTTTATTGTTTTAAAGAAAGATGAAAATCCTTATTTTGAGGGAAAAGAAAGTGGCTGTTTATACAGAAAATAAGCTCAATTTTTTTAATTTTATTTATGTTTTTATTCATTACAATTTATTCATTTTGTATCCCAGCTGTAGCCCCTTCCTTTTTCCTTCCCAATTCCATCCTCCCTCCTCCCTCTTCTCTTCCCATGCCTCTCCCCCAGTCCACTGATAGGAGAGGTCTTCCTCCCCTCCATCTGTCCCTATCATATCAGGTCTCATCAGGACTAGCTGCATTGTCTTCCTCTGTGGCCTGGTAAGGCTGCTCCCCTCTCAGGGTGGAGGTGATCAAAGAGCCAGCCACTGAGTTCATGTCAGAGACAGCCCTTGTTCCCCTTACTAGGGAACCCACTTGGAGACTAACCTGCCATGGGCTACATCTGTGCAGGGGTTCTAGGTTATCTCCATGCATGGTCCTTGATTGGAGTATCAGTCTCAGAAAAGACCCCTGTGCCCAGATTTTTTTGTTCTGTTGCTCTCCTTGTGTTGCTCCTGTCCCCTCCAGGTCTTTCATCTCCCCCTTCTTTCATAAGATTCCTTGCATTCTGCCCGAAGTTTGGTTATGAGTCTCAGCATCTGCTTTGATACCCTGTTGGGTAGAGTCTTTAACGGTGTTATATTTTTTATGGCTTTTTGAGGCAAGGTCTTCCTATGTAGACCGGGCTGTTCTCAAATTTAAGGTGGTCTGATCTTCTGGGTTCTGGGTTTATAGGTGTGCATCACCAAGCCCTGCTTATCATCTATTTAAATACTACTACTACTACTATTTGTAGGCATGTGTGTGACATGATGCACATGTAGAAATCAGAGGCTAACTATCTGGAATAAGTTCTCCTTTCACTGTGGATTCTAGAGATTGAATTCAAATCATCAGACTTGTGAAGCAAACGCTTTTTTATCCGTTGAGCCATCTCTCCAGCTTACTAGTGGCTTTGAAATGCTCTAGAAAATGAACACTCTTGTTGTTTTTAGCTAAGGTGAGTCATTCTCATTGTCCCTTTCCATGAATGAAACCCACCAAGTCCACCTTTTTTCCAGAGGCTTAATAACCATACATCAGTTACCATTTCTGCGTTTTCTCTTCTTGTGTATTGGTCTTCCTATCCATTCATAAAGATTTATGTTTTACTATTTTACTCCAGCTCCCTATCTTTGCTTTCGCTTTTCTCTTATTGAGATTGTTCACATATGAATTTTGGGATCAGTTTGTTTAGTTGTAGCTTCTGTCTTCAATTATAATTTTACTCACTTCTGAATTGGAATGTTTCAAGCTTGTAGCTCAAGCTGGCTTCACACCTGTCTGATCTTCCTATTTCTATCTCCCTCCTGAGTGTTGAGATTACAAGCACGAACCACCATACACACCCTAAACATCCACAAACACCACATACATATTAAAGCTTTTAATTCTTTAGTATTTCGAAGCCTTGTATCTACCAAGGTTGTGGGAAATGTCTCATTCTATATTAGAATTTCAACTTTTAAAATAAGTTTGATTTTGTTTTTAAGTATGTGCATATGTGTGTCTCTGTGTGGATATATACATGTGATTGTCAGTGCTGGAGTCCAGAAGAGGGAATTGGATCACATGGAGCTGGAATTTCAGGCCATTGTGGGTTGTGAGCATCCCATTATGGGTGCTAGGAACCAAACTCCAGTCCTGCAAATAAGTGCCCTTAACTGCAGAGCCATCTCTCCAGTATCCTGATTTTAACTTTTTTTTTTTTTTTTAGTTATGGTTTGACTTGATGGTTGCTATGGTTTGAACAATGGCATTCTTTCCAAAATTAATTTCAAAACGTAATCTCCAAAGCAACAGTATTGAGAGATGTGGCCTCTGGGGCATGGTTAAGTCAACAAAGCCCTACCCTACTAGGGGAGATTGTCACTGTGATAGAAGGCATCCAGGTTGAAGGCCTTACTCGTCTACCTTCTGTCATATGAGGACACAGCAATGAGGCTCTGTCTTCAAAGCAGAAAGCAGTCTCACTAGATATTAACTGATGGCTGTAACTTGATCTTAGACATCTCAGTCTCCAGAACTCTAAAAAAATCTATTCTTTATGAATTTCCCGGTCTTTTGTATTTTTTAAAAAATACCACAAACGAACAATGACAGTAATAAACTCAGGTAGCACAAAATTTAAAAGGAACAAAAAAAGTTTATAATGAAAAGCCTCTTTCCTACCCTAGCTCCCAGACACCCACTTTTCCCATTATAAGCAATGTATGTTGTTATCTTTGACCAGAAATAGTTATGCTTATAGAAGCATGTATATGAATTCTTTTCCCCCCACCTACTTTTTGAAACAGAGTGTGTTGGATAGTTTTATGTCAACTTGACACAAGCTAAAGTCATCTGAGAGGAGGGAGCCTCAATTAAGAAGATGTTTCCAAAAGACTGGGTTGTACACAAACCTGTAAGGAATTTTTTAAATTAGTGATTGATAGGAAAGGGCACAGCTCACTGTGGGTGGTGCCATCCCTGGGCTGGTGGTCCTGGGTTCTATAAGAAAGCAGGCTGAGCAAGCCATAAGAGCAAGCCAGTATGCAGAACGCCTTTATGGCCTCTGTATCAGCACACATGACCCATGATACTTACACACCTGTACACACAATTAAAATTACATACAAAATTAAAAATACACACAATTAAAAAATTAATAACTTCTTAAAAGTCATTGAATTGTAAACTTGAAATAGGTGTGATGCACCACTTCATCTCCAGAGTACAAAATGGTGCCGAAAGAAAAAAGGGAAGGGGGAATGATGAAAAGTGAAGAACAAAGATGTTATTTTCAAGATTCATTTTTAGGAATTCAGGTTCAGTGTGTCTCTGAGAAGTTCTAGAAATCTGTATATTTTTAATATTTAGTTTAATTTATGGGGGTAGATGTCACGTGTGTACAGTTGTCTGAGGAGGCCAGGAATGGGCATTAGGTTACTGGAACTGGAGTTACAGATATCTGATATAACTACTTGCTACTGAACACAGGTCCTCTGGAAGAACACTATACACTCTTTATTTTTTAATTTTTCATCAATTACACTTTATTCATTCTGAATCCCCCCATAAGCCCCTCCCTCCTCCCCTCCCAATCACACCCTCCCTCCTCCCTCTGCTTGCATGCCACTCCCCAAGTCCACTGATAGGGGAGGTTCTCCTCTCCTTTCTGATCTTAGTCTATCAGTTCACATCAAAAGTGGCTGTATTGTCCTCTACTATGGCCTGGTAAGGCTGCTCCCCCCCAGGGGGAGGTGATCAAAGAGCAGGCCAATCAGATTATGTCAGAGGCAGTCCCTCTTCACATTACTATGTAACCCAATTGGACTCTGAGCTGCCCTGGGCTACATCTGTGCAGGGGTTCTGGGTTATCTCCATGAATAGTCCTTGGTTGGAGTATGAGTCTCTGGGAAGTTCCCTGTGTTCAAATTTTCTTGTTCTGTTGCTCTCCTTGTGGAGACCCTGTCCTCTCCAGCTCTTACTATTTCCCAGTTCTTACCTAAAATTCCATTCACTCTGCCCAACAGTTGCCCATCAGGCTCAGCATCTGCTTTGATAGTCTGAAGGGCAGAGGCTTTCAGAGGCCCTCTGTGGTAGGTTCCTAGGTTGTTTCCTGTTTTCTTCTTCTTCTGATGTCCATCCTCTTTGCCTTTCCAGACGGGGATTGGACATTTTTGTTAGGGTCGTCTCTCTTGCTTAGTTTCTTTAGATGCACAGGTTTTAGTGGGTTTGTCCTATGTTGTATGTCTATATGAGTGAGTATATACCATGTGTGTCTTTTTGCTTCTGGGACAACTCACTCAGGATGATCCTTTCAAGATCCCACCATTTACCTGCAAATTTCATGATTTCCTTATTTTTCATTGCTGAGTAATATTCCATTGTGTAGATGTACCACAATTTCTGCATCCATTCTTCAGTTGAGGGGCATCTGGGTTGTTTCCAGCTTCTGGCTATTACAAATAAGGCTGCTACACACATGGTTGAGCAAATGTCCTTTTTCTGTACTTGAGCCTCTTTTGGATATATGCCCAGTAGTGGTATGGCTGGATCTTGAGGAAGCGCTATTCCTAGTTGTCTGAGAAAGCGCCAGATTGATTTCCAGAGTGGTTGTACAAGTTTACATTCCCACCAGCAGTGCAGAAGGGTTCCCCTTTCTCCACAACCTCTCCAGCATTTGTTGTCACTTGAGTTTTTTTTTTTTTTTTTCAATGCAGTTTATTCAGGAACATTGAACAATCCTCGGACCCCGGGGAAAGCCAGCCCACAGCTTAAATAGCCTCTGGGTAGCCAACCCAGGCGTGCCACGGGGGCAATGCAGATAGGTCCACATACATGGAAGCAAGCCAGATCCTCGGCCTTAGCCAAATGTGGAGTTGTTCGTGACAGAGAGCACTCACCATCGGGAAGGTGGAAGGCGGAAACCAGCTCCATCTTTAAGGCATAGCATTCCGCAGCTCTCTACAGTTCCCCCTTTTTGTTTTAGACGCATCAGGCAAGAGTAGAGGTCTGATCTCTGATATTAGAAATAAATTGGGACTTTGTACAGATGTTCATTTAGGTGTCATCCACCCAAAGAGCATCAGACCCGTCCGATACCTTTTTCTCAGAGGCGGGACCTGGGGCATCAACCCGCATGCAATCAGACATGCTCTTCTCTGGGTCCAAAGCGGCTGACCCTGAGTGCAGTGCTTAGCCTCGCATCCTGAGCGTATCATTTTAGCTTTTTATGGTATCCAACCATGCTTGGGGAGAATGTCCTGCTTCAATGGCTGTAAAGGCCTGAATGATCATGGCTGCATCACACTGTTGTGAGACTCTAATCTTGCATATATACCACAAGGAGACCAACACCAGAAGGCCTGCTAACACTCCCATGCCCGCCCATTCCTTCAGATGATTCATGGCTGCAGCAATCCATGTTGATAATCCTGTGGCTAGTCCTGCGTCCACTCCGGTAGAATTTACTGTGACAATGGCCACTCTCAGCTGCTCCATCGTAGTATCGAATTCTCCAGTCCAATTACCTAAAATATAGCTCGACAATTGTTTAGACAGATTTGCAGCGCAGGAAAAATTCTCATGTTGTATGCTAGTGACACAAAGTCCAGCATACTTTCATTGACAGCCAGGTTGAGCGATTTGCCATAGGGTATCAATTTGCTCCTGCGAGGTCAATCCTCTGATTGAACACCATCAAGCTTCCTTTTAGTTGAGCATTAATTCTTTTATGTACAACTAAGGCATGAGCTACATTGGCTAAATGATTATTCAGGGTCTGAGCAGTCTGCCCAGTATGACTCATGGCTAATGCCCTGGTGGTAGCTCCAACAGCCATCAATGAGATGGTAGTAACAATGGTGGCTGTAGTTCCAAGATCCCTTTTCTGTCTGAAGAGAGTCATAGCGTGAGGGGCATCAATGGGCACAGGCACCCAGTGAGGCATGCGAGTAACCAGGGCATACCTAACTTTACTAGCATTCCAGCATTGGGCAAAAAAGCAAGTATCATTACCACAATTACTTGGCTCTATCTGGCTAATAATGAATAAAAATGGGGGATATAGACAAACAGGTGTGGGCTTATAGGAAATATTATGAGAAGCCTTAACCCCTCGTTGGAACATCCTGCGTCAGTTCTAGAACTAGCAGTGGTGGTGTCCGAGGTCTGAGTAGGTTCAGGAGACCATTGCCCCCAGGGGCGAGACGTGCTCCATGCCAATTGACTAACTCCATGTTTTCCTCCAATTTTGAAAGTCATTTAAGGTTCTTAAATTATTTTTTTCCCTTTTTTCTTAAATTTTTCATCAATTACACTTTATTCATTCTGCATCCCCCCATAAGCCCCTCCCTCCTCCCATCCCAATCCCACCCTCCCTCCTCCCTCTGCTTGCATGCCACTCCCCAAGTCCACTAATAGGGGAGGTTCTCCTCTCCTTTCTGATCTTAGTCTGTCAGTTCACATCAAAAGTGGCTGTATTGTCCTCTACTGTGGCCTGGTAAGGCTGCTCCCCCCCCAGAGGGAGGTGATCAAAGAGCAGGCCAATCAGATTATGTCAGAGGCAGTCCCTCTCCACATTACTATGTAACCCAATTGGACTCTGAACTGCCCTGGGCTACATCTGTGCAGGGGTTCTAGGTTATCTCCATGAATAGTCCTTGGTTGGAGTATGAGTCTCTGGGAAGTTCCCTGTGTTCAAATTTTCTTGTTCTGTTGCTCTCCTTGTGGAGACCCTGTCCTCTCCAGCTCTTACTATTTCCCAGTTCTTACCTAAAATTCCGTTCACCTGCCCAACAGTTGCCCCTCCGGCTCAGCATCTGCTTTGATAGTCTGAAGGGCAGAGGCTTTCAGAGGCCCTCTGTGGTAGGTTCCTAGGTTGTTTCCTGTTTTCTTCTTCTTCTGATGTCCATCCTCTTTGCCTTTCTGGATGGGGATTGGACGTTTTAGTTAGGGTCCTCTCTCTTGCTTAGTTTCTTTAGATGCACAGGTTTTAGTGGGTTTGTCCTATGTTGTATGTCTATATGAGTGAGTATATACCATGTGTGTCTTTTTGCTTCTGAGACAACTCACTCAGGATGATCCTTTCCAGATCCCACCATTTACCTGCAAATTTCATGATTTCCTTATTTTTCATTGCTGAGTAATATTCCATTGTGTAGATGTACCACAATTTCTGCATCCATTCTTCAGTTGAGGGGCATCTGGGTTGTTTCCAGCTTCTGGCTATTACAAATAAGGCTGCTACACACATGGTTGAGCAAATGTCCTTTTTCTGTACTTGAGCCTCTTTTGGATATATGCCCAGTAGTGGTATGGCTGGATCTTGAGGAAGCGCTATTCCTAGTTGTCTGAGAAAGCGCCAGATTGATTTCCAGAGTGGTTGTACAAGTTTACATTCCCACCAGCAGTGCAGAAGGGTTCCCCTTTCTCCACAACCTCTCCAGCATTTGTTGTCACTTGAGTTTTTTTTTTTTTTTTCAATGCAGTTTATTCAGGAACATTGAACAATCCTCGGACCCCGGGGAAAGCCAGCCCACAGCTTAAATAGCCTCTGGGTAGCCAACCCAGGCGTGCCACGGGGGCAATGCAGATAGGTCCACATACATGGAAGCAAGCCAGATCCTCGGCCTTAGCCAAATGTGGAGTTGTTCGTGACAGAGAGCACTCACCATCGGGAAGGTGGAAGGCGGAAACCAGCTCCATCTTTAAGGCATAGCATTCCGCAGCTCTCTACAGTTCCCCCTTTTTGTTTTAGACGCATCAGGCAAGAGTAGAGGTCTGATCTCTGATATTAGAAATAAATTGGGACTTTGTACAGATGTTCATTTAGGTGTCATCCACCCAAAGAGCATCAGACCCGTCCGATACCTTTTTCTCAGAGGCGGGACCTGGGGCATCAACCCGCATGCAATCAGACATGCTCTTCTCTGGGTCCAAAGCGGCTGACCCTGAGTGCAGTGCTTAGCCTCGCATCCTGAGCGTATCATTTTAGCTTTTTATGGTATCCAACCATGCTTGGGGAGAATGTCCTGCTTCAATGGCTGTAAAGGCCTGAATGATCATGGCTGCATCACACTGTTGTGAGACTCTAATCTTGCATATATACCACAAGGAGACCAACACCAGAAGGCCTGCTAACACTCCCATGCCCGCCCATTCCTTCAGATGATTCATGGCTGCAGCAATCCATGTTGATAATCCTGTGGCTAGTCCTGCGTCCACTCCGGTAGAATTTACTGTGACAATGGCCACTCTCAGCTGCTCCATCGTAGTATCGAATTCTCCAGTCCAATTACCTAAAATATAGCTCGACAATTGTTTAGACAGATTTGCAGCGCAGGAAAAATTCTCATGTTGTATGCTAGTGACACAAAGTCCAGCATACTTTCATTGACAGCCAGGTTGAGCGATTTGCCATAGGGTATCAATTTGCTCCTGCGAGGTCAATCCTCTGATTGAACACCATCAAGCTTCCTTTTAGTTGAGCATTAATTCTTTTATGTACAACTAAGGCATGAGCTACATTGGCTAAATGATTATTCAGGGTCTGAGCAGTCTGCCCAGTATGACTCATGGCTAATGCCCTGGTGGTAGCTCCAACAGCCATCAATGAGATGGTAGTAACAATGGTGGCTGTAGTTCCAAGATCCCTTTTCTGTCTGAAGAGAGTCATAGCGTGAGGGGCATCAATGGGCACAGGCACCCAGTGAGGCATGCGAGTAACCAGGGCATACCTAACTTTACTAGCATTCCAGCATTGGGCAAAAAAGCAAGTATCATTACCACAATTACTTGGCTCTATCTGGCTAATAATGAATAAAAATGGGGGATATAGACAAACAGGTGTGGGCTTATAGGAAATATTATGAGAAGCCTTAACCCCTCGTTGGAACATCCTGCGTCAGTTCTAGAACTAGCAGTGGTGGTGTCCGAGGTCTGAGTAGGTTCAGGAGACCATTGCCCCCAGGGGCGAGACGTGCTCCATGCCAATTGACTAACTCCATGTTTTCCTCCAATTTTGAAAGTCATTTAAGGTTCTTAAATTATTTTTTTCCCTTTTTTCTTAAATTTTTCATCAATTACACTTTATTCATTCTGCATCCCCCCATAAGCCCCTCCCTCCTCCCATCCCAATCCCACCCTCCCTCCTCCCTCTGCTTGCATGCCACTCCCCAAGTCCACTAATAGGGGAGGTTCTCCTCTCCTTTCTGATCTTAGTCTGTCAGTTCACATCAAAAGTGGCTGTATTGTCCTCTACTATGGTCTGGTAAGGCTGCCCCCCGCCCCAGAGGGAGGTGATCAAAGAGCAGGCCAATCAGATTATGTCAGAGGCAGTCCCTCTCCACATTACTATGTAACCCAATTGGACTCTGAACTGCCCTGGGCTACATCTGTGCAGGGGTTCTAGGTTATCTCCATGAATAGTCCTTGGTTGGAGTATGAGTCTCTGGGAAGTTCCCTGTGTTCAAATTTTCTTGTTCTGTTGCTCTCCTTGTGGAGACCCTGTCCTCTCCAGCTCTTACTATTTCCCAGTTCTTACCTAAAATTCCGTTCACCTGCCCAACAGTTGCCCCTCCGGCTCAGCATCTGCTTTGATAGTCTGAAGGGCAGAGGCTTTCAGAGGCCCTCTGTGGTAGGTTCCTAGGTTGTTTCCTGTTTTCTTCTTCTTCTGATGTCCATCCTCTTTGCCTTTCTGGATGGGGATTGGACGTTTTAGTTAGGGTCCTCTCTCTTGCTTAGTTTCTTTAGATGCACAGGTTTTAGTGGGTTTGTCCTATGTTGTATGTCTATATGAGTGAGTATATACCATGTGTGTCTTTTTGCTTCTGAGACAACTCACTCAGGATGATCCTTTCCAGATCCCACCATTTACCTGCAAATTTCATGATTTCCTTATTTTTCATTGCTGAGTAATATTCCATTGTGTAGATGTACCACAATTTCTGCATCCATTCTTCAGTTGAGGGGCATCTGGGTTGTTTCCAGCTTCTGGCTATTACAAATAAGGCTGCTACACACATGGTTGAGCAAATGTCCTTTTTCTGTACTTGAGCCTCTTTTGGATATATGCCCAGTAGTGGTATGGCTGGATCTTGAGGAAGCGCTATTCCTAGTTGTCTGAGAAAGCGCCAGATTGATTTCCAGAGTGGTTGTACAAGTTTACATTCCCACCAGCAGTGCAGAAGGGTTCCCCTTTCTCCACAACCTCTCCAGCATTTGTTGTCACTTGAGTTTTTTTTTTTTTTTTTCAATGCAGTTTATTCAGGAACATTGAACAATCCTCGGACCCCGGGGAAAGCCAGCCCACAGCTTAAATAGCCTCTGGGTAGCCAACCCAGGCGTGCCACGGGGGCAATGCAGATAGGTCCACATACATGGAAGCAAGCCAGATCCTCGGCCTTAGCCAAATGTGGAGTTGTTCGTGACAGAGAGCACTCACCATCGGGAAGGTGGAAGGCGGAAACCAGCTCCATCTTTAAGGCATAGCATTCCGCAGCTCTCTACAGTTCCCCCTTTTTGTTTTAGACGCATCAGGCAAGAGTAGAGGTCTGATCTCTGATATTAGAAATAAATTGGGACTTTGTACAGATGTTCATTTAGGTGTCATCCACCCAAAGAGCATCAGACCCGTCCGATACCTTTTTCTCAGAGGCGGGACCTGGGGCATCAACCCGCATGCAATCAGACATGCTCTTCTCTGGGTCCAAAGCGGCTGACCCTGAGTGCAGTGCTTAGCCTCGCATCCTGAGCGTATCATTTTAGCTTTTTATGGTATCCAACCATGCTTGGGGAGAATGTCCTGCTTCAATGGCTGTAAAGGCCTGAATGATCATGGCTGCATCACACTGTTGTGAGACTCTAATCTTGCATATATACCACAAGGAGACCAACACCAGAAGGCCTGCTAACACTCCCATGCCCGCCCATTCCTTCAGATGATTCATGGCTGCAGCAATCCATGTTGATAATCCTGTGGCTAGTCCTGCGTCCACTCCGGTAGAATTTACTGTGACAATGGCCACTCTCAGCTGCTCCATCGTAGTATCGAATTCTCCAGTCCAATTACCTAAAATATAGCTCGACAATTGTTTAGACAGATTTGCAGCGCAGGAAAAATTCTCATGTTGTATGCTAGTGACACAAAGTCCAGCATACTTTCATTGACAGCCAGGTTGAGCGATTTGCCATAGGGTATCAATTTGCTCCTGCGAGGTCAATCCTCTGATTGAACACCATCAAGCTTCCTTTTAGTTGAGCATTAATTCTTTTATGTACAACTAAGGCATGAGCTACATTGGCTAAATGATTATTCAGGGTCTGAGCAGTCTGCCCAGTATGACTCATGGCTAATGCCCTGGTGGTAGCTCCAACAGCCATCAATGAGATGGTAGTAACAATGGTGGCTGTAGTTCCAAGATCCCTTTTCTGTCTGAAGAGAGTCATAGCGTGAGGGGCATCAATGGGCACAGGCACCCAGTGAGGCATGCGAGTAACCAGGGCATACCTAACTTTACTAGCATTCCAGCATTGGGCAAAAAAGCAAGTATCATTACCACAATTACTTGGCTCTATCTGGCTAATAATGAATAAAAATGGGGGATATAGACAAACAGGTGTGGGCTTATAGGAAATATTATGAGAAGCCTTAACCCCTCGTTGGAACATCCTGCGTCAGTTCTAGAACTAGCAGTGGTGGTGTCCGAGGTCTGAGTAGGTTCAGGAGACCATTGCCCCCAGGGGCGAGACGTGCTCCATGCCAATTGACTAACTCCATGTTTTCCTCCAATTTTGAAAGTCATTTAAGGTTCTTAAATTATTTTTTTCCCTTTTTTCTTAAATTTTTCATCAATTACACTTTATTCATTCTGCATCCCCCCATAAGCCCCTCCCTCCTCCCATCCCAATCCCACCCTCCCTCCTCCCTCTGCTTGCATGCCACTCCCCAAGTCCACTAATAGGGGAGGTTCTCCTCTCCTTTCTGATCTTAGTCTGTCAGTTCACATCAAAAGTGGCTGTATTGTCCTCTACTGTGGCCTGGTAAGGCTGCTCCCCCCCCAGAGGGAGGTGATCAAAGAGCAGGCCAATCAGATTATGTCAGAGGCAGTCCCTCTCCACATTACTATGTAACCCAATTGGACTCTGAACTGCCCTGGGCTACATCTGTGCAGGGGTTCTAGGTTATCTCCATGAATAGTCCTTGGTTGGAGTATGAGTCTCTGGGAAGTTCCCTGTGTTCAAATTTTCTTGTTCTGTTGCTCTCCTTGTGGAGACCCTGTCCTCTCCAGCTCTTACTATTTCCCAGTTCTTACCTAAAATTCCGTTCACCTGCCCAACAGTTGCCCCTCCGGCTCAGCATCTGCTTTGATAGTCTGAAGGGCAGAGGCTTTCAGAGGCCCTCTGTGGTAGGTTCCTAGGTTGTTTCCTGTTTTCTTCTTCTTCTGATGTCCATCCTCTTTGCCTTTCTGGATGGGGATTGGACGTTTTAGTTAGGGTCCTCTCTCTTGCTTAGTTTCTTTAGATGCACAGGTTTTAGTGGGTTTGTCCTATGTTGTATGTCTATATGAGTGAGTATATACCATGTGTGTCTTTTTGCTTCTGAGACAACTCACTCAGGATGATCCTTTCCAGATCCCACCATTTACCTGCAAATTTCATGATTTCCTTATTTTTCATTGCTGAGTAATATTCCATTGTGTAGATGTACCACAATTTCTGCATCCATTCTTCAGTTGAGGGGCATCTGGGTTGTTTCCAGCTTCTGGCTATTACAAATAAAGCTGCTACAAACATGGTTGAGCAAATGTCCTTTTTGTGTACTTGAGCCTCTTTTGGATATATGCCCAGTAGTGGTATGGCTGGATCTTGAGGAAGCGCTATTCCTAGTTGTCTGAGAAAGCGCCAGATTGATTTCCAGAGTGGTTGTACAAGTTTACATTCCCACCAGCAGTGCAGAAGGGTTCCCCTTTCTCCACAACCTCTCCAGCATGTGTTGTCACTTGAGTTTTTTATCTTGGCCATTCTCATGGGTGTAAGGTGAAATCTCAGGGTTGTTTTGATTTGCATTTCCCTAATGGCTAGTGAGGTTGAGCATTTCTTTAAGTGCTTCTCTGCCATTCGGTATTCCTCTACAGAGAATTCTCTGTTTAGCTCTGTTCCTCATTTTTTAAGTGGATTACTTGGTTTGCTGCTTTTCAGCTTCTTTAGTTCTTTATATATACTGGATATGAGTCCTCTGTCAGATAAAGGGTTGGTGAAGATTCTTTCCCAATCTGTAGGCGGTCGCTTTGTTTTGATGACGGTGTCCTTTGCTTTGCAGAAGCTTTTCAGTTTCATGAGGTCCCATTTATTGATTGTTGCTCTTAGAGCCTGTGCTGTTGGTGTTCTGTTCAGGAAGTTTTCCCCTGTACCAATGAGTTCTAGGGTATTTCCCACTTTTTTTTTTCAAGCCGATTTAATGTGTCTGGTTTTATGTTGAGGTCTTTGATCCACTTGGACTTCAGTTTTGTGCAGGGTGACAAGTATGGATCTATTTTCATTTTTCTACATGTAGACATCCAGTTAGACCAGCACCATTTGTTGAAGATGCTATCTTTTTTCCATTGTATGGTTTTGGCACCTTTGTCAAAGATCAGGTGTCCATAAGTGTGTGGGTTTATTTCTGGGTCCTCTGTTCGGTTCCATTGATCCACCATTCTGTTTCTATGCCAGTACCATACAGTTTTTAAAACTGTTGCTCTATAGTACAACTTAAGATCAGGGATGTAGATACCTCCGGAAGATCTTTTATTGTAGAGGATTGTTTTAGCAATTCTGGGTTTCTTGTTATTCCATATGAAGTTGAGAATTTTTCTTTCCAGGTCTGTAAAGAATTGTGTTGGTAATTTGATGGGCATTGCATTGAATCTGTAGATTGCTTTTGTATGATGGCCATTTTTACTATGTTAATCTTGCCAAGCCATGAGCATGGGAGATCTTTCCATCTTCTCATATCTTCTTCTAATTCTTTCTTCAGAGATTTGAAATTTTTTTCATACAAGTCTTTGACTTCCTTGGTTAGGGTTACTCCGAGGTACCTTATGTCATTTGTGGCTATTGTGAAGGGTGTTGTTGCCCTAATTTCTTTCTCAGCCCTTTTGTCTTTTGTATACAGGAGGGCTACTGATTTTTTTTGAGTTAATTTTGTATCTGGCCACTTTGCTGAAGGTGTTTATCAGCTGTAGAAGTTCCCTGGTAGAGTTTTTGGGGTCACTCACGTATACTATCATATCATCTGCAAATAGTGATAATTTGACTTCTTTCCAATTTGTATCCCCTTGATCTCCTTCAACTGTCTTATTGCTCTATCAAGGACTTCCAGCACTATGTTGAAGAGATATGGAGAGAGTGGGCAGCCTTGTCTTGTCCCTGATTTCAGTGGGATTGCTTTAAGTTTCTCTCCGTTCAGTTTGATGTTGGCTATAGGCTTGCTGTATATTGCCTTTACTATGTTTAGATATGTGCCTTGTATCCCTGATCTCTCCAATACTTTGAACATGAATGGATGTTGGATTTTGTCAAATGCTTTTTCAGCATCTAGGGAGATTATCATGTGGTTTTTTTTCTTTCAGTTTGTTAATATGGTGGATCACATTGATGGATTTCCATATATTGAACCACCCCTGCATACCTGGGATGAAGCCTACTTGGTCATAGTGGATAATATCTTTGATGTGTTCTTGGATTCGGTTTGCAAGTATTTTATTAAGTATTTTTGCATCAGTGTTCATAAGGGAGATTGGCCTGAAATTCTCTTTCTTTGTTGAGTCTTTGTGAGGTTTAGGTACCAAGGTGACTGTGGCTTCATAGAATGAATTTGGTAATATTCCTTCTGTTTCTATTTTGTGGAATAGTTTGAAGAGAATTGGTGTTAGCTCTTCTTTGAAAGTCTGGTAGAATTCTGCGCTGAAGCCATCTGGTCCTGGGCTTTTTTTGGATGGGAGACTTTTGATGACCACTTCTATTTCTTTGGGGGATATAGGACTATTTAGTTGATTGACCTGGTCCTGATTCAGCTTTGGTAAGTCAAATCGATCAAGAAAATTGTCCATTTCATTTAGATTTTCAAATTTTGTGGCATATAGACTTTTGAAGTAAGTCCGAATGATTGTTTGGATTTCCTCAGTGTCTGTAGTTATATCCCCCTTTTCATTTCTGATTTTGTTGATTTGGGTGGTGTCTCTCTGCCTTTTAGTTAGCCTGGCTAAGGGTTTGTCGATCTTGTTGATTTTCTCAAAGAACCAGCTCTTGGTTTCATTGATTCTTTGACTTGTTTTATTTGTTTCCAATTGATTGATTTCATCCCTGAGTTTGATTATTTCCAGCCGTCTACTCCTTCTTGGTGTGTCTGCTTCTTCTTTTTCTAGGGTTTTTAAGTGAGCCATTAGGGTGCTTGAATGAGCTGTCTCGAATTTCTTCTTGAAGGCACTTAGTGCTATGAACTTTCCTCTTAGCACTGCTTTCATTGTGTCCCACAAGTTCGGGTATGTTGTGTCTTCATTTTCATTGATTTCTAGAAAGACTTTAATTTCTTTCTTTATTTCTTCCCTGACCCAGCTGTCATTTAGTAACAAGTTGTTCAGTTTCCATGTGTGTGTAGGCTTTTTGTTATTTCTGTTATTGTTGAGGTCCAGCTTTATTCCATGGTGATCAGACAAGATACAAGGGATTATTTCAATCTTCTTGTATCTGTTGAGGCTTGCTTTGTGACCCACTATATGGTCTATTTTGGAGAAGGTTCCATGAGGTGCTGAGAAGAAGGTAAATTCTTTTGTGTTTGGGTGTAAAGTTCTGTAAATGTCTGTTAGGTCCATTTGATTCATGACCTCTGTCAGAGACAATGTTTCTTTGTTTAATTTCTGTTTTGTTGACCTTTCCTTTGTTGAGAGTGGGGTGTTGAAGTCTCCCATTATTAATGTGTGGGGATCTATATGTGCTTTAAATTTTATCAATGTTTCTTTCACAAATGTGGGTGCCCTTGTATTTGGGGCATAGATGTTTAGGATTGTGATGTCTTCCTGGTGGAATTTTCCCTTGATGAGTATAAAGTGTCCTTCCCCATCTCTTTTTATTAATTTTGGTTGAAAGTCTATTTTATCAGATATTAGAATGGCTACTTCTGCTTGCTTCTTGAGTCCGTTTGCTTGGAAAGTCGTCTTCCAACCCTTTACCCTCAGGTAATGTCTATCTTTGTGTCTTAGGTGTGTTTCTTGTATGCAACAGATTGCTGGGTTTTGTTTACGTATCCATTCTGTTAATCTGTGTCTTTTTATTGGAGAGTTGAGTCCATTGATGTTAAGAGAGATTAATGACCAGTGGCTGTTAGATCTCTTGATTTTGATGTTGGCTGTGGTCATCAGGTTGTGTGCTTGGTTGCTTTTTGTTTTACTGAAGTGAGGTTATTTATTTCCTGTGTTTTCTTGAATGTAGCTAGCTTTCTTGGGTTGTATTTTCCCTTCCAGTGTCTTCTGTAATGCTGGATTTGTTTGTAGGTATTGTTGAAATTTGTTTTTGTCATTGAATATCTTGTTTTCTCCATCTATGAGGACTGAGAGTTTTGCGGGGTATAGTAGCCTGGGCTGACATCTGTGTTCTCTTAGGGTCTGCATGATATCCGTCCAGGCCCTTCTGGCTTTCATAGTCTCTGTTGAAAAGTCAGGTGTGATTCTAATGGGTTTGCCATTATATGTTACTTGGCCTTTTTCCCTTGCAGCTTTTAGTATTTTTTTTTTTTTTTTTTTTTTTTTTTGTTCTGTATACTTACTGTTTTGATTATTATGTGGCGGGAGGATTTTCTTTTCTGGTCAAATTTGTTGGGTGTTCTGTAGGCCTCATGTATTCTAATTGGCCTCTCCTTTAGCTTGGGGAAATTTTCTTCAATGATTTTGTTGAAAATATTTTCTGGGCCTTGGAGAAGGGAGTCTTCTTTTTCCTCTATACCTATTATTCTTAGGTTTTGTCTTTTCATATTGTCTTGCATCTCTTGGACGGTCTGTGTCAGGAATTTTTCGGATTTAACATTTTCTTTGACAGATACATCGATTTCTTCCATTGTATCTTCTACACCTGAGATTCTTTCTTCCATCTCTTGTAGTCTGTTGGTTATGCTTACCTCTGTAGTTCCTGTTTTCTTCCCTAGATTCTTCCTTTCCATTATTTCCTCCATTTGTGTTTTCTTTAATTTTTCCAATTCTATATTCAGGTCTTGAGTTGTTTTGTTTACTTCCTTCACCTGTCTGATTGTACTTTCCTGTTTTTCTTTTAGTTCCTTCAACTCTGTTTCTATCATTTCATTCAGTGTTTTAAGCATTTCCTTTCTAAAGGCCATAAACTGTTTGGCTGCAGCTTCCTCTATTTCTTTACGGATGGCAATATTCTGTTTGAGTTTATCTTCCTCTATGTCTTTACGAATCTTATTTGTTTCCTCTGTTATCATCTTCATGAGCATACTTGTTAGGTCATCTTCTTGGATTTCAGTTATGCTCGGGTGTCCAGGGCTACTTGCCCCTGGGTAACTGGGTTCTGGAGATGCCATATTGCTCTGTCTTTTGTTGCTTGAGCTTTTACGCTAGCCTCTACTCATTGTGCTATCTTAGGTGTTTGGGGTTATTTTCTGGTGGTTCCTGGGGATACTGTGGTGGAGAGAATCCCCTTTGCAGAAAGCTGGTTTTTCCTGAAGGATTTCTTCTCAGCTTTTTGGGTATAGTCCCTGGATGGCTGGTGTTTTTTCAGGAGTTGCTCACCTCAGGGATATAGACCTGAGTGGTAACTGTGGTCTTTGTTAGTCGAGAGGGTTCTCCTCTCACCCAGGGAAGTCCTGAGGGCAGCTACCCTGTTTCTGGGTTTCTTGTTGTAAATTTAATGATCAGCTGCTGTGACCCAGTTGGACATCAGGCGCGCCTCAACTGTTTGTGCCTGTGTCTGGAGTACAGCTGAGTGCTGGCGCCTCGGCCCCCCTAGTCTGCTAGACTTTTTCTAGGGAAGGATTGGGTGATTTAGGTCAGTACAGTTTCCTTCCTTCCCTGTGGCTTCTCTGGAGATATGGACTCCCAGTGTCTTTTTTTGCCCTGGTGCACACTGCTCAGTGTCCGCCAGCTGGCTGGCCGCAGAAACTGCCTGTGCCTGGAGCACAGCTGTGTGATGGCGGCTCAGTCTCTGCCAGCTGTCTGGTGCGCAGAAACTGCCTGTGTCTGCCTTTGCGGCCTTTGGGAACCTGGGTGCCTCCCTAAGCTGGGTAATTTTTGGGGACCTTTTCAGGTTGGGGGTGTCGGCTGAGTGCTCTGAGATCAGACCAGCCGTTTCCCTCCCTGTGTGTTTGCACCCTACAGTGAAACTCATTCGCTGGTGCCCTGGTGCCCACAGTTCTATCTCAGGCGGCGAGTCAGGCGCGCAGGCAGGCAGGGCTCAGTGCCGGAACCTGGGTCCCTGGCTCTGGCTCCGGGCTGGCTCCTGGGGTGCCCGTGGACCCCGAGTCTTTTCCAGGGGATGTCTGGGTGACCTAAGGCCGGTCCCAATCGTTTCCTGTACCCTGGGGTTATCTCTCTACTGAAAATTCCAGTCTCTGATAGTGTGGTGCCCAAGGTTCAGTCTGGGACCGTGACCAGAGACACTGGCTTGTGGCTCTGGGCTGGGGCTGGCGACCGGCAGCCAAGCGTCTGGCGGAACCGGGATCTCTTCGAGGTTTAGCCGAGTGAGTTAAAAGCTGATTGAATCCCCCACCGTGGGGTATCCTCTCACCTGGGAAACACAATGACTGTGTTTTATGGCCGAGAGTTCTGATTGCTGGTCACTGTGCTGATCTTGCTGCTGCTGCTCAGAATGAGAGTCCTCCCGGCGCCGCCATCTTGCCCCCCACTATACACTCTTAACCACGGAGTCATCTCTCCAGCCCAGGAATCTGCGTTTTTAATAAGCTCATCAACCAATTTCAGAACAATCATCCAACTCAGACCATCTAACCTCTCATCTAGGTAATAACACACCACTTCCCCTTCCGGTGTGCCCTCTCTCTCTCTCTCTCTCTCTCTCTCTCTCTCTTTCAGGTTGTTTGTTTCAAGTCTCACTATAGCCTAAACTTGTCTCCAAGTTACTATTTGCTTCTCTTAGCCTCCAAAGTATTGAGGTTACAGGTGTGTACAGCCATACCTGGTTACTTATGTGTCTTTTTTTCAATGATTTTGTCAGTCCTCTAGGAAAGAGGCACAGCCTGTTTCTCTCCCTTTAATCATGTCTAGTCTTGTAATTTGCTTTTATCAATAGAAGTATGGAAATAGTGTGTCAGTTCCATGGATTCATGGACCATCCATTCATAGACAGTCATTGTTGGATTAGTAGGACCATAGCTATAAATCATTCTAATAAATTCTTTTCTATACATAAAGAGAGATTTCATTCTATATGTTCTGTTACTTGGGTTCCATGGCTGGGTCTTAAGAGGACTGGCAACTTTCTGTTTTTAAATTTTAGAAATTATGTAGAAGAGAACTGTGATACCCAGTTCCAACAACTTCATAGATGTATGACCAAGATCATCTAGACCCCTTTACTACTGTAGGGCTACCTCAACTGACACCAAACAAAAGAGGAGTCTAGATGGGCCTGTGTTAGTTGGGGTCCTCTAGAGTAACAGAACTTACAGAATTAATATCTCTCCCTCTTAACAAGATGTGGTTCGGCTAGTCTAAACTTGGCTGCCTATGAACAGAATGTCCAAGAATCCAGTAGTTGTTCAGTCCATGAGGCTATATGGTTCAACTGGTCTTCAGTATAAAATAAAATCACAAAGAAATAGGTTTTAATGCCAGTGAAGGAATGGACTTGCTAGCAAGATGGAGGCAAGCAGGCAAACAAGTTTCCTTCTTTGAGCAGATGGTGTGGCACACATTAAAGGTGTGTCTTTTTACCTCAAGATCTGGATTAGAAGTGGATTTCTTGCTTCAAAGTAAGCAACACTCCCTATCCAGTGGTATGCCTTCCATTTTTGGATTTTAGTTAATTCCAGATGTAGCCAAGTTGACAATCAATAATAGTCATCACAGGGCCCTACAAAAGCTTCCCTAAACTCTTAACTGTAAGCAATTAAGTAAGGCTTAACTATGTTCCTAATTTTGGAGTGAATTCTTACAAGGTTATAAATAACTAAAATGTATACCATTAAATTGCTTTGATAAAGTTGTTAAAGGCTGACAGGCCTATGATGATCTAATTCTTGATCATCCCTGTAGTCTTCCTTTCTGCTAAACTCTGCAGCCCAGAAAACCTTATCAACATTCATAGGCTTCAGGTACTGTTGCGATGCTCTTGACTTTGTGGTAAGATATGGGCTGTGCCAATTGTTTTCCAATTCCCATTTATTTTTGGCTCTTGGGGCACTGTCATCTTTTCAATAAGAAAAAAGCAGCAAGTTCAACACAAAATAGAAAAGTAGGGTATGACCAAAACAAGAGCAGGAGGAAATAACAGAAACAAAGATGTCATCTCCCCTTGAGGGAGTGTTCCAAACATCCAGGTGGCAGCATACTTTTTTCCAAGTTGGGATATTAAGTGGATTAGGCAGTTTCTGGACAGTCAGAGACTTAGGCTCTGCCCACCACCACCTCTTTCTGAACATCTCTTGTGAAAGGAGGAACAATGGGGGGAAGACACCCCCAATGGTAGTTTTGGCTCAGAATTGCTGGGAGGCTATAAATGGAGATAATACTGTAAATACCTCTCCTGAGGCTGAGAGATAAAGCAGGAAAAAATACTTGTTGATTGAAAACTTCAGTGGATTCCCTTGTCTAAATGGCCTTGACTGGAAAACCTCACCCCTCTCTTCCTAGTGACCTCTATCTATCCCTCTACCCTCCTTTCCCCACTTTCCACTACTTAGCTCACTGTACCTGAACTTAACTGGGTGTTCTTTGATGCCAAGAACATGATGGCCATCTGTGACCCATGCTACAGGTGATACCTTACTGTTGCAGCTGTCTTCCCTGGAAGGATGTCCATGAAGAAGGTGGATGAGCAGATGCTCAATGTGCAGAATAAGAATAGCAGCTACTTTGTGGAATGGATCCCTAACATGTCAAGGCAGTTGACTGTGACATCCCATCATGTGACCCCAAGATGGTAGTCACCTTCATTGGAAACAGCACAGCCATCCAGGAGCTCTTCAAGTACATCTCAGAGCAGTTCATGACAATGTTCACCACTGGAAGGTGTTCCTCCACTGGTACACATGTGAGGACGTGGACAAGATGGAGGTCACTGAAGCCAAGTGCAACATGAATGACCTTGTCCCAGAGTATTACCTGGTGTCAATTCATGGCATTGGCTTACTTACCCAAATTTTCCTGATTTTAGTTTTTTTTCACATTGTGCTAATAGGAATGACACTAACATATATCTCACAAGGCTGATGTGTGACTGTGCTGAAATCGTGTGTGCAAGCCACAGCAAATGTTAAATAATGACAGGGGGGAGCAGAGTGTTGTTCAGTGGTACAGTGCATTGAGAGGCCCTAAGTTTAATCCCAGCATCACAGAAAATGAGAATAATTTCTATCTTGTTTTCTATTGCTTATCTGTTTTCTGTCTATACTGCAAGCTCTATGAGAACAACACATTTTGTTTATATGTGTTTTTCTGGGGGCCAGCATACTAGATGCACATAAATGATAAATATTTAATGAATGCTTAGAAGTACTAAAACATATGTGGGTTGATGTTGACTTCTTCCTTAAAAGCATGGCTTTAGGTATTTGTTAGCTTCATTTATTTAACAATGAGGTGAAGATGTCTCAGGATCCTATGATCTCATAGACAGCTTGAATCTGATTCCTTGATTATGAGTTTATTTTGACAATTTTCTCTTAACGCATATGCTGTAGTTAAGCTCTTAGTTAATTCTACCTCTGAAAGTGACTCATAAATCTCTAAATTCTGTCTTTAGAGAGACTTACTTTTTAATTTATCTGTCTGTAAAAAATTCTGTTATTATGGTAGGAGGAACCATCATAGTGGCGATTTTTGCTTGTTTTTTTGTAGAGGAAGGGCAATATGATTCTTCAAGACTGTTTGTTTTTGAGGTGTGAGCAACTGCTAGTAGTCAAGGAGACAGTATCATTACGTGAATCTAGGAGCTGAAAACATCCAAGTGTGTCACATTATTAATTAATCTTCAGGACTATTTTTCTGTCTTATCTTCAAAACACAGTCCCTTGCCACTCTGGGTATTAACAAGTAGCATAATTTATCCCTTAGGGACCCAGGGAGTAACATAATTCAGAACTACAAAACAAAGCAAGAAAGGATCATATATTCTACACCAGAGCCTGCTAAGAAAGTTAATCAGGCATTTGATGACAATGAACTATAATTTACAGGTTAACATCGGACTTAGAGAACATGCAAATCAGAATTAAAATTATTGAGTGTTTTTTGTTTTATTTCGTTTTGTTGGGTTTCTTACTAAGCATACCTTCACTGTTCCACTCTATAGTCATTGTTCCTGGTTCTTCCCCTTCCAGTTTCTCTTCAACACACTCCAGTCAGGGTATTGTACCTACTTCTGTGACTTCCCTGAAATGATGGTGTTTTTCTCAATTGCTTCTACACCTTCATTTTTTGAGACAGGGTCTTGTTCTGTAGTCCTGACTGGCCATGGAACTTGCTATAGAGACCAGGCTGGACTCAAACTCATAGATACCTGCCTGCCTCTGACTCCCAAGTTCTGAGATTAAGGAAATACAATATGACACCTGGATCCACCTTGATTTTTGAGACAGAGTCTTTCACTGAACCTGCAGCTTCAAGATTAAGCTAAACTGGTTGACCAGAATGCCTACAGGATACACTTGTCTTTACCTCCCCAGCTCTGGTGTATGTTATTCTACTTAGCTTTTTACATGATTGCTAGGGATCTGAAATCAGGTCCTTGTGATTTTGTGGCAAATAATTCATTAACTAAGCCACTTCCCCAGGCCCAAGGTCCATTTTTATGGTTTGTGTGGCTCCTTAGATTTTTAGGCTTTTGCATTGTAAATTTTTATCATGGTTTTCCCAAAACTGTTAAGTATTTCCTCTCTTGTTCATTTTGGATATATTCTATTGCTCTACCTTTAGTTTACTGGCTCCTTCCTTTGTCTCCATGCTGCCATTGTACATATACTTTTCATTTTAATTGTTGTATTTTGTAGCTCTGAATTTTCTGTGTGATTAATAGCTATAGCCTTCCTATTTTTCCAACTGTTTAAATAGCATTCATGACTGCTTTTTGGAGGACTTACATGGCAAGTAGTTTTAAATCATTATGAAAGAGTTCCAAGGCTGTCATCTTGGTGTTAGTGACTGTAGATTGTGTTCATTTCCACAAGTTGAAAGTTTCATAGTTCATGGCAGAGTTAATAATTTTTATTCTGTCCTAGACAATTTAGATATTACTTTATGATATTCTTGTTCCTATTTGAATCTTCTAAGCTAGTAGACAATCTGTTTAGGTTAAGGAAACATAATCTTACTCCACATTTCTGGGCTGTGGTCCAAATGCACATTTACTTTTCAGTGTCTGCAAGCGCTGTTTGGATCTGCTCAAATATGTGCTACCCAGAAATTACTGTGAAATGTGAGTGGTGCTCAGTTTCCAAGTATTTCTCTGTTGTCTCTGGTCAGTTTCACACTTGAGCTGCTAAGAAATGAACACAGAATTTCATAGGCAGATTTTTAAATTTACTTTCTTTAGTTCCTTTCTCTTGGTAATCTCCTTGCTACTTCCTAGTTGAGAGGGAAAGTTATGGTTGCACACCCTCAACAGGACAAGTAGAATCAAACTCATTCTACTCTGTTGAGCTACCTTTACTTGGTCCTTTAGCAATGGGGAGTGAGTAGGCTTTTATGAAGACATTATTTTTTTGTGTACCTATTGACATTTCAGGATTTGGAGCCTCTTTACTGCCCAGGCCATGATATTCAGGAGATAAACAAAACAAAACACAGGACTAACTACTACAGTGATGCTCTTTTATTGTTGAGTTTTGTTTCTTTGAGACAGTCTTACTCTATAGGACAGACTGCATTAGAACTTACTGTGTAGCACATGGCTTGCCTTGAACTCATAGTAATCTTCCTTCCTCAGCTTCCCAAGTGCTAGAATGTTATCTATAAGCCACAAAGTCTGGTTACCAGAGTACTTCTTAAGTCCCAAAGCTCTCTTCAGCACATATCTGAGTCTTCTGATGAACATAACTCTTTTACCAACTTTATCCAGATATGAGAGGAGTAGCTTGGAATGGGTTAGCTCCATTGTGTCTAGATCTTAAAGTCCATTATCAGATTTTGTTGCTGATTCATGATCATTCTCCATGTCTTCTTTATATTTCTTTTCTTCTCCAGGTATAGAGGTATTCTCCTGTAGTCCTAATAACCACCATAACTTTTAAATAAATATCATTAACCATGACCACTCTCTTTTTAAATTATTTATTTATTTATTTATTACAATTTCTTCACTTTGTATCCTATCTATAGACCCCTCCCTCATCTCCTCCCAGTCCCACCCTCCCTCCTTCTTCTTCTCCCCCTATGCTTCTCCCCTAGTCCAGTGATAGAGGATGACCTCCTTCCATTCTATCTGACTCTAGCCTATCACGTCTCATCAGGACTGGCTGCATCGACTTTCTCTGAGGTCTGGCAAAGTTACCCACCAGGGGGAAGTGATCAAAGAGCTGTCCACTGAGTTCATGTCAGATACAGCCCCTGCTCCCCTTACTAGTTAACATACATTGAGACTGAGCTGCCAATGGGCTATCAGCATTGGAGCAGGGGTCCTAAGTCGTCTCCACGCATTGTCCTTGGTTGATTCATCAGTCTCTACAGGACCCCCTGAACCCAGAATTTTTGACTCTGTTAGTCTCCTTGTGTAGCTCCTGTCCCCTCCCTGTCTTTCTATCTCCCCCTTTCTTCCACAAGATTCCCTGCACTCTGCTCAAAATTTGGCTGAGTCTCAGCCTCTGCTTTGATACCCTGCTGGGTAGAGTCTTTCAGAGGGCCCCTGTGGAAGGCTCCTGTCCTGTTCTCTGTCTTCTCTCACTTCCAATGTCTATTCTGTTTGCCCTTCTGAATGAGGATAGAGCATCTTCCCCAGGGTCTTCCTTGTTGTGTAGCTTCTTTAGTACTATAGATTTTAATATGTTTATCCTATATTTTATGGCAAATATCCACTTATAAGTGGGTATATATCATGTGTCTTTCTGCTTCTGGGTTACCTCATTCAGTATGATCTTTTCTGCTTCCATCCATTTGCCTGCAAATTTCATGATTTCCTTGTTTTTAATAGCTGAGTAGTATTCCATTGTGTAAATGTACCACATTTTCTGTATCCATTCCTCAGTTGAGGGATATCTAGGTTGTTTCCAGATTCTGGTTATTATAAATAAAGCTACTACAAACATATTTGAGCAAATGTCCTTGTATAGTTGAGCTTATTTCCGATATATGCCTAGGAGTGGTACAGCTGAATCTAATTTTCTGAGAAAGCACCAGATTGATTTCCAAAGTAACCACTTTGGAATATACAAGTTTACACTCCCACCAGCAATGGAGGAGGGTTTCCCTTTCTCCACATCCTCTACAGCAGTATCATCCCTTGAGTTTTTGATTTTAGTAATTCTGATGGGTGTAGGGTAAAATCTCAGGACTGACCACTCTCTTGAACCCCATGTTTAGTTACGTAATGCATTCACCAAACTAAACACTTTCAGAAGTACATTTACTTTTTCCTCCCTCATGCTTTCCTATATAGAAATCTTATTCCACGAGTTACTCAAATCATTCTTTTTTTGTCATCTTTCTTTTTTTAATTATTTTTTTTATTTTTATTAATTACAGTTTATTCATTTTGTATCCCACCCGTAGCTCCTTTTCTCCTCCCCTCCCAATCCCGTGCTCCTTCCCCCTTTTCCACCCATGCCCTTCCTCCAGGCCACTGATAGGGGAGCTCTTCCTCACCTTCCTTCTGATCCTAGTCTACCAGGTCTCATCAGGAATAGCTGCATTGTCTTGTTTCTGTGGTAAGGCTGCTCCTCCCTTAGGGGGAGGTGATCAAAGAGCAGACCAATCAGTTCATTTCAGAGACAGTCCCTATCCCCATTACTACAGAACACACTTGGACACTAAACTGCCATGGACTTCATCTGTTCAGGGGAATGGTGGGGACTGGAAAAGATCATCCTGAGTGAGGTATCCCAGAAGCAGAGTATATACTCACTCATAAGTGGATATTAGACATATAATATAGGATAAACATACTAAAATCTGTACACCTAAAGAAACTAATCAAGAAGGAGGACTCTGGCTAAGATGCTCAATCCTCATTCAGAAAGGCAAAGAGGATGGACATCAGAAGAGGGGGAAAACAGGGAACAGAACAGGAGCCTACCTTCCACAGAGGGCCTCTGAAAGGCTCTACCCAGAAGGGTATCAAAGCAGATGATGAGACTCATAGCCAAACTTTGGGCAGAGTGCAGGGAATCTCATGAGTGGGAAGCAGCCTTGCCAGGCCACAGAGGAAGACAATACAGTCAGTCTTGATGAGACCTGATAAGTTAGGATCAGATGGAAGAGGAGGAGGACCTCCCCCATCAGCGGACTTAGAGAGGGGCAGGGAGGAGATGGGGGAGGGAGGGTGGGATTGGGAGGAGCGAGGGAGGGGGCTACAGCTGGGATATAAAATGAATAAACTGTAATTTATAAATAAATAAATAAAAATTTAAAAAGTTGAAGTTCAAGTACAGAACTTATTATACCTGTTTTGTTCAGTTTGTTTCTTCAGAGCTACAAGATTGTGTGCTCTTGTTCCCTGAGAAATATTTCTTGATCCCTGAGAAATTCTCTAAGTCTGAAATGCCGTTCTAAAAGGTCCCATGGCTCCTCTTTGATAAATGTACAAAGCTATTCACTCAGGAAAATTTTGTATTCTGATCACAAGCTTGACCAAAACTAAATCCCCATTTCATATGAGTGAAAAAGAAACCCCCAAATACATCTTTGTTTATACTGCCCTAACAAAGGGACACAGAATTGGGGGACGGAGCTTAATCAACAGAAATGAATTGTCTTACAGAGGTGGAAGTCCAAGATCAAGGTATTGGCAGAGTTAGTTCTTCTTGAGGCCATGGGGCAAATGCAGTATAGGTCTCTCTCCTTAGCCTTGGGGATTATATTTTCCAGGCCTGATCAAGTCTTCTTTCTATGGCTATGTCTAAACCTCCTGTGTCTAAACCTCCCTTTTCATATAGACATTAATTCTATTGGATTAGTTCTAATAGACTCACTTTGTCTTAGTTACCCTTGTAAAGGCTGCCTCTAAATAATGTCACATCCTTAGGTACAGAGGGTTCAAACCTCAACACACGAATTCTGGGGGAACTCAACTTAAACTATTATATAGCCTAGCATGGAATCACCTTGTTCTATTACCCAAAGCCATTGCTGCTTAATTGCTTAACTTCATAGTGTTTAGTATAGTTAGACTAGAAGGTTAGAATGCATCACATGAAACACATTTTCTGTGACTCTGAACACCAAAAGAGAAAGTCAACTTGGCCTTAAACTCCAGATTCTTCACTGAAGATGGAGTTCATTGAGTTTGGTTAATAGAAGACACTGGGTTCTGTCTCTAGCACAGAAAACAAAACCAAAACCAAAAAAGATCCTTCAGGCTCTTGAAGGATACCATAATGGCAAACTTCAACTATTGTGATTCAGCTGTAGATTACTGACAATTGTGGTGCCAGAAGCCATGGGATCGGTAGAGCCAGCCTAGGTTAAGAGTGGGGTCAAAGTGTGTTCAAAACCCAGAAATCTCCTCCTGAGATCAGTAGTAGGACTGATCCTGCCCTGTCCCAGGCCTGCATGTTCAACTCACATAGCTTCCACCCTTTGCACAGACATGTAGCCTGGTAGCCAGGTTAATCTTTCTCTCCCCTTATAAGGTCATGTCTAGCAGCACCTGGAATTCTTCCTCGTGCAAATGAGGCATCCACAGCACCCTAGCCCTGGACAATATCGTATACTCACTTTAACAGTCCCTAACCACCCCCAAAGGTTTAAGTAGCCTTTGTTCCTCCCAGTATACAAGCTCTCTCACTGAAGCTGCCTCCTGAGAGTCTGTTCTCTTTGCGCTCACAGCCATCTGAATTCTCTTCTGCTCCTGCTGGCATTTTGCCTTGCTTCCCTTCTCAGGATCCCCCAGTCCCTATCTCTGGCTGATTCAGGCTGATAGAGCTGCTGGGGGGGGGGGTGGAGCCTGAATGCAGACAATATAATCTATCAGATTATTCTAGAGTATATTAATGATTCAGTGCTGTTGAGATGTCTTAGTTATTGGGTTAACTCTTGCTCTTACAACAGGACCAGAGTATGGTTCCCAGATCCCAGGTCAGATGACTCGCAACACCTGTAATTCCAGTGGCCTGTCTCCACCTACTATTCCATTATAACTGCTGGGATTACAGGCATGAGATATTGTATCTGGCTTTTTGGGAGTTGGTTCTCTCCTTGCACCATGAGAGTTCTGAGAATTGGACTCAGGTTATAAGTCTGGTGACAAGCACCCTTACCACCTGAGCTATCTCATTGACCCTGCATCTGTTTTGTTTGTTTGTATTTTTAATGTGGGTTCTGGGTATCATTGAGTCTTTGGGCTTGTGCAGCTAGTACTTTTACTTTATGAACATCTTCCCAGTCCCATCCCCTTAGATTTTTTGAGATCAGGTCTCACTATGAAGCATAGGCTGGCCTTGAAGTTGTGACCTTCAGCATCTGCCTCCTAAGTGTTGTCATTACAGATGTATGCCATGATGTTTGCCTTGCACAAACTTTAAATATTGTTCTGGAGCACCATCCAGCAAGCCCAGCTAACTTTCAGCCAACTCTGAACAGGAATGTATTTTTAATACATTTAATACATTTGGTACACTTTTCTTGTCAACTGAAAAGCAAATGAGTTATCTATAAAATGAAATGCTATTATCAAAATCAAAGTATGCATAAATTTGGGACTGGGTTTATTTCTTCTAGCAAAAAACAAATATGATAAGAACTCAGATCATCTTAATAGGAAGCATAATGATAAGCTCTGTAAACATTTAGAGAAAAGAAAATCTTGCAGTCATACTAAATTAAATTAAATACTGAGCCTGTACATAAATTTCATGGTACTAACTTACCTTTCTTAGTAAAAAATTCCAAAGTATTTGCTTAAACCTGTGCCTCTAGTCATCAGAATGTACACTTGCCTTTGCAGATTGAGTCTCTAATGTATGCATTGGGATTTGGTTTGGGAATATCTAATTCTGGTAGCTAATCTTTGACTGGCTTTCATCAGCCTACACTTATTTGCTTCTCTGTCCCCCTTAAGGTTCTCCTGAGATGTGTCAGACTGAGGTACTCTGGACAAACAGTATTTGTTCTTTGCCCATGAACTGTGTTCACATGGAGGCATTCAGAAGCCAAATGGTATGTGAAAAAAGTGCATAGCATGTGTAAATTTAGATCCTTACAATTCAAGAAATATCTCTGATACCAATGGAAAGTCTAAAATGATAATGTGCATAACAGATATTATATGAAAAAGGTTTATTAGATGGGGATGGAGAGAGAAAGAGAGAGAGATGAGAAGGGAAAGGCAGGGGTGCCTGACAGAGAAAAGAGAGAAAGCAAGAGAGGAAGAACAAGAGCACAAGAACAAGAGAGGAAGAGCTCAAGAGCAAGAGAGAAAGGTAAGAGGCATGGGTCCCATCAGAATAGCTAAGATCAAAAACTCAAGTGACAATACATGCTGGAGAGGATGTGGAGAAAGGGGAACCCTCTTCCTTTGCTGGTGGGAATGTAAACTTGTACAACCACTATGGAAATCAATCTGGCGCTTTCTCAGACAATTAGGAATAGTGCTTCCCCAAGATCCAGCTATACCACTACTAGGCATATGTCCAAAAGATGCTCAAGTACACAATAAGGAAATTTGCTCAACCATGTTTGTAGCAGCTTTATTCGTAATAGCCAGAACCTGGACACAACCCAGATGTCCCTCAGTTGAGGAATAGATACAGAAATTGTGGTACATTTACACAATGGAATACTACTCAGCAATTAAAATAAAAGGAAATCATGAAATTTGCAGGCAAATGGTGGGAAGAGATCATCCTGAGTGAGGTATCCCAGGAACAGAAAGACACACACAGTATATACTAACTTATAAGTGGATACTAGACCTATAAGATAGGATAAACATACTAAAATCTGTACACCTAAAGAAGATAAACAAGAAAGAGGACCCGGGGTAAGATGATCAATCTTCACTTAGAAAGACAAATGGGATGGACATTGGAAACAGGAGAAAACAAGTAACAGGACAGGAGACTACCACAGAGGGCCCCTGAAAGACTCTACCTAGCAGTGTATCAAAGCAGATGCTGAGACTCATAACCAAAACTTTGGCAGAGTGCAGGGAATAATATGAAAGAAGGGGGAGTTAGTATGACTTGATGAGGACAGGAACTCCACAAGGACCAAATATATCTGGGAATAGGGGTCTTTTCTGAGACTATTTCTCCAACCAAGGACCATGCATGGATATAACCTAGAACACCTGCCCGGATATAGCCTATGGCAGCTCAGTATCCAAGTGGGTTCCCTAGTTAGGGGAACAGGGACTGTCTCTGACATGAACTCAATGGCTGGCTCTTTGACCTCCCCCGCCCCTGAAGGAGGAGCAGCCTTGCCAGGCCACAGAGGAGGACATTGCAGCCAGTTCTGAAGAGACCTGATAAGCTAGGATCAGATGGAAGGGGAGGAGGACCTCCCCCATAAGTGGACTTAGAGAGGGGCAGGGTGGAGATGAGGGAAGGAGGGTGAGATTGGGATGGAATGAGGGAGGAATGAGCTGGGATACAAAGTGAATAAATTGTAACTAATATAAAAAATAAAAATTTAATTAAAAAAAGAGGCAGGTGCGTCTTTTATAGCTCCTGCACAGGTGCATATACCTGGCAGGTGACACATAGTGACATCATAAGTTACTAGGCAGCCCAGAAGCAGGCTGCCTATTCCTCACTTTAAACTAGACTGTTTAGACTTGACAGTAAGAGCTCTAGGAGTAAGACTTTAGGTCTGTTCTCCTGCATATGAGGAGAACTGAAAAGGCATATGAATTCTCCCAAGACAGGAATTGGCAAAATGACCGTGAGGTCCGAGTGTGAGGTTAATAACAGACCTGCAGTGTCATCTGGGCTTGACAAGGCTGGTGGAGTTTGCTGAATCTAGAAGCCATCCATCTTCAACCAGGCCAAGAAACTAAAAGGCTGGAAGTGTCTGTGGCTCTTGTGCTGGTTAAGCCTCCATGGCTGGGCACAGATGACAAGCTCCATGGAGCTTTTTGACTTCTAGCGGCCAGTCTGCCAGCAGGCAGTCATGACTTGTTGGGGTAGCTGCAGGTCCAGCCTGATGGAGTTGACTTTTAGCTATATCCCGGGGGGATGGGGCATTGCAGACTTTTTGTTTTTGTTGTTTATTTTATTTCCTGCGGGAATGCCTCAGAGAGCAAGGTCTGGCGCATAGTTTTGTGCTGTAGATGAGCCTATTGGGAAGGCTCTTCTCGTATTAATTCTGCAAACTCCGGTGTGATGACTCGGGGACCATCCTCAGCTGCTAAGTAAAGATGACAGTGAGACCATGTTTGCATCTGAAGAACTATAAATATATTTTTGGACATGTTAGAGTACTTGATCATCTATGAGATGACTGATTATTAACTTGCATTTGTTAACTGTCAAATATTAGGACTTTAGGTTTTGTCCCTGTTAAGTTGGAGCCGTAAAAGTCATAAACATAGTCCATTAAAGTGAGAGCATTACAGTTTCCTGTATGATTTAATATATAAAAAGTCCATTGCTTACAAAAGTCTAAGGCTATACTATACATTAATAATATTACCATTCTTATAAAAACAAGATCTGGCATATTTTAACCTTTTGATAATGAAGATATAGTACAATGACCAAGTTTTAACATAAATAAATGCCTCTAAAATTAATAGATCTTAATTAGAGTATCCTCAGAATTATATCATACAGTTTAAAGGTATCTAGGCAAAAACTTTTATTTAGTAATCCCTGACTTATAAGTTCTAAAACCAACAACATAGAACAGTATAAAGCAATTTTAAAATTACATTTGAAATTATTATACCAAACCTATTAACTGAAAGCCTAGTGGTAAATCCAGATCACAGGTAGCTCATGGCAGAAAAACAAAACAAAACAACAACAACAAAAAAAAACAGCATTTATTCACTAATTCAGGAACTGATAAAGTCATACATTTTAATTTAGTTTAATTTCAATAAACCTTTATAACCTTGAAATTTTAGCATCATATAAAAATTATTTAAACCAGGGTTGAATCATATATATAGCATGTTGTAAAAATATAACTTTGCATTTAAAATCCATACCCATTTAAATTGAGGCTTGTTGTTGTCTTAGTCTAAAAAGAGATAAAATAAAGAGAGAATTAATTATGATTAAAATTGTTCATACCATGCGGTCACCTTTAAGGTTTACAGTTTAATCTTAAGATTTTTTTTTTTTTTTTGAGAGTATAAAGAGAAAACAGAGAATAGTTTTATTTAATGGGATGGCAGGCAGAAAGAAACAGACAGGACTTTGAGAAAAAGAAACAGAGAATCGCGTTTTACTTCACTGATCGCTCTTAGTGTTACTGGGTATTACTGGATATTAGACATTTGAGTAGGACAAATATAGGTGAGGAAGCCAGAGGTTTCCGAAAGGGGAGAGATTATGGGGAAGCCATTCCTGCGAAAGAGAAGCGGAAGTGGAAATAGACCATGTGGCCCGCGGTTTGTTAACTGGTCAGGCTTAGCCAGGCTAAGTCCAAGAACTTCGCCTGGTACCAAGACTTTATCAGCAGTAAGGCTGAGTTCTTATAGAGGGAATCTCATCCATAGGAAAGGATAGGGGCAGATAGGCGGCTTTAGAAAGGAGTTAAGAAAGGGCACAGTGACCTTTTAGGGTCTACAAGAGACTGCAGTTTTGCAGCTTCAAAAACAGTGGGACAGAAACAAGGTAGTGAAAGCAGCTGGCAGTGGGGAAACCACAGCATTTGTTTAATAACTAAAATGGCTGCCAATCCATGTGACTGCCCTTGATTGCCCTAAATTAAGATGGTGGTGAAACCATGTGCTTGCCCTTAGTGGAGAAGATAGTGAAGCTGTGGCTCCGCCCTACTTATCCTAACATCAACATGAGTTCTGTGCAGCCACAGTGGCATGGCAGAACCAGGATTGCAAGATTTGGGACCTTGCTGATGGCATGGCAGTCCCTGCCCCAGCTGCAGTTCTAAACTGTCCATGGGTGGCATGGCTAAGCTGGTGTCAGCTCAGTTCAAAAACCCTGCTCCACACATATGCATAAAAGTGAAGCAGGAAATTTAAATCCCTGATTCCTGGGGCCTGAGGCGCTGGCAAAATTTAAAGCTGTTTGAAGGCAGGTTTAAAACCCTTCTTGCTCTATGGGTGGGTCTCAAGGCCTGGCTTATCTAATAGTGAAGTCCAGCTCGAGCGAGTGATCATGAAAGACTGGAGTAGATGGGGGTGTTGGTGAGAAAAAGTTCTGTTGTGGGCCACAAACACATCTGAGCAGCTACCAGAAGCTGGACAGATGCATGTGGTAGCAGCAGCAGGCAGAAACAGGTTAAGCGATCATCAAAGGATCAGGAGATGAGGGGGCTGAGAGAAATATTTGTGGTGGGCAGGCATATGAAGAGGGGTTCTAACATGCCTAAACATTGCTAGAAGAGCCCTCCCCATACGGGCCACCAAATATTGGTATTTATTTAAAAATGATGCCACACAAATTTATTAAATGGAGGTGGAGAGACAGAGAGGAAAAGGAAAGAGAGAGATATGGTGGGGGGCCCGAGGAAAGAAAGCAAGGCAAGAGAGCAAGAGAGGAGAGTAAGAGAGGAAGGCAAGAGAGAGAGAGAGAGACAGAGAGACAGAGAGAGAATGACAGGTTGATCCTTGTGCAGGCTCACCTGAACTGAGTCTGCCACACACCTGGTCAGTGACACATGATGACATCATAAGATTACTAGGCAACCCAGAAGCAGGCTGCCTAATTACTAACACATGTCATTTTACAGATTTATTTGTATTCTTTGTGTATGAGTGTTTTGCCTGAATGTGTGTATGTGTATTGTGTGCATGCCTAGTACCTACAGAGGCCAAAAGAGGACTTCTGATCCCCTGTAACTGGAGTTAAAGATGGTTGTGAGCTGCATGTAGATGCAGGGGAAAAAAATCTAAATCCTCTACAAGAATGGAAAGTGTTCTTAATGACTCAGCCGTCTCTCCAACCTCAGTATTTTTTAAAGATAAGGTCTCACTATGTAGCCCTAGCTACATAACCTGGAATTTGCTTTATAGATCGTGCTAGCCTCAGACTCCCAGAGATCTACCTGCTCCTACCTCCCAAGTGCTGGAATTAAAGGTATGTACCACCATGTCCAGCTAGACAGGCAGTTTTATAGTACTGAAAGAAAAGGCCTGACCACTACCCCACACCAAAACCCACTAGTCCCCGGAACTAGGTTATAAGTCATCAATTCCAGAAAGAAGAAAATGGAGTCTCCTAGCCAAGGAATACCCTGGAGAAAATCCAGTAATATTTAACCATCACCCCTAGCAATGGCTAATCAGTGAATACCTGGAGTTTACCCAGGTGTTCTTTACAATAGGATGAGTAAAACAATTACAGTTTGGCTTGGCCCTCCAGACACCCAATATTTGCTAATTGTCAATCAATCATAAAACTGCCTAGCTGGAATTTCCCAGCTTATCTTGCTTTTTCTAAAATATGGATTTCAATAAAATAGTGATACTAATATACTTCCTTTTGTAAACTAAAATTCATATGAGTTTCAGGAATTCAAGGCCTGGATCTGGCATAGCTCAAATGGACCCCAGATGAGTTTTTCCCTTGGTCTTGGGATTCCTCACTTTCCCCATTTACTAGACAAATTTTAACTTCTGTCTCTAGTCTGAATTTATCTCAGCAAATTTTCTCCCGATCCTGATTCAGGGATCAGCTATGGACTTCAAGCTGAGATCTGGACTTGCTGAAAGCTGAAGTAAACCACTCTAGCTGATTTGTTGGTTCCATGTCTCTTCAACTGGATCACTAGTTAGATGGTTTTGATATGTACCCCATTGCCTAGCTTTTGACTAGCCTTTCAGCCTTCTTGGATCCCCAATAATTTCATCCTAATGCCAACCTAAAGAATCTACAGAAGAGAAATTTGTCGGCCTTTATCCTACTTAGCAGGCTGAAATGCTAAGTCAAAAGGGCCTCCTTGATATTAGCTATTGTTTTGGGGACCAGCTTAGCCAGAGCAGGAACTGGTATTGTAGCACTGGCTGTACAAAGCCAGAATTATAACAGCTTAAAGGCAGATACTGATAAAGATATTTAATGCTTTGAAAACTCAATCATCCATTTAAAATAGAATGTTGATTCCCTGGCAAAAGTAGTGTTGTAAATCAGAAGGGGCTTGGATCTATTGTTTTTACAGCAGGGCATGCAAAGTGAAGTCCTTAGAGAGGAATGTGATTAGGAGTGATTAGGGAATCCTTAGCAAGAGTTAAAAAAAAAAAGGCCTGGAGAGATGCTGGAAAGAGAGGGAGAGAGAGAGGATTCCAGAGGATGGTTTAAATCCTGGTATCATAGTTTTCCTTAGCTTACTACCCTTGTATCTACCCTGATGGGTCTCTAACTCATTTAGATTTTTACCTTTGGCCCTGCATCTTAAATCACTTGGTAGCTTTTATGAAGGAATGCTTGGGAGCAATACAGTTAATGATACTCAGATTCTGTTATAAAAGGATAAATCTGAAGGACACCGAAGGGTCATACCTGGAAGACCCATGATTGGGCCTTCACATGACCATGAGAAGGGGGGAATGAAAGAAGCAGGCCTGACCGCCCGCCACTTCTACCCCAAAAGCCACCAGTCCCAGGAACTAGGCCATCAATTCCAGAAAGAAGACAATGGAGTCCTCTACCCAAGGAATAGCCTGGAGAAAACCCAATAATGTTTAACCATCACCCCTAGCAAGCACTAATCAGTGAATACCTGGAATTACCCAGGTGTTCTTTACAATAGAATGAGTAAAACAATTACAATTGGTTTGGCCCTCTGGGCAAACAATTTCCTCCAGACACCCGATATTTGCTAAATATCAATCAATCATAAAACTGCCTAGCTGGAATTTCCCAAGTTACCATGCTGTAACCCTAAACAAAAACCCTCCTCCCCCTGAACTTGGAGCTCTACACTCAGCTGCTGCATCTGTGAAAGTGTGTGCCCAAGCTTGAGCTTGTAATAAAAAGACTGAGAGACCAAAGAATTAAAAATTAGTTTTTTGAGTTATTGGTTTAAAGTTTAAAGCACAAGCCTGAACAAAGGCCAGACAGGTGAAGACATGTCAAGCCACCTGTGGGGAGGAACCAGCCTTACTGCATTCTTTTCCTGCACACTAGAGATACAATTGCTAGCAAACTGATCCAGATTACCACTCTCCCTTAGGACAGCCAAACAAGGGAAGCCAGACAGTTAATGGTTTGGGGGCCTCTCTACAACCAATCAGATCAAAATGCAACATCCCCTTTTGTTTTTCAACTAATACATGCTTGCCAGGCAGGAATTCCCCTGCTTTGGGTGCCCTGGGAGGAATTGGAATCTTTAAATCACCTACCTACCCTGAGCACGAGGCTACCTGCTCTCAACCACTGCAGAGGTCAGAGCCAAAGAAAAAGATCCTCATGTGTTTTGCAACAGACTCGACTCCTGGTGTCTTGAGAATCAGGCACAATGCTACTGCATTTGCATTGGAATCAGTTCCTTGATGGTCTTTGGGGGTCTGTGAGACTTGGGCATAAACAGTACAGCTAATGAAATGTAAACTTTAGAGCCCCTTTTTTGCATGAATCTTGCATATACCCTAGGGAAATCCCTGGCTATTTTGCCTTGATTATTTTGTATTATTTTTCTTTAAAGGGTATGATACATATTACAAAAACTTTGGAATATATAAATCTTGAATTCTTTCAGTCTTTGAGTGAATTAATCTTGGTTAGATGCCCTTCTGTGCTCCACGAGAATCAAGGAATGCCAGATAGAAGTGATTAAGACACTTCCTTCTCTGACTCACATGTGCATCCTTGTCTAAGAATGTGCCCTGCAGCTGGGTGTTGTGGTGGGGAGAAGGGGAAGTGAAAATTGTACCAAACCTAGCAGAAAAGCTCTGAGGGAAGTTTTTGTTTCTAAGATAAGCCCTGGTGTTTTCTACTTTGTTAGAAACCAAAGGAAAGGGAAGGAGAGTAAACAAATTCTACTTTTATAAGCACCAAGGTGACTGGGTCTGCTTAGGTACTGGCTAGCTACATGATGCTAACATTTTTCTTTTGTAAGTTTTTGAAATTGTTATTAGAGATAACTTTTTTAGAGTATCTGAACTTACTATGTAGTACAGGCTGACCTATGCCTTTTGATTCTCCTGCCTGAGGTATGTGCCACATTTGACTATTTTATATATATATATATCAGTAACTAAGCTTTTGTATTCAGTTATTTTGTCCAATCAGTCTCCCAAACACACACTATTTTAAAACTGTTTTCAAATTATATAACTGTTGATAGGTGGCAATCATGTGAATTGGGATCTTCTAGGTATTAGATGAGAACTTATTTTAGTATACATGAGAAGAGGAAATTAGCTAAATCATTTATAGCTTGAATAAAATGAGAAGCAGCTCTCTTTTTTATATAAAGTAAAATCATAACGACAAAACCAGATTTCTGAGCTCAGGAGGACATTCCCTGCTCAACCACAGGCCCAATCTGCCAGAAGATCAGGTAGCCTGCAGGCATACTTCTCTCTTGTCTATTCTCTAAACTGACCCAGTCCCTCAGGCACTGCAACAGAACACCAGCTGCAGCTTCCCTACCCAGGCCATTTCTCCTTTGAATTCCATAGACCATCCTTTTCTAACCTCCCTCCCCCCACTCACTGTATAGCAGCCTCAAACACCAGCAGGCATTCCATGATAAGCAGGGCAGTAAATCAAGTAACACAAAGCTATCACACTCTGAATATCCTGAGAGGAAACAGAAGCCAAGAAACAAAAAACTCACCCCCCCAAAAAAAAAAAACAGTACCTAGTGTTAGTACTTATTATTAACAAAAGGCTGAAATGGTGTGCTCCAGGCCCAGGACAAGCAGCTCCAGGTTCTCCCAGCATTCCTCAGTCCCCATCTGCTGCAGTGCTTGGCTGGCAAACTCCACCCTCTACACTGAACTTTCTGGGGCAAGGGCTCCCCTCCTCTTCACCATGTGATCTGGACATTTTGGAGCTTTTACCTCTCTCTCTCTCTCTCTCTCTCTCTCTCTCTCTCTCTCTCTCTCTCTTTCTCCCTTGCATGGCAATCAAGAGCTGCTTCCAATGAACCTACATTTACATACTTTAACTTGCCTTACAGAGAAGCAGCCCAAGCTAATCACTTTTAATTATAGAAAAAGGGAGGAATGTTAGTATTTAGGCAGCGTGCTTCTAGGTTGCCAAGTAACTTATGATGTCGTCATGTCTCACCCACCAGGTAGACACACCCAGGCGTGGTTCAGTTGCACAGAAGCTATAAAGGGACCAACCTGCCACTTTGTCTCTGTCTTGTTCTCTTATTTTTGCACTCTCTTCCTCTCTTTTGTTCTCTCCCCTTTTTCTGTTGGGGTCCCCTCCCCTCCCCATCATCTCTCTCTCTCTCTCTCTCTCTCTCTCTCTCTCTCTCTCTCTCTCCCTCTCTCTCTCTTTCTCCCTCGCCTTCTCCCTCTCCCTCTCTATCTCTCTCCACCTCTATGCAATAAACCTTTTTCATATTACATCTGTTGTGCACATCATCATTTCATTGGTGCATTGGACCAAGAAGGGCTCTCCTGGTAGCACCTGGTCTGGTCACACCAGGAACCCTTACTGGGACCATGATGCCTACAACAGATTTTCTTCTGTTCCATCTATCCCTAACCATTACTCAACCACATATGCCTTAAAACCTACACTTTCTGTCAACTGCCCTGCCCTTACTGCCTGCACCTGTCCCTCTGCTCATGGCTGCTCAGACTAGGAGACCTGCCATGTGCTCCAAGCACCAGGGACCAGGCAGAGGCTCACACTGTGCTAGAATCAGCTTGGGGAAACTGGGTCGTTCACGCCAGACTTTTAACCAACCGCTGGAATTGCCACTGCTGACTCACACACAACTTACTTCTAAACCATCCCTGGTAGCTAAGCAAATTTCCCAGCATGGCGCTCTGGTGCTTACCTGCAGAGGACTATTTTTAATTGTACAGACGTTCACTCAGCTGTGACATGTGAGCATAGAGAGTTTTGAACTGGGTTGAGACAGCCATCCAGCAATCCAGCAATCCAGCGCCTGGTTTTGCTGTGCTGCCATGACTGTATATCACACCTGGTGAGGCACCATGTTGATTTTAGAATAGAAAAGGTGCATCATACACTGAGGTCTCACAGACACTCACCCTTCTTCCAACTCCAAGCCAAATGTTCTAAACACTGGCTCTCAAAATACCTCTGACCTCTAAGGCCTTACTTTCCAGCTTTAAAAAAAAATTCTTTTCTTCCTAATTTCTGTACACTATGCTCTTAAAAAAATAAAATGCTGTAAATTATTATCTAATGATTTATATGATTTTCTCATTGTATTTATATTTATAAGACTTCCTTAGCCATAATTAACTCTATGTTATTTCCTTTTAGACTGAAAGCAGCAAGTCTCATTTTAAATTAGTATGGATTTTTAAACTCAAAGTTATATTTTTAAAACATACTATATATAAGATACAAGTCTGGTTCAAAATAATTTTTATAAAATAATTTTATATGATGCTAAAATTTCAAGGTATTATAAAGGTCTATTTGAATTAAAATACTTTAAAATGTACATGTAACTGCATATGTCTTTATCAATTCCTGAATTAATAAATAAATGCTGTTTCTCCCACAATGAGATGCCTGTGATCTGGATTCATCACTAGGCTTTCTGGCTAATAGGTTTGGTATAATAAATTCATATTGTTATACCCAGTTCGTGAGACCCCCAAAGACCACAAAGAATCTACTCTGCTGCAAATACATGAGGGTTTATTTAATACAACCTCTAGCCAGGTAGCAGCAACATCCTTGGTGAAGAGGAAGAGTACAAAGAGGCTGTCTAGGGGAACAAGGTTTTTAAAAGGAAAAACTGCAAGCAGGAGAATTACATGCATAATTACATTACATAATTGAATAAGGGAAATTAACTTTTGAAATGATTGGTTTACTTTAGGTGTCAAGACCATAAGCAGTTCTGGCCTGGCCATCTGAGCCGGTTTCCTGACAACTGTATCTCAATTTTTCTTATTTTTTTAAAGATTTGTTTATTTTATTATTATGTATACAATGTTCTGCCTGCATGTCCACATGAATACCACAAGAGGGCACCAGATCTCATTAAACATTTTTCTGAGCCACCCTGTGATTGCAAGCAGTGCTCTTAACCAGGGAGCCATCTCTCCAGCCACAATTGTATCTCTACTGGGCAGGAAAAGAATGCGGTAAGGCTAGTTCGTCCCCTGCAGGTAGCTGGACATGTCTTCACCTGGCTGGCCTTTGTTCAGGTTTGTGCTTTAAACTTTAAATTAATGCCCAAAAAATACAGCTTTTAATTCCTTAGTCTCTCAATATGTAATTTTAAAATTACTTGATACTGTTCTACTATATTGTTGGCTTTAAAACTTATAACTCAGGGATTACTAAATAAAAGTTTTTGCCTAGATACTCTTATAACTATATAATATAATTCCAAGGATACTTTAAATTAAGATTTATTACTTTTAGAGGCATTAATTTATGTTAAAACTTGGTCATTGTGCTATATCTTCACCATCAAAAGGATAAAATATGCTTGGTTTTGTTTTCTAAAAATGGTAATAATATTAATCTATAGTATAGTATTAGACATTTATAAGCTATGGACTTTTTATATACTAAATCATATAGGAAACTGTTATGTGTTCACTTTATTGGACTATGTTTATGACTTTTTAAAAAGATTTATTTATTCATTAATAGTATTCTGCCTGCATGTATGCTTGTATGCCAGAAGAGAGCACCAGATCTCACTATAGATGGTTGTGAGCCACAATGTGGTTGCTGGGAATTGAACTCAGGAACTTTGGAAAAATAGCCAGTGCTCTTAACCCCTGAGATCAACCCCCAGATACTGCTCCAAGGGGCAACCAGTTATCCCTAACAAAACTGACCAAACCACAGGACACACAGGTCACAGCAGCAGATCACTAAATTTACAGCAAGAAACCCAGAAGTAGGGCAGTTGTCCTAAGGACTTCTCCAGGTGAAAGGAGAACCCTCTCGACTAACAAGAACCACAGTTACCACTCAGGTCTCTATGCATAAGGTGAGCAGCGACAACTCCTGAAAAACACCGGCCATCCAGTGACTATACCCAAAAAGCTGAGAAGGCTTCCTTCAGGAAAAACCATCTTTCTGCCAAGGGGATTCTCTCCAACACAGAATTCCAGGAACCACTAGAAACTAACCCCAAACACCTAAGATTAGCCCAATGGGTAGAGGCCAGTGTAAAAGCTCAACCAACAAAAGACAGAGCAATATGGCATCTCCAGAAGCCAGTTATCCAGGGGCAAGTAACCCTGGACACCCCAGCATAATTGAAATCCAAGAAGATGACCTAACATCTTTGCTCATGAAGAGGATAACAGAGGAAACAAATAAAATACATAAAGACTTAGAGGAAGATAAACTCAAACACATTATGGCCATCCGTAAAGAAATAGAGGAAGATAAAAACAAACAGATTATGGCCATCCGTAAAGAAATACAGGAAGTTGCAGCCAAACAGTTTGTGGCCTTTAGAGAGGAAATGCTTAAATCACTGAAAGAAATAAAAGAAACAGAGAATTATTCAAACAAACAGCTGAAGGAATTGATGGAAAAACAGGAAAATATAGTCAGACAGGTGAAGGAAATTAACAAAACAGCTCAAGATATGAAGATAGAATTGGAAAAATTAAAGAAAACACAAATGGAGGAAATTGTGGAGAGAAAGAACTTAGGGAAGAAAACAGGAACTACAGAGGTTAGCATAACGAATAGACTACAAGAGATGGAAGAAAGAATCTCAGGTGTGAAAGATACAATGGAAGAAATAGGTGTATCTGTCAAAGAAAGTGTTAAATCTAAAAAATTCCTGACACAGACAGTCCAAGAAATTCAAGACAACATAAAAAGACAAAACTAAGAATAATAGGAACAGAGGAAAAAGAAGATTCCCTGCTCCAAGGCCCAGAAAATATTTTCAACAAAATCATTGAGGTAAATTTCCCCAACTTAAAGGAGAGGCCAATAAGAATACAAGAGGCCTATAGAACACCCAATAAATTAGACCAGAAAAAAAAATCCTCCTGCCACATAATAATGAAAACAGTAGGTATACAGCACAAAGAAAAAAGTACTAAAAGCTGAAAGGGGAAAAGGCCAAGTAACATATAATGGGAAACCCATTTGAATCACACCTGACTTTTCAACAGAGACTATGAAAGCCAGAAGGGCCTGGATGGATATCATGCAGACCCTAAGAGAACACAAATGTCAGACCAGGCTACTATACCCTGCAAAACTCAGTCCTCATAGACGGAGAAAACAAAATATTCAATGACAAAAACAAATTTCAACAATACCTACACACAAATCCGGCATTACAGAAGACACTAGAAGGGAAAATACAACCCAAGAAAACTAGCTACTTTCAAGGAAACACAGGAAATAATTAACCTTACTGCAGTAAAACAAAAAGCAACCAAGCACACAACCTTATGACCACAGCCAACATCAAAATCAAAGGATCTAACAACCACTGGTCATTAATCTCTCTCAACATCAATGGACTCAATTCTCCAATAAAAACACACAGACTAACAGAATGGATCCATAAACAAAACCCAGCAATCTGTTGCATACAAGAAACACACCTAAGGCACAAAGGTAGACATTACCTGAGGGTAAAGGGTTGGAAGATGGCTTTCCAAGCAAATGGACCCAAGAAGCAAGCAGGGGTAGCCATTCTAATATCTGATAAAATAGACTTTCAACAAAAATTAATAAAAAGAGATGGGGGAAGACACTTCATACTCATCAAGGGAAAATTCCACCAGGAAGACATCACAATCCTGAACATCTAAGCCCCAAAATACAAGGGCACCCACATTTGTAAGAGAAACATTGATAAAACTTAAACCACATATAGATCCCCACACATTAATAGTGGGAGACTTCAACACCCCACTCTCAACAAAGGAAAGGTCAACAAAACAGAAATTAAACAAAGAAACAATGTCTCTAACAGAGGTCATGAATCAAATGGACCTAATAGACATTTACAGAACCTTACACCCAAACACAAGAGAATTTACCTTCTTCTCAGCACCTCATGGAACCTTCTCTAAAATAGACCATATACTTGGTCACAAAGCGAGCCTCAACAGATACAAGAAGATTGAAATAATCCCTGTATCCTGTCTGATCACCATGGAATAAAGCTGGACCTCAACAACAACAGAAATAGCAAAAAGCCTACACACACATGGAAACTGAACAACTTGCTACTCAATGACAGCAGGGTCACGGAGGAAATAAAGAAAGAAATTAAAGTCTTCCTAGAACTCAATGAAAATGAAGACACAACATACCCAAACTTGTGGGACACAATGAAAGCAGTGCTAAGAGGAAAGTTCATACCACTAAGTGCCTTTAAAAAGAAATTTGAGACAGCTCATTCAAGCAACTTAATGGCTCAAACTCACTTAAAAACCCTAGAAAAAGAAGAAGCAGACACACCAAAAAGGAGTAGATGGCTGGAAATAATCAAACTCAGGGCTGAAATCAATCAATTAGAAACAAATAAAACAATTCAAAGAATCAATGAAACCATGAGCTGGTTCTTTGAGAAAATCAACAAGATAGACAAACCCTTAGCCAAGCTAACTAAAAGGCAGAGAGACACCATCCAAATCAACAAAATCAGAAATGAAAAGGGAGACATAACTACAGACACTGAGGAAATCCAAACAATCATTAGGACTTACTTCAAAAGTCTATATGCCACAAAATTTGAAAATCTAAATGAAATGGACAATTTTCTTGATTGATTCAACTTACCAAAGCTGAATCAGGATCAGGTAAATCAATTAAATAGTCCTATATCCCCCAAGGAAATAGAAGCCGTCATCGAAAGTCTTCCATCCAAAAAAAGCCCAGGACCAGATGGTTTCAGCTCAGAATTCTACCAGACCTTCAAAGAAGAGCTAACTCTACTTCTCTTCAAACTATTCCACAAAATAGAAACAGAAGGCACATTACCAAACTCATTCTAGGAAGCCACAATCACCTTGGTACCTAAACTTCACAAAGACCCAACAAAGAAAGAGAATTTCAGGCCAATCTCCCTTATGAACATTGATGCAAAAATACTCAACAAAATACTTGCAAACTGAATACGAGAACACATCCAAGATATCATCCACTATGACCAAGTAGGCTCCATCCCAGGTATGCAGGGGTTGTTCAATATATAGAAATCCATCAATGTGATCCACCATATTAACAAACTGAAAGAAAAAAAATCACATGATAATCACCCTAGATGCTGAAAAACCATTTGACAAAATCCAACATCCATTCATGTTCAAAGTATTGGAGAGATCAGGGTTACAAGCACATATATAAACATAGTACAGGCAATAGCCAACAGCAAACTGAATGGAGAGAAACTCAAAGCAACCCCACTGAAATCAGCGACAAGAGAAGGCTGCCCACTCTCTCCAAATCTCTTCAACATAGTTCTGGAAGTCCTTGCTAGAGCAATAAGACAACTAAAGGAGATCAAGGGGATACAAATTGGAAGGAAGAAGTCAAATTACCACTATTTGCAGATGAGATGATAATATACATGAGTGACCCCAAAAACTCTACCAGGGAACTCCTAAAGCTGATAAACACCTTCAGCAAAGTGGCCGGATACAAAATTAACTAAAAACAAAAAACAAAACAAAAAAAATCAGTAGCCCTCCTGTATACAAAAGACAAAAGGGCTGAGAAATTAGGGAAACAACACCCTTCACAATAGCCACAAATGACATAAAGTACCTTGGTGTAACCCTAACCAATCAAGTCAAAGACTTGTATGAAAAAAATTTCAAGTCTCTGAAGAAAGAATTAGAAGAAGATATCAGAAGATGGTAAGATCTCCCACGCTCATGGCTTGGCAGGATTAACATAGTAAAAATGGCCATTTTACCAAAAGCAATCTACAGATTCAATGCAATTCCCATCAAATTACCAACACAATTCTTTACAGACATGGAAAGAAAAATTCGCACCTTCATATGGAATAGCAAGAAACCCAGAATTCCTAAAACCATCCTCTACAATAAAAAATCTTCTGGAGGTATCTCCATCCCTGATCTTAAGCTGTACTATAGAGCAATAATTATAGAAACTGCATGGTATTAGCATAGAAACAGAATGGTAGATCAATGGAACCGAACAGAAGACCCAGAAATAAACCCACACACTTATAGACACCTGATATTTGACAAAGATGCCAAAACCATACAGTGGAAAAAGTAACTGGATGTCTACATGTAGAAAAATGAAAATAGATCCATACTTATCACCCTGCACAAAACTGAAGTCCAAGTGGATCAAAGACCTCAACATAAAACCAGACACATTAAATCGGTTAGAAGAAAAAGTGGGGAATACCCTTGAACTCATTAACACAGGAGACAACTTCCTGAACAGAACACCAACAGCACAGGCTCTAAGAGCAACAAATCAATAAATGGGACCTCATGAAACTGAAAAGCTTCTGTAAAGCAAAGGACACCGTCATCAAAACAAAATGACTGCCTACAGATTGGGAAAGAATCTTCACCAACCCTTTATCTGACAGAGGGCTAATATCCACTATATATAAAGAACTAAAGAAGCTGAAAAGCAGCAAACCAAGTAATCCACTTAAAAAATGGGGAACAGAGCTAAACAGAGAATTCTCTGTGGAGGAATATTGAATGGCAGAGAAACACTTAGAGAAATGCTTAATGTCATTAGCTATTAGAGAAATGTAAATCAAAACGACCCTGAGATTTCACCTTATACCCATCAGAATGGCCAAGATGAAAAACTCAAGTGACAACACATGCTCAAGAGGTTGTGGAGAAAGGAGAACCCTCCTCCACTGCTGGTGGGAATGTAAACTTGTACAACCACTCTGGAAAGCAATCTGGTGCTTTCTCAGACAACTAGGAATATTGCTTCCTCAAGATCCAGCTATACCACTCCTAGGCATATATCCAAAAGAGGCTCAAGTACACAATAAGGACATTTGCTCAACCATCTTTGTAGCAGCCTTATTTGTAATAGCCAGAAGCTAGAAACAGCCCAGTTGTCCCTCAACTGAAGAATGGATGCGGAAATTGTGGTACATCTACACAATGAAAAATAAGGAAATCATGAAATGTGCAGGTAAATGGTGGGACCTGGAAAGGATCATCCTGATTTAGCTGTTCCAGAAGCAGAAAGACACACACAGTATATACTCACTCATATAGATTTATAACATAGGATAAACCTACTAAAATCTGTGCATCTAAAGAAACTAATCAAGAGAGAGGACCCTAACTAAAACGCTCAGTCCCCATCCTGAAAGGCAAAGAGGATGGACATCAGAAGAAGAAAACAGGGAACAACCTAGGAACCTGCCACAGAGTGCCTCTGAAAGGCTCTGCCCTACAGACTATCAAAGCAGACGCTGAGACTTAGGCCAACTGTTGGGCAGAGGGCATGAAATCTTATGTAAGAAGTGGGAAATAGTAAGATCTGGAGAGGACAGGAACTCAACAAGGAGAGCAACAGAACCAGAAAATTTGAACACGGGTCTTCCCAGAGACTCATACTCCAACCAAGTACCAGGCATGGAAATAACCTAGAACCCCTGCACAGATGTAACCCATGACAGTTCAGTGTCTAAGTGGGTTCCATAGGAATGGGAAGAGTGACTGCCTCTGACATGAACTGATTGGCCTGCTCTTTGATCACCTCCCCCTGAGGGGAGTGCAACCTTACCAGGCCACAGAAGATGACAATTCAGCCACTCCTGATGAGATCTGATAGACTAAGATCAGAAGGAGGAGAGGAAGACTTCCCCTATCAGTGGACTTGGGGAGGTGGGTGGGATCGTGAAGAAGGGGGAGGGAGGGTGGGATCGGGAGGGGAGGAGAGAGGGGCTTATGGGGGGGATACAAAGTGAATAAAGTGTAATTAATAAAATAAAATATAAGCATTAAAAAAAAACTTGAAAGGAATTCTTGTAAGCTTCAGGAAATCCACCTGAATCCACCACTCAGTTAAATTAGGCTCCAGATAACTACCACACCTTTTACCTATCTCATAGGTTGGGATTCCTCCCCTTTCCCTGGTTTTGGGACTGCCCTTTCCTGGCTACTCAATTGATACATTCCTACATCCAACACTGGCTAACTGGTGAGTCTTCATTCTGATTGGCGCAAACGCTTCCTAGTACTCTTGCTAAACTACATCCAAACCCTTCATCTAAGACCTTCTCCCTTGGGGGAGATTTTCTCTCTACTAGCATGGTTTTGCTCCCTCTCCCTCTCGCTCATCTATGAAATCTTAGCTAAGTAAACAGTGTCTGCTATGGGCAAGTGTGCCCTTGGTCTCTGGCCAATGCTGATGAGCTCTTGGAACAGATTGTGCAATACTACTAATCTACTTATTGAGTCAAACCTTGCTCTTGGGGGCACCTTGACAGGTCCATGACTCCTAGCCTGCCCAATGGGAATAGTTCATTAGTCCATTCCTCCAGATTCTCCTCTGGGATGTCGTCGGGAGAATTTCAGATTTCTACACCTAGTGTCTGCTTCAAGGGCCTCTAAACTTACATACTTCTGCAACCAAACTTTGCCTCAAGTTCCCTTAGATGACAGATCCAAAATAAAACCTTTTAAATTATTGCCAGTGATTGGGTAAATGGAGGTTCCCTCAGGTAAATGGAGGCTCTTCTTTGATCCAAAACGTCCACTTCTGTTTGCTCTCCAAAAAGTTTTAAATGTAGAACTAAAGAAATTTTCTCCATAACCTACTTAACTTTGTTTTTTGCCTATATATATATATATATATATATATATATATATATATATATATATGTTCCAGTATCCTGCCAGAACCAGGTGTTTCTTACATCCACAACAGTGCCAAAGCAGCTACCAGAGGTGTTTGAGTCTGACCTCACAGACTTCTATCAAGCTAGACCTGCACTTTCCCTTCCAGCCATGGGTGTTCTCACAGACCCGGGACAGCATCAAATCAGCCTGTTCATCCTGGACTTGGAGGAAGTAGCCAGAAGAGAACATTTACCCAGTTATCAACAAAAGGCTGGAATGGTGTGCTTTAGGCCCAGAACAAGTGGCTCCAGGTTCTCCCAGCATTCCTCAGTCCCCATCTGCTACAGTGCTTGGCTGGCAAACTCCACCCTCTACCCTGAACTTTCCAGGGCAGGGGCTTCCCCTCCTCTTTACCATGTAATCTGGACATTTTGGAGCTCTTACTTTTTTCTCTCTCTTACCCCATTGCATGGCAACCTAGAGCTGCTTCCAATGAACCTACATTCGTATACTTTAACTTGCCTTACCTAAGAAAAATCCCAAGCTCATTATTATTATTATTATTATTATTATTATTATTATTATTATTATTATTGAAAGAGTGAGAAGTGTTAGTATTTAGGCAGCCTGCTTCTGGGTTGCCTAGTAACTTATGATGTCATCATGTGTCACCTGCTTGATTGAAGCCTGCCAGGTGAGGTTCATTTGTACAGAAGCTTTAAATGGACCAACCTACCACTTTCTCTCTCTCTCTCTCTCTCTTGCTCTCTTGCTTTTGCGCTCTCTTCCTCTGTTTTGATCTCTCCCCTTTCTCTGTCAGGAGGGTTCTCTCTCCTCCCTCATCATGTCTTGTTCTCTCCTCTCTTTCTCTTCATCTCTATCCAATAAATCTCTTTGATATCTGTTGTGTCCATCATCATTTCATCTAGAACTATAATCACTCCAAACCCAGGGACCTTGACACCAATATAAAACCATAATAACAGCCAGGGTAATCTCCAATACAGCCCAGCTATCCTACCATAGCACACCCTGAATATTCCAACACAGACATAGCACAAGGAAAATACCTTAAAGCTAATTGTATGAAGATGATAAAAGTTCTTAAAGAGAAAATGAATAAATCTTTTAAAGACCTCCCCCCAAAAAACCCACAAACAATTGTAGGAAATGAATAAAGAAACCCAGGAAAACATAAATAACTGGAGGAAATGAATAAACCTTTTTAAAAAATCCAAGAAAACACAAAGAGTTGAAGGAAACTAATAAAAACTGTTTAAGACCTGAAATAAAAATAGAAGCAATAAAGAAAACACTAGCTGGGGGAAAGTTGGAAATGAAAAAAATCTAGGAATGCAAATAGAAACTACACAGGCAAGCTTTACCAACACAAGAGATAGAAGAAAGACTCAGGCATTGAAGATACCATAGAAGAAATGGATACACCAGTCAAAGAAATTATTAAATTTTAGCCAGATGTGGTGGCATATGCCTTTAGTCCCAGCACTCAGGGAAGCAGAGTCAGGCATATCTCTGTGAGTTCAAGGTCAGCCTGGTCTGCAAAGTGAGTCCAGGACAGCCAAGGCTACACAGAGAAACCCTGTCTCAAAAAGAAAAGAATGAAAGACAATAAAAGGAAAAAAAGAAAGAAAAAACAAAAATATTAAATATAAAAAACTTCTGATACAAGACATCCAGGAAATCGGGGACACTATGAAAAGACCAAACCTAAGAATAATAGGAATAGAAGAATAATCCCAGCACAAAGGCTCAGAAAATATTTTCAACAAAATTTCTCTACCCTAAAGAAGTAAATATTCATAAATGTAAAAGAAAGCCTACAGAACTCCAAGTAGATTGGACCAGAAAAGAAAGTCTCTATACCCCATAATAATCAAAACACTAAATGTACAGAACAAAGAAAGAATATTAAAAGCTTCAGAGGAAAAAGGTCAAGTAACATATAAAGGCAGACTTATTAGAATTACACCTTACTTTTCAATGGAAACTTTAAAACGCAGAAAGCCTGGACACATGCTGCAGACTATAAGAGACCACAGATGTGAATCCAGACTACCATACCTTGTCAAACTTATAGTAACCATAGATGGACAAAATAAGGCATTCCTTGATAAAGGCAAATTTAAACAATATCTACAAATCTAGCCCTATAGGTCCTAAAATGAAACTCCAACCTAAGAAGTTTAATTACACCCATGATATAAAAACACAGGTAATACACAGGAAATCTCACACGAGCACAACCAAAATAAGAGAGGTGCTTTCAAAAATAATTGGAACTGTTCAATAAGAAAGAAGATCCAAAAGGACTGCTTGGCTCCAAAAATTACCTGCATGTGCATGTTTTTTTTTTTTTTTTTTTTTTTGTTTGTTTGTTTTCTGAAACCCTCTAATCCTCTTTTTCAATAGACAGTAGTAACGTAACTGTCACTGCAGTAGTCATCCCCTGAAGTTAAACCTAAAAGATCTATACTTTATAGTATTTGATGCTTTTGTTTAGACTTTGTGAATCATAGTGGGGCCTTAGGTTGGCAATTGAATGCAGTGGAAGTGATGTGTGGCTTCTGTGATGATGCTATAGTTAACTTATAACATTTGTTTTGGTGTCTTCAACACTCATATTTGGAGCCTGAGCACAACATATGAAGTTCACTATGCTGAAAATAGAGGCTCTGACCAGCCTTCTGACTATTTCAGCTAACCAACCTTAGGCTATAGATGCACTATGGATCAAAGTTGAGTTGTTGCTGTCAATTCGTACTTAAAATGCCGATTTATGTGTACAATTAGCAATTTTTAAGCCATTAAGCTTTTGGTGGTTTGCTATGCATCGATAGATAACTGAAATGCTCATCCTATTCCTTCCTCTTTCACTTTATGTGAGGTGTGTCCCCTCAGGTAAGTGCAGAGTAAACAAGGACCTATTTGGCCAACATAGGTACTTGCTAGCTGACATTGCTATAGTTATTCATGATGTTTCATCCCAGCAGAGGCAGGCAGATCTCTGAGATTTTAAGGCCAATCTGGTCTACAAAGTGAGTCCAGGACAGCCAAGGCTACACAGACAAATCCCGTCTTGAACAAACAAACAAACAAAGACACACACATCACACAAACACGAGGGAAAATAAAATAGACATCTGAAGGGGAAATAAAATAGACATCTGAAGGGGAAATAAAATAGACATCTGAAATAGATGAAGGGAGAGAACTGGGTAAGAGAAGGGTTGGGGAGGAAACAGAGTTGGGGATCAGGTGTGGGGGAAAGCAGGGAGAGCTGGAAGAGAGAACTGAAATAGGTGGTGGTGACGAAATCTCTGGGCCAGGGGAGGCTCCCAGGAGTCTAGGGTGTTGAACCTAGCTGAGACTCCTAGCAGTAGGAGACATGGAGCCTGAAGTGACCACCTCCTGTAGCCAGGTGGGACTTTCAGGTGGGACCAAACTCACACATAAAACCTTTTGAACCAGCCAAACAATGACTGGCCTAACTTGAGTCACATGCCACCACTAACACTATTAATAATATTCTGTTATACTTGCAGACAGGAGGCTAACATAACAGTCACCTGAGTGACTTCACCCGGCAGCTGATGAAGACAGATGCAGAGACCCACAGCCAAACATTAGGCAGAGTTCAGGGAATCTTATGGAAGAGGGGAGAAAGGATTGAAAAATTCGGAGGGTCAAGGACACCACAAGAAAACCTACAAAACCAGCTAACCTGGATCCTAGGCGCTCACAGAGACTGAAACATCAGAGAGCAGTTTAGTCCTCATGTGTGACCTCTAACAGCAGGAGCAGGAGCTGTCTCTGACTCTATTGGCTTCATTTGGAGACCTTCCCCCTCACTGGACAGTCTTGTCTAGTTTCAATAGAAGAAAATGTGCCCAGTTCTACTTGATTTGCCGAGGGGGGTTGATACCCATGGGAGGTTTCCCCTTCTCTGAGAAGAAAAGGAATGGACATGGCGGGGAGGATGTGAGGGGAGGTGAGAGGGAAGGTCTGGGAGGAGAGAAAAATATGGCTTCACGGCCGTCTTCGGAGAAGTAACTAGGTCACTGCTCTGGTCAAGACATAGGAGAACCAGAACTATCTCTCAAGGTTGTGGTTAGTATAAAGCCACAACTCAACATTGTAGTACAGATGAATATGTGTGTAAAACTAAACACAAAATAACAGAAATAACAGAAGTTATTTCCACAGAAATAACAGAAGTATAAATAGGGAGAAGGGTCCAGGCAGAAGGAGTAGTTGAACTTATGCCTGTGCCTAGCACATACCTTTTCAGAACTTGCTCACCACCTACTTTTATGCTCTTGTTCTGTTTTGTTTGTTTTTGTTTTGTTTCATTTTTTCAAGACAGGGTTCCTCTGTGTAGCCTTGGCTGTCCTGGACTTGATTTGTAGACTAGGCTGGCCTTGAATTCACAGAGATCCTCCTGCCTCTATCTTCCTGAGTGCTGAGATTAAAGGCATGCATCACCTTGCCCTTCTCATCATCTAATTTTATAATATGGAACTCATTCCTGTCATTGCAACAATTAGAATATGTGTGCATATCTATCTATTGACAATTAACTGGCAAAAAAAAATTGTCTGATTATCTCCCTTCAGAGTCTGAATATAAGGAGCTGACATATAAGGAGCTCCTTATATATTGGGACAGAAGAGCCAGGAAATCTCAAGGTCGAATGGCAGTTGACAGCATTACTAGTTAGTGAGTACAGAGCTGTGAGAAAACCAGGCCTGAACCCCCACCCAAAAAGCCACCAGTCCCAGGAACTAGGCCATAGGTCACCAATTCCAAGAAGAAGACAATGGAGTCCCCTACCCAAAGAATAGCCTGGAGAAAACCCAGTAATATTTAACCATCAACCCTAGCAATGGCTAAAATACCTGGATTTTACCCAAGGGTTCTTTACAATAGGATGAATAAAACAATTACGGTTTGGCTTAGCCCTCTGGGCAAACAATTTCCTCCAGGCACCCGATATTTGCTAAATGTCAATCAATCATAAAACTGCCTAGCTGGAATTTCCCAACCTTGCTGTAACCCTAAATAAAAACCCTCTTCCCCATTAGCTTGGGGCTCTACACTCATACTCTGCATAGGTGAGGTGTGGGCCCAAGCTTGAGCTTGTAATAAAAAGACCCTACTGCATTTGCATCGAAATGGGCCCCTTGGTGGTCTTTGAGTTCCCCAAGACTTGGGCATAACACTGGTTTGCAAAAAACAAAACAAAAATAGTCTTAGGATTTCATGGTGGGAGGAGGTAAAGAGAGTCAGGAAGGAAAAAGAGAGAAAAAGAGAAAGATGACAAAGGCCAGGTGACAAAGATCTGCAACCTCAGCTACTTAGGAGGCAGAGGCAGAGGGATTCAGTTTAAAGCCTGCTTGTACTGGGCAACTTAGCCAAATCCTGTCTTGAATTTTAAAGTATTTTTTAAAGGCACTGGGAGATATTAAAGATATAGCTCAGTGGTAGAGCACTTGCTTAGCATGCACAACGCCTTAGTTCAATCCCTAGCACCTTTGCAGAAAAAAAAGAGCAAAAGAGATCAGAAGAGATCACTAATCCTACCTTGTTTATTATTATTCTTACCTTTCTAGTCCTGGGTGTTCTTGGGTGGGTACAGGTCTTTGTGGACAGGAGGAGACATTGTCTCAAATAGCCCAGGCTGGTCTTGAACACCCTCCTGCTTCTATCTCTCAAATACTGGGAATATATCACCACACCCAGCTACAACTTGTAAATTTCAATGTAATTTTTGTTTAATTTGATGTGGGATTAGACTGACAGTGGGATGAAAGTTCACAGAGGAGTGTCTTTTGCCTTCAGTTTACTTGAGGGTTTTTGGAAAAAAATTACAGGTTGGTTTAGATTTTGTTGTAAGTTTGAGTTTCTTATGAGCACATCTTTCAAAGCAATAGGTTTTAGAAATTATTTCTCTAAAATTAGTTTCATTGAGTTGTGTCTTCATGTAGAACATTATCCCTGAAGAAAAGAGCTCCCATAGACACCAGCAGGTCAAGGCAGATGCATTTCTATTTTTTATCAATGACAAATTTGGGATGAACAAGATAAAGATTGGAAAAGGCTCCAGACACCATAGGATCTGGATGTTTTTAGTTCTTGCTCAGTTACTCTCATTGTGGCCACAGATTCACCCCTGGATCTCTGCTTCTTACTCTATACTCTTCAGTTATCAAAATTTTGCTGGTCTATGAGTATAAATTAGCAGTAAGGCTCTAACACAAACTACCCCTACAGAGAACTTTGATCTAACTGAAGAAAAAGGGTATAATGGGTAGTTTCTATTGTCCAAGATGTGGAACTTAAATTTTCAGTCATTTATAATTCTTAAGCACTGTACATTTCTTCCTGATTGTGCAAAAAGGACAGGAAGTGAAAGAAGGAACAACCTTAATGCCCAAATTAAGTCAGAGGCTCATCTGGAATCTGAATTATATGCGATGGGTATGGTCAAGTAAAAAAGTAAACAAATTTGAAACTGAACTGATGTACATTTGATGTCCTATCATGATGTTTGAATATTGTATCTTAGAGAAATCAACTTACCTATTATGAAAACAATACGTGGGTATTACACTCAAAGTCCACCAAATACAACAAACATTAATAACTGTGTATATTGGGGCAAACTTTGTACCATTTGTTTTGAACAGATTGTTTGCATGGCAGGGTTTATATCTTTTATTAGGCTTTGCACTGCTTGAGTTCCTAAAACCCCTCACTTCCGCAGTTGGGTCATTTTCTTTGGGAAGAGATGGGAAACGTTGTATGTTCTTTTGTCATTAGATGCATACAATCATTTGATTTTATTGAGCACCTAGTCTGAGAGATTCAAAGGTGCATGCCCCTTTATATATCCTTTTGCTCTCAAATTCAATTCCTTACTGCTATAGTAAGGATACAATTCTCGATTATTTTACTAGATACTTGGTTTTTGAGTCGATAAGTGGAAGTTTTTAGAAAGCCCTCAACAGGTTGGGGAGATGGCTAAGTGTTTATGAGCACTTGCTCCTCTTGTAGAGGACCCGGGTTTGGTCCCCAGCACCTACTTGGTGGCTTACAACTATCATTAAGCAGGAGATTTGAGCCTTCTCCTGATTGCCGTAGATAACAGATATCCACAAGTTGACAAGAAGTCTTTGGGGCCCATGAAAAGGGTACTGAGGGGAGTAGTGAAGGACATAAATTTGTCTTACGATGTCAGCAAGAATTCTTTTTCCTTCGCTACTTATGTCATAAAACAAATTTACTATTCTACAATGGCATCCACTCCAGAGCTAAGATTTTGGAAACTTGGGAAACTTGAGCGCCAGGGTGGAGAAAGGGACTCAGCCCTGTCAAAGACCAGCCAGCTTGCCCAGCCGAGTCCCTGGAGAGGAGGGGCTGGGAGGCGGAACGCTCTGTGAGAGCACCGCTCTCTCTGATTGGTAAATGAGCCTGAACTTCATAAGCGCAGAGCAGCTTGTGGGGCTCTGATTGGCTCAGTGGCTGCTGACTGTTTATTGGTTACTATGGTTGTCACGGAGACCGAGGGGTGGAAAAAAGGAGAAGGGTGTTGGGCCTGGTGGGTTGCAGATGCTTGCAGGCAGCTGGGCCGCTCTCCTGAGCGGTGTCCGAAAAGCTGCTGACCGAGTCGCCCTGGGTTCTCATCATCCTCTGTGAAGTGTCCAAGCAAGCGGGGTCCATTAGCCTTAGGCAGGCGCCATGGGCTGCTGCTTCTCTAAGAGGCGGAAGAGTGAGGAGTCGCGGGCAGAGGGAGAAGAGGAGCAGCCCAAGCTGTACAGCTGGGACCAGCGGGAGAAGGTGATGTTTTGGGAGCTCCCCTGCTCTGTGTCCTCCTGGCTGCCTCTTGGGGGTCTTGAAGGAGCGGAAGAGAGCGGGGAAGCTTGGCGGGCGGCCCACACTTGCCTTTCTCTCGCCCTCACAGGCAGCTGAAGTCGCAGGACTTGGTGGGCGGGAGGGGAAGGGCTCAAAAGAGGCTTAGAGTTGATGGTCAACCTAACTAGACCCCTAGGGCCTCTCCCTAGGTTCTGCGACTCCCCATCCCAGGACGGACTCTAGGAAGGGAAGGAGCCAGGAGGGTGCTGGATCTCCAATCAGTTCTTTTTACCAGCAGTGGCCAAAGGGGTTTGGTCCAGTGGTCGAATTACACACACAAGATTGACTTTTCTGCTGCTTGTGTTTTCAAGCTGTTACTCTTTTGTCTGCCCTCCTCGGCAAATCGCTTTTGGTGCCTCTTGGTGTTAACACAGTTACTGAATGTGCTGTTTCATGTCCACCTTTACTCTTCCTCTTTCATTTACCGGAAAGGAATAATAAACATTGAGGCAGTCTTTGACTGTATTGTGTAAGGTGAAAGTACTCAACACAAACCAGGAAGTAGTTTCTTTATATGAATGAAAACGCCCTTATTTTTATCTTATATAGATCTAAAACCCCAAATGGGTTTTAAAAGTCCCCTAATCTTGCACAAAACACACTTATTTAGGCATACATTTCACAATAGTTCCTCTTTCTACATAGTTCTTCATTTCTGCTCAGTATAGTTGCTTAGTAAAAGACTTTGATAGACATCAGTTATGTTGGTTTCCGAAACAAAATAAGAGAGCTTCTTTTTTAAATGGTTGTCATGAACAGTTAACTATTGCTAAATGCAACACTTTTGACCAAAAAACAAAAACAAAACACTTTATAGTATGTCTCTTATTAACATTTTGGTATAATGAATCATCCTGCATCATTTCAAATCCCCAGGAGAATTTAGACATTCATATAAATGAGATTCTCAAAGTATTGACTTTTAAAAAAATAGAAGATTTTGATGGAATTCTCAGACTCAGCTTTTTGCTTTTTGACTCTGAAACCCTTCTTGGGCCATGTGGCCTTTTGTTCCTCTTCTAGCAGTATTTTGTCATGTAGGAAAGTGATCTTATTTCTGTTTTATAAGAAGATTGTTGCCATTTGGTGGGTGGATTTTGAAATATTCATTTTCATTTACAGCCTTAGGATTTCAAGATTAATTTGTTTGTTTGTTTGTTTATACAGTGTTCTGCCTGTATGTGTGCCTTTTCTAATAGTGCTGCTTATTTTTTTTTTCTTTCCAGTGCTGGGGATTGAACCATGTTAGGCAAGCATTCTACCACTGAGTGGCATCCCTAACTAAACAGTGCTTTTTAAATTTGAACTTCCTGCTCTAGAGAGAGTATTTGTTTATTTGTTTTTGTTTTGCTTTTGGCTTTTTGTTTTAAAGTCACATGCTAAAACTAAAGTGTGCAATTATTTTGCAGTAGTCTTGGTTGACTGTGGCTCACTGTTTCATAATAATTGTCTTTCAGCTAACTTTTAATAATAACATTCTCACTACTTGGGATCATCTGTTCTTATTGCTATATTTTGTTAGGTTATTTTTGCAACAAGATTTTTTTATTATTATATTTTGAAACAAGGTCTCATGTAACTCTGGCTAGCCCTAAACATCTGTTTGATAACCCTGCCTCCATCTCCTGAGTACCAGAATTGCAAGCATGCATCACCAACTCTGGTTAGAGACAATGTTTTGTTATTTACTTCTGGCTAGCCTGTTACACATTATGAAGCCCAGGCTGGCCTTGAGCTTCTGGCAATCCACCTGCTTCAGCTTACTGAGTACTGAGATTATGGGCTTGTACTATCACATCCTGATAGTTGGGATCTTCAATATGTTCTGTGATTTCTTGTGCTCTTTATCTAAGTAAAAGTACTGAAAAAAATAGCATAGTGGAATACAAGCATCTAGGTGTCCCTTCCCCTATCATGTGAGCATGCATTAAACTTTCTGGTGTAAATAAGAACATTTAAAATTTTATTTTTATTTTTTACATATTTTTATCCAGCACAAAGTTTTCAGCTCTGAAACCATTTTATCTTATATATATCTAGAACCCCAAAAGGTCTTAAAGAGTCCCCTAATCTTGCACAAAATATACTTACTTAGGCATACATGTCACAATAGTTCCTCTTTCTACATAGTTCTTCATTTCTGCTCAGTATAGTTGCTTAGTAAAAGACTTTGATAGACATCAATTATGTTGGCTTCCCAAAAATAATGAGAGAGCTTTTTTTTAAATGGTTGTCATGAATAGTTAAGTATTTCTTAATACAACACTTTTGACCAAACAAACAAACAAACAAAAAAACTTTATAGTATGTCTCTTATTAATGTTTTGGTATAACAAATCATCAGTACAAACAATCAGCAGGTTGTATTTATATATTTTTGCATATTTACAAACATAGATATAACAACAATAAAGGAACTTTTGAGAACATTACTAAGTACTGTAGTTGTGGGGATATAAGAGCTGTTATTGGATTGTAAAATAAACTCATGCTTCTGGGTATGTATATAATAAAAGTTAAAATATCTCTTGTGGCACTGGGAATAGAACACAGGATGCTAGGCAGGTACTCTGTCACTGATCTTTACCCCCAGCCCTTCAGTAGTACTTTTACTGAACCTGGTCTTACTATCTCTTGAAACTTTTAGGTTTTCACTAAGGAACTGACTGTAAATACACAACCTACAGAAATAACTGAGATACATTGAACATTTAGTACCAGACATACTTTGTCTTTTCATAATATAATGAAATATGTCTGTGTTTAGATCAAACCATTAGTCAACCTGTAAGACTTTTTTTTTTTAAATGAGTTGCCTATAATTTTCTTACCATTGGAAAAGTGGTGGTTAAAATTTTGTTAGGTTGTATAATCAGAGTTTTCTGGTACCCCATGGGTTTTGGATTTTGCATTGGGTAATTAGCTCAGCCTTAAGGGACTGAAACAGGGATAAATTGTCTCAATTAGAAAGAATGTTTGAGGACAAAGTAGTGTCATGGCAACTTACATACTGCAGTCAACAGTGGAAGAAATTTGTTTTCCACTGCTGCTGACTTTGAAAAAGAAAAAAAAAAAAAACCTCACTACACTGACATGATGAAATATTTTTGGATTGCAATATCTCTGTTTAAATAATTTTGAAAGAAATGCTTTTCCCAATATTTGTGTGCTGTATTCAGTAGTTAAGCAAATTATTCAATGTATATGTATTCAGACACAAAGGAAAAGCCAAAATTATTACTTTTTTATTATTTTTTCTTCACAATTTATTCATTATATATCCTGATTGAAGCCCCCTTCCCTCAAGCACTCCAATCCCGCCCTCCCTCACTCTTCCCCTCATCCCTTCCCCTAGTCCACTGAAAAGGTGAGTTCTCCACTATTGCCATCTGCCCATAGCTTATTAAGTCTCATCAGGACTGCTTGGATCCTCTTCCTCCATAGCTTGGCAAGGTTGCATCATCAAGGGCGAGGAGTCAGAGAACAGTCAACTGAGTTAGTGAGAAAGGCAACCCTGATCTCTTCCCTCAGAGAGCCACATGGAGACTGAGCTGCCAATTGGCCACATCTGAGCAGGGGGTCTAGGTCTTCTCCATGCATGGTCCTCTGTTGGTGCATCAGTCTCTACAGGACCCCATGGGCTCAGATCTTTTAGTTTTAATGGTTTCCTTGTGAGGCTCTTGTCCCCTCTATGTCCCTCTAATCCCACTCCTCTCTTCCTCCATAAGACTCCCTGCCCAAAGTTTGGCCCTGAGTCTCAGCATCTGCTTCAATCCCCTGTTGGGTGAATCCTTTCAGAGGATCCTATCATCCTGTTTCCTCTCTTCCACCGCTTCTAGTGTCTATCCTGTTTGACATTCTGAGTGAGATTTAAGCATCATCCCTAGGGTCCTCCTTAGTGTTTAGTTTCTTTAGGTCTATAGATAGCTGTCTTATATTATACGGCTAATATCCGCTTACACTAAATCTTTTGGAAGAAAAAGTGGGGAAGAGCCTCGAACTCACTGGCACAAGAGACAATTTCCTGAACAGAACACCAATAGCTCAGGCTCTAAAATCTACAGTTAATAAATGGGACCTTGTGACACTGAAAAGCTTCTGTAAAGCAAAGGATACTGTTAATAGAAAAAAAAAAAAAAAACAAAAACAAAAAAAAAACGACAGCCTACCTGACTGGGAAAAGATCTTCATTAACCCTACATCCGATAGAAGACTAATATCCAGAATATATAAAGAACTCAAGAAATTAGACACCAATAAACCAAATAATCCAATTAAAAATGGGGTACAGAACTAAGAACTAAGCAGAAAATTCTCAACAGAGGAATATAGGATGGCACAGAAATACTAAAAGAAATGTTCATCCTTAGTCATCAGGGAAATGCAAATCAAAACAACTCTGAGGTTCCATCTTATCCCTATCAGAATAGCTAAGATCAAAACCTTATGAAACAACACATACTGGACAGGATGTGGAGAAAGGGGAACCCTCCTCCATTGCTGGTGGGAGTGCAAACTTGTACAATCACTTTGGAAATCAATCTGGCGCTTTCTCAGAAAATTAGGAATAAATAGCACTACCTCAAGATCCAGCTATACCACTCCTAGGCATATACCCAAAGGATGCCTCACCATTCAATAAGGACATTTGCTCAAGTATGTTCATAGCAGCTTTATTTGTAATAGCCAGAATCTGGAAACAACTTACCTGTCCCTCAACCAAAGAATGAAAAAAGAAACTGTGGTACATTTACACAATTGAATACTACTCAGCTATTAAAAGCAAGGAAATCATGAAATTTGCAGGTAAATGGATGGAACTAGAGACATAATACTGAGTGAGGTAATCCAGAAACAGAAAGACAGGCATACATGCACTAAAATTACCATTCTTAATCTCCAAGAGTTTACTGGTCCTTTGGAATGAAAACAGGAAATAATGAAGCAAAAAATAGCATGAGGATGAATGGCACAGAAAGGTAGTTTTTAATTTCCAGTTATCTATGTTAATACTCCTAAATAATAGAAATAAGAACTAGTTCTCTTAGCTGGGCAAGGTGGTGCATGCCTATAATTCTAGCAACTTGGGGGGCTGGGGCAGAGTTGGTCCTTTTGAGTTCAGTGACAGCCTCCTGGATTTCAGTCTGCTCTGTGAGTGTGGTCATTGTGAGACTGAGATCTTGACTTCTTGGGAAAAAAAAAGAATTATTTCTCTAAATGATAGCCTAAGTATGAAAATTGTGATTTGAGTCTGAAGAACACACTTGTATCTGCAACATTTGTCTCAAGAGTACCAGAAATAGCACTTATTTATTTTGGGGGGGATTTTTTATTTTATTATTATTATTTTTATTATTAATTACACTTTATTCATTTTGTATCCCCCCATAAGCCCCTCCCTCCTCCCCTCCTGATCCCACCCTTCCTCCCCTTTCTGCATGCATGCCCCTCCCAAAGTCCATTGATGGGGGGGGTCTTCCTCTCCTCCTTCTTTCTGATCTTAGACTATCAGTTCTCATCAAAAGTGGCTGCATTGTCATCTTCTGTGGCCTGGTAAGGCTGCTCCCACCTCAGAGGGAGGTGATCAAAGAGCAGGCCAATCAAATTATTTCAGATGCAGTCCCTCTTCCCATTACTATGTAACCCACTTGGACACTGAACTGCCATGGGCTACATCTGTGCATGGGTTCTAGATTATCTCCATGAATAGTCCTTGGTTGGAGTATGAGTCTCTGGGAAGTTCCCTGTGTTCAAATTTTCTTGTTCTGTTGCTCTCCTTGTAGAGTTCCTGTCCTCTCCAGCTCTTGCTATTTCCCACTTTTTACATAAAATTCCATTCACTCTGCCCGACAGTTGGCCATCAGGCTCAGCATCTGCTTTGATAGTCTGCAGGGCAGAGGCTTTCAGAGGCCCTCTGTGGCAGGTTCCTAGGTTGTTTCCTGTTTTCTTCTTCTTCTGATGTCCATCCTCTTTGCCTTTCAGGATGGGGACTGAGCATTTTAGTTAGGCTCCTCTCTTTTGCTTAGTTTGTTTAGATGTACAGATTTCAGTGGGTTTATCCTATGTTGTATGTTCATATGAGTGAGTATATACTGTGTGTGTCTTTTTGCTTCTGGGACAACTCACTCAGGATGATCCTTTCCAGGTCCCACCATTTACCTGCACATTTCATGATTTCCTTGTTTTTCATTGCTGAGTAATACTCCACTGTGTAGATGTACCACAATTTCTGCATCCATTCTTCAGTTGAGGGCCATCTGGGCTGTTTCCAGCTTCTGGCTATTACAAATAAAGCTGCTACAAACATGGTTGAGCAAATGTCCTTTTTGTGTACTTGAGCCTCTTTTGGATATATGCCTAGGAGTGGTATGGCTGGATCTTGAGGAAGCGCCAGATTGATTTCCAGAGTGGTTGTACAAGTTTACATTCCCACCAGCTGTGGATAAGGGTTCCCCTTTCTCCACAACCTCTTGAGCATGTGTTGTCACTTGAGTTTTTGATCTTGGCCATTCTGATGGGTGTAAGGTGAAATCTCAGGGTCGTTTTGATTTGCATTTCCCTAATGGCTAATGAGATTGAGCATTTCTTTAAATGCTTCTCTGCCATTCGATATTCTTCTACAGAGAGTTCTCTGTTTAGCTCTGTTCCCCATTTTTTAAGTGGATTACTTGGTTTGCTGCTTTTCAGTTTCTTTAGTTCTTTATATATACTGGATCTGAGTCCTCTGTCAGATAAAGGGTTAGTGAGGATTCTTTCCCAATCTGTAGGCAGTCGCTTTGCTTTGATGACAGTGTCCTTTGCTTTACAGAAGCTTTTCAGTTTCATGAGGTCCCATTTATTGATTGTTGCTCTTAGAGCCTGTGCTGTTGATACAGAAATAGCACTTATTAAATCCAAAGTATTAGACCAGAAATTCAGCTGTCTACCCTGCAACTTTGGGTAAACCAGTCAATTTGTGCCTTTCAGGTTTCTATAAAGTGGCTAGTACTAATGAGTTCTTCACAATTTAGCAAGGCGAAGACCTGTCCTGAAGAAGAAACATTAGGCAGTAATTGTTATCTCCAGAGACACACTTCAAGCACAACTTATAGGAGATCATAGGTCCCAGAATTGTTTATCAGTAGAAAGGCTGACTCTGTAGGGAAACAACGTCTATGTTAGAACCGGCTGAGGTTGGATGGGTGACCTATTAGAAAGAAATATCAGTAGTGGGTAAGAAGCTAGATGCTATTTTCATAATATTCTAAGTATGTGAGGTAATTTAGTTATCCGTTGATATGAACTAAACCACCCCTAAACTTAATACCTTAACACTGGCAAATACTGATTTTTATGACTCTCCCCTTTGTGTATGCCTAAGCAGGTTTGACTCTGTGGCATCTTTTCAGGCCCCTTTCCATTTTCTTTCTAATAACTGAAGAATTTTACCTTGTTCAATATATTACCTTTATCAGGTGTGGTCTTTCTTTCCCAATCTTTCCAGTGAGCTTATTCGTCCTCACTTTGTACAGTAAGTCTTGTGTTGTCCTCTGTGTGTCCCTCCTCTGTATTTCTAAAATATTCTCAGCACCTTTCACTACATGATAGGTTGTTTAAATATTCTATTTAGGTCTATATTATTTCCCTTTTACTGCCTAAAACAGTGTCTGGTTCATTTTGGGTATTCAGATGTTGGTTGAGTGATTGAAGATCCAGAAAGCTAAAATCACTTTTTCAAGATCACGTGGCTCCTTTGTCCTAGGTGACAAAATCGAGGCTAGAAAATAAGTACCTCTTATTGCCTTATTCTGTAGACCAATGCTCATCCTAGGACATTATGTAAAACTGGATAAATACAATATGTATAATGGAAGTCACTTTTAGCTAGTTTAATAATGATTATCATGCTTATGTGTCACTTTGTAAATAAACAAACATGTGGTTTATATATAGGAATTTGTTTCTAGTGTATAGGTTTGCACGTAAATATTTATCTCTATAAATAGTTAAAATAGTTTCAAATAGATTAAAAGGTAATACATTTCATCTTTTTTAAATGTCAGACTAGCCTTTTATTAACTCTGTGTATGTATATGTGTGTTTATATCTATTTGTGGGTGTGTGGGTGTCTGTGTGTATGTATATCTATGTGTGTGAGAGAGTGTGTGTGTATGTGAGAGAGAGAGAAAGAGAGTGTGTGTGTGTGTTGAGGATATGTGCTGAAGATCAGACTCTGAGCACAGTCCATCACTGAGTTACATTTTCTAGCCTCTAACTATATTTTGATAGCACAGTTAAAATTTTTTTAAAGTTATATATTATAGACATTACTATTTAAAAGATTGTGTGAGGCATAGTTTATAATATCTAATATAATGGCAAATTTTGAAAAATAACATTGGATGAATAGCCCAGTCAATATCTGATTAAAATTTGTAAATGTAAGCACCAACATATCAGGGCTTTTGTGTCTAGGTACTTCCATTATATGTGACTGTGGGACCTGTGTAACCCCATTTCTGAAAAAGAACTCTGTCTTAAGGGTAAATGACCTGGGCATGAACTCCAGTTTCAAAAGGGAGAAACACCCACAAAAATGTTCTTTGACCATCATCCCTAGCAAAGGCTAATCAGTGAATACCTGGAGTTTACCCAGGTATTCTTTTTTGTTTTGTTTTTTAAATTTTTTATTTATTTATTTTTAATTCTTTATTAATTACACTTTATTCACTTTGTATCCCCCCTGTGGCTCCCTCCCTCTTCCCATCCCAGTCCCTCCTTTCCTCCACCCTCTGCATGCATGCCCCTCCCCAAGTTCAATGATAGGGGAGGTCTTCTTTTCCTTCCTCTGATCCTAGTCAATTAGGTCTCATCAGGAGTGGCTGCAGTGTCTTCTTCTGTGGCCTGGTAATGCTGCTTCCCCCTCAGGGGGAGGTAATTAAAGAGCAGGCCAACCAGCTCATGTCAGAGACAGTCCCTGTTCCCATTACTATGGAACCCACTTGGACACTGAACTGCCATGGGCTACAACTGTGCAGGGGCCCTAGGTTATCTCCATGAGTGGTCCTTGGTTGGAGTATGAGTCTCAGCAAAGACCCCTGTGCTCAGATTTTTTTGGTTCTGTTGCTCTCCTCGTGGAGTTCCTGTCCTCTCCAGATCTTACTGTTTCCCACTTCTTTCCTAAGATTCCCTGCACTCTGGCCAAAGGTTGCCCATAAGTCTCAGCATCTACATTCATAGTCTGCAGGGCAGAGCTTTTCAGAGGTCCTCTGTGTCAGGCTCCTGACTTGTTCCCTCTTTTCTCCTTCTGATGTCCAGCCTCTTTGCCTTTCTGGATAAGGATTGAGCATTTTAGCAAGAGTCCTCCTTTTTGATTAATTTCTTTAGGTGTACAGATTTTAGTAGGTTTATCCTATAGTATATGTCTATATTAGTGAGTATATACCGGGAGAGTCTTTCTGCTTCTGGGATAGCTCACTCAGATGATCTTTTCCAGATCCCACCATTTACCTGCACATTTCATGATTTCCTTGTTTTTTATTGCTGAGTAATATTCCATTGTGTTGATGTACAACAATTTCTGTATCCATTCCTCCACTGAGGGGCATCTGAGCTGTTTCCAGCTTCTGGCTATTACAAATAAGGCTGCTACAAACATGGTTGAGCAAATGTCCTTATTGTGTACTTGAGCAAATTTTGGGTATATGCCTAGGAGTGGTATAGCTGTATCTTGAGGAAGCACTATTTCTAGTTGTCTGAGGAAGCGCCAGATTGCTTTCCAGAGTGGTTGTACAAGTTTACATTCCCACCAGCAGTGGAGGAGGGTTCCCCTTCCTGCACAACCTCTCCAGCATGTGTTGTAACTTAAGTTTTTGATCTTAGCCATTCTGATGGGTGTAAGGTGAAATCTTAGGGTCATTTTGATTTGCATTTCCCTTATGACTAAGGAACTTGAACATTTCTTTGTTTCTCTGCCATTTGTTATTCCTCTATTGAGAATTCTCTGCTTAGTTCTGTACTCCATTTTTTTATTGGCTTACTTGATTTGTTGCTATTTAACTTCTTGAGTTCTTTATATATACTGGATATTAGTCTTCTGTCAGATATAGGGTTGGTGAAGAGCCTTTCCAAATCTGTAGGCAGTTGTTTTGTTCTGACGATAGTGTCCTTTGCTTTACAGAAGCTTTTCAGTTTCATGAGGTCCCATTTATTTATTGTTGATCTTAGAGCCTGTGCTGTTGGTGTTTTGTTCAGGAAGTTGTCTCCTGTGCCAATGAGTTCTAGGGTCTTCCCTACTTTTTCTTCTAACTGATTTAGTGTGTCTGGTTTTATGTTGAGGTCTTTGATCCATTTGGACTTTAGTTTTGTGCAGGGTGATAAGTATGGATCAATTTGCATTTTTCTACATGTAGACATCTAGTTAGACCAGCACCATTTGTTGAAGATGCTGTCTTTCTTCCATTGAAGGGTTTTGTCATCTTTGTAAAACATCAGGTGTCCATAAGTGTGTAGATTTATGTGAGGGTCTTCTATTCAATTCCATTGATCCACCAGTCTGTTTCTATGCCAGTACCATGCAGTTTTTAGTATTGTTGCTCTATAGTAAAGCTTGAGATCAGGGATGGAGATATTCTTTATAATAGGTTGAGTAAAGCAATTATGATATGGTCCTCCAGGCAGTTT